>NC_138519.1:75947347-77323847 GCF_000230855.2 Cajanus cajan | reverse complement strand
ACAGAAAAAGATAAGGGAAAGGGAAAGGACACTACACACACTAGTTCTAGGACTAGTGATATTAAGTGCTTTAAATGTTTAGGGAGAGGCCACATTGCCTCCCAATGCCCCACAAAGAAGGTAATGATCATGAGGGGGCATGACATTTATAGTAGCCAAGATGAGGTTACTACTTCCTCTAGTAATAGTGAGGAAGAAGCAAGTGATCAAGAGAAAGGTGTAGAGTCTACTTTTCCTTATGAAGGGGAGCTCTTAATGATTAGGAGACTCCTCAACAACCAACCTAGTGATACTCTATCACAAAGAGAGAACATATTTCATACTAGATGCAAAGTTTCAAACAGTGCATGTTCTCTCATTGTTGATAGTGGCTCATGGTGTAATTGTTGTAGCACTAGGCTGGTTGAGAAGTTGGGTTTAACTACTAATTCCCATCCTAAACCTTATCAACTCCATTGGATTAATGAGGATGGTGATTTAGCAGTTGACCAACAAGTAAAGGTCAAAATTTCCATTGGGAACTATGAAGATGAGGTGCTATGTGATGTAGTACCAATGGAAGCTTGTCACATCTTATTAGGAAGGCCATGGCAATTTGATAAGAAAACCATGCACAATGGCCTTACTAACGAGATTACCTTTACACATAAGGAAAGAAAGTTTGTGCTTCATCCTCTTTCTCCTCAACAGGTGGCTGAGGATCAAGCACAAATGAAACTCAAAAGAGATAGTGAAAAGAGATTTATAAAAAAAAGAAGAGAAGAGAGAAAAAAAAAAAGTCTGTGAAACTTAAGGATAGAGAGGAATCTAGGGAGAAAGGAGTTCCCTCCCTAGAGGTCGTTAATCAAGAGAATAAAATTTCCAAACAAACCCTCTTGATTCAACAACCCTCTTATTTCCTTCTCTGTAAAGGAACTCTTTCTTGCACTGCCACATCTAGTGGACATGAGACTTTACCTAAGGGGGTAAAAACACTTTTAAAAGAATTTGATGATCTATTTCCTCCCGAGGGTCCAATGGGCCTTCCTCCTTCTAGAGGAATAGAACATCAAATTGATTTGGTGCCTGGAGCTAGCCTACCTAATAGGCCTGCCTATAGGACCAACTCCCAAGAAACTAAAGAAATTGAGTCTCAGGTCCAAGATTTGTTGGAGAAGGGCTGGGTTCGAAAGAGCTTAAGTCCTTGTGCTGTTCCAGTGTTGTTGGTTCCAAAAAAAGATGGCAAGTGGAGAATGTGTTGTGATAGTAGAGCCATCAACAACATCACTGTGAAATATAGACACCCCATCCCTAGGCTTGATGACATGTTAGATGAGCTTCATGGAGCCATCATATTTTCTAAAGTTGATCTTAAAAGCGGATACAATCAAATTAGAATCAAAGAAGGAGATGAATGGAAAACCGCTTTCAAGACCAAGTTTGGATTATATGAATGGTTAGTGATGCCTTTTGGGCTCACCAATGCTCCTAGTACATTCATGCGTCTCATGAATCATGTCCTTAGGGATTGTATAGGTAGATTTGTAGTAGTTTATTTTGATGATATTCTCATATACAGTAGGAGTCTAAGTGATCATATAGGACACTTAAGGCAAGTTTTTGATATTCTTAGGAAAAATCAACTTTTTGGAAATTTAGAAAAATGTACCTTTTGTGTAGATAGTGTAGTTTTTCTAGAGTTTATAATTAGTAAAAAAGGGGTTCATGTGGACCTCGAGAAAATCAAGGCCATCCAAGAATGGCCCACTCCTAAAAGTGTTGGAGATATTAGGAGCTTCCATGGTTTGGCAAGCTTCTATAGGAGGTTTGTTCCTAATTTCTCCACACTTGCCTCCCCATTAAATGATTTAGTCAAGAAAAATGTGGAATTTATATGGGGAGAGAAACAAGAAAATGCCTTCATAACTTTAAAGCATAAGCTTACTCATGCACCACTTCTAGCTCTACCAGATTTTTCAAAAACTTTTGAGTTAGAATGTGATGCTTCTGGAGTTGGCATAGGTGCGGTTTTGTTACAGGGTGGGCACCCTATTGCATATTTCAGTGAAAAACTCAAAGGTGCCTCTCTTAACTACCCTACCTATGACAAAGAGCTTTATGCTTTAGTTAGGGCCCTTCAAACTTGGGAACACTACCTTATTCCCAAAGAATTTGTCATTCATAGTGACCATGAGTCACTTAAATATTTGAGGGGCCAAGGCAAGCTAAACAAAAGGCATGCTAAGTGGGTAGAGTTCTTAGAACAATTTCCATATGTGATTAAATACAAGAAAGGGAAAAATAATGTTGTGGCTGATGCCCTTTCTAGGAGACACACTTTGATAATCTCCCTTGGATCTCAAATCTTGGGATTTAATCACATTAAGGAATTGTATACTAATGATCTCGAATTTAAAGAAAATTATACCCAATGCTTAGCAAAGCCTCAAGGAGGTTTCTATATTTCTGAGGGGTACTTATATAAAGAGGGAAGAATTTGTATACCCCAAGGATCTATAAGAAAACTCCTTGTTCAAGAAAGTCATGAGGGTGGTCTCATGGGGCACTTTGGAGTTGAAAAGACTCTAAGTTTTCTAAAAGAAAAATTCTTTTGGCCCCATATGAGAAGGGATGTTGAGAGGTTTTGCTCTAGATGTATAGCTTGTTTACAAGCAAAGTCTAAAGTAATGCCTCATGGCATCTATACACCCTTGCCTGTTGCTAACTCTCCATGGGTTGATATCAGTATGGATTTTATTTTGGGCTTGCCCAAGACCCAGAGAGGCATGGATTCTATTTTTGTGGTAGTGGACAGATTTAGTAAAATGGCCCACTTTATACCCTGCCACAAAATAGATGATGCAAGCAACATAGCAAGACTCTTCTTCAAGGAAGTGGTTAGACTTCATGGTCTACCCAAAACTATTGTCTCAGATAGGGATACTAAGTTCCTTAGTCATTTCTGGAAAACTCTTTGGAGTAGGCTAGGAACTAAATTACTTTTCTCTACTACTTGTCACCCACAAACTGATGGGCAAACGGAAGTAGTTAATAGATCCCTATCTACAATGTTAAGGGCAGTCCTTAAGGGTAACCATAAATCTTGGGATGAGTACTTGCCCCACATTGAATTTGCTTACAATAGGGTAGTCCATAAGACTACCAAAATCTCACCTTTTGAGGTTGTATATGGTTTTAACCCTCTTACTCCTTTAGACCTAATACCCCTACCAGATTCTTCTCATTATTTTCATAAAGAAGGGGTATCGAGGGCTGAATTTGTTAAGAAATTGCATGAGAAGGTTAAAACTCAAATACAACAACAAAATGAGAGAACTGCTTTAGATAGAAGCAAGGGAAAGAAAGCCCTCATTTTTGAGGAAGGGGATTGGGTTTGGCTTCACTTGAGAAAGGAAAGGTTTCCTTCTCAAAGAAAGTCAAAACTCAACCTAAGAGGAGATGGTCCCTTCCAAGTCCTCCAAAGAATTAATGATAATGCTTACAGGTTAGATCTTCCTAGTGATTATGGAGTAAGTAACACTTTTAATATAAGTGATCTTATTCCCTTTGCAGGTTATGATGAGGAAGAAGAACCTACAGATTTGAGGACAAATCCTTCTCAAGAAGGAGGGGATGATAGACCATGGGCCAAGGGCCCAGTGACCAGAGCTATGGCTAGGAGGATACAGGAAGAGCTGGATCTTGAGAAGACTAATGGGCTTGTTAGGCCCAAGATAATCTTCACTTGGAATGCTCTATCATAAAGAGAAGGTCTAGTTCTATTTGTTCATATTGTACAGTTTATACATAGTCTATTGTATAGGTTATTTTTGCCTTTGTATTTGAGAGGCACTTTATTTGCTTTTTCCTATTTTGTGTATATTGTTTTTAAGGTAGGTTACTTGGAGAGTTTAGCTCCATTTAACCTCCCTAGATGATACATTCATTTTATATTTTTTCAGTAGGGAAAAGGGGGTGACATTTAGCAATGCTTGAGGGTGTGCTTAGAAATTGGGCCTGAATTGGGCCTAGGCAAAATTTTGCATATTAGACTCATTTTGCTCCTAATTTTTCATAGATTTGATTTAGCTAGGTCTCATCATCATATGATGAACCTAACTAAACCAAATCAAAGTTTTTCAAATTAAATCATGGAGCCATTTTTGTCCAAAGCCGCCTAGCTCATATGCTTCTCCTTGGCCGAATTTCTCAAGCTTCACCTCTTGGTTTTGAAGCTTGTCTTGCAAGCTTCTAAACCAAGGGAGGTTAAGCTTACCTTACCATGGTTCTTAAGTGAACCATGGTCAAGGTTAGCTTCTCCTAGAAGCTAGCTAAACCGTGGGAGTTTAAGTTAATCCTACCATGGTTCCTAGTGAACCATGGTTAAGGTTAGCTTCTCCTACAAGCTACCTCTCCCTATATATTTGATTTCTACACTTTGTAAGACATTTTTGAACATATTTTGAGAATGAAATCAGATTTTCCTCTCAACTCAAGAGTCATAAAAACCGTGGAGATTTCCTCTCTTAGGTTTCCTTCAAGGTTCCTTCAAACCTTGCCTTGGTTCATCAAGCTTCTACCTCAAGCTTGAAGTAACCGAACCTCATTCTTGGCTTCACCTCCATTGGAGCTTCTTCAAAGGAGGATTCAGAGATTCTTCAAGTGTCTACCTCAAGTGCAAACGGTCCTAAGCATGGAAGAGTTGAGGAACACCAATCTTCCTCACCTAGTTCCATCAATATATATATATATATATATATATATATATATATATTTTTTTTTTTTTGGGTAAATAAGTTTTTAATATTTGAAGTTAAAAACTACTTTGATTTGCCTTCTTCATATCGTACACAAAATGGGGGCACCCTCTTCTTGATAAGAAAATCATGACCTCCCATTCCAAAGTTTCAGAATCATCACAATGGCAAACTTATTTCTTTTCAATGTTAAAAAAGTGAGAACTGCAAAAAGATGTGGGTCTGCGACTTGGTGACTTCGGAAAATATGGTCTTTACTTTAGTAATTGCTGTAGTTGCTGCCTAAGATGGTTTTATTAATAGGTACCAGTATCCGGTCAGTGACAAATTTATTACATATCCACCATGTCAATTCAATAACCAGTCAGTAACAAATTTATTATACGTCCACCATGTCAATTCAATAAGTTAATTACTACTTATTTATGATGTATTAAAGAAATTTAGTACAGGCAATTCCAAGTTTGTTAGTATTTTACTTGTAGGTTATTTTAAGTTAAGCTCAAAGCAACGTCTTAAAAGTGAGAAAGATAAAAAAGAAATAGAAAAAATTATGTATGTATCTATAGTTGGTAGCTAGATGTATGCAATAGTGTGTATAAGGCCGGTAGATATTGCTCATATTGTTAGTATAGTTAGTCATTTTCTCTTTAATCTCAGTAAAGAGCATTGACAAGCTATGAAGTGGATATATAGGTATCTCAGAGGTACATATGAAATTTGTTTGTGTTTTGGAAGTAGCTAGTGAGCCTATGTTGAATGGTCACATAAATGCAAATATGATTGGCGAATTCCAAGAAGTCAACTTTTAGTTATATGATGACTTTTGTAGAAATGTGTTGTTCTATCTTCTACCGAAGCAAAATATATTGCTATAATAGAAGTTGCCAAGAAACTCTTGTAGATGTAGAAATTCCTAGTGAGTTGGGACTTTCAAAATAAGAAAAAACATGTTTTATATATTGTGATAGTCAAAGTAATCCATCTTAGCGAGAACTTGACTTTTCATTCAAGGTTAAAACATATTAAGGTTCGGTATCATCAGATATGTGATACATTGGAGATGACACAATTATCATTGGAGAAAATCCATACTAAAAAAAATGCATATGAGTTTGATACGATGACAAAGACCTTATAGGAAAATTTATTATTTATAAAAAGAAGACGTGTTTAGTTGACTATGGCACCAATTAATTGGTGGGAGAGATTTGTCAAGTAAGTCACCAAATTATTTGGGTTCATGTTGACTTGAATAATATAAAAAAAAAAAACTAATATATTAATTGTATTAGTATAAGGTGTGATCACTCTTGATAATTTCTACCACATCAACAACTGTATGGCCTGGACAAAAATAGAATTTTAAGTTAATTTGATGTCTCTCTTTTTTTCTTCTATAATTAATTTGATTTCTCTATGTGATTTCGCTACATACAGAACAGAATACTACAGTTGTTTGAGGTTTTGACATTTGGAAAATGGTTTCTTCAGAGCCGTCTTTGACATTTGGAAAATGATCCTCAGAACATACACAAGAAAAAAATTGCAAAGGTTTCATTCCAAGATTTTGTTGAACAAATCTTGGACGAAGATAGAAATACGTCTTCATCTTTCAAGAATATTTGCTGGTCGGAAGTTGGAATTTGGTGTCTTATGTGTGTATATAGTTTGGTTGACCTTTTCTTTTTTTGACATTGCTAGATATGTTGACTTACTTTTGATGCTCTTTTTATTTTTTGACTTAAAATCTTTTTGACATAAGAAAATACTAGATTGTCAAAATTATCTAATTTAGAAGAACGTTTGTCAGAATGATTTGGCATGGATGAGTATTGAATAGATCGATGAATAGTTTCTACTATTTAAACTTAAATATCAAACAACCATCATTGAATCGTAATTAATTTGCAAATTAGATTTTATATAATTGAGCTTTGTCGAAAAGTAAACATGACTGTGCACATAAAATTATATTATGACTTTGTATATTTCGAGTGAAAAGTCAAATTTGAAATGCTTAGAAATAGGTTGAATTTCAAAACCTTGTTAAATGTAAATCGCGTATTATATAACATAGGTCAATAAATAATAAAATGAAAAATAAAAGGAATTCAAGGGTTTGACATAAATCACAACTAGTATTATATACTATATAGGCTTTTGTCACGTTTTAGTTTTTTCTCCATCTTCTTTCATACTATTTAATTTTCTCAAGGAAGAGAACTGCTAATTAATATAATAAGAATGAGTTGTAATATGAATTTTGACTATTTATATATTATTTAAAATAAAAGAACCAAAAGAATTCAAGGATTTATATATAAAAAAGGCCGGTACTGCATTCATATGTTATACCGTTATAGGCTTTTCGTCACTTTTTGTTTATTTTCATTCGTACTTAACTTTTACCATTATTTTTTCTTATGAAATAAAACCATTAAAGTTGGTATTATTTCTAGGCTTTCCATCACTTTGATTAATCTATATTTTCATTCATAGTCATTATCATTTTTCTTATGGAAAAGAACCAGTTGGCTAAACCGGAAGGAATTAATGAGTTATAGTAAGAATTTTGAAGAAACCACATGTCTTAATTTCAGTGGTAATTAATTAGATAATAAAGTTAAAAAAAAAAGAGGAATTCAAGGGTTTGGCGAAAATCACGGTTGGTAATGGTTAATTATAGGCTTTTTCACACTTTTCCTCCATGACGTACATATCTTAATCTAAAAGGTTAAATAGCAAAATAGAAGGAAATCAAGGATTTGGCAGAAATCACAGTTAGTACTGCCTAGCTACTAGCTAGCTATAAGCATTGCGACTTTGATAGAATAAAAGATATTTATAACACTATTAAAATATATCTATGCTCTCTATATCTATCTATCTCTATGTTTTTTCTTCTTTGAATATATAGACATCACCTTAAGTCCTTAATATTGGAGACACTTATTTAATATTTTATATTTTTCTCTTCTTGTCATATCATCGTATTACCTACACCAAGATGAGATTTGGATCCACAAATTAAACAATTTCCTTTAATCATTATCACCATGCATTCATAATCTCTAACAAAGTTGAATTTAAAAATTCTATGTTCTTAAAGAAAGTCACACTAACAATCATTTTATATTAAGGCACTAGTGATAACAATTATATTAGTTTGATATTATATTATCATATACTTGAAGTGCAGGAGATCTGTTGATCGAGGCGATCGAGGTAGTTCTACTATATAGTATATGATGATCATAGCACATCTCAGGCATTTCAATGTTGATAATTTATTTTTGAAGCTTATATATTATGTATCTATGTAGCTCAAACCCTAATATTTCCATGGATTACACACAAGATTGGAGCAAGCATCATCCCATGTGCTTCTACATTCGCGACCTTTACCATCACAGCATTTGCACACGAGCCCCAGAGTCGAATAAGCTTCACGCTTTGTGTACCCTACATATCCATGCATGTATTAATATGTATATATAACCAAATTAAATATAGAAAAAAAATAAGAACATGGACATATACATATATGAATCATTAAAGTGAACTTAATAGTATGAAATTCTTTTATTGGTAGAAATAACAATGACAAGAACAATTAAGATCTAACATATATTATTTCAACTAGTGAAAGATTGAAATAAATACATGAAGACTTAAATTTGATTTTCAATATTTCAAATGTTGTAATCCTTTCTATTGATAAAAGTTATACATATGTAGCATATATAGAGAGATATCCACCTTTAAAATAGTTACTGTTTCTATGGATGGTTAGAACCCGAGTAGCATCGACACCATTTGCGTTGAGAGACAACATGGGAGCAATTATTAGGAGACAAGCAAAGAAGAGCATAAACCACTTTTGGGTGGGCATTTTTTGTGACCTACAATTGATGACCACACGCTAATAAAGAGAGAAAAATAGCATATGTTACAATTGATAGACACGACAGGAGTGAGGTAGTAGCTAGAAAAATGAAAATTAGTAACTGGGAATTATTACAAAATGAACATTTGAATGTGGGTTCTTTATAAGATGGGGAATTCACATTCTGATTCCTTTGTCTTATTGGAGTGAATGAAACTGCAAACGACTTCTAGAAATGTAGTGATAGTCAAAAGGCCACGCGTTTAATGTCGTACACGAGGCTCAAAAGTTCCATGCTCTAAATTGTTCGTTACCGTCGGGGGTCCGTAAGATGGGAAGGTGACAATGAAATTGAAGGAGCTTAGCTTTCTTTGAATTTTAATTTCACCAACTTGATGTTGAAACTTGCAAATTCCAACGTATTATTTGGAAGATTAATTTTGAGATTCATGATGCATAAACTTTTGGCTTTTAAGTTGAGTCTCGTTATATATTAATGAAATAATGTTAAGAGAATTCGATTAAAGATCTTTATATAATACAATATCAAAATACAAGAAGGACAAAATTTAGATATAATGTATTATAAGTGTTTTTTTTTTAATCAAAATTGAAGTTTAATTTTAATACTAGACATTTAATGAAATTCTTTAATTTTGATAATCAATAACACTTGTGATTCTGTAAGTTTTATTCATAAGAGAATTCTCTTGCATGAAGGTGCTATATAAGATCAACACCCAACAATTTTCTCAATGTGAATAGTAATATTTCTATTCCAATATTTCCTTTTCACGATCAAACTTTTCAAACACGTTACAAGACTTTCACAGCTATTATTTGATTTCGATGTCGTAGATTACATGTATTTGAAATGATTGGATGTATTTATTCGTTTATATTGGATGTGCAAATACTTGGGTTTTATAGGGAAGAGGTAATTAAGGTTACTTGATGGAAGATGGAACTTCAAATACCAACATGGCTACCTCTTATGTTTCTGCGAATTGAGATATAAACTTGTCAGCTATTCGATATAATATGATATTTTAAGTGCTACTGTGTATTCTTCAATACTCCATTTTTTTATGTTTTATATTTTTTAAAAACATGCTTTTAGTTAATTATTAATTTAAAATTTTAAGATAATATTAATAATTACTATATTTTCAATTGCATAGCTTTATTACCTCTTAAATATTTTAAAAGCTTATTATAAATAAGAATAAACAATAATTAACTTAATTATAAAAAGACACATTTATCTATTTAATGTCTGTCAAACTATTAAGAACGATTCTTCTTATATTTGACTAAAAATACTTTTTGATAATAAAAAAAATGAAAAACTCAATTTTGATTCTTAATTCTCTTTTACTAAATTCTCTTATTGTCAAATAAGATTTAAAAATAGTCACTGAAATTATTTCGTAGAACCTAATTAACTTAAATTCTTAACTTATTTATAATAAATTCCATTTTATCTATCTACTTAATTAGACAATATCTCTCGTTTTATTTTAAGAATACTCTTTTAATTGTCAAGCAATCTTGGTGATAATTGCTTATATAAACAACTTCTATAAAAATTCTACAAGAACTTATTTATTTAATAATATTTTCAAGTTGTTTAACTTTAAGACCCAATTTAAACAATTCTATTGGATTACTCTAATTGAAGTTAAAATACTTTAAAACAAAAATATTAATTATATTTCTTAACTTAGGTACTTTTTTAATTAGGTGTAAGCAAAAATCCGTTTTGTTTACAAGATTTACCAAATGAATAAAGAGAGAGGTCATATTTTGTTTTTGATTAACATGCCTGGAAAATGAGGTGGATAAAGAAAAGTGGAATTGTGAAATGTCACTGTTAGTTGATACATCGATGATTTTACCTGGAAATTACCCCCCAAACAAGTGATTTGCACATGCGTGCATTCCATCAATTTGAGAAGAATTAAAATGGAATCTCTTTTAGTCAAGAAAAAATCAGTCACGACTTCCCAAGTCAAGGAGGTAATATTTTCAAGTTTTATAGCGATGTTAAATATTTGATAAAAAAAAGAAGAAGAATTTTTGTTATTTATAATTATTATTCAATTCAACCAGAATTATATAAGATATTTGTGATTTATATAATAAAAAAAATCATTCTTTTGTATTTTAATTTAAGGAAAATTTTGTGATAAATCTTATTACAAGGAGAAAGGAGAAAAGAGATAAACAAAAATGAGAAAGAAAAGGACAATATCAAACTCACGTACACAATTACAAATCATATTCTGTAAGTTAATAAACAGTTGACCTGACTTGAACATTCAATTACACCTAATATTAATTCTTTTAACCATAGCATGTCGGTATTATAAGCTTTATTAGAATCCGACAGGTTTTGAGATGTTTGTTTGAAGAATGATGATGGCCATATCTCAGCAAAAACTCAATTGTATGTGGCACAACTTTTGATTCATGCGCACTTGAATTGAGAATGGACCGAGAGTGAAATTCGATCAAGATTGCAAACTAGAAGTTGACAACATCCTTAACTCCAAAAAGAATCTGAATTTGGTGTCATCATTGCTTATTAGGTCTTATAGCTTCTAAACCAAACTTCAAAAAGTTGTGTTGTTAGGAGATAAAAGAAGTTGATCATAAGTTAGGGCAGATACAACTAGTCAACTACTACTCTAGTTAGAGTTTATAGTTTTTTTTTTTTAGTGTGTAATTGAAAAGAGTTAAGTAACATATAAATATAAATAAGAAAGAACTATATATAAAAATCTTGATGTCTTAAGATTTTTCATAAATAATTTTTAGAAAATTTAAAATACTCATTATATTATTAATATTAACATTTTATATTTTATATTAAATATATGATTATTTAATCAAGTATATTATCATTATTGTTTATCATAGCAACTTGATATTATTAATCTTGATTTGAATCTATCATTTCTAACCTAAAAATATATAGTTGTTGCCATTTATTTTTAAGGTCGACTTTAGATATTTATGATATGAATGATCTTAACACTTTGTTCAGAGGAGATAAAGGATTTGAATGGAAAAGGGAAAAAAATAGGTAGAAAATTAGTTGATTAGAAATAGGTAAAATAATATAGCAAAAAATATTATAATTGTTTGATAAGATAAAATTAAATGAAAAATAGAAGTAAATTAAAATTTTAAATTGTATTTTATAACATTAAAAATTTTAATTATGTTTTATATATCTATATACGTAACTCTGGAAAACACATTAAAAAAAATACTAAATTCAAATATTAGGAACCATAATTATATTTCCAAGATAAAGAAACCACAATTGATTATGTTTTTGTTCTGTTTTACAATTTGCTCAGGACAATTTTGTCATCAAATTTTCAGGTGTATAATATTCCTCACAAATTCTCACATGTTAAGAGGTAAGAAACTTGATGTGGGTTCCACACAAATTTTCACAACAATCCTCTTAACATGGGTGAAGGCAAGTGAATATGAATATGAAGACATGATTAACTAGATTTAAGAAGTTTTGTTATGATCATGGAATCAAAATGAAGAGGAGGATTCTGTTAGGTATACCTTAAATCCTTAACACAATGGTATAGTATGAATCAAGATAGATTTATCAAATTTCTCCATATACATATAGATAGAATACAAAATACTACTATAGGATTATTTAGTATCAATAATAGTATTTAGAGTTAGAAATAAAATATTCTATTTTTTTTTAAAAGTATAATAATGTAATACAATGATTAGATTATGCTTTAAATTAAAATATGTATAATCTATAGATATATTTATTAGAATTATAAAGTATTTTATTATTAGATATTTGATTGTTAAAAATATATTAAAATTAAAGTATATTTTAGTAAGTAACTAGGTCTTGATAAAGACTCCAGACGACGTTGATTGAAAGAACCAGAAGCTTCTGTTTGCAACTAGACTTGCCAAAGTAGTTTTGGATAAAAGCAGTTAACATAACAACTTACTTAATAAATTAAGGTCTATCGGTACCATTGAAGCACAAAGTACTGAAAGAGGTATGGAGTGGAAAGAGGTAAAACTCTCACATCTCAAAGTTTTTGGTTGTAGCATATGGGTACATTAATGATAAAGGAAGGAATAAGCTTGATCCCAAATTGAAGAAGAGCATTTTCATCGATTATGATGAGGATGAGTTTCACTACTACCTATGAGATAATGAAAACAAAATAGTAATTCATACTAGAGATATGGAAGAGTGATGTACAAGGACAAGGTTAACATGCACATTAGTAACTCAAAGCAAAGTGGTTCGGTGTATCTAGAAGTGGACGATGTCCCAAAAACTCCTATAGTTGAAAGAACTCAACATGAGGAGTCAATTGAAAATACTAATGAGCAACAACTTGACACACTAAAGTCTTCTACTTCAACTGTTATTTGAGAAGATTTTCTCAACTTAATGTGCCTAACAAGAAATACCTAATTAATATATTGTTAACTGATGAAAGGGAGCTTAAAAACTATGTGGAAAATGTCAAATCACAAATACTAGTAAGTGAGAGCTTCCCATGAAAGAGGAGATGAAATATTTGTTTTTTAGTTAGTCATGGTTACTAGCAAACTATGGGAAAGAAGACAAAACTAGTTGTTAAAGGATTTCAACAAAAGGAAAGATTTTACTACACTAAAATCTTTACTTTAATTGTGAAGATAGTATCATATTTTTCTTAATATTGTTGCTAGTAAGGTGCTATATTTTTAGCAATTGGATGTTAAGACTACATTTCTTCATGAAGACTTAACTAAGGAGATACACATGAACCAATCCGAGGGTTTCTTAGAAGAAGGAAAAAAAATGGAGTGCAAAATACACAAGAGTTTGTATGGCTTGAAACAAACTCCAAGAGAGTGCTATAGGAAGTTTGAAAGCTTTATGCACAAGGAAAGTTTCTAGAAGTGCAACACCAACCACTATTGTTTCTTCAAGAGATATAAGTCTAGTTATATTATTTTGCTACTTTATCTTGATGATATGTTAGTGCCTGGTTTAGATATGAACGAGATTAAAAGCTTGACGTAACAATTGTCAAAAGAATTTGACATGGAACACTTGGGTCCAACAAAAAGGATCATCAGAATAAAAATCACAAGAGATAAGCAAAGGAGGATTTTGCAATTATCTCAAGTATATTACATCAATCATGTTTTGCAAAGATTCAACATATATGGGTGATGCTAAGTCGGTTAACATATCTTTGGCCAGTCATTTTCACTTATCCAAGGACCAGTCCACTCAATTGGATGAAGAAAGAGTTCATGGTTAAGAATTCATATGTTTTAACCATTAGATGTTTGATATAAGCGATGGTCTATATGAGGCCAGACATTGGCCATGTAGTAAAAGTTATTATCAAATTTATGTCTGATCCATGCAAAGCATAATGGGAAACAGTTATGTGGATTTTGAAATATCTATGAGAAACTATAGAGAAATGTTTGTACTTTAATAAAGGATCGAGAGTTAAAAGTACAATGCTACATAGATGCAAACTCTAGAGGTGAAGTCAATAATCGAAGAAGTACAATTGGTTACATTTTCACTGTTGGTATTTCAAGTATTAATTAGATGTCATAGATACAGAGGATTGTTGTTTTATCCACTATAGAGGTTGAACATGTAGCAGGGATTGTTAATGTAGTTGAGATTAATTCAAAAGAATAGTGTTTTGCATAGTGATTGTAAGAGTGCAATACATCTAGCAAATATTTTAGTATTTCATTATAGAACAAAACATATTGGTCTATATTATCACTTTATCAGATCTTTGCTTGAGGATGAGGTGCTAATATTGAAGAAAAGGCGCTAATATTGAAGAAAATTCAAGGAAGTAAAAAACCAACAAACATGCTAACTAAAGGTAGTAACTACCTACAAATTGAAGTTGTGTTGAACTTCAGTTAGTCTATTATAATAATAGACTATATAAGATTGTTACATTAATTGATGTGTGAAGACAAATTGAAGTTAGTCTTCAAGTGCAAGATTGTTGAAAGTGATCACAATACCATCCAAAAAAAAGGAGCATATGATGTTGTTTTAATTAAGATAAAATAAGAAAATCAAGAGTAGAAATAGCTACATAAAATAAGAAAATAGATGAGGGGAAGAAAACTTTACATGTATTTAAAAGTATAAGTTTTCTACTTCTTTGTTATTATTTCAAACGGCATTACTTAATAACAATAATTTGCTAAGTCGGTAATGAAAATTATTTTGTCTTCATCTTGTGAGTGCATTCAGATTTGATTGTATTTAGAATATGCATTTATAAAAATTAGAACTTTATGACCAGCTATTTCGTTAACCAATTGATTAATATTCGATAATGAATATACATCCTTTGGACATGCCTTATTTAAGTCAATGTAATTAGTGTACATTCTTTATTTTTTATTCGACTTTTTGATACTTTTTATTCAGTTTTTTGACCATGATTATATTTGCAAGTCACGCGATATAGTGTACTTCCCGAATAAACACGGTATATTAAGTATTGCACAACTCCCATAAATTTAATACTTGGACTTTCATTTATTACTTGCAAATTTGACATGCTCGTCAAATATCTAACAATCGAATAAAATAATGAGTTGGTCAGGTTTCATTATATCCTATTTTTAACCTCCAAATCAGTGTATTGTGGGTAATACATACCTGCTAACCTTAATGAACGTGTGGATGAGTTATTAGAACTTGTAATCTTATAAGATAAACTTGACCATAAGATTAAGGTATAAACTTTAATGCCGCAACCAACTCTTGTAACTTAGTATTTTTTCAATAGTACATTATCAATGAAATGAGAGCAACGAATTTTTGGCTGTTTAATACTATTAAATACGAAAAACATTCAAAAGCTTTATGCTTGAAATTATTTAATACATTAACCTTGGCCATTAAGCTGCTCTGAACACAACAATGGGGCTCCTAACATGGAATTCACCACCATCCCAAACCAAAGAAGCAGACTGTAGAGCTTCATCTATTGTTCCCTCAATTGTGAGCACAAATGTTTGCTTTTGGTTAAGAGAAGTGAATGATAGAACACTGGGGTTCACCTCAATTTTTAGTCCTTGAGGAGCTGTCACAATAGCTTTATATGTGGACGTTGCTGACCCAACATTTGTTACAGTCCTGTTAAAACTGCCACTTACACTTGAGTTGGAGGGTGGCACAGAAAGTGCAAATGAAGCATAGTTTAGATCCCTTGCTGAACCATACTTTGTTTCAGAGCAGCTACTGTTATCCCCTGTGATGAGTTGTAAAGTCCTTGAACTATAGCCTTGTCCACACAAAAGCCTTACATAGTCTATTTCACCAGCATCATATACTAAACCGGGGAACACAGCCTTGGAGGGATCAATTTGGCCTGCACCATATGCGAATTCTGCTTGAAAGTTTTCCGAGGGAATAAGTTGTTTAGCTGGAAGGTGCACAAAGAAGGGAGTTAGTTGGCTAAAGGTGTGGTTCCAATACTAGTCGAGATATGTCATCATCACTCATTTCATTTCTATTACCTGTTGTCATTAGAGCTGAACGAATAGCAGCAGGAGACCATGTTGGATGAAATGATTTAACATATGCTGCTGCCCCAGAAACATGTGGACAAGCCATTGAAGTTCCGGAGATAATATTGAAATTTAATGTTCTGTTGTCACCGTCAACATCAGAAGGAGGAGAAACTGGAGACCAACTAGCAAGAATGGCAACTCCAGGAGCCACTAAATCCGGCTACAACAAGTAGAAAAGAAGATTTAGGAGAGATAATCATGAATGCTGAAAAACTAGGACAAAGTTATTCTTCCATCAAAGTTAGAATTTCATCTTAATATATATTTACATTTATTATCAACCTCAGTGATATTCATTATGCCTATTACCAAGTGAAACTCTAATCTTGATTAAGGAACAACATCAAGACATTATGCTTAAGTTTTGTCCAAAAATAATTTTATGATCTTAGCATCAGTAATTATTTAAGAGGGATATTTTTTTTTTAAGAGAAGAGTTATAATTTAACTTTATTAATAGGCTTTCTATTTATATAACCAAACTATAATACAAAAATTGAAATACTAACATTGTTCTAACCTTAAAATTAAATTGATGATAGCCTAAACCCATATGATAAAAATAACATTTTTATCCTTATCAAAACAATATCCTAAAAATTTAAAATATAACAAACTTCCTAAAAACTTTCAAACTAAAAATATTTAAGTATATTCTTAACACTTACATCATCACATATCTATAGTATCGATCAATCTCTATGTGAGATATATAATCGAGTTTTATTATCTCTTTGTTGTAAATTGAAAAACTTGTCTACATGTCATACAGAGGATAATTGATGTAGATTATGTCTTTAAATACGTGGTGATCTGTTACCATACAATAATTTCTCTAGAATGTCAGATTAAGATATATTTAAGTCAGTCACAGAAAATCTAAATGTACCTTGAGAATTTCAGGTGTAACAAGGCTTGGACCCCTTGAAGAGAAAGAGGCCACAACAGGGGCTACTGTATCTTTTATCTCATCACTCTTAAATATGGTTGCAGTTGGAGTCCTGCCAAAAGTCCATGTTAGACAAGTATCATTATTCTATACACTCTTGTTAATATAAGTGGCATCTTCAGTTGATACCTTGTAGAGTTTATGTAGTCATATACAGTGGCACCATCCTGCAATCCTAGGTAAGATCCAGCCAATGGAAGAGTTGAAGGACTATCTCTATAATTTTGACCTTGTACCAATGCCCCAACAGCACCAGCATCAAAAGGGCCTATCGCTTTGCTTCTGCTCTCGCAGAGAACAATTTTACCCTGAACTAATTTTTTGTCCAACGAGCCGCTGAAGCAAAACCTGCACAGTTAAAACATTTCATTAACAAAATAGAATATTTTAGAACATAGTTTGGATCTCACAGGACTATTTATACTTGTATAAATGTTTGTTTGGCCTTGATGTTATACATCTTAAGAGATATCAGGGCTAGTTAGTAGTTACCTTGACTCCGATCCATCGTAGTCTTTGTTTGGTGCGTCTCCACCATAAATTATAGGATACAATTTTCCCTTGAGGTCAAATGTATTTATTGAGATACCCTAAACATGGAACGATGAAAGAATCATTTGTGATGCTATAATTTATAGAATAAATAATACATATATGGGAATCCAATTACAAAGTTTTATTTATTATAAATTTATTAACTTTTAGAATAATTATCTTATAAGTTATATCAAAGATGCTTTCTGATCTGTTAATGGTGGAAAGACTTTTACACTATTCAATTTTTAAGTCAATATTCATATGATACAGTTCAATTCATCAACCAATGAAGAATTCACTAGCATGGGATAGAGAAGGTACTTTACCTCATAGGAATTGTTGTTACCTAATTCAACCTTGGTAACAAACTTCCTGTCTATGGTACTAGCAGCCACAGTAATTGACCAAGGCAAAAAATTCGATAAGGAGGAAGGTCTTGGACCATTGTTTCCTGCTGAGGTTACTGTCAATACTCCATTCCTCACAGCATGAAACGCTCCAATGGCTATTCCATCTCTAAAGTAGTTTTCATCGCTGAACCCTCCAAGAGAAACTGATATTATGTCAACCCCATCTGCTATTGCATCATCAAATGCAGCAAGTACGTCTGCATCGGCGCAACCAGTATCATACCAACACACTTTATACACAGCAATGCGTGCTTTTATCGCGCCACCTCTTGCTGTTCCCTGTGCAAGGCCTAACATGCTAGCTGTGCTAACTTGGTTCCCAGCTGCTGTCGATGCTGTATGAGTTCCATGACCATCTACATCTCTTGCAGATTTTGGATCATCATCGCTAAAAAATCCATCAGCTTTGTAATACTTAGCCCCAATGACTTTACTACAAGAACATAGCAACATCAGTTAATAATAGTGTACATTTTTGTATGCCCCTGAATATTTTTGAATGTTATGTGTCTGCAGTAGGGGTGAGAAACAACTTCATTTATTCATTATCTATCTAATTCACTTGACAAGTAAATCTATTCAATTTATTTATTACAATAAAAATAAATAATAGATTAGATTCAATCCATCCATTTAATTTTATTAATGATTAATGATTCATCTACTACTTTTTAAAAGTCATTTGATCATAATGATATGTTTATTGGATTGAAATTTTAAAAGACTATTTTGACATTAAAAAAATTGTAAATTTTAAAAAATTATATAAGAATGTAATGATTTATAAAGAAGAAAAAAAAAAATAAAATATTTGATTTTTAAAATATTACTTTTATAGATGGATTCCTAAAAAAGTTATTAATAGATAGATTTGATGAATTTCATGCTTTAAATATATCGGATGAATTAGATTCTTAACTAAATTTTTAATAAATTTAAATGAATTAATGAATTATTTTTATCTAATCTATTATAATCCGTTTAAAATATTATCCGATCTATCCATTTATCATCTTTAATTTAAGCAAATCTCTTTATAAACACTTTTATGAAAACAAAAAAATATAATAAATTTCTTCAAAAATTAAAATTAGTTTACGAGTATAAGCTAATTTATAGGAGGCATCTCGTATTAATTTCTTTAAAAGCTAATTTTATCTTAATGAGAAGTTCGTTTCATTTTTCTATTCTTATAAGTACTTCGAAATTGATTCTTCGTGCAATTGTTTATGTGGACTAGACTACAACTACATACTTATTGCATGTGAAATTTTTAGTTTGGCAAGTGCCCTTCCATTTGCTAGGTGGTGGACCGAATCCTTTGTCATTGAAGCTGTCAGATTCTGGCCAGATTCCAGAGTCAAGTACTCCAATGATGATGTCACTTTCAGCTGCTGCTCTTTCTGCTTGTAGAGGAAAGCCAATAAAATCCCATGACCTTGTTGTATGGAGTTTCTTCTTTCCATTAGGAAAGACTGATACCACTCTATCATGTCCTGCATTGAGAGTGTTGTTGGTAGGATAAGTTGCGAATCCAAGAAGAAAAGAAAAGTGAGTTTGGAAGAGGATAAAAGATGGAATAGTTTTAGTGCATACTAGCCATTCTATTGGCTTCCTCCTCCGTCAGCTTTGCAACAAAGCCACCAAAACTGCGTTTGTAGTGGTACTCTATCGATTTGGTCTCAGCTTTGCTGAAATTGTTAGTACACATCAATAAAGAAGGCAAGATAAAGAAACCAACAATGCATTTTTAGTTCGCTCTCTCGGTGTCTTCAAATAATGACACTATACATTAGCTACATTTCAATTTTCCTTTTGTTAATGCAGAAAACAAGGACCCCCTTTTTTTTCTTTTTCTTTTTTTTATAAAACACTTTTCCTACTACCAAACAAAGCTTACAAGGAAAAAATAGGCTCGCTAACTGAGGATGGTGTAATGCAGTTACACTGTAGCCTATCTATTCCATTATTAGAATTTTTTAATGTCATCAATACGTGAGACAGTGCTAATGCTATAAACAAAAACAACAATATAATGAACATAAAAGATTCTGTTCCACGTGACAGTATACAAATATGGATTACCAATTAAGAAAATAGTTTCCGTATGTACCAAAAACAAAGTAGCTTCTGTCAGTTCTTGGAATCTTGTCAAACAGTTAGAGTCAAAATTTGAACATGACACACCAATTTCTCTTATTCCTTTTCATTCGAAATTTCAGTAAGCACTGAAATTCAAATTTAACTTCATAGAGTCTTTGTCTTTCTTTAACACTTGAATTATTTTGTCGTGACATATTCTTTGGCCATTCTATCACGAGATCAATTTTGAAGGGATATTTACTCTCTTTGATTGATTGATACCGTTTGGAATTGACCAAGCAACTGATTCAAAATTTGTGATTTAGAATTTTGTTACCTCTCTGCAACTTCTTGTAGTATATTTGAGTAAAGTGTCAACGCAGAAGCTTCATCCTTCATGCTATTGCCAGTGTAGATAATGTAACTCTGCATTTAAAACATAGTTATCAAAAATAAGAAAGATACTCCTTTCCTTAGATAAAGCCATGAATAACATGAACCATCTGAATTTCAAAACCATGACAAAAACACAATAGCTCATGTGATTGATAAAGAAAGATGAAGGGAGATAAATTTGCCTTCAGTTGGGATGCTGAGCAACATATTTGAAGAAATGAAGTAAAGCAAAGAAGTAGCAGAAAATGAGAAAAGGATGATATGCAAGTATCCATTTTCAGGTTAGTTAACACTCAGAAGGTTGCAGCCAAGTGATTGGTGCTGCGTCTGTTTATATACTCATGTCCATTAACAGGGACATGCTACCCATGCTGGACTCATTTGCAGTACGATTTATCTTTCTCCAAAAATCTCCCACCAATCAAGTAAGACGTGTTTATAGATAAAACATGAAAGGTTTTTTCCTTAGTTGAATGGTTCAAACTTAAATTTGTGAAGTCTACAGACACAAATAAAACATGGGCCACTGAGGCACTAGTCCTTGGAAGCTAGCAAAGCAATCAGGCTCATACTAATTGAGAGTAACATTAATCCTACAATTAGACCATCATAAGCGTAACTTGTTGATTACTTCCATCGGTTTTTACATGCTTAATATTAGAAAAAAAAACTCAAGTATTGAATAAACTAGAGATAAAATCAAAGATAAAATACATCCATATCTTAAAAGTCAATTTTATAAGATTTAGTTAAATCTAAATTTTCATTTATAAGATTCAAAACCTATTTAATTTTCATTAAAAGATTCATCCACTATTTATTCATATATTAATTTCAATAATATTAAACCTAATTCACTAAAAATAAGTTCAAAATAGACTATATAAATAGGTAGGATTCATATTAAAAGAAAAACAATTCCTTTGGACTGAAGTCACATGGCATGGACACACAAGTGGGGTAGTATTGATTCACTCGAGATATTAAGTTGCAGACATCCATGAATGTTAGCTTGGATCATTGTTAGTGCGATATTTGCATTGAAGAGGCTATATTCAAGATGGGGTGGCTGAAATGTTCGCTTTGTACTTTAAAGGAGTTTGATTTATGGACCTTAACAGAATCGTTAAAAGTGTATAGGGTCCATGTTTTGGAAACTTGCTGTGTATTTCATCATCATAGTTAATAATCGACAAATTTACTTGACCTTGACCTTTAGAATTTGATTTTAGCATGGGACCATCTGCCATGTTCCTAGCAAGTTAGCAAAAAAGGCCAAATTAGTTGTTGGCAGCATCGCTACACATATACATATGTTACTCACATGCGTGAACATCGGGGTAGTTATATATCATAAGGAGTTGATATATATTAACTGTTTCTTGAAAATAAAAAGTGAAAACCTTGAAAAAAGTATTCAAGGAGTTAAGAAGTGTACCAGGTAGTTGCCAACATTTAAGAACGATTAAGAGAGGTTACTCACGTCGCGTAATGAGAGGTGATTACACATACCATATCTAACCCATACAAAATTAACCACTCTCACTTAACCTCTATAAATAGGCGAAACAGTCTCATTTTAGGAGGTCAAAAATATTATACTTGCGAAATCTCACAACACTCTGCCCGCACGTATGACTCCTGTGTACGAAATTGCTGAGTATGATTTCTTGACCACCTTTCTTCTTTCTTTTTAGAATAGTTTTAGTTTGGTTATAGTATAACGTAACATAGTGTAATATCTCTATCACTCATTATAATCCTTATGTACTGTAACTCAACTATTGGAAGCAAATAGATCATGATTTCTGTTATCAATATATATGTTGTTCATTCGACTTGTTTAAATGTCCATCTGTATAAAGCTCATTTCATGATAATCATTGAAGAACACCTAGAGATCTTTGCATGCTAAATCACATAAAATTGGGACTCAACTAGTCTAACTCGTTGAGTTATTATGTAGAAGGTTCACTTTGGAAAATGCATATTATGTGAATACCAAAAAAAAGAAACGTAGGAAAAAAATTACATAATATACATACCTGAATTGAAAACTATGTTAGTTTGAATAAAAAAAATCCATAGATAAATTTCACCGCAAACACTAACTAATTAATTTTTTTTATGAGTGATCAGTCTAACTAATTGAACAATCACAAAACAAATTGATCAATTAATATAGATCTTTAGGTATACTAAACAGATTGATTTAAGAGGAGAAAATTAATTGGCTGGAAATTTCTTACCCAACAGAAGGAAATGGGATGAGATATTTAATTCATTTGTCACTGGTGTCGTGCATTATATTTATTATATACTAGTGAGTCAAAAAAAACTTCATATTTATATTTATTTTTCATAAAAATATAATAACTTTGAGAATAATTATGTAATATGCACTTATTTAATGAAAGTTTTCATTTAGAATAAATATGAATAATTATTTAATGAAAGTTTTTATTTAAAGAACAAAATTGCCCTATTAAAAATTGAGACAAAAAGTAGTTAAAAATATTTTCTTTACCTATTACTAAAGGAGACAAGATATTTCATGCATATAATATTAAAAGGTTGTGTGTAGTTATTCATAAAATATATAAGACTTTTTTTTTTATTTAAGGAATATAATAGTCCATTAAAAAGTGAAAATAAAAAGCAGTTATATATTTCAGTATTTTTATTATAATATGTATAGATTATAGATAACTAAAATTTATAATAAATTGTATATATAAATAAATATTTTATTTAAATATATAAATTATATTTAAATTTTGTATAAATAAATATTTTTAAACATATAAATCATATTTTAAATTTATGATAAATAATTTATATTATATCACAATATTATTGTTGTTTATTAATAATTTGTTTTAAAATATTAAAATTTAATTCATAAATAATTATTGTACCGGAAGGTCCCTATCGGTCACGTTGACCAACACGTGCCGTTCTGTCAGACACCTACGCCATGATGTCGGAAACATCGGTCCAGCCAAAGTCCGGGACGAATGTTACTAACGGCTCGGCATAAGACCGAGCCGGAGAGTCCCCCGTAGGGCAGGATAGCTAGACAACTGTTGATCAACCCGATTAATAATAGCGCCCCATCCTTTACCTATCGGATCGGCGAAATACCGTACCGATAGGTGAAGAGCGGTTATTAATCATGATTAGCAGGTAAGCGCATGGTTAAGTTAGTAAGTAAGTAATTAACATCGTATTACCTAATTTAGTAAACACCTGAAAAAGCCCACAATGCTCAGGCCCACGTCAGGCACTATAAATAGGTCACACATAACGAGGTATGACTGTTGATTTTTACCCTAGATATTCGTGCATATACTGACTTGAGCGTTGGAGTACCCTTTGCAGGTACCTCCCCCATCCCTTGGAGATATCGTTGGAGCTCTTATTCGGTCCCCTTTCACCCAGAAGAAAAGGAGTGTGCCCTTAGACAGGTACATTTTGGCGCCCACCGTGGGGCCGAACCGAGAGCTATTCCGAGATTGTTATTGAAAGAATGGTGAAGACGAGAAAGAATAACGTTGAAGAACACCAGTCCGAGGACGAGCATCAGTCAGGAGCCGAGACGACAGAAGAGACAAACTTGAACAGTATGATGCGACAGATGAAAGAGGAGATGGCCGCTATGAAGCAACAGCGGGAGAGAGATGCGGCCGAAATGGCTGCGCTACGGGCGGAAAATGCCACCCTCAAAAACCAATACCACGATCCTACATGGAAGCCCTCCGAGACGACCCACACTCAAGGGTCGTTCCATTCGCATGGCCAGCACACCTCGGTCCCTTATACTTCTGTTGCCCCTGCCGCCCACGCCTCGGCCAGCCGACCAATACAGCCCATGCCGGCAGGATCACACCGACATCCCTTTACACCCAATATCATGCAGTCCGCCCTCCTTGACAACTGGAAGTCCTTGTCTCTCGACAAGTACAACGGAACCACCGATCCAGATGAACATGTTGACGTGTTCTTGACTCAGGTCACATTAAGCACCACTGATGACGCCGCCCTGTGCCGAATTTTCCCGACGTCGCTAAAAGGACGAGCGTTGAGCTGGTTCACTCGGCTCCCGGCCAATTCGATCGACTCATTCGGCACCTTAGCCTCTCAGTTTACCATCCAGTTCGCTACAAGCCGACCACACCAGTTAACTTCTCTATCACTAGTCACCATCCGCCAGGAGAAAAAGGAGTCTCTCCGGGCGTTCATGAGCCGATTCAACAAGGCGGCATTAGAGATCAGGGACCTCAACCCAGCCGTCGCCTTACACCATCTAACCACCGCGTTGAAGCCGGGTCCCTTTGCCAACAGTATTTGTAAAAAGCCACCGGCAAACATGGATGACCTTCGGCGCAGGGCCGACAAGTATATGCAGATGGAAGAACTCGCCGAGTTTCGCAACCAGGCCAGAGCAGAAGTGGTGAGCAAGACAGAAAAGCCAATAGAAAACAATTTTCGCGGTCGTCCAAAGGAACTCGTACCCCGCGAGCGGCCACCCCGTGGTCCGAAGTATACACAGTACACACCACTGAACACCAGCCGGTCAGCAGTACTAGAACAAGCATTGGCTTCAGAAGTGCTGACTATCCCGAAGAGAGCATCGACCCCTCCCCGAGCCGACACAACCAAATCCTGCAGATTTCACCGTAATCGTGGGCATTCAACTGACGAATGTTCAGCCTTGAAAGACAAAATTGAAGATTTGATCAAGCAAGGACAGTTGCAAGGTTTTGTGAACCGTCCCGACCGGCCCCGACACGGCGAACAATCACAGAGACGTGACCATTCCGAACATCGCAGAGCAGAAACGCGCTCGTATAGAGAGCGCAGTCGGTCGCGGGATAGGCATGAAGAACAACAAGCAACACAGCCACGGCGAGTTATTAACACCATTGCCGGCGGTTTTGCTGGCGGGGGCTCATCTTCGTCGGCACAACGAAGACACCTGCGAGCTGTCCGACATGTGCATGCCGTGGAAACAAATCGTTGCCATCTGCCAACCATTACCTTCACCGAGGCCGACTTCAAGGGAATTGACCCAGATCAGGACGATCCGATGGTAATCAGCGTTGAAATTCACAATTGCATCGTCCGTAAGACATTGGTTGACCAAGGAAGTTCAGCGGACATACTATATTGGAATACGTTCAAGCAGTTGGGAATTCCAGAGTCCGAACTGGTCCCTTACGATGAACCTTTGGTGGGATTCTCTGGTGAACGAGTCAAAACAAAAGGATATATCAAGTTATCAACACGATTTGGGTTCGAAGGAGCGGAATACCGAGACATCTCGGTTAAATACGTGGTTGTTCATGCAAGCACCTCCTATAACATTCTACTCGGTCGGCCATCCCTGAATCGGCTCGGAGCAATTGTGTCTACTCCTCATTTAGCTATGAAGTTTCCGGCACAGTCAGGACGGGTTATCACGGTACACGCCGATCAAAAAATCGCACGCAAATGCTACTTTGCCAGCTTGCGGCTACCGAAAGCGCAAGACGAAACGATCAAAGAGCCACAGAAAGTCCACTCGGTAACCCAACAGTCCTCAATAGACCTCGACCCCCGAATCGGGCATGACGAAAGGGTCGAGCCTATTGAAGAAAGGCAACCACTCCAAGTTGGAACCCTTGATACCCAACTGACTTATTTGGGAACTGTTCTGACAGAACAGGAGAAAGCAGCCATCGGACAGGTAATACTTGATAACCGAGATCTATTTGCATGGCACCCCTCCGATATGCCGGGTATCGATCCAGAGTTTTTGTGCCATAAGCTCTCAATTAGTAGGGAGGCAAGGCCGATCGCCCAGCGGCGTCGGAAGACTGGAGAGGAGAAGAAGGCGGCAATCGATGCTGAGGTAGCCAAATTGTTAGAAGCACAGTTTATACGGGAGATCCACTACACGACGTGGTTGGCTAATGTGGTCATGGTCCGAAAGCCGAACGGGAAATGGCGTATGTGTACCGATTACACAAACTTGAATAAAGCTTGCCCGAAAGACGCCTACCCGTTGCCCAATATTGATCGTCTCGTAGATGGGGCGTCTGGCCACCGTTTCCTATCCTTCTTAGACGCGTATTCGGGGTATAACCAAATTCGCATGCACCCCCACGATGAAGACAAAACAGCATTCATCACCGAGACAGCCAACTATTGCTACCGTGTAATGCCGTTCGGTCTGAAGAACGCCGGAGCCACATACCAGCGTCTGATGAATAAAATTTTCCAGAGTCAGATTGGTCAGTGCCTCGAAGTGTATGTTGATGACATGGTCGTCAAATCTGATGAAGTTTCTGCCCATGTACGCCACCTGACCGAGGTATTCCAAGCGCTCAGACAGCACCAAATGAGGCTGAACCCCGAAAAATGTGTGTTCGGTGTATCAGGTGGAAAATTCTTGGGATTCATGTTGTCTAGCCGGGGCATCGAGGCAAACCCAGACAAATGCCAAGCCATACTGGAGATGAAGAGTCCCACCACTCTCAAAGATGTACAAAAGCTGGCAGGGCGGCTAACTTCGCTTTCACGGTTCTTTCCCCGGCTTGCCGAGATATCTCAACCTATCCTCGCCCTGCTGAAGAAAGCAAAGCAATTTACATGGACTCATGAATGTGAAGAAGCGTTCCAACAGTTTAAGCATCGCCTAAGTTCACCTCCCATACTGTCCAAACCTACTGCCGGCTCCGACATGGTCATTTACCTTGCCGTGTCGGGACATTCAGTCAGTGCCGTTTTAATACAGGAACAGAGGGACCAAAGGCCGATATATTTCACCAGTCGAACACTGCAAGAAGCCGAGAAGCGTTACCAGTTAATTGAAAAGGTAGCTCTAGCGCTCGTCTACACGGCTCGCAGGCTCAGGCAATACTTCCAGAGTCATAGGGTGGTTGTCCGAACCGACTGCCCGATTGCGAAAGTTCTTCGTAAACCGGAAATCGCTGGCAGGATGATGGCCTGGTCGGTCGAACTCTCAGAGTTTGACATATCGTTCGAGCCGAGAGGACCCATCAAATCACAGCAATTGGCCGACTTCGTCAATGAGCTTACCCCAGCAGGTAGTTTTCACGACGAGCCGTGGACAATGCATGTCGACGGCTCATCCAGTGCGCAGGGAAGCGGAGCGGGAATAATTCTAGCCAGCCCTTCGGGCATCACGGTCGAACAGTCACTCCGGTTCGGTTTTCGGGCATCTAATAACCAAGCCGAGTACGAAGCACTCCTGGCCGGTATGAGACTAGCAGCCGAGATGGGTGTGACAAGGGTCGTATGCTGTACCCATTCAAAGATCGTGGCCGAACAGGTCAACGACAATTTTCAAATTAAGGATGCTAATTTGTTGCAGTATTACCACCTCTTCCAGAAGCTCAAAGAGGAGTTCACTGACGTGCAAATCCGACACGTTCCCAGGAGCACCAATGAACGAGCCGATCAGTTGGCACGGCTTGCTAGTAGTCGAAAACCAGGACAGCTGAGAACAACCATTCACCTGGAAATCCCTGCCCCAAGTGTGGCGATCGAGTGCATGGCGGCCGATATTGACACACCGAACTGGATGACTCCTATTCGGAACTACATCCTCCAACAAGAGTTGCCCACCGATCCGAAGGAGGCAAAAAAGCTTCGCACTCAGGCCGCTCGGTACTCCATAGTGGCTAACGACCTCTACAGGCGAGGATTCTCCACTCCGTTGCTCAAGTGCATTGATAACTCACAGGCGGATTATGTGATGCGGGAAGTTCATGAAGGTATCTGTGGGTCCCATTCCGGAGGCCGTACCCTAGCTGCAAAAGTGTCACGAGCTGGTTATTATTGGCCAACTCTGAAAGGGGATTGCGCTGAGTTCGTCAAACGCTACATACAATGTCAGCGACATGGAAACCTCATCCATGCCTCCGCCACCGAGCTGCACAGCATCAGCTCTCCATGGCCGTTTGCCTTATGGGGCATTGATGTACTTGGCCCGTTCCCCGTGGCAAAGGGACAGGTTAAGTTCCTCCTCGTGGCAGTAGATTACTTCACAAAGTGGATTGAGGCCGAGCCCCTCGCCTGCATCTCCGCTGCTAACGTCCAAAAGTTTGTATGGAAGAACATCATCACCCGTTTTGGCATCCCATATGCCATCATCTCCGATAACGGCTTGCAATTTACAGACAAAAAGTTCAACTCATTCCTCGAAAACCTTGGCATTCGGCACAGATTTACATCGGTGGAGCACCCTCAGTCAAACGGCCAAGCCGAAGCAGCCAACAAGGTTTTCCTGACTGAATTAAAAAGAAGACTCGGCTCGGCAAAAGGAGTGTGGGCCGATGAATTGCCAGAGGTTCTCTGGGCGTACCGGTGTACACCACAATCCACTAATAGAGAAACACCCTTCCGCCTCACATACGGCACTGATGCGATGATTCCGGTTGAGGTTGGAGAACCATCTTTCCGGCGACAAAGCTTTCAGGAGGAATCTAACGACGACGCACTCCGAGCCGAACTCGATGTCCTCGAGGAAGTGCGGGACAAGGCACAGGTGGTGGCCGAGGCATGCAAACAGCGAATGACTCGGAGCTTTAATTCCAATCTAAAGCCAAGAACTTTTCACGAGGGCGACCTTGTGTGGCGTGCAACGGGGGCAGCCAGGCGAAACTCTTCTGAAGGAAAGCTCTCCGCCAATTGGGATGGACCATTCCGGATACGACATGCACTCCACAATGGGGCCTACAAGCTAGAAGAGCTGTCCGGCAAGGTTATTCCAAGAACATGGAATTCTACCCACCTAAAGACATACTACAGTTAAATTCGAATTTGTAATACTCGAACTATGTAATTGTATCGCGGTGCACTCTTTTCCTTGACTGATCTTTTTCCCTCTTGTAAAAATGTGAAAAGAGGTTTTTGATTAGCAAGGTTTTTAACGAGGCACCTTCTTATCAATGAAAATACATCTCCCTCTTAATTATCTCCACTTATTTCTTCAAGTCTTCCCTCCCGAGAAGTCTCTCGGCCAAGGATGTGGCTTAAATCTAATTACAAGTCTTCCCTCCCGAGAAGTCTCTCGGCCAAGGACGTGGCTTAAATAAATAATTACAAGTCTTCCCTCCCGAGAAGTCTCTCGGCCAAGGATGTGGCTTAAATCTAATTACAAGTCTTCCCTCCCGAGAAGTCTCTCGGCCAAGGATGTGGCTTAAATCTAATTACAAGTCTTCCCTCCCGAGAAGTCTCTCGGCCAAGGATGTGGCTTAAATCTAATTACAAGTCTTCCCTCCCGAGAAGTCTCTCGGCCAAGGACGTGGCTTAAATAAATAATTACAAGTCTTCCCTCCCGAGAAGTCTCTCGGCCAAGGATGTGGCTTAAATCTAATTACAAGTCTTCCCTCCCGAGAAGTCTCTCGGCCAAGGATGTGGCTTAAATCTAATTACAAGTCTTCCCTCCCGAGAAGTCTCTCGGCCAAGGATGTGGCTTAAATCTAATTACAAGTCTTCTCTCCCGAGAAGTCTCTCGGCCAAGGACGTGGCTTAAATAAATAATTACAAGTCTTCCCTCCCGAGAAGTCTCTCGGCCAAGGACGTGGCTTAAATAAATAATTATAAGTCTTCCCTCCCGAGAAGTCTCTCGGCCAAGGACGTGGCTTAAATAAATAATTACGCGAGAAGTCTTTCGGTTACGAATTTAACAGAATTACCCAAAAATTGCGAGAATTTAAATTTCATTCAAAAGGCCCTAATAGGCCTAGAAGTACATGCAAGGGGGGGGCGCTATCGGCCCAGCATTACAAAATAAAAATTTCAAGACACGACCTCAGGCTCTCCCTGGTTCGCATCATCCTCGGCAGCGGGCTCCTCGTAAGCCGTCTCTTCCTCATTCGGCCTGGCGGGCCGCTCTGGGGCCTCAGCATCGGCCTCTTGATCCGGCGGAATCGAGCTTAAGTCCACCAACTTCCCCTGAAAGAAGTCCTTCGTCATATCCAGTTGAAAGTCAGGGGGGAAGTCACCAAAGTAGCTAGCTTGCCGAGCAGCTTGGGCAAAGCCAGCCTCATGCTGGGACAGGAGCTTGTCGCGAGCCTTCTCCCTGAAGGAACCAAAAGATATTTTCTCGGCCTCCAGTTCCTTTTGAAGCAGGGTAGCCTTCTCAGTTTCATTTTTCAAAGACGTCTCCAAGCGCTGGACCTTTAAGGTGAGATCGTCAACCGCACGCCCTCGGCGGTCAACCTCGGCCTGGAACTTGCCGTTAGACGTCTGAGCATCGGTCAACGCCGTCAGCGTCTCTCGCAGCGACTTCTCCTGCTCAGCTAGTTAACGGCGAAGTCCATCAGCCTCCCCATTCGGTTCCATGACGATGCTTTGAGCCAAAGCCACAGCCCGAACTTGGAACTCACAGAAGAAGTTCCACTTCTGCGCCGAACTCATCCGGCCCAGAACTGCCTGCCCAGCCTCAGAAGTCAAGTCTTGGCTTAGGAAATCCTGCGCGTTCACATTACTGGCCAAGAAGTTCGGTCCAACCAAGCTCTCCGGGGCATTGGGATTGGCTAGCCGCTGCTGCTTGGCTTGGCGGCTCTCCTCCACAGCCCTCCCATCAGGCTTTCTTTTTTCGGGCTGCCGAGAGGCACCCTTGCCCCCTTTTTTGGGATTGGTGGGTTGCCCCGCTCCGCCCTGTCGTGGAGCCGGTTGATTCCCACCTGCACGCGTCTCGGTCGGAGTCTTGTTTCCTGTGACCCCTGCCACTCGGCTCCCGATCAGATTGCGGATATTCAAGTCATGGTCAAAGTTCGCCATAATACCTGCACATCATTAGTCAAAATCAATGGTAACGCAGGAATTTAAACAAACAAGAGTTACTATACCGATTAGTTCCTCGGTGACGTTGGCCGATTCGAATAATCGGACCAGGGGACGACACGGTAATGGCCGTGGCAATTTCTCCAAAATATCCAAGCTCTTCCTCTCCTCCGGCGACATTCGGGATTTCGATACGGTATCGTACTTTCTCGGCCTTCGGGTCCAATACAGGGGAAAGACCGAGTTCCCCTCATCGTCAAAAAAGTATTTACTCCCCGTCTCGGGTCGAATCATCACCTTTATAAAACCCACTTTAAATTTTTTGTAAGAAGTGGTGAATGGCTGAAGCAAGCAATCACTGTGTCGAATCAATGACAACCACTTCGCCTTCTTCGTCGGCCGAGAGGAGTAATAATATAAAAATAAATGTGGAGTAGGTTGGAGGCCAAGAGCTAAGCACAACCGTCTAAACCCTTGCATTGCTGCCCAGGTGTTAGGATGGACCTGGGACGGCGCCACGTTCAGAAGACGAAGTATACCCGAAAAATAATTATCAAAGGGGAGGGATATCTTCAAATCCCGAAACATATAGTCATACACATAAAAGAACGGGTATTTGGATGACCCCTGGTCTAGATAAACAAAATCCGGATTAGGAACCCCATCACCTCGGCATGGCTGGAAAAAGATAGCAGACGGCTCCTCGTCTTCGGGAAAATTTAAAAATTTCATTGCCGATACGAAGTTAACAAGTGATTTCTTGGTTGTATACCGGGAGTACACACTACCAACTTCCCCGTGTACCCATGAAAATCCAGGCGTCGATACGGGAGGAAAGCTTCTTGATGAACCCCCACCCCCACTTGGACGGTCATCAGAACCTATAGCCGAGGCGGAGCCACTTCCACTAACGCTCTGGGCCCGCTCAGATCCAGAAAAGGACTCGGTGCGATCTCCATTAGAGGCTGAAGCTGAGGCATCGTCCCGGACCGGAGACATTCTCCGCCTTGATTCCCCTTCGTCACCGGAGGAGTCGACATGAACAATATTTAAATCTGCCATTACGTACCTGAATGCTAAACTTTAGATCTTCCTTCGACGAACACTCGAACGCTGATTTACTAATTCGGATCCGGAGATAATGAGTGTGCACGTATGTGGAGCCCCCTCTTCATGCCTATTTATAAACCCCGCAGGTTGCACATTCAAACGTCGCAGCCTTAGGAAACCGTTGGATCCATTTAATCCAACGATCCTCAATACGCAACCCCTCGTATGCTCCACTAAGCCCAACTGACACAACCTTTGGCGTTCCACACTTAATGCGAACCCTAGCACGCGCTATTCCACGCACAATGATGGCAACCCTTGACATCCCATCAGCAGTTGTAACCCCTCACGCGTAATTAATGTCTGTCAGTTATGCACCAGAGAAATTAATGCTTGTCAGCTACGCATCAGAGAGGCACTTTAATCATAACCCCTCACATTCCTGAATCTTTCATCGTACCCCAATCGGAACAATTAACCCTTTGCGTCGCTTCCCTCCTCAAGGCTGGGGGGCTTGTGTACCGGAAGGTCCCTATCGGTCACGTTGACCAACACGTGCCGTTCTGTCAGACACCTACGCCATGATGTCGGAAACATCGGTCCAGCCAACGTCCGGGACGAATGTTACTAACGGCTCGGCATAAGACCGAGCCGGAGAGTCCCCCGTAGGGCAGGATAGCTAGACAACTGTTGATCAACCCGATTAATAATAGCGCCCCATCCTTTACCTATCGGATCGGCGAAATACCGTACCGATAGGTGAAGAGCGGTTATTAATCATGATTAGCAGGTAAGCGCATGGTTAAGTTAGTAAGTAAGTAATTAACATCGTATTACCTAATTTAGTAAACACCTGAAAAAGCCCACAATGCTCAGGCCCACGTCAGGCACTATAAATAGGTCACACATAACGAGGTATGACTGTTGATTTTTACCCTATATATTCGTGCATATACTGACTTGAGCGTTGGAGTACCCTTTGCAGGTACCTCCCCCATCCCTTGGAGATATCGTTGGAGCTCTTATTCGGTCCCCTTTCACCCAGAAGAAAAGGAGTGTGCCCTTAGACAGGTACAATTATGATAAATAAAAAATTAAATAAAAATTAAAAAAATTCTAAAAACTTCTCGTAAAAAAAAGACATTTGTAATAATATATACATGACAATGGAAATCGCTTTTATACATATTTTTTTAAGTCTATATAATTATTGTAGATTCGTTTGCGTTAGAACTTAAAATACTCGTAGTAATTATGTTAAAAGACTTTGATATTACTTACGTCAAAGTCGCCGAAATAAGCGCGTCCGAAAAATTTCTAGTCATTGGTATGTGTTAGTGACCGTTTTTCAAGTCTTTCGTAAAGAAAATAAAATAATAGAATCAATGAAAGTGTTATAAGAGAAATACATATGGTATGCATTAATTATCGAAAATGAATAGATACGAAAATTATATTATTTCAATAATTGATTATGTATATATATAATTGATTATAATTAGAATAAATTGTTATTTAGACAAATTTAATTTTGCTTGAATATAACAGAATATTAGTTTTATGTAATAAATCAGTTGTAGAAGAAAAATATAGTTAAAATTTAGACTTAGTCTTAAACAACCATTTTGTATTTAAACAGTTTTTTTCATTGAAAATAATTGAAATGGTGGGGAAAAAAATCTTTGTGAATCGTGCTAAAAGGGAGATAGTGGGGAAAGTGGAAAAGGACTGTTGCTTTGGTTAATGTTGAGAAAGCAACAAATTCAGCTAAGCAAAGGGACCCAACTACTAAGTATTTTTAAGAGACAATACATATTAACTAGAATATCAAATAATGATAAATATATTAAAAAAAATCTAAACTATTAAGTGTATCTTTGTTTTACCGTTTAGAATAGTTAACAGACGTTCAATTCAATTTATTCACACTCATATTTTTTCATTTTAATGAAAAAAAAAGTATGTTGATGGATATTCAAACACATCCTAAATATTTTATCAAAAGTTCATGTATAATTTAACTAATAATTATTAATTAAAATATTTTCATATTTTCTAAATATACAAATAACTTAATTACAAAACATCTACCATGAAAAATTTTACATTATCACTTAATTATATTATTATTTTTATAATAATTATTTTAAAATTTAATTTAATTTATTTTTAAATTAATTCTAAAGCGATTTTTATGAGTTGACATTATAAACGTATTTCCACTGACAATATATCAAAATTAAATTTAAATACAAATATTTATTTATATAAAAATTTAACAATATATGAAATGAGTCACACAGTAAGGATTGTGACGAAAAGTAATGTTACTTCGCTTGCATACCTAATTTAAAATGCTAAGCCTTTTTTATTTAATTAGTTTAAATTTGATAGTTTATTATTCAATTTAATTTCTTAATTTAGAAAAATGATACAATGTAGTCATTTTATCCAATTAAAAAAAATAATGTACTCTTTTTCCATATGTCAATATATATTATTATTATTATTATTATTTATTGTGTCATATGTATAAAATGTTAATATCGTTAATCTCAATTTTTAATTGGATAAAAAGGATCACGTTATATTATTTTTAAAATTTAAAAGGCTACATTGCATTCTTTTAAATATACAAGAAAATTAAAATTGTAAAAAAAAAAATGGCAAGTTTCTGCGAATTTATCCAAATCCAATAAAACTTAATAAAAGATGAAAATAACTTAAAAAAATATAAACTTATATATCTTTTAAATGCAAACTGGTCCAACCTTTTACATGGGCGAAGGAAACAAAACCCGCCCCAGCCATCTAACCCCAAAACTTTTGGGCTAGGCCCAGCTTTTGGTCCTGTTTTATTCCTTTTCATGACCCATTTACAAAATACAACCCAATCATTCAAGAAGGCTCATGTAAGCTTAATTAAACACCTAAACACATACAAAATAAAATAATTATACAATTGAGCTTTTCATTAAAAAAGTAAATGGCTCTTTTAACCCAAAAAAATAGTGTCAAATGTACTCTTTTCACTAATAAAACAATTATTTCCAAATATATTTGTTTTGAAAATAAGTTTGTTTCATTTTATTTTATATTTTAAAAACTCTAGAAGAATTTTTTTTTTATTAATTTCCCCTAATATCTCTATTAAAAATAGATTTGGTGTGGATCGGAAGGATTGAAAGAGTTGAATTAATATCTTTAACGGTGTGGGAGAGATATGTTAAAATAAGAAAGATAAAATTGTAATTTTGTCTTCAATTTTTTTATTAATTTATATAGTATGATTAAATTAATATAACTATTTATTCTTTAAAGAATTGTATATTATTTATTATTTTGGAATAATTAAATCAATTTTTTGTTGTAATTAACCTCATTTAATATGCATTTATAATAATTTAATTTTTATTTCTTTGAAATTGAGTTGAAAATCATAAAAATAAATTATTTTAATTATCATTCCTATGTTTAACTCCTCTAAAAGTAAATATATATGAAGTAAAAAATTTCGGTATATGATGAGAGAAACATGTTGAACAGAGAAAGACACCAATTTTCGACCATTATAGGTCAACCCTTGTCAAGATTTTTTTTCTCCTTTTACGCAAAATAATAATGAAAAATACATTAAAAATAACATAAAAAATTATTTTACGGATTTGATTTCTCATATGTTTACTATTTCAAAATATATAATATATGTATATGAAAATTTTCCGATAAAACTTAAAAATTCTCTCTCTTAATACAATTTTTATGACAAAATTTGTCAAACACTACTTCATATTATTGCTTCTCCCATTTAACATTGACCCCCTTTAAAAACAAATAATATATATATATATATATATATATATATATATATATATATATATATATAATATCTTAAAAATTTAAATTTTAAAATTTAAATTATTTTTTCAACAACCCTCAATCATACAAAAGAATCTAAGTTTAGCCAATTTTTATTACGTGTTGAAATTTAAATTTTTAAATTCAAGTTGACAATATTAAAGTAATAATATTTATTAAAAATGTAAGAAGAATTATATAATTTAGAATTTAATTAGAATTAATAGATGATATAAATGTTTTTTTTCATAATCATCCAATTATAAATCATCATATTATAAATGACCATATATGTATGTTAAGATCGTTAAGTTTTATAATAATTACTTTAAAATCTAAGATTATTTATAATTAATTAATAGTGTAAAAATATTTATACTAACGGTACATAAACTCTATATTTTATTGAAAACATTTCATACTTAAGTTTATAATATAAGGATATAAAAATTAATTCCATCCTATGAATTCTCACACAAAAGAAAAATAAATTAATTTACATGGACATGGTATGGGATAAAAATAAATATAAATAAAAAAAGAAGAAGAAGAAGACGAAAACTTCCCTCTAAAGACAACAAAAGCACAAAGAAACGAGTCTTTAATTTGAGGTTATTTTCGATTGCTCTCATTTTTGTAGTTAATTTTGACCTAAGTCTACAGTTTTTTTTTCACCTTGAATTCTAATATGTTAATAAAGTCAAATAATTATGGTTACATATAGTTAAGGTCTCTTAACACAATATGACAATAGATGATGCAACATACTGATTTAGAAAAATGATTAGTGAACATGTGTATAATGAAATTATAATATAAAAAAATAAAAAATAAAAAGTGATTGGTGTGTAAGAGAAGAAGAGAGATAGAGAGAATGATTAGAAGAATGAAGATGAGTGTTCTAAGTTTTTAATGTGCACATGATCAAAAAAAGGAAATGAAAATAAAGTAACAGTGGCCGAGGTTCGTGTAATGTATTCCACACGAATGGCCGTTCAAAGTGGCTTGTCGTCCGTTTATTCTGTTTGTGCCAATTCGTTGTTGGCCTTTCAAAATGCATTTTCTTCTCTCTCTTTTTCTTTCTTTCTTTCAACTTTCAACTTTCAACTTTCAACTTTCAATCCCTGCATCCATCCATCATCGTCACCCCACTTTGCTTTCACCATCTTTTTATGGTTAGTATATATACGTACCCTGCATCTCGATCTTCTGTTATAAGTTATCATTCACATGCATGCATGCATGCACGTGTATAGTTGATTTTTGGAATTAATCAATTTTCCAATGGGGCAGGTCTCGGGTGGTGTCGGGTGTTGGAATAATCATGGCATACAAAGTGGACCATGAATATGACTATCTCTTCAAGATCGTACTCATTGGGGACTCTGGTGTTGGAAAATCCAATATACTCTCCAGGTTTACAAGAAATGAGTTCTGCTTGGAGTCTAAGTCTACCATTGGGGTTGAATTCGCAACAAGAACATTACAGGTTTTGATCTCATCAACATTTTCATGGTGATGAGTGATGACTCTTGCCTAGCCATAATAACAATATTTTATACTTTTTTGTGTTTGACATAAATATATATATATATATATAGGTGGAGGGGAAGACTGTGAAGGCACAAATATGGGACACAGCAGGTCAAGAGAGGTACCGAGCAATCACAAGTGCATACTACAGAGGAGCAGTAGGTGCCTTGTTGGTGTACGACATAACCAAGAGGCAAACATTCGACAATGTGCAGAGGTGGCTCCGTGAGCTGAGGGACCACGCGGACTCCAACATTGTTATCATGATGGCTGGAAACAAGTCTGACCTAAACCATCTTAGAGCAATTGCTACCGAAGATGCTCAAACTTTGGCTGAGAAGGAGGCTCTCTCTTTCCTAGAGACTTCGGCATTGGAGGCCTTCAATGTCGAGAAAGCTTTCCAAACCATTTTGTTTGATATATACCAAATCGTAAGTAAAAAGGCACTCGCTGCTCAGGAGGCAGCTTCCACTACCACTACCCTTCCTCAAGGGACTACCATTAATGTCTCTAATATGTCAGCTAGTGCCGAGAAGAGAACACCTTGTTGCTCCAATTAAATATGTAACAACTTTTCTCAACCCTTTTTTTTTCTTCTTTTTTTGTGGGCAGATATATGTATGATCTCTAGCCTTTAACAAACAAAACTCAAACTGAATATATATGTCGCAGTTTTAACAATTTGTATTTAGCAGTCCTCGCTTTGGAGAATACTCATTCTTAATGTAAGCATTCGGATTTTGGACTTTGCTCTTCGAGCATAGTTGATTAGTAGTAGTGATTAAGCAACTCTACTTTTAATGTTTCATATCTTCTTCTGAATTATTATCTACGATTTTGCTAATGTTGAGAAAAACATGTTTCAAATTTCAATTATGGTTTACTTTGCTTGATTCATTGTGCACTTGATTACCAGATACACAAGGTAATGAATTAAGAAATATTAATTAGTATTCTTAATGAATTCATTAAAACAACAAAAGTTAAAGTTTTGATAGAAAATATGTTCATTATATTATTACAAATGCAGAAGTTATTTATTATTTTTTGACCAGTAAAAAGTTATTTAATATTTGTCTTTTTAAGTAATTAAAAATATTTGATAGTGTTTAATATTTTAAAAATGTTGTTGAAAGAAAATTTTGTTTCAGTTTATATAAATGGATGGTCTGTTGAGAGCATTACTTTAGTAATAAAACTCACCATTTTAGAGTAAACTGTTTTGTTATTAGAAAATAATTATTTTCAGAAGAAAAGAATTATTCTGAAACTTTCCAGGGCTAACATCAGTACTAATTGGTTTCGTTTGGTGGGTTTAGAAATGGAATCCCAATAAAGTTAAATTAATGCGGCACATTATACTTGACATCTTCTGGTTAGGGTTTTTATTTGAAATTAATAATTTAAGAATGAAAAAAACAAAGTCATCCTTGTATTTTTTTTAACTTTTAAAATAAAATTATTATATTATTGTATTGTTCCAACTCGTGTGATACATTTTCTATCAATTAATGCCTTCAAAGAGTTTCTTTATTAAAAAATAAAATAAAATAAAATTATCGCCTACTACCGGAAAGTGACTATCAAGGGAAAGTGACTATCAAGGCGTGGACTCTCTGCTACCAGTGTTTTTCGCTACACTTTGAATATATGCCACACAGAACTTAATAAATAATCACCGTTGCTAAGATATGTTTTCGCAAAGTGGCTTCTTTTTCTAATAAACGTATCAAAATTGATACCATCTCCTTTTTTCTAGGACCATAAAATAAATAAATATTTTGCTAGAATACAATAAGTTTCTATTGAAGTTTAATTGTGAAATAAAATTTTATATTATTTAGAATTTGATATGTTGAGTAGTATATAAGTGAGAAAAATGCATATATCTAATACCTTAAAGCTTTAAATTATGTTATGATGTTAAACTCACTTATGACTTACTCATTACCTATTGTTTGAAATATTTTTCGGTATAAAAGTTTATATAGTATCAGAGTCAATGATCGATCAAATGATCGACTCTAAGTTTCAGATAAACATTTAACAAAAAGAGGTGGTGAATAAAGTTTTTTTTGACAGTGCAAGTATCTATAACTTAAGAGAAAACTTTTTTAAGAAAATGACCAAAAATAAAACCATGATAAAATATTCAAATATAAAATATGTTCTGAAAGTTTGTTAAAAGAAATGAAGGAAATCATTTGTTCGCATTTTAATATACCTATATAGTGTAGGGTTGGACTTCAACATTCTAATGGGCGTTATTAATTATAATTAATTAATCATTCGAGGATCGAATATTAAGTGTGATTCGCATGGGTAAAAAACTTTATCATATATCTCTTTATACTCCAAATTTCCTGATTAAGAACACAGTTAGAGGAGATGATTTGGTACTCAAAGAATAAATTCATCTGTGGTGCCAAATAACAAATATCTTGCGTAATTGGCGATCATTTTAAGGACACAATTTAAATCCACTAGTATTATTAGTCAAAAGATTGTGTTGAAGCATTATGCGTGGCATCTGCTTTGGAAGGAACCATGTTCCCTTCTCTGACATGAGGATGTTAATGTAGTTTCAGTTTCATAATCAAGCATTATATTAGGAAATTTCCCTGATTCGTTGATTCTGATATGTTATATCGCATAATTTTTTTGTAACTATAGATAATTAAAAAAGGCATCTTAATATCTTCATGTTATCTTTGCCGGTGTGCAATGTACTGAAAATGGCAGAACATCATGAATTCAAATATGAAGAATTATTCATTTTATCCATTCCCTGTCGTCTTCATTGGTACCCTATTGTTTACAGTGGAAATTATTAATAGATTCTTTTTATTTAGAATAGCACAGCAAGTGTTTCAATTTAGGCATATGTTCTCGGATTACAATGAAGGAATGAAATAGAATGATCAATAATTACTGGTCTCTAAGCATTCATCAATGATTAATAGGATAATTATTTCCATGCACGTAAACACTTAGATGAACAGAATGAACAATAATGATATTAGCAATACAAATCATGGTTCAATTTTATATAATGATCAAGTTACAGAACAGGTTGAAGCATATTGTTCAGGTATACAATTCCACTACGTGCTTACAAGAAGGACAAGAAACTACACTAAATCTACTCCTAAGATGAAAACAGGAAAATGACCGAGAAAAAATCATACCCAAAAATAATTCCGTGTACGAAAGCCATGTGCGCAGGCAGAGAGTACTTCAGAGTATAATTTTAGTATGAGTTTTCCGACCCTGTAACAATGCAGGTTTCTGGAATTTATAGAGTGAAATAATGGCGGTTAACTCACTCGGATGCTCCTGCACGTAGACCACTATGAGATAACCGCTGCCCACTATGCTCATTATGTGGCTTCTAAAGTGTAACTTCTCACAACCGCTCCTCGTGTATATTAACTTCTCAACCAATAATTGTCTTCGAATTCGAATTAGCTATTGTTGGCAGATGTTGATCAATATGTATGACTTCAACTTTTCGATCGTGACTCGAAAAACACTCAAACAGGCCCTTTGTACGTTCCCAGCAGGTGTTCATTTTAATATTCTCTCGAGTAACACCTGTTCGATTCTTAGGATTTTCGAGTAGACCTAACAAATGCCCCCCTAGGAATTCGATCTTGATGTGCATGCTGGCCAGAGAGATTCGAATTCCTATCGAGCTTTACTCCAATTACTTAATCGGAGTCTACATCTTTCGATGAAACCCTATTCTGCTCTGTACTTTTTGATTTGTAATTAACTCATATGACCGTTTGTTGCGACAATGATGGCAAATACGACGTGTGTTTCCATTTTCACTGTTCTCAAAATCTTTTGGCGGCTGTTTTTAAACTTTCAATTAAAATTTGAATTAATTTAGAAGCCCATTCCACTCCAGGCCCAATGATGTGTTAAAAATTTGTTTTTTACCCTAGAGTGAAACTATTTTCACCATTTTACTCTTTTGCTTCCTTCTTGCCCAAGTTAGTGTTTTTCTGTCCCTCCATTGCTTGATTCTTGATTTCTGGCGACCCTGTTCCTCCTAGTTTCTCTAGTTACGATGGCCTCTTCAGCTGCTCCCACCTCTGCTGCCGTGGCTTCCACAGCGTCTCCCACTGGTGTTTCTACTTCATCTCCCATCTTGACTACTATGACGCCTTCTACTGTGGTGACTACTATACCCGTAACCACCATGGCCACTGCGACTTCCACTCAAGGCACTCCTTTATTAATGGCCAACGCCCAAATCTGCAAAGTCAAAGAGGGCGATGACACTTTTGTTCCAATTCCCGGCATGGAAGAGGCAAGTTTGAAGATTTTTCAATCCTAGGTACTTCTCCCTTTCTCTTTAGAAAGTGGTTCTATTCACGCTTTTCTTGGTCCTTTCGCTGGTCAGAATACAAAGAGGTTTGGTAACACTCTTTTGCCTGAAGATCCTTCTACCTTACCTTTCATCTATTCTCCTGAGATAGACTTAACCCTTTTTGGAGACACCACTAAAATTTTTAGAGCCTTCCCTCATGTTAAAGATAGACATTCATCTTGGCTAGCCCGTGTGGAAGCTTCCATGCACTCTGAATGAAAAGATACTGGTATTCTTGAGTTCATCCAACTAGCTAAGTTCGATCTTCACCTTTTCGACCCCCAAATGCTCATTTCCGCTATTTTCTTTTGGAATAGAGAAACTCGAGCCTTCGAGTTCCCTTGTGGTTTTGTTTGCCCTACTTTGCTCGACATTGCTGCTATAACGGGACTGATGCCTCTTGGAGAGAGATTCCATCCTGACTCATTTGAGGAAGAAATTTCAATCAAGGATGTTTCGATCTCTTGGGACAAAAAGACATATTTGTCTTTCATCACTGCGCATATGGGGCAACTTGGTACGCTTGTTTCACCCTCGGAGCACATCGCTTTTCTGCTGTATTGGTTGTCAGCATGTGTCTTTTGTACTCCTTCACTCCAAGTCCCAAAGTACTATTATATTTTAGCCCAAGCTCTTCATTCGAAAAAGAAAATATGTTTAAGCAAACTCCTTTTGGCCTCCCTATACACTTGTCTTGATGAAGCTTCTGAGAGTCTTTTTCGAGAATCTAGGCCTCGAAACCTCTCCGGTCCATTATGGCTACTTCAACTGTGGCTTAACGCGATACTCGAGAAGAAACTTAGTTTGCCTTCGACTGCAGTTCCAATATGTGAACTCGAAGGTGCTCGTCTGACAACCCTTACCCCTCGCAAGCGTCTAGTAGATAATTTTGAGAAATATGTTCGTGCCTTTCTTAGCTTCACTGAGTTCACTGAAGACTTAGCTCCTTTTATTCGATCGAACTTAATAGGGTCGACCTGGCTTCGTCAAAATAATCAAGTCGGAAACATAAGTCCTTCGTCGACTGATATTTGGTTCGGATTCTTGTCCTGGGATGTCATCATCTCAGGTATGAGGCAGAAAGATGTCAGGCTTTACCCTTACCAACCCCAATTATTCGCTCGACAATTTGGGCTTTGCCAAATGAAGCCTCTTCCTCTTCGCCGTAAGGAAAGCATTGATGCAGATATTTGTGTCGAAGAAGGGAATTATGAAGAAGTCCTTAAGTTCATCCTTCGCCCTGATAAAGCACTCAAACTTACACCATCCACCTTCTCTCCTTCATTCTTAGTTTCGAAGTGCTATCTTCGATGGTGGTGCTATTATATTGTAGATAAACTCATCGATTTTGATAGTTTTTTGAAGAAGCTGATAAATTCTCCTCTCTCTTGTATTCACAGGGGCCCAAGCAATCAGGTACTTTCAAGAATCAAACTATAATTTATCAATTCGAAATTTTTTTTAAAGTTTGTTATCGACCCAACAATGTGCATCGAACCATCTTTGACGCTTCTGTCTCCTTATCGAAAATGGTACAAAGGAACATTCGCTCAAAAAAGGTAATAAACCCTCGAGGTAAAACTGATTTCGAAAATTTTTGTCCAAAACACATACCTCCTCTTCCGAATGCTCTTTTCGGTTTAGTTAAACATGTATCTCACCCTCCTTGGGTGAAGACACTCGACCCGTTTTACCTCGAGCGCAAAGAGATTCCTGTTAAGGATCAAGTTACCTATGCGAGATGTTCCGTGTATGATTTTCCTCGAAGCAAATGGTGGCCACTATGTTGGGTCAATAACATTAACCCTCCTCCTGGTAAATATCTTTCGCCAAATTCGTCTTCGATTTTGATTTGAACTCATCTCATCTCTTTTCTCGACTTTCGCAGCTGCCATTCCTCAACGTGTTCTCCAACATGCTGAGCAAACTCTTAATTGGGAGAGTGATGATGACGAGGACAAAGAGTCATCAAAGAAAGGTCGAAAACGAAAGACTGCTGCTGACAAAGTTTCTTTACGTTCTAAAGTACCATTCACTTCGATTTCACTCTTTACTAAAACTCTTCGAACATTTCGTCTTACCTTTTCAAGCTTTTACCTTACAGAGTATTGAAACTTCAAAGAAACAAAAAATGGGCTCAGACAGTACCAAAACTGTAAGTGAATCAACCCAAATACCAGTGTTACTCTCTTGCTCACATTTCTTCATAATGCAATTGTCCTCACTTTCAGGTCTCGACCACAAAAAAGCAAGATAAAGGGAAAGGAAAGATAGTCGTTTCCCTTTCCAAGAAACCCCAGAAGCCTCCGACTGTGAAGCTTCTTCAAGATGCTATGAAGTTGGCCACAAAGGTGATTTAATTTTCTTCGATTTCATTTTTTTTCATACCTTCGACTTCCCTAACACCTTCGCTTATCGTAGGATGTTGAAGTCATCCAACTTGATTCCTCTCGCGACGTGTCGAGAGATGTACCCCCGGTTACTGAGGCAACCCAACAGGTTCACTTTTTCTAACTTTAGATCTTATAATCTTTCCTTTAGCCCTCTGAACACAATGTTGATGTGCAGTTGACCACGCCTCAGTTGAATGTTGCTGAGATTGCTTCCATGGTGGCTTCGATCGAAGTCCCTCCCCAAGTCGAAGGGGACAAGGTTATTGAATCTACACCCTAGAAAACTCTGAAGACATTGCAAGATTCTGTACAAGGTGAACCCTCTTTCGAGCTGCAACCCCCCTTGAGTCCGAACAAGGGTATATGCCTTATCAACCTTACTCGTTTGTAGTGTTTTTTCTTCGAAATTTATGTATATTTTCTCTCTCTGTACAGGTTCGACCGAGTCTCCCAAACCTTTTACTACTTCCCCTTCGACTTCTGTTCAAGGGCTTTCGTCCATTCCTTCTCATGACTTAGATTTGATGAGCTTCTTCAATGATGAAGATGAAGATATTAACAGTATCTTCGAGGTCTTGGATAATTGGACAAGTGGTCCTTCAGAGTCGGAAAAAGAAAAAGTTAAAGTTGTTGAGCAAGTTTCTAAGACTCCATCATATCAACCCCTACTTGACTCTTTTCGATCAAAGGCGTATGTCGAAGATCTTGACCAGGCCTTTCTCCTTCCTGAGTTCAAGACAGAGGTTGAGCAAATGATGGATGATCTATTATCTTATTCCAACCTTCCTCCTCAGGTCCATTCTGAGCTGCAAGAATTTGTCCAACCCTTTAGCCTCGCATGGGACCTTCGATCTCAATGGTCCACTGCTTTTCAAGAGGTCACCCATGTCGAGGTTGAAAGCGAAGAAGACCGTGCTAAACTCGAGAAGCTCCGAACGGACCTGCTTACGATCAAAAACTCAACGGCAGAAATGGTGTCTTCTCTGCAAAAATTACAACAAGAAGAAAAGGATATAGAGATCACCATCAGGTCTCTCCAACATGAGTTAGATAAGGCTCGCTCGAAGAAGGATGCCATTAAGGTTCAAAGTCAAGATATCAAGCAGCGTCAAACAAGTCTCAAAGAGGAAGGCAAGGTCATATCTTCTCGACTTGCGAAAACCTTAGAGCAGAAGAAACACTTGGAAGCTCAATGCACCTCTCGAAGAAAACGTTTGGACGAGGCTTACAAAGCTTTCAAAGAGTTTAAGTCCAAATTCTGTAATAATTAGATTTTTTTTTTCTTTGGCTTCTGTCGGACAAATTATTCTGCTCTGTTATGGAAATGCTTTAAATATTTTCCATTCATCACTTTGCCTATATTCAAATTTATTTCTTTAATAACGTATGCGTTTTTCGAATATGCTTGTTCGACTACAAAGGGACCTTCCCAATTATAAGACCATTTACCTAGATATCGAGATTTTTGATCCATAGGAAGAATCACTTTTCACACTAAATCCCCAACTCGAAATTGCTGTGTTTTAACCCTTTTGTTGTACGATTTCTCGACTCTTTCCTTTTGTCGAACAATATTTTGCAACGCAATTAACCTTTCCTCTTCTAAAGAAACCAACTCATCATACATTAAATTCCAATAATCATCAATAGGTAATTCATTTTGTTTCTGTATATGAATTGATTGTAAGTTAATATCAATAGGAAGGATAGCCTCATGTCCATACACTAACTTATATAGAGTAGTTTTTGTAGCATCTCTCGGAGAATTTCTATAAGCCCATAGTATTTGAACAAGAGTTTCGTGCCAACTTCGTGGCCTGCTTGATACATGCTTTTTGATTAACTCAATCACCACTTTGTTAGCAGCCTCGACTTGACCATTTGCTTGTGCGTAATACGGTGTTGAAGTTATCAACTTAATTCCTCTCGATTCCGTATATTGAGCAATTTTTCGACCCGTGAAGACTGTGCCTTGATCAGTAGTAATTGTTTGAGGAATCCCAAACCTTGTAATAATGTGATCTTCGACAAAATCGATTATGTCTTTTTGCTCAACTTCTTTTAAAGGAACAACTTCAACCTATTTTGTAAAATAATCTATGGCAACCAATATATATTTGTGATTTTTCGAAGAAGGTGGATGTATTTGTCCAATTAAATCCATTGCCCAACCTCGAAATGGCCAAGGCTTGATGATCGAATGCAACTCACTTGCTGGTACCTTTTGTATTGGTCCATGTTTTTGACACTCTTCACAACTTTTTGCGAATTCGATACAATCCTTAATCATAGTTGGCCAATACAAGCCTTTCCTCGACAAAACCCATTTCATCTTCTTTCCAGCCTGGTGTGCTCCATAAATGCCTTCATTTATCTCTGCCATGGCTATATAACTCTCATGACTTCCAAGGCACCTGAATAGGATTCCATCGAAACCTCTTTTATATAATTCATCGTCCAGCAATACATAATTGAGGGCTTGGAGTTTGATCTTTCTTTCGACCTTTAGATTAGGATTTTGCAAATATTCGATTAATTCGCTTCTCCAGTCTCGTTGATTCGAGGAACCAATATTCAAACTTTCTCGATGATTTATCAATTCACTTTCTATATGCAATAGGTGCTCCAAACACTCTTTACTTACTTTATACCCTGAGGCTGTTTGGGCTAACTTATTTGCAATGGCATTTGAGCCTCGAGGAATATGTTGTAATTCAACTTCATCAAAAATATTAAGCAATTGTATAACTCGAGTTTTAAATTCAATTAACTTCTCGTTTAAACATTTATACTCTTGTATTAATTGTTTGATGATTAATTGTGAATCTCCCCGAATTAATACATTTCGAGCACCAAATCTACGAGCATTTCGAGTCCCGTTATTAATGCTTGATACTCAGTTTCATTGTTCGAGTACCTCTTGTTTGTTTTAAAGGATAATTTCATCGGGAACCCTTCTGGGGATACGATTAAAATCCCTATTCCAGCGCTTAACTCGTGTTTCGAGCCATCGAAATATAATTTCCAAGGCTTGGTGGTTAGGTAATTAACTTCTTCAGTTTCATTCGAATGATCTGCAAGAAAATCTGCAGTTATTTGTCCTTTAGTTACTTTTAGCGGCTCGAAAGTTAATGAGTATTCAGTTAACACGAGTGCCCATTTTCCGACTCGAGAATGTAAGACAGGTTTACATAACAGATATTTTATCACATTACTTCGACAAAGTATTACAACATCACGAGTCCTAATATAGTACTTCAACTTAGTACAAGCAACATAAATACTTAAACATAATTTCTCTAAAGGGGTATATCTAGTTTCTGTTCCTACTAACATTCGACTTAAATAATAAATTGCTCTTTCGATGTCATTATCATCATCTTGCGCCAGCATGCCCGCAATAGTCGAATCACTAGCTGAAATATACAACTTCAGTTGCTTCCCTTTAGAGAGTGGTGCAAGCACTGGAGGATGAACCAGGTAAACTTTAATTTCCTCAAACGCTTTCTGGTGCTCTTCATTCCATCGAAATTCTTGCTCCTTTTTTAAACGTAACAGAGGAGAGAACACTTTAGTTTTACCAGACAAATTCGAGATAAATCTTCTCAAAAAATTTACTTTACCTAAAAGAGATTGAAGTTCCTTCTTGTTCGATGGAGGTTTAGTCTCCATGATAGCTTTCGTCTTATTTCGATTAACTTCAACTCCTTTCTGGTGTATGACAAACCCCAGAAATTCTCCTGCTGTAACACCAAAAGCACATTTTAGAGGATTCATTTTCAAACCATGTTTTCTCATTCTCTCAAAAGATAATTTTAAATGGTTTAGGTGGTCCTCTTTTTGCTTTGACCCAACAATTATATCATCAATATATATTTGTACAAACTTACCAATTAAATCATGGAATATCAAATTCATAGCCCTTTGATAAGTCGCACCTGCGTTTTTTAATCCAAACGGCATCATCACCTATTCATAGACGCCTAGAGCACCTGGACATCGAAAAGCAGTTTTCGATACATCATTAGCTGCAATATAAATTTGGTTATATCCAGAATAACCATCGAGTAAAGTCATAATTTCATTACCTGCAGCGGCGTCTATCATAGTTTCAGCTATGGGCATAGGATACTCATCTTTGGGAGTTGCCATGTTAAGATCTCGAAAATCAATGCATACTCTGAGTTTCCCATTTTTCTTCATAATTGGCACTATATTCGAGATCCACTCGGGATATCTTGAAGTTCTGATGAACTTCGCTTTCAATAATCTCTCGATTTCTCCTTTGATTTTTTCAACTACTTCAGGAGCAAATCTTCGAGGACTTTGCTTCACAGGTTTCTTTCCTGGGATCATGGGTAGCCTATGCTCTACCAACTCTCGATCTAATCCTGGCATTTCATCATAATCCCATGTAAAGCAATCTTTGTATTCATGCAAAACTCGAATTATCTCCTCCTTTAACTTCCCTTGCAAGAACTTGCTGATATAAGTTACTTTCCTATTTTTGACAGTTCCCAGATTAATTTCTTCATGTGGGTCTTGGGACTCTAACTTATGTTCTTCATTGGTGGCCCTTTCGAATCCTAGGGGCGAATCATCGAAAATACAGTCTAATTTGGGTTCCAGTTCTTGCTCTTTGCACTCTTTTGTCTTTTCGACCTCTGGGTCTGTTTTTTCTTTTTGATTTTCTTTTTTGTCTGAGACCCCTTGGTCTCTTTGATTTTCTGCTTTTTGTTTTTCTTTTTTACTCGAGCCTCCTTGGTCTCTTTGATTTTCTATCTTTTGTTTTTCTTCGGCCAAAGTGGTCGTACTTTTTCCATCCATTTCTTCCAAATATGTTCCTTCACTTTGAACTTCTTCGGCCATGTTGGCCGTTCGATCGGCCACGTAAGCCGATATTCGAGCTAAAAAGCTCGAGTAAGGATTTTCATCCTTCATTCCTCAAGTGGAGCCGATTCCTTTTCGGCTCGAATCACGAATCCTCTTTTCACGTCCCAGCAAAAGGTTTTCTTGACTCATTCTTCTTCATCCATACCCCAGAATTGTAAGCATCAAACGGTTTGGTCTTGGCAAATGCTGTCAATTGTTGATCAGCAAAGTACATGCCAACTTCATACGTCTTCTGATCTACCTCGAGAACCTCCAACCCTTCGTCATCATTCCAGAAGAAAATCTTCTGGTGAACCGTGGAAGGAACAACATCTACCCCATGGATCTACTCTTGACCCAGCAAAACATTAAAATTCGCCTTCGACGGCGTCACTATAAACATGGTGGTTCTCTTCACACTCCCAATCTGCACATCAAGCAGAATCATGCCTTCAGGGTGTGAAGACTATCCTGCATAGTCAGAGATCATTATGTTGTGAGGCTTCAAATCAGCTAAGGATTTTCCAAACCTCTTCAGCATTGTCTTAGGTAGGATGTTCACAGTTGCACCTCCATCGACCAAGACCTTGTTCACCTCTTGCCCCTCGATCATCAGTGTTAACAATAGGGGCTTAAGGTGTCCTTTCATTTCCTCCGTGGGAGAATCGAAGACAGCAGAATTGAACTTGGGGATGACCCTCGAGATTTGATTGACCCAAATGATTTTGGATTCATAGTTGGGGTCATCAAAGAAGTCTTCTCGCTGCATATCCTCTAGTTCATTCACAGACTCCATAGCCCCAACATACTCTGAGGGTAAAATGGAGACTACCCCACAAATGTCTTCCAGGGAATCCTCGAAGCCACTCTCGAAACAATCAGTTATCATGTCTTCATCGTCTTCGACGAACTTCCGAGAGGATTCTCCTTTCTGAGGGATCGGAACCGAGAAACGATTTCCCCTGACGCCTTCGAAGGTAGCCTTACGCATCCTTTGCTGTCTCCTCCACTGGGTTTTGGTTAGATTGTTGAAAGGCTGTCGAAAGCCACGCCCATAGCCACCAATCGAGACTCCACCAGGTCCTGAAGTCGAATTTGGAGCTTTCCCAGGAATTCCTTGCATTGGGTGTGCAACATAATTCATTATCTATTTTTCTCGACCCATTCCACCAATTGCAGGCCTTGGTGGTGCATTCCATTTTCCTATTGGCACATTCGCATTTGGCACAAAAGTATTGCCGAATCTTGACGAGTTGTACATCTTCATCTTCCCTACTGGAGCATTATATTGAGGCATATGAACCTGCCTCATGGTCAACCCAGGATTCGACTGAGCGTTGAGTCTAGTTTTCTCACGCAGCTTTTCAGCCTTATAACTCTTCACCATTTCCGATTCTTCGAACGCTTTAGTCGCAGCTCTATCGAAAACAGCGCTGCATCGAGGGCACAACATAACCTCTTTATCAGCTTCTTTCTTCTTCGACAGGAACTCAACCAGACTATCCCCTTCTTTTGGGTAGATAGGTTCCTGCTCCTTGGCAAAATCCTCCATTAACTCCTCGAGCTTCTCATCAGAAATAGGTTCGATGTTCTCATCATCCTCGACAGTAACATCCACCATGTTGATCCCCATTGGAACTGGTTCAATATATCCAATATGAGCAGCGAATGGGTCTGTGTCAACTTTCATATCCTTTTCTCCGAAAGCAAGGCGACCATCAGTAATCGCCTTTTCGATCAAATCCCTGAAACGTACACAATTGTTAGTCCAATGACCATACATATTATGATATTTACAAAATTTCTTTCCTTTTCTCTGCTCGAATGATGAGATCTTATGATTTTCTGGGAGTACAATTTGTTTATCTTTTAGTAAGATATCAAATATCTTTTCTGCTTTAGTTACATCGAAATTATATTTCTTAGTCGAATTTCCTTCTACACTATCCCCTGGTTTTAACATTTGACACTGATACGTTGGGTCAGGACGTAATTCTGCTAGGTTGATCTCAAAATCTTCACTCGAAACCTCACAGTTGGGATCTTCACTGAATTCAGAATTTTCTAAGTAAGCTACCTTTTCCTTTCGAACAAACTTATCAAATTTTCTTAGTCTTTCTTTTTCTATTTTGATTTGTTCAATCCTCCTTACCTTTTCGGCTAACTGGGCCATATCTCTCAATTGTTCATTTACTAATTTCTTGCGTATCGAGAAATCTAACCCTTCGCTGCAATCCTAACTAATTCATGTTTAGGTATATTAGTATAACATCGAGATTTTAATTGCCTGAACCTATTTAAATAGTCATCTAAAGTTTCTTGGTTCTGCCTCTTAATGTTCATTAGATCGACTATACTTACTTTCGTTTCTTCTCTGAAGAAATGTTCATGGAAACTACCTTTTAACTGAACCCAAGTGTGTATCGAATTCGGGGGCAAGGTTGTGAACCATGTAAAAGCGTGTTTAGTCAATGAACTTGGAAAATATTTCATTTTTAAATACTCATTATTTGCCAAATCCCCACATTCGACTCCATACCTAGCTATGTGTTTGACCGTTGACTCAGTTAACTCTCCCGCAAATTTTGAAAACTTTGGTACTTTTATTCCTCGAGGTAGTTCTGCTTGAGTTATATAATCTGGGAAGGCTGACACAAAATAAGGTCGTTCATTTCGACCTACATCGAATTCGTGTCTATTCAGTATTCCTTCTACCATTTGATCTAAGTTGTCTTGTGGATTCCTATTAGGTCGAACTATGTTCTGATGAAAATTCTCATTCCCTCCAGGATTTTCCATTTCATTCAGATTCGCACTCATGCCTCTCGAAGGTGATCCATCCCCTAATTTATCTCCTATTTTGTTTATCAATTCGTATAGAGGAGTCATAATATTATGCATCATGGCTTGGTTACTAATACCCGTAGGTACATAACTCCCTTGTCGAATCAAAGAACCCTCCTGACTTGTTCCTATATGTTGATACGGGTCTTGCATAACAAAACCCATGCCATTCGGCCCAGGATTGTATCCCTGTGGGGATACATGCATTTGTGAATTGGGTCCTATTAACGGTATTGGCATTTCGACATGCACAGGTTGGGTATTTCGCCAATTCTGTGGCATACCCCAGGGATATTCCCTAGTGACATTCGCTAGTTCCTGAGTAACATTTGTTTGCCTAGCTGTGTTTTCGAGTAACACAGGGGATGAAGACGTTGCCCCCCTGGTCACGTTAGTCACATTATCAGGATTAGAATTTGCTTGTTCTACATCAACATGGTTATTATTGTTAGCACCTGTTTCTCTGTTAGACGTAGACATTGTTCTTCCACTCCTAAGTCTCATGCAACACACATACGCAAAACTAGTCCAATTATGTTTGATTTAAACGGTCCCACCGGGCGTGCCAATTTGTTTACAGTGGAAATTGTTAATAGGTTTTTTTATTTAGACTAGCACAGCAAGTGTTTCAATTTAGGCATATGTTCTCGGATTACAATGAAAAGGAATGAAATAGAATGATCAATAATTACTAGTCTCTAAGCATTCATCAATGATTAATAGGATAATTATTTCCATGCACGTAAACACTTAGATGAACAGAATGAACAATAATGATATTAGCAATACAAATCATGGTTCAATTTTATATAATGATCAAGTTACAGAACAGGTTGAAGCATATTGTTCAGGTATACAATTCCACTACGTGCTTACAAGAAGGACAAGAAACTACACTAAATCTACTCCTAAGATGAAAACAGGAAAATGGCCGAGAAAAAATCATACCCAAAAACAATTCCGTGTACGAAAGCCATGTGCGCAGGCAGAGAGTACTTCAGAGTATAATTTTAGTATGAGTTTTCCGACCCTGTAACAATGCAAGTTTCTGGAATTTATAGAGTGAAACAATGGCGGTTAACTCACTCGGATGCTCCTGCACGTAGACCACTATGAGATAACCGCTGCCCACTATGCTCATTATGTGGCTTCTAAAGTGTAACTTCTCACAACTGCTCCTCGTGTATATTAACTTCTCAACCAATAATTGTCTTCGAATTCGAATTAGCTATTGTTGGCAGATGTTGATCAATATGTATGACTTCAACTTTTCGATCGTGACTCGAAAAACACTCAAACAGGCCCTTTGTACGTTCCCAGCAGGTGTTCATTTTAATATTCTCTCGAGTAACACTTGTTCGATTCTTAGGATTTTCGAGTAGACCTAACACCTATACAATCACGCAAACACAATCTTAGGTTAATCAACTTGGAGAAATTTAAAATAAAAAATAAAATAAAAATAAAAGCAATAAAATCACCTCGACTACTTTATGTTTGTTCATTCGGGTGATTGCGATCACAAGTTATGTAGTGCTAATATTCAAATAGTATATATAATGTCATAGATTCTGTAACTTAAAAAACAAAAAAAATATGTAACCAAACCAAAATCCATCATGGTAGATAAATATTATTATTAGTCTTCGACTATAATATCCGAACATTAAAAATAGTGGGGACGAAATACGAACTTGGATGGACTTTGAAAATTGAAACCAAGCAGAAAACATTTTGACTTGCGTGCCGTGTGTTATAAATGATTAGACTTGATATAGTACAAAACTCGATGTGCTTTAAATTTACGAAAAGAATCTGATTCATTTGATAAATGTGAATTCAGACCCACCGCATGCATTTACTGAGTGAGAGAGAACTTCTATCAGATAAAATTGAATCTACCTTTTGTCCTTGAGTAACAACTAACAAGGAAATCGTGACGTTATGGATGTCAACATAAAATATATATATATATATATATATATATATATATATATATATATATATATATATATATATATATATTAATCTGATTTACTATTTGACAAAAATTATATAATCCATGCGACATTTTCGTATATAAAATTTTGTGAAAAATTTCATGTGGACAGATAATAAAGTCAAAATAATGTGGATAAATGAAAGATAATTTTTAATTTATAAATTAATTCTATAAAATTGAATTAGATTTAAAAAGTTAAATTATATTGATTCCTATATATTAAATATGAAGTTTTTTACCAGAATATTTTTAGGGACTCTTTTTCAACAAGCAAGAATTTATAGATATTTTTAAAATTTTATTCAATTTAATTTTATTTATTTTAATTATTTATTAATTAAATATTAATATTTGAAATTTTTTTATTAATAAATAAAAATGATTTAAATATGTTTTTAATATCTCAAATTTAAGGTAAATTTATTTTTAATCTTTTAAATTTAAAAATACTTTATTTAGTTCATGTAATTTTTAAAAATCTTGTTTTAATCTCTTAAGTTACCAACATATATAAAAGTGATAAAATGAGACGATTATATATCATCAGTCAAATTTAATATAATATTTTCATTAACATGAATACTGTTCCTACCATAACCACATCTGGAGTATTGTCTGCTTTGATACTCGTTGGGCCGTCACGATTTTATTTTTTAAAAGGCGCCTCGATAGATTAAGGAGGGAGAGTGTTTATAAATTATCATTAGCCTCGACTCTTAATTGATGTGAAACTAACTTTTAAGCATACCGGAACAAACCCCTTAGTCGATGCTAAGGGACAAGAGTGACCTAGGCCCTCCTTCTAGCGTTTTCGAGGTATTATTCACTTTGGTACTCGTTGGATCATCATGGTTTTGTTTTTTAAAAGACGCCTTAGTGAGTTAAAGAGGGAGAATATTTATAAACTATCCTTAACCTCGACTATTAATCGATATGAAACTTTTAGACATACCGAAACAGTTATTATTATATGAAATTATGAATAAAGGATCACCAGTAATTGGTCATCCAATGTATCTCAGGAAAATATTTTGATGAACAAAAAGTGAACTCATTATCTTGCAGATTCCATTCCAATAAGTTAATAATTTTAATAGACTACTAACCGCACTTAATTACATAAATATAACAATGAAGTTTTATATTTAATATATTTTCTAAAGAAAGAGACAGTTATATTTAATATTTTTTTTATAAACAAAAGTCTATTTTAAATTATATTATTATAAGAATTAAAAAGTAAAATAAATAAAATTATAAGAAGTAAAAAAAGTATTTTAATCATAAAATAATTATAAACAAATTTTTATTTATAAATTAACTATAATTAATTATAAAATAAAAATTTTATTATACAAAGTTGTTAACATTGTGATAAGTGTGTATTTTATTTAGAAATTATTATTACTCGTATTTTAGTCTATATATGTAATGTACATGCATGTTTATTATATATAATATAATTAAAATTTACAATATATATATATATATATTATGTTTGAATATATAAAGTATAATAAAATTATTTAAATTTATGATAAATAGTTTATATTGTAACAATTTTTTTAATGTTGATAATTTATTTTAAAATGTTAATATTTAATTCATAAATGATTATGATAAATAAAAATCGACTTAGATAAAAAGTTAAAAAAGTCTCTACAACTCCTCTCCTTCAAGAAGAACTTCTAAAAATACTTTCATGCAAGATAGAAGTCTATATTTAATATATATGAATTGATTTTGACACTTATCTAACTAGGTTTAAAAGAAATTTGTGTTTTAACCCCTAAAATATTGTAAGAATCAAAAGATTTGTAAATAGGATAATTTATGAAGAGTTGATGAATTTTGTACTTATGAACCCTTGTTTTCTTTTGTAGATTGAATGAAGTCCTGAGACTTCAAAAACCCCTCAAATCTGCTTAGTTTGTTCTACAAAGGCGCAGTGGATCAGAGGCAGAAAGTAAGGTTGGCTATAGAACAAAATTTGTTCGCTTGTTTGGAAAGGACTGAGCAAATTTGGTCTATAGAGAGGTGAAAATCTAGATCCTTAAGGGCTCGGCATATTGGAATTGACTTAGTTGATAGAACTTTTTTCACATTGAAGAACTCAAAATTCGCTCAATAGTTTGAAAAGGGATGAACAGATTGATCTCTTTCATGCCTACTCTATTTTAGTTGTTGGACATATTTGAGGGATCAAGAGAGAGAAAGCCACTATCAGTTATAGTAGAATAGAGCAAGAACAAAGTTAAAGAAAAGAACAACTTCAAGAGTTATCTAGGGATGGGGATTTTAGGTTCCTCTTCTTCTACACTTTCTTTGTATTTGTAGTTTGCTATCATTACTATAACTAGCTAATCCACTCTTTTATTGGAATTGAATGTAATCCATCAAACTCTTATGTAATCCTTTTTTATTTCTATATATGATATTCTATTATTCAATGTTAGTGATTTGATTTTGTTCTTAATGCTTAAGGTGAACTAATCAATCATCTTTTGATCTTTGATTTAGATTTTGGTTAGAAAATATTTTCTAAATCCGTTTTAAATTAAATCATCTAATGATTCTAAAGGTTAGGAATAGATTTATAGTCGTTAGTTGAACAAATTCTCATACTTAATGTAATGAATCTAATTTAATAAATTGAGGAATCAATTATTAAACTAGGAGTAGGATCCTTAGAATTTTTTATAGACAAGGAATTGATTTAGAACAATCTTTGAAAATACAATAACATTGAGTGATAGGAATCATATTTAGATAATCTTAGCAGAGCAAAGGAGTGAGATAGATAAAATTCAATCTCAACAGCTTATTATTTACCTTCAACTTTATGCTTGCTTTCTATTGTTATTTTCTTTACATAGTCAATATTGAAATGCACAACAATATGATTATATTCAATGTACATCTTTCTTTTTTAAGTTTTACTTAGAATAATATAAATTTCAATTTTTGGACATAAGTAAGAGAAATAAACGAATGTGTTGCACCATAATCAAATAGTACTACAAAATGATTCTCAACTATGAGACAAATACCATGTATTAGATTGTTAGACTAAGCAATTTCAACACCACTAAAAGCAAATAATCTTTTAGTAGTCTTCGGACACCCAGATTGAGAATTAGTTCCCACTCTAATTACGTATGGCCTTGGCAACTACAAACACTAATTACTAATAAGACCCTTGCCATTGTAGTTGAAGCACGTGATCTCCTTGTTAGGACAATTATAGTGTTCATGCTCATGTTGCCCACACTTCTTGCATCTACCAAAAAGTATAGAAATAGAGCCTCCTACACTAGTAGCACCACTCACAAAAGAGCTTCCAACAACAGACTTACTTTCATTACCTCTAGCACGATTCCTTTGAAACTTAACAAGAGCGGAGTAAGGCTTACTCCTACTCCGACCATTGAATCTCCCATCATAAACAGGACCAACTCCCTTGTAGAAAGTAGGATGTGCACGATTGTCACGATTGTAGATCCTACACTTGTCAACGAGCGACGGATAGTGATAGATCTTTTGATAGTTGATCATCGTCGTAACCTCAAGATGAAGGTCATTCATGAATTTAATGCACTTAGCCCTTTCACCACCCTCACCATGGTAGCAAGAACAATAGCATACAAGCTCATCAAACTTAGCAACATACTCAGCAACAGTACCATCTTCTTGCCTTAACTCAAGGAATTTCACCTCTTTCTGACTCCTCACATCATCAAGAAAATACTTCCCAAGGAAAACCCTTTTAAAGTTACCCCAATTAACTAGTGTTGCTTCAACCATCATCCTTTGCAAAGCTCTTTCCCACCAAAAGTCAGCATCATACATCAACATGAAGGTAACAAAATTCACTTTCTAAGTTTTAGGACATTCCATAGCCTTAAAGATCTTCTCAATATCTGTCAATCAAATCATCATGCTTTCTAGGTCATATCCTTCCTTGAAAAAGGGTAGATGGTTATGCTGAAATCGCCAACCAACTAGGAGCAGTTCTAGCCTATCAATCTTTATAACTCTTGCTAACGTTTGAAAGGCGTCAACAATAGCACAATTATTCCTACTAGCCATAATTCTTATACATAACAACAAACAATTAACTATCACATCAAGCATAACAAATACATAATCAGAGAACACATGAAAATGTAGGTAGACACACAACACACACATCCAATTTGAATCAACTAGGCTCTAATATCATTAAATGTGACACCCTCTACCCCTCATGCCATATCACATAATATAATATAAAACTGAAATACCTCAATATAAAAAATATATAAACTCAAAATTCATATAAGTAGAAAGAATCACATTTTAACATATCTAAACTTATAACACAAAGAAAAGGAGTGAGAAACATCTCATTTTAGTTCACGGTGGAGGAATGCAATTGACTAGTCAAACACAAACAAAACATATAGTAATATATAACATACATAGTTATCCATTATCATCATAATTAGTTCATTCATAGCATAATAAACAACAATAGATAAAATTATAATGTTTATACAATGGGCACAAACTACATGTTATCATGCATGTGAAGTTAGTAAAAACATCACACTTGTATATTGTCACTAGCAACACACTAGAATAGTCTAGGAATACATGTCAGGTCATACCTTTTGTGCACTCTCACTAAAATGACATACTATTAGGATCTGGTCAGATAGTTAAGTCGTGTAAGATACATCTCATGCTCACGAGGATAGGACTAGGACTTCCAAACCGATCTAGTTATCCCCAAGGTTGATTTCCATGCTTTTACACAAGGGACCTTCTCTGGTGGTGTATTCCACATCGTATCCTTTAAAAACATCTTTATGCACATGATGCATACCAATCAGACTCAATGCATTACATTCACATGATTCCATGATCTCACATTTAACGTATTCATCATGTCTCATTACTCATCACACATGCCTTCATATATTCATCAACAAAGTTCATTTCACATCCATGTCAACATTACAATACAAGAATTACATCATTAAATTTAACAAAATTTCAACAGGGAATTCATAGGCTGGACGACGCCCAACAACACACATCCCGCGTCGACACAATACCTCCAAAGGACCACATTAGTCTCTATCTAAATTGTGCCCGACATGACCAAGTCCACACCTAGTGAGAACACCACCGAGATCTCTTTGGAGCGTCCACACCTAGTGAGAGTTAGCTCACACCCAACGGAAGCGTCACAAGGAACCCCTAAAGCTTTTATGCCCAATAAGAGTCATCCCCCAACTAGTGTGAGAGACCTCGAGAGAAAACTTTTCTCTCTATCTCAATGACACCTAGTGCACCCATGTGACGGCCGACAACGTATCAAAAATTGCACATCAGAAAACGCAAAAATTATGAGACACACACTAATTCACCAAATACACAATTCAACCGATAGAAGCTTTCCAAACCACGTAATAAACATTCTAAACAACATAATTTATGCATGTAATTTCATACTCAGACAATCTCTTTGTATAACCCCTAATGCATTCCTTTAATTAGGGTTTCCATAAGAACCCACAAGAACATCAAAACATACAATTTATAACCCAATTTTGAAAATTACTAACACATACATACAATTCACATCATTTAGAACATGCAAAGAGAACAAAAAGTAAAACAGATATAATTAGGAAAAATCTTTCATACATGAACATTCGACAAACACAAGATTGGAGTCAATCCCACTATCTGACATACAAAACCACACCCAAAATGAGGTTTTTCACTTCCCCTTACTTGGATAAGCTATAGATGACACGTGCACAACTTTGGGGTGATTTTCTTTCTGCTCCTGTTCTCTGAACTCTAAAGCATGTACATGAAAATAGAGTATAAAAAGGTTTTGATTAGAAAACTCTTTTTTTTTTTAAATCCTAACCTACCTTTAATCTCTAGTTAAACATTACTGTCTATAGTTATCCTAAAGATCCCTTCATTTTCTAATAAAATGTTATACTATTCTTTAATAAAATATCATATAATATATTCTAAAATATATTACATAATTAAAATAAAAATTCAACAATCTCAATTAATAAAATAAAAATATCAAAATTATTAATAAAATACTTATATTATATTTTATGATAAAGGGGTGTTACAACAGTTATTTATATATATATATATATATATATATTAATCAATATAATAATATTGTTATTATTTTAGATCGAAAATAAATATTAAAGTTGTTTGAGTTCTTTTTCCCTAGGTTTTATAATAGCTCATCTTTAATTGAAATCAATAACATCTGCTACTCATTATTTTGAAGAGTATCAAACTAAAATTAAGGAAACAGTGAGAAATTCAATTTCACGAGCAAATGTCAATGAACTAAACATGGATAACCTAAATATTAGTAATTTTATCGGTGATTATGACTCATGTGTAAATGATACAATTGAAACATAAAACAAAGTATAAAATAGAGCTCTATTGGAAAGAAAAAGTTTTTCCTAAGAGTGGTACTTTTGACATTTTTGGATGGTGGAAAACAAATGGGATCAATTATCCAATTTTGCAAAAAATTGCTAAATATGTTTTGGTAATCTCAATTTTAATCATAGCTTTAGAATTTGCATTCAGCATAGGAGGTAGATTTTTGAATACTCATCGTTTTAAGCTCCATGAATTTACTCCGAAGACACTTATGTGTGCAAAAAGTTGGTTGAAACACAAGTAATAAAGTAATAAATAATTAAACTTTGTTCATTTAATAAAATTTATTCTTATTTTTTATTTTTGGTTTTAATTATTACTTTAAATTATCTAATCATTCATTTTCTTATTATGTAGTTTCTATTGATATTACTGGACCAAAATAATATATACACTTGGAAGATAAACGTTTGCAAAAATATGAAGAAGTTGATTCCAATGATGAGGTCAAATGTCTTTATATTTAACTTTTGAAATTTATAGTATATAACTTAATCTATAATTTTAATTTTACTAATTTTTGTACAATTTTTTCACAAATCTTAGAAAATATTATTAACATATGATCTTGATGTTGGAAGTTTAATTATAACTTTTATTTATGTTGAATTTTTTTTAATAAATTTAATTACAAGAATTAAATGTTTCGTTATCCTTATTTATAAGAATTGTAATGTTAAGGACATGATAAATTAATATTATGTTTATTTGTGTGAAATGTTATCTCTTTATTGATTTATTTACTTTATACATAGATAAAATGAAAGTTGTGGATGTGGGTATAGGTACACAAGTACCCAACGGGTATGAGAATGAAGATTAAAATTGTTACCCGTGCGAATATGGAATTGAGTACGGATATTGTTTTTAAATGCAGATATTATATATAGTTTATTGTATTTATTGATTTGAAATTATTTTGATAATATTAAAATATTTTAAAATAAATTTTACGATATAATCTTATTGGTTATGCGACAATTTTTCTTACACATTTTTTCTCACAAAAGTCATATACTTATTTCTAATTCTAAAAAGAAATCATTTTTTTATTTGTCTTATTGATATTCTCTTAAAATCGTTAATGAAAAAGAATTTATTTATTATCAATTTAATAACAACTTTAGTAATCACACACATAAATATATAATCTCACATTTTATTTAATGTAGAAATAATTTTTCAGAAAAATTAAATTTGATTTTTTTTCATTTTTTATTATCTGTAATATGATTGTAACAACCCGTCATGGTCGTCACACTACGAACAACATTACACACTACTGAAATATATATATATATATATATATATATATATATATATATATATAAAGAGTATAATAAAATATTTATTTTTCAATACAAGTTGCTAATCAAGCAACCAATGATGACCAAATATATACAACAAAATATGCTATCCTAAGGTAGCCTACAAAAAAATCTATCTCCAGGTACCTCCTGTGGCCTCTAGCAACTATCTCCAGTCTATCCCTGCCTTGCTCCAATACAACGTATGCTCATCGCAGTCCAAACCACATGGAAACATGCAAGGGTAAGCTAGAGACAATAAACAACTCATAATAATTTAATCTGCAACATAACAGCTATAATCATCTTCACATCTGACACGAAAGATAAACAACACATATATATATATACATCTTAACATCATTTCAACTTAATTCCACATATCAACGCTGTATCAACACCTCTCAACAAATACATGTTTAAAACAACTTACAATACAACATAACAACACTATCATCATCCTCAACAGGATCAACATACAACACAATCACAGATTAACAACATAACAACATAGATACAACTTTTATCAACAACAAATCAACTCATCAACAACTTATGCGTCGTCACGCATTTCAACTCGGAGATCTCCAACAACTGAAGTTGAGCAGTCTACGTGGCATAAACCCTACTGAATCCAACGTTTGACCTATCTCAACCAGGTCAGGTATAGTACAACGTTAGGAACTATGAAGAGAACCAGGTATAAACAACAATAGGCGATTTCTCAGGTGTGCCACTTAGACTTGGAGGTCCAGTACTACTGTTAGGACAGAAGGGTTTGGGTATGAGCCTACCACGGCCTTGGCTAGCTTCACCAATCCACATATGGAGTTAGCCCACCCACTGTCCTCCAAGTACCACGCACCCTCCAGTACCTAGTCAAAGACTACATCTCTAACTAGATACCTTACTCAAATTGGTCATTCAACCATGACATGGATCGACTATTTCCATGTCGCCCACACAGTACTAAGGGATTCAACTTTAAAACAACTTTCAACTTTAAAACAACTTTCAACTTATCACCTTAGTACCATGTATCTCAACATCTGGTCGCTTGTAATCAGTATAGCTCAGCCTGACCCCTATACCATAGTCGCTTTTTACACGTGTGCCTCAACCTTGCCCACACACGGGATCAACTAAGTCCTAGAGGAGAACAACACAACGTCTACTCCAAGGGACAACTTCCCAAGGAGGGTTTTCAACAAATGGGCCTCTCAGAGCACCACAACTATCTCAATCCGCACAATGGGATGAGCAACTTCGAAAACATCTCCTCTAGTCCTAGTGATCAACAACTTATCATCACAGCTTAATCAACTTACATCTTAAACAATGTGGTATATCAGCATAACAACTCATCAACGTTATTTAACAACACATTTTAACAACACAACATCTCATTTCAACTTTAAACAACACATGGCACAACATACAACTTTTTAGCAACATACAACTCTCCTCTAACAACTTAACAATATTGTCATCATGCACTTCACAACATATACATGTCTACACATAACATATAACAACTTTATCAACTTAATTTCAACTAACTTCAACTATATCATAGATCAACACACAACTTGTAAACGACTTCACAACTTAACTACAACATGCATCTCCAACAACATCATTAATAAATATTTAATCATATATTAGCAACACATAATATTTTCATCACATAATACAACTCATACTAATCAACCTAAGTACCCAAATGAGTTCCCAACTCACATACAACCAACAACTTTACCATCTAGCTTCCCTTTACCTGAAGATTGACTCAGAATAGCTAAGAAGCGAAATTCCCTTTTCCGAAGCTCAACTCGGAACTTCAATCCACCCAAAGCAAGCTTCCTTGTCCAGAGTCCTTCTCTCTAAAATCTCTCTCTAAAAACCTCTATTATTCTTCCACCCTCCAACTCTATTTATAGACATTCAGGAGTGGCCAGAACAGCCTGTTCCAAATCTGGCACGGCCCGTTCTGCACCCTTTCATCATGGGCAAAAATCACACGCAGAACGGCTTGTTCTGAAATCAGAACGGCCCGTTCTGGAACTCATCCAGAATGGCCCGTTCTACATCCAGAACGGCCCGTACTCCCCTCCAGAACGGCCCGTTCTCCATCCAAAACGGCCCGTTCTCCAACCAGAACGGCCCGTTCTCAACTACGACTTACAAGTCAATTTAATAGCTTGGAACGGCCCATTCTGAGCTACTGAATCACCCATATTGGACTTTTGGGCCTGAACTTGCTACATCACAATGATAATTAAACATTATTGATATTTTAATAATATTATGAGTTAATTTAAAAATTATCATGGACTCCATTTTTTTTTTGAACAAATTCATTAAAAAAAAGCAAATTAATATCTTACAAAAGAAGTTCCTATTCCATCTAAAGAAAAAGGAACTAAAATAAAATCTGTAAAATTAAATTATTCTTGAAAGAAACTTCCTTCTTAGTTAGATGCATTCCCTTCTCAGTAAGTATGTGTTAGGGTTATTATATGGGTATTTGTGTGAGAGAATATTTTATGAGAGTTATTTTTATAAGATTATTATACAAACATATTCCACAACACGGTTTTGCTTTTGATCATCACCCAAAATGTCTATCAATCATTGAAGTATGTTTGTGTTATATAAATTATTAGTTTTTGTCCTATTTTATAGGTGTGGGACCAATAGTATGCTGAAAAACTAACTCTCGAGGATATCTGAACCAGTTAAATATATCCTTTTTATATGATTTTATATTTATGAGAGAACTTATTAATTAATCTTATGATAAACACTTTCTAATTATCATCAGCACAACATAATATATACCATATAAATTTTGTAAAGAACCAAGAAAATACATAAATATTGAAGAACCTGCTGAACAGCAATTCTCTTTACTAGATGCATTTAAATGTACTAATGAGGCCACACCAACCATATATGTTGTCTTTTCTCCTCTGCCTATATAGCATTCCATCTCAGTAAGGACCATTTTATTTTCCATTTTCCAATTGTAAATATGGAGCAAGATACGGAGAAGAAAAAGCGAGATAGAATTGAAGTGAGTGAAGAGAAATGGGTACATGATGCATCTGTGGATTATAAAGGCAGAGTTCCTCTCCGTGCTTCCACTGGTGTATGGAAAGCCTCCCTGTTTGTCCTCAGTAAGATGCCTTTTCACATGGGTTTTGTTTTGTGTTTCAAGTGTCAACGTTTTATTTCAAGTTTGCAACTGTGGCTAAAAAAAGTGAAAAAATAAACTCCTTTCAAACTTTGCTTCTTAGTTCATTTTATAGCTTTATTTTCCTCATAAATCGATAAAAACGTGTTCAAGAATGTCGAAAACAAGTGGCATCCTCCACATGTGAATAATTCAAGAGTAACCAGTTTTGAGCAAAAAGGGGTTATGTTAACATACACTGTTACTATGAGTAAAGCTGTAATTTTGGGAAACTTGTCTTCTTTTTTTAGTTGGTTCTTGGTAGCAGTTATAAAAATGTGTAGTAATAAATTTGTTTTGATTAATATGAGCACAAGTTGCACAACATAACTTGGTGATTCTGTTTCAACTTGGAGCAGCAATTGAATTTAGTGAAAGGGTAAGCTACTTTGGGATAGCCACTAATCTTATCTCGTACCTAACTAAAGTCATACACGAAGATCTCCAAACAGCAGCCAAGAATGTAAACTACTGGTCAGGAACAACAACCTTGATCCCTCTTATTGGGGGATTTATTGCTGATGCCTACACTGGTCGATTTTACATGATCCTCTTTTCTTCCTTTGTATACCTCGTGGTAAATCTACTTTTCCCCCAGTAATAAATCCACAACACATTTTGTTATTACTTTGTAACTTACAATTTTACATCTTATATATGCATTCTTTGATCAATTTGACACCCCTCAGGCTGGATTTTTTCTTTTCTTTTCAATTTGTTTATATAATTATATAAGGCTCATTTCTTGATGTCAAACCAGGGATTAAGCCTGTTGGCCATGTCTCAATTCATCCCAAGTCTAAAGGCCTGCAACACTAAGATATGCCATAAGCCTAGGAAGGTTCATGAAGTGGTTTTCTTCCTTGCCCTTTACTGCATCTCCTTAGGTTCTGGAGGATACAAACCATGCTTGGAAAGCTTTGGAGCTGATCAATTTGATGATGATAACTTGAAAGAAAGGAAGAAAAAGATGTCTTTCTTTAACTGGTGGAACTTTGCACTGTGCTTTGCATTGCTGCTTGGTGCAACAGTGGTTGTTTATATCCAAGACTTTGTTGGCTGGGGAGCTGCCGGTCTTACCCTCACTATTTTTATGGCTCTCACCATCATAGCTTTTTATGTGGGAAAATCATTTTACAGGTACAGGAGGGCAGATGGAAACCCTCTAACACCATTTTTACAGGTCTTAATTGCAGCAATGAGGAAAAGGAATCTACCTTGCCCTTCAAATCCTGCTTTGTTGCATGAGGTCCCAGAGAAGTCCCAAGGAAGGCTTCTGACCCACACTAACGGGCTAAGGTATCTATTACACATATCTTGTCACATTGAGACTTAGTATTTTGACTTAATTGCACTGTCACCTAAAATTTTTCCAAACAACTTTTAAAATTATATATTTTACCATACAATTTTCAAAAATTTATATATTTTACTATTTTATTATTTGATAGTTAACCTGTCATGTTAATTATTGACATGTCACTTTAATGTGTCAGATTATATCATGTCATTATCTATATGTCACTTCGACAATTATCATATCACATTAGTAATCAATATTAAATAAAATAGTCCATTAACAAAAAAAGAAGTAAACATTATAAATCTTTTAAAAGTTTATCTAAACATGATTTCTGACTTTTCTTTTACACAATAAACTTTTACCCAGACAATTTATGGATATTAAATTCATTCATCAAAGTTATTGCAAATCAATTCTATGAACAGGTTTCTTGACAAGGCTGCAATAGTTGAAGAGAAACATGTTGAGCAGAAGGAGAATCCATGGAGATTAGCAACAGTGACAAGAGTGGAGGAGACAAAGCTTGTTATTAATGTAGTTCCCATATGGTTAACTTCATTAATAGTTGGAATATGTGTGGCACAAGGTTCAACACTCTTTGTCAAACAAGCAGCTGGTATGAACTTAAAGATAACCGACAGTTTCAAAATCCCACCAGCTTCCATGGCATCTATTTCAGCTGTTGGTACCATAATATCTGTCCCAATATACGATAGGATCATAGTTCCAATTCTGAGAAAAGTCACAGGTAATGAAAGAGGCATCAGCATCCTTAGGAGGATCAGTGTTGGCTTGTCATTATCAGTCATACTCATGGTTGTTGCTGCCTTGGTAGAAGCAAAGAGACTAAGAATGGCTAAACATGAAGTCCTCATAATAGGGGAAACTAGTGAAAAGACAATGAGTGTGTTGTGGTTGATACCCCAATACTTGATCCTTGGCCTTGGAGATTCCTTTTCTCTAGTTGGTTTGCAAGAATATTTCTATGACCAAGTTCCTGACTCAATGAGAAGCTTGGGAATGGCTTTGTATCTTAGTGTGCTGGGAGGAGGATTCTTCTTAAGCAGCTTTCTGATCACCATTGTGGATCATGTAACGGGGAAGAATGGGAAGAGTTGGATTGGGAAGGATATAAACTCAAGTCGTTTGGATAAGTTTTATTGGATGTTGGCTGTCATAAACGCTTTGGATTTCTGTGCCTTTCTCTTTCTGGCAAAAAGGTATACTTATAAGACCACACAGAGGAGAGCTATGGAAACTGACTGTTGCAAGAGTGGTGAGATGGAGATGGTGGCCTGATCAGAACCACTACGTGTACCTCTCACTCATATTTTCACCTGAACCAAATGTTTAATGCATTGTTTTCATTATACCTGCTGGAATTTGAATTGCCAAGTTATTGTTGTAGATTTCCCAAAGTATGTCTAACTAGACAATAACATAAATAAGTATATATGATTTCATGGTAAAATTTTATTCAGATCGTTAAAATTTAATGAATATTATTAATCTTATTAGACAAATAGCCTCATACAACTTAAGAGGGAGAGATGAATTAAGTTTTCTAAATTTTCTTAATAATGAAACTTTTTCGAATTACTTTTTAATAAATTCAATTCTTTAGATAAATTTATATGTAGAGAACGAAGATACACACTACTTAAACACAATCAAAGAAATAAATAAAAGAGTAAGGAGAAGGATTTGTAACCTCAATTTTATACTAGTTCGGTCAATCTTGCCTACGTCCGATCCTCAAGTCTCCCACTTGAGATTTCATTATTCTTGTAATCTTTACAAGATTTGAATCCTCCAATACCTTGTAATTTCCTTTCCTTGTGTTGAGATCCACGAACACTCAAGAGGAAAACACTTTTTCCTTTAAAGATTGAATGATAGAATAATTTTAACAAATATCTCTCTTGAAGAGTAGGTATTACAAGATGAAAATCCTGAAAGAACTCTTAAAGAATTTGCAAGTAATTATGGTCAAGAAATTTCTGTATTCATTTTTCACACTTGAGTTCGTAACATTTAAAAGAAAAATCACTCATATTTATAGATAAAAATCTCATGGTTGTATGGTGTAACTTTTTGTGTTCTTCAGAAAAGATACACTAGTAATCGATTACAAGGATTTAAAGTTTAGAATTTAGGGTTTGGTAATCAATTACAACAATTATAAATTTCAAAATAATTGAAACGTTGTATTTTATTATTCAAAATTTGAAGTTCTCTCTCTTTATAATCGATTACAAGGGTTGGTAATCGAATAATCGATTATCAGAACATATTGTTGCATTGTTTCAAAAACTTTTATGTAGAAAACTTCATATCAATAATTTTTTTCATAAATCTCTTTTAAGAAATGATTTGAAACTATTCTTTAAAGCTTTTGTTAAGTCTTTTGAAAATATTTTTACTTACTTTCAAAAGATTCAAAAACTTGTTTAAATTTAAAAAGATTAAATTGGGTTTTTGAAAACTTATTCTTAAGGCCAAACAAACTTGAAATTCTAAAAGTTTATTTTACATTTTAAGCTAAATTGACAAAACTTATCTATGTAACACTTGAGATCTTATTCTTGCATCAATTTGCTTTAACTCAATCTTGATTCTTCTTCAATACTTTATAATCACTTTGACATCATCAAAATTTTTGTGCATAAAACCTTCCACAAATCTTTTTAATCATATTATTAGTAAAGAATATTCTTTAATTTTATTGATTAATCTTTATCTAAAGAATTTGATTAGTTATTGTTGGGATGCAAGCAAAGTCTCACATCATTCAAATAAAAGGATGAACATGAGTTTATATATATATATATATATATATATATATATATATAGGGAGCATATCAAGTGAGAGGAAATTTATTATGAGAGATGAGAGGGTTAAAATATAACCCTTAGATTAATTTCCTCTCACTTGATTAAACTTCAAATTTTCTCTCACTTGATTAATCTAAAGGTTATATTTTAACCCTCTCATCTCTCATAATAAATTTCCTCTCACTTGATATGCTCCCTATATATATATATATATATATATATATATATATATATATATATATTATATATATATATATATATATATTATATATATATATATAGATGTCTCCATTAGAGAGAGGCCTTTTGATGATGTCCAAAAGTAAAATCGTGAGGGCTTGTGCCCAAAGCGGACAATATCTCACTAATATGGAGACATGTGTGTATGTGTGTGGTAATCTCCCGGCGCACGGTATCAGAGCCAATGGTCTGATCAAGTGACCGGCTCGACGGTTATGATGGCTGGCAAGTGGATCCAAGTTTGGGATCTCTTGTGTCGAAAGTCTTCCTAATGGTGGATCCATGTAGAAGAAAGACTTCCTAGTAACATGGAGGGTTAGGAGACGTGTCCCGCTATCATGAAGGAGGTCATGATAGAGTGGTGGTGCAAACACTTAGATATACACAGTTGTCACCATTAGAGAGAGGCCTTTTGGGTAATATCCAAAAGCAAAATCGTGAGGACTTGGACCCAAAGCGGACAATATCTCACCAATGTAGAAATATGTGTATATGCTGTGCACAACAGTTATTTTGTAGTATAGTGTGACGTTTTCTTTCCATCATATTATTTTCATATACAAAATTCAAGAATTCAAGATGTTACTTAAAAAGAAATTGAGTTTAATTTTAACTTAAACCAACAACTGGTTAAAGACATTTCCAAATTCTAAAACTCCGCCCAATAAGAAAAGTTAGCATTCAATGGAGCATAACGACAATACAAACATCTCTTTAGTGTGTATTTGATTCACACATTTCAACGCTACAAACTGAAAAGTAACAATATTAGTGGGGAGAAGCTAGAAGTTGGGTAATTCCTGTTTGGACTTCGGAACCAAACAAAAAACATTTTGCTTTTCTTGTTTCAGTAGAGAAAATAAAGATAGTGGGGACGAAACACGAATTAGGAGGATTACTGTTTTGGACTTTGGAATCCAACAGAAAACATTTTCCATATCTTGTTACACTCAGAAAATTTCTTTTCTAGTTACGCTATAAATGATGTAGGGATTGTTGTATATGAATGAAGTATCCGATTTTGACTTGTATTTTGTATTTTAAATGATTTAGACCCCACATGGCACAAGAGTCATACGAATTTAATTTGGCGGTATTGTGAGAGAAGAACTTCTAATTGAATTAATTTTATGGTAAAATTAATTAGTTGACTTTTATACTAAAAATAAAATAATAAATAATTATTTTTATCTTTTACGGTATCACTGTAATTTTGTGAAATATAATTGATTATTGGATATTATCCGAATACACTAGGTAATGTAAATGAATTTGATTATCATTTTGTCCTTGAGTAATAGGAAATGCTTATATCATTTATATGTAAGAAGATTAGTTTTTATTAAATAAATTAAGAATGATTAAATATAAGATTTATTTATTTATATTATTATTTTAATTTTTGGGTACATTTTTATATAATTATATAAATTTTAATATATTTTTTGTCTTGGTAACATAAATAAATTTTGATTTTAGTCTCTATAACATTTTTACTTTATATTTTATTCTTCTAAAATTTAAAATATTATTATTAGTTTCATTTATTGTGTAATTATTTTTATTTACTTATTTGTTCGTTAAAATGTTAAGTAATTATCTCAAATATTTTTTGTAATTATTAATAATATTATATTAATGTATGATATTATTAAAAAAAATTATAGATCATTAAAATAAATATTATTTATATCTTAAAATCATCTTGATCTAAAAATAATAATTTTATATTTTAAAATGATAAAAATAAAAAATGTATATTTACAAAAATCAAAATAAAAAATAAATACATAATTTAGTTTCTATACATGTAATTGTAATTGATTATTAATTTAATTTTTTACATAAAAATATATTAAATTAGTTGTCCCTAAACATCATATTTTATCAATTTAATCCTTATTGTCACTCTTTATTTAGACAACATTTCTACATAGACGGTTAAATGTATATGTGTGGCCACGGCATTCTACACATTAACAAACAAAGAAGTGAACCGACACACTTTGCTCCATCTTCTTCATTCTTCTTTGGAATACGCACTTGACAAAGCCTAAAACATTTCATTTCATCTCAGGCAACGACACTTATACAAATATAGTGCATGCATAATTGACACTAAAATGTCTTTTTTAATGAATATATATAAGAGTACGTTAACTAATTTTAGACTTTGCTTGCAATTTGCCACTACGTGCCCAGATAAGACCGACATCACATCAAAGTATCTTTCAATCTTTGTATTGCTAGAATTCATAATCAAGAAAGATTTTTGATACAAAATAAAGGAGTAATATGTTAATTTCAATTTCTGCAAACTTCACATATATTGATGTATATTATTGTTGCGGCTTAAAGTTGCAATGCTTCTAAATTCTTAGTATTTCAAGATTAGTCTTTTGGCACTTGCTCTTGTTATTTCTACGACTCCTCTTGCTGTAGAAGAATAAATATAACATTAGACTCATTTAGAGTTGCCGAGAGATAATGGAGAATGACTCATGTATCTAACAAGTCCGCGATAAAATATTTGTAACACTCTTTGAATATGGAATAATGATAAAGACTAATTCAATAATATATATATATATATATAAATTAATCTAATAAATTTTTAAGTAGAAGAATTAAATTAAGAATCAACTACGTACATATATAAAGACTAAATTATATTTTATATCAAATCAACATTTATTTATTTTATAAAGATAAAAATAATATTTTAAAATGATCTAAATAATGTTTATAAATTTTAGAATGATGACAAAAAAAATTATAGAATCAAAATTAAAACTCACTCATTTTACAAGTGTAACATTGTACAATTTTGTTAAATATTGTGATTTTGTCAATAATTATGAAGTTGTGTTGCTAAGATTATGTTGTATTTCTCTTATGGATTGTGGTTGAATTGAATCATTTAAAAAGAGATGAGTTCTTGCATGTTTTATGTCTCTTGAGAGTATAATGATCCTTGCCTTGAATTGTTGTTGCGTATGTTGTGTTCTTGTTAGAAATGAGTTGTTGATGATGAGTATAAGTGTATGGTTGTATTGCATGCTTGGGATTTTCTAGATTTTAGGTGATTTGGACCAAATTCATGAATTTTTTATGTGCAAATTTCACCATCACATCATGTTAACTCTTTCATTCAACTTTGCACATTCTTTGTCCTCTTTTGATCCAATTTTTTGTGCATATATAGCTAGCTTGAAAATCATCTAACAATACCTTGGTATACCTCCTTTTTGTGTAGGTACTGAGTATAAGAAGATGGTGTTGAGGATCCCTATGATTAAGACTTGCTAGAGCTAAAATTGAAGAGTTAAGGAGTTGGGAATGCCATTTGTGACGAGTTTGGAAAACTCGCACCAAGCTTGGTTCAAGGCAAAAAGCACTAGTCTTTAGAACACGTTAGTGCCTGGCGTGAAACTAAATGGCATTGGGCGCGAGTCCTCTGACTTGGTTGCCCAGCTCATTTTAGGGCAGAACTTTGAGGATTTCTCCTCATTCACACATAAAACAAAGCCTTGGAGTTGTGGAAGGGATTCCTTGTGCTTGGGATCATGTTGTGTGTGGGTCTTTCCTTCAATTCTTCCATCTCTTATTTTGTTTTTGTCCTTATAGATTTGAGTGGCTAGACCCATTTTTGTGGGGTTAGATGTAACCAACTAAACTCTTGTGTAATCTTTATCATATTAATGATAAATGTTTTTCATTCATTGTTGTATTATATTTATATTCTTAATGTTTGCTTTGGATTGATCTCCCATTGCTTGGTATAGGGTCCATTGGGTATTGAAAAATAACCCTTGAAACTAGCTCTGAAATAAAATATCTAGTGGGAAATGTATCTAGAAATGGAATTTGGCCCATTAGTAATCTCAAACCCTAGTCATTAATGTAGGTTCATATGTTGGATACTCAAGGGATTGATGTTCAACATATGTTCCTAGGCTCTTTCTCTAAGGGATTAGGTTTAAGTATACTTGTAGGTTGACTAAACAATGTATGCAATAAGAGAAGAATTAATTGCAAGATGAGGTTCGATAAAGTCTAACCCTCACAAATCCAGAATATCATTTCATGTCTTTTTCGCACACAAACTGTTCGACAAAATTATCCTTATAGTAGTTTATGTTACTTTCTTTCATACTTAACACAATACAATATGGAATTATTCTTTAATCAATAATAGTTATTAAATGTTTATTTTACCTTATCTAGTTCCTGTGGATACTATCTTTCATATTACTTGTACGATCGATATACTTGTCATTTTTTTTGGTCCATGGTTAGAAACATATTTATATTTAACAAGGAGAGAAACTAACCCGGAGCAGAGTCCCAACAATCACGTCGAGCATGAGGTGAAAGAATTGCTTTTGAATTGGTGATGTTGGGCCCCGAGTTGTGTAGCGCCCAACATGACCAAGATAGAGCTTTCAACCTGAGTGACGTCGAGCACCAATGGAGTGACACCGAACGTGAAGGGAGAGAATCATCTCTATCTGAATTGGAGTTAGACGTGTAAGTTGTCATGCCAAGTGTGAGCATAACATGGTTTTTTGCCTTATCCACATTGGGCGTAGGTAGAATGGATGTTGGACATGGGCAAGCCAAAGACTCTTTATCTCGTTTCACATCAGGTGAAGGAAGAATAGCGTCGAGCATGGATTACCTTATGAACATATGTTGATTTTTTTGTTAAGAGTTAAACATGTATAGGATAATTGAATCTATTACATGTTTTATGATGATTCATTTGTGTTATATATCAAATGTTTAAGTTGAATCTTTATACACTGATTTAGGATAATATATATAGATGATTAAATGGTTGAAAACTAAGTTGAGTTTTATGTTGTTCAGTTGAGTAGTTGTGTTGAGAATGTTTAAGTCATGGTGTTGGAGTTGTGTTGATTGACTTTAGCACTAAAGGAAATGTTATTTAAAAGTTGAATATCCGATTGTAAAGATATTATTGTGGTGCTCTACGAGTCCTATTGTTAAAAACCCTTTTTGGGAAGTTGGCCCTTGAAACAAATGTTGAGTTTCCTCTAGGGCCTTAGTGTTGAGTTTCCACTAGGACCTTAGTTGATGCGGTATGTGAGTCAAGTCGAGGCATATCAGTTATAAGCGACCACAATATAGGAGTCAAGTCAAGCTATACTGATTACAAGTGATCGATGTTGATTTGTATGTGGACAAAGTTGAAGTATACATGTATAAAGTGACCAAATTAGAGTAAGGTACAAGGTTAGGGACCAAAATCTCTAACTAAGTACTGGAAGAGCATAGCGTTTGGAGAGTAGTCGTCGGACTAATCCCATAGGTAGCTCAATTATGCAAGCTAATATTGTGGTAGGCTTACACCTTATAATTGTTCTACCTTGACAAAAATACTATCTAATTTAAGTGGCGACATCTAAGAAACCATGTTATCAAGGATTGATATCCTAATTGGTTGTTAATCTAGCTTAATTTAAATGGCAACATCTGAGAAACCATGTTTTCATGTTGTATTGTGTAGATAAGTTGTGAGTATATGTTATGTTGAGATATATTAAGTTGCTTATGTTGATAGTATAGTAGTTTCACTTCTATACTTATTATGTTATTTTCTTTTAAATACTACTTTATCTTTGCATGTTTTTCATGTGATTAGACTATGATAATCATATTTGATATGATAGTAGAGTAAAGATAGACTATTGGTGAAATTCTTTGAAAGTCATGCTAATAAAGGCAATACTAATCTTTTTGGAGCTACTTCAACGTAGTTGGACTAGTTGTATTTAATAGATTTGATAGGCCGCTAAGATTATTATTTAATATCTGAATTACAATATATATATATTTCCCTGGTTGTTACAGAAATTCTTACACCTAGATATTGTAACACCCCAAAAAGGATATTTTTATTAGTAATGGCATTTTCGTAATTATTGATGGCATTTTCGTAATTTTATAAAGGTATTAGGGGCATTTGAGTAACTCGGAACGGGCTGTTCCGAAAGTGGAACGGGCCGTTCTGAGCATTTTAAATAAGCTAAAATTTTAGGTTGGGAACGGGCCCAGAACGGGCCGTTCCAACAAGGAGAACGGGCCGTTCCGGAGGGAGAACGGGCCGTTCTGCTGGGTTTGAGAACGGGTCGTTCTGGTTTCAGAACGGGCCGTTCTGCTTTTTGAGAACGGGCCGTTCCGATTTTGGAACGGGCCGTTCCAGTTGAGAAATTTGCCCACGTTTGAAGGATCCGGAACGGGCCGTTCCGAAATCAGTACGGCCGTTCCAGTTGCGCCAGGAGGCCTATAAATAAGGGCAGGGGGGTGAAAATTTGGTACAGAAGAGAAGAATTGAAAATCTTAGAGAGAGAAAGAGGAGAGAGAGAGAAAGAGAGAGAGAGAGAAAGAAAGAAAGAAAGAAAGAGAGGGAAGAAAAAGGGGATCCAGAGGAGGAAACCCTGCCCAAGTTCCAACTCCGCCTATCCAGGTAAGGGGGGGAGTGAGAACCTCGCTCAGGGGTGTGGGGATAATTGTTGGATAGTTGTTTGTCGGATTGGCCCCCAATCCCTTGCCGTTGTTCTGTCTGATTTTCTATTTACTCTATTTTGTTCTTTGTTGAAGATGCCGTTGTTCTGTTTGATTTTCTATTTACTTTACTTTGTTCTTTGTTGAAGGTGCCGTTGTTCTGTTTGATTTTCTATTTACTTTACTTTGTTCTTTGTTGAAGGTGCCGTTGTTCTGTTTGATTTTCTATTTACTCTACTTTGTTTTTGTTAAAGGTGCCGTTGTTCTGTCCGATTTTCTATTTATTATACTTTGTTTTTTGTTGAAAGTAATAAATGAATATGAAATTAATGTTAATAATACATGAGTTTTAATATGAATAAGAATGCTCTCTGAATCTCTGTGAATACCTATGCGGACCTTATGAGGAGTATTGATGACATGACCATGTGAAATATGGACAAATGACATGAGACCTAAGAATGGACTATTGAGACAAACTATGATTATGATACTATGACAAATAATGATATGATGTACTAAATGAAATTATGTAATAAGTTAAATGTTGAGTCCATGAGATTATGAATGTATGACATGCATCATATGCATATATTACTCCAGGTGTGCCGCTGAGGCCGCATACCCACGACTAACAAGGTGTACCTTATGGTCACCCACGATGTAACATGCTAACAAGGTGTACCTTATGGTCACCCACGACTAACAAGGTGTACCTTAGGGTCACCCACGATGTAACATGCTAACAAGGTGTACTTTAGGGTCACCAGTGATGTAACCAGGTGTACCTTAGGGTCACCAACGATGAATTGTGAATCTTCCGTATGGCGCCACATGCATGCATTTATGAGTTGAGTCCATGACATCATAAGCATGATAAATGAGTATATATATGTGATATTGATTATTTATGTGTATTATTTACATATGACTTATATTTGTTGTGTGTGTGTGGGTGCTATCTAACCTTTATTCTTCACCTGAAACTGAGTGAGATGTTTCTCACTCCCTTGTTGTTTTTTTTGTATATGTTTTAAATTATGTTGCAGATGATCAGCATCATGGGGATGTTGGTGATGAGGCTTAAAGGCTTCAGTGGGGCATGCTCTGATAGGATGTGACGTCGGGCATAACTAGGTTTATTTTGGATGTTATTATATTAAAAAGCTTTAATTTTCTCTTCTTATGTAATTTTGAACGTTCCTGAGAAAAGACCAAAATGTACATCTTTGTTATATTTATTATTATATGATTTGGGAGTATAAATTAATCCCTAACTAGGAGGCACTGCCACCTTTACTGGAGTTAATTTATATTTCCTTTATTATTATTTGTATATATATGATTTCTTGTTTTTCACTAAATTGTATTGAAAATCTTAACTTCTTTTCTTTTATAATTTCTACACTGGAGTTATGATTTATGAGTTACGAATGTGAATCTTCTACCTTGTGATATTTGAAAACTATGAAAGATTTTATTTACCCAAAAAGAAGAAAAGAAATATTTTATTGTTATATTTGTTGTATATTAATAATGGGGTAGAGGGTGTCACAGATATAATTATGTTTCTAGATGTGACTTGCATTATAATTCTAAACAATTCATTGTAAATTTATTTATCTATTACTAGTAATTAGATTGTTAAATGTAATAACCTGATGGGTCATTACAATAGGAGTCAAAAATATATTTAATTTTATTATAATTATATTACTATTATATTTTAACTTCATGTAAAAAAAATATATCACCATTAGCTTTTTATAAATAAAAAAAACAAGTGATTAGCTCTTTTTTTAAAACAAGTGATATAAGCATAAGTCAATTTGTATTTTATTATAATTACAGCAAGTACTTTTTAAAATTTCATCTCTTTCGTAGTTTTTTATTATTATTATTATTATTATTATTATTATTATTATTATTATTATTATTATTATTATTATTATTATTCCTGTTTCTGATTATTTTAAAAGTATTGCCCGAATATTTCTAAAATTTCAAAAAGAACCTTTAAAAGTAATAAACGGGCTCATAGAGTTCAATTTTAAGATAATTGTACACTCACATTTTCATAATAAATAATATTTTAAATATATGAAGTAAATGTGACAAAAAACTATAAATTATATTTTAATTGTAAACTAAATTTATCTTTAAATTAATTGATATTCAATGAATTTTCTTAAAAAACTTACCGATAAAATAAAAATTCTTTATTTTTTAGATCTTATACACAAATATTAATATAAAATAATTTGATACCTTATTATATAAATAAAAATATAAATTATTCTAATAATCCTATTCAATTTGAACAAAACTAATCCTTCAAGTCTTCGATATAGGTTAAAATAAAGTTCATGTATGTCAAATTTAAACATAAAGTAATTTTTAATTAATTTTATTCTATTTAATGATATTTTTTAAAATATTTTTTATTTAATTAAAATTATATTCTCAAGGGTTCATTTTTTAATTTCGGTATCAAAATCTAATGAAAATAGTTTAAGAAAATAATTTATTTTTTAAAATGAAATTAGTGAAATTAAATAATGTTAAATAAATTTTTTAATTTACATAAATTATTATTTTTCTTACATTCAAATTTATATCCTAACACGAGATAACGTTTTTAGATATTATTATTTGATGGTAATATTTGTAAAATTTCTTTTAATTTATTATCTAAATCAAATTTTAATTTATTATATTTATTTATGAATTAAATTAACCTTTTTATTTTAAATGCAAATGATTATCTTATATAAGAACATTTTTAAGATTATTTTTAACAACAAAGTTTTTACAGATTATTTTTTTTAAAAAATTATATAATTTAATTTTTATTTATCATATTTATGAATTAAATTTTAGTATTCTTAAAATAATTTATCAATAATTAAAATAATATCATACTTCAATATGAATTATTTATCCTATAGTATCTAATATAATTTATATATTTAAATATATTCCTTAATATGTTTTAAATATAATTATATATTTAAATATAATATGTATTTATATTTATAATTTATTATAAATTTTAATTATATATAATAAAAATTCATTCACATGTTAAAATATTAGTTAGATTAAATCCTATAAATAAAAATAATAATAATAAATAATAATAAAAAACAAACAAACAAACTGTGTGCTTTAAATTTATGTAAAGAAAGTGGTTTAATTGGTGGGAAGAACATAAGATGCATCAACTAGTAGAGAGACATGGGAATCTCTTCCACCATATTTTAATGCAACAGAGTGCAAAAGTCCTAGTGTTAACATGTGAACTGTGAACCTGCTTTAATTTGTTGCCCTGTCTCTCTACAATTTACAAAGCCACATTTTTATTATACAATTTTGGTGAAAAATAATGAGCACCCATTCATCGAAATCAAATGTTACTAAACTCTTGGAAATCGTTAACTCAAAACAAATTTGCCTCTTATTATCTGCAGAAAACATATTTAACGTACATTAAAAATACTACTTTCAAATAGGGATGATAAGGTGCGAGACGGGACGAATTGGTTGTTTTTATATTTCAATTATGTGTATATATAGTCATTTTTATTTTTAAATTAATTTTTTTTATTTAATAAAAAGGTATAATCACTTTTTATTAAGCTGATCTTATAAAAATAAAGTAATATTTCTGATTTTAACTCTATTTTCAAGTATTTATCGATTCTTAATTAAAGGAGACAAGTTGAACTAATAGTGTATATTTATGTATATTGCACTAGAGTAAGCTTATTCATATTGATAATTAAATCTTTCAGTATCTAAAGCTGTTGACTCAAACTTGAACTCAAGTCTACGATTAAATTAAAATAATTTTGTAAAAAATATCCAATGTTCATGCAAACCTAATTTTAAAAATTCAATTATAAATTATTTATAAGCTTAGAGACACAATTAAAGTATAATAGTCTATACAAAAATTTTCAAACAATTTAAAGACCTACTAATTTAACCTATAAAGGATCACGTGTGTTTCAAAAATAGAGAGGATTATTTCAGGTAACAAATGCAAAGTCGAGGACAAATTTACACAAATGTACTTTTCATCTGGTATTTTATTGCAAGTAGTTCTTTTAGGCTATTTTTTTATTCATATTGTTCTTTTTTTTTTTTTTTTCAATTCATAGTTTTCTTTAAACTATATATAAGCATGCCTTGTAGTGGTTCTAGAGTTTTATTGGGTTGAAAAAAATGATATATTTATGCCAGCATTTGTCCATTGAATTCTGAGGTAGAGACTGTCACTTAAATCAACAAATCACAAGCAAACTCACTCTGTCTCTCGGGCTAAGTTTGTTTCACAAAAATTACACTTGATTGCATAATCAAACAAAGGTAACAATTCTCTTTACCACATTCACTTCAAGTGTCACTATTCATTAATGAGACCACCAACCACAAATATCACATTCTCATTTCCTTTGTCTAAGTAGCAGACAATTCCTGGGAGGACCCTCTTGTCGACATTGTAAAATTATAGCAAAAAATGGATCAGAAGAAACAAGGTAGAAGTGAAGAAGAGAAATGGGTGCTTGATGCATCTGTGGATTATAAAGGGAGACTTCCTTTCCGTGCTTCCACTGGTGGATGGAAAGCTTCTCTTTTTGTTCTTAGTAAGAAATTTACAAGAGTTTTATGCATCATCATTTTATTTCTAAAGTGCAACACAGTAACAAATTAAGCAACCGCTCTTAGTCAATTCTTGGATTAAATACATTTTTAGTACTTAACTTTTGGTGATTTTCATTTTTAGTCTTTGAATTTCTCACATTATATATTAAACATCTTTAGTCCATGTTATCAAAAATTTTGTTTACTGAAGAAATGTAGGGACTAAAATCAAATAAAAATTGTTTATAAACTAAAAATAAGAATCGACAAAAGTTCAGAAACTAAAAAATATTTATAAATCTTTAATTCTTAACATGATCATAACTTCGTGATTTTGTTTCAATGTGGAGCAGTAATTGAATTTAATGAAAGAATAAGCTACTTTGCATTATTCGCTAATCTTATCACGTACCTGACTAAAGTGATCCATCAAGACCTCAGTACAGCTGCAAAGAGTGTAAACTACTGGGCAGGAACAACAACCCTAATGCCTCTGATTGGGGGATTTATTGCTGATGCCTACACTGGTAGATTTCATATGGTCATATTTTCTTCCCTCGTATACTTAATTGTAAGTCCAATATTTTTCAGTCAACGTACAAAATGTTTTCATTATAACTTAGTAATGTGTGCTTTTACGCTTCATATATTTTGCTTTGATCAATTTTGGAGTCCTTATTATTAACAAGAAATTTCAATATTTCTTGGTTTACACATCAAATGCAAGCTCTTATAAATTTTCCATGAAAAGTATGCCTCATTCTAGTTGTCAAACCAGGGGTTAAGCCTTTTGACCATGTCTCAATTCATCCCAAGTCTAAAGCCAAGCAACAATAATCAGCCTAGGGTGGTTCATGAAGCGGCCTTCTTCCTTGCCGTTTACTGTATCTCCTTGGGCATTGGAGGACACAAACCATCCTTGGAAAGCTTTGGAGCTGACCAATTTGATGACGAACACAGGGAAGAAAGGAAGAAGAAGATGTCTTTCTTCAACTGGTGGAGCTTCATTGTGTGCTTTGCATTGTTGCTTGGTGCCACAATGGTTGTTTATGTTCAAGACTTTGTGAGTTGGGGAGTTGCTAGTCTCATCCTCACTATTCTCATGGCTCTCAGTACCATAGCTTTCTATGCAGGGAGGCCTTTTTACAGGTACAAGCAGCCACAAGGGAACCCTTTTAGGCCAATTTTACAAGTATTATTTTCAGCAATAAGGAAAAGGAATTTGTCATGTCCTTCAGATCCTGCTCTATTGTATGAAGTCCCAGCGTCAGACAAGTCCCAAGGAAGGCTTCTGAGCCATACTAGCAGGCTCAGGTATCACACAAGAACCTTGTCACTTTGAAACTAAAATCTTATAGGAAAAAATTTAGATGTAGTTCTTTAAATATATTTGACACTATTTTTTAATCAGAATTAAAATTTTATCTCAATAATATATATAAAAATTAATACAGATTATTACGATGAATTTCTAATTTTAGTTGGAGAACTATATCAAAGTTTGGTCTTAATTTTTATTGTTATATCAAGTATATACTTTTTGAATGATGTTAATTTAACAAGAAGTATATAATTGAAGCAACCTAGTACCTACTAATATTCAATGAAATAAATACTCATGAATAGGTTTCTTGACAAGGCTGCAATAATTGAAGAGAAATATGTTGAGCAGAAAGACAATACATGGAGATTAGCAACAGTGACAAGAGTGGAGGAGACAAAACTTGTTCTAAACGTATTTCCCATTTGGCTTACTTCATTAACAGCTGGGTTATGTATGGCACAAGCCTCAACACTTTTTGTGAAACAAGCAACTGTTATGAACTTAAACATAAGCAACAATTTCAAACTACCACCAGCTTCTCTTATCTCAATTACAGCCCTTGGTACCTTAATATCTCTCCCAATATACGATAGGATCATTGTTCCAACTCTAAGGAAAGTGACAGGTAATGAAAGAGGCATTAGCATCCTAAGGAGGATTGGCATTGGCTTGACATTATCAGTCATACTTATGGTGGTTGCTGCCTTAGTAGAAGCAAAGAGATTATTAAGAAGTGATGAAGGGACTATAATGAGTGTGTCCTGGTTGATACCCCAATACTTGATACTTGGCATTGGAAATTCATTTTCCCTAGTTGGGATGCAAGAGTATTTCTATGACCAAGTTCCTGACTCAATGAGAAGTTTGGGAGTGGCTTTTTATCTTGGTTCAAATGGAGTAGGAAACTTCTTGAGCAGCTTTTTGATCATGATTGTGGACAATGTCACTGGAAAATCTGGAAAGAGTTGGATTGGGAAGGACATAAATTCAAGCCGTTTGGATAGGTATTATTGGATGTTGGCTATGATCAATGCTTTGGATTTGTGTGCCTTTCTCTTCTTGGCAAAGAGGTACACTTACAAGACTGTACAGAGGAGAAATATGGATGTGGATCATGGTTGCAAGAGTGATGAGGTGGAGATAAGGGCATAATGAGAGCAACTTTAAATTTGAGAAATTAGTGTGATTTGAAATTTTGAACCATGTTATATTACAGGCTTATGAGATTGTCCTCTAGCCATAGTAATCTCTCGCTTGCAACTGCAGATAAAACTGTTTTTCTGATCTGCATTGGAATTATCATTTAGACTATCTCTTCGTATTAAAGTACAATCTTTCTGTTTTCAAGTTCTTAAATTTTTTCAATTGCATCATAATTCGAATTTCTTTAAAATCTTTTCTTTTTCAAATTTCTAAATTCCTTCTATTCAACTGTATTTTTAATCCTTCAAGAATTTTCGTTCTTTAAATTCTCAAATTTCCTTATTAGATCTTAATTTTAATCCCTTCTTCAGATTCCTTTTTGATTTTTATATTTCTAATTTTAATTTTAAAAATATTATCTAATTAACTTCAAAATTCATAATTATTTTATTATCATATATATATATATATATATATATATATATATATATATATATATATATATATATATATATATATATATATATATATCAGTTAACTCCTTAATATTCTCATATTAAAACATATAACAAGTTTTAATACGTCAAAGTCATTACTATTTAACAATTCAACTTAATAAGGACTAAATTATATTGACAAATAAATCAAGGTTAAAAATGAATTTATGATGAACTAAAATTAAAATTTATTATATTTTAAAAGACTAAAATTATATTTAAATTTAAAAATGTTTTATAAAATAATTAAAGAATCCAAGAGTATAATTGAGAAAAAAATAATATTATCTTGAAATTTAAAAATAGTAAATAAATTTTTATTTTTTTTAAATGTAGCACTTTAAAAAGAAAAAAAATAGAAGAAGTAGTAATTAAGTAAGAAACACTTGCTTATCTCTTCCTGCGTTTCGTTTATATAGATGTGTTGTTTTGGAAAAACTTGGGAATGATTTATTGCATTATGATTAAAAATAATAATTTACCAACATTAATCCGCATAAGTGGTAGCGATTAATAATTCTTACCTAAGTTATTTAAGATTCAAATTTTAATTTTAAATATAAAATAAATTATGTTGAGAGAAAAATATTTATTTTATAATATTTATAATATTTTACAAAAGTTAATTTCTGATAATACATATTTTATACTATTATCATAGTTAGTAAATTACTCAAAAATAATTTAAAAACTATAAATCACCTCCATAGAAACATTATGATATAACATTTGAATGAATATGATTTTTTTTACTTTTTATAATATTAAATTTAATTACTTTTATGTATTAAATATTTTTTTTCTGAAAACATGATTTTATTTTAGTTTCAATAAAAAGAAAGTTTTATTTATTTTTAGTCCCTACAAATTATTTTTTTAAAAATTAATTAGCCCTTCAAAAATTATATATATATATATATATATATATATATATATATATATATATATATATTTATATTTATATATTTATATTTCTTGATGACCAACTAAAACTGTACTGAATTTTTAAATGTAGGAATTGAAAATGAGTTGAATTTTTATAGGAATTGAAATAAAAAAATTCTTATTTTGAATATTAAATGCATATTTAAACACTTATAAGTTATTAATTTAAGTGAGATCGGACTCGATTTTTTTTTATTTTATATTTATTAATGAATATTTTGTACTAACAATATAATAATAAAAAATATTTAAACTATAATTTTTTAATTAATGAAAATTGAATGGATACAATAATTAGTTTAGTGGTATTTTCTGTGACTTGTATCTACATATAATTATGGGACAATTTTTGTACAGTCGTATTTACCCTCAAATATGATGCTATAAAATGGCACGCAAGAGAACTTGTGCTTATATAACTTTAATTTAAGATACTATCTTTATAATTTATACTCTTCTCCCTACCCTTCCTTTTTAAATAATCTGTCACATTAGAAAAAGACTTCATATTCGCATTATCTGTGCTCCAATAAACGATTCTACTACTCTGAGCCTGATGCCTTCATGCCAACAAATAAGCTTATTTAATATTTTATTTACTTAATTTGTTAATTATTATTCAATTTGACCCACTATTTTTAAAATATTTAATATTTTTTTTCTTTTTATTTGATTTCATTAATACGATTTTGATGAAAAGATAATATTAATTATATTTTTTAAAAATAAAAATAAAATAATCATGTTAAACATTTTAAAAATAGAAGAATCAAATTTAATTTTAAAAATAAATAAAAGGTGAAAAAATAATTAAGTTTAATATTTAATATGTAATTTTGATCCTTTTTTTAATTATATAATTTTAGGAATTAATATGTAAAAGACCAAAATTATATAATTTTAATTCATCTATTAATTTACTGTTAAATGACCATTATTTGTTGATGATATGGTCGGTGAAATTTTTTCTTTTCTTTTAACTTAAAAATAGTTATTTATTTGCTTTGTATTTGCATGATATATATATATATTTTTTTTACTTAACTTAGTATTTGGTTTGAGTGTAATGGAAGGATGAAGAAGAGACGAGAGGAACTTTCATAAGTTTTTTTTTTTTTTTGTTCAATTTTTAAAAGAGGATATCTTAAAATATTTTAATATATTATTTAAAATATTTTTATTTATATTTTTAATTTAAAATTATAAGAGTATAAAGGTAAATTAATTTTTAAAATTTGTTTGTCCTTGTTTAAATAAATACATTAGTTTATCTTCTCTTTTTTCAAACAAACAAAATTTTTAACTCTTTTTTTTTTCTTCTCTGTTAAAATCTTTCATCTTCTTTCATATGATACACGAATAGATGCGCTAATAATATTCGAAAAGAATACAATTTCAATTTGGAGAAAGAACATAAGGTGCATTTATGGGAAACTCTTGTAAATCAAGCCACGATATTTTAATTCATTCACGATACCAAAAAAAAAATATATATATATATATATATATAATAATCTCTTTAATAATAATATTTGATTTCCACATTTGTTGAACTATTATATTGTTTTTTTTTTTTTTTAGGTTCGTTCTTGGAGTATCTACCGCCGACAGCAGTGACTAATCTCTTTTCGTTCTTGAACTATTATATTGTTTTGTTATTAAAAAGAATCTTGTTATTATTTTTTTTAATAACTATCATTTTCTTTTAATGATCCCTCACTCCATTATTTTTTAAAACAAATATTAGGAGTGACCCCGTAGTTTGATAACGGGGAGACGATATTTTAATTGATGAAAGTGCAGTGGGCAGTGGGTGAGCAATTGAAGTTGTGAAGCATCTCACACTACTCCAAGGTTACATATGCTTTAGTCATCCTGCCTCTTTACAATTTACAAAGCCACACCTTTGATTTTGTCTGTATATATATGTTCGCCCGTTGATTCAAATCAGAAGTTACTCCAATAAATAAATAAATAAAAATAAAATATACATATATATATATATAGGTGTCAAAAAAATATTTTAATTTTTTTTTAACTTAAATTATATTTAATGATTTTAAAGTAAATATTTTATGTTTTTGGAAAATAAATTAATTACAAGTAAGTTTTTATTTCCTTTTGCTATTTATTTACTTATTTTAAAAAAATTTGGTCTTTATAAATTAGCTAATATCTATTTTTTAGTATGTAATAACAATTCATGTGATTAAGTTTTTATTGAATTTTAATAGCAATAATTTTACGTACTTATTTTTATTATGAAGGCGTGAAAGCATAATTTATTTTGCTGTTTATTTTCTTGCATTATTCTAATGATATTTCTAAATTTTATAGTTTAAGTATTTATTGTGTTTTAAATTTCAGTTTAAAATCTTGTTAGCGGAAAAATACGTATTTTAATATAAAAAAAATCAAAAGTTTGTAAAAAAAAATTTTCAATTCTAATTAAGTTTAACCGATTCTCAAACACATCTTTAATCATTTAAATTCTACTTTAATAAACAAGATTTTTGTTTAATTAATCATAGTAATACACAAAAAATAATGATTCACTGTTGATCAATGATGCCTCATGAAAATTTACTTAAGTATAATTAGATTTTATTAAAGTTTTTAAAATAACCGACAAAAAGAAGTTTTGAAAATAGAGAGAATCTTATACGTATATCACAAAACGACAAAATAGATGAAGTATTTGCGTAATTGCTTTTTTACTATGATTTTTCCTATAAAATTCATGACTTGTATTGCTTATTGTGGAGGAACAATGAAATAGAAATTAGAGATTTATTTGGTGAAATAATGATATATTGATATCATTAATTTACACTTAAAATGCTCAGTGAGAAATCCACCATACTTGTAAGTTGTAATATCATCATAGTTATATTAAATTCTGTGTAAAGACTCACTCGAATGTAATCTTATACTATTCACTAGCACTCTCTGTATCTCAAGCAAATTAAATAATTGATTAACGAAATATACACCTTATTTTTTGGTAAGCCAAAGATTAATTTATAGTATACACACCTTATTGTCTTTCACTTGCAATGCAGAACCAATATAAGTAGCAATTGGCTCTTTGCTACTTGAATTTTAAATGTCACTAACGAGTTCACCAACCATAGAGTTCAGTCACCCTTTTCATTTTTCCATATATGTAAGTGTAACATATACTATCAGAAGGTGAAGACCTTTTTAACCTACTTTATGTATGTGTAAACATGGAGCAGGAAATGGAGAAGAGAAATGGAGGTAAAAGTGAAGAAGAGAAATGGGTGCATGATGCATCTGTGGATTATAAGGGCAGAGTTGCTCACCGTGCTTCCACGGGTGTATGGAAAGCTTCACTTTTTGTCCTTGGTAAGACACCATATTTACTACATATATCATCATTTTATTTCAAGTTTGCTACAATAGTAAAAGAATTATCAATTTATTTCATCATTTGGTTCGCAGTTTCATTTTTAACCTTCGCTCTCATTAAAAAATATTAAAGAATTGCAAATTTAGTGCACAGTTAATAATTTATGAAAATAAAAAAATGCTCAAAATAGGAGAAATTAGTAGGTACACTAATTAGATCACATAACCCTTGATTACTTTAGTTTACGAGAAATTACTAGCTGATCATATAGTTCTTATCTATTTTACATAAGATGTAATTTGAAGGGTCAAATTCAACATGATTTTAGCAACCACATAAGTTATGTAATAAATGTGTTTAATACAAGAATAACTTCGTGATTCTATTTCAATCTGGAGCAGCAATTGAATTTAGTGAAAGGCTAAGTCACTTTGGGATATCCAGTAATCTTATCATGTACCTGGCTAATGTGATGCATGAAGACCTCAAAACAGCAACCAATAATGTAAACTTCTGGAAAGGAGCAACAACCTTGATGCCTCTAATTGGGGGATTTATTGGTGATGCCTACACTGGTCGATTTCGTATGGTCCTCTTTTCCTCCCTCTTATACCTTCAGGTATATTTTTTTTTTTTCAATGCAACAAACGTTAAGGACAAAATTTAACTTTAGTCCTATAAATACTATTTTTTAATAAGAATTAAAATTGTCTCAATAACATATATCTATATTTAGTGCAAACTTTAATAATATATATTTATATATATTATTAAAATAAAGTTCTAATTTTTATTTAAAAACACAATATTAACGGTACTTATAATCCTATACTTAAGTTTTGTTGTTCTGTTATTACATGCAAAACTTAGTAATGAGTGCTTTTACAGTTCATATATATCCTGTCTTTGATAAAATGGAAGATCTCATATACACTATTGCAATAAAAAATAAGCCTCATTAGTTGTTGTGTGAAACCAGGGATTAAGCATGTTGACCATGTCTCAATTCATCCCTAGTTTAAAACCATGCAACAATGAGATATGTGATCGGCCAAGGAAGTTTCATGAAGTGGTTTTCTTCCTTGCCCTTTACTGCATCGCCTTGGGAACCGGAGGATTCAAACCATGCTTAGAAAGCTTTGGAGCTGATCAATTTGATGATGAACACCTCGAAGAACGAAAGAAGAAGATGTCTTTCTTCAACTGGTGGACTTTTGTGCTGAGCCTTGCAATGCTGCTTGGCGCAACAGTAGTTGTTTATGTTCAGGACTTTGTGAGCTGGGGAGTTGCTTGTCTCATACTCACTACGTTTATGGCTCTCACTTTCATTGCTTTCTATGTGGGGATGCCCTTTTATAGGTTTAGGGATGCAGAAGGAAACCCTTTCATGCCAATTCTACAAGTCCTAGTTGCGGCTATAAGGAAAAGGAATTTGTCTTCTCCTTCAAATCCTGCCCTATTGTATGAAGTCCCAAAGTCAGACAAAGGAAGGCTTCTAAACCATACTAGTAGGCTCAGGTATATCTGTACCTTGTTACCATGTAGTTATAATCCTCAATGATATTGTTAATTTAAAATTTATATCATTCATATATAACATTTTTCTCTCGTCTTTTTTTATTAGATCATTAATCCTATATTACAAATATAATCCTATAAACTACACCACAGTAGGCTATTTTTTTGGTTATGTTATTACTTACATGTTTTAGTGTCCTCTTTACTATTAATCAATAATATGTACAGATATGTTTTTACTCCTCATGCTAAGTAACGAGAATTATTTATTAATTAAATAAAATATGTAAATTAAGTTATTATTATGGTAGTATAATATTTTGTGTTTCACAACAGAAGATATAGTTGAACCTACCCATTAAATGAATTCTAATCAATTCAATAATAATGAATAGGTTTCTTGACAAGGCTGCAATAGTTGAAGAAAAGTATACTGGGCAGAAAGTGAGTTCATGGAGATTAACAACAGTGACAAGAGTGGAGGAGACAAAGCTTATTCTGAATGTTGTTCCCATGTGGCTCACCTCATTATTAGTTGGAGTATCTGTAGCACAAGGCGGAACACTCTTTGTTAAACAAGCAGCTTCTATGAACCTAAAGATAAGTGACAACTTCAAAATCCCACCAGCTTCCATGAGTTCCCTTGCAGCTTTTGGCAGCATAATATCTGTCCCAATATACGATAAGATCATTGTTCCAGTTATGAGGAAAGCCACTGGTAACGAAAGAGGCATCAGCATCCTTATGAGGATTGGCATTGGCTTAGCATTATCAATCATAATCATGGTTGTTACTGCCTCGGTAGAAACAAAGAGATATAGATTGGGTGAGACAATGAGTGTGTTGTGGCTGATACCCCAATACTTGATCCTTGGCCTTCAATATACATTTTCTCTGGTTGGTCTGCAAGAGTATTTCTATGACCAAGTTCCTGACTCAATGAGAAGCTTAGGAATGGCTTTGTATCTTAGTGTGCTTGGAGTAGGGTACTTCTTAAACAGCTTTCTGATCATGATTGTGGACCATGTCACGGGGAAGAATGGGAAGAGTTGGATTGGAAAAGATATAAACTCAAGTCGTTTGGATAAGTTTTATTGGATGTTGACTATGGTAAATACTTTGAATTTGTGTCTCTTTCTATTGTTTGCGAAGATGTATACTTATAAGACCGTACAGAGGAAAGCTAGGGAAAATGAAATTGATGATGGGGTGGTTACAATGGCATGATATATCTCATGCACTTCTGCTTAAATAAACATGGAATTTGTTGTTACCTTTTATATTTTCTGAAATCTTGATGCTCGACTTTACCTTTATTTTTACATAATATTGTTTGGTTTAGGTACAAAGAGGAAAGGAAGGAAACAGATTAAAAATATGTTTCTAGCTTTCCCGCGTTTGGTTTGTGTCATTTTGTATACATTTTTCCTTTTCCTTTTTACAAAATCAAACCATCTATATATAAAGCCATCTTACTTTCTACTCATTTCCTTTAATTTTCTTTCCCAAGAAAAATAAATATATATTTCTTTAGAATGTAACTGAATTCTGATGAAAAATATAAGTGATAAACAACAAGTGAAAAATATCATTTTCTTTATTTTATGTATGACACGCGGTTATAATTGTCAATATATCAAGAGATCAGAAAACATTTTACAGTATGACAAAAGCTTTTGTTTTGAAAAACTAATTTGCCTTTCTACAACCTCTCTTTCTTAAATAGACAACAAGATATATATTTTTATAAAGAGATGAGAGATTATAGGAGTTATACAAGGAAGGAAGATATTATAGGAGATTAACAGCTAGGATATATGTCACGTATTAAATAATACAGCTATAATCATATTAAAATAGGTAATAAATTACATTAAATATATATTAACATCCCCTCAAATTGATGTTGGTAAGTCAACTAGCAACAATTTGTCAACAAGAAACTGATGACACTGTCTAGTCATAATTTTGGTAAAGATATCAACCACTTGAAGATCTGTGGAGATGTAAGGAAGAGAGATGACTTTACTGATCAAGGTTTCCCTAATATAGTGACAATCAACCTTGATATGTTTGGTACACTTGCCGAACACGGGATTTGAAGCAATTTGAATAGCACTTGTATTATCAACATGAAGAGGGATAGAGTTAAGCTGTGAAAATCCAAGCTCCTCCAAAAGACTATGTAACCATACAATTTCAGAACAAGCAGAAGATATTGAATGATATTCAGCCTCGGTAGAAGATTTAGAAACACAATCCTGCTTCTTACATTTCCAAGAAATTAAGGTACCATCGATAAACATACACCAACTTGTAGTAGACCGACGAGTATCCAAACACTTTGCCCAATCAGCATCACTATATGCCATAAGTTATAAAGGTGAGCCTCTAGGAAAGAATAACCCACATGTAGGGGACCCTATAATATAGCGGATAATGCGAAGAACAACAGCAAAATGAAGATGTCGAGGAGAAGATATAAATTGATTGAATTGGTGAATAGCATACAAAATGTCAGGTCAAGTTATCGTTAGGTAGATAAGACTTCCTAACAAACGTCAATAGATAGTTGGATCAGCCAAAAGATCCACTTCATCTTTCTTGTATTTGACATTTACTTCCATAGGAGTATCAATTGAAGTAGTTCCTTCTAAACTAGCCAAAGTGATCAAATCTTGGATGTACTTATGCTGGTTTAAATATATGTCATTGGATCGATGATGTACCTCCAATCCCAAAAAAATATGTGAGTTGGCCAAGATCTTTCATGCGGAATGTTGCATGTAACACTACTTGAAGCTTAGTAATCAACCATTATCAGTTCGCGTAATGATTAGATCATCCACATAAACCAAGATGAGAACTATACCCGTGGGAGACTTGTGGAAGAAAAGAGAATAATCGTATTGACTTTGTGTGAAGGAGAAATTAAGAAGCGTAGTATGAAACTTCTCAAACCAAGCCCGAGGAGCTTGTTTAAGCCCATACAGAGAACGACATAGTTTACAAACATCATTAGGAGAGGAAGTAGTCATACCAGGAGGAAGCTTCATGTAGATTTCTTCTTTTAGATCACCGTGAAGAAAAGCATTCTTCACATTCATTTGATGCAGTGGCCAAGATTTAGAAGGAAAATGCCTAGGATGGTTCGAACTGTAGTCATCTTGGCAATAAGAGCAAATGTCTTCTCATAATCAACCCATTATTCCTATTTATTACCAAGGGCGACTAATCGAGCTTTGTAACGATCCAAAGAGCCATCAGAATGAAGCTTTATAAAGAAAACTCATTTACTTCCAATAGGTTTGAACGTGGGAGGACAAGGAACAATGTCCTAAGTGTAATTTTCTTGAAGTGCTTGCAGTTCTTCTTGCATTGCTTGTTTCTGACGCTCATGTTCCATAGCCTGTGTGTAACAAGAGGGAAGACAAATAGAGGACAAGCTAGTTGATAGAGATATAGGTGTATAAAAACCATCCCAGTTAGGGGTTTAGACGGTCGAACAGACTGATGAAGAGGTATGACAAGAGTGACAAGATTTAGTGTTGGGGCAGAATCATGAAGAGAACCAGGATCAACTTGACGACTTCTTTCATACACAAAACTAGGCTTGAACCGTTCCATAATTGTTGAAGAATCTAAAAAGTGTGGCATAAGAGATAAAGAGGAAGATGGTGGTTCAATAAACGATGGAAAGAAATATTGATTTTCAAAGAAAACCACATTCCTAGAAATTCTAATACGAGAGGATTGTGGATCATAACAAACATACCCTTTTTGAGTAATAACATATCGTAGAAAAACACACTTAACATATTAGGCAGTAAATTTATTACGCTCATGAGTAGCAAGATGCACAAAACAAACACAACCAAAAATACGAAGATCAGAGTATGAAGGAGAATGCCCAAACAACTTTAAAAAAGGAGAAACATTTTGTAATGTTGGAGAAGGTAATTGATTTATTAAATAAACAACAGTAGAAAGTGCTTCACACCAAAAGCGAGGAGGAACAGATGATTCAAGCAAAAGTGTTCTTACTACATCAAGAAGGAGACAATTCTTCTTTCGGCAACACCATTTTGTTGCAGTGTGGATGGACAAGAACGCTGAGATATGATCCCTTGATTTTGAAGAAAAATTTGAAATTCATGAGACATATAATCTCCTCTAGAATCAGATATTAAGATTTTTATGTAAGCAAAGAATTGAGTCTCAAGAAGTGCGACAAAACGTTGAAAAATAGAGAAAACTTTTGCCTTAGACTAAAGAAAGTATACTAAAGTAAATCGACTGTAGTCATCTATGAAAGTGACAAAATACTCATAACATGCATGAGAAACAACAGATGAAATCTCCCAAACATCGCTATGAATAATGTCGAAATAATGGGGTGCATAAGATGCATTATTTGGAAAGGGTAAAACTTTACTTTTGCCAAGTTAGCATGTAATCAATCAAAAGGAACAAAAAATTATTTATTGCTCAATGAACTAGATTTTAACAAGGTACTACACTACAAGAAAAATGTTGATTTTCGACGAAATTTTCTGACGGAAACAGCTAAATTTCCGACGAATTTTTCTTTTTTCGACGAAATTTTTTTTTTTTTTTAATTTTAATAAATTTATTAATGTAACAACCCTCATATTTGGTCTCTCAAGGATTCTATTTTACAATATTTCACTGTTTAGCGTGTTTTATCCTTACTTGTGCAATTTCTGGGAAACTTCCCAGGAGGTCACCCATCCTAGTACTATTCCAGGTCAAGCACACTTAACTCTGAAGTTCTGATGAGTAAGCTACCGAAATGTCTATGTGTGTTGTCAGTATAACTTGTACAAATTAATTCATTTAAGTCATCCTCCAATATACAATTTCATATTTGTACTATAATAATAATATATAATAATTTTATATTACAAATAATAATAATAATATATTTAATTATTCTTTATTTATATGTATTTACTTTTATAATTAACATCTACTTATTTCTATTTAAAATTATAATTTCAATTATTTAATTTTATAATTTATAATGATAATATAATTTATAAAATTATAAATATTTATTTATTACATACTTATAAATTAATTTTAATATTTTAAATAAATTATTAATTAATTTAATATATTTATTTACCTTAAATCAAACATATAAAATTCAAAAAATGTATTTATCCTTTTTTTTCTTTTTTTAATTATCAACTATTAATAAAATACTAACTTAAAATCTTATCTAATTATATATAATATTCTCATATCAAATTTAAAACCAGATATTAGTTATACAAAAATATTAAGATCATATAGTAAATTGTCAATAAAATTTTAGTTAAATAATTTAAAATAATTAATGTTTCAATTATATTGTTAATTAGTAAATAATTTATTCCAAAACTAATTAGTTTTTTTTATATTAATTATTAGTAAAATTTAATAACTTTTAATTTAACAATTAATTGGATCGATGAAGTTCAACTCACACCATGAATTATTGAGTGGAATAACTTTACCAAAAATTATTTTGTAAGTTATCTTAAATCAAACATATAAAATTTAAAAAATATATTTATCCTTGTTTTATTTTTTAATTATCAATCATTAATAAAATACTAACTTAAAATCTTATCTAATTATATCATAATATTTTCATATCAAATTTAAAATTATTTCTTACATTTTTTACAAATATAAATTTGTCTGAAATATTCTATCAATAATATAGCTTTTCCTACAAAAGTTTTCTCATCGAAAATATAAATTTTCTGACAAATTTAATTTTGTTTTATAAGAAATCATCTTCGATTAATATAACATTTTGTATATATGATTTAAGAGTAAGAGATTTTCAATTTAACGGTTGAATTTACAAAATTCACATTTAATATAAAGTTATTGAGCGGTGTAACACTTAGTAAAATTTACACCATTGTAATTATAACCCCCCTCATATATATATATATATATATATATATATATATATATATATATATATTAGATATGATTTTTACTAAGTATTACACCGCTCAATAACTTCATATTAAATGTAAATTTGGTAAATCCAACTGTTAGATTGAAAGTTCATATCTCTTATAGATTATATATACAAAACTTTATATTAATACAAGATGATTTGATACTTCATTTTTATAAAACAAAATTGATGTAATATATTCATTTCAAAATAAACTAAAATATGAACAATTTGATTACCTTCCAGTTGTTGTTCAATTTTAACAAAATTTGATATACACGTATAAAGTGATATGAACTTTCAATTTAACGGTTAGATTTACAAAATTCACATTTAATATAAAGTTATTGAGCGACATAATACTTAGTAAAATTTACACCAGTATAATTATAACCCCCTATATTATATATATATATATATATATATATATATATATATATATATATATACATATATATACAAGGACGGATGCACGTTTGGAATAGTGGGGCACTTGCCCCCACTACTATTTGACATATACATAATTTTTTATCTAAAAAAATAATAATTTTAAAAAATAAAATTTATATTCTAATAAAATAAATATATAGATTTAGAAAAAATGTTTATTTATTTGATATTTAATTTGTCAAATTTTTGAAGGAAATTAATTCTCATGTGATAAAAAAAATTTCTTAATAATGAATTAATTTTTTAAAAAAGTTTAACTATAATATATATGTATATATATATATATATGTCTTAATATTCACATATATAATGTAATATATTAAAATAAATAATTTTTTGATAAAATAAAATTTGTAGTATGCATGTTTATCTTTTGTGGTTTTTATTTATTGTATACGTTGATGGAAAAAATCAAAATAGTAAAATTGTATACATTGATTAAAAAAATCAAAATAAGAAAAATTAGAAGATTTATGTTCCATTTAGAATTGTTATTATAAGATATATTTTAAAATAAATTATCATCTAAAAATATATATTAGATATTAAAAATATATTTATATCATAAATAAATTAAACTTTACTTTTATAAAATTTAACATATTTATTTTTATATTTTTAATAGTGTTAAATTATTATAAAAATAAGTCTTTATGATTGTAGTTCTACCCAAATATTTAAAAAATGTCTATGATAGATAAATAAGTCATACTTAAAATATATATTTTTAAAAAAAGTTATGTTCAAACCAACTAAATTATAATAAAATATAGTGTAACCTAATTTATTTTCATCTTTAATACTAATCGTAGATATAAAAAAACTTGTAATAAATAATTATAATATATATTTATACCTCTAAAAGATAAAAAATTTTTAATACTACAAATATATATAAAAAATTAAAAATAAGAAATTAAAAATAAGAAATTAAAATAAAAAATTAAAAATAAGATTTAAAAATAATAATTAAAAATAAGAAATTTCTGATGGATTTATATTTCCGTCGGAAATTTTTGACAAAATTTTCAACGGATTTATTTTTCCATCGGAAATTTCCGATGGAATTTTCCGTCGGAAAATTTATGTCGAAAATTTCCGACGGGTTTATATCTCTGTCAGAAATTTTCGAAGGAAAATTTTCGATGGAAAATTTCGTCAGAAATTTCTGTCAGATTTATATTTCCGTCAGAAATTTTTGACGGATTCAATTCCGTCGGAAATTTACATTTTTCTTGTAGTGCTAAGTACATGAGAATTTGGGTGCCCTAAACGATTATTGATGAGGTTTTTCGCAAACCTATCACTTGGCAAGTGAACCAAGTTTCGAAGTAGTATTTAAAGATCGTCCTCAGGGATTTGCGTGTTTAGTAATTCTCGCTCAAATGATTTAAAAGAGAATGAATTTAAAAATTCAATTGAGTGAAAACAGATTCAAACAACACAATAAAGCAAATGTAGTAAAGACAATGATTAAGAAACAAGGATTGGCTCAGATCCACTTGCTAACTCATAAATCTTCTTAACATAAATGCAATTCTAATTTCATTATTTCCACGTTCATTAAATAATCCAACAAGATTCCTCAAGGTTGAATCCTAAAGTCATTAAGCTCAAAACATGATTCCTCAATGTTTTGAGTCTAACACTTCGCATTAAGAACAATAACTTGAACAATGTGACTAACCAAATCAAGTTTATTCCTAGAACAAGAGGTGATTAGGTGCAAGATTCAGTTCGGGTTTTCGAAAGCGTTTTCCAACTGGATTCAAAAGCCAAAAATCATACAACGGTTGATCAAGCCGATATAAGCGTTAAGCGAAGAATCATTACACAAATAATGAGATCAAAATGCATATATTTAAGAAGAAGAGGAGTTAGTAGTTACATCTAACCAATCCTTAAGAAGTTTAGCCACCCATGGCCATTACAGAATCAAAGAGTGAAAAGAAGAAATTACAAAGCAAAGGATGAAGAAATGGAGTTGATCTTCGTTCCCAAAGGATCCAGCTTCCAAGTCTCTGTTCTTCCTTCGTTCTTCCTTCTTCACAAGCTTTTCCCCTGTTTTTCTCTGTTAAATTCGTGCTCTGGTTTCTGTCCCCTGTTTTTCCCTTTTATATTGGCTTCAAAACAAGACCAAAAAGTAACTTTTATTTCCACGGCTGCAGCTGCAGATCCACGGCTATAGCTGTGGAGAGTCCTTCAGGGTGAAGAAACCTCCAAGGCTGCAGCTGTGGGTTCACAGCTATAGCTGTGACAACTCCTTCAATCTTAAGGAACTTCCAACGCTCAAGCGGTGAAGCCACAGCTATGGCTGTGAGTCTCTGGAGTTTTTATTGGGTCCTGGGTGCTTCCACGGCTTTAGCTGTGAGTCCACAGCTTTAGCTTCAATTCTCTAGAGCTTCAAAGTACATTTCAGATTCCCACAGCTATAGCTGCAGATCCGCAGCTATAGCTCCAACTTTCTGGACCTCTATATTCTTCCCAGACTTCCACAGCTCGAGCTCCAGATTCACAGCTATGGCTGTGGATCTCTGCCTAGCCAAAAATCTTGCAAAAATTGAGGAAATTCCTTAAGATTGCTACTACTCCTTTGCTCTTATAGTATAACTTAATTCTATAGATTAAAGGGGTGAAATAACATATATATTATCTACAATTACCCAAAAAGAGTGCCAAAAGTTGAGTGTAAATCATTGTTGAGGTTTCCGTTGAAGTACTTTTGTTATAATTGAAATTTAGTTTAATTCTATCAACGGTCTCAAACACGGCAAGTATACCGGCCGTTCAAGTAGTAAAAATATCGTATCCACAGGGATTAGAAGGTAAAATAAGCATTTATTGACTATTCGTGACTAAAGAATAATTCCAATTTATAGTTTGTCATGTAAATGTGAGATGAAGAGCATGACTATTGGAATGTTAAAACTATAAAAAGATTAGTTTTAGAATGGGAAAGAGTAGAAATGGGATAATGGTATTGTGAGGCTGTGGGGGTCAGATTTCACCGAACGTAACACTAATGTATCCTTAATCTCTTGTTAAATTCATTGCTTAGTCAACCCAATAGTTTACTCAAACCTAATCCCTTAGAGAAAGAGCCTAGGTGCGGATATTGAATATCAATCCCTTGAGTACCCAATACCTACACCTGCATTACGGGCTAGGGTTTAAGACTACTAATGGGTCAAGCTCTATCCCTAGATACAATCTCCACTAGGCATATGTTCCAGAACTAATTTCAAAGGTATTTCCCAATACTCAATGGAACCTTAAATCATGCAAAGGGTGATCAATCCAAAGCAAGCATTAAGCAAAGAAACAAACACAACAATGAATGAAACAACAAATATATATATCATTGAAAACGTAAGGATTACAATAGAGTATGTTGGCTACATCTAACCCCACAAAATGGGTGAAACCACTCAACAAAGAGGGCAAATACAAAATAGAGATGGAAGAGGAAGTGAAGAACCGAAGGAAAGACCCACACACGAGCGGCTCCAAGCTCCGGGAATCCCTTCCACAGCTCCCAAAACGCGCCCAATGTGTGAATGAGGGAGAAACCCTCGAAAATGGCTTCAAATACGAGCCTGGGAGGTCAGATTAGGGTTTCGCGCCCGGCGCATAAGTCTTCGCGCCCGGCTCAGAGTCTTCTGAGCACTTTCTGCCTCGTTATAAGCCCGGCGCAATTACTTTTACGCCCGGCGCAGTGTCTTCCAGAGGCTTTCAAGCATTCTCTGCCTTAGAGCAAGCCCGGCGCAATTCTCTATTAAGCCCGGCGCAATTCGTTCCAGAGAGTATTGAGGTACTCTCTGCCTCGATCACGCCCGGCGTGGTGGAGTCTCGCGCCCGGCGCATGTATGACTTCCAGAAGTCCACTGCTCTGTTCTTCTCAAGCCCGGCGCGGAGTCATCTTGCGCCCGGCGCAGCCACTCTGCTCTGCTCCTTGGCTCCTTATGTTTCCAATCCAAAAGATCTTCAATCCTCAAATCTCTAGCTCAATACCTGCACAAAAATGAGGTGTATTAAGGTATTGTTAGCTAAATTTGGGTTAGTTATATCTGCACACAAAATGAACCAAAAAGAGAACAATTATATTGCAATGGTTCAAAGGATGAGTGGAATTTGTTGTTGGTCCCTACGGTTAGAATCTAGAAGGGGGGGTTGAATAGATTCTATGTTAGTTTTCCTTTTCTTGTTTGCTTTCTAAATCTTTACCAAACAAATCTTGATTTAAAACAAACCTTTAAACATAAAAAGTAATTCAGAGTTATATATGCACAGCTTATCCAACAAGATTTGAATAACACAATTAATACAAGATATGTAAAGATTGAATTTATCAATTACCAAGAATCTTTAAAGTTCAGTTTCTGCAGATAATGTTTTTCTTCATACAACATTAATCAAGAAACTTATACAGAATGTAAAGAGTGTAAGAGTTAAGAAAATCATGCACCAAGATATATACTGGTTCAGCCATCCAAAGGCCTACATCCAGTTTCAGATTTAGATACACCTCTAAATCCAGTCAAATCCACTATTGATATTCTTTACATGCACCCTGCACAAGCAATATCCAATCAATGAATTTAACAAGCAAATCTTGACACCCACAAGATTAACAAACCATTTCTTGACTCCACAAGAAACATATAACCCAAGAATATTGATCCCACAATATCCTACTTGAGAAAAACCTATCTCAAGATTTCTCTTTACACAACTCTTCCAGAGATTCTCTAATCTCAAGAGTTAAAACCATTCAAACAATAACAAAAGATCAGAAACGAGTACACCTGTTCGTGTAGATATGATCTTCAACAATGTAAACCAGTTTAGAATGAATTTTCTATATGAACTTCATCTTCTTGAATTGATCTTGCACACTTCTTTTTCCAAAAGTTGATTTTCAGCAGATATGTTCTTTCTTTCTTTTTCAGAAAATCTTTTTCTCTTTTGCAGTAATGTGTATTCTAAAAAAAAGTCTCTCTTGTTCGTGTAAGTATTTCTCTTTTTTCCGTGTGTGAAAATTCTCTTTTAAAAGCTTCAGTTTTAATCTTATTTAAAGATAATTTTCATGTGCAAGGAAACAGTTATTTCAGTTATATTCATAACGGAGATAATCTATTACCTGTGATGGTAATCTATTACCACGAGTTAGAATAACTGAACTAATTGTTTCAGCTCCTGTTTTAATCTATTACCTAACATGGTAATCGATTAACACGATGCCAAAATAACACAAAACTCACATTTGGAACAGAGGTAATCGATTACTTTAAAGAGGTAATCGATTAACACGATCCTTTTTCCTCTTGAAATCATCATAATCAGTTTGGTAATCTATTACCACACATGGTAATCGATTATTCCAGTATCAATCAGTTTTTCAACATGAGTCAGGTAATTTATTACCAGTTCAGGTAATCTATTCCTTAACTCAGAAAATTTCTGATGTTTTCAAGTTTTCATTTAAAGTCTCAAACACTCAGTAAATTAATACTTCATGTTCTCAACAATGAATGAAATAAGAAAAATGAGTATTATGATATTTTCACCTTCATGTTAATTACTAATTTTTAACACATAACAAACAAACACATACAAGCCTAATCTTTTAAACAATCAATACATTATCCTTTTGACATAGGCTTAAAATAAAAAGCAACATGAGCAAAACATCAAAACTAAAACTTCTAGGGAACATCTTCCAGATGTAGATTCTTCAATCTTCAACAATCTCCCCCTTTTTGGTTTTGATGAGCCAAACTCTTCATGTTGACTTTCACAATCATCATGTTGTTTTGTTTCACTTGTTTGTTTGAAATTTGAACTTGAATTTGAACCTGCATATGTCTAGAACAAAAACTTCCATACAAAGCATTATGCAGTTCTATTTCCATTTCTTTCTTATACAATACATAAACAACCATATAAACATTTAATCAGTTTCTCATGAATTTCTCCCCCTGTTTGGCTTAACCAAACCAAAAAAAACAGAGTAAACAGAGAAATAACATGATACTTATGCAACAAAAACAACAAGCACTTAATAAGACTTTCATCATATAAGCATTAAAAATGTTCAGAAGCATACAAATACTACAACTATTACAAACTTTAAGTCTGAAATATAAATCAAAGTATTTATGCAGAACAAATTAAAATGCAGTGCCTAAAATGTAATGCATAACTAAAGTTCTTCAGGGTAGGGTATGTTCATCGCATCCAGTCGTTCAGATATAGATTCAAAACAAGCCTTCAACTCTTGATAATCTCTTCTCTGAGTTTCTCTGATGTCATCTAGCTTTGCCAGAACAGATAGCTCAAAAGTAGAAAGAGGCTTGGGCTCTTCAGCTCCTTCCTCTTCTTCAGTTTGAACTTCAGGTTGAGACGGCTCTGTAGTCTCAGCAGTAGGAACATCTTCCTTTGCTATCCAACCAGCATCTGTTTTCACTAGCTTCATCATTTTCAGAGCTCGATCCTTGATATCATGAACATCTCTGGTGACCTCTCTTGCTTCACCAGTTAAGGGAACTTTATAGAACACCAATACCTTGCTTATGAACACAGCATATGGACACTTGCATTCCATTAACCTCCTTGTCTTTAGCATTATGTCTTCTACCACATATACCCAATCAACTTGAATGTTGTTCTTAAAAGCTGCGAGCAGTGCCATATCTTCTTCACTGATTTGTGCGTGATTGCTCCCCCTTGCTGCCAGAATCCAGACAATTACATAATGTAGGAGTCTATCTTCCATTCGTAGACCTCCAGCATTATATGTAATTTTCCTCTTTTCTTTTCTTTTGTATTCTTTATTAGCCTCCCAGGCTGAAACATCCCTCAGCATACTCATAAAAAACGTATCTTTATCTATTGAGAAATTTTTCATCTTTAATTCATTGAAGGTAGGTTTAATACCATTTCTGGTTAATCCACCAATCTTCAAAAATACATCAGCAGATAGAGTAACTTTTATTCCTTTAACTTCTGAAACCAAAGCACCATTTTCATCTCTTCCCAAATTTGAGTAAAAGACCCTAACAAGATCAGGGTAGTACAGTCCACTTAACCCAACAAATTTGCTAACTCCTTGACTAGATAACAGAGTAGGAAATGTAAAACCTTGCTCTATAAGCCAAGACGAGTAGAGTACCTTTGGAGCCACAATGTCTTTGCAAGCAAAAGACTCATTGAAAGTTTCCTCTTGAGACTTCCTTGTGAACCACGAATGAGAATATTCTTCTTCAGGTTCTGGACGAGAGGACTCTTGTTTCTTCTTTTTAGATGTACCTTGACCTTGAGTAGTAGGACGAGGGTAATCTTTGTTGGCTATGTGCTTTACACGCTTTCCTTTGCCAAGACTTTCCATGAATGGGGCTTAGGGTTAGGTTTTGAAATAGATTTTGAGATAGAAAAGGGAACCAGGGGTTTCGTTCGTTTTAGTTTGAAGTAAAAATGGAGAGAGTTTTGAATTAATTTGAATTCGAAACAGATTTAAAGAGGGTTTTTGAGTAAAAAAAAACAGGGGTTCGCGTCAGGTAATCGATTAACCCAGTTGGTAATCGATTATCTCGCAACTGAAACAGGGTAATTATGCAAGTGAGTGAGTGGTAATCGATTAACCCGATAGGTAATCGATTATCACAGTGAAATGTGTGCAGATACAGGGCATACTGTGTTTTGTGTGATTTCCTATTATGAGTGCACATACATCAAGTTTAAACCTATAAGTGCTTAGCAATTTCATGCATATTCACACAATCATACTTTAATTATGAGATTTAGGATAGATTGGACTCACTAATGATACCAAGATTGGTTCTTAGCTTGAAAAATCTTTCCTTTGGTAGAGGCTTTGTAAAGATGTCAGCAAGTTGATCTTCTGACATTATGAATTTGATGTCACAGTCTCCTTTCTCTACATGATCTCTGATAAAGTGATGTCTAACTTCAATGTGCTTAGTTCTTGAGTGTAGAATAGGATTCCTTGAAATGTTAATTGCACTTGTGTTGTCACACTTCAGTGGTATGTGATCAATCTTCAAACCAAAGTCTTGAAGTTGATGTTTAAACCAAATTGACTGAGCACAGCAGCTTCCAGCAGCTATATACTCAGCTTCAGCAGTTGAGAGTGCTACACAAGCTTGTTTCTTGCTCTGCCACGATATGAGACATTCTCCAAACGTGTGGCACGTTCCACTTGTACTTTTCCTATCCAATTTACAACCAGCAAAATCGGAGTCAGAGTAACCAGTTAAAGATGGAGAAGTACCTTTAGGATACCACAATCCAACATTGATTGTGCCTTTCAAATACTTCAGTATTTTCTTTACAGCCTTCAGATGTGATTCCTTTGGTTTTGATTGGAATCTAGCACATACACATACACTGTACATGATGTCAGGTCTGCTAGCTGTTAGATACAGAAGAGATCCAATGATCCCTCTATACATTGATTCTTCAACATCTTTTCCTGCAATATCACTATCTAGATAACAATTAGTAGACATAGGAGTATTTGATATCTTACAATTCTCCATATCAAATTTCTTTAACAGTTCTTTGCTATATTTAGTTTGATGTAGAAAAATTCCATTTTCCATTTGTTTGACTTGTAGTCCTAGGAAGAAGCTTAATTCTCCCATCATAGACATATCAAACTCCTTCTGCATATTGGAAACAAATTCTCCACAAAGAGATTGGTTAGTTGATCCAAATATTATATCATCAACATAAATCTGAATCAGCAGAATATCTTTTGATTTTCTCTTTATGAAAAGAGTTTTATCAACATTACCTCTTTGAAAGTCATGAGTTAGTAGAAACTTACTTAGCCTTTCATACCATTTCCTTGGAGCTTGTTTCAGTCCATACAAAGCTTTCTTGAGCTTGTAAACATGCTTAGGTAATTTGCAGTCAACAAAACCAGGTGGTTGAGCTACATAAACTTCTTCATCAATTAGACCATTTAAAAATGCACTTTTCACATCCATTTGATATAGTTTGAAATCAAACACACAAGCAAATGCAAGTAAAAGCCTAACAGCTTCTAATCTAGCAACTGGAGCATATGTTTCACCAAAGTCTATACCTTCCTGTTGATTGTATCCTTTGGCTACTAATCTAGCTTTATTTTTAACTATAACACCTTCTTCATTTAGTTTGTTTCTGAAAACCCATTTTGTACCAATGACATTCATATTCTTATTGAAAGGAACTAAAATCCAAACATCATTTCTTTTGAATTGATTCAGTTCATCATGCATGGCCATTATCCAGAATTCATCTTTTAATGCATGTTCCACACATAATGGTTCAATTTGAGAAACAAATGCCATATCATCACTTAGAAGATTAAAAGAGTGTCTAGTAGAAACTCCCTTATTTATATTTCCAAGAATGTTATCCAGAGATAGATCTTTGGGTTTCCTCCATTCTTTGGGTAGTGATGTGTCTTCAGATGGTGTTTTCTGCTGTAGTTCCAGTTTTTCTTCTTCTTGTGTAATACTGTCACCTATCTCATCTTCATCATTAAGAGATTTTCCTTTTTCAAGGATGTTAGTTTCATCAAAGGTAACATGTATAGATTCTTCAACAGATAAGGTACTTTTGTTAAAGACTCTATATGCTTTGCTAATTGCAGAATATCCAATAAAAACTCCTTCATCAGCCTTAGCATCAAATTTTCCAAGAGTGTCTTTTCCATTATTCAGAACAAAACACTTACAGCCAAACACTTTAAAATGTGAAATGTCAGGCTTTCTTCCTTTGTAAAGCTCATATGGTGTTTTCTTTAAAATAGGTCTAATCAAGATTCTATTTAGAACATAGCATGCAGTGTTTACTGCATCAGCCCAAAAGTATTTTGGTAAACCATTTTCATTTAACATGGCTCTTGCTAGCTCTATTAGAGATCTATTTTTCCTCTCTACAACTCCATTTTGTTGAGGAGTTCTAGGGACAGAAAAATTGTGATTAATACCATTTTCTTCACAAAAAGTTTGAAAAGATTCATTTTGAAATTCACCACCATGATCACTTCGCAAAGATTTAATTTTCAAGTCCTTTTCATTCTGAATTCTTTTTGAAATGATTCTAAAGGCTTTAAAAGCATTGTCTTTATGGGATATAAATGCAACCCATGTGAATCTGGAGTAGTCATCAATGAGAACTAAAGCATAAGTGTTTCCACCTAGACTTTTGGTTCTTGATGGTCCAAAGAGATCCATGTGCAAAAGTTCCAGCGGTCTAGAGGTTGACATAACTTTCTTTGATTTAAAAGAAGCTCTAGTCTGCTTTCCCTTTTGACATGCATCACAAAGTCCTTGTTTAGAGAACTTGATCTTTGGAAGACCACTAACAAGATCTTTAGATGCAAGTCTATTTAACTGATCTGCATTTATATGTGCAATGCGTCTATGCCATAACCATGTTACATTATCATGTGATGTGAGACAAGAATTGGATGATGAATGCTCTAAGTCTAAGATGTATATGTTATTGACTCTTTTTCCTATAAGCAGGACTTCATTTGATTCCTTATCACAAACCATACAGCATTGATTATTAAAAGAGATGTTGTAATTTTTGTCACAAAGCTGGCTAATACTAAGCAGGTTATATTTGAGACCTTCTACATACAGGACATTTTCAATGAGAGTATTGGAATTGTTACCAACACTGCCTGAGCCTAGTATTCTGCCTTTGTTGTTATCTCCATATGTTACAGATCCTCCTTCTTTTTCCTGTAATGAGATAAATTTGCTTTTATCTCCTGTCATGTGTCTTGAGCAGCCGCTGTCTAAGTACCACATTGATTGCTTTGCTCTCAAGCACACCTGCAACACAAGTTATTTAATTTGATTTTGGTACCCAATGGATCTTGGGTCCTGGAGAATCAGTGAGTACATAATCTAATTTCTTAATCCATTTATATTTTCCACTAGGAATGCCAAATTTCCTTATCATGCATCTGTAGTAGTTATGACCAGATTTCATACAATAGTTACATGAGTGGGAATTAATGGATTTCATAACATTAACATTCTGTTTTTCTTTATCCTTTGCTTTTAATGCAGCATACAATGTTTCACAGTTCTCACATGGTGACTTTAGTTTAGAGATATCTGAAAGTAGTTTCCTGTTATCATTCTCTAAATCAGAAATTTTATCTCTCATGTGTGTCATTTTCTTTTTGTAAACATTATTTGATTTTTCTAATTTCTTTGCTTCAGCATACAGTTCAGCAAATGCATTTTGCAATTCATCATACGAGTCAATAGATGAGTCAGAATCATATACCTCATAATCTGAATTATGTTTGGTCATGAGACAGAGATTTGCTTCCTGATCCTCATCACTATCACTTGAAGTTGTTGAGGCATTCTCTTCCCATGCTATGTATGCTTTCTTTTTCTTTGATCTGAACTTTTGTTTCGTCTCCTCATTCTTTTTCAGGCTTGGACAGTCAGCTCTCATGTGTCCAGCTTTTCCACATTCAAAACATTTGAACTTTGGAGATGAGTTTTCATTCTTCTTGAAGGATTTCTTCTGACTGGAGAATCTCTTATTGTTGTTCTTCCTTCTCATGAATTTTCTGAAATTCTTCACCATTAGATTTAATTCTTCTTGTTCAGAACTTTCATTGCTGCTATCCTCTTCATCACTTGAGGATTCTTTTACCTTTAAGGCCAGACCTTTTGCCTTTTTATCTTTTTGTTCTTCATCAGCAATCCTTGACAGATCCATCTCATATTCTCTTAGCTTTCCAAATAACTCAGCACTTGTCATCTGAGCTAAGTTCTTTGACTCTGTAATTGCTGTGACAGTTGGTTGCCATCTTCTGTTTAGTGACTTCAGGATTTTGACATTTACTTCTTCTTCCACGAAGTCTTTCCCTAATCCTTTTAGGTGATTTATTATGTGAATGAACCTCTTTTGCATATCCATGACAGTTTCACCTTGATTCATTCTGAAGGTTTCATATTCCTGAATGAGTGTGTTCTTTCTAGCTCTTCTCACTTCTGGAGTTCCTTCATGTGTTACTTGGATTAAATCCCAAGCTTCCTTTGCTGTAGAACAAGCTGAAATTCTAAAAAATTCATCAGAATTTAGTGCAGAATGTATGATATTTAAAGCTTTTGCATCATTCTCTGCTCTTCTAATTTCACTTTGATCCCAGCTATCATATGGTTTCTCAATTTCTTTTCCTCCCTCTATCTTAGTGGGTATTTTGTAATCTGTGATTACAGCCTGCCAAATATTTCTATGAACAGATTCCATGAAAATTTTCATTCTAACTTTCCAAAAGGGATAGTTATCTCCACAAAACAATGGGGGTCTGTTTATAGAAGCACCTTCAGCAAACGGTAATTGATTACCAGCCATCTAACCTTTCTAAAGATCTAGTCTTGAATGTTTTACAAGATACAGCTCTGGTACCAATTGTTGGTCCCTACGGTTAGAATCTAGAAGGGGGGGTTGAATAGATTCTATGTTAGTTTTCCTTTTCTTGTTTGCTTTCTAAATCTTTACCAAACAAATCTTGATTTAAAACAAACCTTTAAACATAAAAAGTAATTCAGAGTTATATATGCACAGCTTATCCAACAAGATTTGAATAACACAATTAATACAAGATATGTAAAGATTGAATTTATCAATTACCAAGAATCTTTAAAGTTCAGTTTCTGCAGATAATGTTTTTCTTCATACAACATTAATCAAGAAACTTATACAGAATGTAAAGAGTGTAAGAGTTAAGAAAATCATGCACCAAGATATATACTGGTTCAGCCATCCAAAGGCCTACATCCAGTTTCAGATTTAGATACACCTCTAAATCCAGTCAAATCCACTATTGATATTCTTTACATGCACCCTGCACAAGCAATATCCAATCAATGAATTTAACAAGCAAATCTTGACACCCACAAGATTAACAAACCATTTCTTGACTCCACAAGAAACATATAACCCAAGAATATTGATCCCACAATATCCTACTTGAGAAAAACCTATCTCAAGATTTCTCTTTACACAACTCTTCCAGAGATTCTCTAATCTCAAGAGTTAAAACCATTCAAACAATAACAAAAGATCAGAAACGAGTACACCTGTTCGTGTAGATATGATCTTCAACAATGTAAACCAGTTTAGAATGAATTTTCTATATGAACTTCATCTTCTTGAATTGATCTTGCACACTTCTTTTTCCAAAAGTTGATTTTCAGCAGATATGTTCTTTCTTTCTTTTTCAGAAAATCTTTTTCTCTTTTGCAGTAATGTGTATTCTAAAAAAAAGTCTCTCTTGTTCGTGTAAGTATTTCTCTTTTTTCCGTGTGTGAAAATTCTCTTTTAAAAGCTTCAGTTTTAATCTTATTTAAAGATAATTTTCATGTGCAAGGAAACAGTTATTTCAGTTATATTCATAACGGAGATAATCTATTACCTGTGATGGTAATCTATTACCACGAGTTAGAATAACTGAACTAATTGTTTCAGCTCCTGTTTTAATCTATTACCTAACATGGTAATCGATTAACACGATGCCAAAATAACACAAAACTCACATTTGGAACAGAGGTAATCAATTACTTTAAAGAGGTAATCGATTAACACGATCCTTTTTCCTCTTGAAATCATCAGAATCAGTTTGGTAATCTATTACCACACATGGTAATCGATTATTCCAGTATCAATCAGTTTTTCAACATGAGTCAGGTAATCTATTACCAGTTCAGGTAATCTATTCCTTAACTCAGAAAATTTCTGATGTTTTCAAGTTTTCATTTAAAGTCTCAAACACTCAGTAAATTAATACTTCATGTTCTCAACAATGAATGAAATAAGAAAAATGAGTATTATGATATTTTCACCTTCATGTTAATTACTAATTTTTAACACATAACAAACAAACACATACAAGCCTAATCTTTTAAACAATCAATACATTATCCTTTTGACATAGGCTTAAAATAAAAAGCAACATGAGCAAAACATCAAAACTAAAACTTCTAGGGAACATCTTCCAGATGTAGATTCTTCAATCTTCAACATTTGTTCAATAAGTCTCATCCAAAAAGAGGTAAAATTGAGACTTAACAATCATACATAAAAGACACTCAACAATTATGCCATATTTTATTTATTTGTTTATCATCAATATAGACTAGAGAAAGTAAAGGAAAGGTAGGACAAATTGTGGAAAAAGATAAGTGTAGCAGAAAGATGACTCCTACTTTAGGTCCCTTCATAATTATCTTCCCAGACACTAGATCTTGCACAACACAACCAGAACGAGAATATTGGACATTATAATCATGATCAACCAATTGGCCAATAAAAATAAGATTTCTAGAAAGAATGGGAGACACCAAAACATCAGTCAAGGAAAGGGAAATATCACCAATAGTACTGATAGGCAAAGAGTTGCCATCATTTGTGTGAATTTTCTGATTTTCATCATACTTTTGCACATTGGAAAGAGACACAGAAGAATTGGTCATATGGTTAGAAGCTCCAGAACCAAGGTACCAAGGTTTAGAAGAAAAATTAGGATTACTTGAGAGTCCAAAGGTAGAAAATGCAGAAAGAATCATCTGTTGTACCATTTCAGGAGTAAGTGTGTTTATAGGAGGTGTAGGAGCAGAAGTTGAAATAGGCAATGTAGTAGAACTAAAGGCATCAACAAAGGCATGATAAGCAGCTCCTTGCTATCTTTCAGGTCAAGTCGGACAGGCTGTGATGATATGCCCTCGCTGCTTACAGTAATTACAAAATTTTTGTGGGAAATCCTTTGCAATATGATCAAATCCTTTACAACTATAGCATTGGACAGAATGCATATCTCTACTCTTATTTCTTCCTTGTGCTGTATAGGCCACATTAGTAGGAGCACTAGAATTGGTTTTGTGTTCCATGTCTGCTTGAGTTGCTATGTGTTGTTCCTCTCAAAGAAATTCACTCAAGCAAGCATCCAAAGCTGGTATTGGGTCACAGTTCATCAAATTAGAACGAGTGACTTCAATGTCAGAGCGCAACTTCATTAAGAATTGGTCTCTCTTGCTGGTTTCGTGCATTTTTTGGACAGTAGAGAGGGTTTCGTCAGAGATACCAGCATAAATAATGTTTGAATATTCAGCCCAAAGATTTTGAAAACCAGAAAAATATTTCTCAATTGAGAGACTCCCTTATGTGAAATTAGCCATCTCACACTCCAATTGAAATCTCCTAGCTATGTTTTCTTGATTATAAACCTTTTTCAAATAATCCCACATTTCCTTAGCAATTTTATAAGGCCTCATATTAAGAATAAAGCTAAGTATCCATGTCATGATTTAGGCATCTTTGATTTCCCATTTTTCCAAATCCTCTGGACTTGTAGGTGCTGGTGTTTTTCCATCCCCATAAATCTTTCCCTTTAACAAATAATTTGAATTGAAACTCCCAAGTAGAATAATTTTTTGCGATTAAATCGAACAAGAAAGGAATCGGACTTATCATAAGACATGATGGAGTAATAAGGATCAACAATTGAACACAACAACAAAACCAGAAACCTAGGAAAATGCACAAACAGAGGGCATAGACTTTGAAACAAAACCTGATTGCAAATCACTTTGCTCGCTCAAGATCTCCCAGGAAGATAAGTCACAAAGACACCCACAAGTTCACAAGACAAGAATAATGTTTCTATGGACCAGAACATAAGAGTTGACCATAGTTCAAAGTTGTGACTCTGATATCATGTCAAAATATCAAGAGACCATAAAATATTTTATAGTATGGCAAGAGCTTTTGTTTTGAAAAACTGATTTGCCTTCTACGGCCTCTCTTTCTTAAATAGATAGCAAGATATATATTTTTACGAGAAAGTGAGAAATTACAGGAGTTATACAAGTAATGGAAAAAGTATAAAAGATTTCCTAACAGCTAAGATATACGTAATACAACTATAATCTTATTAAAATAGGTAATAAATTACATTAAATATATATAAACAATAATTAAATATTAACCGAAAACCATATATATATATATATATATATATATATATATATATATATATATATATATATATAATTTTAAGTCAATTAATAGAATTTCTCGATTGATTTGTCCCTCTATTATACAAATCTATGTATTATAAACTAAAATATTTGTCAAGATTGTTCATCATGACAACATCTCACATATTGAGAGAGAGTTAAGATAAAATCTGACTAAGTTGTCAAATTAAAGTTTTCACATCAAATTTCATATATCTATATTTATTTAATTAATTCAAATGTTAATATTATTATTTACCATTTATTTAATCTACTATTATTAATATCATTATTATAACCACCACAATTACTATTATTATTATCTTCATTTACATTATTAATATTATTATTATTATTATTATCATCATCAACAATTACTACTACCATTACTAATATATTAAGACCTTTTCAAACATTAGCTTTAAATTTATTCGTTTTTTATATTAAAATTTCAATTTCATCTAAAATCTAATCTATTTATTTTGCTCAAATTAATTTTTATTTTGTTGTTAAAATATGCTCTTTTAAGTTTAACCCTAAATACAAATTATTTATATTTTATTTATATATTAAAATTAATTATATGCACATTTATCTTATAAATTTTAAATAGTTTTATTTATTCTTGTTTAGTTTAACTTAATTTTTTTTGTTTCGTTACATATATTTTCTTTTAAAGATAATTTAGCTTGTGATACAATCGGACATTCAATATGTAGACTTATCCTAATAAAAAGTTTCTTAAATATTGTACCATACGCATACTATTTGTTAGTTATAATTATTATGCCCCTAAAATGCATCCTCCATTAAATTAAGGAGCAAATTTCTATTTTCTTTTTCATTGTTGTTGTTAGTCATTGATGTGAGAAAATTAAACTTGACGGGAAATAAGAGTATGGATTCAGTCATTTTTGAAAGAAATTCAAAACCCTTTCCTGGTTTTTGTTAATTGATCTGTTGAAAGTTTTTTCTTCTATGTAACATGTATAATAATAGTGTTTTGCTTTTATCAACACAATTTTTAATATATAATCCTTTTGAACACTTTCTACTATACATTAGTTAAAACATTTTTTTACAACATTAGTTTCTTTTTTAATTATTAATTTTTTAATTAATAAAACAAATAATATATTAGAGGATGTGATCCATGATCTTTTCTCGATATATATGTACGTAAGATATATCTATAATAATTTAAGAGGGTTATGTGTTTTAAGATTATTAGAAAGGATAGGGTACAATAATAGATGTGCTTTAAATTTATGAAATATGATTTCAAATTGTTGCAAGAACATGGGGAAGTCAAAGTAGGTATGATATTTTAATTCAACAAAATGTAAGCAGGTTACTTGCTTAGGCATCCTGGCCCTTACGATTTACGAAGCCACATATTTCATTTAATGTGCGACCGTTGACTGAAATCAAACGTTATTACACGGATACTGTGGGTTAAAATACTCCCACTAAATTTTCATATCAATTTTTTATATATATATTTTAATAAAATATCTTAATTTATCATTTTAAAAAAGTTAAGACTTCATTATTCTTGGTGTTTTATTATGTTAAAAAAAATTAAAGTCAATAAATTAATATTTTTAAGTATCTATATTATTAATATAAAAAAAATATTTCTTCTTGGTGTATATAAATTTTGAATTAATTTATTTTTATAATAATTTTTAAATAATTTTTTTTATTATCTTTTATTTATCTATTTTGTATTTTTTCTATTTTGATAATATTTAATTTCTAAATCACTTATGCTTTAGTTAACTATTATTATTTTTTATTTTTAAATAGAGACACTTTGTATATTTCTTTTTTTCTAATATATTTATATATGTAATATTAATTATAGTTATTAAGTTAATAAATTAAGAGTGATGGTTGACCTAACTAAACCTATATTATACTATTTAAAAAAAATTAAAATTTTGATTCAAAATATAAACGGTTATCTGATTGTTTAATTATTTACTTAGATATTTTTAAAATTTTGAAAATGAAAAAAATCATTCAATGTTTTGAAAATATGAGACTTCTTAAAGAGTAATTATAATGTTATTTATATTTTAAAAATACTTTTTAAGAAAATTTAAAAATAAAAAAAATGTTAAGTTATATATTTAATGTTATAAGTTGGTATTTAAGTATTTTTTTCACTACTTAAAATTTTTTGATCCGTTACTCCTCTAACATATATTTTTATGGTAAATTTACTCCAACATATATAATTTAGCTAGTGTGTGTGGACGTTTTTTTTTTTTTAATGCAGTTTTTGGGCTAGAGTTCATAAAATAAATTTTAAATATTTTTAATTTTAGTTAAAACTGATTTATAGTATAATATTTATAAAAACTAGTAGCTTAAGTAGTTTATTACTTATATTTTTTAATTAAATATTGAAGTTTGATCACTGATTTAGATATAAAGTCATCATTGGAAGTATTACTTTAATTACTTTTTATAAAGGTCAATTCCGTAAAAAAAAAAAAGGTTATCCTTCTTATTATATATATATATATAGTCTTATGTTTAATTTAATAATTTTATTTGAAAAAATAAAGTTCTAAACACAAATGTTTCTAACATCTAACCAAACACACAATTAATTAATTAATTTATTTTCTTTTCATCCTTATTTTCTTCTTCAGTAACTTATTCCAACCTTGCTATATACAAAATCCTTATTAATATTATTATTATTTAAGTAAGCCAACCCATAATGGGTCAAGTCAGATTAAATTTTTTAAAATTCATCAAAAAGTGAGTTGAATTATATTAACTCATTTTATTATCTAGTTGGTGAGGGATATAATTAAGAGAATTGTCCATTTTAACAAGTCTATTCATCACAATTGTTCTACTCTAGCTCAAATAAGGCTGGAGAATACATGTGATATAGAAAAATAATATATATATATATATATATATATATAAATAAGTTAGATCAAAACTAACTTATTAGGATTAATTTTTCAAAAACTAAATAAAAGAAAGTTTATTGAGAAAGTAGAATGTATGAAATATAAATCTTTCAAGTTTAATTTTTTTTGTCAATTAATTTTTGAGAATTTGGTGTTAGTTTATATCTATTTTATTGTTATGTGATAACAATTCATGTTATTATATTTTTATTAATTTTTTTTTACCCCAATGATATTAATTAAGTACTTGTTTTTATTTTGAAGATGTGAAAATATAACTTATTTTTTTATTTATATTATTGCATATTGTTTATAATGTTATTTTAAATTCTTATAGTTTAAGATTTTAATAATTTAAATTTTTACCTTAATAAAAATAGGATTTTGTTTAATGAAGCAAAACCTATAGTTATTAAATATATTTCTACTAGTTTTATAATAAGAATAATGATTGATTAAATAAAGAATCGTTCCATAAGACGCGTCATAAAAAAAATTAGGCATAAATATAGGATATTCTAAAATATAACTTGATTATTTAAGTTAGAGAATTATGTAACACACCAAAAGACAAAATATAGATGAAGTATTTGGATAGTTTATTTTGTTACTGTTACTTTTATTATCTTCTATAAAAACCAGGGCTTGTATTGTTTATTGTGGTAGGAGAAATAAAATACCATTGAGAGATTTATTTGGTTAAAATAATGATACAGTGATATCACTAATTAACGCATAAAATGAACAGCCAGAAACTAATCCATAAAACTTAACTTCCATCTTCATTATCGTCGTGAAAAGTTTTTTTACCAATACAAAATTAAGAGGTGCAGATCGTTTTTACATACGTTATGTGTGTAAAGATGGAGCAGGAAACGGAAAAGAGAAAGGAAGGTAAAAGTGAAGAAAATGAAGAGAAATGGGTGCATGATGCATCTGTGGATTATAAAGGCAGACTTCCTCTCCGTGCTTCCACTGGTGTATGGAAAGCCTCCCTGTTTATCCTTAGTAAGATACCAATTTACTTGATTACTACTACTTTTTTATATATATAAATTTTTTTTATTTTTTTATAAGATACTCTTCTAATTATTAATTGCATTAATTATATCTTCTCTAAAAATCTCTTATTCAATAAACAAAAAGATAATAAATACTTAAAATTAATTGGATATAAATTCTCTCTCTTATTAGGATTTGAGAAGATAAATAAACACATAAATATCTATCTTTTTTTTTCAAACATTAATTAAATAGGTGAGAAATGATTAAGTGAAAGATGAGAAGATTAATTTTAGAAAACTAGTTTAAATTATTGAGAAATTTTTATGCATTCAACTAAAATAACTAATTATCTTACAAGGTGAAATTTAATTGAAAGAGTCTTACAGAGTTAAATTAATTTTTTTTCAAGTTTGCAACAATAGTAAATTTTTTTTTTTAAAAAAAATTGTCATTAATTTTGAATAATAAAATGGCTCGTAGCTCATTTTTTAACCTTCATTATTTTCATTAAAAACTATTAAAATGTGGTTAAAACATTCCAAATAACTAGTACATGGCTACACAAACAATTCAAGGGTCAATTTCAACATGTTTTTAGTAAAAGGGTGTTAACATATAGTTTCATAGTAGAAACTCTCAAATTAAATGATCTTTAGTAGATAAAATCAAATTTCCTTCTTCTTAGGCAAATTATCTTCCTAATTGTGGTAATGGGTAGCGATCATAAAAGAATTGTGCAAGTGTTGAATGATTGTATTCCAATTTGGAGCAGCAATTGAATTTAGTGAAAGGGTATGCCACTTTGGGTTATCCAGTAATCTTATCACGTACCTGACTAAAGTGATGCATAAAGACCTCAATACAGCGACCAAGAATGTAAACTATTGGGTAGGAGCAACAACCCTCATGCCTCTAATTGGAGGATTTGTTGCTGATGCCTACACCGGTAGATATCGTATGATAATCTATTCTTCCCTCGTATACCTAAAGGTAAATTCATTGTTTTACTTCATATTTACGTGCAACTTGGTAATAACTAGGGCTTTTATACTTCGTATCCTGTCTTTGATCAATTTGACATATCTCATGATCATGAACAACAATTTTCAATTTCTTTGTTTATATACATCAAATGAAGGCTATAAAAATTATACTAGATAGCCTATAATCACTAAATATCCATGATTTTGTCTAATTATTATTTGACATGTATTTAAATTTTTTAATTTACGGTTAAAATCTTAATAACAATTCATTATATATCAAGCAGAGATTAATATATGATAATCTGTGGAGTTGAAGAGTATCTAATAATTATTCGTACTATGAAAAATAAGCCTGATTTGTTGTTGTGTCAAACTAGGGACTAAGCATGTTGACCATGTCTCAATTCATGCCAATTCTAAAACCATGCAACAATGAGATATGTGATCGACCAAGGAAGTTTCATGAAGTGGTTTTCTTCTTTGCCCTTTACTGCATCGCCTTGGGAACAGGAGGATTCAAACCATGCTTAGAAAGCTTTGGAGCTGATCAATTTGATGGTGACCACCTTGAAGAACGAAAGCAGAAGATGTCTTTCTTCAATTGGTGGACCTTTGCACTGTGTGTTGCAATGCTGCTTGGTACAACAGTGGTTGTTTATGTTCAGGACGTTGTGGGCTGGGGGATTGCTTGTCTCATGCTCACTATCTTTATGGTTTTCAATATCATAGCCTTCTATGTGGGGAAGCCTTTTTACAGGTACAGGAGGCCACAAGGAAACCCTTTCATCCCAATTCTACAAGTCCTAATTGCAGCCACAAGGAAAAGGAATTTGTCTTGTCCTTCAAATCATGCTCTATTGTATGAAGTGCCAAAGTCAGAGAAGCACCAAGGAAGGCTTCTAAGCCATACCAGCAGGCTAAGGTATCAAATGAGCACCTTGTCAGATATATAGAGCATGGTCTCTTTTTTAATTATTGTCGCAAGTAGTAATCATGGTATGTTTTGTTGGCCGAAAAGAAAATAAGGAAATAAAAAATAGAGTAAAATACACATTTCCTTAGATTTGGTCAAATTGTATGTCTACTCTCTAAATCACTCTCCTACTAATTTCTTAATTTTTTGAAAAACATTATACTAACACTTTTTAGACATTACACAAACTTTTTTTAATTTTTTGAAAATATTATATTATATAATTCTATAAGAGAGGTTTGTTGTCAACATTAAAAAAGGAAAAATTATGTACAATATTTTCACAAAATTTTAAGAATATCGGTAATAATTTACTTTTAAAAAAATATGGATGGCAATGTGTTTTTTTTTCCTTCTTGATTGGAGAGAAATTAAGTGAAAGGAAAGGATAGAAAAATCTAGCTTTCAAAAGAAAAAAAATCATTTATATTCTTTTTACTTTTCCTCCAATTCATATTTGTGAAAAGATTTTTCTGGACATCCTTTAAAGTGTAAACACATAGAAAGAAATGGGAAATGAGGGTGTATAATCTGCATAATTATTAATATGGTAGTATATATAATAGTTTTTGTTTCAGAATTTATAAGTAGATGATAAAGTTTAAAGTAACTATTATAATATCCATTAAAATAGGTTTCTTGACAAGGCTGCAATAGTTGAAGGGAACTATACTGAGGAGAAAGACAATCCATGGAGATTAACAACAGTGACAAGAGTGGAGGAGACAAAACTTATTCTAAATGTTGTTCCTGTATGGCTAACTTCATTAATGATTGGTGTATGTATAGCACAAAGCTTTACACTCTTTGTGAAACAAGCAGCTGCTATGAACTTAGAGATAATCAACAACTTCAAAATCCCACCAGCTTCCATGGCATCTGTTACAGCTATTAGCTCCATAATATCTGTCCCAATATATGATAAGATTATTGTTCCAATTCTGAGGAAAGTGACAGGGAATGAGAGAGGCATCAGCATCTTTAGGAGGATTGGCATTGGCCTAACATTCTTAGTCTTAGCCATGGTTGTTGCTGCCTTAGTAGAAACAAAGAGATTAAAAACAGTTGAACATCAAGTTTTAACAGTAGGGGGAACTAGGCATGAGACAATGAGTGTGTTGTGGTTGATACCCCAAAACTTGATACTTGGTCTTGGAGCAGATTCATTGTCTCTAATTGGTTTGCAAGAGTATTTCTATGACCAAGTTCCTGACTCAATGAGAAGCTTAGGAATGGCCTTGTATCTTAGTGTGCTTGGAGCAGGATTCTTCTTAAGCAGCTTTTTGATCATCATTGTGGACCACGTCACGGGGAAGAATGGGAGAAGTTGGATTGCCAAAGATATAAATTCAAGTCGTTTGGATAAGTTTTATTGGATGTTGGTTGTAGTAAATGCTTTAAATTTGTGTCTCTTTATATTCTTGGCAAAGAGGTACACTTACAAGACTGTACATAGAAAAGCTTCAGAAATTGATGGCTGTAACAGTGATGCGGTGGAAATAGTGGCTTGATACGAGCAACTTAGGTGTACCACACTTGCTACATTTTCTGCTTAATGTACTATGTGTAATATTATTTTATATTTCGCATTCAAATACAAATTATTTATGATAAGTTTATTAAATTTTATAATAAATAATTAAAAATATATATTAATGATGATTTTTTATTGGTTGACTGTCAATGCATAGTTATTAAACTCTTGAAATAAATATATTTTTATATTAAAAATAAATTATATCAAATAAATGAAAGCCCTTTTGTTTTTTCTGGTTCACTGAATGCCCGTTAAATATAATAGCATGCCCGCCGGTAGCCCATTTTCCACCATTTATAAGCCCACGCATAAAAAATCGGCCCAACCAAAACCGGGAAGGAAAAAAAAAATTATAACTCTCTGTGCAGCACCTCCGAAGAGGCGTACTTTTTGAAAAAGCCTTTTTATGTACCAAAAATATAAAGAAACTTAAATAATATCTTGTTCCTACACAAAAGTTCAATTACTAATGCTTCAACTAATTCCAATAAGTAACGTCTGTGAAAATGATGGAATAATTTCGTTACATATCTTGTGCTTCTTAATTTTATTAAAATATTCTAAATCATGTTATTTACTGTAAAATAAAAGTAACTTGATTTTACGATTCAAGTTACCTCGGCAAACAGAAATATATGATTGAGAAATGAAGTTTAATCTTACCTTATTCGTTGTTTAAGGTTTCAAATAATGTTTAAAGGTTATTCTTTCCTCTAAAATTAGAAATCGCCATTTTTCTCTTAATAGATGAAAAAAATTAATTTTGATCTTTATAAAATATTTTTTTTTAATTAACATCTTTAAAACTTAAGTCACTATTTTTCATTTTTAACATTGATAAATAAATAATATTTATTTTAAGAATTTATAAAAAAATAATTAATCAGAAGTGGGGAGGATGAAGAAGCAAAGGAAAGAATGAACCATAAACTTCTTTGTCCAAGTTTTAAAATTGAATATGTTTTTATTTCACCAAATTTTTACCTTTTAGTCTCTAAATAAATTTTATTTGATGTTAAACTCTAACTTTTTTTCTATAAATAAAAGCTTTTGACGTCATGAACTAAAAATATTATTAAAAAAATTCAAAAATTAAAAGTAAAAATCAATAATAATAAAAAACCCAGATTAAAATTTAATAAAAATTGAATAAAGTTTAAAGAATAAAAACATATTTAATTTTAAATAATAAATATCACAATTGGTTGCAAAAAGCATGAGAAATAATAGCATCTCTTAAACTAAAGCAAGGCATGCATAATATTGTTCAATTTGGAGATGGACAACCTTAGATAGGAACAGCACTTTCCCCCTGGGGGCATGAAATAGCAGGAGGGAAGCTGTCCAACCTTGTGTCTTAAGTTTGAACCAATTCCAACATCAAACACAAGATTCCAAACTCCTATGAGAACACGTTCTTATTACAATGGAAACTGGCCAGTATAACGAATATGATCCAGAGTAATAGTTAAACCATATTTTTCCACAGCTTTACTAGCTGCTCTAAAGCCACCACCATAAGTTGGGGAAGAATCATTGGCAATCTGGTTCTTGAAAAACTCACCCAATTTACTTTCAACATGAGATTTTGCACCTTTCTTTGAAGAAGAAGCTGATGCTGATGCTGATGTTGATGGCATGCTTCTAGAACCCGACATAACCTCTGCATCAAGCCACATGTAAGAAAGAACCTGACAAATACCTTCCTCTACTTCAGGACTCAGGTTTTGGTAACCTGCTTAACCAGTTCAAGGTAAGTGAGATAAAAAACAAGACGATCATGTAATACTGAGAAGTTGAATACCAAGATAAATCAACCTTTAAGGCGTAACCAAGCATGCATCAACTCATGGGCAAGTATAGCACCTGTAAGTAATCTGCATGCAGTAAAAAAACATATCATAAAATTTATTATAAAGTTTGAATTAATCACCATTATCACCGTTAAGCATGGGATTACTACACATGTACACATGTCTCCACATTGGTGAGATATTGTTCGCTTTGGGCTGAAGCAATGACGGATCCAGAAATTTTATATAGTGGAGGTAATGTTTATTTATATATTTATAGTATAAAAAATTTTACATATAATTTTTAAAAGTATAAATATATTATAATTATTTTTTACAAGTTTTTATATCTACAATAACAGTTAAAGATGAAAATAAATTAGGTTAGATTATGTTATATTATAATTTAATAGGTTTAAACTTAACTTTATTTAAAAATACACGTCTTAAATATGACATATTTATCTGTTAATAACATTTTTTTAAAATATTTAATTAGAACTACAATCTTAAAGACCTATTTTATAATAATTTAATACTAATAAAAATATAAAAATACATATGTTGAATTTTATAAGAATCAAGTTTAATTTATTTATGATGTAAACATGTTTTTAATATATGATATAAATTTTTACGTAATAATTTATTTTAAAACATATTTAATAATATTTAAATAGAACATAAAACTTTCAATCTTTCCTATTTTGATTTTTTTGGTCAACATATATAATAAATAGAAGAACAAAAAGTAAACATGCATGCTGTAAATTTTATTTTATCAAAAATTAATTTTTTTAATATATTACATTATATATGTGAGAACTAATCTTATTCAAAAATTTGACAAATATCAAATAAATAAACAACTTCTCTGAATTTATATTTTATATATACGATAATTTATATATATATATATATATATATATATATATATATTAAAACATAACTTTTATTTTTTAAAATATATTATTTTTTATTAAAAACAATTATGTATGTGTAAATTGGTAGTGGGGCAAGTGCCCCCACTCTATCATACCTAAATCCGACCTGGGTTGAAACCCTCACGAATTTGCTTTTGGACACTACCCAAAAGGTCTCTCTTCCAATGAAGACAAGTGTGTGTATATAAACTCATGTTCATCCTCTTGTTTGAACGATGTGGAACTTTGCTTGCATCCCAACATTCCTCTCCTCAAACAAAGGACCATGGTTTAACCCATCCGTGCAGCGAAAATTACGAGTATTATCCAATGGTGGCCCCATAGAACTCACGCTCAAAGTGCTTGCATCGCCACTCCATCATGAGCTTTCTCATGACAGCGAGACACGCCTCCTAATCTCTCATGACAGCGGAACACGCCTCCTAACCCTCCATGTTACTGGGAAGTCTCTCTTCCACATGGACCCACCGTTAGGAAGACTTTCGACACATGGGATCCAAAACTTGGATCCACCTAGGCATGGCAACGGGGCGGGGCGGGGGCGGGTTTTACGTTCCCCGCCCCTGCCCCCGCAAATTTAAACCGCCCCCGCCCCCACTCCTGATACCCACCGGGGGTAAAATCTAGGTCCCCATCCTCGCCCCCGGCGGGGTTCGGGTTTCCCCGCCCCGCCCCCGCCCCCGCCCCCCGCCCCCGCTCCTATTTTTTTTCCTTCTTTTTTTATTTTTTTTCTTTTAAATAAATATGAACAATTTTAAAAAAATAATAATATAAATAATATAAATTTTTACATATAAATATTTCTAATTTTGGTTTATATATATATAAAAATAATTTTTTAATTATATTATTAAGCGGGGCGGGAGCGGGTATGGGGACGGGGGCGGGGTGGGTATTAACATCCTCATCCCCGCCCCCGCCCCCGATTTTATCAATCGGGGAAAATCCGAACCGGAACCCGATAAACACGGGTTTTCCCCGTCCAAATCGGGGCGAGTTCGGACGGGGACGGGTTAGATTGCCATGCCTAGATCCACTTGCCAGCCATTATACTCGTCGAGCCGGTCACCTGATCAGACCATCAGCTCTGATACCACTTATTGGGAAGTACCGGCAGTTACTACATATATACACACAATTGTCTTCATTAGTTGAGAGGCCTTCTAGATGATGTCCAAAAGTAAAACCGTGAGGATTTGAGCCCAAAACAGATAATATCTCACCAATATAGAGACGTGTGTATATGTATAATAACCCTTATGCACAGCAATCACAAACAAGCATAAAGTAGCATTGTATATCATTGGTTTTGGCTTACTATATTATATTTATAAGGACTCAATAATATTTATATGCTACTTACCTTGGAAGGCCATAGAGAACAAGAATAGCTGTAACATCACATTTTCTAGTCAGCTTTTGATGTTGACATCTCATCCCTGTTAATCGATGGCCTCCAAACCTTGGCCATCTATATACCTGAAACAACAGAGGATCAGGAATTAGTGGAAATACTCAAAAGATAATTTATTACTTGGTCCATGAAGGCTTCATAAAACAAGAAGAAAAAAAATTAAATAACATACACTTGCAACAGTTTTCTCTTCTGAAAGACATAAGCCCCTTGTTTCTGGTAAGTGATGGAAACCCTGGTAAAAGCCAATAATGAGTAAGAGGAAATGAATTAAAAAACAAAACTTAAATACAAGACTATTAGTATTATTTTTCAATTAGAATTTGAAATTTTAATTTAGTAACATGCATTGACATTTAACGGAATTCTTTATTACACATATTATCGAGATAAACCTAAAGTTTTGATTGGAAAATAACAATAATAACACCAATGACACTGCATGAATAAAGTGTATGACTGAAAAAGAAGAGGGGGTGATTCATTACATTCTTCTCCCCAACAATGGCTTCATTAAGTGCTTCTCTCCCAACGAGAAGCATTGGGACTTGTTGATCTATTTTCATGTTCATTCCTTCATAGTAGTCTCTGATAGAATGATAAAGGGGTTGGCATTCTCCAGTGTCTGTTATAGCAGATTCCATGCACTCAAAGCACAAAATGCGTCCATCTTCCAATCTGTAGTATCTTTCATCCCGAGACTTCAAGGAGAAGAAAATAAAAGATCAGAAAAGGGAGGAGCATATTGCAAAATATTATTTCCCTGTTGTGAAAAAAGTAATACTTGTTATATTATGTTAGTATATACCTCTAATCTTTCACAACTACAGCACCGAGCTGTGTTATCATATTCATGACATGGACAATACTTTTGGTTCCAATAAGGGTGGCATCTATACTCAATCAAACCAGCAGCATTTATTGGTATCTGAACATGAAAGAAAATACCACAAGCATTAATATCTGAATATGTAAAGATTACGTATCAATGTGACAGTGGCAGACTAATCTTACATATTGATGGCAAACTTCACATTTAGGGTGGGTTAATTCTTTAAAACAGGACTTGTGATATTGACGCTTCCCTGACAAAGAAAACTTAGATCAAAAGAAAAAAAGGAAGTAAGATACAACTTAAAGAGAAGTGTTGAAATCAATATATTTTCAAACAAAAATTGAAAGAGCAAATAATATGAATTTTTTGTGGGAAAATATTGAAGAAAAGTATAGTATATGTATGAGTGCACATGTAAAATAGATGATATCAAATTCCGCTTTATCTAAAGAGGATCAAATTACCTCGCGCTCAGTAATGGGGTAACGACAAGAGTGACACCGAAAGCATTCTGGATGAAAATAACTGTGACCAACTCCTAAACAATTGCCATAAAGTATCTCTCGGTTGCACCCTTCACATATTCTGTTATGCGATGGCATACTACTGCACATTACCAGTTGTCAATAATCAACATAATATTAGCATCACAACAATGAAATCTAAATTAAGGACAAATGTATGGTAAAATGTACAAAGAAATCAGAACGTAGTTGAAATTTTTGTTCAAATTTATGTAACTACACAAAGATATATACATAATGCAAGAGAAATCTTATGTGATTTTGCCCAAAGGAAGCCAATAAATCAACTATCATGCTATTGATCAATTTGGAAACACTTGATATTTGTCTTAAAAATGTAGATTTTAATTTAATTCAACCTTACAAAACTTACTTATAAAGTAAGCACTGTTCTCAAAATATATCAAGTGTAAAGTTTATCGAAATGAACATCTACAAATAGTAAATTACTCTTACCTATACATTCTATTTTTGTCATATAACTGATCGATGTATGATCTCAAACAGTTTTGCCAACATATATTAAATACAATGTTTGGGAGAGAAAAAAAATTACCCATATCCCCGGGGATAAAAAGGTAAAGGGGTATATGGAGGATGCGTTGATGAGAACATGCGATCCTGAAGAGCCTTTGCATAATCTTCATCAGTTCCTGTCCGCCATCTATATCCTTCATGATCAAAATAAGAACAAAAGTTTAATCAGATCACAGTAGCTATAGAGCAGAGCAAGTACATTTTTTGAAAATTTAGTACCTACCAGTTGGTCTCTTTAAATCTTCGCCTAAAGAAAGTGCAATTGCACGGTCCAGATCCTCTTTCTCCTTCCGAGATCTAGCACGGTCATCCTAATGACATAAAGAATATTATTCAATACTACTCCCACAATCGCAGTTCTGAACATATGATGATTAATAGAACCAAAAAGATCATTGCATATACAGCTATGGAGCCTCATCCTAGACAATCTAAATGGCATTGATTTGTCCATAGCAAGGAGGTAATTTGAATAGAACATAATATAAGGAGCAGATAAATTTCGTTCAATAGTAGAAGCAGATAACCAAAACATTGTGCAAACAACTGCAAGATCGCTTCAGAACATTAGTTATGAAAATGCTGCATTGCTCATCATTACATGATACAGCACAACTCATGTTGTAGTGCACAATTAAGATACATGTTGACATTGCTAAACCAAATCTTTGGAAGGAAAAAGTGTCTAAATTTCATTATGTACTTTAAGATGCAACCCCAAGCAAAGAGACTCACTTCTTCTTGATAAGAACAACAGGGTATCTAATCAACCAAACAAGACAAAAGAAGTCAACCTTCTAGTGCTTATGATTGAGTGGAAATAAAGCCCTATTTTAGTCCTGAAATTGTTAAGTCAGTTATTGTAGTTCCTAACTTTACAGAATTCTCACTTCAAATATTGAGTTTGCAAAAAGTCATTCATTTTATTTATTTTCACTTCATTATCTATCAAAAAGGAACGAATGTCCATCCATAGAAATCGAACTTGTTATAAGAGAATATACAACAACTCACACGTATATTACTCAACCCATGGAACAAGTCAAGACGAAAATGAGTATTTTATAATGCTTACAATTTCAATGACTAAAATGAGATTTTACTCAAATGAATTATGATTGGTGACAAATAAAATCATCTTGATTCAGCCAAGAAGTAGCATATTGTGGTGAACTAACTATTCCCCTTATTTTGAGCAAAGCAATAACCATACTTATATGAGTGACAAAAAGAATAAGTAACAACAACTGATATAGATATCCTTGAATAGAACAGTGCTATGAATGCAACAAAACAGAACATCAATGCTTCTGTTTACCAACGATCTAGCTGGAGCTGGCCAAACCATGTTTTCCTCCACAGGCTGTTCTAGATGATGACCACCGCCCCTTCCTCTACTGGACCCAATTTTGAATATCTTGCCAAACCATTTCATAAAACCAGATTTTCTCTCTGAGTATGAAGAAACAAAGTCCCCTGCAACAACAACAAAAAAGTTCAATTAGAATTTATTAGAACAACTAAATCATAGTATAAATCGAATTTAGCCTGTCAACTAGGTTACATCTTCTCACACTTCACATAATCTTCTAGAATCCTAAGCAAGGAAAAATGATTTTTTAAAAAACAGTACAACTAGCTATACCCATTTAGTAAAATTACTAACAACCAAAAATAGGACTAAAAAGTTCAAAACTTTGTTATGTCTTCCACATGATGATGGCGAGTCTTAGGCACATGAAGCTTATGAAGAAGAAGAAGAAGAAGAAGAAGAAGAAGAAGAAGAAAGAGAAATACCGTATATACAAGGGTGAGAGAGATGATTGATATCTTGGGGAGGAGACATGGGTTATGTATAGATATTGGATTAGTTGAGAGGAGGAAGAGGCAAAAAAGGAAGGAGGAAAAATGAAAATGATAGAGAGAGATGAAAAAGAAGGTTGATTAGAGATCGTTAATAGTGGTTGAAAAGAGGGAGAGGAATCTATGAGGAAGTGGCAGAGAGAGAGATTCTTGGCTTCGAAAGCAATGAAGAGAAAGTGGACAAATGCAGAAAGATATGTTCTTGAAGAATGGGAGAATATTTAAGTAACGGTGGATTGTTTGTTGAGAATCAAAGTGGAATATATCTGTAGAGAAAGTGTTTGCACGCATGGAGTTGAAGGCGTAGTAGTAATAGTAGTAGTGCATGAAAGTTTTCTCTTTATGGCTTTTTTGTTTTGGCGGGTAAGATGACAGAGACAGAGTGTGTTCCAAAAGTTCCATTCTTCTTCCCAAACTGTAGTAGTGTGGTCAACTATTGTAGGGTATTTTTCTGAGCTAGCTCCAAGCTGTTTAGATGGGAGAATAATGTCATCATATCATATGTGATATGCCAATGCCATTCATCACCAACCAACTTTATTTTAATTATTTTCTCCCTTCATTTTTCACACCATGTTTTGTGGAGATTTAGATATGGAATCAGAGAGACAGAGACAAGGAGCGAAAAGAAGCAAAGAAAATAAATAATAAGAATAAAAAGTTAAGATTATTTAAATAAAACATGAAGAGAAGTTTAATTGGTTATGTATATGTATTTTTCATTTTGTTTATATATATTAAGTTTACATAATCTATTATATTGAACAAAAGTTTATCATACTAGACTGGTCAACAACGCTCAACACCACTAACTATAAGCCGATATGGATTAAGAATAAAAAATATGTGCTCCTTCACAAGTCAAAAAAAGTTATTTTAACAAAAAAAAAGTTTATTATCAAATTGAAACCAAAGTATTAGAAAGGGGAAAAGAAAGTACTCATGATATTAAATATAAAGAAATAATATTGCAATCGCTTAAAGGACAATTTTAGAATATTAGACATTAATATCTAAATATAGTAATGGCGTTTTGACAAGTGCACCCTCTTTATCTTTTTCAAATTCCATTCCTATGCTGCGAATATAAATGGTTATCCTATTATTCCTTATATCAAAACAAACCCTTTTTCTTCTGTATATCTTCTATTTGACATGACAAGCAACAAGCAAAAAGTTTCTTCATCATGCTCGATCAGTTCACACACCAACAGGGAATCTAAGTCCACCACTTAGGTACATATCATCATCAAATGTGAAGAGACATAGCCCTGCCTTCGTTAACAAAAGAAAAATTAAAATAAAGGAAGAGGGTCCTATATAACAATGACAAAAGGAAGCTGTTGATGCTGTTGCAACAGTGTTGTAAATGTGTTCATGATGATAGCAAAGCTTTTTATTTATTTATGTTTATTTATTTGTAGACAAGATACATTGGATGTTCCAAAACTAATAATTAATCATTAATTTTACATTTGTGGAACATGACTATTATTGGTCAAATATTATGATAACATCAACGAAAATAAATCTTGGGAATATTAAGTTAACTTCGTATTCTAGAACACATCTTATAATCATATGGTGAAAACGTTTTTTTTTTTCCTGAGACCACGTAGCATGTAAGAAATAGAAAGTGAGGACTGAGGATTTTAAAACTCACAAAAATATAAAAGGAGGAGGTGTTAACAAGGAAAAAGAAAATACAAAATGGAGAAGATAGGAATGAGAAGAAAGGAGAAAGGGAAAAGGGAAAAAAGTATTAATAGAAAGTGAAAAAAAAAATATGCTTGTATAAAAATTAAATCAAGTAATTTTTAAATGTAGAAATTAAAATATAATGATTATACAAATATAAAGACCAAAATGTACATATAGAACAAATATAAGAATTAAAAAGTAAAACACGTAGGACAAATGCTAATAATATGCAAGTTTTATGTAATCTACTATTAACAGAGTTTTTTTTTTTTTTTTGGAACAATATGAAATAGAAGAATTAGATGTTTGTATTAAGGCTAAAATGAATAATTTTTAAATATAGAAGAGAAAAAAAGCTTGTGAGACTATATGAATCAAATGATTTATTAATTGTTATTTAATAATATTTCTTATAATTTTTATTAATATCATGAAATTTAGTAATATTATTTAACTTAATTATATATTATATTAATAAATATAATATTATATTTTTTGTATTGTGTGAAAAAAAATATATTGTCATTAGAGATATTTTATACGCATATGATATATAGTATTAATTAAAATCTCATCACACACACTCTACTAAGAAGAATACTCTATGAAGCAGATCTCTAGTTTCATCCTTGATACTGTAGATGTCTTTTCTTTTAATCCTTGACTTACTAAAATTTTACTTTAATATCTAACTTTACAAAATGTGATAACATATTCACTTTATCTTTTGTACTATATTTTTCATTAATATTAAGGGCTAGTTAAAGAGAATATTTTATAATATATTGTAAGGTCAAATATTAAAGTAAAATTAATTTTATAATTTTAACGATAAAATAATTGAACCAAAAAGTTAATTATCTAAATGATACAAAGACATGATTTTCTTAAATAAAATTTCAAATTCAAATTTTATATATGATCAAGAAAAAATGGCTGAGAGAAAAAATCATACTAAAAATATCAGCTAATTAAGCATTCTAAAAAAAATTGGTCATTGATGAAATTTTATAGATACTTTATGCTAATAATATAATTATTAAAAAAAGAAAAAAGAAATAATCAACACTTATAATCTCATTAACCGGTAAAGCTTTATTCAAAAGAAATATATTGAACTAACGAGTGAAAGTTACCCAAGGAAAACCGGAATTTTTTTATTCCTGCACAATTGGAATAATATTAATATTAATATTAATACCCACTTGGTGGAAATAACCAATACAATAATTTTCTCAAAGGATTAAAAAAAAATGGATCGGAACTTGCCTTAAAATAATTATTTCTTAGAATAAATGAGTAATCTTTTAAGACATAAACCAAATGCCAGAATCATTTTTAACAAGATTCCAAGAATAAATTAATGAAGCTTGAAATAAACGCTCCAAAGGAAATGTCCTGGTAATCTCAAAAATTAAATAGTATATAAATATCAACCACTATTTTACACAAAAATATTTATAGAACAAATTCTTTGATGAGAGTTTTTAAGAATTTTTTTTAATTATATATTTGATTCAATTTTTATTTATTATAATTATTTATAAATTAAATTTTTATAATTTAAAATAAATTATCAATAAATAATAATAATTTGTGTTACAATTTAAATTATTTATTATAAATTTAAAATTATATGATTAAAAATATTTATTTTTAAATTTTAAATATAATTTATATATTCAAACATAATATTTATTTGTATATATAATTTATTACATATAATAAATATTTAAGGAAAATATTTAACATGTGCATTATACAGACTAAAATACTAGTTATATAAAAAAAAATAAGTTATACACTTTACACTATCATTTAAGGAAAATAAGTTATGTAATTTTTACATTATAATTTAATCATAATAATTTATTAACTTTTATAATAATTATTATAAAAATTATATTAACAATAAATTTATATTGATTCATCATGCATGAACATTAAACCTAAATTTTATATTGGACGAATGGCTAAGAACATGACAATGTATGTGAATGCCGAATGCATTTGCAAGTTGCAACGTTTCGACTTTCATATACATTGCTTCCAAGGAAATGATGGAAACAAAAAAGAAAACGATTCTTAATGCTCACGTGTAGCTTTATAATATTTTCCAGTTTTTAGGAAAAGAATCTCTGTATGCTAGTATATAATATATACCAACATTTTATTGAAAAGCAAACCATTTTACTAGCTTCATATGTCAGTATTTATTTGTATGAGATAATGAAAAAGAAAAAAGCAAGAAAGAAAAAATAAAGAAAACTGAAAAAGCCTTTTCACCCATTAGAAAGATGATGATCATTGTAAGTTTATAGAAGGGGCACTGAAAACAAGGGGTTTCAAAAATACTAAATAGCAAAGAAAAGCATCTTACAGCCATGCCATCTTCCTTTACATCAAATGCATATCTGGATCCGTTTACCAAACAATTAGGCAGTGGTAACCTTTAGTCTCGGTAACATATATATTACAGCCATAAAGTTGAGACTAATTTATACAAATCATGAAATTACTTTGCTGCAAAATGATTAATTAATGGAAGGTCCATGGCACCAGTTAACCTAGCTACATCTCTTTCTTAATTTCACATGATTCTTGGAGTAGGTCTTTTCCAAAGTGCCTCATGCTTTCCTAATTCGGCCTGCAGCATACACATAACAACCAATCATATAAGAAAAAACTCATGTTCTGCTTTTGCAATTAAGATGAAGCACATGCTTCATCTAGTGGATAAAGTGAATTTCTGTCTTCAATCTCTAAATTTGATTGATATGTTACATAGTTTTGAAGCATAAGGGCAGAGACATCAACTTTGGCAGCCTTCAGCTTTATCCAGTTATCCATAGAAGATATATACGCATATTATAATGAAAACAAGGGAAGAAGAAATTAAAGTCATTATCCTCAAAATCTCTTGTCTTTAAATTTTTTAGGAAAAAGGCCATAATTTCTGACTCAGACAACATGTTAAAGAACACCTTCTAGATGCTTTTTTTCCTACATGCAATTTCAAGTAATTTACATAGCCATGTTGGTAATTTCTAGTTGTTGGTCATGATTCATGAAATCAAGAAATTGTGGTAGTGGTGCTGCATATGCGGGATTTGTATCTAAGCAACAATTATTGAGTAATTACAAATTTGCAGTAGCAATAATAGACTTTTTTACTGAAATAATATTTTTTAAAAAAAATTTACCCAAATAGCATCTGTGCAAATTTATTTATATCACTAGCATTGTTTACTGTTCACGTTTAGAACGGGTTGTTCCGATAATAGAACAAGCTGTTCTGGATATAAAAATAAAACGTCGAATGGATCAAAATGGGCCGTTCCATTTTCAAAATTAACACATGAACAGTGGGACCAGAACGGGTCATTATGGCCACTTCTGATAGACCGACATATGGAAAAATAGACGTGAGCACACATTGATTGGACATCCAATGTAAGATCCATTGTTTCACACACGAGAATACATGGAATTGGCCGTACATGGCCAATTTCATCTATTTTTTGTCTGTGCCATGACTACACAATGCAAGTTTCGACATGAAGATTATTGGCTAATAATGACAAGCCTAGATAACCTGCACATCACACTAGGAAGACATGTCCAAATAATGTATAATTATAATAGTTTATAAGCGACATAGTGCATTAAAAGTAAAAATGCATAACATTAAAATTCATATTACATTGATAAAGAGACATATATAGTGCATTAAAAGTAAAAAAAAAAACGATAATATTAAGATAGAGTGAATTATATAAGTTTTTTAATCTCCGTAATGGTATCCAGTTCCACAATGAGGGAGACGTCTGTTACGGTCTGGATTACGCGGTGGAGGTTGTTGCTCAAAAGGATTTGGTTCATCATCAAGCGCTGGTTGTTGAAATGTTGTTGAAGAACTACCAGGTTCATTAGCGAATTCCGATTGGTAAAGAGATTGCATTGTAAAGGGAAATAATAAAAAGTCATAAAATCTGTACAGCTGTATTAGTTATTAGTTTTCCTTATTTTTAACAGTTGTAATGGTGTCTATATAAGACACTTTATTCATCTTCTGTAATACGTTCTATTGAGTATCAATATAGAAAAATACTTTTATCTGTTTTCTCTCCTCCAAATAAATTTGTAAAAAAAATCCTCTAAAGTTATTGCAAATAAATGTCTTCTGTCAATTATGTTTTCTTTTGGCCTGTGAGGTGATGTTGTGTGGAGGATTTAATACATGTTGATGAGTCTCTTCATACGATCGCATGGAAGTTGCACTAGTTTCAAATGTTGTGAAAGTTCTTCGTTGTTGATAGGTCCTTGGATCTTGTAGTAGTCATGGTACAGAGGAAATAGATAGAATTGGTTATGTACCATTCCATGTATTCTCGTGTTTGAACTAATGAGTCTTGCATTAGATGACCCATCAATGTGTGCTCACGTCTATTGTTCCATATGTCGGCCCATTAAAAGTAGCCAGAACGGCCCATTCTGGATTCAGAACGGTCTGTTCTGGTTCCACTGGTCATGTGTTAATTTTGAAAATGGAACGGCTCATTCTAATATCAGAACGGCCCGTTTTGATCCATTCGTTATGTATTATTTTTACATCTGAAACGGCCCGTTCTGAACGTAAACAATAAATAGTACTAGTGGTGTAAATAAATTTATACAGTTGCTATTTAAGTAAAAAAAAAATTAAAAGCATTATTTCAGTTAAAAAAAAAAAAAAAAGTCGCAATAATAAGTAGATATAGTTCCTTTGATCGTAGCTCCATTATTTTTTTTCCTCTTGTCTAAAGTAAGATCATTTTAATTAATGTAATTATGTTTCCAAGTTTTCACTTTTTTATAGTCGGTAGGAACTAGCAAACCAGCTCATGCAAAAACCTGTGGCTTCCTCTGACAAATTAAAAGTCCTTTTGCAATTTTGAATAATTTAAAATTAATTTTCCGGTAATACTTCGAATTCTTAACTACATCATCATGAAAAAATATATTCTATGGCAGAAATCGAAGTAGCAAACATTACGGCAAACAAATTTTCTATTTGCTAATATGCTTGCCGTGTGGTTAAGAGTACTGACGATGAAGGCAAGACGGGGAAAACTATCACGTGCATACAACCAAAATTAATATTTTATAAAATGGTGAATTGCATTTTTCATTCTTTATAACATTTATTTTCAGTTTCCATTTTTAAATATAAAATTTTAGTCTGAAACTTATAATTTTATAAAATCAAAATTAAATCCTAAATCTGATTAAAATCTGTTTGGTTATTTATAAATATTCTTAAAAATATTTCTATAAATTTTTTAAGAAATAAAGATTATCATATTTGGCTACAATATTATTTTTTAAAATATATAAATATTTTTTACAAAAATCGAGCTTTTTCTTTCTTATAAGTTGTAATCATATCATAATTTAATATAAAAATATATATATTATATAACTTAAAATAACAAAATTCAAAAATTTACTACGTAAAATACATAGTAAATCAAAGTGTAAAATATAAATTTAATGATTTATCAAAGTAAGAAAAAAAGTTAAATTAACAATCAAAGTAACAATTAAAATTAAAATATCAGTAATTAGAAAATAATAAAGAATATATATAACATTATTTTGCTTAAATAATTTGTTAAATTTAAAAGTTAAAAATCATAATAAGAAATTAGTAATAAAATTTATAATTTGTAAATTTTAAATAATTTTAAAAATAATATATTTTATGAAAATTATATAAATATTTGATCCTTGTTATTAAGTTAACAAGCAAATATTCACATGACACGTAGGCATAGGAGTGGGAGAGAAAGAAAGAGGGAGGGAGCACTCAAGTTTGTGAAAAAGTACACAATGTTATTATCTCTTTCTAGTATTTGAAAAATAAACAATGGAGTGTGTGAGAAAGTGAATGTTTTGAATAAAAAAAATGAATCCCAATTATATGTTTTTTGATTTAAAAAGGATATTATGATTTTTTTATATGCATCAAACTTTCTCCTTAACTCGAGAAATTTGAATTCTCAACCCTTTTATGAGAATGTCTTTGTGAGAAAATAAGATAAAAATGTTTCCTAAAAAACTATATTTCCTAGGAATCCTTTTTTTTTTTTAAATGACTACCAAACATGAAACTAAAATTATTGTGTGTATAAACATCCCCTTAAGCCATACTAACATATAAAGGGACACCTCTTTTGATAACCACTTTTGGTCTGCATATTTGATAGACTATTATATCATTTTGTTATTAAAAAATAAACTAAAAACCAATAATTTTTTTGGTAACTATTATTCCACTACTAGAAAAATGGAAATTAGAGACGGAAAAAATCCGTCACAAAATTAATGAAAATCCGTCACAAAATTATTAGTGACGGAATTTGTGACGGATTTTGGGTCGTCACAAAAAATGGCGTCACAAAATATTTAGTGACGGAAAATTCAGTCCGGAAATATGTCGTCACTAACTAATAAATTTTCCGTCGCAATTTGTGAGGGAATGCATTCGTCACAAACTGGGTTCAAAATCCGTCACAAATTGTGAGGGATTCAAAATCCGTCACAAAATCCTAATTTTTTATTTTTACGAAATTTTAAATAAAAAATAATTAAATTATTCCAGATTTATTAATTATATAATATATATTATTTTCACTTTTTTTTTTAATCTACAAGTATTAATTATTAATTTTCAGATAATTGGCAGTGGTAAGATTCGAACCCCTTACCTTCTACTCATTCTAACCATAACACTCATTCTCCAGCCATCTGAGCTACCTTATCAGTTCAGTACTTATTTAACAATATATATATAAATATGAAAGAATATCAATTTTTATCACAATAATATCAAACATCATTAAACATCAAACTAATAAATTTAAAATAGATTCATAATTAAAATCATAATATAATTTATTTTAGAATTTTTATTTTATTAAATTAATTGAAAATTAATTATATTTTATCATTTTTTAATCAAGTGAATGAATGATAATGAATTAACAAAATTTTTAAAATATATTTTAATTGAAAGTATATTTTTAGTAAATATTTGAATATAAAAGTATTTTTATAAATAATTAAATGAAAAATATATTTTAAAATTTATTTCTCTCATAACACTACTTAAGTAAAAATTTTCAAAAAAACTAAACTTATATTTGTTTGCGTTATTTTTCCAAAAAAAATAAATAAATAAAAAAAGATCAAACCTTTTGATAATTAAATCATCCAAAAATTAAGACAAAAAAATAATGTTAATTGGACCAAACTACCGAATACGTACGGGTCGAGTTCAGTGTGATATACTCTACCAAAAAGAAAAGGACAATAGACTCCAAAACTGTAATGCATAAATATAATTTGAAAATTAAAACAATTTATTCAAAACGGTTACACGAGGAAAAACGAAAAGAATAAATAGTTGTTTAGATTGTGAAACTTGTAATCAATTACTAAAACCTTATATTCGATTACTAGATGATTTTATAAATTTAACTTTAATTCTAATACTTATAATCCTTTAACTAATTTTTTAATTAATAAAAAATATTATAAATAATGATTTTTTTATAATATTTATTAAAATTATACATGTAACACTTAAATCCAAAATAATAATCAAGTGCCATAAATTCTCCAGTATCAACCATATATATATATATATATATATATATATATATATATATATTATTTTTACATTACTTTCATTCACAGATATTGATCTGCTATATTAGAGTCACATCTTTATTAATTTATTAACGAGTGTTTTTACTTTCATATATTATTTTATAAATTATATATTATAAATTATCATAAATATTTTTTAAACTAATTATAAAAATTAAAAGAAGTTTAAATAAATGCAAATGACAAAATTTTAATTTTTTATTTTTTACGAATTTTTAAATAAAAAATAATTAAATTATTCCAAATTTATAATTATAAAATATATATTATTTTCACCTTTTTTTTCTTTCTAATATACAAGTATTAATTATAAAGTGCATTATATATAATATATATAATACATTTTATAATTAATTATATATATATATATTTTCTAATATATATATATTTTTACCTTTTATTAATTATATAATATATATTAAATTATTCCATTTAAGTGTATTATAAAGTATGATGATAATATTTTTATATATTTATTGATAGACTTAATTGTATTTTTTATTAAATGATCAAGCATAATGAATTTTCTAGCGTCAACCATTATATATATATATATAGATATATATAATTATATATCATTTATAAATATACTTTTATATATTTATTTTTAGTTTTTTTGTTAAAATGGAAATTAATATTGTATTTTTATAATTTCATAAGTACTTTTAAATTAAAAGTTTTTTCCTAATTCATATTTTAATTTTTTATACTTCAAAATGACAACTTATTATTTAAAATAATTCATTTCTTATGTATTAATTTTTAATCTTTTGATGAAAAAAATATTTTAGTTTCATAATTTTTTAATTATATTTTTAGTTAAATATGATTTATTTATACATAATTCTTAAATATAATAATTGTGCAGTAAAATTTTCTATTTTGATACGTAATCCCTCACAGATTGTGACGGAATTTGTGACGGAATACAATTTTTAAAAGTATTCCGTCACAGAATCCGTCACAAATTGTGAGGGATTCAAAATCCGTCACAAATTGTGAGGGATTCAAAATCCATCACAAAATCCTAATTTTTTATTTTTATGAATTTTTAAATAAAAAATAATTAAATTATTCCAGATTTATTAATTATATAATATATATTATTTTCACCTTTTTTTCTAATATACAAGTGAAAATTATAAAGTGTATTATATAATATATACAATACACTTTATAATTAATTTTATATATATATATATATATACCTTTTATTAATTATATAATATATATTAAATTATTCCATTTAAGTGTATTATAAAGTATGATGATAATATTTTTATATATTTATTGATAGACTTAATTGTACTTTTTATTAAATGATCAAGTACAATGAATTTTCTAGCATCAACCATTATATATATATATATATATATATATATATATAGTTATATATAATTATATATAATTTATAAATATACTTTTATATATTTATTTTTAGCTTTTTAGTCAAAATGAAAATTAATATTGTCTTTTTATAATTTCATAAGTATTTTTAAATTAAAATTTTTTCCTAATTCATATTTTAATTTCTTATACTTCAAAATGACAACTTATTATTTAAATTAATTCATTTCTTATGTTTTAATTTTTAATCTTTTGATGAAAAAAAATATTTTAGTTTCATAATTTTTTAATTATTTTTTTAGCAAAATATTTTTTATTTATACATAATTATTAAATATAATAATTGTGCAATAAAATTTTCTATTTTGAGAGGGATACGTAATCCCTCACAAATTGTGACGGAATTTGTGACGAAATACAATTTTTAAAAAATTTTCGTCACAGAATCCGTCACAAATTGTAAGGGATTCAAAATCCGTCACAAAATCCTAATTTTTTATTTTTACAAATTTTTAAATAAAAAATAATTAAATTATTTCAGATTTATTAATTATATAATATATATTATTTTTACCTTTTTTTTCTAATATACAAGTATTAATTATAAAGTGTATTACATAATATATATAATACACTTTATAATTAATTATATATATATATATATATATATATATATATATATATTTCCCCTTTTATTAATTATATAATATATATTAAATTATTCCATTTAAGTGTATTATAAAGTATGATGATAATTTTTTTATATATTTATTGATAGACTTAAGTGTACTTTTTATTAAATGATCAAGCACAATGAATTTTCTAACGTCAACCATTGTGTATATATATATATATATATATATATATATATATATATATATATATATATATATATATATATATATATATATATATAGTTATATATATAGTTATATATAATTATGTATAACTTCTAAATATACTTTTATATATTTATTTTTAGCTTTTATAGTTAAAATGCAAAATAATATTGTCTTTTTATAATTTCATAAGTATTTTTAAATTAAAAGTTTTTTCCTAATTCATATTTTAATTTCTTATACTTCAAAATGACAACTTATTATTTAAATTAATTCATTTTTTATGTTTTAATTTTTAATCTTTTGATGAAAAAAATATTTTAGTGTCATAATTTTTTAATTATTTTAATTATTTTTTATTTATACATAAATCTTTTTTAATAACTATTTACTCTATCATTTTTATTATATTTTTTAAAAAAGAATATTAAGAGTTGTGAAGTACTTCTTTTTTCTCTAGTTTATATAGTTTCATTACTTTAAAAGACTACTTAAGAGAAAATATAATACATGGATTTTTCTTGTAAAGCTTAGATTAATACATGAAATGTAACGACTCGACAAGTTACTATATTTACTATAGTTCAATCACTACATAACGGAATAGACAACAACTTGATTAGGGTTATCATGCAACAACTACATAGAAAATCATATAAATTATATATGTATAGGTAGAAAATAAATTGCTGAAAATAAAAACCCCTTTTACGATTATATATGCCCTTTACACAAATACTATATACATTGCTACATAATTGTACGCAAAATAAATCATACTTTTTAGTTAAGTGATTATACAAGACTGGACAACTATACAAGGTCTGGCTACTATTAAATAACCTCAACAAAATGAGTCACCACTAGTATGACTCACCACCAAAGCATCTAGTAAATCTTGTTAATCTTGATATGCTTTTATACTAATGTATGATCATAATAATTCCCACCACAAAGAAAACAAAGGGTAAACTTGTGAATGAAAGCATCATACAAACACAACATCCATATCAACATGAACAACATAATAACAACATTAATTGCATCATACAATTTCAACATATCACCAATACTACTCATCCGGCTTACAAAGTAAAACAACTCATCAACTTCAACTTAACATGTCATAACACAATAATATACAATTAATGTGTCATCACATATGTCAACTATAAAGATCTCTTACAATAGTTGTGAGCGATTTAAGTGGTTTGATAATATCGATTCACAACAACTGGTATAAAACCAGAAACAATAACTAGTATAAAATTAGAAACAACGACTAGCATAAGCTAAATTGATTTATCATGTTTTGTCACTTAAATTCGGAAGTTTAATACTATTGTCAAAGTAGAATAGTTTGGGTATGAACCTTCCACGATATTAACTTGCAACACGAAACCACCTATAAAATTAGTTCACTGACTATCCTCTAAATACTATGCATTTCTAATACTCAATTAAGGACTAAGTCCTTGATTTTATATTTTACTTGGTTGGTTGTTTTATACATGTATACATCAACTTTATCTACATACGGATACTACATAAAACTTAGAGGAGATAACTTAAAATAATTATTCTTTATAAACCAGTAAACCACGTACTTATTAAAGGATTTCAATCGAACTTTCGGAGTATCGCAATGTATATCCAAGCAATTTACCTATTTATTGAAAAATAAATTATTTAAAAATATAATTTTTTAATCTAATATTTTTGCGTAACAAAATTAAGTATTATTTAAAATATACAATATATTAAAAGAAATCTAAAAATGAAGGAAAAATTCGTTAATTTGGTAGAAATATATTTTTCGACCACTCCCACGAAAATAACTTCTTCGTTTCCTATTTTTCCTTTCAAACCGAATAGTAAAAATTTAATATTTTTATTTTATTTATCTTATTATTTTCTACTCCATTTTCACCATAACAAACAAGGCTAACTGTTACTTTTGTATAGAAGAATAAATTTTCCTTTAATTTTTTTTAAGTTCAACACAATATTAATTAATATTTTATCAATTATATTATTGAAAAATAAAAGTTAAAATAACATAAATTTAATCAACAAAATAAATGAAAATGACAAAACAATTTTAATAAAAATAAATATTTCTTATATTTTTATTATCGTGTCACAACCCTGTCTGACATTTTAGATCAAAATATTATAACAAGACGAGTTTAAGCTTGATCTTTAAGGAAAAAATATGAATTATGCAATATATTCATTTATTTAAATGAACTTATCTGAAAATTTGAGTTTAAATTGTTAAAAAATAAATAAAATTTAAGGATGACTTATTTTGCTCATTTATAATTTTATTTTTGGCTAAATACCTATTTTAGTTTCTTATAATCTTTTTTTGTTTCAATGTAGTCCCTCATTAATTTTTTGTCTTAATTTGGTTCCAAACTAATTAATTGGTTTCAATTTAGTCCCTAATAAATTAATTGATTTCAATGTCGGACTTCCGTCTAAATTTCTTTAACGAAGTTAACTGTTGCATAGGTGGATGCCACGTGGATCCCAATTTTTTGAAAACACCTGGAACTAGAACGGCTCGTTCTGAAACCAGAACGGGTCGTTCTAGTTGCACTTTTGATGTGTTAATTTTGCATCCAGAACGGTGTTGGATTTTTTTTATAGGCAAGCGCACCCAAGTCTCTGTAGTATAATTTAAAGGTTGTCGAACCTCAGGGACTTGTGTAATAGGCTATGATTTCTATTATACTAATTGATGCTTATGAATGTAAAATTTGGATAATTACACATATTCAATTTTGATATGGATGATTGATCAACTTAAGTAACCAAAAGATAATTTAATTTGTGGAAAAACAGATATGAGAAACAATTGGGATTTGACTTCATCAATCTCCCTCCTATGCATTCCTATTGATTCTTTCTAAAGATTCCATTACTCATTGCCATTGAGTTCTCTATTTTCATTCAAACACAATCCCTTGGCATAAGAAATTCTGAGATATTTAACTCAATGAATGATTCCTCACTTTATTCAGTTCAATATCCCGCATTAAGAATCAGAACTTGTTGCAACTATTAATTTCAAGACCATCCCTGGCTCTCAAAACTAATAGGTGATTCGTTCCAAGTCTAGAGTTAGAAAACGTTTCCCAACCAAATTCTAAACTCAAAATCAGAGATAAGTGATCAGTTTATCAAAACATTAAGAACAGAAACAAATCACTGACATAGAGTAATAGATGATATATATATATGAATCAAAGAGGAATACAAAGGAGTTTGACGATTACATCAATCCCAACCCTAGAGCTTAGCTCTCCATAATACAAGAAATCACCCAATAACAAGATGAAAGGTGGAAGAAGAAAGAAATCCTTCGAAGAATCGCGTCCCCACGAGCTCCAAAAGTGTTCTGTTTCTTCCCTCCTCTGTTTTCTCCTCGTACAGCTCAAGATGATAGCCCTTTTTCTCTCTCCTCATCCCTTTTATAAGTGCTAGAATTAAAATAGAGTAGGCAGGAAAGAGAAGAATCCGCTCAGCGCCTTGAAACGGCTGAGCGGTTTGAAGAATTCTTCACCATGAAGTAATCTGAAGGGCTGAGCCGTTCAAATCCGCTGAGCGCCTTGGAGATTCTTCACTGTTAAGCAAGGACAAGGGGCTGGGCGCTTCATATCCGCTGAGCGCCTAGGAGGCAGAGAGCACTCCTTCTTCCAGGGCCAAATCTGCTCAGCGCCTTAGAGTGGCTGAGCGCCTCTCCTTTGCTACATTTGTTAAACTCTCTGGCTTGAAAGCGCTCAGCCGTTTCAAGGTGCTCAGCCGTTTGCCTCCAGATTCAAAAAGTTGAGCTCTCTGGCTTGAAAGCGCTCAGCCGTTTCAAGGCGCTCAGCCGTTTGCCTCCAGATTCAAAAACTACAAAATAAGAGGAAAATCTGATCAAAAACTCATCACTCCATGTAATAATGTAAATTAAGAGCCCCTCTTTGATTCTTAATGTATTTGCCAAAATTATATCAATATATATACAAAAAGTGTGCTAGATAAGTGTCCCAAATTTAAATTTCATCAAACTAATTAGACACTTATCAAACGGTCCGTTCCAGGTGCAAAATTAACACACCAAAAGTGCAACCAGAACGGCCCGTTCCGGTTTCAGAACAAGCCGTTCCAGGTTCATTTTTTTTACATATAAAATATTAATAATTTTATAAAATATATATTATTAATTATATTTTATTATGTTTATCTTATTAATTTTTATATTTTATTCCTCTAATTTTAAATAAGTTGCAAAAAATTATAAAGTGATACTTAAATTTTTAATTAAACAATTTTAGTCCCTCGAATATCATAATAGTACGATTTTAGTTTCTCCCATTAAAAATTAATAATAAATATATATCATTTGATACATAAAAAAAATTATAATATACGTTAATTTAAATAAGCAAACAATTATATAGTTTTAAAACATTATATATATATTAAAATTTTAAAATTATTAAATTTTTAATGAGAAATACTAAAATTGCACAATTATGATATTTGAGAGATTAAAATTGTTCAATTAAAAATTGTGAGACTAAAATTACACATCTAAAATCTTTTAAGGACTGAAATTACTCAATTAAAATCTTAGGGATTAAAATTGCATAATTATAATACTTGAGCGATCAAAAACACACTTAAACCAAGAATATTCTATTCTCAGTTTTGGAACGGGCTGTTCTGAATCCAGAACGGCCCGTTCTGAAACCAGAACGGCCCGTTCTGAAACCAGAACGGCCCGTTCTATTTTCAGAACGACCTGTTCTGCTGCACTGGTGGTGTGTTAATTTTCACATTGGAATTGCCCGTTTCAGTTGCAAAATTAACACACCAAGAGTGCAACCAGAACGACCCGTTCTGGTTTCAGAACGGGCCATTCTGGGTCCAGGTGTTTTCAAAAAAATTTGTCATCCACGTGGCATCCACCTATACATCTATGTGGCATCCACGTGGACAACAGTTAACACCGTTAAAGAAATTTGGACGGAAGTCCCACGTTGAAACCAATTAATTTATTAAGGACTAAATTGAAACCAATTAACTAGTTTGGGACCAGATTGAGACCAAAAATTAATGAGGGACTTCATTGAAACAAAAAAAGATTATAAGGGACCAAAATAGGCATTTAGTCTTTATTTTTTTTATAAAATCTCTTTAAAATTATTAGATAACTTTATTAATTTAGTATAACTATGAAAAAGGAGGTTATCTACTGATAATATAAATAGTTTTACACATTTACTCAACTACTATATATGATAAATATGTTAATTTTTATAATAAATAACTAAAATATATATCAACAGCGAGTTTTATATTGTCTATACATAAACTTAACTCTAAAGAGGAATATATGATAATATATGTAATTTTTTTTGACATATATATAAGAAACATATCTAATAAAAGAAATCAATCTAAATCATACAATCATATATAAATGATCAAGATTTAGGATTTAGGATTTAAAAATATGAAGAGATTTTTTTATATACATTAAAAGTGTGTTTCTGTCTTTATTAATATGTTCTGTAAGGTGACATAATTGATTAAATCTCTTCACTTCTATATTTACTAGTTAAGACCCTAGATCAAATCCAAATTTTTTTTTTTGTATTTTATATCTTTTAATGTAAATTTGTATTGATAATATGTAATTCCATTTAAAATTCTTAAAGAGAGTGTTCTTACATGAGTTGTGTCTTATCCTATTCTATATTTTTTTATTAAAAAAATCTTTACTAATTTTAATAAAATTGAATAAGTAATATTTATTTCGCAAACTCTTGCATAAAAAAATTGCATATTCACATCAACGGTGCTGATTTTGCTTGCGAAAGTGGTCATTAAATATATTTTTTCAATAATAACGTAACGGGCCGAAACGGATGAGACGGCCCATTTTGCAATCCCTTGTGTGATGAGTGATGAGGGCCATAGATATCGAGCACGCTCAGAATTAAAAAGACTTTGGCTGCTCTCTGTTCTTACCAACCAAGAAAGATTCTATATGACGTGGCAATACCAACAAGATTCAAGATCAAACCTTGGTCAGCATTCAGCATTCAGCATTCAGCACTGCAGAGAATATCATTCATTTCACATTCTAACTCCAAACGCTACTCTCCTCTCTCTATCTTTCCATTTTCACAACCACCCATGGCTCAAGGTTTCTCCTTTCTTTTCAATCCAACAGTTTCTATCAACGCCTTCTGCTTCAGCTCAGCTTCTAATTTTCACCTTCTTTTTCTCTCCATTTTTCAGAAGGACACAATGGGTCACCAGAACCTTCCTCAGTGACTCCCTATGAAGAAGCATTGGACGCCTTGTCATCTTTGATCACTAGACGCACTCGTGTCGGTGATGTCAATATGGAGGAACGATTCAACGTGCTGTATAAGTACCTAAAGGTACAATCTTTGTGAATTCGGTTTAATGTACTTACTTGCTCCCCTGTTGGAACAATAGTATTAGTATTAGTATTGATAAAGATTAGTTCTTTGGTGATGTTAATGTTTACTATGGCGTGCTGTTGATTCCATAGATGCTTGATTTGGAGGAGGCGATTTCAAATATGAAGATTATCCATGTTGCTGGCACCAAAGGGAAGGTACTTTCATTCACCTTCGGTGGTTGCTTGGAAATGATGCCATGTTGAAAGATCCGGGATCTTTGGATTCCTGTTCACTTGGAGTTCTTTATTGTATTAATTAAATTTGCTAAGCCTAAGGCTTTAAACTAGGAGACTTCACGGAGTTCTTTACTGCTTAGAAAATTTAACTTCATGTCATTTCTGAGTTTATGTTCTATTTTACTGTTAAATTAGAGATTCAGATTTCTACAATGATTGATGTGATTGATGGTTTGTGGTCTCTTTAGATGGAGGAGTAGCTAATTATATATATTATATATATAAGCCCAATTGTTTTGTAGAGGGAGTATTTTAAGAAAAGCAAAGTTATAACTTACTAAAATACTCCTTCTAGATAACAATTAGGTGTCATGTTACTATGTTAGTAAATGTAAATCCCATATATATAAAATAAAGAGATAGATATAAAGTTGACATCTTTATTTTCACTCATGCATTTGTAATTATACAATGTTTTCCTCTGCACTTTGTTTCCTCAGGGATCTACATGCACTTTCACAGAATCTATATTACGCAACTGGGGTTTTCGCACTGGACTTTTCACTTCTCCTCACCTAATTGATATAAAGGAAAGGTTTCGTTTGGATGGGTGAGTATTTCAGACGCATAGATTGATTTTATTTCTATTTACTATACTTGTCAACTTGTGTTATTTTGCATATTGAGTTCATTCTCTTTTTTGAATTGGCCATTGCTTTCTTTTTAGTCTCCATTGTGTTTGTCCTTTACTTTGTTAAGGTTGCATATTAGTCAAACATGAATTATATTGTTCATACTGGAGTGTTTTGGTAACAAATTAATCCTTTATGTTGGTAGCTACTGTAATATCATCATTCTCCTTCTTTTATGTTTTATTCCATGGATGTACTAAAATACAATATATGCTGTCTTTTAATTCATCTTTGCAGCATAGTTACTTAGCTAGTGTGCTCTGATTTATTAGCATTATTTGTGTTGCTTCTGCAGTGTGGAAATCTGTGAAGAGAAATTTTTAGCATATTTCTGGTGGTGTTATCTTAGACTAAAGGTATATTTCTGTGAATAAGAGCTTCATTATAAATTTTATGGGCAGAACTTATAAAACCATGCTATCATTTTTCCCTATTTTTAATTTGAACCTGAACCTAATCACATTCCTAATATTTCTGGGCTGCTGGAAACTTTCTTCAACTTAGTTATACTGGTCCATGTTAGTATCCAATTACTAAGTATGAGACTTGAGTCCCATGTTAGAGTGTGGGATTCTGATGTACAGTTCACAATGCCTTGGACTCTCCTGCTACAATGGCTAGCTTTCGTGGTGTGACTCTGTGACTCTCTTATGGTTTTTATTAATTGGTACCGGATATTTTCGCAATGACTCTACTGCCAACAAGCAACACAGGTAGTCTCACCAGCTTTGCAGTGTTCACTCAAGACTAGTCAAGGGCTAGTGCACAGCCTGCCTCTGTGTATGCTAGGGCTCCAAAGCATGGTGATATGTTAGATCCTATTGTATGAAACCTGAGTGCCACATTGTAAATATGAGATTCTAGTGTTGGGTTATTAAAGCCAAGTTCTCTAACTACAATGGCTAGCTTCTGTAGTGTCCTCCCGAGATTCTTATCCCGAGATTCTTATCAGTCCATAAACGAGTTTTCCAGTTACAGTTAAGAGTGACAAGATGGATATTTCATGCCAATTGTGCTGATGTTTTGATGCTATTTCAATTTTCATCGCTTTTGAGTTGTTGCATGGCTTTCAGGAGACAATTGATGGAGCAAATACTGAGATCACTCAAAATAGTTAGTGTTTATGTTTTATCAATCTGAGGTTCATACAGAACAGTGTAGAGAAAGTAAAAAACAATGTTTTTATTGACACTGGTGGTTCTAGCACATCAACTTCTATTATGTGCTCTGACAAGATGTTCTGTCTTAATTATTATACTTTTGGTGTCGCATAACAGTAAAACCATATTAAATTCATGCATGACTAATCATCACAATAACCTCTTCGATTTGATGTTTACAGAAATTTAAAAAGCTTTTGTTGTGTGATATGCTTGCTCATAAATGGTTTCTTATTTTTGGTGGTGCACAGGAAAAAACTGATGACAATGTTCCAATGCCTACCTTTTTTCACTTCCTTGCTTTACTTGCCTTCAAGATATTTGCAGCGGAGCAGGTTTGACCCATGTGCTTTAAATTCTTACACTGGCTTGTTCCATTCTGATACCAATTCTTGTATATTTTACTACCAATGAATAAAAGTCACTTTATTTCAATTTTTATGCAGGTGGATGTTTCTATAATGGAGGTTGGATTAGGTGGCAAATACGATGCAACAAATTTGGTATGCATAATTATCATTTCAGCAGAAACGTATTGATCTTTAGCAGACTACTGCTGTAAAACTGCTTGAATATTGATATTTTCAATAAAGTTAATATAGGAACATACTCATGTACATTTTATTTTATTTTATTTTTATATTTTTCAGGTCCCAACACCTATTGTGTGTGGTATAACTTCACTTGGGTATGATCACATGGAGATTCTTGGTTGGTGCTCTTTTTTTGTGTTCTGGCTAACTAATAATTTAAAGCATGTCTATTGTTAATGAAATCATGAAATAACATTAGACATTTTAATTATGTGTTGTATGATGTGTGTTGTCTTGTCTATACAACAAGAAAAGTAAAACAAGTCTTTCAATCTTATTTTTCAAAATATATGTAACCTATAAATCTTGAATAGTTAGACAGTTGAATGATCGGGCTTCTTTCATGCCTGAATCTGATTATATGTACAAACCATGTTAAATATTGTTGCACACTTGTGCTGTAGTTTTAATTAATGTAAGTCATGATATGTCCATAGGCAAGGAAAAAATTAAATAGTTGAACATCTTGTTGCACAGCTGTTGATTTGTTTAACAAGTTGGGTTTACCTCTGTCTGCTGGATTCTACTAACAGGGAATACTCTTGGAGAAATTGCTGGTGAGAAGGCTGGTATCTTCAAGGTAATTTTTGGAGTAAAATATCTTTTTCCTCTCTATTCTGGTGTAGAGAACTGCCTGGTACTTAAAGCCAGACTATGAAGAGGGGATAGCCTCAACTTTAAATGGAACAACTGTCTCACAACCATGACCGGACCGATACTGGAGTCACACTCCTGTGTCATTTTATTTTTTATTTTTTGAAAGAAAAGAAAACACTTCTTTTGAAGTTTGTATCAACACTATCAACAATGTGCACTTTCATGTGTTACACAGTTGCAATTTTATGTATATTTTCTCTTAAAGTTTCACGTGTTCCCTTGCAAGATGTAGCACCCAACACTGTTTTCTACCCTTTCTTCCTAAATATTTCCTTTTATTTATTTATTTATTTTATATTTTGATTTGGTGTAGCATCAAATTCCAGCATTTACAGTGCCTCAACCTGATGAAGCAATGAATGTACTCAGAGAGAAGGCTTCTCAATTAAATGTAAGTTCATTTGTTTATGTCCATACTTCCTCCAGAATTTGCATGAACGACTCATAACTTGGCAAAATAGTATAAAATTGCTGTGTCAAAGTCCAATAAGAAAGTACAAGTTGGTGCTTGTTTTTCTTGCGACAAAATTTTAAATATATCATGGTTAGCTACATTGTATGCAAGTCAAACAATGTGAAATTTAGCAACAGATTTCACTGATATTTTATTCTTTGTACTTGGATGTTGAACTATTTGCTTATACATACATTACTTGGTTGCTTTGCCCAAAGTTCGGTCCTATTATTCTATAAGTATGTCTATTTATGCTGTCAAAAGGATGATATATCATGAGAACTTAATCAATGGTAGTTTATGGATTGCCTTGAAAAGAAAATAATTCCTTTGATAAGATTTAGCATGATTGACCTTACTCATCCTACATGTTATCAAGTTTTGTCTTCATACCCTCAGCAGTCAGCACGTTGCATTGGTCAATCATCTTTTGAAAGTTTTGGGATTCTTAACTTCAAAAGTAGATAGCCTTCTTTCACTTCACTTGTTAAAGTAGGTCCTTGGTTTTCATATTCAATCAGTTGAGGAGATTTTTCTGACTGTAGGTGCCTCTTCAAGTGGTAACTCCATTAGACCCCAAATTACTAAATGGTTTAAGACTAGGGCTTGAAGGTGAACACCAATATATAAATGCTGGTCTTGCTGTTGCATTATGCTCTACATGGCTGAAAATGAATGAGCATCCTGAAGACTTGCACTTAAAACAGATAGTAAGTTCTAAGTATGAAAAATGGTTCTTTTATGATCTTTCCTTTTGTGTTTATGTCTTTTTTTTTTCATCCTGCTGAAGTGACTCATCTGCCTGCTTGAAGCAACATACTTTGCCAGAGCATTTCATACAAGGGTTAACAACTGCAAGTTTGCAAGGAAGGGCTCAGATTGTTCCTGATCAGTTCATCAACAATGAAATATCAAATGAACTTGTCTTCTTTTTAGATGGGGCTCACAGTCCTGAAAGCATGGAAGCATGTGCTAGGTGGTTTTCTCCTGCTATTAAAGATCAAGACCAGATTTTGTTTCATCAGAAACCTGATAATTCTAACTTCTCTAACCAAGTAGCGAAGATACACCATGATGAAACTGTACAGAAGAAATCTGCACAGGTAGAAAAATAAGCTGTTATTGAATATCAAATTTCTGCTGAGCATGTTCCATGGACAGAAATTAGAAAAATGTCCCTAGTTGTGAATCAAACAAAATAAGAGTAACTACTATTTTTTAGGTAGTAAGTAGAGCAGAAAATTGCTTTGTTGAACGGGAATCATAAATACAAGTTCTTGGAAGTGATTTGCTTACTCATGTACAGAATGATTTTTAAAATAATTAAAATCTGGTGAGATATGATGCTAATGCTAATGTTTTTTATCAATCTAACAATCTTGATTATTTTTAATGAAAATTATTTAGCTGAATTGATTGAATTTTTTTTTGCAGATTTTGCTTTTCAATTGTATGTCTGAGCGAGATCCTCAGTTGCTTCTTCCTCCCTTGATGAAAACATGTGCTGATAATGGTGAGTAATATCTGGACTTTGCTAGTATATGGTTACACTGTAATGGCTTAGTCTAACAAGGATTAAAAAAAATCCATAGATTAATAAATATTTAGCAAATAAATGACCTTATCCTCCATAAATTCTTTGATAGTTTAGGTCTATCAGAAGAAGAATGCAAAATATTATTTCGACTGGCAATTTTTTCTGAACAAGAAATAAAAAGCAGATTACAACTGTAGGTGTCTACTTCAAGAAGGCACTTTTTGTACCTGGCTTATCAGTTTATCACAAAGTTGGATCTCATGCTTTAGCACCGGCAGCTTCTAATGTTGACCTCTCGTGGCAGTTGAGTCTACAAAAAGTGTGGGAAAATCTTATGCAAGGGAACCAAGGTATTGTTTGATCATTTAAAAATTATCTGTTTGTTTTCAAGTTTTCCAATAATCAATCCCTACTTTGGCCATGGAATTGGTTCCCAAAATTTGATTCAATAAGCATACAATATAAAGATAGATCATCTAAAATTAATTTTGGATTTTTGTCACATTTTGCTCACTGTCCATGATTTACTTAAAACTGAATTAAACTTTTGTACTTATGAGTTCACGAGAAATTCTTAGGTAGGCATTACTTACCACATGCACTATAATTAACGGCTTTCATTTGTAAAAGCATTCTTTAGAAAAGCATACATTTGTAACATGACTCACCCTACTTTATACATGTTATTGATCATAGAGTACTTATAAGTAGCAGTGCCTACTTAAGAATTTCTGAGATCATTGAGAATTACTTCATCACATTGTGAACATGTTTTTGTGTTCATTGTTTTTTCCTTCTCATTATTTCTTTAATTTAGAGTGCTGGACAATTTTCTGACTTTAGTCTGTTTGGGATCACTTGGCTAGAAGGCAAGAGTAATAATGCTGCTTCTGAAGAATTAAACATGGAAATAAGTACCAGCAATTGTGAATACAGTGCTGTGTTTTCGTCATTGCCACTGGTTATCAAATGGCTTAGGGACACAGTGCAACAAAACCAGTCAACTCGCTTTCAGGTAACATCAATTTATAGTTACACACAGGATAATTGTGAATATTTGACATGGTGATATGTTAGATATTGGTTCCTTTCTTAAAAGTGAAATGATTGCTTGAGTTGAGTCTTAGTTTGTAACTTTTCTTAAAAATGACTGGGTTTGTCATCAACAGACTCACAAAATTGTCATCTTTATGATGCCCTTTTGTTTTCCTCTCTTTCTTTGCTCTCCCTCATCGATGACTCTTTTTTGAACTCTGAGGTCTGTGCAAGTAAAGCAACTCTAGTAAGCTAGTAGTAATGGTCGCCCTCGCCCCTACCATGCCCTGAACAACTATGGTATATTATCAGCCAAAAATCAATGAAAGTAGCACGCTACGGACCCATTTTAGTATAAAACATCGTAATGTCTTTGTATAAATATTATGAAAGATTCGGTTTAAGAACCTAGTTGTTACACTTGTTGTACATTTGCATATAAATTTCTCTTGAATTTCATGAAGCATTTGTTAAGATGATTGCTGTGTGTCACTATATATGTTGAGGGACATATCAAGTGAAAGAAGAAAATCATGATAATTTAATCATTCACAGGTAGTGAAGATTACCTCCATTCAATGTTATTATATGGATGGTTAAAAGATTAGTCGCGCTCCCATGTTGTGTGTTTATTATGTGTCATGTCTTGGATCTAATTGCAAAATTTGTCTGGTTGATGCATCAGGTCCTTGTAACTGGTTCTTTACATCTTGTTGGTGACGTGTTGAAATTAATCAAGAAGTGATTCGTTGGAAGATTAGCTTTCATTCTGATTTTTAATGTACCACTATTATTCTTGATTATACCCCACGAGATCTGTGTCATTCAAAATACATTAGTGTTGTTACACTTGGTTCAAAAGTTTTGGACAGGATTTTATCAATATAATAACCACATCCTTGGTTGATTTCATGTATCCAGTGCATTGGATTATATCAGCGTCACTCTGGCGATTTCTTCGTTGGTCTATCAACTTTTATTTGACTGAATTTAAAGTGGGTTAACTTGAGGGACATGAATAAAGGATAATCTACTCTTTAACACAAGAAGTAATTCATTAGCAAGAAAGTATGTGTAATGTTTTAAATATTATTATCATTTCTGGTCAGTTTGGTACGGGAATAAGCCAAGAGTGATTAAGTGAAGAATTAACATATCACTCTTAAAAAAAAAAAGAAAAGAAAAAAAGTTCCAATTATTTTAAATGATCATAATTTCCAAGTTTGGTACAGGAATAAAATATGTGAAGAATTAAGAATCATTCTACGTTTTCATTTGATCACTGCGGACTATGAAGTATTGATTTACTTCAAAAAGCAAAACTGAATAGAATACATAAATTAATTATAAAAATGTGGCACAAGGAGCAAACGCATAAATTAGTCTGGGTGGTGTAGTTGGTTATCACGCTAGTCTCACACACTAGAGGTCCCCGGTTCGAACCCGGGCTCAGACATTTTTCCTTTTCGATGGGTTTCATGAATGTGGACCGGGCACAGGCTTGAAGCTGGAATACTATTGGGCCTTATAACAATGTTGGGGCAACTAATTCACCAAAAAAGCTATCTCAGACAGTAGTGAGCTGTCGAAACCAATTTGATATTATTAAGTACTTCTTTCTATGGGCATAAAATGGAAGCAGATATTCAATTTATGATTTTTACCAATTTTTGAGGGAAAAAACAATTGAGTACGTGAAGACAGTTATAGCGTATCTAAGCAAAATTTACCTTCCTTTCTTTTTCTTTTTTGGGTTAAAATTATTAAATGCAACCAATACATGAAGGCATGGGCTTATTATATGGCTCTCAACAAAATTGGTTTTTGCACTTGCCTAGTTGGACACATATATACCTTATGCAAAAACATGCAGATCTTGGAGCTTCGTAAATACTAAATACAGCTGCACCTTCCTATGTAAGTTTTGATTTTCTTCCAAGTATGGCATGATTACTTCTGTCAAAATCATTTTTAAATAAAATCATTAAATTTGTTTGGATGAAAAATTTTAAAAATTCAATAAATTTGAAATTCTTAAAATTTGAATTACATTTATTTCAATTTTCATTCATAGCATAAGTGACGATACACGAGAAATCAAAAATAAGAAATTAATATATCATTTTAACTGTGATCAAGTGGGTACATTTTGTCGTGAAATTAGTTAGGTTGATTCGGCAGGACTAAGTTACTTAAATTGTTATAATATATTAAGAGATCTTTATAGATGAATGCGTGAAAACACATTAATGATTGAATATGCATATAATACGGTGTGAGTTGTTATTGTTGATCAAATGCATCAGATGAACATATTGTTGTGTTATATGCTTGTGGTGAATGTTTGATTGCTTAGATGTTTTAGATTCAAACATGTTGAATTTTATAAATCATAAATCATGTGATGTGTTTTGGTTGGTTTACATGTTGGTGAGTAGTATGAATGTTCCTTCCTATACTTGTATATTTTTTTTTTAAATCTAGCTTATCTTTGTATAGAATGAAGGCAAACTAAAAACTTGATCAACACCCTTAGGTCATACAATGTGTGTATACACTTATTTTATACTTGCATAGTTGAATTTCTTTTTATATGTATGTTATATATGCATATTACTTATCTTATTAAGAGTAAGTGTATGATTTTTAATAAGTTAGTAGTTCCAGTACTATTTGAGGATTTCATAAAGTATAGGGGTCATGGTAGATCATTACAATATATTTTTGATATATAAGACAAAAATAATAACAATAAATAAAGAAAACATTAATAATAATAGAATTTAAAAAATATATACTATTGTAACATTAATTAGAGTTATTATCTTGAGTAAAAATATTTTTTTATGGATTTTTATTGAGGATTTTTTTAATGAGAATATTTTTTAGGATTTTTTAAATTTCTTATATTATTCAATTTTGTGTGTGTATATTACTAAAATAGACTCCAATATTTAAAAATATATTAACATTTAAAAGTAATATTTAGTAGCCGAATATTATAAATCTAAAATAATTTATATATGTAAAAATATTTATTGGATAAAATATTTCTAAATATTATTACAATTAAATTTTATAGAAAATAAATTTTTAATATATAAATTATAATTTTTTATTTGTATAGGCTTACTTTTTACTATTGATAATGTTCTTTAAAAAGTTGTAATAAATAAATTATTTTTCAACAATTATATTTAAATTTTATAATATATCAATTCTAATATATTAAACACATAAAAATGTTTTTAAGAGTTATTCTTTGATGGAAGCGTTTTTAGATATATTTTTTTTAACTTTTTTTAATCTAATTTTAAAAAATATTAAAATTTTATTTGAAATAAAATGAAAAGGGAAAAATGCAGATAAATAAAAGGTTAAAAATATTCTTAAAAGCACTATAGTTTAAGAAAGTTCATAAACACGTTTTCGTTAAAGATAATTTTCTAAAACTGTTTTCGTTTAAGATATTCCAATTTTTATATATAGACAATTTTAAGATTAAATATGTTTTTACTCTCTTAAAATTGAAATATATATTTTCTTGACCCCTTAAATTAAAAATTTGTGTGTCTAGCTCTTATATATATATAATATTATTTTGATCCTTCAAATTTAAAACTTGCATTCTAAGTCAAAATATTATTACTTTAGTCTCAATTTGTCATTATCAATTATGATATTAATAACTAAAATATTTTTTTTGAAATTACATAGACTATTAGTTATAATATTTTTTTAGTGATAAAAAACACAAACTTTAAAAGTATTTATTTCTTTTTTGAAATTACAATGACTATTAGTTACAATAATTTGTGATTTTTTAAGGACAAAAAACAAAAATTTTAAAAGTATTTATTTCTTTATTATAAATTTTAAAAATATAATTTGGTCCCTCATTTTAATTTGATTTTTCAAGTTAATTTTTATTTTTAAAAGTGCTTCGAAACTTGTGTTTTATAACTAAGAATTAAAGTTTAATTTCTATCTTGAACATGGAAATACAACTTAATATCACTTTATTTGCATAAGATTCAACTCGGTGGAAAGAAGACATAAGATTTATTTGTTTAAATTTAGAAATAAGTATTTTTAGGCAAGTGTCTTTAAAGGAAACAATTCTTTAAGAAGTAAGTAGGAATTGTTTTATAAAAAAAATAAAAAAATGGCTTATTTAAAAAAGATTAAAAAAATACATAAAAAATAAAATATTTTATTAAAAAAATAATTTTATAAAAAAAATTCGACAAACACCCATATTTTCTTACTAAATTAGACTATTATTTTTCTTATTTTGGTCCTAAAAGCCCAAATCAGTCCTTCAATCAGTTTTATTTAACATTGATGGGGTTAATCATGAGTAATGTGACACTTTTTATAATTATGTATGTGAATGAGTTGAGCAAGTTACTGTGATGAATTCGTGAAAGAATCAACTTATCTTAAAAGAGATACAAGTGATTTTTTTTTTTTTAAGATATGAGACGAAACTGAAATAAAAATTGAAAATGAAAGACTAAAATAGTCTAAACTTTAGTTATATAATATAAAGGTTTATCATATATAAAATAATTTTATGTAACTTAGTTTAAAAAAATTTAAAAATTCAACACCCTCGACATATAGGAATTGATTACGTAATTTATTATCAGTATCACTATCAAATTATTCGACTAAATGAATCATTGTATGTATATGACGTCTAAACTTTAGGCTTTAACAACAACACGTGACATAAAGATTTAACTGTTCACGGCTGCACTCTCTCTTTGTCTGCCAACCACACTAAGCATTACTCTGTTGGTCAGAAAATGGAGCACACAGATCCCTGTAGACATTTCATCAAAGACGTTAAGCGCATCATCATTAAGGTTCTCTTCTCTATCCAATATACTTGTTCCTTTTGTGTCTTGTGTACAAATGCTTGAACCATATCATGATGCAAAGTGGCTAAGGTTCTTTTGTTTGCTTTTTAAGGTTGGAACTGCTGTGGTCACTCGCCAAGATGGAAGGTTAGCGGTTGGAAAATTAGGGGCACTCTGTGAGCAGGTTTGCTTTGTATATTTGTGTGTTGTGCTGTATTTTTTGCTTGTTCAAATAAAAATTTGATTTTTAGTTTGGTATGTTGAAAATAAATGGCAGATTAAGGAGCTGAACTCTCTGGGTTATGAGATTATTTTGGTGTCATCAGGTGCTGTTGGCCTTGGTCGCCAAAGACTTAGATACAGAAAATTAATTAACAGCAGGTAGTAAAGGTGTAGCAACTTTGTTTTGTTGCTGTTGGTGTGTACATATATGATATAGCTTTTAAAGTTGGTTGAAATTGTAATTTACTTGGGTCTTTCATGGGACTTTTACAGTTTTGCTGACCTTCAGAAGCCACAAGTTGAACTTGATGGCAAGGCTTGTGCTGCTGTTGGACAAAACAGCCTTATGGCTCTTTATGATACATTGTTTAGTCAGGTAATTGTTTTGAGTTGATGTTCATGGCTGAACTACCATCTTATGGTTGCTCTCATTTCAAATGTGTTCTCTATTTATTTGTTTTGTTTGCACTTATTTGTTGGATAATCTTAAATTTTAGAGATATCCGAGTTAGTTTATCTGTTTTATTTGTTTCAGTTTAGATAAGATAGTTTTTGATAAGATTTGTTTTAATAAGATATTTTGTTATCTTCTTGTTAATTTGGTACGTTGTACAATGGCTATTTAAAGGCCATCTCTTATTCAATAAAAAAATACAGTGAGTTGCTACGTTCACCCAATACTAGTATTACTCGTCTCTCTTAGTTTTTCTACAAATTGGTATCAGAGCTTTATGCTCTGAGTGCCGAGTGTGAGAGGAAAACAATGTGCGCCTGTGAAGGGGAAGAAAGAAGAAAGAGAGAGTAATGGCGAAGGTTGTTAATGGAATGACCGTACCACAACTGTCAAACAAAACCAATTATGATAATTGGTGTTTACAGATGAAGACCCTGTTGGGTTCCCAAAGTCTATGGGACATAGTGGAGAAGGGGTTCCAAGAACCCGAGGAGGACGAAGACCAATCTGTGGCTCAGATTGCTGTTGAGAATTCCGTTGAAACACTTTTGTTAATATTTGTAAATTTGTTTAATTCTATCAACGGTCTCAAACACGGCAAGTATACCGGCCGTTCAAGTAGTAAAAATATCGTATCCACAGGGATTAGAAGGTAAAATAAGCATTTATTGACTATTCGTGACTAAAGAATAATTCCAATTTATAATTTGTCATGTAAATGTGAGATGAAGAGCATGACTATTGGAATGTTAAAACTATAAAGAGATTAGTTTTAGAATGGGAAAGAGTAGAAATGAGATAATGGTATTGTGAGGCTGTGGGGGTCAGATTTCACCGAACGTAACACTAATGTATCCTTAATCTCTTGTTAAATTCATTGCTTAGTCAACCCAATAGTTTACTCAAACCTAATCCCTTAGAGCAAGAGCCTAGGTGCGGATATTGAATATCAATCCCTTGAGTACCCAATACCTACACCCGCATTACGGGCTAGGGTTTAAGACTACTAATGGGTCAAGCTCTATCCCTAGATACAATCTCCACTAGGCATATGTTCCAGAACTAATTTCAAAGGTATTTCCCAATACTCAATGGAACCTTAAATCATGCAAAGGGTGATCAATCCAAAGCAAGCATTAAGCAAAGAAACAAACACAACAATGAATGAAACAACAAATATATATATCATTGAAAACGTAAGGATTACAATAGAGTATGTTGGCTACATCTAACCCCACAAAATGGGTGAAACCACTCAACAAAGAGGGCAAATACAAAATAGAGATGGAAGAGGAAGTGAAGAACCGAAGGAAAGATCCGCACACGGACGATCCCAAGCCCTGGGAATTCCTTCCGCAGCTCCTGGAGGTGCCCAATGTGAGAATGGGGGGAAAGAACCCCGAAAATGGCTTCAAATACGAGCCTGGGAGATCAGATTAGGGTTCCGCGCCCGGCGCACAATTCTTCGCGCCCGGCGCAAGTTCTTCCAGAGAAGTCAAGCACTCTCTGTCTCAACACAAGCCCGGCGCAATTCCTTTTGCGCCCGGCTTAATTCCTTTTGCGCCCGGCTTAATTCCTTTTGCGCCCGGCGCAGGTTATATTGAGCCCGGCGCAGAGCCTCTTCTCTGCTCCTTAGCTTCTTAGGTTTCCAATCCTAAGAGTCTTCAACTTTCCACTCTTCTTTAATACCTGCACAAAAAATGAGGTGGATTAAGGTATTGTTAGATGAATTTGGGTTAGTTATATCTGCACACAAAATGAACCAAAAAGAGAACAATTATATTGCAATGGTTCAAAGGATGAGTGGAATTTGTTCAATAAGTCTAATCCAAAAAGAGGTAAAATTGAGACTTAACAACTCCCCCAAACTTAGAACCTTGCTTGTCCTCAAGCAAAAGGTAATTAATCTAGTAGATAACAAGCAATGCAAGTGAGTCAATTTCTACATCCTAGTTTACTTGTATCTTCTTTTCGCAAGCATGAACCTCAGATGAATTTCCAATCACAATTATTGCAATAGAACATGACAAGGTGCAAACAAAGGTTTCAAAAGAGATCAAAGAGCTGAGAAGAGTAATGACTATCTGTGTATGCATCCTCACTAGGAAAATGTTTCTCTCTATGCACACTAGTGTATCAGGGTGAGTGTTTCTCTCTAGTCTACTACTCACGCCACATAATTCAACTTTGCTCTTCGTTTCCAAATGAAACCAGTGGTAAAACAAATGCAGACACTTATCACAAGGTCTTTATTAGGGCAATCTGGGTCAAGCAGGGTTAAGCGGTAGCAGTTTTATGGTTTTTCAAAGATTGAAGGTGCTATAGCTTAAGAGAGCAAATAAGATTTTACAATGATGTCCCTCTCCATACCCCATTACAACAATTAAGCACATGCCCCTAACCGGATCCAAGCCATTAGCCTTATTGTTTTTGTTTTGCTTTTTGTTTTTTGTTTTTTGTTTTTTGTTTTTTGTTTTTTTTTTTTTTTTTTTTTTGTAATGGCTGACCACATACTTTCTTCTTCCCAAATTTCCTCATTCTTCAACTCTCCCAAACTTATTTGATGTCATCATTTTGCTCTCTTAACCAAGGCAAAGGTTATGGTTAATTTTCCATGGTTTGGGACAAGTGGAAGGTGTGGTGTTTAGGCTTAGGAAGGTATGGGTCAAGTGGAAAGTGGATATGGCTTTTTGGCTTAGATGATTAACAAAATATGGAAATGTAAATGCCTTGATCATATAAGTGCACAACATAAGCAAACCACCAGGGAAACTCAAGCAAAGTCTATCATGCAACCTAAGCGTAGTTCACTCATAGGTATTTAGGCTCAAACCTCACCCGGCTATGCATCCACAAACTATCAAACTCAGCTCAGTTCTATGATCAACATTGAAACCCGTATGCAACTAGTCATGAACTAAAGATCTAATGTGACTTGAAAATGTCTAAGGTACACACACCATAAACATCAAGCAAACTATAATCCAGAATCGACCACAAGCAAAACAAGTATCAACAAGATTAAAAACCATGCTAAGGCAGACTATTCACAAAAAGAACCAACAGAGTAATCATCAAAAAGACTATATATAAAAACAGTTAAATACTGAAAATAAAAGACAGAAAAGTAAATTGCAATAACAAAGGTAAACTAAGGTAGGCTCCGTCTGCTTCCATCTATGGGGTCTGGTCATCATCATCTCCAAGAGCTGCTCCACCATCATCAACTCCATCAACCTCAGCAGCTCCACTCCCCCAAACTTAGGAGCCTGGTCCCCAGGCCAACCAGTATACGCCTGAAAGTCCTGGTAACCAGAAGTGATTGCAGAGTGTACTCATGAAAGAACATGGTGAGCACAAAATTTATACACAGTGATGACCAAGCAAATATAGCAAAAATGGAGAATATCCTTAGACCAAAATTAAGCACAACATGCATGCACACGGAAATGAACTATAACAATGCAACATAAAGCACACAAACATACAACATACAACAGAACATAAAGAAACATGATTGAAAACAGATAAATATAGGCTGTCAGGAATGTGGTGCGCCGGGCTTAACACAGATGCGCCGGGCTTAATATCAGTAAAAATCAACGAGGTTTCAAAATCTGATATCGCGCCGGGCGTGCGTTAAACGCGCCCGGCGTGGTGGTTCCAGAGACCAAAAATTGAGTATTAGGCCGGGCGCAAAAGAGTCACGCCCGGCGCGTAGTCACTTTAAAAGGTCAATTTGCCCAGGTTTTAAATTAGGATCAGGCCTTATTTCCACCTAGACACAGAATTGCCTCATTCCTCACATTCCAAACAAAATGTACCCTATATTTACCCATTCAAACATGATTCTAACAACTAACACATAACACAAACAACATATACCACAAAACATATAACACAAAACACAACACATAATACAAAACAACACTTATAACACAGAACAACATGCAACAAAAATCTAAAACACAGTTCAGATCTCTGGGTTGCCTCCCAGGAAGCGCTTGTTTACTGTCCCGAGCCTGACGGTGACCAACTTTAAGTGCTCTGATTCTCCTTCTCCTCCTGTTGCTCTTGTTCCCCTTTGCCCTGTGTTCAACCTCATGATTGCTCAACAATGGCTCAGAAGGATTGGTCATTCTAATTTGAACAGTACCTTGCATACAAGAGAAAGCTGAAGACTAGAGTACACAAGTTAGCTGCATCAATTCATTGCTAACAAAAAATAACAAAAACAATAAAGGATTAAATCACAAATAGCTATAAATACTAAATCGCCATTCTAATCCCCGGCAACGGCGCCAAAAACTTGTTGAGAATTCCGTTGAAACACTTTTGTTAATATTTGTAAATTTGTTTAATTCTATCAACGGTCTCAAACACGGCAAGTATACCGACCGTTCAAGTAGTAAAAATATCGTATCCACAGGGATTAGAAGGTAAAATAAGCATTTATTGACTATTCGTGACTAAAGAATAATTCCAATTTATAATTTGTCATGTAAATGTGAGATGAAGAGCATGACTATTGGAATGTTAAAACTATAAAGAGATTAGTTTTAGAATGGGAAAGAGTAGAAATGGGATAATGGTATTGTGAGGCTGTGGGGGTCAGATTTCACCGAACGTAACACTAATGTATCCTTAATCTCTTGTTAAATTCATTGCTTAGTCAACCCAATAGTTTACTCAAACCTAATCCCTTAGAGCAAGAGCCTAGGTGCGGATATTGAATATCAATCCCTTGAGTACCCAATACCTACACCCGCATTACGGGCTAGGGTTTAAGACTACTAATGGGTCAAGCTCTATCCCTAGATACAATCTCCACTAGGCATATGTTCCAGAACTAATTTCAAAGGTATTTCCCAATACTCAATGGAACCTTAAATCATGCAAAGGGTGATCAATCCAAAGCAAGCATTAAGCAAAGAAACAAACACAACAATGAATGAAACAACAAATATATATATCATTGAAAACGTAAGGATTACAATAGAGTATGTTGGCTACATCTAACCCCACAAAATGGGTGAAACCACTCAACAAAGAGGGCAAATACAAAATAGAGATGGAAGAGGAAGTGAAGAACCGAAGGAAAGATCCGCACACGGACGATCCCAAGCCCTGGGAATCCCTTCCGCAGCTCCTGGAGGTGCCCAATGTGAGAATGGGGGGAAAGAACCCCGAAAATGGCTTCAAATACGAGCCTGGGAGATCAGATTAGGGTTCCGCGCCCGGCGCACAATTCTTCGCGCCCGGCGCAAGTTCTTCCAGAGAAGTCAAGCACTCTCTGTCTCAACACAAGCCCGGCGCAATTCCTTTTGCGCCCGGCTTAATTCCTTTTGCGCCCGGCTTAATTCCTTTTGCGCCCGGCTTAATTCCTTTTGCGCCCGGCGCAGGTTATATTGAGCCCGGCGCAGAGCCTCTTCTCTGCTCCTTAGATTCTTAGGTTTCCAATCCTAAGAGTCTTCAACTTTCCACTCTTCTTCAATACCTGCACAAAAAATGAGGTGGATTAAGGTATTGTTAGATGAATTTGGGTTAGTTATATCTGCACACAAAATGAACCAAAAAGAGAACAATTATATTGCAATGGTTCAAAGGATGAGTGGAATTTGTTCAATAAGTCTAATCCAAAAAGAGGTAAAATTGAGACTTAACAATTGCCGCATTGGAAAAGACACGAGTGAAGGACAAATCGGCTTTGTATTTTTTGTACAATGCCATGGATGAGTCAGGTTTCGAGAAGATTGCAAACGCTGCATCTTCAAAGGAAGCATGGAAGATCTTGGAGGTTGCGCACAGAGGTAACCACCGTGTCAGATAGATCCGACTTCAAACTCTCCGAGGAGAGTTTGAGTGTTTGAAGATGGAGGATAAGGAACAAGTATCCGAGTACATAACTCGGGTGGAGAAGTTGGCTAACCAACTCGGAAGGAATGCGGAGCCAATGCCAGCAAGTAGAATTGTGGAGAAAATCTTGAGATCATTAACAGATGATTTCGAGAGTATTGCATGCGTAATTGAGGAGTCAAAGGACTTGTCAGTTCTCTCAGTGGAAGAGCTCGCTGGGTCACTCGAAGCCCACGAACAAAGGAGGAGAAAGATGAAGGGTACTCTTGATCAAGCATTGCATTACAGGCGCAACTTGATTTGAATGAAACTTGGAACACCCAGGGTCGAAGATCAAGTGGACAAGGACGAGGTGATCAAGGACGAGGCAAAGGACGAGGTGATCAAGGACGAGGTAGAGGACGAGGTGATCATGGAGGTGGACAAGGACGAGGTGATCGTAGTCAAGGAAGTCAGCCAAGGTCGGAGGTGGAATGTTATAAGTGTGGCAAACTCGGCCACTACGCAAAGGAATGCAGATCGGCAAATTGCTACAACTGTGGCAAATACAGTCACATAGCAAAGTATTGTCGAGCTAAAAGCCGAAGTGAAGAGAAAGAGAAGAATCTTCTCACAGAAGAAGAGGACGAGGAAGCAGGAATTTTGATGATGACGCAGAGCTCGGAGACTAAGCTACGTCCGAGTTGTGCCTCCGAGGTTCAGCTAAACTTGAGTTGCGTGGAGAGATCAGTAGTTGAGCTTCCAAGCTCAGATGAGAAGTCAGAAGCCGAGCTTGATTCGAGTTGCTTAAACAACTCGGTCTGGTATTTGGACACTGGAGCGAGCAATCATATGTGTGGAGAAGAAAGTTTCTTCAACGAACTCATCAAGGTAAAGGCTGGATTCGTGTCATTTGGGAATGATTCCAAGGTGGCGGTAAAAGGGCGTGGAACCATCAAGTTTATGCAGAAGGATGGACGAGTTGGAGAAATAAGGAATGTCTACTACGTTCCCGAACTTAAGAGCAACATCTTAAGCATGGGGCAGATGATGGAGAAAGGCAACTCGGTTCTGATGAAGGATCGAGTGCTTTATTTGAAAGACAAGCATGATCGTTTAATAGCCCGAGTGGAGATGAAAAAGAATCGGATGTATAAACTGGAGCTGAACATCATTCAAAATAAGTGTTTAAAGCTGGACGTGAAGGATGAAGCAATGATGAGGCATTCTCGTTTTGGGCATTTAAACTTTGGAGGTTTGGCTGAGCTATCAAGGAAGGAGTTGGTGTACGGACTACGTGGTGTTGAGTTTGACAAGAAGTTTTGTGAAGCGTGTGTACTCGGAAAGCATACAAGAACAAGTTTTCCGAACTCGTCCGAGTACAAAGTAAAGGAACAAAACATCTACAACTCCACTGACGAGTTACATGTAGTATGTCTATTGACAGGAACAGAAGATATAAAGTTTGAAGAGACGGTACTTGATGAGAGATGGAAGAAAGCAATGGATGAGGAGATCGGATCAATTGAGAAGAGTGAGACGTGGAAGCTGACAGATTTACCCACAGGAGCTCGGCCAATTGGTTTGAAGTCGGTATACAAAAGGAAGACAAATGCAAATGGCGAAGTGGAGCGCTACAAAGCTCGTCTTGTGGCGAGGGGTTATAAACAGCAGAAAGGCATTGATTATGATGAAGTCTTTGCACCCGTGACAAGGATGGAAACGATTCGATTATTACTGTCCTTAGCAGCTCAACATGGATGGAAGATACAACAAATGGACGTGAAGTCAGCATTCTTGAATGGGGTGTTGGAGGAAGAAGTCTACGTGGAGCAACCTCTAGGGTACATGAGGAGAGGTGAAGAGAAGAAGGTGCTGAAACTCAAAAAGGCTTTGTATGGTTTGAAGCAAGCTCCTCGAGCATGGAATGAGAGAATAGACACCTACTTCAAGAGAAATGGTTATGAACAATGTCCTTATGAACATGCTCTCTATTTAAAGAAGTACAGAGGAGATATATTGTTCGTTGCTCTATACGTGGATGACTTGATATTCATGGGAAGCAAAGCTGAGCTAGTTGAGGAATTTAAAGAAGTGATGAAGAGGGAGTTTGAGATGACCATTTGGGTATCATGAAGTACTTTCTGGGTTTAGAGGTGGACCAAAGAACAACAGGTATTTTTGTGTCCCAAAAGAGGTATGCCGAGGAGATTTTGAGCAAGGCAAAGATGCTGAATTGCAATCCAGTTTCTACTCCCATGGAACCTGGAACAAAGTTATCTAAAAATGGAGAAGCTGAAAAAGTTGATGCAAGCAGGTACCGAAGCCTAATCGGAAGTCTAAGATATTTGACAAGTACAAGACCCGACCTGATGCTAAGTGTGGGAATTGCAAGCCGCTTTATGGAGGATCCGAGGTATTCTCATTGGAAAGCATTGAAGATGATACTAAGGTATGTGAAGGGGACGATGTCACTTGGACTGTGTTTCACTAAGTCGGACAACTACCGACTTACTGGATACTCGGACAGTGATTGGTGTGGAGATGTGGATGATGGAAAAGCACAGTTGGGTACGTATTCTTCATGGGAAACACGGCTTTTACTTGGCTATCAAAGAAACAACCAATCGTAGCTCTATCAACGTGTGAAGCCGAGTATGTAGCAGCATCTTGGAGTGTCCAACATGCAGTTTGGCTTAGAAACTTGCTAAGCAAACTGGAAATTATGAAAGCTGAGAAAGTATTGATCCGAGTAGATAACAGGTCGGCAATCGAGTTAGCCAAAAATTCAATCAATCACGAAATAAGTAAGCACATCGACGTCCGATTTCATTTCATCATGGGGAAGGTGAAAGAAGGAAGCGTGGAGCTCGAACACGTAGGAAGTAAAGAGCAAGTAGCTGATATCTTTACAAAACCATTGCCGACAACAACATTTCAGGAGTTAAGGAAGTTACTCGGAATGAAAGAAGAAGGAGAAATTTAAGCTTATGGGGGAGTTTTGTTGGATAATCTTAAATTTTAGAGATATCCGAGTTAGTTTATCTGTTTTATTTGTTTCAGTTTAGATAAGATAGTTTTTGATAAGATTTGTTTTGATAAGATATTTTGTTATCTTCTTGTTAATTTGGTACGTTGTACAATGGCTATTTAAAGGTCATCTCTTATTCAATAAAAAAATACAGTGAGTTGCTACGTTCACCCAATACTAGTATTACTCGTCTCTCTTAGTTTTTCTACATTATTGTCATTTTATTTGTTAGAGATTTCATGTCAATCAATGATATGACCAAATTAGAATATATAAGTGGAGGGAAATTCTGATCTTATAAACTGGTTTTGTAAGATTAAGTTAGACTTGTAACCTTTTTTCTTAAGATGATATTAAAGCCTATCCTAGCAAGACCATTATTAGACTATCCATAGATGTCTAGTCTTGCAAATTTTATGCTCGAGAAGTCCAGTCCTCAGTGTAAGAAGGTTGGAGATCTCATGTCAACTAGTAATATAGCTAAATTAATATAGATGTCTAGACTCCAACCCACTTTTTAAGATAATTTCCCATTTCTGCCTTATTTAATGATAGCCTACATTGATGTGTTATCTCCTTTCTCTACCTGCCTTGCAGCTGGATATGACATCTGCTCAGCTTCTTGTAACGGACAATGATTTTAGAGACAAAGATTTCAGAAAGCAACTCAGCGAAACTGTGAAATCACTGTTAGCGCTAAAAGTTATTCCTATATTCAACGAGAATGATGCAGTTAGTACCAGGAAAGCTCCGTATGAGGTTTGTTACATTACTTGTCTAATTTGTTATCAAAAATGAACTTAATCTCTGGAGCTGATTACTTCAGGCTATGCACCTTTATAAAGAAAAAAAAAAAAAATAGTGTCACTGTTGTATTATTCGTTGGTGATATGAACAACTGTTATGCTAGCTTGAAGTAGAGTTGGGAATTAAATTAGATTTGTTTTCTTTAGATGAATCTTCTGTCTTTATGTATTAAACTTGAATATTGATTCTGTATCCAATTTTTCTTGAGATTGATCTGTGTATGGTAAATAAAATTTAATTTAGTAATCTGTCCATCAACCTAACTCAACCTATTTAAGGAAAATTGTTTGCTTGTTTATCCTTCAATATGATCCTTCTTTGTCTGTCAAGTATTCTCAGCATTTGTCGAAATTCATTATTCTATTAAACTTATATATAGAGGGTGTTTCAATGTTTCATTTTGCCAAAAACAGGTTAGGTATGAGAATAAACTTGAGAATACTTAAAGTGCCCCAAAAACATTTTGTGCAGGATTCTTCTGGCATATTTTGGGATAACGACAGTTTATCAGCTTTATTGGCATTGGAATTAAAAGCTGATCTTCTTATTTTGTTGAGTGATGTAGAGGGTCTTTATAGTGGCCCTCCAAGTGACCCACATTCAAAGCTTATTCATACATACATTAAGGAAAAGCATCAAAATGAAATTACTTTTGGAGACAAATCTAGAGTGGGAAGGGGTGGAATGACTGCCAAAGTAAAGGCTTCTATTCATGCAGCTGAAGCTGGCATTCCTGTTATCATTACCAGGTGCCCAATTATACAATGTTACCAAGAAAGATTAAAACTGAAACTTGTTTATGCATTTACTGATGGCATATTTGTATCCCTTCGTTAGGTTTTATTTAAAGTATTTTTCATTGTCTCCATTTTCAATAATAAATGTTTTATTTAGGACATGACATGCAAAATGAATAATCCCAACTTTCACTAAACTGCTAGCAATTTTGAGAATTTGAAATAAAAACACTAATCGATTTAATTTTGTATACAGTCATCTGTTTATTTGTTCTACCTGTTTTTCTCTTCGGATGACTTTTTGTTGACAAGGTGTTTAATCAGTAAATTTAAATGAGATATGTGTGCATGCACAGGGATGGCAAAGATCACTCATGAAAATTTCCCCTTTTTTTGATATATTAATACAGAAGGTTTAATTCCCAGAACACTATGAAGTCCATTATGTATGCCTGCTACTTTGTCTGATTCCCATCTTTGTAAGTTGATTTTTCCTTGCTTCTACTACATTTCAGTGGTTATGCAGCTGAAAATATCATTAGAGTCCTCCAAGGACAACGTATTGGAACCCTTTTCCATAAAGATGCGCATAAATGGGCCATAGTAAAAGAGGTTGATGCTCGTGAGATGGCAGTTGCAGCTAGGGACTGTGCCAGACGGCTTCAGGTCTCTTTTATGTTTTACTCCCACAGTTTCAAAACTTTGGTTCTTTTAGCTTTTTACTCACAGATTAAGAAACATTTAATTTATATACATATAGACTAAATTGCTCTCATTTATTACTTCTCTACTCAAAAGTAGCATTCAAGTTTGTCTTAATTACTCAACTACATATAAGAGTATAATTGAGAAAAATTACATAACGATATATAGGAATCCTAAAAAATCCAAAGTTTTGAAATGAAGGCGGTATCACTTACAAAATGCATGATGGATCATGGATGTCACCTGGCTGCCAGGGTACTATTCCTAGTTTAACATTTTGATCTCCCAATCTTACATTACAGGCTTTATCTTCAGAAGAGAGGAAACAAATTTTGCTAAAAATAGCTGATGCACTAGAAGCGCATCAAAAAGAGATCAGGAGTGAAAATGAAGCTGATGTTGCTGCGGCACAAGAAGCAGGATATGAAAAATCGTTGGTTGCTAGGTTGGTTTTAAAGAATGAGAAGGCAAGACAGTTCAACTAAAGAAGAAATTATTTAAGTTTTAACTAACTGTTATATTGGTAATGATAAATCATGATAACTGACAGCTTGCAAGCCTTGCGAACAACATTCGGATTATTGCAAACATGGAAGATCCAATTGGTCGAGTGTTAAAACGAACCGAGGTCATACATGGTTTATTATAGCTATATATATTATGGGTCATGGCACTTTTTCATTATGTGAAGTTTAATCAAATTCCGTTCTCATTATTGTATTTATTATGGATTCTAGTTTTACAATATGCTTGTAGATTAGAAAGAAATGAGTCGTGTTGTTTACAATTTTTTATAAGGAAGTTGCCAGAACTTTGCAGTACATGAACGTAATTGTTTCTTAGTTATAAAGTACATAGAACCTGTTTGGATAGAGTCAAGAAGGGCTTTTGCGGGTTCCTCTACTGAAAATGAAGAGAATTTTTCAATAAATAAGCTCTTTGTATTCGAACATGCTCATTAATTATGATGTTCTAAGAAGCTTTTCGTGGACACTTGATTTTACGGAGTTTTTAATAATAGTTACTGGTCTATAATATTTCTGACAGCTACCTTTTTATTCAGCTTGCAGAGGGGCTGATTCTGGAGAAAACATCATCTCCTTTAGGAGTACTTTTAATTGTTTTTGAGTCTCGCCCAGACGCACTAGTACAGGTAAATTAATATTTTCTTTTTTTTTCTTTTTCACCTTCTGTTAATATCTGGTTAGTTATTCTCAATTTCTCACTTTACCTTTCCAGCTTTCCTCTTTCCTTTATTTATGATTCTTTTTCAATTTGCTGTCTAGATAACATGCTTGGACAACTTATATTACCTACTAAGCTGTGGGTGGACATTAAAATAATATGAATTCTTCTTATATCACATTAAAGGATGAAACTTATTTAGATTCAACTAGTGCCTACACTGCAGTTAAAAAAAAAGTCTAGATTGATTATCTCTGATTTATATGCTGTTTATCTGCATTCTAAGCCAGTAGCTTCATGTAATCTGAACAGATAGCTTCCTTGGCAATCCGAAGTGGGAATGGGCTTCTCTTGAAAGGAGGCAAGGAGGCTAAGCGATCAAATGCAATTTTGCACAAAGTTTGGTTTCAAATTAAATGATAATTCGTGAACCATTTTCTTTTAAAATTATATTTGATTTTGGAAGTCTCATTAATAAACATTTTCTGGGTAATTTGTCATTGCTGGAATTTCAGGTAATTACTGAAGCCATATCAGATACTGTTGGCGCAAAACTTATTGGACTCGTGACATCAAGAGCAGAAATTCCTGAGCTACTTAAGGTCAATACAAAGTAGATATTCATTTCTGATTTATAAACATGCTTGCTTTGAACATTGGCACCTTTAACTAGAGCTAGGATCTGCATTCTACTTTTCCTCAGTTGGATGATGTAATTGATCTGGTGATTCCAAGAGGCAGCAACAAACTGGTCTCTCAGATCAAGAGTTCCACTAAAATTCCTGTTCTGGGTCATGCTGGTAAGACCTTTCTTCTTAACATACAAGCATTGCTTGCTATGATATATGATAAATCCTTTTGTCAAAAGAGTTTACTATGATAAAGCCACATTATTGCCAAACCAGATGGAATTTGTCATGTCTACGTTGATAAATCCGCTGATTTGGAGATGGCACGGCAGATTGTGCTGGATGCAAAAATAGATTATCCATCAGGCTGCAATGCTATGGTAATTTCTATGTACTGAATTCGCAAGCTTTATTTCCCAGCAATTTTTTCTTACACACTTCTCAATTTGTAGGAAACACTTCTTGTACACAGGGACTTAAAAGAGAAAGGTTGGCTCAATAATATTATTGTTGACCTAAGGACAGAAGGTATGCCTTGTGGCAAACATTTCTATTTGAATTATCTGACTGACATTGAAGAATGGTTTTCTTGAAGTCAATTGGACAGTCTATTGTATCTTGTAACGGTGAAATTATTTAAAATTTATGCAGGTGTTGCACTATATGGAGGACCTAAGGCAAGTCCTGTGTTAAATATTCCACTGGCTAGTTCATTACATCATGAGTACAATTCGTTGGCATGCACTGTTGAAATTGTGGATGATGTTTATGCAGCTATTGATCATATAAATCTTCATGGAAGGCATGTCACTCTATATATCTTGATGATGTGTTGGAAGCATATTTTCGTTTCATCCATCCCCGTCTGCTTCATTTCAAACTAGACCTATAGTAGTGCTGTGAGCTTAGATTAAAATTTGTTGCATTTTCTCCTGTGGCAGTGCACATACCGATGCTATTGTTGCAGAAGATCATCAAATAGCTGATGTGTTTCTACGCCAAGTGGACAGGTAATGTTTGAAATATAATGCCTTTTTATTCTGTTACTAATCACACTATCTACTCTACAGCATTTCATTATTTTGTGATTGAATTGCCTTTTATGACCAAGTTTTGTATTAATAAACACAATAACCCTTTTTTCTTGTAAGCAATCAACCCTCTTCCAGATTTCAGCACTTTGTACAATGGTAGTAATGCAAATAATGTTTGCTATATTGGCAGTGCTGCTGTTTTCCACAATGCTAGCACAAGATTCAGTGATGGGGCACGATTTGGGCTAGGTGCAGAGGTGCGATATTCTATTACATTCTTTTAATAATCAACCTCTTAAGAAAGTCATTGATTTAATTCATAATTCTCATGGGCTTATAGGTTGGAATAAGTACAAGCAGGATTCATGCTCGGGGTCCAGTCGGAGTTGATGGATTGTTAACGACCAGATGGTATGTGAGCTTGATGGTCATTGTAGTACTTCCAACCTGACTTAATTATAAGCAAAATTAACTAACTTGTGTGTCAATTAAGAAAGTTAGTTAACATTATTTAATTTTGTTAATCTCATTTAAAATGATTTTTTTCCTATACTATCCTTCATTGGAAATAGATTCTCAATTAAATGAAGGCTATTTTGGAGATGATAGGATAAAATTCGTTAAAATTTATTTGTCTACCACTCCTAATTTTTTTCTTCTTATATTTGAGTCTGAAGAGAGTATTCTACTTTTCAATCTTAGATAACACGATTCATTTCAATCACTTGAGGTACAAAAGATTTATGTGAGTAGATATAAAATGATATTAACTGATACTACAACCATTCATTTGGTTCTGTGCAGGATTCTGAAAGGAAGTGGACAAATAGTAGATGGTGACAAAGCAGTTAGCTACACTCACAAAGACCTTGCTATTTGATTCGTGTTTTTATCCAGTCAAAATTCATGAAGGGAGGGGAGAAAATAAAGGTCGCTAGGCTGTGCTTTATCTTCTCTATTGTGGGGCTAAAATTGTACAATTCAGTAGAGAGTAGGATATCTGTGCTGTCTGCTACTGATTTTTCCGTTCATCGGTTCATGTATTTTCTTTAGGATTGTTTTTTAACTGATATCAGTTGTTACAGTTGTGCAAATTAAAGCTTTCCTTTATCTCCAGAAAGGAAAAAAAATGCTATGTTCTGGTTCAAAGGAAGATGGATAGATTGTTATTACAATATGTTAGTCAATGACTTACATGGGCAAACATTGTTATTTGTTATGAATTATGATATATATTAAAATTTTCTAATGTCATTATTTAAAGTAGTTTTAATGTTTTATTGTAGCATATGGCTGACATTAAAGTGGAATCTTTTATCAAATGGAAGTAAAAATAACATTTAAAAGGAAAAAGTTTATAACAACACTTCCCAAGTCAAACTAAATATGTACACTCTTCTCGAGATTGAGAATTCTTATTTGGTGGACTAAATCAAGCATTTTCCTATGAGAGTTGTAGATTTGATTTTTTCTCGTTAGGTACATGGGAGTGACAATGTCACTAATTTGTTCTTTAATTAAGTACACAAATTGTTGCAAATGCCACCTTTCATAATCCTCTTAAAACCATACATGTGCATAACCTATTTATGGTATATAAAATCTGAAACATGGTTGTGAAGTTGGCATTTGCATGAACACTCTATTGTTGAGTCATTGCTCGACAACCAGCTGCCTCAAGGTAATAGTTGACAATCAATTCCTGAAATCACGTAACTATCACTATCACAAGCATAGACATTAGACATTAGACATTACGTGTGAACTTTGAAGGATATTCACTATAATCTACAGTTGTTTTCTTATTAGAACATAACATAGTGATGCAGAAAATTATTTAACACGTTACCTGATTCTCTATAAATACTCCCCCATGTACACACACTTTTAACACATAATATCGTTACTCTGCTAAATACTAATTTAAGCATAATCTCAACAATTATGTCTCCTATCAACGAGTGTAGAAGACCGACCATTAATGCAAATAAGAGAAAAGCTCTACAAACAATTTAGCTTCTTAAGATTTTGATTTTTTAGAATAATTAGAATTATATAAGTTTTATAGAATTTTAACGCACTCATGTAATGCGCATAAGAAGGATTGAATCGTCGCATTGTGGTTTCTAATTTTTGACAAGGACATTTGCATAAGCTATATTAATCCTTAGTTCCTTACAAATCTCTTTGAAAAAGACTATTTCTGGACCATTTAAAAAACATGACCGTAATTCTATAAGAAATTTAAGTCAATTTAAATAAACCTCTTTATAAGGCAAAACTAATAACCCCTCAGAAATGGCTAAGTTATTCCAAAACTTTACCCTGTCTCTTGTGCGTAAATGATGCCAAAGTTCAGCCCAAAAATTGCATTAAAAAGACAAAATCTTTACGTCATTTTCCTTTTTTCCTGATTCGGTTACATGCCTTCCTTTTCTCTACCGGGAAAGGTGCCACCTTTTTTGGCTTATCACACTCTTTGTGGAGAGCAAAACATGAATTCCTGACACCTCATATTATCTATTTTTAATCCTTATGGATTTCGATTTCATTTTCCTCATAATTTTGACATTCATATACTCATAAATTCATCTTTCTTCTCGTTTTTTAAAGACATAAAATTTTGTTTGTACCTCAATAGTTGTTACGTATTATAAGTTGATTACTCAAATGATATAATTTTTGTTCATGCACCGTCTTTTTTTTCTTCTTACTTTTAACATATTAATTCAAATTTGATTTTAACATATTAGTTCATGTATATTTTATTTAGGCTTATATTGGTATGTGAAATCACGATCGATGAGGAGTTATACTTTCTCATTAAAAATAAATAAAAGTAACCTAAGTCTGAATATGCATATTTTATATCTATATTTTATAATACTAAATTGTTGATGACATGGCAGATACTGGTGTTGCCTCCTCCCCGATAGAAAGCCACAAAGGTTATGGTCCGTACATTCTGGAGGTGCTAAATGATTTTGTCATTATCTATCTGAAACTACTATTTTAATACCTACAATTTATGTGAATATTTAGACTAAAAATTTATTTTGGTCTCTTATAATTTTTTTTTGTTTTAATTTAGTCCTTTATTAATTTTTGGTCTCAGTTTAGTCCCAAACTAATTAATTAGTTTCAATTTAGTCCCAAATTAATTAATTGGTTTTAATGTGAGACTTTTCATCCAAATTGTTTTAACGGTGTTAACTTTTGGCCACGTGAACGCCACGTAGATGCATACGTGGATGCCACGTGGATGAGAATTTTTTTGAAAACACCTGGACCTAGAACGGCCCGTTCTGACACTGGAACGGGCCGTTCCGGTTTCAGAACGGGCCGTTCCGATTTTATTTTATTTTATTTATATATAAAATATTAATAATTTTATAAAATATAAATTATTAATTATATTTTAATTGTTATTATATCTAATAAAATAAATATATTAATATTTTTTTATATTTTATTTTATTATGTTTATCTTACTAATTTTTATCATTTTATTCTTTTAATCTTAAATAAGTTGCAAAAAATTATAAAGTGATATTTAAATATTTTTTCAAACAGAAAGAGAAAAAGAAAAAAATTATTACTCTATTTATAAGACAATTATATTTTATAAAAATAAGTAATTTTAAAATTTTTACCATAAAAAATATTTTTCAAAATTATTACATTTTTTAATAAAATTAATCAAGAATATTGGTTTAATTACATTTTTTATCTCTCAAGTATTATAATTGTGCAATTTTGTGATCTCCAAGATTTTAATTGCATAATTTTAGTCCTTAAAGAATTACAATTGCGCGATTTTGATCCTTCAATTTTTAATTGAACAATTTTAGTCCCTCGAATATATATCATTTGATACATTAAAAAAAATAATATACGTTAATTTAAATAAACAAATAATTATATAGTTTTAAAACATTATATATATATATATATATATTAAAATTTTAAAATTAAATTTTTAATAAGAAAGACTAAAATTGCACAATTATGATATTTGAGAGATTAAAATTGTTCAATTAAAAATTGTGAGACTAAAATTACACAACTATAATCTTTTAAGGACTAAAATTACTCAATTAAAACCTTAGAGATCAAAATTGCATAATTATAATATCAAAACCACAATTAAGCAAAGAATATTTTATTCACAGTTTTGGAACGGGCGTTCTGAAAGCAGAACGGGCCGTTCTGCTTCACTGGTGGTGTTTTAATTTTGCAACCAGAACGGCCCATTCCGGTTTCAGAACGGGCCGTTCCGGGTCCAGGTATTTTAAAAAAAATTCTCATCCACGTGGATGCCACGTATGCATCTACGTGGCATCCACGTGGCCAAAAGTTAACTCCGTTTAAATAATTTGGACGGAAGTCCTACATTGAAACTAATTAATTAATTTGGGACTAAATTGAAACTAATTAATTAGTTTGGGACTAAATTGAGACAAAAAATTAATGAGGGACTAAATTGAAACAAAAAAAGATTATAAGGGACCAAAATAAATTTTTAGCCAAATATTTATTATATATAATTAAAATTTATAATAAATTTTATATATAAATAAATTTTATGTTAAATATATAAATTTTATTTAAAATAAATATATATAAATACTTTTAAATACATAAATTATATTTAATATTTATGATAACTAATTTATATTATAAAAAAATTATCTTTATTTATTGATAATTTATTTTAAAATATTAATATTGAATTCATAAATAATTTTAATAAATAAAAAATCAAATTAGATAAGAAGTAAATAAAATTTCTGAAAATTATCTCATTGGAAAAAAAATTCTACAAAAATTCTTACATAAAATAGAAGTTCTTATTTAATATACAAGAAGTTCTTATTTAATATACAAGAGTTGATTTTCTCACGATTGTATAATCGTGTGTTTTGTCCATTTTAGTATTAAACTGTCACGATTTTATAATTTATTTGTCATTTTTGCTTTATAATTTTTTTATTCTACCGATATGAGAGGAGCTTGTTTGTATCGGAACTGATTAATCATTTATTGCTTTATTAGTTTGCTTTATGTGGACTAGGATTCAAGATATTTTCCGGATAACATCCAAATTGGGTCTCGTGTTGTGGTCCCAGGGTGGATCCTACACATAATATAATACAATGAAGTGCAGAACACGTATGCATACCCTTTGGGGCCGTAATAAGGAAATCTACCTAGTATTAGAAAAAATTCCCTTGGTCCTTCCGTTTCATGACAGAGGCCCACCATATCTGGTTCTTAGCGAAATTTATCTCAAATAATTACGTAAAAATCTCGACTAAAAAGAGAAAGGGATATAAATAACTTAATTTCTATACATAACACTGGAGATTACACGACTTAGAGACAGTATCCAAGTTTATACCCTTTACAAATACATAGACCTTTCGACATTGTAAATTATGGCATCACTCAGTTCTAATCGAAACTGACTTGTACAATATGTAGCAAAGAGAAAAGCATTGGGATGCAAGAAAAAAAGAAACCAAATTAAAAAAACAAACTCATTTCGGAATCAAGAACTTACTACCTCCTAATACATGCAAAGAATTTAAGACAGTAACCTCACATGACTATCTCTGGCTTCAGAATGTTTGACTTGATCTCCTTGTGGGGCAAAACTACACCACCATTGCTGTAAACTTCATCAGAAACATGGACATCTTCTCCAAGGATAGTCATATTCTCCACACGAGCCCATTGCCCAACAGTGGAGTGCCAGCCAATGATACTACTGGATATGCAAGTATGCTTTTTAATCCGAACTCCTCGCATGACTGTGCAGCGTGAAAGCCTGACACCTGACTCAACAATACAGCCAGGACCAATTGCAACATCCGGTCCAATGAGACATCCCTCGCCAATTTTGGCAGTCTCATGCACAATGACATTCCCCACAATGTGAGGACCACTGGCCAATTTAGAAGGATTCTTTTTCCTCAGTGAGTCCAGGTAAAGTCTCAGGCCAGAAATATAGTCCCTTGGCTGTCCAATGTCCATCCAGAATCCTGGCAGAACCATTGCATATAGCTTTTTCTCTGCTGCAATCTTTGGAAACACCTCTTTCTCGATAGAAGTGGGCCTCAGCTCAATTCGATCCAAAACTGAGGGGTTCAATAAGTAGATTCCAGCATTAATTTTGTTACCAACAAACAACTTTGGTTTCTCTACAAATTTCTCAACCTGCCCAGTAGTCTCCTCCATCACAACCACACCATATTTTGATGGCTCATCAACCTACACAAGGAGATATAAAAATATTGAAAACTCTAATGTGATATATATCTATATATTCTGTTACGATTCGGTTACCTTTGTCACCATTATGGAAGCCTCTCCTCCATGGGCTTTGTGAAATTCAATCATTTCTTTAAGCGGATACTCACTGATAACATCACTATTGAGAACAAAAAATGGCTCTCCTGAGTCATCTATCAGCTTATCCCTGGCAAGTGCCAAGGGGCCTGCAGTTCCCAGTGGTTCAGTTTCTTGAGAACAAGTGATTTTGATGCCAAGTTTTTCCTCAAAATCTTTCAAGAAATTCAACATCACCTACGAGAGGAAGTTTTACCGAAGTCAAAAATATAGAAAATTTATTTACATGAATCTCTTTGAGAGTGACTGCATGGTGTGGCAAGGAAATACAGAATTCTTACTTCTGGCTGGTAATTGATAGCTAGAACCACTTCACTGACGCCAATGGCCTTTAGAGCCTCTATCTGTAAAGCAAGTATAATTAAAAGGTAAATCAGTAGGATGCTCTACTAAGCAGTACATACACAGGTAGTGATAGGATGGTGTGGAGAACTAAAATTTAGAGAATCTATAATTTGACACACTAAAATGGTAAAAATAGGAAAATAATCAAAATTTTGATGGAAGTCAAGTTTTAGAACCATCATTAGTACCAAGATCATGATTAGAATGACAAATGTTGTTTTTCTTATCATATTTCTAGATGTGTTGCAAATCCCATAAAAAATACCAGAATGTTCACAGCATTCAGCTAGACTCAAGATGATTTGTTGGATAAGATAAAATAGTATGGACCATTCATCCATCTAAGAGTGCACAGACATGCAAATTTTGATTCAGTCAAAATTCTGGAAAAAGTAATTCTTGCTATGTAGCATTCTCCAAAAACTTTGATCAATCATCAATCCATTAAAAACAAAGAATATTTGTAATTTGCTCGTGTAACATAAGAAAGGTAAGACTTCAAGAAAAGAGACTTCAAAACGCCTTACCTGATGCAAAATCATGGGCTTGTTAGCAAAATCAACAAGAGGCTTGGGAACACTAAGTGTCAATGGCCTCAACCTTGTTCCAAACCCTCCAACCAGAATCAGCGCCTTCATTGTGATACAATGCCCTTTGCTTTTCCAACAAATTATAAATTAAAAAGCAGATCAAGAAGGAATAAGAGAGAACACAATCACAAATATGAGAAATAAATTCCACTCGGTTCTATAATAAATATGCATGCTAGGAAAGAACTTACACGGAACTCTATAGTGGCGTGTGTAAAAATAAAACTGGCATAAAATTTGCCCCCGAGTTGACGGGTGTTCAAAGGTAGGTGACACGAATACAGCTAAAGATGGTAACCGAAATGATCCGGAAAAAAAAAAAAAAAAAGAGAGTGCAGTCTGTCAAGGAAGCTCAAGAAATAAGACCCTGAAAAACTTTACACTCGTCCAGAATCCAAAAGAAGCAACAACAAGATCAAAGTTATGTGATCATTACACGAATCAAAGATCCACAAAAGAAAGTAAAGTGAAGCTGAAGGTTTATCCAGATATGAAAACAAGGACAAAATCCAGCTATACAATGACACTAGCTTTTAATGAGAAGGACAAAAAACGGTTTAACCCAGTGGAAGGTTTATCCATAAACGGTGCTATAGATAAACCGGAATCATGACGCATGGTTAACACTTGGCATTCTGCTATAATTTCAGTATGAGCATGTTTCCTTCTTTCAAATTAAGAAGATTTCCTACATAGCTTTCATGACAAAAAGATCTCCACCTAAAAAGCCTTCAAACTAAAGTGCATTGCATTAATTCTATATTAGAGAAACAAATATGCTAAAGATAGGGATATAAGTTTGGCTACTAGGAAATAAATCTTAAAAACAGCTGTGATATACTACTAATTCCAAATGTTCACCTTTTGTTGCATTGCTTGCTTTGTCAACAAATTTGAGCTAGAAACAAAATGCAAGAAATGGTGGGTGTATGTGTGTGTGTGAAGCATATTGAGCATGCTCTCTTAAGGGGAGTTAGTCTTCATCATCACCATATCTAGATGGTTGATATTGGATTTAAGGAAAATCAATCTTGACTATTCATATATAGTTATATCGTCAAGATTGGCTCTTATCACTCTTTCTTTTATAAGCCTCCTATATATATGCACATCAAACAAAAGGTCGAGTCAGGTTAGGTCAAATGTACTGGACAGCAGTAGAGCAAATATAATTGAGTATACTGACATAATCATATCAACATCGGGAAAAGGCTCCTTTATATCATTTTCAGGAATAAATTTCTCAAAAAAAACACATCTTGGAAAAAACATACAAGGGAGAGTTATTTATCTAGCTGAAGCAAGCTAGCTTTACAAATAAGCATGCACTGTATGGATCTCCTAGATCCATTGGATCCAAGCGCAATGTAACCAGCCCAATTTTGCATTGCATATCACTACAGTTTACAATTTACCCTTATCTCATGCACGGAATCAGAAATTTCACTAGTATTTCTATTTGAATAATAAAATACCACAAAAGCCTGAATTGAAGCAATGCTGCAAAGGCACCAAATCCATGAAAATGGAAATCAAATTACCAACAGATAAACCAAAAAAAAAAAAAAAAAACCGCAGGAATGAAACATTAACTCAGGCACCAGATCTGACACGTACACAATTGTTTTCACACAATTTAACACATAATGAGAGTAAAACACAATACAATTACGCAAACACCCTGTGAATTCGGAAAAAAAACCAAAACAGAGTAAACACGAATTCAAACAGGAACCGCACAATTGAGAACCAAAAGCGACGCAAATTACATTGTCAGGTAACTCATTCACAACAGCTCAATCTATGCAGAACACAAGCACCAGAAATTTATGAAAAGCAAAATAAGAAAACAAAAATCGAAAACGTAGACAGCAGAATTCACCTGGGAGAAAATCGAGATCCGTCCGCGGGCGAGTCAGAACCCACCAAACTCGAGCGAGTCAACCCAGCGAGTCAGAGTGGGTCTCGAAGAACAACCCAACGGTCCAGTATGTGAGCTGTTACGATGGCGTTGGTCACCGCTCGTCATCGTCCTTCTTTATATACGCGCCAACCATGCATCTATAATTACGCACAAGTTTTTTTTTCTTATTTATTTTAATTAATTAATTATTCATTAATTGGATTTCCTTTTGAGTCCCTCAAGGAACCTTAGGCCTTGTTTGGTGAAAGCGTCGGTGGGTACGGATTTCGCCCCCTGTCTCTTCAAAATTGGTTTTTGTTTTATGATTGGGTTGTTATTTCATTTTCTTCCTTTTTTCTATCTATTCGCAATTATATTTATGTTATTGTTTGTGATTGATTACAAAGGATATTAAGTTAGGGAAAGATACTACTAAACAAGTCATCCAACGTTATTTTAATATTTTTTAACCGCAGTGGTAAGTTTTTGGTCAACCAAGCATATTCCTAGAGATACTAGATGCTTTAATATTTTCTTGTTTATTGCCCAATGCAAAACCAGTTGCAGCTTCATTTCAAATTATTTTCAACTGTTAATTTATTTAAATTTACCTTCTTTTTTTTTACTATGATTACTTAATATAAAAAGAGTAACATTAATTACATGTATACTACAACTTATACAAGATCACTTTTGAATCTATTTCTCTCTATTATTAATAATATCTCTCTACAATAAATGAAATATTAAAAAAGATAAAAACAAAAATAATGTCTTAAGAATTATTTTATAAATTTTTTTGTATAAATAATATTATTTCAAATTAATTGTATACTAAATTTTTTAATTAAGGGAGAAAGAGAAAAACAGTTAAAATATATAATAAAAGATGAGTGAAAATAGATAGATACCTAAGATATATCTATCAAAAATTAAATATAAGAAGAACAAAATCTTATAAAACATAAACTAAAATATAAAATTTAATTAATTTTTATCATAATTAATATTATTATCTCTAAAAAAATCTTCATTTAATTAAAACCATTTTTAATTTATTTATTTTTATATATTTTTAATATTAAATTTCAATAAAGGACAGTATCAGAAAATAATATTTGTAATTCAGATTGACAATGAATTATATTAAAATAAAATTTAGTGCAAAGTTAGTTAATTTGGTTTATAACTGAATCCGAAAGAAACACTGTATAAATTGTTCTAAGTATATCATAACTTATACTTACTTGGATAAGATAAAATGCTAGTCTCAAATAACGAATTTTGATGCAAGATTGTTGTATGTAATAATAAAAATAAAAATAAATCGGTTTTTACGGAATATTCGGTAGCATGGAGAAAATCACGTAATAAGCAAACGTTTAACCAATAATTACTTTTATTTTATCTCACACTAAAAGATCTAAAATTTTGTCTTAAATTAATTTGACTTGGTCAAGATGTAATTTAATAAAGATTATTTTTATTAAGGATCTCAAAACTATTATTTTACGTGTTTTTATTGTTTTAAATGTAATAATAATAATAATAATAATTTTCCTCATTCATGAAACAGATTTTCAACAGGGTTAATATATAATTTTATATTTGAATGCTTTTTTGTGAATTTCATGAAAAATAATGTAAATTATATCGATGCTAAGATTGTGTAAAATTTACATAACTTAATATTAAACATTTTGACAAAAATGAAGAAAAGCCTTTGATGTTGCTTCATCTGAAAGACCCCTAAAAGGTAGCAAGCATCCATGGTGTCAAGTGGTTTAGACTCCAGCTATTGTTCATATTCATCCCTAAAGGCTAAAAGCCGAAGCTAGCATTTTACAAATAAGCATGCACCGAACCATTAGATTTTGACTTAACATTCGGGGGTATAATGCACTTGATTCAGAAAATTCACATGAATTAGGGTAAGGAAGTTATATATCATTCATTAGTAATAGAGATGCATAAAAGACCGATCCGATGCAATCCAACTTGACTTGTGGGGACCAATATGTTAATGTAGACTGCTTCAGTTGGATCCAATTTTTTCAATGAGTTCTTCTTTTTAACTTTTTTTAAATTCAATTGCAATCCTAATTTTTTTTTTCTTATTTTCATCCCTCCGATTTAAAGATCCTTCACTTTTGGACCTCAAAACTGTTATAATTAACATTTAATTGTGGTTACTATAAAATATGCTTTGAGATAATAATAATAATAATAATAAGCATTTTCAAATTTGAGAGATAAAAATAAAACAATTATTTTTAAAAAGATAAAACTAAATTTCTAAAATAATTTAAAGGGACGAAAACATAATTTAAAAAAAAAATGGTCAGCTAGTTATATAAGTTTCTTTTCTGTTATCTTTAAATTGCAGTCAAAGGCATCAAGGTTCATGTAAACCAAACTACGCGTTGACTTTTGGCTTTTTTCCTTTTGCAGAATAGCAAGCAAATCTTAAATCTGGCCATTCGGCAGCTTTCTTTTTACTCTGCCGCAAATATGTACAAATTAATAAATAATATTACTTAAATATTAATTAAGAAAAATAATTAAAAAAAACACTAGATAGCTAGATGCGGGAAATAAATTTGATATCTTACTTTTCATAATGTATAAATGCTAAGTATGTAGGAATGGTAAATTGGTATTGAAATTCTAGTAAATGATTGTTGAGATATAAATAAAATTTTATATTGTTTAAATAAGAGAATGGATATTAATTTATATATATATATATATATATATATAATTGTCTTTATTGATAAAAGATCTTTTATTATTGAAATACAAGTAAAGTTTTACATAATTCAAACAAAAAAATGAACATAAATTTATATATACATAATTATCTTCATTGGTAAGAGATCTTTTAAGTGATGTCCAAAAGAAAAATCAAGAGGACTTAGATTCGAAGCAAACAATATCGTGTGTGTGAAAACCTTTTAGTGCACAACAAATGATTTCAAAGTCGTTGGTTCAACTAATGACCGACTCGACGGGTGGATCTGGATATAAGATCTATTGTATTGAAAGTTTTCATAACAGTGAATCTATATATATGTGGAAGAAAATCTCCTCGATAATATGGAAGATTAGGAGGCGTGTAACACGATGGAAAGCAGCGGTGTGTAATTGAACTTTATAGGTCACTATCAAATAATACTTGTGTCGATGGTTCAATCAGGTGACTGGCTTGATGAACATAATGGAATTGACTAGTAAATTAGAGTATATGATCTTTTATATCAAAAGTCTCCCTAATAATAAGTCCATATGCTAGAGAATTTTTCTAATAACATGAAGGATTAGGAAGTGTGTTTAACTATCGTAAGTTAATATGATGATGTACTAGTAACCATGATTTAACTTTATGAACCATCATCAAATAATACTCATGAATTAGTTTTCATTGATATATATAAAAGTAAAATCATAAAGACTTTGACCTAAAATAAAAATATCTTAGTAAAATAGGGCCAATGTTTATGTGAAAACCCTATGACACAACAATCATCAACTTTTTAGAACCTTCTAGGCGTGAGTCGTGTGACAAAACTAAAGTATGGTTAATTGCACAAGACAAGGGTCTTATAATTTCAATTCAAATATTTCGAGGGCTGATAAACTTTTTGACATCCTTCAATAGAATATTTACTTCTTAAATTTGTTACACGTGAAAGTTATCCTTTTAGCTAGAATTATAAGTTTGTACAAAAAGAAATGTAAGTTTGTGGGACGTCATAAGCTCTCATTATTATTCTGAGTTAGAGAAAACTGTTGAATATACTGTGAGATGGGGCCGAAAATAATTTGAATGCCAATGATACATTTTCCAATTTTCGTGATGGAAATCTTCACGGAGGACGGGATATATAAAAAATGTGAGAAAAGTAACAATTAATTAATTAAAGGTTTGGTTAATTAGTATGGTAGAATAGTCCTCCACAAAATGATTTTAGTTACATCACTACAACAAAATTTGTTATTAATGACAATTATTTAATGACAATACTTTAATTGCCGCCATATGTAAAAATATTAATGATTAATGTATAATAGCCACTAAAAATGTATTTATATTATACTAAAGTTTACTATTAACGATAATTATTTATTAGAAAAAACTTAAGTCTCACATCAATCAGAGATAAGATAATTAAATAGTATATAAGTGAGTAATAACTATTAGCTTACAGGTTCATTTTATAGAGTTGACTCTTAATTCACTATTCTAAATTGGTATCAAATTACTCATTGTTACCAAGTTCAATAGTGCTATAAAACAATTAGAAAGCAACTTTCATCTTATAAATCTCACATCTCTTAAAAGACAAGACAATTAAAAAAATAAATTAAGAAATATATAAATAAAAGACAACTCTCATCTTACAAATCCCACATCGAGTAGAGATAAAAAAAATATATAAGTTATGGATTTAGAAAATGAAATTATAGAAATAAATTATTTAAAATAAAGGAGACAAATGAAAGAAATAACTTTTAATAGCTTTTAAAATGGTTACTAGAATTTCCACTAAAAAAAATAAGTTTTTCCGACAATTTAGTAGATTTTTACCGATATTTTATATAAATGCCAATAATAGTGTTAGCGACACTGGATACACCAGCCATTAGTTAAATGCTGGTAAAAAGAATAATAGTCATTTATATGACCGCTAAATAATAAATTAATTGTCACAAAAAACTAATTTTAGTGTAGTGGATGTTTTGTCATAACCCGTGTTTCTATTATGATTGATTTTTGTATCAAAAATGGCACACAAAAATCACCTGCAAATAAGAATTAGTCCTTAAATGTTATTTTTTGAGACTGCGTGTGGATCATATCACTAAAAAAAAATTTGTTTTTTTAACATTAATTAGAATGAAGTAACTTAATTTTCATTTTTCTAAAAAAATCACAGTAAAAAAGAAATATGAATACAGGAATTATATATATAGCATGGGGACTATTTTGCTCTCTTCTTAAATTTGAATATAATTATGAACTAATTAATAATTATGTAAATATTTTTTCAAAATATTAATCCTAAAACCCCAATGTAACATATACTTAGAATCATGATTAACTTGTTAAAATGCTTACATCTTATTAAATAACTATAATATATGTAAGAGTGTTACTATACACTTAATTAATAGTATAGTTTGATAATAAATGCTGACAAGCTTATTTATAACCAATAATCAATAGGTATTGCAAAGTATACCTATAAAAATATATGATAGTAATCTCCTCGCGGAATGAATTTGCTATTTTACCTAAGCTCAAATATATAAGCTAAACTTTTTTAAGAGAATGATTAACGAAAAAAAATTACTATTTTGATGGGCAAAAAATAAAAAATAAAAATAGAAGTCATTACATAATAAATTAGTCCTGCCTAGAATAATAATGGTTTTAAAAGGATGTAATTGGTAGAAAAAAAAATTCCATATGAAATACTTTTTGTTAACACATAAAAGTTTTATATATCTCTCTCACTTCATTTTGAATTATGTAAGAATTTGAACACAACCATATACAACTAGTTAACTGAATCTGTTTAGCTTTGAAAACAATTTGAAACATGAATGATATTGAACTGGAACTGAAAATGAATAAAGATGATCGGGAAAGTAAAAATTCATGTAAAATAAGGTCATTGTAAACAATAATAAAAATATATATATGTAGTTATGGAATAACACTAGGGTTCGACACGTACGACGTAACACTAACACACATGCACATGGTATTGGTAATGAAGTTTATTCTCTTTTCGGCATACCGTCCGTCCATTGCCGTCCGTGTCTGCTCTCTTCTTCCAACCTTTATATAATGCTCAAACGCCACATTTCATGAGCAACAAAGATAATCGATTAACAACACACAAATCAAATTTTCTTTTATGGCTCCTTCACCACTCATCATGCTTGTGGCCATTGCCACCATCTTCCTCCCATCCATTGCTATGGCCAAGGAATTTGTAGTTGGTGATAGTCATGGATGGACACTAGACTTTAATTACTCAGCTTGGGCTGCTGATAAGACCTTCCAAGTTGGCGACACTCTTAGTAAGCTCAACTCATCAAATTATTCTATATATACTTTATTTGCATAAACTAATTGTGTTCAAGAATTTAACTAAATAATGCAATTGTAAATATTTGTAATATTTTCATCTAATCATGAATTGTCACGTAAGATAATAGTAAACTTCTCCAAAAAAAAATAGGAAAGGAAAATAAAAAAGAAAAAGAAAATCATTTTTATAAGTTAAAATTAGCTTATATAATGTATAAACTATTTTGTAAAAATTTTCTTTTATTAACTTTTCTAAAATCTTTTTTTAATTCACTCTAACTTAATCCAAAAAATATAACTCTTATTATGTCATGTTATATATTGGTCTAGGTAGAGTAAAGTGTTTCATTATAATTAATAGCCGGTTCATTATGTAATTGCAGTATTCAGGTATGCTGTTGGAGAACACAACGTGTTCAAAGTGAACGGAACATTATTCCAGAGCTGCACAGTTCCTCCAGCGAGTGAAGCATTGTCAACCGGAAGTGACCATATTGTATTAGCAACTCCAGGCAGAAAATGGTACATATGTGGTGTTGAGGGTCACTGCAATGCTGGCCAAAAACTTGTTATTACTGTTCAACAACCACAAACACTGCCTCCAACACCATCACCTGCTGCTGTTCCTGCACCTTCACCTCTTCATCATCGCCGTCACTTTGGTGGATGGGTGCCTAAGAAGTTATTTAGAATTTTTCATTAAACTTCACTGTTGATTTAACTAAGTTATGAGCGATTGATGTTCTTTTATAAGCTTTTGGGAGAGTGATATTAGTGCCTTGTTAGTACCGGAGGTACTCAGAATAAATTATTATTGTTTCTAGTTCAAAGTTCAAATTGGAAGTTTGTGAATGAGCTTATAAGCGCAATCCAACTACCAGTTAAATAAAATTGAAAATTTATGTGCCATTCTGCTCTAATCTTCTTATACCATTGAATCACTATTGTAGTTTTTATTATAATTTTATCCATTTTAACAGTCACTATTCCGTTACATCCCTCATAAGCATACAGTACTCTTGGTGAACATCTTGATTTATTAAGTTAGAGTAATACATGGCATCTCTAAAATAAATGTTTTAATTTTTATCATTAGATCTGATATTTGTATATTTAAAATTGGAGAATATCTTATCCATTAATGATAAGATATTACCTATTTAATTGAGAGATCATCTTACCAATTAGGCAAAGATGATGTGTCTAACTAGATGATGATTTAGAATCTTAAGAGATAATTATGTGAAGATATTTCACTAACTGTTAGGAGTTAATATTCGTTTAGAATTTTATTTTATGATAATGGGATGAAAGTTTAACATGAACGAATAAAAAAAGAGAACAACTTAACTTATATGAGTTACATGGTGCAAAAGCCTTTTTTTTATTATTATTTTATTTACTCATCATGATCTCATAAATCGATTTTAACATGATAGATAAAAAAATGCCTGTTTTAATTTTTATAAAGGAAAAAGGTCGTATACATTGTCAAAAAGACATTGTATGTTTGCAAAAAGACTCTATATGTATCTTTCTCATTTAAAGAAAAAATTACCACTTAAAACTAATTTTAGGCCTCACATATTGTTGAGTCAACCTTATCTTTAATTTACTATCTTATTGAATTAAAGTGTTCAAAATTGAACCAACCTTATTATAAAATTAAAAGCTAATTCAAAAACCCAAAAATCGATAGAAAATAAAAAATAGTGATTTTGTTCAAATTTATTATTTCACTAAATCACACAAATCAATTTGGTTCAACTTCTGACTTAAGATCGTTAAATAGATCCAATCTGAATCATAACTTATATATAATTTTTTTTTTTTAAATATACGGTGTAGTACATGACACATTCAAAATGACATCATGGAGTTTTACCCAAAATAGTTTGATCTTTCATGTTATTTTATATACAATATATACTTATATATAAAAGTGGTTATCTATTTTCTTGTATATAAATTTTGGACTATTTATTTTAAATTTTTAAATAATAAAAAATAATATTAAAAATTAATTATTTTTACAAACCTATGACCTTGTGGTTCAAGAATTAGACATAACATCGGTTAATTCAACAAATATTAATAACTTTTAAATATATTTAAACAAATATAAAGATATTAAGTGTCTCGGCTGCACTAGTATAAAATAATTATAATAAAGTCTTAAACACATATTTTATGTTTAAAAGTTCCAAATTTACAACTGTGAATTGTGATACTAACTTGACCAGTAATCGGTAACAATTGAATTTAGTTTAAGTTTTGATGAATAAAGACTTAATTTTCTTATATTTATTTTTAGTTTTTTTTTATAACTATATAAGTGAAAGTTATTGAACTAAATTTTAGGATGAAAATTATGAATTATTTATAATATAATAATATATTTTTTTTTTACTTAATTTTTAAATAACAGATTTTTAAAATTACAAAAACTTAATCAAATTGTAAAATATTATTTTAGTTAAGTTTGAATTATTATTTTAGTTTAGTTCGAATTTCATAATAATTTAAATTGAACCTTGTATGATTTTTAAGCCAAAGATCAAGCTGACCTACACTAGAACACCCGTAACTAATAACAAATGACAAGGTGATTATAACAATGCGAAGGACACATGACACTTTATTCTTCTTTCGGCAAGCCGTCCATGGCCGTCCATGTCTGCAGTTTCCAACATAGAATCACAGCATTGGACTTATCTTCTTCCAAACTCTATATAAGTAATGCTCAAACATACACTATGCCGCATCATAACACAGATAATCTATTAACAACACATATATAATAACACAGAAATCAAGTTGTCTTTTATGGCCCCTTCACCACTCATCATGCTTGTGGTCATTGCCACCATCTTCCTCCCATCCATTGCTATGGCCAAGGAATTTGTAGTTGGGGATGATCATGGATGGACAATAGGCTTTAATTATGCAGCTTGGGCTGCAGATAAGACCTTTCAAGTTGGGGACACACTTGGTAAGCTCAACTCATCAAATTGTTTTATACTTTGCTTCAGCTAGTGTAAATATATATTTGTAATATTTTCATCTAATCATGAATCACATGTATATGATAATAATTAATATACAGTATTGATTTTTGGAATAATTACTTTAAAAGTTATATCTAGAGCAATTTCTAATCAGTACCTTTAATTGTTCATCAGTTATAATTAAATGTAAAAATTGATCACTCTTAAGTGATGTTATGGATACTAGAGTGTGAAGGATCCAGCCAAAACAACTTTCGGTGGAGCAGATTTTTTCTGAAAAAAATCTAATGGGTAAATTACGATTTTGCCCCTAAGCTTTAGGATATTTACGAGATTGTCCTTGGAGCTTCAACTATAAATAGGCCTCCCCATTTCACTTGTAAATCAACTCAGAAATTACTCAAAAACACAAGTTTCCTCTTGTAGAGTGAGTGTTTGTTGAGTGAAGAGTTCTGTATTCCCACAATTTGTGGAAGGTGGTAATAAAATATTTTCGGAGTTGGTCCCATGGATGTAGCCCTAGTGTAAGGGTGAACCACGTAAAATTCTTGTGTTGTCTACTTTCTTTTCTTTCTTTGTCTATCATCATCTAGCTAGTTTTATTTATTTGTTGCCGCCTATATGGCTGGATCCGCCTAAATGGCTGGTTTTATTAACATGTTTCTGTTTTCTTTCCCAACAACTGGTATCAAAGCCGGTTGTTTCTGCTAAACAGCTGGCGAGAGTACTGTTCAAGTAAATAGTATTTTGTGAAAAAAAAAATACTATTTACGTGAATAGTGAATAGTGCAAATTGGTCTTCATCACCAATTTGGCAGAAGTTTGCAAAAGCGATCCGAGAAGAAGCACATAAGTCATGGAGAGCAACACAGGCACCATGGTGAAATTGACGGCAACAAATTATTCATTGTGGAAGTCAATGATGGAGGATCGTCTTAATTTATTGGACCTTTACGATCCAATTGAAGGCGATGGATCGAAGCCCGAAAAGATGTCTGATGGTGATTGGAAGAAATTAAAGAAGAAGACTTTAAGTACCATCCGTCAATGGGTGGATATTACTCTCTATAATCAAGTGTCCAAAGAAACAGATCCCCAAGTTCTTTGGAAGAAGCTAGAGAGTATGTACGAGACAAAGAATGCTCAATCAAAAATATTCATGATGCGAAAGCTCATGAATTTGAAACTACAAGAAGGACGAGCCGTAGCGGAGCACCTGAATGACTTCGAAGGCCTAGTCATGCAACTAATTTCAGCAGGCTTAACGCTTGAAGATGAGATGCAAGCATTGCTACTCTTGGGGTCATTACCAGACAGTTGGGATACTTTAGTGGTATCCTTAAGTAATTCTGCACCAGAAGGCAAAGTATCATTGAATATGGTAAGAAATAGCATACTCAATGAGGAGATCCGAAGAAGAGATGCTCCCAAAAATGAGACTCATGCTCTTGTCACAGAACGCAGGAGTCGAAGTAAAAGCAGAACACCAAGAGGGCATAGAGATCATTCCAAGTCCAGGGAGAGACGCAGTTGCTACAACTGTGGCAAGCCAGGCCATCTCAAGAAAAATTGTAGATTCCTGAAGAAGGAAATCCAGGACAAGAATCAGGCAAATGACAGAAACACTGCAGCAGCAACATCAGCCAGTGATGATGAAATAACACTCTTATGTAATCAAGGAGAGTGTTGTCATATTGCAGAACCAGATGAGGAATGGATTATCGACTCGGCTGCCTCATACCATTGTGTTCTCAAGAGGGAATACTTTACCACCTACAGAAAAGGAGATTTTGGCCACGTGAACATGGGGAACAAAAGTACTTCACAAATAGTGGGAATTGGTGACATCCACTTACAAACTGGTGTTGGGTGCACATTAATACTAAAAGATGTGCGGCATATTCCAGATATACGTTTGAACCTGATTTCTGTGAATGTGCTGGACAAGGAAGGATATGAACATTCCATGAAAGGTGGCAGATGGAAACTCACCAAGGGAAGCTTGGTGGTAGCAAAAGGGAAGTTATGTTGCACGCTTTACAAGACATATGTAAAGGTGTGTAAAGGACAACTAAATGCAGTGGAAAATGATGCTTCACCTAATTTATGGCACAGACGACTGGCGCACATAAGTGAGAAAGGATTACAACTTTTGGCCAAGCAGTCCCTTATTCCTCAAGCCAAAGGAGATTTTTTGAACCCTTGTGATTATTGCGTATTCGGTAAGCATCATAGAGTATCATTCAAAAAGAGCTCCAATCGGAAAAAGAATAAGTTGGAGCTAGTACATTCTGATGTATGTGGTCCCATGGAGGTAGAATCACTTGGTGGCAATAAATACTTTGTCACATTTATTGATGATGCTTCACGAAAGACATGGGTATACCTGCTACAAGCAAAAAGTCAGGTATTCCAATGTTTTCAGCAGTTTCATGCCATGGTAGAAAGGGAAACAGGAAAACAGTTGAAGTGTATCCGAACAGATAATGGTGGAGAATACATCTCAAAGGAGTTTAAAGATTATTGCTCCAAGTATGGTATTCGTCACGAGAAAACTGTTCCTGGCACACCTCAACACAATGGCATTGCAGAACGGATGAATCGTACAATTGTGGAGAAGGTACGATGTATGCTCAGAATGGCTAAACTACCAAAGCCATTTTGGGGAGAAGCTGTACAGACTGCTGTCTATCTCATCAACAGATTACCATCAGTACCATTGGGTTTTGATATTCCAGAGAGAGTTTGGGCAGGAAAAGAAGTAAGTTACTCTCATCTGAAAGTCTTTGGCTGCAAAGCATTTATGCACGTGCCAAAGGAACAAAGATCAAAGCTGGATGATAAAGCCATTCCTTGTGTTTTTGTTGGATACGGAAATGAGGAATTTGGTTACAAGCTATGGGATCCAGAAAGGAAGAGAATTGTCAGAAGCAGAGACGTAATATTCCATGAGCACGAGACGATAGAAGATCTAAAAGGTGGGGAAGCTGCAAAACCTATGGAAGATGGTGTTAATCCAACATCTCATGTTCCATCAGAATGTGCCACTGATGGAAGACAAACCCAAGAACCAGAACATGAGACAGAAGAGCCAGTTTTTGGGGATGAAGAAAGCGTAGATGAAGAAGTTGTTGTACCTGATACAGAGGCTAATGAGCAGGGGGAGCCATCCTATACCTCTGGGCAAGTAGAACCACAAATAAGAAGATCTACCAGAGAACGCCAACCATCTACAAAGTACCCCAATTATGAATACATCCTCATTGCTGATGAGGGAGAGCCTGAAAGCTTCCAAGAAGTGCAGTCTCATAAAGACAAAGGCTGCTGGGTGAAGGCAATGCAAGAGAAGATGGATTCTTTAAAAAGGAACAATACATATGAATTAGTACAGCTGCCAAAAGGAAGAAGAGTACTCAAAAATAAATGGGTATTCAAACTAAAGAAAGATGGTGATAAGCTAGTCAGACATAAAGCGAGACTCGTGGTAAAGGGTTTCAGCCAAAAGCAAGGTATTGACTTTGAAGAAATTTTTTCTCCAGTTGTTAAAATGTGTTCTATCAGAGTCATACTAGGACTAGTAGCAAGCATGGATCTGGAGTTGGAGCAGCTTGATGTAAAGACAGCTTTTTTGCATGGTGATTTAGATGAAGAGATCTATATGGAGCAACCTGAAGGCTTTGAGGTCAAAGGAAAAGAAGATATGGTTTGCAAGTTGAAAAAGAGCTTGTACGGATTAAAACAAGCTCCACGACAATGGTATAAGAAGTTTGACTCGTTCATAAAAAGTCAAGGTTTCAAAAGAACAGATGCAGATCCTTGTGTGTATATCAACAGATATCCAAATGGTAAATTCCTTATCCTTCTCCTATATGTGGATGATATGCTAATTGTAGGCCAAGATGTTCAAATGATCAAAAATCTAAAAGTAGAATTGTCAAAGGCATTTGACATGAAGGACATGGGCGTAGCAAAGCATATCTTAGGAATGGACATCATCAGAGATAGGAAAGCAGGAAAATTGTGGTTATCACAAGAAAGATATATTGAACGGGTTCTAGAGAGGTTCAATATGAAAAATGCTAAGCCTGTTATTACACCACTTGCTGGGCATTTCAAACTCAGCAAGAGATCATGTCCAATAATAAGGGAGAAAATGTCAACAATTCCATACTCTTCAGCAGTCGGAAGCTTAATGTATGCTATGGTGTGTACAAGACCAGATATCGCTCATGCTGTTGGCGTCGTGAGTAGGTATTTATCAAATCCCGGGAAGACACATTGGGAAGCAGTAAAATGGATCTTGAGATACTTGAGAGGAACATCCAAACTGTGTTTAAGATTTGGAGGAGCCAAACCAATTCTTGAAGGCTATACAGATGCAGATATGGCTGGAGACCTTGATGATAGAAAATCCACTTCAGGATATATATTTACTTTTTCAGGGGGAGCTATATCATGGCAATCTAAGTTGCAAAAATGCATTTCCTTATCCACAACTGAAGCAGAATATGTTGCGGCTACTGAAGCTGGAAAGGAGATGTTGTGGATGAAGAAATTTCTTCAAGAATTAGGGTTGAAGCAAGAGGAATACATAGTTTATTGCGATAGTCAAAGTGCTTTAGACTTGAGCAAGAACACTATGTATCATTCTCGGACCAAACATATTGATGTAAGATATCACTGGATTAGATTGGCCATTGAAAAACAGTTATTTCAGTTAAAGAAGATTCATACAGATAGAAATGCTGCTGATATGCTAACAAAGAATGTGACCAGAGAAAAGCTCAGACAATGTATCGAGCTTGTCGGAATGACTATTTAGAATGTTTGGAAAATATGGCTGGAGGGGGAGATTTGAAGGATCCAGCCAAAACAACTTTCGGTGGAGCAGATTTTTTCTGAAAAAAATCTAATGGGTAAATTACGATTTTGCCCCTAAGCTTTAGGATATTTACGAGATTGTCCTTGGAGCTTCAACTATAAATAGGCCTCCCCATTTCACTTGTAAATCAACTCAGAAATTACTCAAAAACACAAGTTTCCTCTTGTAGAGTGAGTGTTTGTTGAGTGAAGAGTTCTGTATTCCCACAATTTGTGGAAGGTGGTAATAAAATATTTTCGGAGTTGGTCCCATGGATGTAGCCCTAGTGTAAGGGTGAACCACGTAAAATTCTTGTGTTGTCTACTTTCTTTTCTTTCTTTGTCTATCATCATCTAGCTAGTTTTATTTATTTGTTGCCGCCTATATGGCTGGATCCGCCTAAATGGCTGGTTTTATTAACATGTTTCTGTTTTCTTTCCCAACAACTGGTATCAAAGCCGGTTGTTTCTGCTAAACAGCTGGCGAGAGTACTGTTCAAGTAAATAGTATTTTGTGAAAAAAAAAATACTATTTACGTGAATAGTGAATAGTGCAAATTGGTCTTCATCACCAATTTGGCAGAAGTTTGCAGAAGCGATCCGAGAAGAAGCACATAAGTCATGGAGAGCAACACAGGCACCATGGTGAAATTGACGGCAACAAATTATTCATTGTGGAAGTCAATGATGGAGGATCGTCTTAATTTATTGGACCTTTACGATCCAATTGAAGGCGATGGATCGAAGCCCGAAAAGATGTCTGATGGTGATTGGAAGAAATTAAAGAAGAAGACTTTAAGTACCATCCGTCAATGGGTGGATATTACTCTCTATAATCAAGTGTCCAAAGAAACAGATCCCCAAGTTCTTTGGAAGAAGCTAGAGAGTATGTACGAGACAAAGAATGCTCAATCAAAAATATTCATGATGCGAAAGCTCATGAATTTGAAACTACAAGAAGGACGAGCCGTAGCGGAGCACCTGAATGACTTCGAAGGCCTAGTCATGCAACTAATTTCAGCAGGCTTAACGCTTGAAGATGAGATGCAAGCATTGCTACTCTTGGGGTCATTACCAGACAGTTGGGATACTTTAGTGGTATCCTTAAGTAATTCTGCACCAGAAGGCAAAGTATCATTGAATATGGTAAGAAATAGCATACTCAATGAGGAGATCCGAAGAAGAGATGCTCCCAAAAATGAGACTCATGCTCTTGTCACAGAACGCAGGAGTCGAAGTAAAAGCAGAACACCAAGAGGGCATAGAGATCATTCCAAGTCCAGGGAGAGACGCAGTTGCTACAACTGTGGCAAGCCAGGCCATCTCAAGAAAAATTGTAGATTCCTGAAGAAGGAAATCCAGGACAAGAATCAGGCAAATGACAGAAACACTGCAGCAGCAACATCAGCCAGTGATGATGAAATAACACTCTTATGTAATCAAGGAGAGTGTTGTCATATTGCAGAACCAGATGAGGAATGGATTATCGACTCGGCTGCCTCATACCATTGTGTTCTCAAGAGGGAATACTTTACCACCTACAGAAAAGGAGATTTTGGCCACGTGAACATGGGGAACAAAAGTACTTCACAAATAGTGGGAATTGGTGACATCCACTTACAAACTGGTGTTGGGTGCACATTAATACTAAAAGATGTGCGGCATATTCCAGATATACGTTTGAACCTGATTTCTGTGAATGTGCTGGACAAGGAAGGATATGAACATTCCATGAAAGGTGGCAGATGGAAACTCACCAAGGGAAGCTTGGTGGTAGCAAAAGGGAAGTTATGTTGCACGCTTTACAAGACATATGTAAAGGTGTGTAAAGGACAACTAAATGCAGTGGAAAATGATGCTTCACCTAATTTATGGCACAGACGACTGGCGCACATAAGTGAGAAAGGATTACAACTTTTGGCCAAGCAGTCCCTTATTCCTCAAGCCAAAGGAGATTTTTTGAACCCTTGTGATTATTGCGTATTCGGTAAGCATCATAGAGTATCATTCAAAAAGAGCTCCAATCGGAAAAAGAATAAGTTGGAGCTAGTACATTCTGATGTATGTGGTCCCATGGAGGTAGAATCACTTGGTGGCAATAAATACTTTGTCACATTTATTGATGATGCTTCACGAAAGACATGGGTATACCTGCTACAAGCAAAAAGTCAGGTATTCCAATGTTTTCAGCAGTTTCATGCCATGGTAGAAAGGGAAACAGGAAAACAGTTGAAGTGTATCCGAACAGATAATGGTGGAGAATACATCTCAAAGGAGTTTAAAGATTATTGCTCCAAGTATGGTATTCGTCACGAGAAAACTGTTCCTGGCACACCTCAACACAATGGCATTGCAGAACGGATGAATCGTACAATTGTGGAGAAGGTACGATGTATGCTCAGAATGGCTAAACTACCAAAGCCATTTTGGGGAGAAGCTGTACAGACTGCTGTCTATCTCATCAACAGATTACCATCAGTACCATTGGGTTTTGATATTCCAGAGAGAGTTTGGGCAGGAAAAGAAGTAAGTTACTCTCATCTGAAAGTCTTTGGCTGCAAAGCATTTATGCACGTGCCAAAGGAACAAAGATCAAAGCTGGATGATAAAGCCATTCCTTGTGTTTTTGTTGGATACGGAAATGAGGAATTTGGTTACAAGCTATGGGATCCAGAAAGGAAGAGAATTGTCAGAAGCAGAGACGTAATATTCCATGAGCACGAGACGATAGAAGATCTAAAAGGTGGGGAAGCTGCAAAACCTATGGAAGATGGTGTTAATCCAACATCTCATGTTCCATCAGAATGTGCCACTGATGGAAGACAAACCCAAGAACCAGAACATGAGACAGAAGAGCCAGTTTTTGGGGATGAAGAAAGCGTAGATGAAGAAGTTGTTGTACCTGATACAGAGGCTAATGAGCAGGGGGAGCCATCCTATACCTCTGGGCAAGTAGAACCACAAATAAGAAGATCTACCAGAGAACGCCAACCATCTACAAAGTACCCCAATTATGAATACATCCTCATTGCTGATGAGGGAGAGCCTGAAAGCTTCCAAGAAGTGCAGTCTCATAAAGACAAAGGCTGCTGGGTGAAGGCAATGCAAGAGAAGATGGATTCTTTAAAAAGGAACAATACATATGAATTAGTACAGCTGCCAAAAGGAAGAAGAGTACTCAAAAATAAATGGGTATTCAAACTAAAGAAAGATGGTGATAAGCTAGTCAGACATAAAGCGAGACTCGTGGTAAAGGGTTTCAGCCAAAAGCAAGGTATTGACTTTGAAGAAATTTTTTCTCCAGTTGTTAAAATGTGTTCTATCAGAGTCATACTAGGACTAGTAGCAAGCATGGATCTGGAGTTGGAGCAGCTTGATGTAAAGACAGCTTTTTTGCATGGTGATTTAGATGAAGAGATCTATATGGAGCAACCTGAAGGCTTTGAGGTCAAAGGAAAAGAAGATATGGTTTGCAAGTTGAAAAAGAGCTTGTACGGATTAAAACAAGCTCCACGACAATGGTATAAGAAGTTTGACTCGTTCATAAAAAGTCAAGGTTTCAAAAGAACAGATGCAGATCCTTGTGTGTATATCAACAGATATCCAAATGGTAAATTCCTTATCCTTCTCCTATATGTGGATGATATGCTAATTGTAGGCCAAGATGTTCAAATGATCAAAAATCTAAAAGTAGAATTGTCAAAGGCATTTGACATGAAGGACATGGGCGTAGCAAAGCATATCTTAGGAATGGACATCATCAGAGATAGGAAAGCAGGAAAATTGTGGTTATCACAAGAAAGATATATTGAACGGGTTCTAGAGAGGTTCAATATGAAAAATGCTAAGCCTGTTATTACACCACTTGCTGGGCATTTCAAACTCAGCAAGAGATCATGTCCAATAATAAGGGAGAAAATGTCAACAATTCCATACTCTTCAGCAGTCGGAAGCTTAATGTATGCTATGGTGTGTACAAGACCAGATATCGCTCATGCTGTTGGCGTCGTGAGTAGGTATTTATCAAATCCCGGGAAGACACATTGGGAAGCAGTAAAATGGATCTTGAGATACTTGAGAGGAACATCCAAACTGTGTTTAAGATTTGGAGGAGCCAAACCAATTCTTGAAGGCTATACAGATGCAGATATGGCTGGAGACCTTGATGATAGAAAATCCACTTCAGGATATATATTTACTTTTTCAGGGGGAGCTATATCATGGCAATCTAAGTTGCAAAAATGCATTTCCTTATCCACAACTGAAGCAGAATATGTTGCGGCTACTGAAGCTGGAAAGGAGATGTTGTGGATGAAGAAATTTCTTCAAGAATTAGGGTTGAAGCAAGAGGAATACATAGTTTATTGCGATAGTCAAAGTGCTTTAGACTTGAGCAAGAACACTATGTATCATTCTCGGACCAAACATATTGATGTAAGATATCACTGGATTAGATTGGCCATTGAAAAACAGTTATTCCAGTTAAAGAAGATTCATACAGATAGAAATGCTGCTGATATGCTAACAAAGAATGTGACCAGAGAAAAGCTCAGACAATGTATCGAGCTTGTCGGAATGACTATTTAGAATGTTTGGAAAATATGGCTGGAGGGGGAGATTTGAAGGATCCAGCCAAAACAACTTTCGGTGGAGCAGATTTTTTCTGAAAAAAATCTAATGGGTAAATTACGATTTTGCCCCTAAGCTTTAGGATATTTACGAGATTGTCCTTGGAGCTTCAACTATAAATAGGCCTCCCCATTTCACTTGTAAATCAACTCAGAAATTACTCAAAAACACAAGTTTCCTCTTGTAGAGTGAGTGTTTGTTGAGTGAAGAGTTCTGTATTCCCACAATTTGTGGAAGGTGGTAATAAAATATTTTCGGAGTTGGTCCCATGGATGTAGCCCTAGTGTAAGGGTGAACCACGTAAAATTCTTGTGTTGTCTACTTTCTTTTCTTTCTTTGTCTATCATCATCTAGCTAGTTTTATTTATTTGTTGCCGCCTATATGGCTGGATCCGCCTAAATGGCTGGTTTTATTAACATGTTTCTGCTTTCTTTCCCAACAGAGTGAAGTGTTTCATAATAATACCCTATTCATTTTGTAATTTGCAGTATTCAATTATGATGCTGGAAAACACAACGTGTTCAAAGTGAATGGAACATTATTCCAGAGCTGCACGGTTCCTCCAGCAAGTGAAGGATTGCACACTGGAAGTGACAGTATTGTATTGGAAACTCCTGGCAGAAAATGGTACATATGTGGTTTTGTTGGTCACTGCAATGCTGGCCAAAAACTTGTTATTACTGTTCAGCCCCAAAATCTGCCTCCAACACCTGCACCTTCACCTCTTCAACATCACCCTCATTTTGGTGGATGGGTGCCTAAGAAGCTATTTAGAATATTTCATTAAACTTCACTGTTGGTTTAACCTATGCTTTGAGCGATTGATATTCTTTTATACGCTTGGGAGAGTGATATTAGTGCTTTGTTAGTACCGGAGGTCCTCAGAATAAATTATTATTGTTTCTATTTCAAAGTTCAAATTGTAAGTTTGTGAATTAGCTAATAAGCTCAATCCAACAACCATTTAAATAAAATTGAAATTTACATTCCGTTCTGCTCTGATCTTCCTATTCCATTACATGACTGTTGTAGTTTTCATTATAATTTTATCCATTTTAACAGTCACTAGAATTTTGTCAACTTTGTTTGTTATTGATTGAATATCTGTGAAAGAAAGGAAACTAAAGAGAGGCTAGTTTCTCTCATTACTTTCTCCTACGAGAGAAGAGTGAAAAAAGAGGTTCACTGAAAATGTCCATAATCCGTAATGTACAACAGTACAAGTACTTGTCTGTTCAGTTAAAGAATTACAAGCTAACTGAACCCACTAGGCCTTATAAACTTGAATTTATTTCTCAAAGATTGCGAATCCTTTTGTTATGCACTTGTGAAACGATATCAAATGTCAAACCCAATAAATTATATGTTGCAAATCCTCCCGAATAGAGTTTAGGACAACACGTTGAACATCAGTCTCCTTGCAGTTATGCAATCCATTATCCAACACCGGTTATTGTTTGTATTTAAACAAATAAAATCAAAGCAAATGAAAAACCTTGAATATTTAATGTTTCAGCTTAACAAGACGAGGATGCAAAACAACTGTTACATATTGTGTTTCACAGCAGAACTTCTTTTCATTCAGCAAAGGTAACAATACATTTACATAATTACATATACATATACAAGTGCAAAACAAGAGAATTCCAAACATAGCCTAGCAACTACAAACACAAACACAAGTTCACAACTAAAAAAATCCAAAAACAACATGATACAACTCCAAAACTTCACCAACATGAAAAGAAACTAAACTACTTCTCCACTACCTTTGCAGAGGCAATACTAATGATATACTCAATCTCCTCTGCTACCTCTTTCATGGAAGGCCGGTTCTGTCTCCTCTCCTCCAAGCACCCCAAAGCCAGAAAAGCCACGGCCTTCATAGTTTCTAACTCAATAGTGGTAGCTCCATTCTTCAACATTGGATCAATAATATCCATCAACTTCTCCTCGGCCACAATTCTATGCACATAAACCGCCAAGTTGACATCATCCGGTGCCCTATGAAAATCTATAGCCTTCTGAGCCGTCAAAAGCTCAAGCAGCACCACCCCAAAACTATAAACATCACTCTTATCAGTCAACTGATAGTTCCTATAATACTCAGGGTCAAGGTAACCAAGGGTGCCCTGAGCACAAGTAGAGATATGACTCATATCCGTTTGAGCCAACCTAGACAAGCCAAAATCGGAAACCTTGGCACTCATCTTGTTGTCAAGGAGAATGTTGCTGGACTTGACATCTCTGTGGTAGATAGGAGGCACAGCCATGAAGTGAAGGTAAGCAAGAGCCTCAGCAGTGTGACGTGCAATTTGAAGGCGATGAGTCCAAGTGAGAAAAGCACGTCCCTTTGACATTTGATCTTGCAAATGATCAAGAAGGGTACCATTTTCTATAAACTCATAGACCAAAATAGGTTGCTCTAGTTCGACACAGCAACCAAGTAGACCAACGAGGTTGCGGTGGTTGACTTGGCACAATATGCGAACCTCGTTGAGGACTTGGTCGGTGCCTTTGGGGTTGCCAAGCTTGGCGCATTTGACGGCCACGACAGTGCCGTCTTGGAGAGTGCCCTTGTAGACTTCGCCGTAGCCTCCGACGCCGAGAAGCCTGTCGCTGGAGAAGTCGTTAGTGGCTTTCTTTATATCTCTGCCGCTGAAAAGTTTGGCGGCTCTGCCACCGCCACTGGCGTTCAGAATTCCTTCGCGCTCCTTGGCTAACCGTGCTTGTGCTTCTTTCATGCGCTTCTGCCGTTTGTAGAGGAGAATGGCGATCGTCGCCAGGATAACTGCAGCTCCAACCCCGCATACTGAACCTGCACATAGTTTATCAATAAATACTGCATACTATCATTCAAAGGAGGCCACAGGAACTGGAGTTGACATCCAAGTTTAGTGCATCATACAAAATTAGATCTTTTCTTTTCTTTTCTTTTCCTTTCCTCAATACATGAAATGTACTGCCAATTTATCAGCACTGAATTCACATCAACTTATCAGAATATACTTTTTTTTGTAATGAAAATATACATATTTATTTAGTTCTTTTTATATATAAATTAAAACTTTATCTTTTCTTATAACGTACTACTCTTCTGTAGATTCCTTTAATCAGTATTTAATCTTCAACTGCCAACTATGCAATTTATACCAATTAGACCTCCAATATTGACCAGGACTTTTAAGTTCACATAAATGATGAATTGCTTCTGGTTTTCTGACATTCTAAAATATGTTGTCTCTCAAATTTAATATCAGTTTAATGTTGGTCTCTCTAAATTAAAAAAAAAAAAACTTATTTTAGTCTCTTTGTCTAGTCTTCTAAATAAAACTCACTTGTTAATGAATTTATTCCATAAATTCACCTACTAATTTCTTTATAATTGAAAACTTCACATTAAAGCAACAGGATTAATTCCATCTATCTTTTTGTGATGTTACAAATGGTTCGAAAACTAAAGCATATTTTTTTAAAATTATAAGAAACTTACCTAGATAGACGAACAAAGAACATATTTAATTTTTTAAAATAAAAAAAAATGTAAAAGTGGAAATTAGATGGGTAGTGTACCTGCTATTATGGCGGTTGTGTTGGTTGAGTGGTCACAACCATCGGGATTCTGGCAAGTAATCTCTGCAAAAAGAAGTCAACGCAGCCACCAAATGAGAAAAGTTGAAAGAAAAAAAGTTAGGTAGAATCCCATAAAATACAACTCACTTTTAGCACAGAGCCCCTGAATAGGGTCCCAGACGAGCCCATGGTTACAGAAGCACCTCTTGATCCCACTTCCGGAAGAAGCATCGGGCCCACAAGTGGAGGTGGCAGAGTCACAATCCCCCTGGGACCCACACACAGTTTCCCTGGGCGACAACCACTGAATCTCCAAGCCCGGTTGGGGCCAGCGGTTGACGGGAAGACCCGAGTCCAGGTTAACAAAACTAGAGTAAGCACTACAGCCAGAGTCCCTCACGCGAATCCCGTAGGAGTTGCTAGAGCCGCCGGTGCGGTAGGTGCAGCAGAGGGGGGCGTGGGAGCAGGCGGAGGCGGAGGCGGTGGCGTTGATGTAGCGGTGGCAGGCGCTGGCGGCGGAGCAGTTGAGGGGGGACTGGAGGAGCGAGGTGGTGCAGTTGAGGTAGACGATGGTGTTGGAGCTGGTGATGTTGAAGGGGAGGGTGTTGTTGAGCTGGATCCCCTGGTGGGCTTTGTCGGTGGTGACGCAGGTGTTGGAGAGGAAGGGTGCGGGCTGGATGACGAGGCGTTGGGCTTTGGCGTTGATGGAGAGGATGGGGTAGGAGTTGTTGAGCGTGTCGAAGAGGAGGCTGTTGCTGCTGCTGCTGCTGCACCTTATTTTGTAGGAGGGGTCGCCGCACGAGGGGGTGGTGCTCAGGGGGAACGGCACCGTCGTGTTGCCGCAGGGTGGGCATGGGCTCCATGACCTCACGTGAGTCGCGCGTGAGAGCAGGAGAACCAGGGGTGTCAGCAAGAGGATGAGCCTCGCCATGGAACCCATTCGGTTGTACTGCGTCTTCATGCTCGTCTTCCTGCCTGTCTGTCTATATATATCTATTATATGGATGAATGCTGCCATTTTTCTTTATGTTTGTTTCACTTTTTTTTTTATGATTGGTTTTAGTGTTGGAAAATGTTTCTAAATATGGGATATACGGCTACAAAGATTTTAAGAAAAAAATATAGAACAAACAATAGCTCATTTTAAATAAAATAAAAAACTATAATTTTTTAACATGTTATATAACTTAGTTGACCACTCTTTCCATCCAAATCACGTATTTCTTTATATATATGACTTAAATATAAGATCATACTTGAGAGAATTGTGTTTGGTATTATTCATATCAACAATTTTTTTTTTTTTTAAAAAAAAATTGAATACTTCTACTATCGTTTAACACATAATAAGAGAGGAAAGAAAAAATATATTTTTTAATAATTCATCCTGTGATAAAAGAAAGACATAAAAATATAAGAAACATTGATAAAATATTTTAGAATATAAAATTTTATTAGTCTTAATTTTTTAATAATTATATTACTGGTATAAAATATTCATAAAATTCATTTATCATTTTTATTTTATGTATAATGATGACAATTTCTGGTGATATATTCTAATAAATGATTATTGGAGTGTCTTCCTTATACAAGTTCATAAAATATTAGTTGCTAATGCTTAATCATTATAGTAAGGAGTTAGGGGATAATTTACATAATTTTTTGTATTTTAATTTTGTCGTCATTATAAAAAAAAATAGTGCTTAATGTATGTAAAATAAAAATAATGTTAAATTAAAAAAGCTTTTGCAGGTGTGTTTGTATTTTTTATGAAATAGTGATAAAATGTAATTAAGAATATGAAAGTAATTTCTAATGTTTAACAAAATTTATAGTTGATTGATTAAAGAAATGAGTTACTTGAATTATAAAATAAAATTGAGTAATGTGTAATAATGGAATCTATTTAACCTAATGATTTGTAGATAAAGATAACCAAATAATTTATTTATATGAAAAGGAAAGAGAAGGGAAGATAATAAAAAGAAAAGTAACGGGTTACATTATGAGAATTGACTATACGTATTTATAATTGGTATTTTTCAATAATATAGTGCCACTATCATCTGTGTTCACCATTTTCCTGCTGTTGTTTCTTCAATTATTGTCATTACTTGCCACATACTGTAGTGTACAGTTATCTTATTGGAGGGTTACATAAAATCTGTTAAAAAAACTCAACATGTTATTTTTAAGTTTGTTTTGTTGACTAAATATGTAAGTTGATTTAATTTTTTTGAGTTGTATGAGTTATGAAGCTTTGTTTTTTTTTTTTCCAAGGAACGCGTCGAATTCAAACCTTACAAAAATGAATGTTAGGAACGACTTATTATATATATATATATAAGAGGGTTATAATTACACTGATATAACTTTTACCAAGTGTTACACTACTCAATAACTTTATATTAAATATGAATTTTGTAAATCTAACCGTTAGATTGAGTCATATCACTTTATATGTGCATATCAAATTTTGTTAAAATTAAATAATAATTTGAACGTGATCAAAGTGTTCATATTTTAGTATATTTTGAAATGAATATATTACGTCAATCTTGTTTTATAAAAATGAAATATCAAATCATCTTGGATTAATATAAAATTTTGTATATATGATCTAAGTTATATGAATTTTCAATCTAACGGTTAGATTTACAAAATTCGCATTTAATATAAAGTAATTGAGCGGTGTAACACTTAGTAAAAGTTACACCGGCGTTATTATAACCCCCTTCTATATATATATATATAAAAGAAGAATTTATTTATTCCAAAAGTCAGTCTACCTAAATTTACTTTGTTCAATAACTCATGTTCTACATCAAATTTTAACGATTTAATCGTTGAATTTAAAGTTCTTAATGCATAGATCAAGTTTGTAAATTTTTTAAGAATTTAAAAATCATTTGATACTTCATTTCATTAATTCAAATTCACACACACACACACATACACACACACACACACACACACACACACACACACACACACACACATATATATATATATATATATATATATATTTTGATGCGTAACTCAAGTTATGGGCTCTCTGTCATGATCATGCTAATTAAGCATGCGATTGACAACGACAAGCATTGGTTACTACGGAGCTCCCTATTTTAATCACGTCGAGCAAAAAATGAGTGACATTAGACCTAAAAACTCGAGAATTCTCTAACTTGGTGATACTGAGTCTCAAAGATGTGGCGCCAAGCATCATCAAGTTAGTGGATATTTGTCTAAATGACATCGAGAGTAGGTTGAGTAGTGTCAGACATGAATTAGGTAGTGTAGACCCCTAAAATTGTCCGGGTCGGAAATAAAGCTTGAAGACTCTCGAAGACTGAAGGAAGATCAGCCAGAAGGACTCCTGGAAGGCCCTAGGAGGGTTCTCTGTAGGTCTAGAGGTCTTAGAATAGCTCAAAATAAGGAAGTGGAGGGAATGAAGCCCAATACGGCCGTACTGAACTTAATACGGCCGTATTGAAGCTTCAATACGGCCGCAGTGAACTCAATACGGCGTATTGAAGTTTCTGAAACTTCAATACGGCCGTACTGAAATCAATACGGCCGTATTGAAGCTTCAATACAGCCGCAGTGAACTCAATACGGGCGCATTGAAATTTCTGAATTTCAATACGGCCGTATTGAAGTTCAAAAATTTCAATACGGCCGTATTGCTCCTGTAGGCCGTATTGCGCCTATTCCCTATAAATATGACGTCAATTGGACGTCATTCCACACTTTTGAACATAGTTTCAACCCTCTCCTTGAGTATTCTGGGGTTTTTGAGCAGTGTTCTACCCTAGAAATCACTCGGAGAGTTGATCCGACAAAGTTCTTGAGCCCCGAGCCATTTTGCTTGAGGATCGAACCTAGTCGAAGGGAAATCCTCCGGATTTCCATAGTTAAAAGTTTTTAGGAAGGAGCGAGCGAGCTTGTAGAGCGAGGGAACGCCAAAAAGCTTCCCAGTTTTACTCAATATATAAAAGCACGCTTCAAGAGGTTTCTTCTTAAATCCTTCCTTTTACTGCTTTCTGTGTGCATATTTAAACTGTCATCATGTAGATAGTTAATTTATAATTGCTTAGAATAAATAGGGGTAATTTAGTAATTTTACGCTGTTATTTTAGAAAATAATCTGTCATAGGGAACCCGAAAGGGGCGCTGTGGGGTGCTAACACCTTCCCCACGCGTAACCGACTCCCTTACCCAACTCTGGTTGTAATGGCCAAAGTTGATTTGTAAAATCAATTGCCTTATCCCTTTTTCCAATGTTTTGAGTAAAACATTGGTGGCGACTCCACGAACCCCTCCTTTTGCGAAAACCACTAATCCATGGAGGGTCCCGCTTGGGATTAATATGGATTGGTGAATCATTTAATAAAATTGCTCGTTTGACAAGGTCTCAGTTTGAGAATACGTCATTCTAGCAATCCATATTTTTAAACAAATAAACGAGTCCAACCATCCTTCGCGAATGCCGAAAGCCCGTTTGGGCCGGTGGCGACAGATGGCGACTCCACTGGGGAAGCTTCGAGAGTCAGTCCCATTTAGTGACAGATTATTTTTAACAAATGATAGTTAAAATTACTTTATTACCCCTTTGCTTGTATGATAACATGCTTTATATATTTGGCTTTAAATAACTGTTGTTTGTTTAAATTTCCGCAATTGTTTGAAATAAAAATTGCACACAAACCTTTGCACACAACAGTTCCCTCTATACCCGGGGGCATGAGTGGTAATCCATAGGGAGTGGATGTTAGTACGGCCGGTTGAATGGGTCCATAGGAGCCTACGAGACCGTTGTCGGAAAAACATCACTCAAGGTGATAACCATGAACTTGAGTCCGACAGTGCGTTGGAGCTTTCCATCGACTTACGACGAGAGGAATTGGGTCCCTATAATGGGGGCACCTTGGGGGCCTTTGACCAAGTGAGAACAGTTAGATCCTCCTTGAATATGCACTTTTCTGCAGGAGACCCCTACCTCGTGGTTCGCTCGTGACTGTTCGTGGATGAGTGAATTGTGTGTGCATTTTTATGTGACATTGTATGAGCATACATTGCACCTTTTAAACATACAACATTCTTTTTAAAATAAAAAGAATAAATAGAAATAAAGATCTTCTAGTACATGGTGTTAACATCTACCTTCATCACATTCATATAGGTAGTTTCCCTTTTCACCCAAAAAATACAAAAAATATATAAAATAAAAAATACCCAAAAAAAAGAAAAAAAAGGGTCATTTATCCAAACCAAGCAATATCATGCATCATCTTAGGGACATCCTAAAAACATGATAATGCTTAGTTGAATAAACACAATGCATGCATATTCATCGCCATCATCTCATATCATGCATTCTTATCAAAGATCATGGAGGGATCTAGATTTGCATTTCATACATCCCTCCCAATAAATCATTAATAAACATTAATAAAAAGAAAGAAATAATCGATGCGTATGTTCAAGATGGATCGCACGCCATTTGCTATTAAGTGTAAGCCAACAACCGCGCCAAGCAAGCGCACATCAACTCCGTTGTTGGTAATCAAGACGAACAAAGGGGAAGGTCCAATGCCGTTAAGGATCACTACTCCAAGGCCTTTTCCCTACGAAGCGAATAAGGCTGTGCCGTGGATATACGACATCCATTTTTCTGCCGACAGCGATATCTCCAACATCGCTGGACTTGGGGGCATGACTAGGAGTGGCAGGATCTACACTCCCGAAGATCTTCATGATAAAGCCCCCAAGAATAAAAAAAGAAGAAAAGAAAACCGAGAAAAAAGAATCCGAGGAGGAGACAGACGAGCTGTTAAAGTTTATCCGACAGAGCGAGTACTCCATCATGGATCAACTTCATAGGACGCCAGCAAAGATTACGCTGTTGTCGTTGATCCTAAGTTCCGAACCGCATCGGCAAGCTCTGTCGAAAGTCTTGAACGAGGCATATGTGTCGCACACTATCTCCCAAGACAAGTTTGAGGGGATTGTTAGTCACATCACGGCTAGTGATCACCTCACCTTCACCGATGAAGAAATCCCCGCTGAGGGACCGAACCACAACAAGCCCTTGCACATCTCTGTAAAGTGCAAGGAGTATCACATCGCCAAAGTCTTGGTAGATAATGGATCTTCCTTGAACGTGATGCCAAAAAGAACGCTCGATCAAGTGGCAATCAAGGGAGTCCAAATGCGCCCGAGCAACATGATCGTTCGAGCTTTCGACGGCTCTAAAAGAGAAGTGGTGGGAGAAGTCAATCTTCCAATCCAAATTGGACCCACCGTCTTTAATGTCGAATTCCAAGTGATGGACATTACTCCGGCATACAGCTGTCTCCTCGGCCGACCTTGGATTCATGATGCGAAAGCTGTACCCTCTACGCTCCACCAGAAAGTCAAGTTCATAGTGGGTGACAAACTGGTGACCGTGCAAGCTGAAGATGACATACTCATCAGCAAGCCATCCAACATACCTTATGTGGATGCAGCAGAGGAAGCTTTAGAAACCGCCTTCCAAGCATTGGAGATCGCCAATGTTGAGACATTTCCCCGAGAAATGAAGAAGGTAGCTCATATGCTCACAAAGAACGGATACTTGCCAGGACAAGGATTAGGCAAGGACTCCCAAGGAATCCCGGAGCTACCCATTATCAAGGACAATCCGGGGAAACAAGGGTTAGGATACAACCCTGTTAAAGATCAAAGAACGAAGAGGAATCAAGATCCTTCTCGACGTTCTTTAAGCCAGATCTTTAGGAAGGCTGGTTCACAAACGTCAAGGCCAGCTGTCGTCATCAAGTGTCCTTTTCCTTCTAATAGGGATGTGTAAATTCAGTGACTATTAGAGATCACTCCTCGGGGACAGCCCGACCCCCGAGCCTCGATAGGGCACATGTTTCCGCTGCGATTATAATAAAATCATTCTTCATTAATTCTTTATTGCTTCTTTTCTTGCTTGCAATAAAATTCTAAACCACGTTATTTAACCCTGTTTGAATAAACATAAGTGAGGTTAAAATCGTCTTAATAAAAATAAACCCGCATCTTTTTATGTGGAAGTGTGTGACAACTTGGAGCACCTTTCCTTGGCCTCAATAAGTGCCATCATGGATAAAGAAATCCTAAAGACAAAAAGCTCGGCAGGAAACCCAAAAAGGGGACTGCGCAAAAATAAGAGCAAAAGACCCGCTAGGAATCCCACAGAAGGGTGACCTAGGCAAAAATTAGGGTTACAAAATAATGAACAAAGACAAAAGCCCGCTAAGACATCACAAATAAGTGTTTTAGGCAAAAGTTAGGGCCGTCAAAAAAAAGAAAAACAAAATAAATCCATGATGGTACCATCAATTGAATTCAACAAGGAGCTCAAGAAAAGCTATCCAAGTTGTCAAAGCACAATCATTAATAACAAAGATGTGCTTAACTTCATAAGTGTTTAATCGAACAAACCTAAACACAATAAGCCTACCATTGGCCAGCCATTCTTACAAAATCCATTTTTCAAAAAATAAAATAATCCCCTCTAAAACACAAACTTTTGAAAATATATCCTTTCCTCCTTTTCTCTCTTGTCCCAACGATTTTTGAATAATCTAGTGGAAACATGGAGATATAGTGGTCAATAGGAGGGTTGACACATCTCTTAAAGAAAGGGAAGAATCATTTGGTTGATGACACCAAAATCAAAATACGCATCATTCCTCGGTAACAGAAATCGGCAGAGCACAGTCCGTCTGGAGGAATGGCAAAATCCAAACAGAAAAACGCATCGGTTAATTCTTTTGAAAAAAGAATCAAATAGAATTAGGTGCATCATACCGCATACATGCATACAGATGATAGGTGTAATGGAAGATCGCTTATTCTCTGTTTATTGAAAAAAACAAAAAATATATATATATATATATAAACTTCAGAAAAACAATACGCCCGTATCGTGTTCAGTATGCCCGTACCAAAATTAAGGTTATGAACAAATTTTCAATTCAATACGGGCATACTGAAATGAATAACGGCCGTATTGGCAATAACAGAAATCCTCCCTCACATCAATGACAAAATTCCTCCAAGAAGAAGAGGATAGGGGAAGCCATTCATTTTTTCCAAAAATAAAATAATTAAACTTGCATTTTGTGCATCGCGCACAATTAATTGCACATTCAAAGACCTCATCATGAGGCAATTGCATAAAATAGAAAAAATAGAAAAATTGCTTGTGTATGACAGCAGCAAACAAAATGCAAAGATTCAGAAAATCAACAGCGTCATACAGAATAACTGAGCCTGGAGAGGCTTGCCGAAAAAATACTCTCAGAATAACTGAGCCTGGAGAGGCTTGCCGAAACAATACTCCCACAGAATAACTGAGCCTGGAGAGGCTTGTCGAAATAATACTCTCTCAGAATAACTGAGCCTGGAGAGGCTTGCCGAAAGAATACTCTCAGAATAACTGAGCCTGGAGAGGCTCGCCGAAATAATACTCCCTCGTCATACAGAATAACTAAGCCTGGAGAGGCTTGCCGGAAAAAAATACTCTCAGAATAATTGAGCCTGGAGAGGCTTGCCGAAATAATACTCTCTCATAATAACTGAATTTAATTTCTTTGGCACTTTTAATTTCTGTACAGCAAAAGCCAAAAACATAAAAAAGGCAAAATACAGAAAAAGCCAAATCAGAAGAAAAGGCAAAATACAGAAAAAGCCGAAAATGAAAAAGGCAAGGATATAGAAAATCCAACAAAAAGATCCCGCAGAATAACCGAGCCTGGAGAGGCTTGCCGAAACAATACTCATCAGTTTGTACAGAATAACTGAGCCTGGAGAGGCTTACCAAAATACTCCTCATCCTCCACATCAAAGAATAAATGAGCCTGGAGAGGCTCGCAGAAATAATACTCCCCAGAGGGAACCTCAACTCATGCTCTTGGATTCAAAATCCCCAGCAAGAGCTATCAAGCAAGATCGTCAAAATCCCCAATGGAAGTACGATCTCCCAAGCAGAATATCCAAGTCAAAGGACTTAAACTTCCTCAGTGAAGATAGCTCTCCAACTCAAGTGTCGAGTGAGGCTAAGCCTGTAGAGGCTTCCTAAATAATACTCTGGGATACATAAGATCCCTCATTCCCCAATCGCCTACTCAGAGGCATCCCTGCAAAAGGAGAAAAATCAAAAAACATCAATAACCATTCCCCAAGCGGAATCCGGCACTCAGCCGAACACTGAACCCCATTCCCCAATCGCCTACATAAGAGGCACTCCTTCAAACGGAAAAATCATAAAAAGATCAATAATCATTCCCCAAGTGGAATCTGGCTCTCAGCCAATCATTGAACATCAAGGTGATATGCCTAACAGAAGAGGCTAATCAAAATCAACGACAAAATCCCCCAGTGGATAACAGCCTATACAGGGGCAGCAAAATCAGAAAACCAAAAGAGACACCCGAATAAGGATAAACCGGGATACTCCACCAACGTCAAAGGACGTCAGCCAAACATAAGGCATCGTTCAACTCAGAGAGAAAGAGCATCTGTGTCTATACCCCAAGGAGTCAGAAATTCCCCAAGGGTACCAACAATGCAATGCAAGTTGGGGCACAGGAACCTGTGAATGACTGCACATCCCCTAGACGGATCCCTGCGTTATCCAGCCCTCAGTGGCACAAAAATCAAAAACAATCGTCGAAGCAGCATCGTGGACTGCGGAGACAAAATCAACATCCAGAATCCCCAGCGGATAACAGCCTACACAGAGGCAGCAAAAAATCAGAAAATCAAAAAGAGTTACCCGAACAAGGATAACCGGGATACTCCACCAACGTCGAAAGGACGTCAGCCAATCATAAGGCACCGCTCACATCAGAAAGAGCATCTTTGTGTCTGCATCCCTAAGGAATCAGAAATTCCCCAGTGGGCACCAACTACGCAATGGAAAGTTGGGACACAAAAAACCTATGAGTAACTGCACATCCCCTAGACGGATCCCTGCGTTATCCAGCCCTCAGTGGCACAAAAATCAAAAAACAACCGTCGAAGCAGCATCGTGGACTGTGGAGACAAAATCATCACAAATCCCTGAAAAGGAAATATTCACGCTACCCCGTCGTCACAAACACGGAGGTATGCAGCTTCCGGCTCGAGCAATGAGCGAAGCTATCTCTGGAAAGGAGGTACTCACTGCTACCGTTTTCACAAGGGTACTTAGCTTCCGGCTCGAACAAAGAGTGAAGCTAAGCCTGGAGAGGCGGTACTCACAGCTTCCAGCTTGGGCAGCAAGCAAAGCAAAGCCTGGAGAGGCGAAACTCACACTGCTCACCGTCGTCACAAAGGTGCTTAGTTTCCGGCTCGAACAAAGAGCGAGACTAAGCCTGGAGAGGCGAAACTCACACTGCTACCGTTGTCACAAGGGTACTTAGCTTCCGGCTCGAACAAAGAGTGAAGCTAAGCCTGGAGAGGCGGTACTCACAGCTTCCAGCTTGGGCAGCAAGCAAAGTAAAACCTAGAGAGGCTACTCGACAATTTTCCACCGGAAGACGCTACAAGTCAGAAGGTCGGCGCATCACCCGGACAATTGGGTCAACTCCTTTACTTGTCAGCCGGTACACCAAAAGGCCGTCCGACTAAGTAAAGGGGGGGCAGCTGTAGACCCCTAAAATTGTCCGGGTCGGAAATAAAGCTTGAAGACTCTCGAAGACTGAAGGAAGATCAGCCAGAAGGACTCCTGGAAGGCCCTAGGAGGGTTCTCTGTAGGTCTAGAGGTCTTAGAATAGCTCAAAATAAGGAAGTGGAGGGAATGAAGCCTAATACGGCCGTATTGAAGCTTCAATACGGCCGCAGTGAACTCAATACGGCGTATTGAAGTTTCTGAAACTTCAATACGGCCGTACTGAAATCAATACGGCCGTATTGAAGCTTCAATACAGCCGCAGTGAACTCAATACGGGCGCATTGAAATTTCTGAATTTCAATACGGCCGTATTGAACTCAATACGACCGTATTGAAGTTCAAAAATTTCAATACGGCCGTATTGCTCCTGTAGGCCGTATTGCGCCTATTCCCTATAAATATGACGTCAATTGGACGTCATTCCACACTTTTGAACATAGTTTCAACCCTCTCCTTGAGTATTCTGGGGTTTTTGAGCAGTGTTCTGCCCTAGAAATCACTCGGAGAGTTGATCCGACAAAGTTCTTGAGCCCCGAGCCATTTTGCTTGAGGATCGAACCTAGTCGAAGGGAAATCCTCCGGATTTCCATAGTTAAAAGTTTTTAGGAAGGAGCGAGCGAGCTTGTAGAGCGAGGGAACGCCAAAAAGCTTCCCAGTTTTACTCAATATATAAAAGCACGCTTCAAGAGGTTTCTTCTTAAATCCTTCCTTTTACTGCTTTCTGTGTGCATATTTAAACTGTCATCATGTAGATAGTTAATTTATAATTGCTTAGAATAAATAGGGGTAATTTAGTAATTTTACGCTGTTATTTTAGAAAATAATCTGTCATAGGGAACCCGAAAGGGGCGCTGTGGGGTGCTAACACCTTCCCCACGCGTAACCGACTCCCTTACCCAACTCTGGTTGTAATGGCCAAAGTTGATTTGTAAAATCAATTGCCTTATCCCTTTTTCCAATGTTTTGAGTAAAACATTGGTGGCGACTCCATGAACCCCTCCTTTTGCGAAAACCACTAATCCATGGAGGGTCCCGCTTGGGATTAATATGGATTGGTGAATCATTTAATAAAATTGCTCGTTTGACAAGGTCTCAGTTTGAGAATACGTCATTCTAGCAATCCATATTTTTAAACAAATAAACGAGTCCAACCATCCTTCGCGAATGCCGAAAGCCCGTTTGGGCCGGTGGCGACAGGTAGAAACTATCTGACTTATTAGGACTGAGCATGAATTTTGTCACATCAGACATGAAAGAGTAGGAGGCTCTCTGTCGCAATCACACCAAGTGTAGTTAGTTTGGCGTCGAGTGTGACTGAGACAGGAAGCCCCTACTTCGATGATGTTGAGTGCCCTAGCGATGGCGCCAGGCATGAGTGTTGCATGATTTTAATGCGATGTTTTAAGTTGTTTTATGATTGAAAGATGATGATTAAGTTGTATAACGAAGATGATATGATGATAACTCATTATGTTTCAAGTTGATATACTGTATAATGATATTTATGTTGCTAAGTTGTAAACTGATAAATGATTAAGTTGTGGAGTTGTATGATGCTAAAGCTGATTAAGTTGTTAAGTTGTTAAGCATGTTATATAGATACATGTTTTTATTAAAATGTAAGTTGTGATGCTCCAAGGGCCCAATTGAGAACCTTACAGTAAGTAAACTAACTTTTGAATGAGTAGTTATTTTAAGTTATTTCTTCTAGATTTTATGTGAAATTCGTATGTGGACAAAGTTGAGAGATATATGTATAAAGTAACCAACCGAGTAAAGTACAAGTTCAACGACTTAGTCCCTAACTAAGTATTGAAAAGGGCGTACTATTTAAAGGGTAGTTGATGAGCTAATCTCATTTGAGGCTTAGTGTTCCAAGTTAATGTCATGGTAAGTTCATATCGAAGATGTTGTATCCTAACAATAGTACTAGACTTCTTAGTTTAAGTGGCAAAATTTGATAAAACAATTTTAAATTGTATACCTAGCGCTCTTTGAGGCCTAAGATTATCTATACTTGGTCTAGTTGTAATAGGTCAAACATTATAATTTAATAAGATTTAACCACTTAAATTGTTCACCTTTATTGTAGGAGATTTTCGTAGCTGATGTGTGTGATGATGCATTAGTTATATGTTGAGAATATTGTGATTATTATTATTATGTTGTTTTATGTTGCAAGTTGTATGTGTGATACTTGATGACAAGTTGAAGTTGTAAGGTGAATGAATATTGTTGTTTAAGTTATTTCAATTAATATTTAATGTTGTTATTATATGTTTATTCTTTTCACAAACTTACACTTTTCTTTTTCTTGTGGTTGAAATTATAATGATCATACTTGAATTAGCAAGTTTGCTTGGATAGATTGGTGATAAGTCATATTGGTGATGACTCTTTTATTGATATTACTCTAATACAGAATGATCCTTGTATAAATGTTAGATCAAAGACTAGTTGTTATTTTTTGAACAGTTATATAATTGATATAGATTCATATATGTGTATAGAATGTATATATTTTGTCGAGGGAATTTTCTTACTTTCAATACTATATTTTTTTGTCCAATACATGTATAAATTACATGAATAACTAGAAAACGGTTACATAATAATTTTAAAATATTTAAATATTATTTAGTACTATGTGCGTAAAAACTGAATTATAGTAAATGTAGTCCGGATACAACCAAAGAATGAATTCACCTTCATGTCGATAGCATGTTAGACAAGATAAAGGTAAATCTTCACATCTAGGGAAAAGTGACACAACAAACTATGACTAGACATAAGGAATCCACACTTCTTGCATCTTATACACTACAAAAATCATATTCATATTTTATATTAATTATAGTAAAAAAAATTAATATAATTATTAATGAAGCCCCATCTAAAATATACGATACATCCATGTAACAAAATATATATATATATATATATATATATATATATATATATATATATATATATATATCCACAAACGGCCATTTTCTAACGTGGAAGCTTCATTCAACCAATCAGTTCTTCACGAAAAAATTTCCTATCTTCCTATTGTGTACGGAAAAATATAAAAGTTATATGACCTTTTAAAGTAATTATTATAAAAATTATCAAATTTATTATTTATAATGAATTGAATGATTGGGTGAAAACTATGGACGTATGGATGTACATATCATTGTTATTAAATCCAAAATATAAAAATATAGCTATTGAGACTGACGTGTTTTTGTTGAATATGGAATAAAAGTGGTCGAGTGTGACATTGGTACACTATAATTAAATACATTTATGTATATTTTAAATTTGAGGGTTTAATCTCAATGCTTCACTCCAGATATATCTCATTTTTTAAAGTATTATTTTTATATACAAATGGTTTGATCTCCTGAAAACACTACCCGTTTTTCAAAATGAAAGTGATACATATATAAGTTGCAATTAAGATCTGCCAACCTATAATTGATTTTTTTGATGTTTTAAACTCATTTTCCAGCGCGTGATTTGTCCCTAAAAGAATCTAATTCAAATGCTGGCTTGAGGTTGACTTTGACTTCATGCATCCAGTAAATGGCCCATGTCAAAACAATTGCTATATTCAATATATAATATGAGTTATTAAATTATTTTTATAATAAACTGATTTTTCCTTTTATTTATATGTGTATATATAATAGTTTTATTCTTTAAGATGAAAAAAAAAACTGCATAAAAGGAAACTATTTAAAGTAGTTTTTAAGCCCTAAAATAAAGCTAGCTTCAGCTTATACGCGATGTATAATCATAGAAGGAATTGGGATCTTCTTGTTATAATATTTTAAGATTTTTAAATATTTCATTCTATCAAAAAGTAAATAAATTTAATATTTGGAAAATATAAAATACATTCAATATTTATAATTTATAATATAAAAAGTGATAAGTAGATATTATAACGGTTGACAACGACGTGGATCAGAAGAAACAGAGAAAAGAAGGTTGGACTCTGACCAATCGCCCGCCAAGCATCTAGAACGCTCGTTGACTAGCAAATATAATATGAGATATTATAAGGTACCCTTAAAATTTTAAAGAGTTGTAGAACTGTTGCCTGTTGGTTTTCTTTATATATATATATATATATATATATATATATATATATATATATATATATAATGTTTGATTTCTTAATATACATATATGAAATTTTTTAATTCAGTAAAGATATTTTTATGATGTTATAAATTATAAAAAAGAAATTAAAATTTTTCACATTTATGCATAAGTTATTAATACTTTTTAAAGATTATTTGTATTCTTAAGTTTCAAAATAAATCTAAGAGGTATTATGAGATGGGGTTGAATAAAAAATTCATAAAATTTCCCTTTACTTTAATTAACAAACAGAATATTAGTGTGTTTTATTCACTGTTATTTTGATTTCTATAAAAATAAAATAATTTGAAACATTTTAACTAATATTTCGTGAGAAGAAAAAGTAAGTTAACTTAAATTATATGCTTGTTAAGTATATATTACTTAGAAGTGAAAAAAGTTGTAAAAGTAAAAAATTATAAATAAAAAAATCACACATAACTTTATTTTATTCGTTTAAAAAATTGAACTTATCAAAACACCCCAATTTATATAATATCGAAATAACTTCCATATGATAATCAATGTTGAAGAGTCACTGTCTACCGGTATTATGTTAATGTTATTGAAAAAACTTCAAAATAACTAAATAAAGTATATACTTTTGCATGCATTTAATCAACTAACAAAGACATAAAGTTTGTAACAAAAAAATAACTAAGTCATAATTAAATGTCAAACTCCTAGTAAATTTGTCTTAATATTTTTTAAGACACACTGAATTTAGTTTTTATACAAATTTTTAAAATAAAAAATAAATAAATGATCATTCTTACGGTAAATATTTTTTTAGTGATACAAAATTGTTTTTAATCATTAATAATATCTTTTAAAAGATATTGAAATGCAATTTAGAAATAAAAAGTGACATATTTAAACAGATAAAAAGTTGGAAAAAAAAATTCTAGTTAACATCATAAAAATTCCTAACGGCACTATCTTTTTATGGAGCACTCAATCTAACACTAAATGAATAATCTAAATTGGACATGAAATCACAACTGAATATATCAATTTATTCATATATAAACTGATTTAGTGAGAATGAATTATACATTTTTATATTAAAAAAAAAAAGAAAAAAATGAATAACCCAGATAGAGTGTAAATTGATCCTCAACCATTGTTCACGTGATAAGATCTTGCTAATGCTAGTCTACCCTCCCTACGCAGTCACGAGAGAATATTTAACTTGGATGACAGGTATAGCCATGCCTAAACTGCGGAAAGCAGCTTCTATTATTTGACTTTGGCACCGCAGAATCAAGTTCCTTTCCGTTTCTTTATTTCTCCGTATTACTATAATTTTAGACAAATGAAATAGAGATGTGTTGCACCTAAAATACAGTAGTTTTTTTTTTTTTTTCGCGAAAAGCACGGTGCTGAAAGAAATGGAGAGATGATCTTTTTCCACAAGAACTATATCGCATGTCCTAATATCTATCACGTCACATTTATGTATAATATATAATTTGCAAATAGCAAGTACTTCAACTTTTCAAAACTGCCGGTAGTTTATTTTCCAAAGTTTACAGAGGCAAACAGATCAAAATTCAGTATCATATCTTCAAATAACTACAAATTTGCGTCATACATGAATATTCCAAGAAATCATACTATTGTCGATTGTCGATCGAACCAGAATCGTAGAATTGAGAAAAACACTGGAGATTGCATTTGAAAAAAAAATGTCTTTGCCCATACATTAGCATGGCCCTCAAAGGCCAACTTGCACGGATATATATACTAAAGCAAAAGAAACACCCCATAGGCCCATACCCCCTACAACTACACGCCATGGGACAGTACTAACTTCTAGGGTATCTAATTACATCGGTTAATTTATACAGTTAAAAGAAAATATACACTATGAAGAGTAATGTTACATATAGGTGAAAAGGAGCCAATATTTTCCTTCACAAACCACAAATCGCTATTGGATGTTGTTTAAATATTAGAGCCTGTCATGATGATTCACACCATGAAAGAATACAAGCATATATACATATGTATACCACTACTGTATGTACATACACATATGCATATGGCTTCATGATTTACCAAACAAAAGAACAGCTAACTAACAAAATTGAGTTATGAGCCTCGAGGAAGCCACATGACATCAAGTGGGTGACTCGGCCAGAAGAAGAGTATGCCACCAGCCACATGCAATGCTTTTAGCTACACAACCTTCGATGGTAACTTCAGAAGGAATATTCCGGTCAATCACGTCCCCGAGGCCCAGCTGCCAAATTCAGAAATTATAACTTAGAACAGTGTGATACCGTACCAAGAATGCCACCAATTCACAAAACAAGTATCACTTAAAATATGCATAGGGTCAAAGAGAAATTTCAACAATGTTATTGTTGATTGTTTAAAACATGAAATTAAACGACATATAAAAATGGTTGTGCAATATAAGCACCTGTCCATACTTGTTCCATCCCCAGCAGAAGACTTTTCCATTATCTTAAAGAGATAAAAACAAAAGGAGAACTAATAAGAATCTATTAATAATGAGTACGCAAATTTCTATATATTTTTAACTACTAATATAATCAAAATACAACATCAATGTGCTCAGCATAACGAGTAACTAGGTTCACAGTATCCAAGAATAATGCCAAAATGAAGATCGTGTGTGACTATTGTGAAAGCAGAAAACAGTAATGCACAGTTTAAATTTGAAGACCTGCTTTGCCATTTTATTCAATTACACTGGTAGAAATATTTTTATCTGGTGAGCTTCGTAAATAACAGAGACTACATTTAACTATCTGCAGTCAATCCTCCCCAAAGATTATTCTGTTGCAATATTTCCTATCATTGTGGACTTCATAAGATTGAAGAATATATCACCTATTAATACCATTTCACAGTGGCATCCGCACTCCATATTTTTTAAAGAGAAAAAATAAAACTACTTGTTCCATTATTTTCTGTCGTTCCAATCAGTTGTCTTGGCAAAAAGGTAATGAAATTAAAGGACAAATAGAAGTCTCAACTTTTGGACAAAGACTCTTGAGAATAAATTGTGAAAGAAAAAGGATAATGTCTAGTGCTCACTGTCAAAATTTGAACAACAGCAACAACAGCACCTTCCAGATTCTATTATAGAAAATAGATGAAGTTGAGAAATCAAGCAGATATTCAAGTCTAGCAGTATTTAGATATGCATCAAAGTGACTTTAGTCTTGGAAAGATAGCTTTGCCCATGTAGAATGAAAATGCCATAAGCAGTTGTGTGTGTTATAGTACTCCTACCAGTTATAATAGCACTGTGACGAGCCCCACAAGATATGCTCTTTACATTTACATTTTCCAAGCTCGGACAATCCAGTAGCCTTGGTATAGTCTGCTTCAAAATTCAAGATAAATATTAATATCACAGAATGACTCAATTCAACAACCTAAGAACATGACATGCATTGACAACAATAATGATATTGACTGTCATAGTGCACTGGTGAATAATATAATCACACCATTATGTTTCATTTTAAGTTTTAATGACAAAGGAGGAAAATCTATAGGATGGCAAGGGCATACCTCAGCTTGATCAGCACCAGTTCCCAGTTGCCCAAACTGGTTTCCCCCAAACGCATATACATCACCATGGGCAGATGTACACACAGTATGCCACAGTCCTGCAGCGACTCCCGCTATTCGAATACCCAACAAGGAAGATACACAAGTCGGGCTTAGTTCATCATCTGTACTTCCTTGCCCACACTTTTCCAAAAACAAGATGAAATTAATTTAGTATAACAAGCATTAGCATGCATCAACCAAGAAAGATAATTATTGTAAAGCAACGGAACAAATTATTCATTGTTAGAGTGAACCTCATCTTCAACATCTACATTGCTTTTGCCCACCATATTCTACTTTACCTACATGTTGATCCTAAAGAATAGTTAACAGTTGATGATATAGAAGGTTAATATATTTCAACCGACCAAACCCTAAAGTATAATTTAGTTAATTCATATGCAATAAAGCCTCATGCGATCTTAAGTTGATCGCTCACAATTTTACTAAGTCACAGTACCAAGGAAGTATTAGCTAGCAAAATAAACATGTGGATATGGGTGATATGCAAACTTAAGCAATTAAGTTTAAACCTAAAAGGACTATCAAAAGGAAGGTCTAACTGCAGCGAATGATACATCTTATATCAAGAAAACACATGTAGCCCGTCAAACAAATTTCCATTTTATTTCTGTATCTATTTTAGGACCCAGCAAGTGAACTTAATGGTCTGCCTCGAGAATGATTTGGAGCAGAATATGCTTTCTAATATGGGGGCCCAAGCAATCTGATTAGAAAACATTAGAGGAATTTATTTACAATTAACACTGAAATTTGCTGGGAAGGAAAAATTCTACATGTGTAGTGTTGTTAACAATATATGAAGTTAGGTAGGCACAAATGAAAAGTGATTAAGCAGGTGACAACTGGACAAATTTACATTGCCAAAGAGGATCTGCGATTTGAGTAGAGAAAAAGATTGAAAGATATCCCAAGTTCACCTTAAATTACCTGTCCATAAAGTCCCCAACCAAATGTAAGCACAACTCCAACATCTGTCAGTTCAATAGAAATATATTAGATACGAGTATATAAGTGTAAATTTCACCATAATTAGATAAGAAGAATGGTAGGAAATAATAAGCAATTGTGGAAGTTGTGTCCAATTTTCTATACTGTAAATTTTTAACTCCTCAACTCTAAATCTAGAAAGACACATTCATTGATATTTCACATATTTATTAGGATATAGTTTCCCCCATTCATCAAATCATACAATTCCTGATCTGATTGTACCATATAATGCAGAACCATTTTTCTCTATCTACACACCAATCATGATACCGGTTAGGAAAATTGCATTACAAATGAATGTGGATATTATCACTTTGGTTCCCCAAAGAAACTAATGCAGAGACTGTCTAGAAAGATATTCACTTGAGATACAAAATAGACTGATACACATTACCTGTGATTACTGCACTGTGTCGACCTCCGCAAGCAATGCCCTTTATATAATTTCCAGGAACTCTGAAATTTTGCCCATCTGAACCCATGCTTCCTCGAGCCAACGAGGCCGATATGTCTTTACCATAAGAAGAGGAATTAATACAAGGAACTAGATGAGGAGAGGACACCATTCGTATTCTACTACCCAAACCAAGCTGGCCTTCACCTCCATAGCCCCAACCCCACACCTGTCCTATATCTGAAACTTCCAGAAAATTACAATCAATGATATTTCATAGATTTCATAGCTGATCTTTCATAGAACAAAGATGATGCTTCAACCAAAAGATTATCACATTATATATGAAAATAACAAAAATAAAATTTTAGCCTAGGTTAACAAATAGTCCTAAATAAAGTCAATACCTGACAATGCTAAGGTATGGCGACCACCTGCAGCAACACTTGTTATTCTTACACCTGGATTTAGTGTGACAAGACATGGCAATGCTGTCAGGGTATCATCACTAGATGATGAGGTTTCAGCTGTTTGCTTTGTTGATGATACTCTTCTTCTCTTTGTATTTTCTTCTCCACTGGTACTAGGGGCAGTTCCTCCAACAGATTTTGAGCCTTGAGAACGAGGGCTCGCTGTTGCAAAACCACTCTACATCAGTTAGAGAGATAAAGGCCAAGTATTATTTTTTGTTCATCATAAAGGGGCAAAACTCTTTTCTTTTGGATTTTGGATTTTCAAACACTATCCTATATCATAACAGTACCTCTCATCTCACACTCCTTTTAGTACACTTTGGCTACCTTTGGTCACTTCCTAGGAGGGAGAGGTAGCTGTAGAAAAATGGCTATTGTATAGAGGTCAAACTCAAACTTACCTTGCTCCGTCAGAAATGTACTTTGCCTTCCTGGTACATCCTTTTCGGGGCTTTCCCCAGTTAATGATTCACCAAACAACTTCCCAGAGGGAATACATTCTCTCCATCCCCATGTGTAAACTTGTCCACAATCTGCATAGAAACAACAAAAAAGGTATGTGGGATGACAAAAGTAAGAAAACATTCTTGATGGACATACAATCTCTTGAATCCATTTTGAAAAATTTATTTGTGAGAATTTGCTAGTATTGGATAATTTATCCAGCAGGACAATACTACCCTAAAATTTTAGTTTAACCCTTCTCCCTTCAATCACATCATATAGTATTCCATTCCTTCCTTGGCAAGGGAGAAGGTAAATGAATCTTACCCGTCACAGAAACACAATGTGCCCATCCAGCTGCAGCTTTTACAATAGTCACTTCAGTTGGAAGAGGGAAAGGCTCTGGATTTTCCTTTACAAATAAACCAAAAAATGTTAGTTGATCGAAAAAGAGACAAGAGAGAGAAAGAGAAACAGTATCACTCTATATCGTGCATTACCCCGTGTTTGCCAGATGTGACATAGCTTTGGCCTAAATCATCCGTTGACCCCCATGTTATGAGCTTTCCAGGCTCTGATCAAGGAAGAAAGTATGAGTAATCATGAATTTTTTGCGTTAATTCAATGTAAAAAGAAAAGGCTAGATGAGAAGGTGTCTAAAGACATACAAGGACAGAAAGATGCACTGGGATAATTTCCTTCAAAAGAAAATAAATCAAAAAAGAACAAGCTTGACCTTAAGTAGTAAATACTAATACAATATCATTTAAATAAATAAATAAATAAACTACACTCATATTAAGACACTAAATATAAATACCAGCATATTACTAGAACAAACAACAACCTCCAACAAAGTGAATGGGTAAAATATTGAAGAAAATAAGTAAAACAAGTCTAAAACAGTAGTAATGAAAGGCCGACAAAAAACTACTAAGTACCTCTTCTTAGATTCGAGCAACTTGACAAAATACCGTTAATGGTGTTTTTCATCTTGTAAAATTGTCATTTTTTTTAATTCTTATCCTTGACTAAAACCCCATTTTACGTCCCTGCAAATGGTAAATACTCAAACTTCCATCTCTAGTCTTACTCTTTAGCTGATGAAAGTTTGGCATAGTTTGTAGACTGAGGGATAAAAGTTTGTATATTTACAAAAAATGCAGCGACAAAACGAGGGAGGTTTTAAAAGTCAGGACAAAATCAAAACATTGTCAATTTTACAAGCACACAAGATATCATTAACCCAAACAAAATACCAGGAACATAGAAAAAAATAAAAATAAAAGCTCCAAACGGAATAATTTAATCAAACAAAAAACTAGGTGCTTATCTGGCAAAACACAGAATCAATTCTTTAGCACAAGTTCCAAACTGAAATCCACGTGCATGTTACTATGCTTCAATTTCACCAAACTTCAAACAAAACAATACTCACACAAAGGACTTAGCCGAGAACAACATAAGTATGTAGCTCAGGCTACTGAACAACCGAGTCCAGTGAGCCCAGATTCTGACTCCATTAAAGTAGAAACGAGATAGCAAATGCAAAATTCGAAGAAAACAACACAAAGACAAATATAATGGAGAAGGAGTTTCTTCTATTTCTAGAACAAACATAAAAGGAACGTAACGACAATATTTTCCTCCACAATCTGAAATTCAAAAAGAAAATTGGAAATTAGAACTGAAAAAAAAAAAGTTAGGTAGAGTACCAGAGATAGCCATGGCGAATCCGCAGCCACCGCCGCAAACCTCCGTCCAAGAGTAGCTTGACGGCGGAACCCTAACGAGCACCGGCGTCAATAGCGGCGTCCTCTGTGGTAGAGCTCCGGGAAGATAACCCCACATGTACACCAACTTCTCCTTCTCCACTTGCATTGCTTCATTCTCCTCGCCATTCATGGCGATTCCCACCCAAAATCCACACCCCAATGGGATAACAAAAAAAAACAAAAAAATCTCGAAACCCTTCCCTTATTTTCCACGCTTCCGTTTCGCGAAGAGAATCTTATTTTATTTTATTTTTGGCAGCGAAAAGCACCCCAAATCTTTTTCACTGCTGGTGCATAAAAGGGGCGTATCATTTTCGGCGGAACGCGGGTGCCACGTTGGACGCTCACGTGCCACGTGGCGCCTTTTTGGCCGCTACCCCTTCCTTCGTTTGTAGCCACCATTTTGGCAGAACTTTCTGGAATCTCTCACCCTCTCCCCTAACTCCGTGCATCGTGGTCGCTTCCTCCTCTCGCCACGTGTTGGTTCCTCCATAAGTTCCAATCATTGCAAATTGCCACGTTTCGACCTCTCTATGGGACACGTCAGCAGTGTGATGTGATGGCGTCATGGCGATGCTGTAATTTTCTTTTCGTCATTCCGGATTTAACCCCATGGATTCCTCCTTTCTATTTTTTCTCAAAACTTAGCTGTGTCATCACGTGTTCTGCTATATCACTCTATCATCTCTTCTGCATATTCTTTTATGGAAATGAATCATGCGGGAGAATAAGTAATACTTTAAGAGTTAATTATCTCTTTAAAATTTTCTACATTGATAATTTATAATTTTTAAATTATTTTATTTTATTTTTATTTTATTAAATAAATAACTGACATAATATTATTAAAAAATATGATTTATTGTCGTATAAAAAATTTTATACTAATAGTGTATAGGTGATTAACTCATAGTTTAAATATATTTTTTAATATTTTAAATTTAAAAATAGATATTTTTAATTTATGTAATTTTAAGTTAAATTACATTTATCATTTTATTAATTAGTTCAATTCTTTATTACTAAGAAGTTTAATATGATTCCTTCATTTTTTCTTTAATAACGATACAATGTAAACGGCAATTACCATATTACAATATTTGGAAAAAAAATTAAGCAATTAAATTAAAACTTTAAATAATAGAATAAACAAATTACATAAATAATTTAGTCTATTCTCAAAATAGTTTAATATGATGCCATTAGGGTTGGTTTAATGATGAAGAAGTTGAAGTGAAATGTCTAAAATTTTAAATTTAAATACTAATGTTATCATTATAATTCTAAAAGATAAAAAAGTCACCTATATATAACATTCATAAACATATTAAATCAATTGTGTAACATTAACTGAATTTAATCTTTAATACGAAATAGATATTAATAAACAAGTTTTATGCAACAAATTTAATAATTTGTTAATATTTTTAGACAAATTTATTAATTATGTTTGAGTAAAATGATATAAATAAATTTTCTTTAAATTACATGAACTAAAAAAGTTAATTTTAAATTTAAAAATAAAAATTACAATTATCTTATACATAGCTGACAAAAAGAATATATTTAAACCTTAATTTAAAAAATATGGTCTTAATTTTTATATAAACCTTATTCTAATTATTTATGCAAAATTAAATAATCAAAATCAACTCCCTTGTACCATTTTGCAAGGTATACTTGAACGGTGAGTGTTGTTATGTGTGTGCGTATAAGTGGAATATGAGATGCATTCACGAATCGATGTTGCCTGACCAAAGTATCGTGACTTGTTTTTTTGTTTTTATTTTTTTTAGTGAAGTTGACAGTTATTAAAGGAGAGAACAAGTGTGGTATTTTGATTGGTGTGTAGCTTTTAGGCAGATGAATACCACTTGTCCGATAAATTTGGTTTTGAAATTTGGGACTTTAGCATATCCAACTTTTGTTCAACCACTTGTTTATACTTTCTTGCTTTTCTAGGTTGTACCACGAATTATGCAGAATATGCTTTTGAAAAGTAAAAATGTTGAGGATTACATTTTAAAGACTGACCGACACAAGCGGTAGAATTTTTTATCTCTTACATAAATTATTTAGAATTTAAATTGATTTTGAGTATAAAATAAAATATTCAGAACAAAATTATTTATCTTATATGCATTATGATCTTTGAGGAGAATTAATTATCACTTTTATTCTTAAATACTTTGTACATATGTTATTCTATGGTTCCTTAAAACACATTGCACCACATAAATTATAATAAAAACAATCAATTAAGTGTTTAACATGGACTTAATTCTATCGATTACTTTCTAATCATAATATATTAATAAAATATAGTTAAAATATTTTTTTTTATAATTTTACTTTATCTTTTAATCTTTGTAGTTTGAAATAGATATTTTAATTTATGAAATAGATCTATATTAAATTATAAAGACTAAGAAAGACTGAAAAATAAATATAGGAACTAAAAATATCTGTCTTAAACCATAAGAACTAAAAGGTAAAATAAGTAAAAGTATTGAAACTAAAAAAAAGTATTTTAGCCATAAAATATATTGAAACTAAAAAAAGTATTTTAGCCATAAAATACTTACTTTAATATGTTCTAAATACTTTTAAATATGAATATGGGGTAAATCTTATTATTATAAAAAAAAAAACATGATATAACTAATCATAATTCTTAAATTAAAATTTTAAAAAAAATTGTGATTAAAACTATTTTATAAATTTCTATCATCAAATTATTAATGTTTTTGTCATTATAACTACTCTACTATCATCGATGTCACAACAAGTTCACAATTCTCATTATCATATGGTGATAGTGTTTGAGAGAACAATGACAAGTGATAACTACTGTCATCTTTATTATTGTTGTCATAATCACCATGTTAAACCACTCTGATTGTTAGTGGGTAGGTAATAATAGTGATGATGATGGTGTTAGTGATTGTTATCTTTTGTTGAGACACGTTTTTGTAATTTCACATATAACATTTATTATTGATATATTTTATTGAGAAGACCTCTATTATGTCAACATAAAATTGATAATGTTATAAAAAAAAATTAATAATAAAGATTGAAAAATATATATCTTAAATTATACACTAAAAAAGTTTTAAAAAGTTAAATATATGGACTAAAAAGAGTTTATTTTAGACTATATAAATTAAAGGATGAAGTAAATAAAATTATAATAAATATTTTAACCTAATATAATTATAACCGGTGATAGTTGATTTAACAATTAAGATTATAATAAAATAAATTTATAATAATTTAATTCAGTCATTAACTTTTACAAAAGCTGTATTAAAGAACACACAAAATAATATTTTTTATTCATTAAATTTTGTAAAAAAAATTTATATTAAGAATGTATAATCATGAAACTCATATAAGATTTACCATAATAAATGATGGATTTGTTAAAACTTTAACTATTTTTTTTTAATTAAACAGTTATAATTTTATACTTTGTCTTTTATTGTGAAATTTTTATATTAACAAGAATTATAATAATAATAATAATAACAATAATAATAAAGTTTGAATTTTTTTTTTTTAAGAAAATAAAGTTTGAATTTAACAACCTGTTGAATTTTTACCACCGCTGACTGCAATTCCTCAAAGTTGATCTCAAACTATAAAAACACATATTTTTCTTTTAAGTGTGAACTAGTACTTTATTTTTTTGCTAGGTTCTCATATGGTGGGTGATTAAAACCTCCGACAATGACAGAAATCGTTACGTTAATCATTTGTAGTTGTACGGGGAGTGATGACAACGAATCTTGTGTTTGCTATTTTGGTTAGGCCTGAGCATCGGTCGGCCACAGTCGGTTTCGGACAAAAATTCTTAAAATCATCCAAAACCGATTAAGAAAAATCAGGAGCCATTTCCGACCGACGAAGAACTCGGGTTTTAGCGGGTTCAATCCGTGCGGGTTACGGTTTCATCGGATGGATTCATCGGTTTGAGAAGCTTCTTCTAGCGTCTCGTGCCGCCATCCTTCGTCACTCTTTGCCGGTCTCTGTTACTGCTTCATTTGGGAGAAATCACGGAGTTTCAGATCTCCACATCACCACCTTCATCAACCAGAACAGGGAGCTTCTCAGTGGCGGTAGCCATGGCAGGAATAAGTTGAAGAAAAGAGGATGTTTACGGAGTGAAGAAGAAGAAGAAAGAAGACACTATGAAGAAGAAGAAAGAAGCAGAAGAAAGAAGACGGAGTGAAGAAGAAGAGAAAAGAAGACGGAGTGAAGAAGAAGAAGAAAGAAGACGAAGTAAAAGAGACGGAGAAAATAAACGGTGAAGACGAACGGTCGGATTCGGGTGCATCGGATGAGAAAATTCTAACACCGAATCCGACCGTTAAAACCCGTTTGAACCCAAAATTTGCTTCAGAAAAAATCCGAAATACCTGAGAATTAATCCGCTTCACCCGATCTGATCGTCGGTTTGGCCGGTTTCGGATCGGCCGGAAGTTTTTGCCCAGGCCTAATTTTGGTTAATAACTCAAACTCAATTTTTGTACTACCTAATCATGGTTTAACCTAAACGAAAATGTTGACATTGAAAAAGTCTTTACCAAAACCTTCGAAACATCGAGAATTAGAGCCCCAAAACATGAAACTTTTCTTTTTGGTGTTTTTAACACTCACAGTGGAAGCCTGAAAGTGGAAATCAATGTCATCCCCACCACTCACCAGTAGTTATGCACATTAAAGTTGTTTCATGGTCGTGGTGGAGCACAAAAAACAAAAAATAGAGGAGAAAACAAGACACGTGCAGCTGAAAATTTCAAGAAAAAATGCTGAGAAGAAAAATAAAATTCACGCATGTCTGTTGATTTTATTATGAAAATATTCTCCGTAAAATAAAAGTGATACATTTTTTTTTCGTTAATCTTAAAAAAAATATTATATACAGAATGAGGAATTTAAGTGAAAATATTTATTTAAACATAAGAATAACTAATAACGTTGTTATATTGAAATTAAAAATAATAATATATTATTATTGTAATGACTCGACAGGTCCTACACATATCACTGTACACCGGAAATACCAGGCAGAAAGAACAAGTATATAAATATAGGATCTAGAATATAAATATATACAAAGTCCAAATCCGACTCGAGTTAGAGTGTGCCAAAAACAACCAAACCAAAACAAAATACAACATTAACCGCTACACCAAGTAGCTGAAACAACATAACAGCAACTAAGGTCATCTCCGCTTGCCCGCTGCAGACTCACCACAAGCCACACACCTATCCCTGCTCTGCTCCCGAACATAGTACGGTCATAGTAGTCCAACCACATGGAAACAACAAAGGGTAAGCTAGTATAAAAAGATCAACGTCTAGCAAGAAAAAAAAACAAAAACAACTTCAACTATCAACAAAGCATCAGTCTACATCTCATCGGTTATATAACAAATCAGCCATTAGCAAATTAATGCATCGTCACGCATATCACCTCGGAGATCTCTTACAACAACTCAGCCCTTATGGCCTACAACAACTCAGCCCTTATGGCCTACAACAACTCAGCCTTTATGGCCTACAACAACTCAGCCTTTATGACCTACAACAACTCAGCCTTTATGGCCTACAACAACTCATATCAACATTCAACACAACACAACTTTTACAACTCAACATATCAACTTGCAACACAACACAACTTTACAACTCAACATATCAACTTGCAACACAACACAACTTTACAACTCAACATATCAACTTGCAACACAATACAACTTTACAACTCAACATATCAACTTTAATCAACATATAGAAAAATCTCATCTCCGCGCCCAGCGCACTCGTGGTTGCGCCTAGAGCAGTGCAACCAGAGAGCACCAGGGGGCTAGCACGCCCAGCGCAAGCATGCCCGCGCCCGACGGGACTCAGCTAGAGAGCCCAAGGCTCTTTCGCGCCTAGCGCAATACCAATTGCGCCCAGCGCAGGCCAGGCAGAGACTCCAAGAAGTCTCACGCGCTCGGCGTACCTAACCCAGCGCCCAGCGCGGGGAAGGCAGAGACCTCCCCTTGGTCTCGCGCCCAGCGCAATTCAAATTGCGCCCAGCGCCCACAAGGCAGAGACTCCCAAGGAGTCTCACGCCCAGCGAGACAAGGGTCGCGCTCAGCGCAGAACCAAAAACCCCAAAACATGTTTCAACTGGTATCGCGCCTAGCGCAGGCCAGTCAGAGACCCACATTCTCAAGTCCGCCCAGCGCATTCATCATTGCACCCGGCGAGCTTGGCTAAATGGGGTCCCCTGGTGGCCACGCGCCCGGCGCGAAGAACTACGCTCAGCACGAGGCTCAGCAGCAACACTCCATTTTCGAAAAACTTAACCAAATCCTACAAAAATCCACCATTTCAACACATGCAAACCATTCAAGATGCCACATTTCCAACCAACAGCTCAAAAACACCGACCTTTTTCCCATGCAACCATAAAACAATCAAAAGACCCAAAATTTGTCAAACCCACAAAAACCCCCAAAACTTCTAATGTCAGCAATTCAACAAAAATCATCAAACGTCAACCAACTTCAACAGCTAATGAGTTTACAACAACTCATTCTCAACCAAAATCAACCACAAAACTAACTTTCCTTACCTCGGTGAAGAATCCGAGCTTCCGGGAACTTGAATGGAGGAAAAGAGTGAAAAAGAGCTTGAACGAAAGGGGAAAAGGAGGAAGAAGAGATCCGCACCCACCAGCTACAATCCAACTACTCAGCACCTAACCCAAAGAGATCACCACCAAGAATCAAGAATGGAGTAGAGAATTTTGAGATAGAAAGGGTATGAGAGTGAGTGAGGGTGTCGAGGAGTAGAAAGTAAAAGAAAGGGTCTCACAATTATAATTCTTATTGATGCAAAAAAAATTTGAACAGAGACAAAGTATTGAATTATAACTGTTTAATTAAAAAGTAATAGTTAAACTTTTAACAAATTCATCATTTATTATGGTAAATGTTATATGACTTTAATGATTATATATTTTTAATATAAAAAATATTTATGCAATTCTATCAATAAAAAATTATCGTGTGTTTTTTAATATAACTTTTTGTAAAAATCAATGACCGGATTAAATTATGGTAAATCTATTTTTTTATAATCTTAATCGTTACATCAACTATCACGGATTATAATTGAAAAAAAAATTTTAAGGTGTACTTTAAAAATAATTAATTAAAATAATATTTTATTTTTATTGATATCAAATCCTTTTTTTTTTTTGTGAAAAATGTGTTGGAATGAAAAGACATTCTCAATACTAGCGGGGCCGAGGCACTTCGTGCCTCTATATGAATTTTATCTCTAAATTTAAAATCACGCATAGATTGAATGAATTTATTCTTGACATATAATTGTATAAATAATTTTACACAATATAATATGATTAATTTAATCATTGTTCATTAATGAAGTGCATAATAATTAAAATATAATAAAAGTCAAATTCATATAAAAGAAAAATTTATATTCTACATAGTTATATTTGTAATGATGGATTGAAATAATATATACTAGCGGGGCCGAGGCACTTAGTGCCTCTATATGAATTTTATCTCTAACTTTAAAATCACGCATAGATTGAATGAATTCATTCTTGACATATAATTGTATAAATAATTTTACACAATATAATATGATTAATTTAATCATTGTTCATTAATGAAGTGCATAATAATTAAAATATAATAAAAGTCAAATTCATATAAAAGAAAAATTTATATTCTACATAGTTATATTTGTAATGATGGATTGAAATAATATATATAATAATCACGTGCAATTTTTCATCATAATTTTTTTTAATAGGAAGATCAAATAATAATTTTGCTTCAGGACGACTTTTAGCTTCCCTGCAAATTATGAACGAAATTAACGAAATTAAATGTCAATAAATAGTAAACAACATTTTAAATAATTAATAATTAAATTGCATAATGTCATACCTTTCGAGAATAAATTTTAATTCTTTATAAAATATATCATCCATAATTTCTTTAACTTTAAAAAACTGCATAAACAAATAATAGAGTGTCAAGTATCAATATGAGAGATTTAATATTTGATGTAAATTTTTGTAGGTTATAAAAAAATTACCACAACCTCAAAAATGGAGATATCTTGTTTTGCATGAAAGTTGTTAATATGACAGATATTAGTCGATCTTGCATTTTCAAGTGTCCTATTATTGTTAAAAATATGAGTTAGAACTTATTTAAATTAGGTAATAATACAACTATATTTTTATACATATGAAATTATATCACATATAAAATATTTTTAGAACCATATTATTATATTACCTTTCTAATTTTTGAGACAACAATTCTTTTTTCACCATTTTCCAAAGTTCGATTTTATCTACTATTACTGTAGAACTCCACCCAATAGAATATACTTTTAAACGACAAACCTGCTACAAAGAAAATACAATTTAAATAGATAAGTAATAACAAAATATGAAGACTAACCATGAATTAAATTGAACCTTGTTGTCAATGAGAGAAATTGTTGAGAGTGAATACTTGTCCTTCCAAATGTTCCATAATTTTTCAAAGTCATCCTCCTAGTAAATATAAGTAATATAATGAAAAATAGATAATAATAAAGTTTCATAATAAAAAGTGAATAAATATGTTAACACTTACCTCTTTGTCAAAATACATATTCAAATTCTTTCTATTGATCTCTTCATATAACTGGAGAATCTCCTTGAATCTTAATTTGACTATAGATAAAAAAAATAAAAGAAACAAATTTTAGTTTTTGTATATCATTATCAAGTATTAATCTAAATCCATCATTAATATAAATTAAAAGGGGTAACACCTGATTTTGAGATAACAAAATTTCTTTAAAAATAATATTTTTCGTAAAGTTTCCATCTTCCCCTTCAAGTTTTCCTTCTTTAATAAGAATTTTCGTTGAAGCTTGAGAAACACCTCTTGACAAAGCAACATATAATTGACCATGACTAAAAACATTATTAACGCGTTCACGATTCACGAATTAGAGTCTCATTCACGCTACTAAAGTAATTCTTCCATTTCTTTTCTTCTACTTTTTATTCCATTGATATTTTCTATTATTTATTTTGCATATAAGAAGGATTTTAAATAAAAGTCACCATTGAGAATTAATATATTCATGATTCACGTTAAATTTCAAAACTTTCCTTTAATTTTATTTAACAACCATAATATGTGTCATTAAATAATAACACTAATTTTTTTTATAATTAAATTAATTACATGCGTTTATGTAATTAATAAACTCAATGTATTTATCAAGTTTAGTCCTTTTTTTACAATGTTTTTTTTGTATTATTTTTACAAAGAATTTAATTTTACTCAAGTTATTAAAAATTTAAATTTAAAATATCTCTGTTTTCTGAATTCATTTTTTCCCTTTGAAATTATAAAAAAATCATATTTAAACTTACTATCTTAATAGATTTAAAAATATAAATATATAACTATATTTTATTAAAAATTCAAATTTAATATATGCCTAATTCTAAATTCTAAATTCTAAGTTTTAAGTTTTAAGTTTTAAGTTTTAAGTTTTAAGTTTTAAGTTTTAAGTTTTAAGTTTTAAGTTTTAAGTTTTAAGTTTTAAGTTTTAAGTTTTAAGTTTTAAGTTTTAAGTTTTAAGTTTTAAGTTTTAAGTTTTAAGTTTTAAGTTTTAAGTTTTAAGTTTTAAGTTTTAAGTTTTAAGTTTTAAGTTTTAAGTTTTAAGTTTTAAGTTTTAAGTTTTAAGTTTTAAGTTTTAAGTTTTAAGTTTTAAGTTTTAAGTTTTAAGTTTTAAGTTTTAAGTTTTAAGTTTTAAGTTTTAAGTTTTAAGTTTTAAGTTTTAAGTTTTAAGTTTTAAGTTTTAAGTTTTAAGTTTTAAGTTTTAAGTTTTAAGTTTTAAGTTTTAAGTTTTAAGTTTTAAGTTTTAAGTTTTAAGTTTTAAGTTTTAAGTTTTAAGTTTTAAGTTTTAAGTTTTAAGTTTTAAGTTGAAATTCTAAATTCTAAATTCTAAATTCTAAATTCTAAATTCTAAATTCTAAATTCTAAATTCTAAATTCTAAATTCTAAATTCTAAATTCTAAATTCTAAATTCTAAATTCTAAATTCTAAATTCTAAATTCTAAATTCTAAATTCTAAATTCTAAATTCTAAATTCTAAATTCTAAATTCTAAATTCTAAATTCTAAATTCTAAATTCTAAATTCTAAATTCTAAATTCTAAATTCTAAATTCTAAATTCTAAATTCTAAATTCTAAATTCTAAATTCTAAATTCTAAATTCTAAATTCTAAATTCTAAATTCTAAATTCTAAATTCTAAATTCTAAATTCTAAATTCTAAATTCTAAATTCTAAATTCTAAATTCTAAATTCTAAATTCTAAATTCTAAATTCTAAATTCTAAATTCTAAATTCTAAATTCTAAATTCTAAATTCTAAATTCTAAATTCTAAATTCTAAATTCTAAATTCTAAATTCTAAATTCTAAATTCTAAATTCTAAATTCTAAATTCTAAATTCTAAATTCTAAATTCTAAATTCTAAATTCTAAATTCTAAATTCTAAATTCTAAATTTTAAATTTTAAATTTTAAGTTTTGAATCCAATACATATAGATTGCATAAAAAGTATTGCGAGAATACACAAGACATGATCGAGAACAAAGGGACCCACAACAATGAAATGAAACCACGATTCAAAAAGAAAAAAATAATAAATAACTATTACGCTTAAGTGGAGTTTTGCATTTGGGAAAAGTGTGGGTGGTTTTCCTTTTGGGTGTGGAAAAATAATTGTTTTGTTGCGCGTCTTTGTCTATTCTAATCTTATGTGTTGCTTTGTGTGTGTCTGGCATGAGAAAGTTGCATGTTTTTTGAAAGGGTTATTATAATATTCATCGAGTAGAATAAAAACCATCAGCGAAGAAAGGAAAGCAAGGAAAGCACGAAAACAGAAAATAATTCCGATAATATAAAAAGACGAAATTGGAAATGAAAACTTGCAATGTAATTGACCCAACAAACCGTAAAAACGTAAATGTGAATGAAAAATTGAAATGGTTACAAAGAAAGAGAGAAGGTGTTGCAATCAATGAATGGGTCTCGAAATTTTGAAACATTGATAGTATGAATGAATTATACAGAAAAAAATACTAAAAGATTTCACCCGGGTATCAGGTTGGACGAATTTGAACTTATATATGTCGAAACACCTTTAATTGAAGATAATAAATCATCACAACAATAAGTCAGAAGGAAGAAATAACAATCCGCATGAATTTTTAGGATAGGTTTTGGTTTGCCCAAACCCCCAAAAAATTGTAACGTACAATGAGAAGTTATCTGGAGTTCTAGAGAAGTTATGAATGTGAGAGTAGTGGGTTGGTTTGAAAAGTGAAGGAGATGAAAGGCACATGTCTAATTTTAAAACCCAAATTTTTCTATTGCCGGTTATATCCATATAGATTAAGAAAGATAACATATTAATAATGGGTACATTAGTCATGAAATTTGTGGAAACCAAACTGAAGTATCCCCTTTATCTATTGTTATAGAATAGATATAGATTATAGATTATAGATATAGATATAGATTATAGATATAGATTATAGATAGATTTATTTTTTAAAAAATAAATATATCCATCATTACAAAATTTACAAAAATAAAAATAATAATGATTGTAGAACCTAAAAAAATTAAATAAAAAATATAATTTAGAAACTTCAAATTTAACTATATCAAAAGAAAAAATAATAAATAGTTTAAAAATAAATAGTAAAGAACAAATCTCATGAATGAATATAGAATTATCCGGAAAAATTAGTTAAAAAAAACTTTTTTTATATCTTGTTAAAATACAATATAGATTTCTAAATATCCAATAAACTAAAAACAAATATCGCTTTTATATAGAATTTTGAAAACTACAATTAATTAAACATGCAGTTAATTCATACTAATAGAAAGCATTTAAAGAAGAAAAAAAATAGTTGAACATATACTCAAATTCGTCAAAGAATCAATGTAATCTTCTCATCATTCTAACTACTCCAAAAAAAAAAGAAGGAAGTGTTGATAATGAAACAAAAGGTTTCACTCGTTCTTTATACTTCTTACAAATAGAATTTTATAGTGAAAAGAAGAATTTATAGAGAAAAATGTAGTGAGATTTTAACAAAGTACGAAGCTTTAGAACAAATCACTAAAAACATAGTAGTTGAAAAATCATTAAGAAAAATAAAATCAACCATTAAAAACAAATCTTAAAACTCACATTGATAACCCAGTCACCTTGCCATAATCTTGGTCGATCCGATTTTTGCTCATTAGGAATCAAAGAAAAGAGACTTTACAATGTAAAACTTATAAAGCAAACAAAAATGAGAGATAAAAGGGGTAGTAGTGCATACGAAGTAAGGTTGAATTAAATAACAAAGTTATTTAGAATTAGCGGAGAAGAAAATGGTTCAAGAGTAAGAAAAAGGGAAGCATGAGAAACGGGATGGTTATATGTAATGAGTTCTTAATAATAAGAAGAGTGAGCGGTTACTATGGGGTCACATTTGGAGTAAATTATTTTTTTTTCATTTTTTTATCTTTTAGATGCTACATCAAAGAGTGGTTATGTGCGGTTATATTTGGAGTGGATTGATTAAAACAATTTCTTTTTCTATTTTATCCTTTAAATGGTAGATTGATAAAATACATCGTAACATAATTGAAGAATACAAATGTCTAACAGAAAAGTGGAAACCAAAATAACGTATTCCCTTTATCTATTGTTATAGATTATTAGATAGAATACGAATACCAAGTGGAACTGTCAATAGAAACTCATTTGAAATATTACTCCTAATAATATTTAATTTTAATTAACAACAAATATTTTATATGTACCAAACTATAAAAAGTGTATATACAATGAGGTACAACCAACTAATATTAAATCAGATTACGCGATTGAAAAAAAAAAAAAATTATGTGACTCATAATTTATGTTTGATTTAATTATTTTATTAATTTAATTAATTATGTGATTAAAATTATTATATAATAATAATCAACTATTAAAAGTCATAATTTATATATTTTATTGATTCTTAATAGAAGATTATTATGTTAATAATATAAAGATTATTATGTTATATATATATATATATATATATATATATATATATATATATATTAGTTAGTTTCTACTAAAAGACTCCTATATTCACTTATTATATGTGTATAAAATCAAATGATACTAAGTATTATTATCATTTTATGATTGAATATATTCCTAGTTCTTTAAATTTTTTAGTTTTTTTAAAATACATTTCTAAATTATAAAAAATTTGCAATTGAATTCTTAATATTTTTAACTGAGTTAATATCCTATTTATAAACTTTCAACTTTAATATAATATTCTTTGTTTTCTCATGAATCATGATCCCTAAGACTTAATTACAAAAATTAAAAAAAAAAACTTAATTATATTTTTTCATAGTTTAAAGAACTATTTAAAAACCTTAAAATTTTGAAGCACTAATGAATATATAATTTTTTTAGAAAAAAAATTTATTTTCTATGTGTTCACAATCTCTAAAAGAAAATAATAATTATTTTTGATGATGAATAGTTTGTAGTAATATAATAATTATCTAAAAAAAATATATAAAGTTTATTTTATTTAATAATTTTCTTAAAAATATGAAACTAAATTGAATTATTTGACGTGATATAGTTGGAAATAAAAATGTGGGTGAATATCAAATAGTCCAAGACCCACCTGAGCATTACGTTACATCAATTGAGTTCCAATGCAAAGTGTAAAAGCAAATAGCGGAACCTCATAGCCACAGCCACAGGGCTTTAAATCGGTGGAAAACGAAAGCAACTATTGGATCCCTTTAGGCCCAACCCAACTAAAACACATGCAGACACGTTGCCCCTAATCATGAATCAGAACTGAAACTCCATGCCACTCAAATTTTTGTGGCACAAACAAACACATCTCACAACACCACTTTCCAAAATTTTAATGTATGGGAGTTAACAAGCCACCTCTACTGGGAAATACCGTGCCAAAAAAAAATGCTTTATGAATTGGGCCCGCTTTCACGATGGGCCCGTGGTCGTGTGGCTATGAAGCCATCGCTTATAATTGTACGGACTGGGCTTGTAGGTTGAGAAGTGGGAGGGGTAATAATGGAGTGTGGTGGGGCCCAGGGTAAGGTGATGGACAAATGCTTCTTAATCGTCCATTATATACGAGTCACAGACAAAAGTTATGTAGAATATATAACCCATGAAATGATGACCACATTGAACCGTTGGATGCTTGTATTCATAATCATTGGATATGAGATCGTGTGGTGAGGAAATTATTTGGCGTAGTGACATAAAACTGAGGTGTTTGGTGTTTGTGTTATTTTATCATTGATTAATGGTTATCAATCATTGTTGTTCAAGTCTTTATCGTTATGAGGAAAATCGGGGCAGGAAAATTTGAGAGGGAAGTTAGTTTTTTGGTTCATCAAAAAATTAAGAGAAGAGAATGACTTCTCAATAATATATATATATATATATAAGATATGAGTAAATTTATCTAAATTTATTTTGATTAATAATTCATAATTTATACCAAATTTTAACCATTAAATTGTTGAATTTAAAGTTTTTAATGTATATATCAAGTCTGTAATTTTTTAAAAAATTTAAAAATTATTTGATATAGGTTTCATTGAAAAAGAAATTCATGAATATATCTAAAGATAAAAAGGAAAAGAATGTATATACCAAATAATAACTACTCTTTTAAAAAATAATATATATCAACTTATTTAAAAAATATTTATTTTTTCTCAAAGATTAAGAGTTTCTTTTCATTGTTAATAATATAGTATTTTGATATAGTCCTTTTAACACAATATCTTGTCATTTTTTGAAATTCACATGAAAAATATAAGATGAAGTATCTCTCACTTTATTTAATGAGCCTCTTAAATTTAAATTAATAACATATCATGTAACAAATCACTTTTTTTTTTAGAACTTAACAAATTACTATTATTCCTCCTTTTCTATCTCACTAATCACACTAAATTTTGAGGCGAGTCGATCCAAAATTATAAAAAATAAAAATAAAAAAGAGATTCATATTTGTATTGTAATTTGTAAATTATAATATGTTGATTATTTTAACTAAATGGAAAAATATCTTTTTAATTATGATATTTTCAAACATGCTATTTGTATTTTGAAATTTAGTTTCAACACCCTATTACAACCAGAATATGACTTAAGAATTTTGTAGTGAGAGTAACATAACTGTTACACTTTTTGTTATATATAGATTTGTTTTTTCTTACGTCAGAAATTTATATAATATAATAAGTATTTACAATTTTTTATCAGGTCCAACTTATCATTAAGAAAATACACAAATTTACAAATGTAAAAATCAAACATAATAAAATTTATTCCCACCTTTTCTCGTACCCCTTTGGTTAACTTATATGTGATTTAAAATATTTTGGCATGCATTTCAATTATGTTAAATAACTTATAATTGATTCTATTAAACTCCAACTTTGTTTAACTACAAAACAACGGGAAATGCATGACCTTTGTGAGTTTTTTTACGTGGAATTATTACACTTTAGAGAGTAGAGAAAAGGAAATGTGTACGAAATATTGCATCAATTAATTTGGCTCCATAGTAGTATTTGTAGAAGAAATAAAGATAGTTGATAACATTTAATTGGTATTTCTTTACTAAGTTTTCTTAATCATTGACCTTAGGTCGTACAGTGACTTACAAAGGTCCGTTTCATTCAGCATTATAAAGTGAATTAATTATTAAAGGTTCAGAGTCCATTATTTATCTACATTTTCACAAAGGGTTTTAGTGTCATGTGTGACAATATGACAATGACAAACCATCCTTCGCGGGGAAGGAGTAATGTCATATTTTTTAAAAGAAAATATTAAATAATATATATATATATATATATATATATATAATCTTATTAATACTTTTATATTTAATAAGAAGATTATTGTTAAAAAAAACGTGTTGTAGGAAAACGTAGAATTAATCTTAAACATTTTGATTTGACAAAAAGAATAATCTTACATCTTCATAGAAATCTTTCTAATATTTATAAATATATATATATATATATATATATATATAATTAAAAATATTTAATATTTTAAAAACATAAAATATATTCAATAACAAGTATCATGGAGTGCAGAATTAATTGACACGAGATTGTTTTAGTTTAACTAGTAATCTCATATTTAAGTTATAAATATGCAATTGCGTTAATGAGAGAAGTTTTGTTACTTACAATAGTATTACTTAACTCAAGAAGAATTTACCTTCAACAGATGATACATATAATTTGTACAAAAAAGAAAAAATAAAAAAAATAAGGATATAAAAAAAATTTAACTTGTTAAATTTGTGCAAATGACTAATATTTTCTTTAAGAAGAAATATACATTCTCATTTTTTTCTTAGTTTAATTACTCATTTTGTCCCTATTTAACACAAAATTTATCTTTTAGTCCTTACATCTAAAAACTACTTATTTTGATTTTTATACGAACACAATCTTTATGATTTAATCTTTGTTGTCAAATATCATGTAACATTGTTTTTATCGTGTGTTGTAATCTTCATGCTTGCACTATTTTTTCATTTTGTCTCTACACCTGCATAATATTTATGTTTTAGTTCCAATATGAATATTTTTATTTTGATAATGTTTTAATCTCTATCAACACTTTTCCCCCCTTTATTACCTTATCATTTTTTTTTCTTTATCAACACTTCCAAAATTTAAATAGTCTTGCATCAACTAAATTTTTATTGACCCCAAATCTAAAAGTATGGAGAATGCACATTTCAAGCATGTTTATTGAACAAGACGAGGTAGCTTACAAGTAAATTTGTACATACACTATTTGCAGTGATAGTGACTTGCTACACTGTTTCAATATTGTTGCATCAAACTCTTGAAAAAATGAAGGTTGAAGTTTTATTTGTTTTTCCTACATCACAAATTAGCATGATAAAAGATGATCTCACAAATGACTACTTCCAAGCTACCTCAAATTGTTCAAGAAACACATCTGATGTGAGAAGATTTAGGAGGAAAAACAAAATCTCACAAATTAAAAGTAGAAAAGAAGCGTTGATAAGGAAAAAAAAAAGTAGAAAATCTAACAGAAAATTTAATAGGACTAAAACATTAAAATAATAATAATAATATAAAGATTAAAATGTAAAACACAAACAAGTCAAGACACACCATCACCGCGTTAACTAAGTTAAATTGTATAATGACAAAAAACTAAAATGTAAGACCTAGCCCATTTAAAGACTAATACGAGTATTTTTTTAGATATTGAAACTAAGGCTTAAATGTTATCTATGTATAAAGACTAAAGTAATTAAACCTTTCTTTTTCATCTCTCTTTTAATTTCATTTCTTTATCTCTTTATTCCTTTTTCATTAGATCATGAATTACATTGATCATATTCTCATCTCTCGTATTTCTCTCTCTTCTTTCCATTCATGATTTTGGAGTGTAATTTTCAGTACTGTTTCTCTAAATTGACCTATACGTTATTCGTTGTCCAAGTGCTCACTGCTCCATTATTAACTTCCTGCTAAATGCTTGGTGATACAGGCATAGGCCGACACCCTAACCCTAGCTAATATAAAATTCCTCTTCCTATACAAAGAAAAAATGTAACGGATGCCAATCGTACAAAGATAAAGTACTAGTGCTTTTTCTTTTTCCAAAATAATAAAAGTGCATACAAAAAATAGGGTCATAAAAATAAATAAGAAAGAATGAGCTAAAGGACGGAACCCAATTCGGTAGCCATGTTTAACATACGAGTGTTAAGATTGACAGCTGCTTTTGTTTGAGCCAAGTTCCCTCTTGACCGAGTACAGGAACAAGAAATAGCTGTAGTTTAGAATTGCTACTACTTAGGTAGAAGATACCTTGAAACCACACCTTATCCGCAATCATTCAAGGAAAAGAAAAAATCTCTCTTAAATTATACTGTTCAGCTACTTTGTATCAGAATACTGCACATATACACAAACGGCGAGATAGGTCTAAAAAATTTAGATATGCCGGGAACGACCAACAGATTGAATCATACACATAAACCCAGTGGTTCAAGTTTGGAACCTTCACTCCAAATCCAGGCATTTGGGGAGAAACAAGTTCTATCATCCATCTATTTTCCCCATAAAAAGGAAGAGTGTTTTCTTCTAAGGCATGATTATAAAAAAACAAATATATCAGCTATTTACTTTTTATTACTGCCATCAAACATGATATACCCTACATTAGAACTGCTCTAATGTCAAACTACCATTGAAAATGCTGTCCAAAGTAGCCCATTGAGACAAGGTGGGAAGGCCAGAAACTTCACATATAGAATCTGAGGGATCAGGTGAAATGAAAATTGTGAATCACTTATATTGACAGGGAACTTCATGGCTAGGGGGTTATCTATATCACACTTCAACGGTTGCAGACTCAGATGCTTATGTCCGCCTCCTTACTCGCCTGCCAATTGGATTGACTGATTCAGCAGCTGCCCCATCTGCTAAATCTTGACCATATATGCTACTGCCACTTCTCTTTCTGCTCAATGTTTGGCCTGAATTATCATCCACTGATGCAAATGTCTCCAGCAATTCCAACAACATTGAGGGGCAGCTCTCTTTCAAATGCACAAAAGCTTCGGACTGCATAACAGCTGCACAGGGTGTAATAATATATCACTGAGTCTTCAAAGGTTGAGAGTTCAAGGGCTCCAAAAGTAACTAACAGTTGAGAAATAAACTCCCGAAGAGTATAAAGTGAGCTAAATTTAAGCGACAAGTCAAAAAAACCAGAAAAGTATTAAGTTTCTGAAAATTACACTGAGAAAACAAAGTCCAAGTAGAAACCCACAGACATCAATTTAGTGAGCATTGTAAGTAGAAACAAGGAGGCGGAAACCTTAAATTACCCCCATAATTTCAAGTAATGGAGATTAAAAGATTGAATTTCAAACAGATTTTCAAAATCAACCAACTATGTACATGAAGCTTGATATTTCATGCATTCGAAATTGGAATTACCTTCTGAAAATGCTCCATCTGGAAACGAAAAATGAAAAGCTTAGGAGTGGCGGATAATTTTCATAAATACAGCAAATTGAATCACTATGTCAATTCACTTAACAAACCAATTGTTAAAAGTAAAGTCAATACACAAATTATAAATATGGATAATTGACACACCACCATTTCCTTTTATCCTAACATTGATTAACTATAACAAGGGAAATGAATTGAAATTATAAAAGAAAAGTACATCAATTGAAAAAGTGACACGGAACAAAATTAAATTATCCCTGTGTGTGTAGAGAGAGAGAGAGATACAAGTTTAAATTAAGTGTAAAATGAAAATCGACAGAAGCTGCAAAAATAACAAGGTAACACAACAAATAAACAAAATTACTTTCTCAAACTACAAAGTACAAGGAGCACCAAAAGGTAAGAAAATATCTATGAAGCCTGGATACTTAGTATGACACGGGTACGATACGACATGGATACGGAGATGCAACAACTTTTTGAAATTTAGGATACGACATGTTTTGGATATGTTACTAAAAAACTATAGGAAAATTTGTGTAGATGTATAATATTGGTAAAGAAATACACATTATCATTTCACATTAATTCATAATTATGATGATCAAAATTCACAAAAAAGATATTTGTGATCATAACAAAAGAACATATAGAACACAGTTTCTGCTCATACCATAACCAATTTTAGTTCACTATATCGATAACAGCATCTTTGGTAGCACTTAAAACAAATATGAGCTCTATACAATAGCCTAAGACTCAAGCATCATTACTAATGCTATTTGTATCTTCTAAGTCTGGTTTTTCCAGAGACAATTGTGTCAATTCAAAAAGCCTAGCACCATTAGCAAGTGGATGATGTATATCTCTACTAACGTACCACAACCTTGCCTTTCCTTTTTATACCCTTCATCATAGACAAAAGTTGATGGTTCAAACACCATAAATCAAATATCCTACCCATTTTGTATCAACTTTGTTTTTCTTCAAAGAATGAATAGAGGAGTGTGTACTCTAATTTCTCTCAAGCATGCGAAAGAATATGGTTGCACAAGAAGCTTAAGACAAGCTTTTTGGATACTTCTCAGATACGTATCCAAGAAGTATCCTAGAAAAAAAAAGTTAAAAGTTAAATAAAAAAAAGATTGGGTACTTTTAGGATACATATCCGGAAGTATCTGAGGAGTATCGGTATCTGACATAGGTACGACATCAATACTTTTCCATTTTTGAAGCATCTAGGCATCATAGGAAAATATTTCCTGAACTTTGAATACTAAAGTTACGTACACCCTTCTCACCAAATAAGCAACGAAGTAATTTCATTATTTGAATGAGCAATGTAGTAATCTTATTATGAGAAATACTTCCACATTTATAGTGTAAATATCACAGAACAGAAAATGCCTAACTCTGAATCCCAACTCATTATATATATATATATATGTGTGTGTGTGTGTGTATGTGTTTGAGGAAAGACTCACTCATGTTTTACATCAAATTTCAACCATCCAAACATTGAATTAAAGAAATTTAATGCATAAATTACCTATGCAAATTTTAAAAAAATTTGACAATTATTTGATACTTCAGTTCACTAATTTAAAATTGATGGGTAATTGTAAAATCATTTAATACGTTGATTTGCAAACTTGGTCCATGCATCAAAGACTTTTAATTCAATAGTTGGATCATTAAAATTTGATGTAAAATATAAGTTATTAAGTGAAATAAGTCTAAACAGACTTACTCTTGAAATAAGTGAATCCCTCTTCTCTCTCTCTCTCTCTATATATATATATATACACACACACACAAGTTGGGGTTCGTTGTCACAAGGTATAAGTCTAAAAACTTACACCAAATCTGATAACTTTAATAACTTTTTGTGTAATACAAATTTGACTGATCCAACCATTAAATTATGTAGTATTATGCTTAAGATCATGTATATCAAATTTCACATAATTTCGAAATTATTTAGTTGTTCATCACATTGCTTTATTTTAACATATAGGTATGATATTTAAAATATGTATAACTATCTATTTTTGGATAACATCCAAAAAAGTTCAAGTCATATTAAATTTGATATACATGATCTTAAGTATAATATCACATAATTCAACAGCTAGATCAGTTAAATTTGCATTATACAGAAAAGTTATTGAAGGTATAAGATTTGATAGTGAAGTTTTTAGACTTACATTTTGTATCAACGGATCTTGGCTATATATATACATAAAAGCCAAACAACACATTTAACTCAAGCAAATTCAACACATCAATAATGAGTGTGTTAGTTTATTCACAAAAACAAGGGATAAAAATATTCATGCCCAAAATTGATATAAAAGTTGTGTTTTATGTGCATAAATGCGCACAAACAGACACTTAGAGAACCACATCCTTTTCATAAATTATTTACTTATGCTTACTTCAATTGTTCCCTTGCCTCCATATCATTCCCTTTTCCCTATCTTAAACAGAGAAAACTATGGGGCAAGTGGGAAGAAATCTTTTAAAAGATGAACAGAAATAAAAATTAAATTTAAAACTTAGAATGAAGGAATCAGATTCAAAAGGATTTCAAGTTATAATTATCTTTGAAAGCCAGTGTACATATTAATGAATAATGAAAGAGAAATTTCACATTAATACTAGCAAAACAAAGTAACCAAACCCCCTTGCATTATTGTTAGAAACACAGAATAAATCATAACCCAGTTAAAAGATTGCCTCTAAAGAACACAAGCCATCCGCATCAGCGTCAATGACGTCAATGTTATTTATTTCCCAAAAAATGTAGTTTTAGCAAACAGATAAAAATCATATTAATAAATTGTAGCAAAGCTTATGTGAGAAGGGGTAAGAAGCATACCGAGATTCAGTGTGTCTGAATTATTAGTGTTTGTGCCTTTAGGTAGTTATGGATCTGAATTATTATTTGTGTTTAAGCAGTTATTGAATGGTGTGACCATTGCTGCATGATGCTTTTTATGTATGGGGCTAGGAGGTGGTTGTTCATTGAGTAGTTTCACTAATTGTTTAATGCAGAAGGAGACTCCTTGTTAGATGGAAACCCTGTGCTATGATTGTCTCCAGTAATACAGAAATATTTTGGTGCGCTTAATCTTGATATTAACATGAGCAAACCAAAAGCCCCAAAAAAGATGAAGTTGGAGTCAAGCTCTTCTCAATTCGCAACTTCCAAAAAGTTATCAAATTATGGAAATGCATCACAATAAGTAACAAGAAAAATAAACTATTGTTTCCACCGTCTAGTACCTTAAAACCAAGAATCACAAACAATATAAAAATGGCTATACCAAATGAAGTTCTAATAGCTAATCGACACTCAAAATGATATTTAACAATATAACATACCCTATCAACTTAAAGAGACTAAGAAACAAGATATATTTAATTTGGAAATGTCAGGAAGCAAGACTATATTACATATTATGCTACTTGCCAAAAGAATCTTTAGTTAAAACAACTATTCATTTTTACATTCATATTCTAAAATACGCACCTCCCAAATTTGCTGGATTTGCAATAAATTTCAAACAGACTGCCTTAAGCTGTGGACAGTGGTGTTGTTCTGCCAGGGCAAGTGTTGTGGCCACATTGTCAGTATTGATTTCATCACACAAGTTTGATTCGCATAACAGTTTTAGCCGATCAAGATTGTAGAGATCAGCAGCAGCTAAGAGATGCTGCACCATGACAGTAGTTGAGCACATGGGCATTGAGTCTGTAACGTCATAGATGTTGGGAAGTTTGTCAGAGTAAATGAAGAGAAGCATTGCCTGGAAAAAACAGATGAAAGGATTTTCACTTAATCAATCTGCTTAACAAGATAATATGAAGGAAAAAAAATACTCCAGCTAAAAATTGTAAGCAAGCATATAACATGATGGAAGACTTTGGCAGTAGGAACTATCGATATCTGAAAAATGCATCCAGAATTCTCTAAGTATCAGAATGTAATGAGATCATAATTGACATAAACAATTTTCATTAAAATACTCATGCAAACTAGCCATGTTTTTAACATGTAACATCTCCACACTAAAATAACGAAATTTGAAAGACACAAGCAAAGTTGTTAATTAAACAACTTAATTTGTTCCACCACAGAAAACTATTTTGGTAAGATACACTCAGTTCCAACTGACTACTTCACAAACAAAAGCAAACACGAATGGGTGAAAGACCCTGGAACTAATCAATTAAAAAAATTGAAATTTTGCTGTTCATATGCCACAAATGGGAGTAAGAAGGCTATTTATTATGATGTAAGAATGAACTCAATTATTTCACTGTTAAGATATTAGAAAATGAAATTGGTAGAATTGAAGTTGAAAATTACCTTGAAGATAAAGGGCTCAATATCCTCTACCACTACTTCCTCTAAGCTAGGATCCCCAACAAGTCCAAAAAATTGTGCTCTAAACACAGGAGATCGGGCAGCAAGTATCAACTTATGAGCTTTGAAGCTTTCATTTTTTACCTTGAAAACTATGTCACAACCAACCTCAGATTCCAACAAGTCCTTAAAATCTTGGCCCATATCTGACTGTGGCACAATAACACCCTGTTTAGATCCCTCAAAACGAGTTTTGACAACCCCGACAGTGCAATGCATGACAAGGCAATCATCTTTTAGATACTCCGAAGTTTCCAGTAATGTTCTCCTGAAGAAACGCTTGTAACCCCTGTAATGAGCAAAGAAATGTCAATTTGCAGAAATCACCCACGGTCACAGACAACAATATTCTGTCCACCATCCCAAACAAATTAAAATGACAAATATAGATAACTAAAATTACAATAACTGTTTTTAAATGCATCGCTCCTTGCAGAAATTATTCTCACTCAAACACCATGTTAGATAGCACATGACTCAAACCTCAAATAAGCGACTATTCCAAGTTTACTATCACATTGATAATAACGCCAAAACAAAAACCAAAGAATGATGGAAAAATTCAAGGCACCAAAAGCTACCATTGTTCTTCAACATGTAAGAACCGCTCTCAAGAGGGTGATCAAAATATTAATAGCAGGAACCACCAATACTAGAGATAACATGACAAACTTCTGCCGTCCGGCTCAAAAAACATAAAAGCCAAATACTGATAACCAAAATTATAAAAACTATATTTAAGTATAAATAAGTAACTCAGCCAATCCCATTAATTACTACTAATCACCATCAATCTAGTCATGAATTGTGTTCACGTGAAAATCAGTACCACTCTGCCTCAATTTAGTCCTTTCAAGGAATTAAAGTGAAACGCAAAAAAAGGAGACACGTGATTCAAGCTCAAAAAATCAAGAAATACACATAAGCAAATTAAGGGATTAAGTTGTTTCCTGGCAGGGATACTTTACACCATAAAGTGCAATTTTTTCGGGTCCTGCCACGAATATCCTCCGTCCATTGGGCCAAAGAATAATCCATTCGCAGTGCTCTTGACTGTCACTCGCCCAAGGAGTTTTCACACAGGGCAGGAAATTATAATTATAACCATTAATTAAAAATTCAATAGTTGAGTTTACAATTACAATTAAATATTATGCACAGATATAACAAATTACGAAGCTTTCAAAACCCCATCAATCGATTATACCATGATCACCCAATCCAAACCCTAAACCCCAAAAAAATTCTCTATAGCACCACCCTTGCCAACAGCCAACCCATCATTCCAAGTTCATAATGGGTTCAATTCCAAAAAGGAAGAGTGAAGGAATTGATGGTACCAACCACATGCTGCCTCTGTACTTCAAGGTATAAGGTCCACTCTCGAGGGGGCGATCGAAATGGCTATGAACCTTATCATTCCCCTTCTCACTCTGATCCACCAGCGTCAACTTGAAGAGAGCCCTAACATCGGTCCCGTCGCTAGCGAGCGCTATGAAGACGGAAACGTACATGGAATTGTCCTCGGGGTTCTTGCCATCAGGGTAGAAATAGATGGCCCAATCGTAGCCACCGACGCTGAAAGTGTCGCTCATGATGTACTTCCCCGCACCCATCCCTTTCGCCAGAGAATAACCCTTTATCGTGAATTGGTGAGAGCCGTTCACCGTTTCGCTGATCGAACGGGAGCACGAAGAACCCTCGGAGAAGGGCTTGAAATCCCCCACCTGCTCCTCCTCCAATTCCGCCATCGCAAACCCTAGCGACGGTGGCGGTGCAGCATCCACGGGCAAAACCCTAATTCTCCGAATTGGAGGAGAGGGGAATCGGAATTGAGGGCGGAAATAGAGAAGCGGAGGAGAAGAGACAATTTACGTTATGAAAACGGAACTTATTGTGTTGTGTTGCGTTGCGGTTTGGGGTTTTAGAAAAGGAGAAAGAGTTAATGGAGGTTAGAGAGAGGATGGTAAAGATGACAACATAACTCAACACCGAAATGTTATGAAACCCCGTTGTCGTATTTATAGGATTCTACTGCTGCCACGGGTAACACCTTGTAACACGCTACCTCACTTTCCTTTTCACCCCCACTTGGCACTTGGCTTCGCTTGGTGTTCAAAATTTAGTTTATAGTCTAAATATTTCTCCAATAACACCACTCACCAAGTTTTGGACAAAGCATCCCCCAGGTTTTAGTTTGAGCGACCTCATGTGTTTCTTTTATCTATTTTTCAATTTTTAATCTTTTATTCAACAGAATACTTACCTAACATAAGTTTTCCTCACTTCTAAATTCTAATGTCTAATGTTAATACACATCCTATCAATAACAACATTAACATTGCACTCCACCCAAAATAATAATCCACGCTTTCATGAGATCATGATAGTTATATATATTTTTTTTTTAAATTATATTTATACTATTTCTCTTCCTTAATTAATATTTATTTATCATCTAACCAATTTGGAGTATATGTCCTATGTTATTTATCTCTTCTAATTAGTACCCATAATCAGGTAGAGTGTATGTCTTATATTATTTACCTCTTTTAATTAATACATTTTTCTTGATACTACTCTTTGAATAATGTATAATTAATGCGTTTTACTAAATTGAGATAACACACATTAATTAAGGATTTTTAATCTAAAAATAATTAATATATGAGATAATATTAATCTAATCTTATATGAAAGAACAAATAATTGTTTTATATTTGGTATTATAAATAGAAATGGAGGGAGTAATAAAATAATAATACTTTAAAATATGCAAAGTATTGTGTTAGCATAAATATAATTAAATATGTATATTTTTTACTAAAATAAAATATGTATATTTGTTTATTCATGAACATGATTTATGCAGTATTTCAAAATTGATAACTAAGAATTAGTATGCACTCATGAGGCCGGACTTTCGTTGGTCAAACATAATTAAATATATGTATATAATAATAATAATAATAATAATAATAATAATAATAATAAAATGTTTTAAAAATATGCATTGTATCATGTTGGCATTAATATAACTAATTGTATAATTTTTTATGAGTAAAAACTAAAACTATTAAGTAAGGAGCCAATAACATGTTGGAGATCATAGATCAAACATCATTGTTCACTTAGTGGTTAATTGAAATTCAAAAGATCACTTTGAGTAGATATGTTCACCAAAGTAATGTTATAATGATTGCAGCAAGTGTTGAACTTGAACCTATGTCATGAGGAATGTAAGCTTGGAGTAAATCCTAACCATTTGTGTCAACCCATAATGACTTAACTATGTACATAAAATAATAAAATTAATAAATTTTATAAAAATATGCATTTTATCATAATACGAAGTAAATTAAATTTGCTTTGAAAAAGAATACTACTAGTTTCAACTTTTTATTTTCTTATCCTTAAAAAAATATAATTAAGTCTATTTAATTTAATTTTTACCTATATATAAAGGTGATTCTTTATTTTTGTATTCACCTTATTTTAGACAAATTTAACTCCTTATAAAATTATACAATAATAATTAATAAAAAAAGGTTTTTTTTATATATTAGTTTTTTTTATTTCTTAATAACTATCCACTACCTTCACTAACATGTGTATTCATAGATAAACACATAAAACATTTTACCTATTAATATTATTAATGTAAATTGCATTTTTTCTCTTATAAGATAAAAGTATTTCATTAGGTTTCCTTTACACGTTGAAATGTAAAATAAATTACAAATTTTTTTAGATGTGAGAATTGCTAAAGAATTTAAAAGAACAAAAGTATTTGAAATATTTCCAAAATGGTCCCGTCTCCTTTTAAACATTCTCTTAAACTTTTAAGGTGAAAGTAACTTTGATTATTAATGTGACTTATATTTTATATATATATATATATATATATATATATATATATATATATTATAAAAGTGTAACGACTCATCATATCTTTTATCTTTAATAGTTTAATAATTAGTAATAAAATAATCATTATTACCTAATATTTTATCATACATTAAATACTTAAAAAAATATCATGATATATACATATAATCCTCTAAAATATTTAACAATTGGGAATCATAAAAGTAGGAATATACATATATATATATATATATATATATATATATATATATATATATATATATGAGTTAATCACCTATACACTGTTAGTGTAAAGTTTTTTTACACTAACAACCAATTATATTTTTTAATTGTGTAATGTTACTGTTAAAAATAAATATGTTTACAGTGACATGACATAATTAAAAGATATAATTGGTTGTCCGTGTAAAAAAACTTTACATCGACAGTGACAGTGTATAGGTGATTAACTCTATATATATATAGTTGTCTCTTAAAAGACCTCAAAAGCGCATATCCTTAAGTCTATTCTTGCTCTGCTTTATATCGAATATGATCATCATAGTCCAATCACACAAAAATTAGATAATGGTAAGCTAAGCTAGGGTTCAAAAAATGAGCATATACAACATAGAATATGAGTGACTATCATATTAACATCATTTTATGTTCAACTTATTACTTAACTCAAATCAACGTTTTCAACATAGCATATGCAACATACAACACAACAACACAATCATCACAAGTCAACATCTCATACAAACAATACAACTCAATCAACACATCATATGCATAACTCAATAATTATATGTGTCGTCACGTATTTCAACTATAAAGATATCCTACAACATGAATAGGTTGTCTAAGTGACTTAACTCTACAAAATCAACAATCCAATTTTTCAATCTAGTTAGATCAACAACCAATTAGAATATTAATCCCTAACAACATAGTTTCTTTTAAAATAATGGATTTTAGTCTAATTCAACCCTATAAAATAGACTTGTAAGGTGAGGATTGCTCTCTATTTATATTATTTAATTGTCTTATCTTTATTCAATGTGAGACTTAGGTTTTTTTAATAGTTTCTTAGATGTTCTCACTTAAAACTAGGAGGTCTAGTATTCTTGTCAAAGTAGAACAATTCGAGTGTGAGACTACCATGATATTAACTAGCATAACCAAGCCACTTATGAGATTAACCCGTCGACTACCCTCCAAGTAATATGTTTTTCCAATACTTAGTTAGGGATTCTACTCTCTGATCTTGTACCTTACATTGATTTGGTCGCTTTATATATATGTGCCTCGACCTTGTTCACATACAAATCAACATTGGTCGCTTGTAGTCGATATGTCTTGACTTGGTCTACATACCGTATCAACCAAGGTTTTAGATGAGACACAACTATCCACTTCAAAAGTTAACTTTTCAATAAGGATTTTTCAACAAATTGGACTCACAGAGTATCACAAAACAATATCCTCATAATAGAAGGTGCAACTTTGAAAAAAAAAACGCTTATCATTTAGTCAAAGATCAATCAACACAATACAACTTTAATGTCAAAACATTATCAACACAACTACTCAACTAAACAACATGTAACTCAATTCAATTTTCAACCATTTAATCAGTTATACACTATCCTAGATCAATATATATATATATATATATATGTGTGTGTGTGTGTGTGTGTGTGTGTGTGTGTGTGTATGTGTATATATATATAGAGAGAGGAGTGATCATTTTACTCTAGGAGTAAGTCTACCTAGACTTACTCCGTTCAATAACTCATGTTCTACATCAAATTTCAATGATCCAACCGTTCAATTTAAAGTTCTTAATGCATAGATCAAATATGCAAAATTTTTAGAAAATTTGAAAATCATTTGATATTTCGTTTCATTAATTCGAATCAATGTATAAAATAATCTTATGATTATATGTCAATTTGAATTAATGAAATGAAGTATCAAATGATTTTCAAATTTTCTAAAAATTTGCAGATTTGATCTATGCATTAAGAATTTTAAATTGAACGGTTAGATCGTTGAAATTTGATGTAGAACATGAGTTATTAAACGAATTAAGTATAGGTAGACTTACTCTTGGAGTAAAAGGATCCCTCCTCGTATATATATATATATATATATATATATATATATATATATATATATATATATTCAACATCATACATCAACATACAACACACAACAAAACTTAATTATCATACAACACGTAATAGATACAACTATTCTATACATGTTCACCAATTTCACCATAAAGCAACAAGTTAAATTAAAGCAACATGCACCTAACGTCATCAAGGCAAGGAGCCCTCTACCTTACCCACGCTTAGCGTCATACAACTTGCGTCTAACATGTATATATAAAATAAAAAGGAAATGTTTAAAAACACACTATGTATCAAGTTGATACTAATATAATACCAAGATTAGGGTGCATTGCTTTCATATTTCACATTGTTCCACACTTTTTAACCATTAGATCAATTTAATATTCACGATAATATAATGGTGCTTATCCCACACTAAATCACACCTCATTCTCTTTTTCTTCAAAAGCACTAAGAAGTGGATAAGTACTCCACTTTCTCCCATCGTGCTTGTCCACAACGACACTTGTTAACCATCACAAAACTATTTATACTCCTAGTTACCATTGCAAACTCATTGTCGATGGAGAAGATCAACCCAACTTTACCACAATCACAAACAATGTTGGACTCACAATTCCGATGTGAGGAAGGACAAGAGCACTAACCCTTCACCCACAAGAAGTTAAACATAAATAGGTTTACCCGCACCCCACGCAAGCCATGTGCATTGCTTTCCTCAAAAGTGAAAACATTAAGGTTAGTCATTTTGTCATTAGCGATTTTTTCCTTGCCATGAAGATTGGGAGCCCCCCATCATACGCTTTAAACAACAGGCTCTTATGACCATTAGACATTCCTTGTTAGGGACACCATAAGTCATGTGCAGTACAAGAGATTTGGCAAATGACATGGAGTTAGGGTGGAGGGATAGTGACAAAGTTAGGGTGGAGAAAAGGGACGACAAAGTTAGGATGGAGCAAGTGAAGAGTTGTGAAAAGTTGGAGGAATGAATACTCTAGTACAACAAATGTAGCATACAATCTATAAGATAAAATTAATGGTTAAACATTATGGACCACCATAGACCAATTAGAGGTAGTCTACCCTACACTTAGTCTTAATATAATACTACATTTGTTTCTATATATAGGATCAAATTATCTAGTTTATTAAAATCAAGAAAAATAGTTAATTTAGTTGATAACAATAAATTTATCCTATTTACATTTTTTTAAACTTCTCTTGTACTACTTTTCTTTTTCTAATTAATGATTATATATTTTATAACCAATTAGAGTGCGTGTTTTATACTATTTATCTCTCTTAATTGGTACTCATATTCTTCCTAATCAATTAGAGTACTTGCTCTTTAAAAGTTTATAATAAATACATTTTATCAAATTAAGATAACACAATTTAACTAAGGATATTTTACTTTTAATTTAAAATAATCAATATATAAGACAATGTGAAGTAAATTTTATATAAATGAACAAATAATTATTTTAAGTTAGATCTTATAAATAGAAACAGAAATAATAATTATATATATTACTTATTTTTAAATAAAAATCTAACTATGCAAAATATATTTTTAAAATATAAATTTTATTTTATTTTATTTATCTAATTTCACTATATCAAACAATTATAAATTCTATTATATTACTCTCTACTTCCTTTCAAATCAATTTTCAATTTTCACCTATTCTCTTACATTCTGTTTAACTCATCTTTCTCTATAAGATAAAGCATTACAAAAATTTATGTTATTTTTACGCATACTCTTAACTTTTCTTTCATTCATTTTCTATTTTTTTACCAAATAATTAAATAATCATCTAATTTTTTTATTCATATTCTTTTCTTCTCAGTTTCTTTTCTTTATCTTTCTTTTAGAAGTCAAACAATGTGTAAATAGTTATGCTATAAAAAAGTATAAATAAATATTTCATCAACCAGTAGCATTATAAAAAAGTGTAAAATTGTGTACCGTACTAATTTGCTGCAAAAATTCACACTCATGCATAGGGGTGGGCAAAATGAATTGAACTGAACTGAACTTATAAAAACTGTACTGAACTTAAAAATAGTTCTCATAAACTGAACTAAACTAAATATTAGTTCAGACGAACTGAACTGAACTATTTTTTTGTATCATTAAACTAAACTGAACTATACTATAAAAACTTGAACTGAACTGCAATTTAAATTGCACTGAACTGTTATGATATTTTGAATTGAACAATTTTGACTCATTGATCTATCAAAATAGGACACATTTGCCAACATTACTTTATTTTCCATTTTATTTAAATTTTTCAAAGAAAAAAATATAAAATTAAGTCAAACAAACTCAGTAAATTTTAAGCCTAAAAATAAGTAGTCCAACATAGCTCAATTGATCCGTTAGATTTGACAAAATTGATAGAATTTTTTTTGGATCACTTTTTTTTTCTTCTAAAGTTTTGGTTATTAGACTATCGAGTTAATCCATTAAGACATAACATGTTAGACACATTTAATTTTTACCTTTTATAAAAATAGTTCAATTTTTATAATTCAGTTCAGTTTTATAATTCAATACAGTTAACTTTTATCATATTTCAAATAAAATATTTTTTTATACAATTTAAAAAAGAATTATCATGCAAATTAGACAAAGATTTGCAAATATATTAAAAAAATTTAATTATTAACTTATTTAAAAATTTAAATTTATTGACCTATTTAACAATTAACATTCTTAATATAAGATAGATTTTTAAATAAACTAATATTAAAATATATTTTAAATAAATTAATAAGTATTGTTAGATTTTAAAAGGTCAAGTAAAATTTATGATAAATAATAAATCAAATTTAAACTTTTATTTTATAAAACAAGCTATATATACTAAATCTAATCTAACTTATTCCCACTTTTATATACAAGTAGAAACTTATAATCATTTATTCTATAAAATAGCATAATTAATTATACTAATTAATATAATTGATTATACTACTTTGATATGTAAATATAGAAATAAGAATACAATAATAATTTTATATATTATTTATTTTAAATAAAAATTTAATTATATAAAATATAATTTTTAAAATACTATTTTTTTTTTCACTTTGTCAAATAATTATCAAATTTTATTTGTTTTCAAATCAATTTTGATTTACTCTCTCCCATTTCTTTTTATTACTCTCTCTCCTCCAATTGAACATTTATATCATACATATTTTCAAACAACTAAATAATTATTTCATTTTTATTTGTCTATACTCTTTTTCTCACATTTTTATTATTATTTTTATTAATCAAACAAATAATAATGCTATAAAAAAATAAGGTTTAAATATGTTTTTAGTTCCTTAAATTTAAGGTAAATATGTTTTTGATCTCTCAAATTTAAAATTGTTGTTTTTAGTCCCTATAATTTCAAAAAAAAATTATTTTAATCCTTATATTCAAATTTTGTTAATAAATTTATCAAATATTATTACATAAAATCTACCTATTGGTATCTCTATTAGTGAAAATATCATATTTAATCCGATTGATATTGCATAACTGTTTTAATTAGTCACTTTCAAATATATTATTGGTGATCTAAGAAACTAAAATAAAATTTTTGAAAATTACAAGAACTAAAAATAGCAATTTTAAATTTGAAGAACTAAAAATAAATTTATCTTAAATTTAAGAAACTAAAAACATATTTAAGTCAAAAAATAATTATTTTATCAACAAGTAGTGCTATTTATTTTTATTCATGTTGTCATCATCCATTACTTAAAAAAAAAAAAAAAAAAAAACTCCGTTTATACTGCCACGCTGTCCTAACAAAAATAAAACTCTGTACTAATTTCCTGCAAAATCTTACAAACGCGGTCATACTCACTGGCACTGCACACACTTTCAAGTTCCATCTTCAGATGTGAATAGCTGCTTCGAAAGGAGGCATTCTGAATCGCACCCTTCATTTGCGGATCCATGAATTGAATCGAGAAATCCCCAATGGCAGGCGATTTTCTCCGAACACCCCTCACTCTCAAGATCGCCGCTTTCTCTCTCATTGCCGTCACATTCTTCTACTTCGGCAAGCACTGGTCCGATGGCTACCAGCAGCTCGTGTTCTTCACCACCCAACGCTCCGACCCGGATCCAAGTCCCAACCCTAACCCTAATTCCGTCGTGTCCACGTCACCCAATTACGGCAAATCCTTCAACCTCTCCGCTTTGATCGATCAGAACACCACCCAGCTGGAAAATGCGCTGCCGGTGCCGGCGCCGCCAGCAGACTCGGACTTAATTGAGAAACTGGGAGTTGTGAGTGAGAATGGCACTATGTCCGATGACTTTGAGGTGGGGGCTTTGGATCCGGGCATGGTGGAGCAATGGGTGAACGAGACGCAGGTTGAGGGCGAGGGTTCTTCTTCTTCTAATTTGGGATTTGCGATTAAGAAGTTTGGGTTGTGCCCGCCCGAGATGCGCGAGTATATACCGTGTTTGGACAACGAGGACGCGATTCGGAAGCTGCAATCGACGGAGAAAGGGGAGAGGTTCGAGCGGCATTGCCCTGAGGAAGGTCAAGGGTTGAATTGCTTGGTTCCTGCACCCAGAGGGTACCGAACCCCAATTCCGTGGCCCAGAAGCCGAGATGAGGTCAAAATGTTGCCCTTTTGATTCTCTCTTCCAATTGAGACTAATGGGGGTTTGGACTATTTTGAATTACCTTGTTTTGGAAAAAAAACTTAAATGCAGTTTCATGAGAGCTTTTGGTGTTCTAAGATAAGAAATAGAGTTATACCTCGCCGATCCACTTAACAAAGGTTTCCATGAAATGTTAACTTGGATTATTGAGGTGAAACTTCAATTTTGACTAGAGAACAATAACAAAAGCACCTGTACTATTTAACTTTTCCTTTTTTTAAGGTTTTCATAAGTACAAGGTTTCTTTTTTGCTTTTGGTGTAGGTATGGTACAATAATGTTCCTTTTTAAAGATTTGCATAAGTGCAAGGTTTTTTATTTTGGTGTAGGTATGGTACAATAATGTTCCTCATACACGTCTTGTTGAAGATAAAGGTGGCCAAAACTGGATTTCCAGAGACAATGATAAGTTTAAGTTCCCGGGAGGAGGTACGCAGTTTATACACGGGGCAAATGAATACTTGGACCATATTGCTAAGGTTATTATTATATTGCTTTTGTATGCTTTGCTTTTGGTTTTATTGGGGGTAATGTAGGTGCATCTTATAGAAATCTGATCTTGGACATTTGCATTTGTAGATGATTCCTGATATTACATTTGGTAAGCATATAAGGGTTGTTCTTGATGTTGGCTGTGGAGTTGCTAGTTTTGGTGCGTACTTACTGTCACGGAATGTGGTTGCCATGTCTGTTGCTCCCAAGGATGTTCATGAGAATCAGATTCAGTTTGCTCTTGAGCGAGGTGTACCAGCAATGGCTGCAGCATTTGCGACTAGACGATTGTTATATCCAAGTCAAGCTTTTGACTTGATACATTGTTCACGCTGTAGAATTAATTGGACTCGAGATGGTGTGTGTTTTTCTCTCTTGTATGATGTGCAATAGTTATTGGTAATAATGAATAAAAAATGATATGGAGAGGTCTATAACAGTTAATTAACTAATAGAAACTAGAGAATGCATGTTGGAACTGCCACTTTTCTTGCTAGTGTGATATGTAAACATCATTATTTGTGTAATGAATTTTTATGTTTAAAACTTATTCTGATGTAGATGGGATACTGCTGCTTGAAGTCAATAGGATGCTCAGAGCAGGAGGGTACTTTGTCTGGGCTGCCCAGCCAGTTTATAAGCATGAAGAAGTTTTAGAAGAACAATGGGAAGGTATAGTTAATTTTTTTTAGCCTTTTTGCCTATGGAGTTAGTGTTTTTAAGGATAGCTCAAATTTGTACCTCTTTGTATTAATGTTAGCTTTGTATGATGTGCTGTGCACACTAAATGGTTTTCACAAGTGTCTCCAGATGATAGAGAATTAACATTCAACCTGTTAATCATCAATCTTTGACTTTGACCTTTCTCAATGATTTGTTTGTTATTCAAAGCAAAAGTTTGATCTTTTCCACATTCCCTTCTAATGTTTATAATTCATTTGTTATTTTCAGTCTTATATGCTATGACTTAAAAATATGCTCAAGAAGAAGCATCTTAAACTATTGTCAAATACATTCTTATCTACTCCTTTCAGTTTTAAGTCATTTATGCTATTTTCATTCAACAGTCAATCGATTATTAGGGTTTGTCTAACTCATTATTACTAAGAATACTGTCTGCACCTATGACAAATGTAATATTTGATTTTGTTATCTGCAGAGATGCTTAATCTCACCACTCGACTCTGCTGGAAGTTTTTGAAAAAAGATGGATACATTGCAATATGGCAAAAACCTACTGACAATATTTGCTATCTAGACCGTGAGGCAGGAACTAAACCTCCACTTTGTGACCCAAGTGATGACCCAGACAATGTTTGGTATTGTGTTCAGGCCTTCCTTATACTTTGATGATTATATACATTTTCATCAATCCAGATGATTATTGCCAAATGTGATGTGTAAAGTTATTATCAATCTTATATGTGATAGAGCTTTCCTGGAAAAAATCAGAGAGTAGGAAATAGATGCCTTTTGCCAATATGTAGGTTTAAGACTTTAAGCACCCTAAAGAAGTAGAAAGAAGCAGAATGGGATGTTCCTTCGTCAATGTTAAACTATGTTTTCCATCAAAAAGAAAGTGGAACATAATATTGTTCAGATGAATTTGATGAAGCTTTGGCTCAATTCTAAATTAGGACTATAAAAATGACTGTGGACTACCTTGCCCTGGTCAATAGTTAATAGCGGCCTTTATGTCATCAATTTCTAATTTTCAATGTGTACTTTCTTCTAATAGTTTACAAACAACTTAATCCTTCTCCACTAACCCTCCTTGGGAAAAAATAGAGAAACAAGACGAGATAAGAAGGAAAAGGGAAAGAGAATTACATGGTGGTCAACAACAACAAAAAAATGGTTATTTCACTGTAAATATGTGTTTTTATTTGTTAGATTGTATTATCTCATAATAAAATGTGGAATTCTGTGATGATGCAAAAGAGTTGGCTGTGCTGCCCCCTGGTTATATGTGTCTATTTTTTATTTCTATCTGCAAAGTTGTAGAATGCCTTTTCTGGTTCCACACTTGAAACTTATGCTTCTTATAAAAAAGAAAACTATGAGCGAGTTATACCAAAAAATTTGGGTGAAGCCTATTGATAGATTTTTTTTTTGCTGAATATTGTGGGCAAAGAAGCCTATTGATATATTTTCATACATCGTAGTGTTATTACTAAAATTTAATGGTTCATTATTGGTAATTTTGTTAATTACTTGATTAATCTAGGTATGTTGATCTAAAAGCATGCATCTCTGAATTGCCTAAAAACGGATATGGAGCAAATCTTCCTGAATGGCCTGCACGTTTGCAAGCCCCACCAGATAGGCTTCAGAGCATAAAGCTAGATGCTTTCTCATCCAGAAATGAGCTTTTTAGGGCAGAATCTAAATACTGGAATGACATAATAGCAACCTATGTTCGTGCTTTACGCTGGAAGAAAATGAGATTAAGAAATGTTATGGACATGCGAGCAGGTTTTGGAGGGTATTGTTTATGTCTTATATACTTTCTTGTATAAATTTGCATTTGGCACTTTTCGATAGACAATCTTAATTTATTCAGTGTTTTACAGATTTGCAGCAGCATTGATCGATCACAATCTTGACTGCTGGGTTATGAATGTCGTTCCTGTTAGTGGTCCAAACACCTTGCCTGTTATTTATGACCGTGGATTGATTGGAGTTATGCATGACTGGTATTTCACTAAGCTTATTTAAGATATATTAGATACAAGTGTTCTCAGTTTTGTGCTGTGGTTTCTTAATTCCACATACTGAACAATTTCCCTTTGTCCAAATCCTCTAAATTATTGTCAACTTGTCAGCACGCTGTAACATCTTCATGATTTATAATTTAGGTGTGAGGCATTTGACACCTACCCAAGAACCTATGATTTACTGCATGCAGCAAACCTACTTTCCGTTGAGAGGAAAAGGTATTTTCTCCATCTACTTACCAGCAATTTATCTGTCTTGCCAATTATTATTGTCTTTGTGCCAATAAAAAGAATAATGAGTATTTTTCTGTATTGCATTGTGGTTTGGATATTAGTCTTTCACGTCTCTCAAGTAAGTGATCTGTTTATGGATATCCGATCATCTATTATCCTTTTTAGCCTTATATACTACAAATAAGCATATATTAATGTTATTAAATTTTAAGGCTGTAATTAAACAAGCATATATACTATATCTCAAACTATTCATGCATCCTGAAACAACTCGAATTTGCAATTTCATATTTCATCGTTCATTCACAGCATGTATTGCAAATAAGAAACATGTTGTATGATGTCTATTTTTTACTTACTATCTGTTGCATTCCTCTCTATCAGATGCAATGTCTCAACCATTATGCTTGAGATGGATCGGATACTAAGACCCGGTGGACGTGTATACATCCGTGATTCTCTTGAAATCATGGATGAACTTCAAGAGGTTGCCAAGGCAATAGGCTGGCACACGATGTTGCGAGACACAGAGGAGGGGCCTCATGCAAGTTATAGGGTGTTGGTTTGTGATAAGCACTTGCTACGTTCTTGAGGCTGAATGGGCTATATCACATGAGTTTTTGTTTGACCGTGCAAGTGGAAGTCTACATAACTGTCATTTGAGAAGTGCTGGAAAAGGCAAGTGAAAGTACTAGTTTACTATACTAGGCATTTGAGAAGTGCAGGAAGATGCAAGTGCACTTCCTTACTAACGTCAAGAGGTGGTCAGCATTTATTCATTGATGCTACTATTCATGAGATCCCTATAGCTGGATAGATCACGTGCATCATCTAACTTATTTGTAAAATTCAATTTATTTGTATATTTCTAAAGCTCCACGTGGCTCGAATATTTTTCCAGTTCCCATGAATGTAAGCACATTCACTGTTGATCTTCATAAATATATTTGCCGGTTTGTATCTCTCATTTCTTACAAAGTCCCTTTTGGAAGCAAGAACCTGGGATACAGATCAACCAAAAGAGTTGAATGAAATACTCGTATTTATAAACACAAAGTATAATTAAGTTGCTCTGCGTCAAGTGTACGTTATATTATTCAATGATGCTTGTTGCTTACTCCAGATGTATGAATATCGTTGAATTTTTTAACCGAAGATATTTGTGAGATTTTGATCTTTTAATATCTAAATATGCATCCTTAATGTTAATGTAATGCCATTGATTCTGATGAGGTTTTTCATTAACTATAAGTTATGTTACTTAGTTTTACTTGGGAGTAAATTAGAAGTGTATTAACAATGATGTGGTTCAATGGTCTATAAAATAAAATTTGCAAACCGCTGTACATTAAATGATAACTGTTTTTTCTTTTTCCTTTCTTTTTTTAGTTTTCAAATTTTTGTCTAACTTATTGATCTATTTTTTAAGTGATTTTGGAATGCTTTTCGATCTGAACACCCTTGTTTACCATATCCGCAATTGTTTGCAGTTTGCAAGCTGCAATCCAAGCAAAGGTTGTGAAAAAGTCTATACCGAACTAAATCAATTCAGATAATAAAAATCAGTATGATTAACTAAACCAATTTTAGAAAATGCGGATTCGGTTTAGATTTTTAAAAAATTCGATCCATAAACAGCCATTAAGAACTGAGCCTCTCTCGTAGGCATAAATAGTACTGGTCTTCTTATCACAAAACTAGTTTCACAATTATTAGTGCTAGACATCAAAATTATATTCGGACCTGCGAGTATTCTTCTGTTTCGACTCGATTTTGATAAAAAAAAAAATGTTTCAATTGGGTTCAAATTTTCTTTAAATCGTAACAAATTTTGAGTTAATTGGATTTGAGTTTACTGGTTATTTGGTTCCGATGAAATTTTTTTCTAGTAGTGAAAATAGACATAATTTTCATGCGTGTTTGATTCGCATTAAATAAGCGATGAAATACATCCGGCTGAAATGAATAGAAAAAGCAAACTATTAGATCATAATTTCAAATTTTATAATAATTAATTAAAGGATAAAATAAAAAATAAATTGTTGACACTAAAATGATATATTTTTATTACTTTTTATTATTATTATGTTTTTATTAGTATATATATATTATAATTATTTATAAATATCATGTTATTAAATGTTACGTTATTTAAATGGTAATAAATTTTGAGTTAATGTTAAGATTTAACTGTTAATGAATATTCAATTAATAGTAAAATCAAAATTCCTTATGTTTAAACTTAGGAGACTAAATTTGTAGATTGACAAATATAAGAAATTAAAGATGTAATTTATTCTATTTTTAATTTTTTATTAATGTTTCAAAAACATTTTTATATTACAATATAAATTATTTATTATAAATTTTAATTATAATATAATTTATATATTTTAAATTATATAAAATAAATATTTATCTTATACATTACACAAATTAAAATAATAGGTTTTGATATGAATTTTATATTTATATTTATATTTTTTAATAAACAATATGTTGAAAAAAATCAATAAAGAAAAGAAAATTTAGATATAATGTTATATATAATTTACTTTGATACTATGTATTGATATTTAATAAAATTCTTTATTATATTATTGTAACGATCCGTCATGATCACTACATTTCGTGAAATCATCAACTAACCGCAAAATTACTCATATGCTTGAGATTTTAGAATTTAGGTATACAATATGTGTACAATCATCTAGTATAAAATGATATAAAATTCTAAGTGTCGGTCAAACACTACTATACAAACTATCAAAAGTAGTCCAAAACTACACCATCAAAATGCCCTACAACATCTTATAGAAGCTTGCTCTGGCTAATTCTACCTTGCTCCCATGAAATCATGATCTTCGCAATCCAAACCACTTGGAAAATACATAAGGGTAAGTTAAATTTTAAAAATATATTAGTATAAGAAGGAACATCTATACTACTATTTAACATGTAAACCAACCAAAAATACACCTCATGGTTTACAACATTCACCAAACAACCCAATACCAATATGTTTGAGAGCTACACACCAAGACATATCATACAATAATATATTCATCCAATACATATGAACACACCAATCAACAACACATCATATGCATATATCTCAACTAATGAATCGTTATGCATTTACCTACGAAGATTTTCTAACATACTAAAGTAGTCTAAGTGACTTGACCTTACAAACCAACTCAATCATTTTCACACCAAAATGCACCTGCTCGATCATAACTAAAATGAGGGTACCAATTCGTAATTTCTGATTTTTCAAGTGTCACCACTTATACTAGAAAAGTCTAATTTCACTGTTAAGAATAATATAGCTGGGTATATGCATCTCACAACCTTGACATGCATTACCAAGTCACATGTGGAGTTAACCCACCAACTATCTACAAGGAACCACACAATCTTTTTCAATGACTAGTTAAGGGTTGTAGCCCTGAACTTTATAATTTACTCCATATTGATTAAGGACTTAAAGGAGACTCAACAAAATTCACTCTAAGAATTTCACATATACTTAATGAGGGTTTTTAATAATTGGCCTCCTAGAGCACCAAAACAAAAGTCTCTATATGAGATCTTCAACTTTCTAAACAACACCCTTTCCACTAATCTTAAGTCAATCAATATGTTTTAATGTCTGCAACATTCTTAACATCAACACCTTAACACACATCTTCTATATAGATTACCTTAGGTTAATGCATATAGAGATCGAACCACACAATTATGTATAACATACAAATGCTTAACACCTCAACCAATAATAGCATATCAATACTCAACTATTCATTCAAAAATAACATATAAATGCTTATTCAACACTTATCAATCATACAAAACATATGAATACTCATCACCATATTTATCATCATTTAGCCATAAAACAATTATAACAATAAGTGTTTATCACACAATTCATTCATCAAGTAACCAACTAACTCAACTACAAAAGAAAATATTTTACCATGTTTCCACGTTGAGCGTGGCATATCGCGCTAAGCATTAGGCTTTTAGAGAGTTGTATAAGAAAATTTTCAAGTTCCCACGTTGAGAGTGAAATCTCATGCTTAGTATCAACCTTCCAAAGGCACACCTAGTTCTCACGTTAAACGTGAAACTCACACTTAGACTTACTCTTCTACTAACACTTTCCAATTCTTACACTAAGCGTGAAAATCCATGCTTAGCCTCATAAACTCAAAAACTCCAACATAGTTGAAGAACACCCCAAATGGGGATGTCAAAAAAATTTGTACCCACAGGTATCCATGGATAAAATCTGCAATGAGTAAAAAATGGATATTGTAAACGAGTACTTGTAGGTTATGGGTACGAATATTTTTTATACTTGCATGTTAATAGGGAGGGTACGAGTATCATAGTATATGTACCCGCGAATACCCATACTCGCTAATATTCAAATTGTCTGGACTTGTATGAATTCATTTTTTTTAATTTGTATAAATTTGATTTTATTTGGACTTTGTTTGGACTTATAATAGTTAAATATTGTATTTTATTATCTTTTATTTGAATTTTATTTTTATAATCTTCCAACTTTTTTTATGCAAATTTTATTTAAATTTTAGTTATAAACTTCAAACTTTTTTTTATGCATATTTTTTCTTAGAAAAAAAATTGTTACAAATAACTAAGATGTATGTTTAAGATATTTTGTTGAATATTTTCAAGATATATTCTTTAGCAAATATTCACGAGTGCTAGTGAATATCTACAGGTATTGAATAAATATGCGAATATCCGCTTAATAGATACCTGTACGGATATGAGAATGGGTATGTGACAGATATTTATTCGATTGGTAGATTAGTAGGAAGCTACTACTTGTATCTGTCCCGCCCTGTTGATATCCCTAACCCTAATAACTATGAACACCACCCAAATCTCCAAGATTCTCTCATTTTATGCAACAATCCATGCATGCAACCTCAAGACCTTCTAATTAGCATAACATGCAACTCAAAAATCAAAGAAGAATTGACATGCATCAACAACATATCAAGTGGGTTATTAATTCTCAATGTTTCGCCAATAACAACAAAAATTCCCAATTTGTTTAATCTTCCACCTCAGAACCTCTTAGCCACAAAAATGAAAGTTTTCAAGCAAATGTACTACATTGATCAATTAGAATTTGGGTTCTAGCTTCCTTTACCTCAATTTTGAACTTTTGAAGTAAGGAGAGAGAGGAAAAAGAAGAAATGAGATTTCGAGTTTCCGACATCCACTAGCTTTGCACCTCACCACAAATTGTGATCTTTCAAGGTTTTAAGCTCTCCCACCAAGTTTCTAGCAACAAACTCCCTTCTTAAAGAGCTTGAACGCTAAAGAAGAGAAGGAGAAACTTCAATTGATTTTTCCCAGAAAATCGAATAAGATAATAAGAAGCTCAACATTACAATTATGAAAAAATTTATGATAATACTAATGAAAAGGAAGACATTCCATGCTTCTGTGGTATTTTACTTTGATAATGAGGATAGTATATTAATGAGGATAAAAGATAAAAAATTCATACAAAAATATCTTTTTATCTATTATTAATTATTATCATACGATTTATGTTGTTTTTATAAAGATTAAAATTATAAAAAATAATATCAAAATAAAATAAATCACCTTTATATAACTTTTATGAAAATCACATTCTTCTATTATGTGATCTACATCTATTTAAACATGTTATTTCTCATATATATATATATATATATATATATATTTTTTTTAAAATTGATTTTCCCGCAAAAGCAAAGCGAAGCCTGGACCCGTTACTTTTTTCCCGCTTCTAAATCCAACGAATGAAAAAGATGTCAAACTTAAAAAAAAAATAAAAAAAATAATAAAAGGAGATGTCAACCTAAAAAGCCTCTTTTAATAAAAAAATATTATATAAAACATTAATATTTATAAATTTAAACGATTTCCTTTTTTCTTTTCCTAACATGTAAGATGAAATACTGTAAAAAAAAAATATAAAATGAATTCATTCTAGATATATTAAACATGAAGCTTCATCTAAAGGTAAATTTGAAACAAAATTCATTAATTATAGAATAATCTTTTCCATACTCAATAAAGTTCTAGAATATTTGATAAAAATAAAACAAATTAAAGTAATAGTCACCTTACATCTTTTTTACTTTTCTTAAGAAAATTATAAAAACGAGAAAATTATTTTTTAACAAAGTTTTAAATTACCCATCAAAATTATACGAGTCAAGTGTTGAAACTGGAAACATTTTCTTGTAATTTTTGACTTATATATATATATATATATATATATATATATATTTATTTATCTTTTTTACGAGTCATAATAATTTGCCACCACCACTATTCGCAGATTCAGTGTCTTAAAAAGTTGCATTGCGTAATAATTCGAAGTAGAAAACCCCTCCCCCTAAGTTTGCTCACTGCTACTTCATACTCACTCCCAAGTTTCCTCCTTTCTCGCAATAAACAATGCCAACGTAAGTTTCACCAATCACCCTTCATTTCTTTTCCCCCGAAATCTGAATGGTTTCTCTTGATTGTGCGTTTTCTATTCATCTTTGTCCTTTTCTTCATTACTCGCTGTTTTCTTTCTCTCTTGTATTATCTGGGTATTCATTAGTTGCTCTTTACTCTTGCTGCTTTCTATTGGGTCATGGGTATGGGTAGTTGAATTGGATAACGGAAATATGTGAATGAATTTTGTGAAATTTCTGTTCATGCTTTTCTGCTTTGAGTTAGATGGTGCTTCTGTGGCGCTGTGTTTGTCAATTATTAATTGTTTACGGATAGCTAGTTGTGCTTGTTTCTGATGCTTGAGCTAGGGCACTGAAATTGACCAAAACCTTCTTGTGTTAGTATCTTGATGTGGGTAACCAACAAGATTTGATCTTGAAGGAGATTTATGGATTATCAATTAAGAAGAATTGTTTTAATTTCTCATCAGCCTTTGTAAGTTGAAGGCTTAGTATGTTACTATGTTTGCATTGTAGGTAATTGCTATCACCTGTGCAACAAGATTTTGAAGGAGTTTATGGATTATCAATTAAGAAAAATAGTTTTAATTTCTCACAGCCTTTGTAAGTTGAAGGCCTTGGATGTTACATGTTTGCATTGTATGCAATTGCTGTCACCCATGCATCAAGATTTGATTTTGAAGGAAATTTATGGATTATCAATTAAGACAAATGGTTTTAATTTATCATCAGCCTCTGTAAGTTGAAGGCCTAGTATGCTATTGTGTCTGTAGTGTGTGTAATTGTTATAATCTATGAAGTCTGGATACTCTATAAATGCAAAATTATTTGTGTTCAACACATGTTTGACATTGATATCATTCCAAACGCCTTCATGTATATGTATCCAAAAGGTATCCATTAATTTTTCTTTTTCAAAATTACCCAATACGGATAATATATGTTTGAACAACTCAGGATATGGCTCCATTTCGAATAGATATGTACTATAATTTTTTATTGTCAAGTTTCCTTTACTGGTGTACAATGTGGCATTGAGGTTAGAACCTAAGACCTCATGTAAATTACCCAAACCCCTAACTGTAGGGCCAACCCTTGTGGTTGTGGCTTATTGTTAAATTTCTTTTAGTCTTTTATATTCCAAGTTGTTCTAAATTGTATGTGCTGTATAAAGGAGTGCCAATCCTAGTGCTAGGGTTTGCAAATGGCAAGCTGCTGATACCAAATGTGTCTCCCTTCTCGTTCGCTCTTCCATTCTAGCCATGCACCTTAGCCATCCAACCACTGTGCTTTGCCTCCAAACCTGTAAATAATCTCCTACTAGCAGCCATCTGCATTCTGCAGTTGCTGGTGGTTCTAGCTCCTCTTTTGGTTCTTGCTCCTTCCTAGATGCTGGGCCGATGTTCTCCAAGTTGCTATTGGTTCTACTACTCTTCTAGTTTCTAGTCTTTCAATTTGTGCAGAGTTGGTTCTAGTTAACATATATTAGCTGTGTTCTAGATTCTTAAAAAAAATTCTGTATCCCTGTATTTCTTTTGTATTATGTATACGGGCTTCTTAGGTTATCACTTTACATAAACTTGCACTAGGACACATGCTGCTGCTCCAAGGCTTTCAATACACTCATATTAAAGTTTGTGATCCTCTTGTCTTCATCTTTTCCATTTAGTGTTGAAAACCATTATTGCAGCTGCCTCATCGATACATCTACTACAACTCAGAGTTATTGAGGGGCAAAAATGAGTACATATAGTATGTTGGATATTGTTTTAAATCATATACTTCGGGTGGTCACACCATTACAAGAAGATTGGGAGATACGGTTTGCAATTATTAATGATTTAAGAAGCATTGTTGAATCCGTGGAAAGCCTGAGAGGTGAATTTTCCAACTCTGCTCTCTGTTCTTTATTAAATTACAATTTCTGTGGATTAAAATATTTGCTGGCTTGAAGTGGATATCACTTGACGTAAAGTAGCTTATTCTAGACCCATCTGAAGGTGTAATTTCTGTATATGGTGAATGAAGAAGATCCAAGAAGGGACTAATTACATTCTTCTAAATGTTTTGATTAGCATTAGTTCTTTCTATGCATATAATTGAATAGTTCTTTTTATATTTATGATTGAATTGAATGTATGAGATTCATGAATTACTTTACTGTATCTCTCTGCTATGAACCAGTAACAGGGTAGACCTGTTTCAGTATGTTGTAGGGAATGCCGGAGGCCTCCCAATTTTTTGAACTTCTCTATTTTTCTTTTTGTATATATAATGTTCCCCATCCAAAAGTTTGGTTTTTTCTTAACTGCCCTTAATCAAATTATGTTTATCCCTCCAGTAATTTAATTCCATCTCTTTCTTGATTACTGTCAAAATAATGTGTGCTACATCTAACTGAAAGCTTTTTAAATTTAAATGGATTGAGTTATTCATATTTTATTCATTTATTAGTTAAAAATAAACGATTTTTCTGTGGGAGAAGCATATCATTCAATCTATGTTACAGTTTTATCACCATTACAATTACATGGTTTTACTAAGTTGTTTTCTTTTTCTCTCCTCATCCAAAGAAGGGAAAAATAAAAGATGCCAACATGTGGGGGCAAGCTTCACACTAGATTGAAGGTTTCTCCATTAAATAATGGAAATTAAGATGAATTTTATTATCCTTTACATATGACAACTTATCCAGCATCTGATTTTTGTTGTTTACCTTGAGTACCACAAATGTAGAAATGATGGATTCAAGTGACTTATTGTTAGGATATAGAATAAAGGGAATTAGAGTAGTTATTAATTAGAAGGATATCATTTGCCTGGCCCATCATATCCATAAATAGGAGGTTACTTGGTAGAATAGGAAGCATTCATATCACAAAATTTTCTGCTCTATATGAAGTCATGTTATAAGATGATTCAGGCTCCCATATCTTTTATATAAATTTTTAATTCATTCGGTTATGAAATTTAAGTATTTAAAGTTGTACTTAATTTATGGAACAGGAGCAACTGTTGAGCCATTTGGGTCATTTGTATCTAGTCTCTTCACACGATGGGGTGACTTGGATATTTCAATTGAGCTATCAAATGGTTTGCATATTTCATGTGCTGGGAAAAAGCAAAAACAGACTTTATTGGGGGATCTTTTAAAAGCTTTGAGAATGAGAGGTAACATTCTTATACTTGAATGCCACTTGGAAGTTAGTATAGAGCTGTTTATTTGTTAACCGTTAACCATGTAGCAAATTTGATTTGATTTGCTTCCAATTTGCACTTTTTTTTTTAATCTTCATCTTCTCATAGTTCAAGCATTAGGATGTAAAGCTTAGTTGTTATTTTTTTTCCTATTGAAGTGAAATGCAATTAGGTATTATAAATATCGATGCAAGAAATTGTAGTGATGGGTGAAAACCACTATATATTCATCAGATGATTATTAATGTGTACTCATCTAAATTTACTGATACAACTAGGATATGTATCAACTGAAAATATATTATTTGGTTATTTTTGTAGAGCATTTATTAGTGGCTTGCACTTTGAAATTGTTATTTGCATGTAACTTTACAAATACAATTAAAATAGGTAGGATAATGTAGTTACATGACTACTGTTGAAGATTAGGATATGGTGAGATGATTTCCCTTCAGAATTTTGACTGGATTGGTGTCACATTTTCATATATGCCTTTTGTGTTGACTTGCACTAAATCTGAACAAAAATTATGCGTCAGTAACTAGAGAAAATACAGGGTGAATCATCTTATATGGTTGAGTTTCTCTATAATGTTTGTTTTAAATTTATGATTGAGTCATGCTGGATAGCATGATAATTTCACATACGTTATAAAACCATGTGATTACTCATTGAACCAATCAATCCAATCATGATTTTTATTTTTTTATCATTCCATGTCAGTTTTGATACTGGTTATCAGAGGTTTATTTTATTTGACTAAATTTTTCCTTTATATTTTAGAGTTACATTAGTAGTGCTTATTAAGCTTATCATTGCTTTCTCATACTTTCAAGTCTTACAACCATAATTAGCATAGGGAAATTTATGAAATTTGTTAGTTTCTTTAGATGTTCTTAATACATTCTGTAATAACGTTAATTTGCAGGTGGGTGGAGCAACTTGCAGTTTATCTCCAATGCACGAGTTCCCATTTTAAAATTTAAAAGCAACCAGCAGGGTGTATCTTGTGACATTTCAATTAATAACCTGCCCGGTCAAATGAAATCTAAGATTTTGCTTTGGATCAGCAAGATAGATGGCCGCTTTCATGATCTGGTTTTACTGGTACATTCTTGAGGCCAAAGAAAGGTTGCTGTGTTTGGAATTTCAAATTTCATCTGTTTGATTCATTCTTCCTGGTTTGTGTAGGTCAAGGAATGGGCCAAAGCACATAAAATCAATAGCTCTAAAACTGGAACTTTCAACTCCTATTCCCTCAGTTTACTTGTTTTATTTCATTTTCAGGTATTATTTCTCCTTTTTCATAATTCTTTATTGTGGTGATATTTTTCCCTCCTTTTTTGGGCTTTTGGGGGTGGGGATACTTTCAACTTTCTAGGAATTATTTTATTGATTTTGCTTATATGTTATCTCATCCATCTTATTTATTTTGGATTGGGTTTTGCTAAGTTGTCATATGCATTCTGCTCTTTTTCATCTTTCTACATAAACTCCAACTTCAAGCATTTAAGGGTGTCTTCGATCTCCCTGTCTTGAAAAATTTACCAAGTGCTCATTTCAGTTTGTTTCTGGCTTTCATAAATAATTACAAAGAAGCCACCTTATTTTTATCTATTTTTACTTCATTAATTGATTTCTATAGGAAATGATACTTTGCCCTTGTCATTTATTATGCAAATATTTGAAAAGAGGAAACTTAGTGAAAGTAAGGTGACATTTTTGTAATTATATTTTAATACATATAATAGTAACAAAAAATGTTCTCTCAAACCAAAAAAACCCTACAATAATGGGCACCTCTACTATAATATGTTTTAACTGTCAGTGGTCTTTTCTCTGAAGATAATAAAAGGATCTTCGTCCTCTGATGCATTCAATGTTTCCCTTCATTTTCAGACATGTGTTCCTGCAATTTTACCACCACTTAAAGAAATATACCCTGGCAATATGGTTGATGATCTAAGAGGTACATTTTATCTCTAATTTTGAGCATGAAATGTCATTATTCTAGCATTTGAGATATTGAGGTGAGCTTTGTATAAACTGAACCTGTTCGTAGAAAGCTAAAATATTTTCTCTCGTGTATGTTCAGGTTGAGTGCATGCTTCCATGTAAAGAATTCTGAAAATTCCTGCAACTTATTTCAATGCCTAGACTTCAACACATTAATGCTCATGCTATTTCTTTTACTATGCACATTACTTTACACTTTCTGTTTAGTTTTCTTTTTTACATGTATTTGAAGAAATAATCCTCTTTATTAAAGGTGTGATCAATATGTTGATGGGATTAGTTTCAGTTTCAGTGGTCTTCAGATAATCTTTGCAAAAATGATAATGGATTGTAGGTTTGGGGCTGATAATGATAATGCAAAAATGATAATCTTTGTTCATTACTTTTTGTTCTCGGCCATCTTTTTTAATCTTTTAGGGCTTCAAAAAATGGGGTGGGGGAAACCCTTTAACTATCCTTTTCCCTTTGCTCTCAATTGAAAGGAACTGTTTTTATTTTAAATTATCAAGGGTTACAGCATGTGTACCCATATATACACACAAATGTAATTGCTATCTTTTATCTGTGGGAACCAAAGATGAAAGAATTTTTTTTTCCTATCCTAAATATCAGTTGTATTAACAACACTCTTCTTTAAGTTGTTGGACGAATATTAATCATTCCCAACTTACAATAAGTTTCTTAATCTTGTTGTAAGGGGCCCCTTTGTGAACACATATGCCAATTGGATCCCTACAGGAACATGTGTTGTGGCACTATAAGATCATTGTTCAATTTTCCTTCGATCAAGTGTATGTCAATCTCTTCGTGTTTTGTCCTGTCATGCTGGACTGGATTATGGGCAATACTAATAGCTAAAATGCTATCACAAAATAGCCTTATTGTAACGACCTATCGTGGTCACTACATTATGTGGAATCACTATTACTAGCATCTGAAGCTAAGTTACTAGAATGCACAAGATTAATGGAGGAAACATACCATACATATATATATATATATATATATATATATATATATACACACATATATCATGAGTATATAAGTAAACAACCAAACTAATTTAAACAAAATATGTATACAATCATCCCAAAATAATCCTACATCCTTGTGTTGATCAAGCACACCTATACAAGGTACATTAGTAATATCGCCATCAAAAGGTCACAACACCTATTGCAGTAGCTCCTTAAGCCTATAGAAAATATGATTATTGCAATCCAAACTATCATGGAAAATAGAGAGGGTAAGTTAGAGTTCGAATACATGTATATATAAAAAACAAATTTATAATATACAACAAGCCATATATCATACATGAAAGCTAATTACATCCAAAGCAAACATGTACCTTACCCAATCATGTTCCAAAAAACATCAACAATGCACATTAACACACCTCAACATACATCATATGCAACACATCAACCAATGTATCATCACGCATTCACCTACGGGGATCTCCTAACAATATGAGCAATTTAAGTGATTTTCACCCTTCCAAACCAGCCAATCATCCTCACGCCTGAAGCGTCGGCTCGCTCACAACAAAATGGGATATCAATCCTAGGAAAGTCCGATTCTATCGTCAGGAGTAGTATAACTGGGTATAGGCTTACCACGACCTTGACATGCATTACCAAGTCACATATGAAATTTGTCCATTGATTATCTTCAAGGAACCACGCAACCTTTTCAAGTACTTGATTAAGGGTTATAACCCTCGATCTCCTACCTTACTCAATCACTAAGAATTTAGAGGAGACTCAACACACCTTAAAACCTACTCTAAGAGACACACCTTCTCAAGTAGGGTTTTTTAAATAGTGGCCTACCCGAGTACTACTACAAGATACCTCATGTGGGATCTCCAATTTTCAAAATAATTTTCTCTCCTCAAGTCCAAAGTTAGCCATCATGTTTTAATGCCACATCACATTCTCAACATCAACACCTCACCATGCATTTACTATATACATCACATCCAATCAATGCATATAGAGATTAATAGTATCAATCATATATTGTTGTGATTCAGGAATTGTGTGTATTGTTGTACACATACCAATCTTATTTATAGAGTGAATACAATAAATGATAGAGATACTAATCTCTAATATTATGGAAACTAATCTAATCATATCCCTAATTGATAGTGAGGATAATAGCCCATAATATATGTATCCACAATATCTGTAATATATTCACAATATCTGTAACACTCCCCCTCAAGCTGGAGCATATATATCATATGCACCAAGCTTGTTACAAATGTAATCAATCCGAGGTCCTTTAAGCGATTTTTGTGAACATATCTGCTAACTGGTCACCGGAGGCAGCCGGAGGTAGCAGTCAGAGGCGGCGATCGGAGGCAGCGACCGAAAGCGGCGATCGGAGGCGACGGCCACTTGAAGCGACGGTCGGAATCAGCGACTGGAAGCGGTTGTAGGTGGCGACCGGAAGCGGCGGTCGGAGTTGGCGACCAGAAGCAGCGACCGGAAGTGGCGGTCGGAGTCGGCGATCGGAAGCGATGACTGGAGGCGGCGGTCGGAGTTGGCGATCGGAAGTGGTAGTCAGAGGTGGCAATCGGAAGCGACAGTTGGAGGCGGCGACAGGAAGCGACCAATGACGACGGTGTGACGACTCGAGTTGGCGGTTGGAGGCGACAACTGAAGGCAGCAACCAGAGGCGACGGTCGGCAGCGTGGCAACTGGCGGCACGACGACCGGAGGCGGCGGTCGGCGGTGCGACGACCGGAGGTGGTAGCCGCCGGCGCAGCGGCCGACGACGGTCAGAGTGGGCGACCGGAAGCGGTGGTCGGCGGCGTAGCGATCGGAGGCGGTAGCCGCCGGCGCGGCGGCCGGCGGCAGCCGGTGGTGGCAGCAAGGGCCTTTGCAAGAAGAGAGAAAAATATATTTTAAAAGAAAAACCTAAGCTCTGATACCATGTTGTGATTCAGGAATTGTGTGTATTGTTGTACACATACCAATCTTATTTATAGAGTGAATACAATAAATGATAGAGATACTAATCTCTAATATTATGGAAACTAATCTAATCATATCCCTAATTGATAGTGAGGATAATAGCCCATAATATATGTATCCACAATATCTGTAATATATTCACAATATCTGTAACATATATAATATACCAATGCACCATCATTCATTCAACAATAGCATATCAATCATACAAAGCATATCAATGCTCATCACCATTTCAACTACACAAAGATAGCATACAACATGCAATAGGCACAAGTATTCTATTCATGTTCACCAAATTCACCCATCATACAAAATGTATCAACATTCAACTCATCAAAATCTCGTCTTACACTGACAATCTTTGCATAAAACAACCTATAGGGAGTTCTATTACTCCTATTATGTTCATCTTTATCTCATATGAAAGACAAGAATATTTTTTACAACTTTCATGAAGAACTCATGTTCTAATTCCCTCATTTACCATGTTAAAAATTGTAAAAACTGCAATAGTTTGCCTAAATGTTGACAGCTTGACTTTTGTTCACTAAAAAAGTAATAATTGGAGTTCTAGACCTCATTTTTAGGTGATTCCAACGCCATTGAAAAGCTAACATCCAAGACTATAACTTTAATGAAAACAATAAAGTCTAATTTGGAAAGCATTAAACTGCCTAGCGCTTCTTAAAGCGCTCAACACTTTGCCTCTAGGGATCTCCCTGTCACGCAGCTCCCAAAGGGCTCAGACCTTTCAAATGGCTCAACCCTTTCAAAAGCCCTCTGCCATTTCCAAACGGCTCAACCCTTTGCCTACAGGGATTTCCCTTGTCACGTGGCCCCCAAAGGGCTCAACCCTTTCAAATGGCTTAGCCTTTTGCCTACATAGGGCATCCCTGTTCTTCATCATTTTTGGACTTCTGCACCTGAAACTTGGAAAAATTCAACATGTAATGGAAGAAATAGCATCCATGCACCAAAAACAACTCAATTCAAGTCCCAGAAACAACATGCAACCATGAATTTTCCCCAAGATCATCAATTCACCTCACATGCAACAAAACCTCAAAACCCCCAATATTCAACATGTAACCCCTTGAATCCATCTCCACAGTTGTAGATTTAAGAGATTTTATCAACAATAAGCTTTTAATTCATTCAATAGTTCAATGATTCAACCAAAAATCCAATGTTCTAACTTCCCTTATCTCGAAACGAAGTGAAACTGAAGAACTCCGAGGTAGAAGAAGAACAACCGGCTCTGCATGAATTCAACGGCTTGATTTGAGGTTTCTACTACCTGAATCACATCAACACCACTAATAAATTGGGAAGAAGAGAAGAAGATTGAGAGAAAAAAAGTTCACGGATCAAAGACCTTCTCTCTAGAATTCTCTCTCTAGAAAAGCTAAGGGAAAGAGTTTATAAGGTTCTATTCAAAACAGAAACCTTATATACTCTTTCCTCCAGGGTCAAATTGAGTATCTGCCCAGAGAACCCCCACTCAAGTTAGACCTCACACATATAGCTATCTTTTTATCCATGGGAATAACAGATGAAAGACAAATTTTGCTACTCTAAATATCAACTGTGTTTCTAACTCTCCTTCAAGGCAACGCTACTTGGTCTAAATAAAGCTTGGTAAAAAGTACAAAAAAACTTGTTCAACATGATTACAAGGCAGCAACCCTTTGCCAATTTTTTGTTTGATTTATGAATTTGAAATGTTATAGTGCCAGAATTAGAATTGTCATTTTACTTGTATATATTAAAAAGGACAGATCCACCTTTTGAATTGTCTAGTTACCTTGTACAAGAGTTGTGTAACCTTTATCTCTTGATGTAATTTTTGCAGGTGTTAGAGCTGATGCAGAGAATCTTATTGCAGAAACATGTGATGCTAATATAAATCGGATCATATCAGACAGATCAAGGTCAATTAACCGAAAATCTTTGCCTGAACTTTTTGTTGAATTCCTAAGGAAGGTAGATCATTCTTTTCTTAATTTTATACTTTCAATTGGATTTGGTAAAATATGTTTGAATGCTCTCTGCGTTTAATATCTGGTATTTTTCCATGCACTTGATCATACAGTTCATAGCTGATAATTTTAAAAGCTATATGTCCTCTTTTCCCCATACCTCGGGTATCATGTATTCATTGGCCCAATTTTTGTTTGATTTATGAATAGCTAACATTTTATATATATATTGAGGCTCTATGGCAATGGATTTCATCAATCTATAGTACTTCTACGCATTATTTACATAAAATATCGATTACAGCATGTTGTATGTTCCTGCAGTTTGCTCAGATGGATTCATGGGCATCGGAGCTAGGAATATGCCCGCATACTGGTCAATGGGAACAGATAAAGAACAACATGAGATGGCTACCCCAGACTTATGCAATATTTGTAATACCCAGCTCACTTTAACAATTTGTTACTCTCTACTTCTTTATGGTGATTCCATGGTTTTGTTTTGGGGGATATAGGCTATGTTTAGTTATTGCCACAATAATACTTGATTCCTTTTAGGCTTTCCTATGATCCAATGCTAGATTCTATCATACAAATGTTCTCTTGCTCTGCTATTGATATTTGTAACCGACTTTTTGATTGGTTAGGTTGAGGATCCTTTTGAGCAGCCACAAAATACTGCGAGATCTGTCAGTGCAGGACAGCTGAAGAAGATATCTGAGGCATTTTTAAGGACGTACAGCTTGCTTATCTCAAAAAATCAGAATCAAAATTCACTTTTGGCCACCTTAGCACCACCATATGTATTAAGATGTCTCACAAAACCTCCCAACAGAAATTACAACGGTCCTATCAGAAATTACAGTGGAGGTTACTTTCAACGAACGCAACCACAAGTGCAGAGATTCATACGCCCACCACCGCCATTGCAACGTCATGTTCAAAATGCCAGTCAAGGAACAAGCTCCAATGGTTCATCGTCAAAAGGACCGGTGCAGGCACAGGCACAGGTGCAAAATGCCAGTCACGGAACAAGCTCCAACAGTCTGTCGTCAAAAGGACAGGTGCAGTTGCAGGCACAGGGACAGGCGCAAATATGGAGGCCAAAGAGTCAAAAGGAATCTCTATAGCACTGAGAACAACATGGTTTTAGCTTCAGCAGGTTTTGACTATTGCCTTTCAGTTTACTTGTTAATGTCAAGTGATTGGAAGAAATGGGATTTTGATTTTTTTTTTGCCCTTGGGAATCAGTAAGTGATTAACCGTGTTTGGTGGGCATTATCTTATTATAACTCTGATGTACTTGTGGTAACATTCGGAAGGTGCAACTTTGCATATGAATCAGATAAGTTGATTTGTTCGTTTACTAAGTTGCCTTAGAGTAGTATTCGCAACCAACAAAGATTAAGGTTATGTTTGGTGTCACGTTTGAAACTTGTAATCCGAGTTAGTTTGTCCTCAAACGCATTGTCACTGTCTGCATTAGGAGTGGGGAAAAAATTAAATTAAATTTTGAACTTTGTTTAAAAAAGTGAACTAAATTGTTTATAAAAAATTTGACGGAACAGTTTGAAAATTGAATTAAATTAAATTACAAAAGATGAACTATTTTTATAAAAAGATAAAAACCAGATGTTTAAAATGGTCTGTCTTGATGGGTTAGTCCCAATAGTTTGACAACCTAGGCTTTGAAAAAAGTGACTTAAAAAAATTGGGTCAATTTGGTTGAATCTGGTTGACTAATTAGATTATGCTAGGTGACTAATTTTTTTACTTGAAATCTATTGGGTTTATTTGGCTTTATCTTTATATATATAATTCCTTTGAAAAATTTAAATAAAATAAAAATTAAAGTTGACGAATTTATCCTATTTTGATGGATCATTGGGTAAAAATAGTTTAACTAAAAATATTATAATAGTTAAATGTCATTTGAATTGTAATTTAGTTTTAATTCAGTTTAATAAAAAATAATTTATTTTGTCTAAACTAAAATGTAGTTTAGTTTAGACGAATTTCTTTTAAGTTCAGGATAAGTTTTGTAAGTTTAGTTGAATCAAAAGTTAGAAAGGTGTTATTTTTTTTTAAGTAAGTTTAAAAAGTTATGTTAAATTTATCTTAATTTTATAACTATAATCCAATAAGAACACGTAAAGAGAACGAGAAACGGCAACAATATACTTTTTTGACACACTGTTATTTTTTATGATTTGGTGAATATTAAAGAGGCTAGTATTAGTATTCAGTTTTTACTTACAAGAAATTGCGTTTTCTTTCTGGTCGACACTCGACAAGAAATTACGAGCACAGTTGTCTATTGGGCTTAGAAACATTATAAACATTTTTTTCTTTAAAAACAAACCCCATTTTTTACTTTGGGCTATTGTCTCTTACTCTTTCAGGACGAGTTAATGGCAGTCTGCTGCTCTCTAGTGACAAGCTTACACTTTTAATGTCTTTTTATAAATTTTAAATTATATCAAATGAATCATCGTATTGAAACTCGAAAGATTTCATGAAATTTATGAAGTATATAAAATTTTATATAATTTAACAACTAATTAATATCTTATCATTTCATTTTATTTTAACATATAATGCTCTTAAAAATAACCAAAGTTCTGTAATTAGATTAGATTACTAATCCACAAGTTTCTAACTTAATTGTGTACATGAATCAAGTATGTGGATTAAGTAGTACAGAATTCCAAATTGATGAGTTGTATTTTGAATATATCGTTGTTTTAAATACTTAAATAGAGTTTTTTCTTTTATAGTAGACTCATTCAACTCGAAAAAAATTATCTTTTGTGAAAAATATTTTCATTTGCAAAAAAAAAAATCGTTAGGAAAGAATCATGATACAGATATTGAATTGATAAAACTAACATTTTAAAAAAATAAAATACAAACTTGCCACTTTTGTTAATTAATCCTATCTTTTTATACGTAAAATAACATTAAACAATTTGAAAGTTTCAAAGCCTTTATATTTCTTCAGTAAGTATAAACTAAAGTTGAATCTTTAGAAAGTAGAAACACAATCTGTCTTAATTTACTTACGTGCAACACTTGACCCAACAAAACATGTGACAGAATCAAATAATGACTAAAATTTGTCAGTGAAGCGATGGGATAATAAGAGTTGTCTTTGACATGCATCCTGCTAGAATCAGATACTCCATACGCCTAACCAAATATAGCTCTTCAAATGTGTGTTTTTATTTTTTTATTTGATGAAATTAATTTGGAGATGATTGACTAGTTTTTTTTTTTTTTTTTTAATGAATTCTAAAGTCTCAAAAACTCTAAACAATGGAGGAGGAGAGGCACGCTACTTCAATGAGAAGATGAATAAGAGTCACAAACAGGATTCCTTAATAAAAATTCATAAGAAAAAATTTCTACAAAAGAGAAAATTAACACTTTTGGAAGAGAACAAATATGATTTATATATAAAATGCAAAAAATTAGATCTAAGCAACAAAAATACTATAAGATATATAAAAATCACTAGACAACACAAAAAAGTGAAGAGAAAACTTTCATGGAAGAACCAAAACTCATGATACCAAATATGATAAATTTAGTTTGGAGATAATTGGAGAATCTCTTCAACTAGTTTCTTTTATGCTCCTTATCTTCTTCCATGGATCCTAAAGCTTTAAAAACTCTAAACAACGGAGGAGGAGAAGAGGTGAGAAGATAAACATGTAAGAAAAAACTTGCCACAAAGAGAAATTTTTTGATAAAAGTTCATAAGGAGAGAATTTTTCCAAGAGAAAGAACTAAGACTTTTAAAAAAGAACAAATCTGAATTTTTTCTCAAATGGCTTAAAAATACACGCCAATGTAGGTTACAAGTATATATAGGATTTGGTAGCTTGTGGTGTAAGTTAAGCTAATTTAAATTGAATTAACTTGAACTCAAGAATACTAACCCTAGTTTAAAATTCAAATATGGCCAAGCTCCCTCCAAATGTCATTATCTTAGATCTAGAATGGTTAGTGAGAGCTTGTCACATGGCGAGACAACGAAAGTGTGACTCATGCAACCATCCTAAATCTAGAAGAGCCAATGGAAGGTTGCCACTTAGCATGGTGTGTAAAGTGTGACTAAATAAGACTATGTGATATATTGACTTCTTAAATGGCTTAGGAGACATCCTTGTCCCCTTTAGGTTGGACGTTTAACACACTTGCATAAACAAGTGAACGTCCCACAAGAACCAAGATAGGATGCTCTTTGACCATTCAAGTCCAACAAGTCCAAATAGTCTTTTCTAGTTACACCTCGCTTAAATTACTATTTATTTTCCTAAAATAAAAATACAAGGACACACTATTTGACTACAAATACAAGATAAAAAATAAGAAAAATATTTACAAGAAAAAATATACAAAAAGAGAAAATGGACTAAGTAATTAACTTTCAACTCAAAAGGAGCTTAGACTTTCTACCTTCACTATTAACCCATTAGTCTTGTATCTTCCTTGATATTATCCTTATGATAGGTCATTTGTAAGACAATATGTCATCATTAATTAACTAATTTTGGATGGAGAATCTTTTTTAGTGTTAATCAAGTATCAACAAGTTATTAATTCAAATGATATTACTATTATTCTCAATTTTTTTTAAATAAAGTATCAAATTCAAATCTTGAAAGAAAAAAAAGAAGAAATATTGATGAAAAAAAGAACTAATTAAAAGTTGTGAGTTGGTAAAAACAATGTTAGCCACATTATTTCTAAACTCTTGTAACTTTTTCTCTTTTATTGGCTAACAATAACGTGTTTGAAAGGAGTGTCTGCATATTCTTCTTTAACTGTTATTCCCCACACGCGTAATGTTTATGACATTATTCGTTGTGGATATTATATTCACGAAATCTCATAAGTGAAGCATTCGTGGTCAATCTCAGCATATATTAGTGGTTGAATTTGTAACACCATGCTTCGGGGAATAAAAACTCGTCCACTCTTTCTGCCGAATTCATTTCTTTTCAATCTTTCACAATGTTTAAAATCGTGAACATTTTTCTTCTAATAACAACATGTGGACTCTGCATTTTTTTTATATTACATATATACATTTCTTGCTAAACAGTTAACAGTATCGGATTCTTGTTGATTTCCCACATGCACAAACAAATAAATAAATAAATATATATATATATATATATAGATATATATATAATTTCCATTTTGGTATGTTAATACTTGATTGGGACATGTTGTAGTAGTGAACTGCTGAAGAAAACTATTTAGCATTATGATTGATTATATGCCAAAGTTTGGATAGGATAACATTATTGTAGGTTACATCTTATCCGATTCCTAGGTCAAAATGGCATATGCAAAATGGAAATATTATGGTTTGTACATGGTCCGATATGCTTACCCTTGTGTACTCATTCATTTCTACCTTACCTCAGATTTATAGTATCTAATAATGGCCACTTAAAAGAAGGCGAATCTCATATTTTAAGGAGAAATGTTGTATTTGAGCATGAGCTCAAGTAGCAAGCTATATATAATGAGTCAGTATGCTAAAACTTAAAAAAATATTATAAAATAACTCATAAAAATTATTACTTCAAGTGATTTTCCGTTTATGGTTTTTGACCAAGGATTAGAATTCAATCCTTAACCAAATAAATTCTATCTCCTTAACCAAGAAGCTGATAAAATTTGCTTTTAATAATAAAACAGAAATGGCATATTTTGAACTAAACAGTTTAGACAAACATATTAAAAATATAAAAAAAACTACTTATTTTATTAAAAAATGCTTTTTTCTTAATTTTTCTTAAACAAATAGATCCAATATTACAAGATAAAAAATGTTCTGTAAAATATTGAAGTCACATTTGCATATAGCTCAATTTTAGTTAGGTTGTACTTACTAAAATTCTTCAATAAATTAAGAATAATGTTACATGTACAACAAAAATTGTAACACCACTTTTGTATCTATCTTTCTCAACCACTTCATTTATTATGAAAAGAAATATTATTAATGATAAAGAGAGATATACAAAAGTGATGTTGTATAGTTTTTGTTGTACATGTATAATTACTTATACATTAATATATATTAATGCAATAATCGTAACATATTATATAGTTTTGACCTTGTATGAGATCATATCTTGCTATAATATAAACTCTATATCAAAAGCAGAATTGGATTGGCTACTTTGTTGAACTATGAATAAGGGGAAACACAACAATATCTTTAAAAGTAGAGAAATCATATTTGTATAATAGTTTTGTGTAACTTTTTTTAATAAGAGATAGGAAGATAAGAGAGAAATATGAGATAAAATAAGTGATACTTGTAACATTCTTCAAATTTAACGTCTCAACAACTCCACTTCATGATACTTCACATAGTGACACTTCAAACAACTCTTCATTGGTCAGAACCCTTCATCGGTCAGAAGTCAAAATCCTATGTGGATAGTCTTTTTTGAGATGTCCTGCTTTTAAGATCAACAATTGACCTCACAAACTAACACAAAACTTTTTAGTATATTTTTTCTCACTCGCACACTTTTTGGAAAACTTCTCAAAAGGTTAGTCATCCCTAAATTGCTCCAAGTCAAGCACACTTAACTATGATGTTCTTATGTGATGAGTTACTGAAAAGTAGATGCATTTTATTGATCTTGGTAGTAAAAATTAATTACTTTAAGTCATCTTCAACTGCATAATCTCACACTTGTACAAATTTATGGATCTCTTTCATTCTAGTGTGCTCAGATTGTTACAAGCCCATAACTCTCGCCTGGTTTATCCCCAAACCACATCAGATTGGGAGAAAGGACCTACTCTGATACCATTTTATAACATCCCTCAAATTTAACGTTTTAATGACTTCACTCCACTACATTTCGCATGGTGACACTTCAAACGACTCTTCATTAGTTAAAACCCTTCACTAGTTAAAATCGTTCGTGGGTAACCCTTTATGAAATATTTGTCTGCTTTTAGGATTAACGATTGACCCCCACAAATCAACACAAGACTTTTCTACATGTTTTGTACTTACTCACGCTTTTTGAGAAACTTCCTAGAAGGTCACCCATCCCTAAATTGCTCCAAGCCAAACATGCTTAACTATGGAGTTCTTATGTGATGAACTACCAAAAAGTAAATGCATTTTATTAATATAAGTAGTATAAATTAATTCCTTTAAATTATCATCAACTGCACAATTTTATATTTATACAAATCTCTAGATCCTCTTATTTTAATATGTTGGAACTATTACAATACTTATAATAGAGAGGAAAAAATGTTGCATGAATTTTCGTAAAATATTATTATATGGATATTATTTTTAGACTGTGGCTTGGCATTACAAAAGCCTATGAGGCTGGAAAGTTGGCTGGCCTATGTTCATTAGGTAGGAAATATGTCACACGGTATGTTTAGATAAATTTATTGATAAACACTTCTAGAAAAAGAAAATAAAAACAAAAATAAAATAAGTTTATTTAAAAATTAAAATTAATCTTATATATATATATATATATATATATATATATATATATATATATATATATATATATATATATATATATATATATATATATATATATATATATATATATGGGATAGGCTAATAAAATTATATAATTAGACTTTTCTATATTACCTTACGTGTAAAATTTGGGATTATTAAAGTCTTTTTAGTAACATTATCTTTTTAGTTTTTTAACATTTTTAATTTAAAAATAAAATTTATTTAGAATCCTAACTGAATTTTAATGCGTATTCAACTGTATGAAGACAACATATATATTAAAGACAAGTAAGATCCAAACTTTAATTCTATGACTACAAAACTAATTATCAATCTACTTAAAAAATTTACGTATAACAATATTCATTTTTATTTTATTTTGCTATTATAGTTAATATCATGTCAGACAAATAATATTTTTATATAAATTTTATAATATTGCATATATATATATATATAATATGAAATATGCTAACAAATTTGTGTTATTAGAATTCTGTATATTATGTCACACACATATATATAATGAAATATGCTAACAAGTTTGTGTTATTAGAATTCTGAATATTATGTCGTCTGGAAAAATTGGGATTACTAATTTTTTTTAGTAACACTTGTTAGTTTTTTTTTAATAAAATTAGTACCAACTAGATGATATCACAAATAGAAACAAAGTATTGTTATTATTGACTCTTAATAGACATATTATAATAATGTAACTTAGAAATAGTCTCAAGCAATGCATACTCAAATGCTTGGAGACAATCTACATTAAAAATAAGTTGGAGTAAAAATTTATTTAATGACTACAAAATCAATTATCAATTCTTTTAAAAAAAATTATACATAATAATATATATTTTTTAATTTGTTATTATAGTTGATATCATGTCAGCCATAAATATTTTTATACAAGTTTTATAATATGTACATACTAAATATATAAATACACACATATAGTATGTCATGTGTAAAAATTGAAATTACCAAAAAAAAAAATTAGTAACATTTAAAAAAAAAATTATCAATTTTTTAGTAAAAAATAACACTAACTAGATGATAATATAAATAGAAACATTGTTATTGTTATCCTTAATAGGCATATTATAAACTAACTTTAAAAATTTTGGTATAATGACAACCTATATTAAAGATAAGATCAAGGTCAAACTTTAGTTTTATGACTATAAAACTAATTGTCAATCATAATAGCAAAACATAGTTTGATGTCAAACTTTAACACTAACTAGTTGATACCATAAAAAGAAATAAAATATATACATTGTTGACTCTTAATAGACATTATAAATTATAGAAATGTCTTAAATAATACATATTCAAACGTATGAACACAACCTATATTAAAGATAAATCAAGGTTAAACTTAAATTCTATGACTACAAAATAATTATCAATTTTCTTTAAAAATTTATTCATAATAATATACATCTTTTATTTGTTATTGTAGTTGATATCATGTAAGCTAAATAAATGCTTTTATACAAATCTTATAATATTGTGCACATATATATATATATATATATATATAGAGAGAGATCCGTTTACTTTAAGAATAAGTGTACCTAAACTTACTTCGTTCAATAACTCATGTTCTATATCAAATTTCAATGATCCGATTGTTGAATTTAAAATTTTTAATATATAGATCAAGCTTGCAAATTTTTTAAAAAATTGAAAACTATTTAACACTTTATTTCATTAATTCAAATCAACATATAAAATACTTTTATGATTATCCGTTAATTTGAATTAATGAAACAAAGTATTAAATGATTTTCAAATTTTTTAAAAATTTGATCTATGTATTAAAAATTTTAAATTCAACGGTTGAATCACTGAATTTTGATGTAAAATATAAGTTATTAAACGGAATAAGTTTATGTAGACTTACTCCAACGATAAATGGATCCCTCCTATATATATAATATAATATGCTAGATATTTCATGTTATTAAACTTCTCTATAATATTCCACATGTAAAAATTAGAATTATTAAAGTTTTTTTTAGTAATATTTGTTTTTTTTTAGTTTTTAAAATTTTTTAAAGTAAAATTTAGCACCAAAGTAGATGATATTATAAATAGAAACAAAATATTTTCATTGTTGATTCTTAATAAACATATTATAAAGTAACTTTATAAATGTCTCAAGCAATGTATATTCAAAGGTATAAAGAAAATCTATATTAAAGATAAGTTCGAGTTAAACTTTAGTTTTATGAGTACAAAATCAATTATTAATTTTCTTTAAAAATTTATGTATAATAGTATACAATTTTTTTATAATATTTTTCTATTATAGTTGATATCATGTCAATCAAATAAATACTTTTATACAACTTTTATAATATTGTATGTATCAACTATAGTGGAGTTGAGACACTTTGTATCTCTATATTTTTTTTAAAAATTTAAAATAAAATAAAAATTGAGATTAAATAATAAAATAAGTGGTTAACAATTTGAGGATTTGAATGGTTAAAAGTAGTTAACTTATTTGAGTGGTAAAAATAAAAATAACTTCCAATATTATTTTTTATTATTTAAAGATTTAGGTATAAAATTGTCTAAAAAATATGGAGACAAAAAACTATTACAAACTAATATACCCCTTTATATATATAGTGTAAAAATTAAGATAACTAAATTGAGATTTTAGGAACATTTGTTTTTTTTAGTAAAATTTAACATCAACTATACAATACAATAAATAGAAACAAAAGTATTGTCATTATTGACTCGTATTAGATATATTATAAACTAACTTAATAAATGCTCCACTGTCAAGTAATACATATTTAAAGGTTTGAAGATAATCTATATTAAAGATAAGTTGAGATCAAACTTTATTTTAGTGACTACAAAATCAATTGTCAATCATCTTTAAAAAATTGTATATAATAATATACATTTTTATTTATTTATTTTGATATTATGGTTAAATCATGTCAGACAAATAAGTAGTTTTATACAAGTTTTATAATATTGTACTTACCAATAATAATATAGCTATATTAATTGTGCAAAGGACAATTAATATTAAACATAAGTTGATTCAAACTTTAACTCTATAAGTAGAAAATCAATAATTAATAGTATTGAAGAATTATCAATAATGCGATGAAACTAAAATTTAAGAAATCTATATATAAAAGAACTAAATTTATAAAATTTAAATGCTTATTTATTTATTTTATTTACAAAATAGCCATAAAATATATTATTTTTGTTAGCATAGTTTCAATTATTTTGTTAATAGACTTGACTCATTTATCTAACTACATAAAGGATAGTACTTACATTTTGCATGATATTATATATTCTTCGATTAAATTTTTAACCGAAGATTGAATGATCAATTTTTGTAATATTACAATAATTCATGAATATAAACTTCATTTATGCCTAATATAAAATTTTGCATCATATTTTTTTCTTCTTTATACACATTTTCATCTTATTATTTTATTTTGTTTTAATGTATATATATAAGTAAATTTTTAAATAATATTTATTTCACAAGTAATTAAGTAAAGAAAAACATGTATTCATACACACAAGTTACTTACTAGTTTATACATAAATTAATTTATAAAATTTTTCTCATTTAAACTTTTTTAAAAGTTAATTTTTAATTATAAAAGCTAATTTTAAATAATAAACAAATTTAATTAATTTATTTTTATTTTATTTTTCTAAAAATATTTGTAGAAAAATTTGTCTAGACTCTTAAAATATTAAGCACATGACAATAACAACTACCCATTTAAACTAGATAACAACTTATATAGTATTTCAAAAACAGATAAATCATATTCACAATTGCGATTTTTAAAACTTGGATATAGCGTTATGAGCTGCAGACTCCTATAGTATTGCAATTTAAGTATGTTTTGAATAAGTTCTCCATACATATTTTTAAAAAATAAAAATAAATAAATTTAATCAAAAATTAAAATTATTTTATGTATCACTTAATTTATAGAATTGTATCATACTAGCCTTTTTCAAAATATAATTTATATAAATTAATTTTAACTTGTGAAAAAGATAAATAAAAAAAATCCTTTTAATATTGTTCACGGAGAAATTCTAAATCGAAAGTCAGAGTCATTATAATTGAATTGTCTACCATTTCCAAGAAGTTCTACATTTAATATCATCCTTCAATTCTACCAAGTGAATAGTGTACCATTGTAAGTGAATTGTCTACCACTGTTAGAGTTTGTTGATGTGAAATACATGATCACTTCCTCAAGGAGTTTGAAAAGAGAATATGTCTCTCAAAAGTATCTCATCAAAACATTTTGGGTAGAAACCTACCAAAACCAACTCTGTTTTTGTTCTTTAATTGCTCGTCTCTAACAGTTCTTCAAACATTTTAAAACTGATAGGCACTACATAATAATTTGTCAAAATTTATATATTTTTTATGGTATCAAAATTGTAGTGGGTAATAACCAAAATTGATATTAACCAAGAACATCTAGAAAGTCTAATATTCTTAACTATATATTGAAAAAGTCACGTGTTTGGATGGAGAATTTAAATGGAGTAATTCATTTATTTGAAGAATTTTAAATTTTTTGAGGTAAAATACCTTGTTTGGATGAAGAATTTATAAGAAATTTAAAATTCAAGCATTTGTGAAATTCCTTAAAAAAGTAGAATTTTAAATTCTCCTAAAAAAGTAAGAATTTGAAATTTCTCATATTTTTTTCTTATTTCAAATATATATTTTATCTTATCTATTATCTGTTCATGTTTTTAATTATTGAATATTCAAAAATATTTTTAAAATTATTAAATATTATCTAATATTAAAATTTAAAATTATTAAATATTTAAAATTAGTTAATATTTATTTTTATAAAATTTAATTTAAAAATCTCAAACATATAAATATATTTTTAAAATTAATTTTACCATGGTGGAATCAAATTATCATATCCAACCCAACAATTTAAAATTTGAGAAATTTGAATTGACTTATCCAAACAAAATATTTTAAGAATGATAGAAACTGAAATCAAAATAATTCAAATACCAAGAATTTAAAATTTCTTGAATTTATAAAATTCCTCATCCAAACACACCATTAAGCTAATTTTAAAATGACCAGAAATCCACTTACTTTAAGAGTAAGTCTTGTTAGACTTATTCTATTTAATAATTCATTTTCTACATTAAATTTTAATAATCAAATCGCTGAATTAAAAACTCTTGATGTTTAAATTAAGTCTAATTTTTTTTTTTAAAATTGAAAATTATAAGATATTTCGCTATGTAAATTCAAATCCGTGTATAAATTATTTTTATGATTATCCATCAATTTGAATTAATAAAATAAGATATCAAAGAGTTTTAGTTTTTTTTTAAAAAAAATTATAAACTTGATCTATACATTAAAAACTTTTAATTTAACTGTTGAATTACAAAAATTTAATGTAAAATATGAATTATTGAGTGAAATTGTAACATTCATGTTTTAAGGTGTCTATTTTATGTGAGTTATGTTATGTTTTAGGTTGGGTCGGCAAAAGAAAGATATAAAAAGGGGTTCCCTTAAGTTTTGAGTTCATAACTCAAGTTTTTAGAAATCTAGAGAGTGAGCAAATCTTCTTCCTTTCTTCCTTGGTTGAGAACCATTTTTCTCCTTTCTTGTAGTCAATCAAAGTTGTTGAATTGAGGATTCAGAGCTTGTGCCTTAGAGGGCTTGGTTTGGAGTTGAACGAAGTCACTTTCTTTCTCTTCTCTTGCGAGTTTGGTTCTAAAAGAGTTAAAGGAAGTTGGATCCTTGATTTTCAGATGGGTTGTTTGGTTGTTTATTAATTGGTGAAGCTAAATGTTGTTTAAGTCCCTTAAAATTCCTGGTTGTGTTGGTTGAGTTTGAGTAGAGTGCATGTTGAAGTTGGGGTCTTCATGTTCTTGGTGAAGAAGGAAATGTTGGATGATCCGTTTGGTGTGTTGTTGTTGCATGTCTCCTTTTATTCAATTTATAAGTTGCATGTTGTTATAACTAGAAGATTATGAGCTTGCATGCATGTATTATTGTATGGGTTCAGAGGATTTGAGGTTGTCCTTGAGTTGTTGGGTTTTCTCAAAGTCATGCATGTTTTTTGAGTTTGGTTGCTTAAAGCGCCCATAGGGGTCGTTCAAAGTGAGCTTGGGTGGCTGGTTAGAAATGCTCTTTAACTTAGGTCGCTTAGAGTGAATTTTAGTTACTTAGAGAGAATTTTGGTCACTCCGAGTAAACTATTAGGTGTTTTAAGCAAATTTTGGCCACTCAAAGTGACCAATAGCTCACTTTGAGGTCACTTTGAGAGAGTTGTCCGGTAGTTCTGAGCTAGAGGTTGGTGGCTCCAAACTAGGTGTTTGGTAGCTCCAAGCTAGTTGTTGGTAGCTTTGAGCAAGTTATTGGTAGCTTCGAGCTAGGTGTTGGTAGCTTTGAGCTAGGTGTTGTGGCTTCGAGCTAGGTGTTTGGTAGCTTTGAGATAGTTGTGGATAGCTCTAAACTAGATGTTGGTAGCTCCGAGCTAGCTATTGGTAGCTCAGAACTAGTTGTTGGTAGCTCCAAACTAGTTGTTGGTAGTTTCAAACTAGTTGTTGGTAGTTTCAAACTAGTTGTTAGTAGCTTCAAGCTAGGTGTTGGTTGTAACGACCCGTCGTAGGTCATCACATCAATAACCAATAGGGATGACAAACATACCCGTACCCGCGGATAATACCCGAACCCGTCCCGACTTTGACGGGGAATACCCGGTTTGACCGGGTACGGGTACGGGTACGGGTAAAACCCGATATATTAAATCAGGTACGGGTACAGGTATGTACTTACCCGCCCCGTACCCGTACCCGTACCCATACCCGTACCCGTTCTCATTTTTAATTTAATACTCACTTTCAATTTAATTATTTTAAAAAAAATTAATATTTTTTTATGTGTAATTATTTATTATAATATAAGATAAAAAAATAACTTAATTATAATTATAATTAATAAAAAAAATAATTTAAAAATATATATTTTTTTACAAAAATAAAAAATAAAAAAATTGAGGGGTACGGGTATACCCGATACCCGACGGGGACGGGGATGGGGATGAAAATCCATACCCGACGGGTATGGGGACGGGGACGGGGATGGATTTAACTCGCGGGGACGGGGACGGGTATCATGAAACCCGTACCCGACCTGCCCCGTTGCCATCCCTAATAACCAATATGACAACTAAAATAAAATAATATATAATTAAGAAAAGAGAGCAAAGGCCAGCTACACTAGAGTGTAAATATAAAATGGTGTATATATTTTTTTTCCATAATATAAAACATAATTTTATAAAAGAGTCATCATTTGTAAGGTTATACAATCATCCAAAAAGATAATGAATATACAACGTCATGAAGACATCAAAATAAGACACCCTAGGTGCTGGTCAAGCTCTAAGCCTAGCCACTTCTCAAAGCAGCTACCAAAAAACTCCTTGCTATCCCAAAGCCTCACACCTGATCTGCTCCCCCACATAGTGAGATCATCACAGTCCACATCATGGAAATATAAGGGTTAGCACATATAAAACCAACCATAGTACAATATAAAGAAATATCATTAAACTAGATATTCATCAACAGTATGTATCCATACCAAAGAAATGAACATTATAAACAGTTATTTTCATGCCAAATATAAACCAATCTAGAATCTAATGTATACACATCCATGCCAATGCATACATATTTTATGATAATCAAGAATCCATAACCAATGTATACAATCCATACCATATGTATACATATTCCACATCCAAAACAAAGTCACACCACTGTTTAATCCATGATGTAACCAACACATCCAAACCAAATGTTGGCCTCAACACATCCAAACCAAGTGTTGATTCGGTGAAACATGACATCAACCCATGTCACACACATAATCTCTCATGGAAAATATACAGTTGGATTACGTCGTCACGTAACCCTGGTGATCGTGGCCATTTCATCCATCGGTATGACTCGGCCTTGCCCCCATACCGGTAGCAAATAGAATACTTAGAGGAGTACTTCAGAATCCACCTAACATCTAAAGTGGTTTATTATATAATCTTTGGAAAAGTTCCATATTGGAATCCTCACCATGGGATTCCCAAATTCCATATTTTTCCAAAGATTATATCTTGATCTCACCAAGAGATCTAATCCATACCATAACCTTACTCCTCTAAGTTCTATTAGCTTTCCAAACCACACACATATAGCATATTCCATAATTACATACAACTTTTCCATAACGATGCCAAATCATTCAATATGATAACATAAATAATTAAACACCCAAAACAACTATCAATTTAACCAATTTACCCTTTGTGAAATGGAAATCTTCACATAAAATAGCATATCAAGAGTTATACTACTCCTATCATGGTCATCTTTATCTCATATGAACGATAAGAAGATTTACTACAACTCTTATGAAGACATAAAGTCCTAATTCCATCATCTACTTTGTTAAAAATTCTAAGAACCGCAACAGCTATAACCAATGCTGACAGCTTGACCCCTGTTCACTAAAACAGTCATATATGGAGTTCTAGACCTCCTTTTTGGGTTATTCCAACGCCATTGGAAAGATAACATCCAAGGCTACAACTTTCATGAAGACTTCAAGACCAACATACGTACGCCCGGCGCACTAAGATCCCGACAAGCGCAAAACTTAAATAGAGACCTCGATTTTAAATTGCATTTGGCAATGATGGTCTCTGATGAATTCAAGCCCGGCGCTAAGAATTGCGCCCGGCGCACTCGCTATCAGAAACCCTCGAAAACCTAAAAAATTCCTTCCAATCATGAATCCAATCCAAATTACACGAGTTCGAACCATTACAAAACATAAACACTATCCAAAAATAACATATTAAGCGATAAAATCAAGTATTAACCATTAATTCATGGAAATCATAGGGAAACCCTACCATAACCCTTTCCACTCAATCCAACCTTAATCATGCATAAAACATGGAATCACTGTGATATTTCAAACCCATACATACTAGGTTAAGTCTTATAAGTACTACCCTTACCTTAGAAATCTCAGGAATGTAAGATTTAGACAAAACCCTCAAATCTCAACTCAAACTTTAATCCACCTTTTCAAGGCTTTAGAGGCCAAATCTCTTGAAACTCCAGTTGTGAAGATTGATCCTGGCTTGAGAAGCTTCCCAAATATGTCCTCAGCTTCCCTCCGGACCAGAGCCCCTCTCTCTACTTTCTCTCTCTAGAACTGTCTCTGTCTGACAAATGAGACCCTCCGGTCCTAAGTCCCTATATATAGCCATTTTCCAAAATTTTCAAATTTCACCCTTAGCACCTATTCACCTCAAATATCCTATTCCTTGAAGTATTTCAACTCCCTAAGCTCTAAAACAACCTCAAATTCACTCAAAAAGACCAGATTTATCTTATGTTCCTATCCATCCTATTCCTTTCCATGCAATACTCTTAACTCACCACCATATGAAATGTAACATTTTTCAACATACAAACAAACATCACTTTCAGATAAATATGCTTGGAATAATGAGTTGCATGTCATAATACTTCACTTAACCAAGATGAGAAGGAAGGTGATCAATCTTCTTCCCTCTTAGTACCAATTCAGTATAATGGTGTACAATGCATCATTCACCAAATTCTTGCACACACATGCCTATATAAACCTCTCAAAACATCAACCTCTCATCTCATACTACAAAGTCACTACTATGCTTAAACAACTAATCAAAACCACATCAACATACAACATGCACAGAGGTAAGTACATTTCAAATCCACATCCCATAATCCAATCCAAATTCATATAAAAAACATATACATACATGCATACACACATACATATATCTATATAGAGTATATCTATCAAATAGCTCGGTATTTCCATGGCGTTACAACTCTCCCCAACAACAAAATTTTCTTCCCCGAAAATTCACTTACTCAAAAAGAGATATGGGTATTGATCCTTCTTCTATCTTCCAACTCCCAAGTGGCTTCATTAGTAACCTCATCCCAAATAACCTTTACCAAATTGATAGATTTACCCCGCAACTGTTTAACTTTCTTATCTACCACTGAGATTGGATGTTTCTCAAAAGTTAAATTCTCCTTAACTTGCACTGCCTCTGATTCCAAGACATGACTCGGATCATGAATATACTTCCTCAGTTGTGAAACATGGAACACATCATGTAAATTAGACAGGAATGGAGGTAATGCAATCTGATATGCCACTGATCCAATCCTCTTGAGAATTTGATACGGCCCAATAAACTTAGGATTCAACTTCTTAGCTTTAATAGTTCTTCCCACACCCGTGGTAGGAGTTACCTTCAAAAACACATGTTCTACCTCTAAAAACTCCAAAGGTTTTCTTCTCTTGTCTGCATAAGACTTTTGCCGACTCTGAGCAGCTTTCATTCTTTCCTGAATTTGTTTCACTTTTTCGGTAGTGTGTAAGATGATCTCTGGCCCCACCATCATTGATTCTCCCTCTTTAAACCAACATAGAGGTGTCCGACACTTCCTCCCATATAGAGCCTCAAAAGGTGTCATTCCTATACTTGCATGAAAACTGTTATTATAAGTGAACTCGACCAAAGGCAACATTTCTTCCCAACTCCCTAGATGATCCAAAATACAAGCCCTCAACAAGTCCTCCAAAGATTGGATAGTCCTCTCAGACTGCCCATCAGTCTGTGGGTGATAAGCAGAACTGAGTCTCAACTTAGTTCTTAATGCCTGGTGCAAACTCTGCCAAAATCAGGATGTAAAAGGAGGATCCTTATCAGAAATGATACTGGAGGGTACACCATGTAATCTAACTATCTCTTTAACATACAATTGAGTTAACTTTTCCAAGGACCACTTTATATTCATTGGAAGAAAATGAGCACACTTAGTTAATCTATCCACGATCGCCCAAATAGAATCACAATTCTTAGCAGACCTTGGCAAACCAACAACAAAATCCATGGCGATATTATCCCATTTTCATTCTGGCACTTCCATCATCTGTAACAAACCTCTTGGTTTTTGATGTTCTACTTTAGCTTTCTGACACACAATGCAAGATGCAACATACTCGGCTACCTCCCTCTTCATACCATTCCACCAAAACATTTTCTTCAAATCTTGATACATTTTTGTCATACCCGGATGTACACTCAACTTGCTTTTATGACCTTCCTCAAGTATCAACTTCTTCAACTCCTCATCTTGTGGAATACAAATTCTGCCCTTGTACCACAAAACTCCATCCATATCTTGTTCAAATCCTTCAGCTTTCTCAGAACCCAACAACTCTCTAACTTTATTCAAACCCGCATCCTGAACTTATTTTTGTTTCACCATCTCCAAGAAATCACTAGTAATGGTAGTCATACCACAACTAATAAAATCTGGGGCAACCACAACATTAAGATTCATATCCCTAAATTTCTCTACTAACTCCATCTCTTTAACCATCATGTAAGACATATGAAGAGATTTTCTACTCAAAGCATCTGTCACCACATTCGCTTTACCTGGATGGTACATTAACTGAAAGTCATAATCTTTCAAAAACTCAATCCACCTCCTTTGCCTCATATTTAACTCTTTCTGATCAAACAAATATTTCAGACTCTTATGATCACTGAACACATCAAACTTTGCTCCATAGAGATAATGCCTCCAAATCTTCAAAGCAAAAACCACCGCAGCCAACTCTAGATCATGTGTAGGATAATTCCGTTCATGAGTCTTTAACTGCCTAGATGCATAGGCCACAACCTGTCTGTTTTGCTTAAGAACACATCCTAAACCTTGATGAGATGCATCACAATAAACCTCAAAAGATTTATTAGGATCTGGCAGAATTAATACTAGAGACTGTTGAGAATTCCGTTGAAACACTTTTGTTAATATTTGTAAATTTGTTTAATTCTATCAACGGTCTCAAACACGGCAAGTATACCGGCCGTTCAAGTAGTAAAAATATCGTATCCACAGGGATTAGAAGGTAATATAAGCATTTATTGACTATTCGTGACTAAAGAATAATTCCAATTTCATAGTTTGTGCAGTGAATGCAAAGTTGTGACTATTGGAATGAAAGCTGTAAATAAATATTGGTTTGTGAGTGGAAAAGGTAGAAATGATTTTATGGTTTTGTGAGATTGTGGGGGTCAGATTTCACCAAACGTAACACTAATGTATCCTTAATCTCTTGTTGAATTTATTGCTTAGTCAACCCATAAGTTTACTCAAACCTAATCCCTTAGAGCAAGAGCCTAGATGTGGATATTGAATATCAATCCCTTGAGTACCCAATATCTACATCCGCATTACGGGCTAGGGTTTAAGACTACTAATGGGCTAAGCTCCATTCCTAGATACATTTCCCACTAGGCATTTGTTTCAGAGCTAGTTTCAAGGGTTATTTTCCAATACCCAATGGAACCTATATCATGCAATGAGATTAAATCCAAAGCAAGCATTAAGAATAGAAACAAACACAACAACGAATAAAACAACATGTATATATATCATTAAACCCGTAAAGATTACAATAGAGTACGTTGGTTACATCTAACCCCACAAAATGGGTGAAACCACTCAACAAAGAGGGCAAATACAAAATAGAGATGGAAGAGGAAGTGAAGAACCGAAGGAAAGATCCGCACACGGACGATCCCAAGCCCTGGGAATCCCTTCCGCAGCTCCTGGAGGCGCCCAATGTGTGAATGGGGGTTTCTCCCCCGAAAATGGCTTCAAATACGAGCTTGGGGAGTCAGATTAGGGTTTCGCGCCCGGCGCATAAGTCTTCGCGCCCGGCGCGGGGCCTTCCAGATACTCTCTGCCTTAGGACAAGCCCGGCGCAATTCACATTACGCCCGGCGCAATGGCTCCCAGAGGTGAGATACTCTGTTTTGCTCGCCTGGCGCGGATCACCTTGCGCCCGGCGCAGAACCTCTTCTCTGCTCCTTAGCTTCTTAGATTTCCAATCCTAAGAGTCTTCAACTTTCCACTCTTCCTCAATACCTGCACAAAAAATGAGGTGGATTAAGGTATTGTTAGATGAATTTGGGTTAGTTATATCTGCACACAAAATGAACCAAAAAGAGAACAATTATATTGCAATGGTTCAAAGGATGAGTGGAATTTGTTCAATAAGCCTCATCCAAAAAGAGGTAAAATTGAGACTTAACAACTCCCCCAAACTTAGAACCTTGCTTGTCCTCAAGCAAAAGGTAATTAATCTAGCAGATAACAAACAATGCAAGTGAGTCAATTTCTACATCCTAGTTCACTTGTATCTTCTTTTCGCAAGCATGAACCTCAGATGAATTTCCAATCACAATTATTGCAATAGAACATGACAAGGTGCAAACAAAGGTTTCAAAAGAGATCAAAGAGCTGAGAAGAGTAATGACTATCTGTGTATGCATCCTCACTAGGAAAATGTTTCTCTCTATGCACACTAGTGTATCAGGGTGAGTGTTTCTCTCTAGTCTACTACTCACGCCACATAATTCAACTTTGCTCTTCGTTTCCAAATGAAACCAGTGGTAAAACAAATGCAGACACTTATCACAAGGTCTTTATTAGGGCAATCTGGGTCAAGCAGGGTCAAGCGGTAGCAGTTTTATGGTTTTTCAAGGATTGAAGGTGCTATAGCTTAAGAGAGCAAATAAGATTTTACAATGATGTCCCTCTCCATACCCCATTACAACAATTTGGCACATGCCCTTTACCTGATCCAAGCCATTAGCCTTTATGAGATGCATATTTACATTTTTGCATCTTAATATTTTTGTTTTTGTTTTGCTTTGTTTTTTTTTTTTTTTTTTTTTTTTTTTTGTAATGGCTGACCACATACTTTCTTCTTCCCAAAATTCCCCATTCTTCAACTCCCCCAAACTTATTTGATGTCATCAGTTTGCTCTCTTAACCAAAACAAGGGTTATGGTTAATTTTTCATGGTTTGGGACAAGTGGAAGGTGTGGTGTTTAGGCTTAGAAAGGTATGGGTCAAGTGAAGAGTGGAGATGGCTTTTTGGCTTAGATGGTTAACAAAAGATGGAAATGTGAATGCCTTGATCATATAAGTGCACAACATAAGCAAACCACCAGGGAAACTCAAGCAAAGTCTATCATGCAACCTAAGTGTAGTTCACTCATAGGTATTTAGGCTCACACCTCACCTGGCTATGCATGCACAACTATCAAACTCAGCTTAGTTCTATGATCAACATTGAAACCCGTATGCAACTAGTTATGAACTAAAGATCTAATGTGACTTGAAAATGTCTAAGGTACACACACCATAAACATCAAGCAAACTATAATCCAGAATCGATCACAAGCAGAACAAGTATCAACAAGATTAAAAACCATGCTAAGGCAGACTATTCACAAAAGAACCAACAAAGTAATCATCAAAAAGACTATATATAAAAATAGTTAAATACTGAAAATAAAAGACAGAAGAATAAATTGCAATAGACAAAGGTAAACTAAGGTAGGCTCCATCTGCTTCCATCTATGGGGTCTGGTCATCATCATCTCCAAGAGCTGCTCCACCATCATCAACTCCATCAACCTCAGCAGCTCCACTCCCCCAAACTTAGGAGCCTGGTCCCCAGGCCAACCAGTATACGCCTGAAAGTCCTGGTAACCAGAAGTGATTGCAGAGTGTACTCATGAAAGAACATGGTGAGCACAAAATTTATACACAGTGATGACCAAGCAAATATAGCAAAAATGGAGAATATCCTTAGACCAAAATTAAGCACAACATGCATGCACACGGAAATGAACTATAACAATGCAACATAAAGCACACAAACATACAACATACAACAGAACATAAAGAAACATGATTGAAAACAGATAAATATGGGCTGTCAGGAATGTGGTGCGCCGGGCTTAACACAGATGCGCCGGGCTTAATATCAGTAAAAATCAATGAGGTTTCAAAATCTGATATCGCGCCGGGCGTGCGTTAAACGCGCCCGGCGTGGTGGGTTCCAGAGACCACAATTCGAGTCTTGCGCTGGGCGCGAGGTGAAGCGCGCCGGGCGCATAACCCTGATATGGTCAGTTTTGCCTAAATTTACTTTGAGATAAGGCCTGATTTCCACCTAGATACAGAGTTACCTCTTCCTCACACTCCCAACAAGATGTACCCTATATTTACCCACTCAAGCATGATTCTAACAATCAACATCTAACACAAAATAATACATACCACAAACCAACATATAACACAAACAACGTGTACACAAAACAATCATGCATAACAAACATTAACACTAAAATCTACAACAGAATGAAAGGACAAACACATAAACAAAGTCAGATCTCTGGGTTGCCTCCCAGGAAGCGCTTGTTTACTGTCCCGAGCCTGACAGTGACCAACTTGAAGTGCTCTACTCTCCTTCTCCTCCTGTTGCTCTTGTTCCTCCTTGCTTTGTGCTCAATCTGAGGATTGCTCAGCAACTGCTCAGAGGAATTGGTCAATCTACTTCACAGTTCCTTGCATACAAGAGAAAGTAGAGGACTAGAGCGCACAGGTTAGCTTCAACAATTCATTACCAACACACAAATAAAAATAACAATAAAAACAAAGAATAAGTCACAAATAGCTACAAATACTAAATCGCCATTCTAATCCCCGGCAACGGCGCCAAAAACTTGTTGAGAATTCTGTTGAAACACTTTTGTTAATATTTGTAAATTTGTTTAATTCTATCAACGGTCTCAAACACGGCAAGTATACCGGCCGTTCAAGTAGTAAAAATATCGTATCCACAGGGATTAGAAGGTAATATAAGCATTTATTGACTATTCGTGACTAAAGAATAATTCCAATTTCATAGTTTGTGCAGTGAATGCAAAGTTGTGACTATTGGAATGAAAGCTGTAAATAAATATTGGTTTGTGAGTGGAAAAGGTAGAAATGATTTTATGGTTTTGTGAGATTGTGGGGGTCAGATTTCACCAAACGTAACACTAATGTATCCTTAATCTCTTGTTGAATTTATTGCTTAGTCAACCCATAAGTTTACTCAAACCTAATCCCTTAGAGCAAGAGCCTAGATGTGGATATTGAATATCAATCCCTTGAGTACCCAATATCTACATCCGCATTACGGGCTAGGGTTTAAGACTACTAATGGGCTAAGCTCCATTCCTAGATACATTTCCCACTAGGCATTTGTTTCAGAGCTAGTTTCAAGGGTTATTTTCCAATACCCAATGGAACCTATATCATGCAATGAGATTAAATCCAAAGCAAGCATTAAGAATAGAAACAAACACAATAACGAATAAAACAACATGTATATATATCATTAAACCCGTAAAGATTACAATAGAGTACGTTGGTTACATCTAACCCCACAAAATGGGTGAAACCACTCAACAAAGAGGGCAAATACAAAATAGAGATGGAAGAGGAAGTGAAGAACCGAAGGAAAGATCCGCACACGGACGATCCCAAGCCCTGGGAATCCCTTCCGCAGCTCCTGGAGGCGCCCAATGTGTGAATGGGGGTTTCTCCCCCGAAAATGGCTTCAAATACGAGCTTGGGGAGTCAGATTAGGGTTTCGCGCCCGGCGCATAAGTCTTCGCGCCCGGCGCGGGGCCTTCCAGATACTCTCTGCCTTAGGACAAGCCCGGCGCAATTCACATTACGCCCGGCGCAATGGCTCCCAGAGGTGAGATACTCTATTTTGCTCGCCTGGCGCGGATCACCTTGCGCCCGGCGCAGAACCTCTTCTCTGCTCCTTAGCTTCTTAGATTTCCAATCCTAAGAGTCTTCAACTTTCCACTCTTCCTCAATACCTGCACAAAAAATGAGGTGGATTAAGGTATTGTTAGATGAATTTGGGTTAGTTATATCTGCACACAAAATGAACCAAAAAGAGAACAATTATATTGCAATGGTTCAAAGGATGAGTGGAATTTGTTCAATAAGCCTCATCCAAAAAGAGGTAAAATTGAGACTTAACAGAGACGACGTCAGCTTCTCCTTTAAATCTTGAAAACTCTTCTCACACTCCTCCGTCCATACAAAAGGATGATCCTTCCTAGTCAGTTGTGTCAAAGGCATAACTATTTTAGAAAATCCTTCTATGAATCTTCTATAATAGCCAGCCAATCCCACAAAACCTCTAACTTCAGTAACTGGTTTCGGACGCTCCCACCTCAAAACTGCTTCCACCTTAGTAGGATCAATTGCAATTCCTTGTGCAGAAATCACATGACCCAAGAACTTAACTTCAGATAGCCAAAACTCACATTTTGACAACTTTGCAAATAATTGTTTCTCCTTCAATACCTGCAAAACTATCCTTAGATGTTCTCTATGTTCCTCCATAGATCCAGAATAAACCAAAATGTCATCAATGAACACCACAACAAACTTATCCAGAAATGGTCTAAAAATCATGTTCATATAATCCATGAAAATAGCTGGAGCATTCGTCACTCCAAAAGGCATAACAACATACTCATAATGGTCATACCGAGTCCTAAAAGCAGTCTTTGGTATGTCCTCCTCCTTTACCCGAATCTGGTGATACCTAGACCTCAAATCAATCTTGGAGAAAACAGAAGCTCCCCTCAACTGGTTCATTAAATCATCTATCCTTGGCAATGGATACTTATTCTTGATTGTCAACTTATTTAACTGCCTGTATTCCACACATAACCTCACACCACCATCCTTCTTCTTTACCAATAATACGGGTGCTCCCCACGGAGAGACACTAGGTCTGATCATCTGCTTCTCCAAAAGTTTCTCAACCTGCTTCTTCAATTCAAACAACTCCGCTGGTGCCATTCTATAAAGAGAAATAGACACTGGTCCCGCCCCTGGTATAAGATCAATACTAAACTCCAACGCTCGCTTTGGTGGTAACCCCGGAACATCATCCGAAAAAACCTCTAGGAAGTCTCTAACAACATCGATACTATTCAACAACTTTTCATTCTCTACACTGATAAAAGATAGGATCATAAACCCAAGAGCTCCACCCTTCAACAACCCATCCACCTGTCCACTAGAAATAAATCTCTCTTGTCCAACAGTAGGAAAGATTAATCTCTTCTCTGAACAATCTATCAAAATCCTATTGGCAGAAAGCTAATCCATCCCTAAAATTACATCCAAATTAGATAAAGGTAAACAAAACAAATTCACTTTATAACAATGCCCTTCCACTTCCACAGGACATTTCAAACAAACTTCAGAAGTCAAAACAGAACCTGAAGCTGGAGTGGAAACAATTAGATCCACACACAAGGAACTCACAACCAAATTTAACCTTGCCACACATTCATAAGAAATAAAAGAATGTGAAGCACCAGAATCAAATAGAATAGAAATATCATTACCATCAGCTTTGCCCTTTCCCTTTACCAGCTCAGATGACGTTTCAGCTTCAACACCTGTTAAAGCAAAAACACGACCTGCTACAGTAGGCCGATCCACTTTCTGGTTCCCTCTAGCTGGAGTATTTCTGACATTGCAATCTTTAGCCATGTGACCCACTTTTCCACATTTAAAACACGCATAATTCTTTGTAGGACAGTCCCTCATCATATGTGGGCCTCCACATGTGTAACATCTAATACTTTGAACAACTCTTGTGGTAGTATTCCCCATCGGTTTCTTATTAGCATTTCCAATTTGAAACTGAGATGGTCTCTTTTGAGGATGTTTCCCCGTACCAAATCCAGATGATCCCTCTGGACCCTTTGCCATTTTATTTCCTCCTTCAAATCTTTCCACTGTTTTTGCCTTTTCAACTAAAACTGGGAACTCCACAATTCCCATAGGAACAATAGTCTTTTTCAGCTCATACCTTAAACCCTCACTGAACTTCCTGCATCTCCATGCTTCAGAGATAGCTTGAGAATAGTACCTAGCCAAGTGTTCAAACTTGACCACATACTCTTGTACTGACATATTTCCTTGCTGCAGTCTCAAAAACTCAGCTTCCTTAGCATACCTGGCACTATCTGGAAAATATTTATCTAGGAATACCTTTTTGAAATTTTCCCAATTCACCACTTCCCCTCTAGCTTCCATCATAGCCTGAGCACCTTTCCACTAGAAGCTAGCCTCGCCCACCAACATATAAATAGCATAAACTAGCTTCCTCTCCTCGGGGCATTGCATCACCATGAAGATTTTCTCCATCTCCTCAATCCACTGGTCAGCAACTTCAGGTCTATCAACACCTGTAAATTGAGGAGGATTCCCTTTTCTGAACTCTGACAAGCCCCTATACTCATTAGGTACCTCAGCCCTAGCTGCTTCAGCTGCAGCCCGGTTGGTCTCTATCTGAGCCAACAAAGTATTCTGTTGTCCAATAGCAGCAACAATTAGCTCCATAGCCTGAGCAATCTGCCGCTCATCCACGACTGAAGAAGGATTAGAATGGTTTCCCCTACCAACCATCCTAATCAAGATAAAAGATCAAGGAACCCATGTGTTTACACTAAAACACATAAGTAATTCCTTTCCAAAATTCATTTCCTCACAACAGAAACATAACAAGACCATTTCCCACAAACCCTAAAGAGACTTGACCAACTCTGATACCAACAAGTGTAACGATCCGCCGTAGGTCGTCACATCAATAACCAATATGACAACTAAAATAAAATAATATATAATTAAGAAGAGAGAGCAAAGGCCAGCTACACTAGAGTGTAAATATAAAATGGTGTATAGATTTTTTTTTCCATAATATAAAACATAATTTTATAAAAGAGTCATCATTTGTAAGGTTATACAATCATCCAAAAAGATAATGAATATACAACGTCATGAAGACATCAAAATAAGACACCCTAGGTGCTGGTCAAGCTCTAAGCCTAGCCATTTCTCAAAGCAGCTACCAAAAGACTCCTTGCTATCCCAAAGCCTCACACCTGATCTGCTCCCCCACATAGTGAGATCATCACAGTCCACATCATGGAAATATAAGGGTTAGCACATATAAAACCAACCATAATACAATATAAAGAAATATCATTAAACTAGATATTCATCAACAGTATGTATCCATACCAAAGAAATGAACATTATAAACAGTTATTTCCATGCCAAATATAAATCAATCCAGAATCTAATGTATACACATCCATGCCAATGCATACATATTTTATGATAATCAAGAATCCATAACCAATGTATACAATCCATACCATATGTATACATATTCCACATCCAAAACAAAGTCACACCACTTTATAATCCATGATGTAACCAACACATCCAAACCAAATGTTGGCCTTAACACATCCAAGCCAAGTGTTGATTCGGTGAAACATGTCATCAACTCATGTCACACACCTAACCTCTCATGGAAAATATACAATTGGATTACGTCGTCACGTAACCCTGGTGATCGTGGCCACTTCATCCATCGGTATGAGTCGGCCTTGCCCCCATACCGGTAGCAAATAGAATACTTAGAGGAGTACTTCAGAATCCACCTAACATCTGAAGTGGTTTATTATATAATCTTTGGAAAAGTTCCACATTGGAATCCTCACCATGGGATTCCCAAATTCCATATTTTTCCAAAGATTATATCCTGATCTCACCAAGAGATCTAATCCATACCATAACCTTACTCCTCTAAGTTCTATTAGCTTTCCAAACCACACACATATAGCATATTTCATAATTACATACAAATTTTCCATAACCATGCCAAATCATTCAATATGATAACAAATAATTAAACACCCCAAACAACTATCAATTTAACCAATTTACCCTTTGTGAAATGGAAATCTTCACATAAAACAGAATATCAAGAGTTATACTACTCCTATCATGCTCATCTTTATCTGATATGAACGATAAGAATATTTCCTACAACTCTTATGAAGACATAAAGTCCTAATTCCATTATCTACTTTGTTAAACATTCTAAGAACCGCAACAGCTATAACCAATGCTGGCAACTTGACCCCTGTTCACTAAAACAGTCATATATGGAGTTCTAGACCTCCTTTTTGGGTGATTCCAACGCCATTGGAAAGCTAACATCCAAGGCTACAACTTTCATGAAGACTTCAAGACCAACATACGTACGCCCGGCTCACTAATATCACGCCCGGCGCAAAACTCAAACAGAGACCTCGATTTTAAATTGCGCCTGGCTCGACTAGCCTCGAGCCCGGCGTGATTTGGCAATGATGGTCTCTGATGAATTCAAGCCCGGCGCAAAGAACTGGGCCCGGTGCACTCGCTATCAGAAACCCTCGAAAACCTCAAAAATTCCTTCCAATCATGAATCCAATCCAAATTACACGAGTTCGAACCATTACAAAGCATAAACACTATCCAAGAACAACATATTAAGCGATAAAATCAAGTATTAACCATTAATCCATGGAAATCATAGGGAAACCCTACCAAAACCCTTTCCACTCAATCCAACCTTAATCATGCATAAAACATGGAATCAATGTGATATTTCAAACCCATACATACTAGGTTAAGTCTTATAAGTACTACCCTTACCTTAGAAATCTCAGGAATGCAAGATTTGGACAAAACCCTCAAATCCCAACTCAAACTTTAATCCCCCTTTTCAAGACTTTAGAGGCCAAATCTCTTGAAACTCCAGTTGTGAAGATTGATCCTGGCTTGATAAGCTTCTCAAATATGTCCTCAGCTTCCCTCCGGACCAGAGCCCCTCTCTCTACTTTCTCTCTCTAGAACTGTCCCTGTCTGACAAATGAGACCCTCCGGTCCTAAGTCCCTATATATAGCCATTTTCCAAAATTTTCAAATTTCACCCTTAGCACCTATTCACCTCAAATATCTTATTCCTTGAAGTATTTCAACTCCCTAAGCTTTAAAACAACCTCAAATTCACTCAAAAAGACCATATTTATCTTATGTTCCTATCCTTGGATCTCCTATCCATCCTATTCCTTTCCATGCAATACTCACAACTCACCACCATATGAAATGTAACATTTATCAACATACAAACAAACATCACTTTCAGATAAATATGCTTGGAATAATGAGTTGCATGTCATAATACTTCACTTAACCAAGATGAGAAGGAAGGTGATCAGTCTTCTTCCCTCTTAGTACCAATTCAGTATAATGGTGTACAATGCATCATTCACCAAATTCATGCACACACATGCCTATATAAACCCCTCAAAACATCAACCTCTCATCTCATACTACAAAGTCACTACTATGCTTAAACAACTAATCAAAACCACATCAACATACAACATGCACAGAGGTAAGTACATTTCAAATCCATATCTCCATAATCCAATCCAAATTCATATAAAAAACATATACATACATGCATACATACATACATATATCTATATAGAGTATATCTATCAAATAGCTCGGTATTTCCATGGCGTTACATTGGTAGCTTCGAGCTAGTTGTTGGTAGCTCTAAGATAAGTGTTGGTAGCTTCAAGCTAGGTATTGGTAGCTTTAAATTGGGTGTTGGTAGCTCCAAGCTAGGTATTGGTAGCTTCGAGCTAGTTGTTGGTAGTTCCGAGTTGTGTTGTGGCTTTTAACTAGGTGTTTGGTAGCTTTAAGCTAATTATTGGTTGTTCACATAAGGTATGATAATGATTGAATGTTGTTCATTATATATTGACCTATGATGATGATTTAGGTTGCCTAATTGTTGTTAGTTGCCTAATAATGTAAGTTTCCTACTCTAATAAGTTGTCTAATGTTGCAAGTTGTTTGTTGTTATAAGTTACTTAAGCAATATAATGTTTTAAGTTGTTTTATAATTGTATTGATGATAAATTTGTGTGCTGTAAGTTGATACACTAGTTATGATGATAAATTATAAGATGAATGATGATATTTAAGTTTCTAAAGTTGAAAGTTGTATGTTGATTTCAATTGTTCATGTTATATACATTGATCTATGAAGATGATGTTTATGTGTGATACTAGTTGAAAGATGAATTGAGTTGTATGTTGTTCAATTGAGTAGTTGTGTTGGACATGCTCTATGCATGATGCTGTTGTGTTGTTGAGATGATAAATGTTTTAGGCATTAGGCATGACGTTGAAAGTTGATTGTGTTGATCGACATGAGACTAGAGGAAAGGTTATTTTAAAAGTTATATATCTCATTCTATGGATATTGTGTTGTAGTGCTCTGAGAGTCCAATTTGTTGAAAATCCTTATTAAAAAGTTGACCCTTAATCACATAGATTATTGTACAGTTATATAGACATATATGTATGTTGTTGTTAGTAGATGTAAAAATGTATGTTTATAGTAACTATGAAATATTCATTTGATGCATGATAATATCCTTAAGTAGAATTGATTATTTACTTTTTTTGTTACTTGTTAAACTGTTAAATATAAAAATCATAATAAATTATTTTATAAATACCTCTATAAAAACTTATTTGGAACAAATATATCTCTCTCACTTCAGATTAGGTAAACCGATAGTTTTAAAAGAATACGGGTGATTATATATTAGATAAAGTTCAATTTGAATGGTTTTTTTCCAGAAATAATTAGTGAAGAAGAAGAAAAGTGATTGGCAGATGTAACACGTCCAGCATTGAGAGGAAGCAATCAGCATCAAATCCAAGCAAATCTCGTCCAGCTAAGAGATGGTGACCCAAAAAAAAGGGATCAAATGCTACGTGTCCTTCTTTGATTAAGTATCTAACCCAACCCCACATGTTTAGTTTATTTATGGAACTTGCATGAAAAATGGTGTAATGTACCAACAACCCAAACCCAAATATCTTTTTCCTTTCATTCTGTTTAAGAATTGTGTTTCCTTTCAATACAAACATATCAACAACCAGGAACCATCATTATTAAAGTATTTGAATATAAAACGAGTATTATAATTTCGTTCTCAATGACAATTAATTAATGCTAGTTTGATTCTTAACTTTCTGTGTGTGGGTATATAATCCAATATCTAAATATATAGAATTAATGTCAACTTAATACATAATTTAGTCTTCAAAATTGTTAATGTCGTAACAATTCATTAATTTTTTATATTTAAAAAATTATTATTTTTTTATTAATTTGTTTATTTTATTGCTTAAGCCGTGTACGGAAAAAGAACAACAGGAATATGACTGACTATATGTAGATCAATAGCATTTATCCATTCTCGACAAATGGGGTCCCATATAAAGGGCATTGTCATCAAATAACATCTATTGTCGAGTTTGATATGTGACTCCAGTGTCGTGTGGAAGTTATCGTCACCCAGCATAGTTTCATCATCGTCGTAACATTTGATAGTATGGTAATGATATTGATCTGTTTTTTTTTAAAGCATAAGATGATTTTACTTATATATATTTATTTTTATTTAATTTTAAATATGATATATATTTATCATAAATAAGAGATAAATGGTAATAGTGTAAGTTCTATAATTTTCTAATACATCAATTATAAAAATTAAAGGATCTTTAAAATTATATGATTCTCCATGAATGATATGTCTTGTAAAATTGTATAATTCTCTAAGATCCATAAGTTGAAATAATTTTAATACCAATAAAGATATTAATTATAGTATTTATTAATTTATGTTTTATTTTTTTAAGAAACAATAAATAATAAATAGGAATTGTAATTTTTTTTTTAAAATAACAATGACATTTAAAAATAATAAATAATAATTTAATCAAAATTCATTCACAGTATATATATATATATATATATATATATATATATATATATATATGTGCGTACTATCATTTAATTATAACATTATTTTGTATTATAAGTTTATAAATTTTTATAATAATTACTTTAACCATTATATTTGAAATAATTTTTAATTAATAATATAAAAATAGTTATATTAAAATTGCATGAAAGTAAGACTAAAAAGTAAAATTTTCACGTAACTAAAGAACTGTATATAAATTTGAGAGGCAAGAGATATAACAAATGAAAAATAAATGTAATAAATAATGCCAAAAAAAAAAAAAGAAGCTAGAGAGAGACAAACACATGTACGAATGATATTTAATATTTATTTTTTATTTTTTATTTTTTGTCAAAAATTTAGGAAATGTTTTTTTTTTTTTTGGATCGGCAAATGTTAGTAATTAGTAAGTTATGTTAGTTGGGTCATAGGGGGGTTCGAATCTCCGACCATCCTTATCCCTCCAGAGTAAAATTAGTAAGTTATGTTTAATTTTAAAAACATGAAACTTAAAAAAAATATTTAACAATTTCACCAAAGTAAAATTAAATTGTGATTACGAGACTTTTATAATATCAAGTATTTGAGCTTGTATGGAATATTTTTTTTTTTTTGAAATATGAACAATCCCATTATCTTTAACATCACAAAGTATACCGATTTAATTATAAAATTAAACAAAGATATATACAAATGTAAAACCCGTAATTAAGGTTGTACTGTTTGACGTCTATTTTAAATTAGGACATTCTCACTCTCGCAGTACATGAGTATTTTGTTATAACTTGAATGTGCATAATATAAATGTCTTAAATTAGTATTAAAAAAATTGTTTACTAATCTATTGGATATTCAGCAGATGGAAGAGCTCCTTGGTCACACCTTATTGAACTCCATGTAAATATGTAATCGATATGTAATATATCCTCATCCTATTTGTCATTTATCTTTTTTATTGTTTTATTTTTCATTTTATAATAAAGATATCTCAATATAAAGTCAGAAATTACTTTTTTTTCTTTTTTTCTGCTCTGGTATAGATTGTTTAAGCATGGTTCCTCCAACAACCTTAGTCCAGATCACTGAAGTCTCTCTTTAGGTTTTCTTCTCGTTTTTTATAATGCCAACGTGGATTAAGAGCGAGCATAATTCCGTCTAAATAAAGCTTTGTAGGTGCTCAATTAATGATTATTTTACTATACATAACTCTTTAATCATATCCCACATATAAGTACATGTTAAGTGGTCACCTTCCGACCCAATTAATCCGACGATATGCAGCCCACAGCCTCTTCACTCGAGAGTGAAAAGTCTTGTGGAAAACCCACAACCTCTTCACTTTTAAAGCATAAAGATTATTACTAAAGTGAGTTTTATTTTTTATAACAAAGTTTTCTTTATACATATGACCAGAAATTAGACTTCTATAAACATGCTTAAGAAATCGAGCTATTTAATGATTGTGTTCAATTTTATTATTTTCTTTTTTATTAAAGAAAAAATTGTATCCACTTCTCTTGAAATCTTTTTAAATGACATGTCTATCCTTTAATTTTAAGTGAATGCTAACTTTTACTATTTATTTATCTAAGTGACTCACACAATCTTTTATATAAGATAATATCATTTATGCACTATTAAGAGAGAACAAATATTAATACAAGTATCAAAAAATGAATGAGATTTTATCTCTTCTTCAATTTTAACTCCCAAATTATATCCTAAATATCTTATGTGCTGTGATTTAAAAAATATATCAATTCCATGGAACAATTTCAAAAAATAAATTGATAAATTACTATTTTTGAAATTGAAGAATGATGAGAACTTTCATAAAGAAGATAAAATACTTCATGTAATTTAAAAAAGAACATAGACACATAATTTGGAACATAAATTAACTCTTTTTTTTCATTCTTTCACTTTAATGTATTAAAGACGTTATTTTAAAGAAAGTAAGTGTTTTTTTTTTAAATTAGAAGGAAAATGTATTGAGAAAAACCCAAGTCCCACATCGACTAGAGATTAGGCAATTGAATAGTATATATATAAGTGGAAAACAACCCTCACCTTATAAGCATATTTTGTAGGGTTGAGTTAGGCTTAATCCACTATTCTAAGATAGTATCAGAGCAATCCTAGATTCTTAAAAAATGGGTCCGCCAATCTTAGATCATTAAAAAGGGCCACCCACCATTTCTCCACGTAAAATGACCACCCATCATTTCTTCACGTACCAAGTCCCCTGGACTTGAGGAGGTGTATTGGGAAAAACCCAAGTCCTACATCGACTAGAGATTAGGCAATGAATAATATATAAGTGAAAAGCAACCCTCACCTTACAAGCCGGTTTTGTAGGGTTGAGTTATGCTTAAATCCACTGTTCTAAGATGGTCGAAGAGAAAGTAAATACAATTTTTCCTTTATTAAAACAAAGTTTACTAGCCATGTTCTCTTATGAAATTTGCCTTTAGTAAGTCATGCTTTTCTACCGCACAAGGTTAATTTTATTTTGCTCAAAATTACCAAAAATGAATGGATTTTTAAAACAAATATTCATATTGGTGTAAGTTGTACTTATTAGTTAACAATGCTATGTTCTTCTCTCTAATCATCGCTAACTTCTCATTCTTCACTTTAGTCATCAATAGTTTCTTGTTCTATTCTTCACTCTAGTTGCCGAAAAAACTCCACTAATTCGTAACCTCACCTTCAATCAACGTCAGAGTGTCTCCAAACGAGAGGGTTTCAATGTTATAACAATTTTCTTGGCCCAACTTATCCTCGCTGTCGTTGGCTCTCTTGTTGGAATTATAATTCTATATTGTTGTATGGTGAAGTTTGGATGATTTGAGAATGATTTTTTAAGTTAGTTATAACAGGTGTGAGTACAGAAAATCAAAGAATACAAAGATGAGAATTAAAGTATTATTCGTGTGAGAATTATAATACTATTACTACTATATACAAATACTTCTTCAAACACAGGAATGGAAATCAGTATTATATGTACTCTGTACTTTGTCAACTCTGGTTAAGATACACCAACATAATGCTTAGTTTGCCCATCATGATGCAAGAGTTCCATCTTGTCTCCGAGCAGATCCGCATCATTAACCAATATAGAGAACATGAAATTGGAACATTCCATAAAAATAGATATTAAAATAATGATGGACCCTAATCCTTAGAAAGATACGAAATTATTGGAGGCATGCATTTAGAGGGATATAGATGCATTTGTTAGTGCACCTTTCTAATTTTGATTATAGCATTATCATTGTCATTGCCTTACGACTAATCATTATTATAAGTGGTTCTACAAATTCAAAATTTGATAATTTTTCTGATGTCGCGACTTGCTCAGTACCTTGTTCAACCTGGTTTCCTTCTCGATATTATTATTGTGATGTCAAGTTAGTACACTTCCATAAAAATATTTCTACGAACTCTTTAAAATCATATAACACTCAGCAAAGCTCCGAAAATTCACCTCTTTGCCAGTTTTTAAAAAATTTATCTAAATATAATTATTAAAGTTTAATATAGATAATGGGTTTAATTAAGATAATCTGCATCCTTTATTTGGACAACCAAGACTTGAAAAGGATGAAGTTATAAAACATAATTGCCTTTTTTTTCATTAGGTCACATATTATTTTAATAAGACAAGAATTGACTTTGAAAACATCATGTCAACGTTTCAGGATAAATTTTTCATTAGGTCACACATTATTTTATAGAAATCGATTTAAATATTATTCAGGATAAATTTTCCATTAGGTCATACATTATTTTATAGAAATCAATTTAAATATTATTTTAATACAATAACACGGATGAAAGTTGATATTGGAAACACTTACAGTGCAAGGTAATATTATTTTAATACAGTGACACAGAATCGATATTAAAAACACTTACATTGCAAGGTAACAGGTCTACATTTTAATTATTTTAAAACTGATAGAAAGTAATCTAGTTTAAATTATTTTAATACGATAACACAAATGAGAATCGATATTGAAAACACTTATGGTAGGCTTTTCATTGGACAATCAATCCTAAAACACTTGCATTACAGGGCAGGCTTTTCATTGGACCAAATCAATCCTAAAAGTACTAGTTTCATGTTTCAAACCAGGTTTTACATCTATCACAAGCTAAAGAGGCTAGGTTATAAAGGATAATTGTCTGTTAACTCATTCAACACTTGAATGATATTAAAATTGTTTGAAAACTATTATTTCTCCGCTGATAGGAATAAAAGAATAGCCGATTCCTCAATGAGAGGAGGGCTAGTTTTGAAACTTTTTGGTGCTAATCTGGTAAAACTGCATATGACTCGTGTTCCACCTAGTCCTCCAGGTGGTGGAGATTGAACGAATCCAAAGCAAAATGTTATAAATTTATAAATAAAAAAAAATAAAAAATAAAGGAGAAAGAGAACTCACATAACGTTCGGAGAGGAAGTGCATATGACTAGTGTTGAAAGAGGAATTTTGCTCAAATACAATTGACATAGAAATGAACCACAGCAAAATGAAATTTTATAGATTCGATTATGGACAAAAGAAAAGGGGTGTCGACTGGATTGTTTGATTCCTTTGTCGACTCGAATTTTCCTCTACATTAAAATTTCCTATAACTTTTTCATTTGCCAAAGTTACAGTTTTCGTGCTCATTTTTTTTTACCCCTAGAACGAACCCCATTACATTACAACAACAACATTGACTAAACAAAAGCCACACGCCCCTCCTTAGATATTGTCTCCTCATCCTTTATCAAAGTCCTGACAACAACATAGGATGTGCAGTGCAGCGCCCATTACGGTTAAAACCCGCATTCATTCCTCATTCACACATTTATTAGTTTTTGATTGGTTTCTCTCCGCCGTTAACTAATTAACGGCGCTGGCGTTAGCGCTAGCACTAGCGCTGGAACTAGCCCTGGCACTGGCCCTGGATGATTGACCTCCTTCTTTCCTCAAATCAATCACCACCACGCTCACATTATCCGCACTGTGCCTGGCCAATGCCAACTTGGTCAACAGAATCGACGCATCGGAGCAAGCCCGGTCGGACCCATCTGCCGTGACGTCACTCCCCGGAGACGGGGGTGGCGACGGCAGCTTCTGCTTCTGCTTCTGCGCCCTAAGGCACATCCTCACAACCCCACAAGCGGTCTCATTGGACACTACATCCCATAACCCATCACTCGCCAGAATCAAACACTCATCCTCATCACTCCGTTCCGTCACCGTCACCTCCGGCTCAGAAATCACGAACGGCTTCAGATAATTGTCACCTAAATAACAAACCATCGTTAAAATCAAGCATAAAATGCGCCTAACGGAACATACTAATACTATCGTGGGCACTATTTCACTCATTAGTCATTCATTACCTATGGCACGTGACATGGCCAACACTCCAAGCACTCTTGGGCCGTCCCAGTAGATCACGCGCCCTCCCCTGGCTTGGACTCGGAGCAACTCATCGGGGCGATCCGGCTGCATAAAACGTATTAAAAAAACAGTTACGAAACTGAAAAACGCTTTTCGTTTCGTTTCTCGGGAAACGAAACAGAATTAGAGAGAGAGAGAGAGAGAGAGAGAGGATAATTAAATGAACCTTGTGATCGCAGGAGAGAGGGATGGCGAAGCCGCTGCGGCAGAGGACAGCGCGGGAGTCGCCGCAGTTGGAGACAACGATTCTGTCCCGCGTGATGACAGCGATCACCGCGGTGGATCCGACGGCGTCGCAGTGAGGAGTACGAAGCTCGCAGCGGCAAGCGTAGGTGTGCTCGCTCCGGCTGCGGCGATGAACCTCGTCGTCCATGCGAGCGAAACCGTTCTCCATCATCGATTTCCAAGTAAAACTGTCGCTCCCGCTGCGAATCTCCTCGTTCACAATCTCATGAAGCCTCTCCTTGCACATCATCGCAACCTGCAAATAACGATAAGAAATTATACAAGCGTAACAGAATAATGGAAACAGCCAGATCCGTGATTGTTGAGTGTTGAGAGGAGAATACGAACGTGAGAGCAGCCGTGGCCGTCGAAGACGCCGAAGTAGTGGAATCCGTGGGTCGTGAAGGAAGGCTGGACGCAAACGGAATCCTCCATGTCTCTTCTCCTGCCGCAGACGGAGGTGACGCCGAACTTGGGAGAGTCCTCGAGTTCTTCTTCAAGCTTGGCGGTTTTTGCAGTTTTGGTTTGGGGAGCGACTTCGTCGTGGTCGTCGTCGTCGCTGACGTCGTCTTGGTCGGATTCCTCGGTCTCTGGGTCGTCCTCGCAATCAGTGATATGAAGCTTGGGACGTTTGCAGGAGCCCTCTGGCGGCGGCGGCGGCACTGCCATGTCAGCGATGTATTTCAAGGGCAGGAGGTCCAAGCTTCGGCGGCGTGAGGTGGAATCGAGAGGAGCAGTAGCGTCACCTTCCCCGACAACAGTGCAGCAAATTCCAGCCATTTCCAGGTAAGTTGAATTGAAGAGAGAGTGGTAATAGTAGTGGTTAAATAGTGGAGGGGAGAGGAGCCCTTATTTGAGAGGTAGAGGACCCATGGGAGTGGGGTTGGGGGAAAAAAGGTTATGTAGCCTGTAGGCGGTGAGAGGGTTCACCTGGGGGCCACACGGGCAGCCTGCCCGTCACCGTCAGGGGCACCGTATGCTATCTCCACCCTTCATCGCATCGCTCTTTGCCCTGCCTTTGGAACACGTGGTGCCTCCTTTTTTCCTAAGGACTACGTGTCGCCAATCATTTCCATCCACGCTAGCTCCAACCCTTCTTCCTTTTCAGACACGCATGTGGACCTCTCCCTCTCCCTCTCCCTCTCTTTCTTTCCATTCTATTTCGGATTCCAATTTCCAAACCTCTCTCTCTTCTCTCCTTTACTTTCCGTTTAACCCGCTAATTATCTCTCCTCTTAAATCTTTTTTTTTTTTTTTTATTTTTTTTTTTTTTATAAACATCTAATTTCAAACTCCGCTCCGCTGTGTTTAGTAAATATTATCATCCAGCATTCATCTGTATTTTACAAACATTATTTATTAGAGATAATAACTTAAATTAGTAAAAGAAATTTCTTAAAAGATAAGTTATTTTCATGAAATTAAAAATTAAAAATAATTAATTTTTAATAGTAGTTTCTTTTTCTCATAACTTTTCTGTACTCAAAGAAATGAGTAAAATATATTTATATCTTGTTTGATGGAAAAGAAATGAATAAGAAATAAAATAGAGATAATGAAAATAAATAAGGTTGTTTGATTAAGAAAAAATAAAATGAAAAAAATTTAAAAGACAGTGAATCTCACATTCTTATTTATTTATTTATTTATCTCTCATCTTATATATATATATATATATATATATATATATATATATATATATATATATATATATATATATATATATATATATATATATATATATATATTATTTATGTAAATTTCCTACTTATTTTTTTTTCAATTAAACAATTAAGTTTTTACTCTATTTCTTAGATATTTCTCTTTACTTTTAAATTTTTTTTACTCTATTTCTTATCTTATTCTTTGCTCTCTACTAAACACAAGCTTAAAGAAATAAGTAATAAAAATAAATAATAATCAAAATAAGAGTTGAAGTATTTGATTTAAGAAAATAGGATAAAACAACATGCATGTTTAGTTAGGATAAAAGAAATATGTGAGGAATAAGATAATAAAATATAAAACATATATGGTATAAAATAAAAATAAAATGAAGTGTAATTATTATTATTTTTTTTTGTGTTAATCGGTTAAATCAAAAGATTTTATTGATTATAAAAGTTACAATCAGTTAAAATTTTCCTTTTAAAAGTAGTGTTTCATATGAAAGTTATAAAATTGAAGTATAATCGGTTAAGTAATAATTTAATTGATTAAATTTTATATGGTAATCAATTTCTTTGTCGTTGAGTGACGAAATTTAATGCAGTGGTTTCACAGCTCTTTTATTTTTATTTTTTTTTCTCAATCAAACACACATTTTATTATTTTTCATATATTTTTTATTATCTCTTACACTTATTTCTTACTCATTTTCACGTGCGCAAAGCTAATTTACTTCGTACAAAACTAATATTTTTTATATATCAAAACAAAATTAAGTATTTAAATATTAATTTTTAACAAATTAAAATTTTAAAAATAAAAATTTGTTTTGATTATAATCAATTATTAAAATAATATATTTTACAAGTTTTTCAAACACATTCTTGCATGTTACTATCTCTAATTCTTATTATTATAAAATACAATTTCAAAAGAAATGGTAAAATGATAACTTTTTTATAAGACATTTTATAATTTTTATAACATTTATTATTTTTTTTAATGTATCACGAGTTATAAAGATTATATTACATTTTTTTAATTGAGATTAAACTAAATATTTTAATAAATAAAAAATATAAAGAATGGTAAAAGAGTAATTTATCCTTGTTTTTAAGTAATTATTATAATATTATTATTAATTAATTATGTATCTACAATTTTTTAAGTGAATATAGCATATTTATTTGTATTTTTTTTCTTTTGTATTCCACTTTTCGGTCTGCTTCGGCCGGGGATGGCACCACGTGGCTTCATCGTAGAATACGAGATTCCTGTTTGATTGATTCTGCCATTACGTTCGCTCCTCTTTCGTGTACTTAACACGCGCCTTCATTGTTTGAGAGGAAAGAAAGTCATGTAAGAAGAAAATAATTTAAACTGGAATCGAAAACAAAGAAATGTAATTTAAATCAAAATTGAAAATTAAAAATTAAGTAAAAGATAAAACTTTTTTAAAAATTAATCTTAATTTTTAATTAGCTGATAATATGTTATTATTTATATTTTTCCTTTTATGTATCTAAATAGACTATTGATAAATCATTTATAGCTTGTTTGGATGAAGAATTTTATAAATTCAAGGAATTTTAAATTCTTGGCATTTGAATTACTTTGATTTTAATTTCTATCATTCTTAAAATATTTTGTTAGGATGAGTCAATTCAAATTTTTTAAATTTTAAATTATTAGGTTGAATATGATAATTTGATTCCATCATAGTAAAATTAATTTTAAAAATATATTTATATGTTGAAATTTTTAAATTAAATTTTATAAAAATAAATATTAATCCATTTTTAAATATTTAATAATTTTAAAAATTAATATTAGATAATATTTAATAATTTTAAAAATTAATATAAGATAATATTTAATAATTTTAAAAATATTTTTGCATATCCAATAATTAAAAGAATGAAAAGATAAGATAAAATATATAGGTGAAATAAGAAAAATAAATATGAAGAATTTCAAATTCTCCCACTTTTGAGAGAATTTGAAATTATACTATTTTAAGGAATTTCAAAAATGCTTGAATTTCAAATTCTTTGTAAATTCCTCATCCAAACAAAGCATTTCACCTCAAGAAATTTGAAATTCTTCAAATAAATGAATTACCCTATATAAATTCCTCATCCAATAATTTGAAAGTCTTTGCGGCACCTGCTTTGTTTTTGTTTTTATTTCTATTTAGCGGTTTGATTTATTTTTATAAATTATTTCATATAAATTGTTGATAAATTAATTATTTTTTTCATAAGTTTGTTTCTAATTTATTATTAATTCCAAAATAATTAAATTATTATTCAATTTTACGCTGACGCTTTATTCATAAAATTTTGCCATATCAAATTTTTTTATAAATATCTAATTTATTAAATTTCTGGTTCTCCAATAAATGTTTTTTCCCAAACTTGCTAGTGCTGAGAAATTAACCTATTTTGTTAGACTCAATTCTTGTCACTGTTAAATTTATTAAATGATAATGCATTAATATGTTACTGAAATTAAATATAATTATAAAATATCATATGTTTGATATTGTATTTAACATATGACAATAAAGTTCCCCTAAATATTTAATGTAGTTTATTACATATTTAATATTTAAATTTCATATCATTAATTAAGTTAGAAAAATTTATGATTCACGTGCTCGACATTATTTAAAGCTATATTAAAGCAGGAATGAAATATAAATAAAAAAGAAAAAATTAAAATATTTAATATTATATTATATTTAACATAACATTTTTTTTTACTGAATTTAACATAACAACGTAGTTCATGCAAATATTTAATATAGTTAATCGTATATTCGATATTTAAATTTGAAATCATTAATTAAGTTAGCATATTTTTCTCTATTTATTTTTAACTTTTTATGTTTTAGTAAATAAAAAGTTTATTTACTTATTATTTTTAAATTATAAAACAATATCAATTACTTTATTTTTTCAATATTCTTACATTCCACTTAATTTTTAATTTACACATAATAATTAATATATATTTATTATGGAACAAATGTGAAAGGAACATAATAAAAAAATATCAAAATTATTTTATAAAAAATAGAAAAATATTCCAGTCTTTAATCATTATATAATAACTTCAAACCACTATAAAAAAATAAAAAAATATTTTTGCGTTAATTTACTTTCTTTGTTCTTTCTATTAAATATTTTCAATATTTTTTTTCTTTGATGACTAATAAAAAGTTCATCTATTTTTTTTTATTTTCTATATTTTCTTAATTACTTAAATCTTTCTATTTTTTATATCACAATTAAATTCCAATAAAAATTTAAAAATGATTAAAATAACCTTATACATAATTTAAACAATTTGTTTAGTATTTTTAATATATATTATAAAGTTAATTAAAATATAATTTATATATTTTATCTTTTAAAATATTATTACTATTTTATTTATATAATAGTCATGTTTTTTTTTTATCATCTTTTAGTTTTTTTTTAATTTAATTTCATGTTTATAAGATCATTAGCTTTGAAAAATATCTAACCTTTTGTAATATTTACTGTTGTTATTATAGTATTTATTTACCTAACTTTTATCTATAAATTTTTAATTTTAATAATTATTTTTCATAAGTATATTTTAAAGTAATTAAATGAATATAAAATAGACTTGTGTATATACATAATAGTTTTTTCTGAAATTATATTCTTAATCATTAATTTAAATAAAATATTACTAATAATTTTAAATTTAACTATTTATTTATTAAATTATTTGTTTTTAAAAAATATCTAACTTTTTATAATATTATAATATTTCTTATTTTTCTATAATAAGAAAAATGTAATTAGTATAGTATTTATATATCTATTTTTTATCGCCTTTTGATTTTGAAATATATATTATTAACTTAAAGTTATCAAGACTATATAATTCTTAATGTGACTAGTTAAATTGTTTATCGATTTTTTTGTAAAAAAAATTAATTAATTTTTTGAACGAAAAATATGTGGAAAATGAGATCAATTTTACTAAAGATATTCAGTTGAATTTTTTAACAAAAAATTATTTATTGATAAAATTAATATACATCACATCAATAGCATAAATTATTTAAAAATAAATTTTTATTAATTATAATTTGGTCCGTTAAATTTAATTAGACCTAACAACTATTGCAACATTAAAATTTTAAGATCGACTTTGTTCAAGTTTAGTTTAAATATAAGAGTAAAATAAACTTTCATATAGATTAATAGCTCATAATAATTTCTTTATTAATTTTTGTACTTAGTAATTAATTAAAATAAATTATTATGAATCATTTCAAATTGAATTACATATTTATATAATCATTAGTTTTAAAATATATTAAAAAATTATATTATAATATTTAATCTTAATATTATAATATTTAATCTCTTTAAATTCTACTACATTTAAAATCATTAGATTTGAAACATAACTTTTTATAATTTAATGTAATTGTTATAATATTTATATATCAATAAAATTCTTATTGTTATTATTAATTTTTTTAATAAAACTTATTAAAAAATAAACTTGTGTGTGTATAAAGATTATTTATATTATATATATATATATATATATATATATATATTACAATTTATTTCTTAATTTATATCATTATCATTAACCAAAATTAAATGATATAGTAAATATATATTTAGCTACATATTTATAAAATTATTAATTTTATAGTGTCTAATCTTGTATGTTTTAAGAAAATGTTATTACTATTACCAGTGATTTAAAACCCGGATCGAACTGGCGGGTCAGACCGGTTGGATCGGGAACCGGTGGTCCAGCCGGTTTAAATCTTAAGTTGGATTGGTTATGTAGTTGACCCGTTTCAAACCGGATTGAACCGATCAATTTTTCGGTTCAATCGGTGAACCGGTAGGTCAAACTGGTTCAACCACTTTTTTTTTTTTTTTTTAAAAATTTAAGGAACCATAAACCACAAAAATAATAATGAAAATTGAATCTCTTAATGGAAGAGCAAAGAGTCTTGTTAAATATAACAATGACTACTTGTTCTAATGTATTTGTTTGTAATATATACAACTTAAATAACTTTTATAGTATATTATTAATTTTAAATTATATATTTAATAATATAATATATACGTAGATATTACATATATTATTTTGTGAAATTAAAATTTTAAATAAGATATGAATTTATTAAAATTTATAAGTATAAAATATATTTAATATAAATATTTCTTAATATAAATAAATAAAAATCGAATCATGCAGTTTAACTAGTGACTCACCGGTTCAACCTTTGACCCACTGACCCAATACCTTAACCAGTTCGATAACCGGTCCGATTTTTAAAACTATGAGTATTACGATTACAGATATTGTATATTTGTATATATAATATCTGTCATTTTTTAGTTTTTTTTTGTAAAGATTTTTTTGTTTGGTACAGGGTCATTTTTTTAGTTTTGTATTGTATATTAACTTAAATTTATCAAAATATCAAAATCTATATCTATATTAATAATAAAAGTGATATCTCCTTTTAATGTATACAAATTTTTGACAATCTTGTTCTAATAATTTCTATATTTATGTCTCATTTTACTCTTTATAACTACTTAAAAATCACTCAAATTCTCTTATTAACAATGGCTAACTATTACATGATCTTAAAAATAAAAATACATAGAATCATGTAGTGTTTTTTATGTTAATAATATAATTAATATCAGAAATTAATTTTTTTTTATTAATGATAATTTAAAGTGTGTTAAATTTATTAGATATGATTAGTATTTAGTATTATAGTTTTACGTTTTCATTGATTATGGACATTTTATCAAATATAATTTACATTTACTAGGTAGATAGATTATTTTTATTTCGGATAATGATATAATTAATACGAAGTATTTATTCACTTTGTTGAGTATTAACTTTTATTGAAAAATATAGTTAATCACTTTTAATAAAATATCTCATTTCAATTATTTTTTCAAACACAGAATTAAATTAAAAATTTTAATTAAAAAACTGAGTTGATATCACTCGAACAAATAAAAATAAATTATTGATAAAGATAGATGGATATACAAAAGGATTAATAGTAGAAAAAATTATAGTCTGTGTGTTGATTTTGAATTTTGATAATGAGGAGAGGCGCGTGGAGAAAGGGTTGGGTTTATGGTGAGGATTCCAGTTGTCCAATGAAAACGATCTACGTAACAAAGGATATTTTGACACGTGCATGTCAAAGGCAATTGACGCTTGCAGAATATCTCAGGTTTTCATAATTCAATATGGGACGCGTGGCATCCCTTCCCCACAAACCAAACCACTAACCCTTTTTAGTTTTTCCAATTCAAACAAGGCACCCCCAGGCCCCAACCTCCCAATTCCCAAATTAACACAACTTCTTCCCTCTAATCTACTCTTACATACTCAATCTCATCTTAATATATTAGAATATAAATAGATGTGTCCTCTCCTGCATCAATATCACTGTAAATTCCTTTATTTTTAATAAAATTTTAATATTTCTTTTACTTCTAAAAGTACTAAATATTAAAAAAAAATTGAAGAAAAAAAACTTTATCCAATTTAAATTGGTTTGGTTTCTCTTTTTGACTGGCCTTTCTCGCCAAAATGATTTTGCAGTGTTAATAATTATTATTATCGTTGCTTTGATCATTCTGTAGTAGAATTGCATAGCGTAAGACGTAATAATGAGTTATTTGAGTATTAAACATAGACACGCAGGTAATAATAATAGATATATTATTATCGTTAACAAGGCAATAATTGTGTGGAAGATGCAATGTAACCGTACTTATCATGGGTTGTTGGAGGAGAAAATAGTATGTACTGAGAGTCTGTTATGGAAGAAGATGGATCTGTGGCCTAAAAGAGTTGATGAAGTAACTAATTATAAGCATTGTGAAAGTGTTAATTAGAGAACAAGTGTTGAAATTTGTATTGATTAAATTGAGTTATTTGAAGAGGAGGAGATAGAGATAGAGTGAGGGAAGGTGCAGGTGACGTGATGAGAAGAGAAGAGAAGAGAAGGGCGCCACGTGATTATGAAAGGCACAGGCAGAGAGAGGTACGTTCAGTCAGCGTCTGCATCTGCGACTGCGACTCAGAACCTGACCTTTTTCAGTCTTTCACCAAAAAGCCACACAGATTCCTTAGGTACTATAATTTCACTCAACTTTTGCTAATTACTTATCAAATATGATGAATGAATGAACGGATTAAAACTTGTTTCCAATTATTAAAAACACTGATTTAAATAATAAAATTTTTAATTAAATAATTATTTTACAATGAATTTATTAAAAAATATTACTATTTTAATTATTTGAAGATCGTTCGAACTCCAAGATATAACAATCCTCATTATTTATTATTACAACCTCTCAAATTCTTTTTCTTACATAACACACAAATTCAAATTATTTTTTCATCTTTTATAAAAATCAATTTACCATCAATAATTATTAAAAAATTAATATTCTTTAATTCTTAATTCTTAATTTGATAAATATTTGATGAAATAAGTTAAATTATACTCTTTTTTATCTTGTTCTTAAAATTTGTTTCGACCTTTCATTTTAATCATTTATTTATTAAATATAAATTAATTTGATCTTTTAAACTAATATAATTTTATGATTTTGGAGCATCACTTTTAATATTTTTTATTTATTAATTTAACATTTAAAACTTAATTCATTATATTCATCCATATAAAATTATTGAAGACAAATAATTAATAAAAAAAGTTAAGCATGATAGAAATAGATAAAATAAAAAAAAGAATCTAACAACCAACTGAAAATTTTAAAAACCTAATTTGGAAGGTTTATTTTTTAAATAATTTTTACTACGTTTATAATATTTTTTATTTAGACATCAAATGAGTTTCATAATTTTTTTTATGCAAGTGAATATAATAGGAAAAATTTGAAATCTTAAATTAACCAAACGGATAAAAGTTTACCCACATCTATCTTGAAAGATAAAAAACTAACCTAAATTATTTAAGTAAAATCTCAAGTTAGAGTATTATATATAAAAAAAGTACTATTAGGAAGGGAAATTTTACTAAAAATAATTGATCAAATTTTTTCACGGAAAAAATAAAATAAATATGATGAATGAATTGAAATATAATTTATTCATTATTTAAAAAAAAATTTAATTCATTAAATAGTTGATAGAAAAAGAATCTCATTAATATTAATGCTTTTTTTAAAATATAACGCTCTCAACTAAATTAACTATTTTTTTTAATTCTATTAATAGGAATGAGAATATATTATGTCAAACTTTAAATATATAAATTAGGTCTATTATATAAAATTAAAGTATAAGTCTGGCATATTATTTATCATAATTTTTTTTATAAGTTTGACCTGATTTTTTTTAAAAGTTTATCATAATTTTTTTTATAAGTTTGACCTGATTTTTTTTAAAAGTTTAACTTATTTAAAAGTCTATTATTTATTAATAATATTAAATAAGTTAATAAATTTAATTTTAAATAAGTTAAAAATATATTTTTAAATAGTGCAAGTTTTTTATTTTTAATTTGTGTGATAAAAAAATAGTTTAGAGTTTTACTTTATTATTATTATTAAAATTTAAATTTTAAAATAAAAATAAAATACTAACATAAGAGAGATAACTCATGAAGACCCATGTACAGTAATGTATAAACTCAATGATGTGATGAAAGAATATGATCTTATAAAAAGAAATTTTAAATATTTCCTACACTCCATTTGAAATATTCTAAACAACAAACTATAAAAACGAGGGAAAAGAGTAAATGAAAGTGCGACTTTAGATTTTTTTTTATTTTTTATTTGTTGATCTTGTATGAACATGAAACTTAAAACATTTAAATTTGCTTGAAATTTTAAAAATATTGATAATTTAATTTTTTATATTAAAAAATATTTATTTAATTATATAATTAATAAGGTAATATTTATATATATATATATATATTTTTTTTATTATATACCTATTAGGTCTAACAGATTTTTTTAAAAATTTAAACTTAATATTTTTAAAGTTTGTTTGGATATAAGTTAAAAATATTTTTAAAAATTTTTCTATCCAAAATAGAGTATTTTTAGTAAAAAAATTCTAAAAAATATTTGTTATTTTTATTAAATATATTATGTCAGATCAAATTTTAATTAAACAGGTCAAGTCATAATTTTCAAGACTTTTGACCTATTCATCTTTATTTATTAGTTAATTATTTTTCATATGTTTTAAAAGTAATTCATTAAAAGAAATTAAGATCTTTTAAGTTTTTTTTTCTTTACTTTTCTATTCAACCAAATAAAATAAAGAGAAAACTGAATTTTGCTTTTCCATCCCTCTTTACTTTTTTTTTAAAATAATTCAAACAAACACCTTAAATTGCTTTTGTTATTAAATAATGACAGTTATAAATAAACTAATTCAAGATAACTATTTTAATACAGGATGAATAATTATGATAGTATTTTTATGAGTCATTTTTCTTTCGTAAAAGTATTTTTTTATCTGTTTTTCTTCTTAGAAAATATTTTTCTTAATTCATAGGGTATATTTGTTTAAACTCTTTTTTTTTCTTCTAAAAAAATGTTTATAATAAAAGAAGTGTTTTTTATTTTTTATTTTTTATTTTTTTAGTGTTTTTTTATTTTATTTTATTTTAAAAAAAATACAAAATAATTTTCAATTTTTTTTTTTATAAAAAAAACAAGTCTTATTTACCTCTATAATTTCATAAAACTTATTGTTGTCCCTCTGTCTAGATATTCTTTGTAAACCTGTTATACAAAATTCATTTATCAGTGAATCTGGCACAAAATATCTACTTACTAAAATTTTAGTTAGAAAAAAATCAAAATAAACCTAACTGAAATTGTACACCTGATTCAAGGTTATTTGAATTATAATACTAAAATGATCAAATAAATTTAAAAGACGTCAACATATTTTTAATTAAAGAGTTAACAACATACTAAAGCTAAAAATTATCAATAATACTGATATTTACTGAGAATTAAAATAATATTTTTGAGATTCATGTGTAATTTGTTAATGTCACTTATGTATTAGCTTACATGAAAATAAATTAAAACAGAACACATTTATTTCAAATGAGAAAAACATAATATTTAAAAATTTAAAAGTGCAGAGTATAACATGAGCATATTCCAACAAGAAAAATCAGAGAAAATAACAATACATCCACGTTATTCATTGCATGTTGAACTTAGTGTCATTGCAATGCGAATTCGTGTCTTGTTAGTAAACATGACTCGGCAGGCGGCAAAGGGCAATGGAATGTCAGCTATTTAATGTTGCTGCAACTTGCAACACAAGTGTTTCATTAAACTAGTACTAGTGCATGCAGAAACGACATAAAATATAAGATAAATACAGAAATAAGTGGTGTGTCACAAACTCCAACGTGCTCCAATTTCTTCAAGCTAGTCTTGTGGTTGTGCTCATACTCATGGACAGCTATGGAAATGACAGAGCTACGTGGCATGGTTAGCCAAAGGGCCACACATATCCGCATGACACGAGGAAGCCATGCCTTAGATGCATGGATTCAGCCGCTGCATGCACAATGCATCAGCTGCACCTTCAGCAAATGGCACCTCTATGCTGCAATTTAAAACTTATAATGACGCGTGCTTGCTGCATAAAGTTGCATGTATATGTGTATTGCAATTAATCAGCTTACTAGTACATACTGTTGGCGCTCATGTGAAAACTGCTTACAACCATTACTAAAACCGGGTTTCGAGGCCAAGAGGTTTTTGTACGGATCAAGAAAACATATGTTGTTTCCTAGGATCCATGATGTCGTGTCATATGATACACACAAAAAACAGAAGGGAATACTTGATCTGTGGTCAGTGAGATAAATTGAGATGTATGATCTGATTGTCTTTGTCTAGCTAGGTCATTCAATTGACTGGTTTCAAAGCTGTTCTTAATGCAGAAAGAGTGAACTATTTTATTATTATTATTCACCTAACCGATATTGATTACTGCTTTATAATAGCATTTTCTAACACTATCTAATAAACTTCTCATCTTAGTATCTTGTTTTATTTTTAATGTGTCCTACAATGTCATATAAACAATTTATAATTAATTTATACACATTTTACTTCAATAATATATAGTAACTTTTAAAATGCTCACACTTTTATATCATATATATATAGAATACATGAATTACTATTGAAGTTGATGTAAAAAATTTAATTTGATTTTATATTTTAAAATGTTAAAATATATGGAGTATAAGAAAATGAAATTATTTAATATATACATAAATAATAAAAAATAAAATATCTTTGATGAAATTCAATGAGTATATTCATTTTAATATCATTTTTATTTTGAATTTAAAGAAAAATTATACTAATTTTTTAAATGAATAACAAATTATTCAATTAATCTAATATATATATATATATATATATTAGATTGGCTTTGTCACTGCCACAGCTGGACACGGCCCTGCACTTGATGGTCTTCCTCACGGTAGAAAGCGCAATGACATGCGAATAACATTCAAATTTGTTCACACGTGAAAGTAAACTTCCACTGCATGATCAAATCGTGTCACATGACATGCAAATAGCATTACGCGTGAAACTGCACTTCCACTGCATGATCAAATGGTGGCATATGACATGCAAATAATATTCAAATTCGATCACGCTGAAACTGAACTTCCACTGCATGATCAAATCGTGTCACATATCTGGCCGAGTAACATGCAACGTCATATAGACACTTGTCTTACGCCCGTAATAAATTATATATTTATGATTTAAGATTTAATTATATAATTGATTGAATTTGTTCTTTAAAATCATATTGAAACATTAAAATTTAGAGATGTTAAACTTTTTTATTGATAATTATGATAATTAATTTAGAATAATATATTTTAAAATGTTGTGTGCTATTTAGTAGATGTCAAGAAAAAATAAATAAATGTTATTAATTTGATTTTCTATATATACTTTACAAAATAATTGATCTCAATTTTTTTTCTCTATCTTATTCTTTTTTCTCTTTCTCTATTTTTTTATTTATCATTTTTATATTTATTCCAAATTTGAAGTAATTCTTAAAATGAATAACTAATTTAAATGTTACAGTGTAAATTTTTCATGCGTAATTCTTTATATTTTTAGGTTTTTGTCATTTTATCATTTTTATACCTTTTTTAATACCATTAATTCATTTTTTTTATCTTTACTCTTTATATTATTTCTGACTTAAATATATTTTTAGTTTTTATATTTTTTTCATCTCTATAAAATTTAGAATTATTGTTTTTAATATCCATTATGTAATATTTTTAACTATTTGTTTATTCATTAAATGATTAAGTGATTATCTTTGATACTACTTATAATATTATAATGGTTAGTGATATATACTATTGTGTGGCATATCTAAAATGTTTCATAAGTTCTTAAAATAAATGTCATTTATATACCTTAAAATCATTGTTAGGATCAAAAATAATAATTTTACTTTATTGGGATAAAAATAAAAAAAAAATTACATTAACTTCATTAAAACAAAATTTACTCATTTTAAGAGTCTAAAAATATTTTACGAGGATAAAAAAATATTTACAACTTTTAGAAGAATAAAAAAAAATTATAAAGATAAAAATCAAAATTTATTCATTTTATGAGAACTAAAAATGTATTTGAATCACATTTTATTACACATTATAGAATTATAATATTATAAAATGTCAAATAAAAATGAATATAATTTTAAAAGATAAGAAATGATGAATAATCTTATAACTCAAACTTAAAACATTTATAAGAAAATTAATAGTTTTTTTTATATAAAATTTGTCTTAAACCTTAAATTGTTTTAACAGGACACTCACGAAGGTTCACAACGGTTTGAGTTTTAATGATGGAGAGATTGATCATGATTCCAGTCTAACATAAGCAGAAGTTGCCTGCCGCATAAGTTCGCATCTATTTGGGGCGGCCACAGTGTGGACTTTAGGTTTTTCTTGAGTGTTTGATTTTATAATATTGTAGTTTTCTACCTTTATCATTTTGACTGTATTAGGAGAAAGAATATCCATACTGGTTTACGTAGATAATACTCATTCAGTTTTTTTTTTTTTTTTTCCTTTTCTTAAAATATGATGTTGAGGTAAGAGTGTCTTATATAAGGATTTTAAACAATCTGACTTGTCAACTCAGAAGGGAGTTGCTTATTAGCAACAGGTACTTAGTTTAAGCTAAGCATGCATCCAACTAAAGTGCTGTGTCATCTTTTGATTTAATAAAGTTAACAAAAGAAAAATATTCCTAAAGTATGACCCCTATTGCTATTAGGTCACCCAAGCTAGCAATCTAAGTTCACTTTAATGGTGAGTAGGGTCCGAGATTAATCATTTAATGTCAGGGAGCTAAAATAATAAAATTATAATGTATAAATTAAAAGTAATAATTTTAATAATATAATATCTTATGCATAATTTTAAATACCATACGTTTTATTAATTAATTGTCTTTTATGGTATTATAATGTTTTTCTTTTATGACTTTTAGATTTTGTCCATTACTGCAGTAACATGAGATAAATTAAAAAAATTAATTAAATTAGTTACTTTAATAAATATTTATTATAAATTTAAATTTTATTCTAAAGATACTTTTTATTAGATACCTATTATATACAATATCAATGAATACAAAAGAAATAAAGTTAATAATAAATTAAAAATATAAAAGAAATTTATTTGAGTAACTTTGAAAATTGTTAACTGTGATTTACAATTATAACTAAAAAAGACTTATTTATTGCTTATAACTAAAATCAGAAACATATTATATTTGATAAAATTAACTTTATAAGTTGACTAAAAACTTATAAACTAATTGAAAGTTTATAAGTTATAAGCTGAAAACTGAAAAATTTATAAGTTATAAAGCAGAAGTTAAAAAGTTAAAAAGTTTATAATCTAACTAATTGAATTGAAAGTATCTTATAAAATTAGTTAATAAGTTAGTTAATTAATGTAAAATAACATGTTTATTTATTTAATAGTAACAAAATAACATGCAAGCAAAAATGTTTCTAAATTAAAGAGAGAGAAAATATTTTAAGTAAATTAATAAAGATAAAGAAAAGAGAAAAATATATTTCAAGTTGTAAAATACTTTGAACATACCTATTATTGCCGCCAAAGATGAATGCATTTGAAATCTCAGCAAAGATGACTTATACTTTGTAAAATCCACTTAGATCCACGTCACAGAGCGTATGACCATTCAAATCATCTCCACGAACCTGGGCACATGGAACAACATTTGGAACCTGAAAAATCCATCTAAGGTTAAAAAAAATATCATATGGCGTGTCTCCCTGTCCGTATCATACATCAAATAAGAGGTGTAAACTATCAAGTAAAGCATAATTCTATTCAACTTTCTGGCCGACACTTCAATCCATTATTCTTGAAGTTGATTCATTCGAACCCTAAATTCATTCAACCATGTCATCTCTACCTTTTGCAACTCATTTACTAAGACTCAATTCAGCAAATCCACCGTGATTCTTTGAAATATATGGAATAACATAAATACTTATCATGGAGCATGACTAGCCAAGCCTTAGAAATTCTCCAAGAATGACGCAAAGTCAAAGCAACCATCACAGATAAACCACAGTAACACAAAATGGATCCCTCCGCACTAGCTTTTTCAAATGTAACGTAAACATAACATTCTTCATTAACAGCAAGAGCTTCGATTTGGAAGCATGCTTTAGAGACAACAGAGGATACTTTAACAAATCCTACTTGGACCATTTACAAAGACACTGCTATTTCGAAAACAATTGTAAACAGGTTACTGACGACATCTCTAAAGACACTGTTAATTCAATCAAATATGGGATCGCCATAATAATTTAAAACTCTCCCCAGCCAAATGATAATGACAAGCTAACTTAATAGTCCATACTATTGTCAGGGATTCTAAGAACAAACTTTGCTCTCATTCCAGCAACATTACGCTGCCTTGTATCCAAAAACAAGCCTTTGCTTTTAAGTCTCTCAAAAAAATTATATAATATTAATATTTATACTATTGGTTGATTTGGTATAATAATAATAATTAGGATGTATTTTTTTTCTTTATAAATAGAGTTTGAACATCCTTGAAAAGAAATTTTTTTTATTTTTTTACAAGAAATCATTTTTTTTTTAATTATTTTGATTAATTTTATAAAGGTCTCACATCAAAATTTGTTTTAGATCCAAAAATATGTTGGACTAACCTGGTTGAAAATAATAAGAGTTTGTTTTTTTTTATAAAAAAAATACTTCTATTAGCTTATAAAAATAACTATAAACTCCTAAAATAACTAACCAAACTTATTTTGGTCAAACTAATAAGTTGGTTAAAAGAGTTCATAAGCTTTTTAGATACCTTACAAAGTACACTCCTAATACTAAATTAAATAACTTTTTTTATAAAATTATAGATATAAGTTTTATAAGAAAAAAAAAACTGCAAGAAACATCTAGTTTTTTTTATATGAAACAATTTTTAACAGAATATGCGAAGAAATTCTGAGTTTTTCAACAAATTTGAGAAAGTGATCATATTTTGTCAAAATTGTATCGAAATTTCTAGAAATAAATTTAAGTTTCATAAAATAAATTATAAAAATTTCAAATGGAAATCTCTGCAGGTTGAAGTATTATTGTATTACCTTTACTATAGCAGAGTGAAGATATAAAAATAAAAGAAACAAAAGTTTGAAAAAAAATTGTTATGAAAAGGCAATTAATGAAATACTTGTAACAGGAGAGATATAATGGGAGAACTATTTTTATATGAGGGGAGGATAAATGATGTGACTATGTATGTATGTCAGGTCAACAGTGCCAATAAATGGTCCCTACGCATACCAAGTTGACCACTATATGATAGTTATGAAAGTTGTTGGGTCAACAGTGTAACTCAGGCTTTGCCACGTGTATGTGAAAATTGTGCGTAAAATTAAGCGCATATGAATATCATATAATTGCAAAAGGCAACTCAAGTCACTGTTTTTGATAAAATCTGCTTTAAGCTATTTTTGACACGCAAGGTGTTGGATAGACCTAATACTGCAATACAACCCAAAGGCAAGCAAAAGCATACAATGCATACCAATTGAAAAGCTTGTTGGAAGTAAAGATAAAAATGATTTAGAGAATGAGATCCTTTGTTTCAAAGATGATCATTAATAAACTAAGAAGTACATGAATGTTGTGTTATTATCCATTGTGATGGTTAATTCCCACCAAGGATGAAATTAAATGCAATTTGAAATGAATGAATAAAGGGTCCTTAACTTTATTAACAACATGATGACATTAAGACAATACGCTGAGAGAAGTATTTCGTGTTCATGTTATTCTCATGCTGGGTTGAAATCCATTTACCGATAATCCTCCATCAACAACAATAACCTGTCCTGTGATGTATGAGGCACAAGGCAGACAAAGGAAAGCCACCAAGGATGAAACTTCTTCAGGTTCTGCGATGCGTCCAAGAGGAGTTCGAGATGTAATTTCTTCTACATACTTCTTGTTGCGAAGCAGCTATCACAAAAGATGAGTAGAAAATTGTTGTAAATATGAATATTTTAGGAGATTTGATAGATTTGATATAATCTTTTCGTATTTCTTTTATATTTGTTTACTTTTATTGTTACCTATTTTAGAGACAAATGTATTTCTATAATAGGATAAGACAAGAATGTAATTAGTGAGCTGCAAATTAATAATATCCTCTCTTTCAACTTGGTATCAGAGCTTTCGATCTTCGAAGTTTTGTATCCACTATCCTAAAATAAAAATATGAGTTGCTAACATCCTCACTGCCACCGCGGGTGTCGTCACCACTATTGCTACCATCCTTGAAGTTGATAGTGTGGGCTAAAAAGGAGTGTCCATCATCGATGATCACAACACCGTGAATTGCACAATGGAAAATAGTTCCACACCCCTATCTCCGATAAGACCCACTCACCAGCAACCTCCCATAAAGGTTTTCACAGATCTAAGTTTTTTGTCTCTCTCTCATTGTTTATTTTTTTAGTTCATTCATGGGTGATGCAAATTCCCATCTCTTTCAATTGGAACAGGTTATCACAGCATGTAAGGTAGAGATTGATCATCTAAAAAATGATGATTGAGTCTATAAGTAAGTTCTCTGACTCATGTACTCTATCCATGAAGGGTAAGAGTACTTTCAATACTTCTGGCTTAGTTTCTCAAGAAGTTTGGATTCTTGATTTTGGAGCAACAAATCATATGACCTCCTTTCCTTCACTCTTTGCATCATATTCCAAAACAAGCACCAAACAATTCATTACAGTTGTTAATAGAGATAAGATGTCCATTATTGGCTCTGGCAACATTCAACTTGAATCCTTTATTTTATTACATAATGTCTTACATGCTTCGAAATTGGCTAAAAATCTTATCTATATATAAGAACTCGCTACAGGCTTGAATTGTTCAGTGACATTCTTTCATTCTCATTGTTCCTTTCAAGACCTGGCCATGGAGAAGACAATTTTAATTGCTAAAGAGCAAGGTGGGTTATACTTCCTATAGCAAAAAGGCAATGGTGATAAGAACATAGAATCAACCTCAAGCTACCATACGAAGATTGATACTTAGGCCACCTCTCAAACATGGCTTCAACATAAAAGGCTTGAACATCTTCCTTTTAGTCTTATTAAATCTTTGTTTCCACATTTGTTCACAAAAGTTTCTATTGAATCATTTAATTGTGATGTTTGTTAGTTGTCTAAACACCATCATTCTTTTTTTCCAATTAGTGGTAACAAGAGTTCTTTCCCATTTGATTTAAATGGTTTGTGACATCTATTGATGACTGTATATGGATAACATGGACATACTTGATGAAAAATAAATCTAAGGTTGGTCAAATATTTGCCAATTTCTTCCATCTTGTTAAAAATCAGTTTGGTAAATCCATAAAAAGATTTAGATCTGATAATGGTATTGAATATGTGAATCGTGATTTGTCTAAATTTATCGCGGATAATGGTATTGTACATGAACTTACTTGGTTAATACACCTCAACAAAATGGGATTGTAGAAAGAAAAAATAGTCATCTCCTAGAAGTTCCTAGAGTCTAACTCTTCCAAATGTTTGTTCCCAACACTTTCTAGGGAGAAGTTTACCCTGTCATATTTTTTGTTGTGTTGTTTAAATCCATTCACATTGTCCTCATAGAGGTAAATTAGATCTGAGGGCAATCAAATGTGTCTTTATTGGTTATCCATCAAATAAAAAAGGGAACAAATGTTATTATCCTCAGAGTCATAAATTCTTTGTTTTCATGGATATTGCTTTACATCAAAATGAGTCCTTCTTTGTCTCTCATCGGCTTTAGGGGGAGAAAATTTTAGAATCCAAAGACGGTTTTACTTAAAGTTATTACTATTTTTATCTTCATAGGATGTCCAAAATGAAGAAGAGGAAGATAAATTCTTTGGCATAAAATATTAAAGGAAAAAAAAACCACCTTAGTTCCACAACAAGAGGAATCGTCTAACTTGGAGGTAAGTGATCCTAAAGGTAATTTGGAGGAAGTAAATGTTAATGATGATATTCCTATTGCTTTGAAGAAAGGAAAAAGATCTTGTGTTAAATATCCTATTTCACAATATGTCTATACTGATTATTTGTCTGCTCAACATCAAAGTTTCATTACTGCCATTGATTCAATAGATATCCCAACTTCAGCCTAGGAAATTAAGAGAAGAGCATTGGATTCTAGCCATAAAAGAAGAAATGAAGGCATTAGAAAATAACTCAACATGGGAGATTGTAGACATACTCGAGGACAAGAAAGTTGTAGATTGCAGATAAATATTCTTAGTAAAGAACAAAGTTGATGGGACAATAAATAGATACAAAGCAAGATTGGTAATCAAGGAGTACACACAGACTTATGGGATAGACTATGAGGAGACCTTTGCACCGATGGCAAAGATAAATAGAGTATGAGTTATACTTTCTCTTGTAGCTCATTTTGGTTGGGACTTACAATAATTTGATGTACAAAATGTCTTCCTGCATGGAGATTTAGAAGTTTACATGGAAACTCGCCCAGGATTTGGACCTTCGGATGAAGGAAAAAAAAGATTAAAAAAGGTTTTGTATGGATTCAAGCAGTCTCCACGAGCATGGTTTGAGAGATTTACCAAGACAATGATTTCTTTAGAATACAAACAAAGCCAAGGAAATCATACTTTATTCATAAAACACTCTCCTAATGACAATTTCACAATATTTTTAGTCTATGTAGACGACATGATTATTGCAAGTGATGATGAAGAAGAAAAACTAACCCTAAAAAAGTTGGCAACATGGTTTGAGATGAAAAATTTGGGGAAGCTAAAGTATTTCTTGGGAATTGAAGTTGTTTATTCCAAGAAGGCATTAATTATATCTCAAAGAAAATATGTCCTTGATTTTCTTAATATATTAGGAAAGTTGGGATACAAGACCTCAAGAGTTCCAATTGAATAAAATTATAAAATTGGAAGTGAAGAAAGTTCACCAATGAAAAAATATTAATATCAAAAATTGGTAGGAAAACTAATTTACTTGTCACACACTAGACCAGACATTGTTTATGTTGAGTGTAGTTAGTCAATTCATGCATGACTCCTGGGAAAGGCATATGCAGATATTTAACAGAATCCTTCCATACTTGAATTCAAGTCCTAGGAAAGGATTACTATTCAAAAGAGGAAACACCATGTCTATGGAGATATATACTGATGTAGGTTATGCAGAATTAAACACAAATAGGAGATCTACTTCAGGATATATTGCATGTTCTTAGGGGGGAATTTGGTGACTTGTCGAAGTAAGAAACAAAATGTAGTTGCTCGTTCAAGTGCAGAAGCTGAATTTCGAGCCTTGGCATAGGGCATATGTGAAGGACTATGGATGAAGATTATTCTTAATGACCTTAGAATTAAAATAGAGGTACCTATGAAGTTGTTTTGTGACAACAAGTCAATCATTAACATTGCTCATAAATTCATAATCCAGTTCAACATGAAAAAGACCAAACACCGAGATGGACAGATACTTCATCAAAGAGAAGTTAGACAGTAATCTTATTGTTACAGCTCACGTACCTACATGACTTCAAGTGGTAGATGTATTTACTAAGGGACTACCTACTAGTAGATTTCAAGAGTTGATAGACAAGTTGAGAATGATTGATATTCATTTACCAACTTAAAGAGGAACGTTGTAAATATGAATATCTTAGGAGATTTGATATAATCTTTTCTTATTTCTTTTGTATTTATTTACTTTCATAGTTACCTGTTTTAGAGACAACTATATCTTTGTAATAGGATAAGAGAAGAATGTAATCAGTGAGATACAAATGAATAATATCTTCTCTTTCAACTCCAACAATGAGAAAGAATTGTTGCATAAAAAAGAGTTTCTATCTAAACAAAAAAGTTCATGAACAGGCATCATCATGAAGCTTATTTGCCCCAAGTCCCAACTTTCAACATATATCCTATCTAAAGGCACCTAGAAATCTTGTCTCATCACACAGCTTAACCAGATAATCCAAGAGCCATACAACTAGACTCTAAGGGTCTTTTTTTATTTATTTATTAGTGAGAATTCAACTAGACATCAAAAGAGTTTACAACAATTCATGCGCCTTGCTTAACTAGCTAAACTAGACTCTCTTAATGACTAAGGATTTGTTTGAATAAAATTTTCTATAAAAAGAAAATAGAAAAGAAAAATAAAATAAAATAAATTTTTCAAAAATTAAATTACAAATTAATTTGTAAAAGATTTCTTATATTAGTTTCTCCAAAATATTTTTTTTCTTCTAATTTATGTATAAGCTAATTTTAGCTTATAATTTATTTATTTTTCCTTATTTTCTTCTATTAGAAGTGTTAGACATTAAATAATTTAAGATATGTAAGATCTTTAAGCTAACAAAGGATTTGATTTGAATACCATTTTACTATGATTTGGGATGAAGACATCCTATTTGACTTCAACGTTTATAATTATGTAATTTATTTAAAAGCAAGTACGGTAGCCATCAAAAGGAAGTCTTGAAGCTACTTCAAGTCAAATGCATTTGTAGAAGTTGTCAATTAGAATCCAATGGCTAGGTATGAGACTTGAGTCCCATATTAAAACTATAGGATCCTAGAGTGAGATATAAAGTCTTGGGGTACAATTCTCCATCTAAATGGCTAGCTTTTGTGTCGTGGTTCTCCCAAAGTTTTCTTTATCATTGTCAAATTAAGATGACATTGATATTTCAAGTTTTCATCGGTGTTATATATAATAGGGAAAATGGTCATGTACTGCTTGTAGGAGTATTATATAACTTGAATAAAAGGACGTGGAATTGTTGTATTATTTTCAGCAAATCTTGTGATTTTATACAAAAACAGGCACGAACTCTCTGAAAAATAAAAGGAAAAACTGCTAGCCCATGCAATAAAGAGAGACCTGGTGACTCCCACCATTTCCCCACTAACTCACATCTTTCTGCATTCGTTTCCCCTTTCCTATGGTTGAATCCCTCCCTAGAATTCTATGCTCCTTGATGTCAAATCGCAGTAAATAGTTACACGAGGTTACACTTTTCACACAACCTCCCTGGGAATCAAATCCCCAGTCACCTCCCTTTTCTTTCTACAATACACCTTAACCTTAGGCTACTTAACATGGAAAGTGTTTAGTACAACTATACAAGAATACAGTATACACAATAAATATTATTAACTATTAGCTACTATCTCAAATTTTCCACGTGTGTTTGAATGTGTGTTACTAAAACAAGCAGAAATACATTTAAGTCAACTTTATAAAAAAATTCACAAAATATATCCGAAGAAACATAAAAAGAGGAAGCAAATAGCTTAGTACATCTATTTAACAAACTGACAAATACATGCTAATATTGGATCAATCTGTAGTGTTATTAAATTCCAATGACTACGCTCTTGAAGGGGTCCGACAATCGGTTAACTTTCATGCACTGAGACTGAAGGATGAACCGAATTCGTGACCACACCAATAACATTATTTACCCATTTGAAATTAAATATTTCAATAGAAAATAGCTAGAGGGTTGCGTATCAACAACAGTATGTAAGATTTTATGGAACAGAGGCTCAAATATAGTCTTCATTGAAGAAATGACCTTGTTGGATTGTTAGTAGTGTAACTAGTTTGATAACCCATGTCATACACGGATAGACCGATTATTAACTATTAAAATAGTAAATATAAAATAAAATGTTAAATATGCATTTTTATAATTATATATTAATTAATGTTTGATATACTGACAAGTTCCACATTGGCTGTCGAAGGCCTAACACAACTATCTAGTCATCATATAGTAAGTGTATAGATATAATGACATATTAAGTGTTAATTATTTTTTTATTATTATTGGCATATTAATTACTTTGTTTATGCTAGTATTAAAAGATTTTCTTAAACCTTTGTCAATAGACTAGTTACTTGTACACAATATAAGAAATGACAAAGTGATTCTTAGAGGAGCGTGACACATCTTACTTTCCTATTTCTTTTATTATACTTTGTGTTCTTTTGACCATTGCTTGCGAAACTACAATGTGTTTTGACAATAGAGCACACATGTTCAAACACGCTACTGTGCAAGTCTTCGGGAATCGGGAGCAAACTAGATATTAAGTTGCATTCAAAGCTTACTGGAATTTGCTTTTAAGGTAATAGCAAATACCACAACACAATATTCTTTTTCCTAACAATATTATCTAACAATCTTAAGAAAATTATTTCTCTTTTGATTGTGTTGTTCTAATAGATTTGCTACTCAATAAAATTGTTGATGTGTTGAAATTAAATCCCTTGATAGAACTAACTACAAGCAATGATCTCAAAGATCCTTTTCGAACAACTTGGGATAGACTACATTTTGATTAAAGATTTACCTACAATCCCATATGACGGAAGCAATAAGGTCATGGAAACTGCAACCAAGACAAATGAGAGCTATGAAAATATAGGAAATTAATACGTGGTTATCTCCTTAATCATATACCATTATAATTAATTATGGTATGTCTAACTATACGTGGGGAATATATTTCAACTATTATAGGTGTGTATATTTTTCAGTTATGTTGAACGTAATCCAAAAACAACACACATTTACTTTAGCTTTTTTGCATTAGAAAGTGAAAAAAGTCTATTCAACTAATTTTGAACGGATTTTCAAACACACTATATGTATTAAACAAGGTCCCTCTTGAGAAATTAGATAAAATACCTTTTGAATTATGAAATCCAAGCCTTAACTACTTACAAGTGTGGGGTGTGTGCGGGATGTTTGACTAAAGTATGACTTCCAAATTTCAAAACAATTAACATGTATTGTAAAACAATTGATGTTGTACTTGTTTGGTTATGCCCAAGATAATGACGCATATTTATGAGCTTAAATAATAATTCTATTTTAGAATCTTAAGATGCTGGGAAAAAAAATTGGAATGTTTTATCAATGAAAAAATTGAATTATGAGCAAAATGTTGAAATTTGTAAACTAAGTAAAAGGATTAGAATAAAAACAAACTTTGATCAAGATCTTATAACAACTTTTTTAATGAAAATTGAAGATATTAATAAAATAAATAGAGAAATAATTTATTCTTATAAGTTTGAAGATGATCCAAAGACCTACGGGTTAATAGTAAAATCAATAGATGTTATCTTTTGAAAAGAGACAAATGTTTTTTATTTAAAGAAAATATAGGTATAATGGATCAATAGAAAAATTAAGGGTAGATTGACTATCAAACGCTTTATTGAGGAAAATATATATATATATAGGGATCCATTTACTCTAGGAGTAAGTCTACCTAGACTTATTTTGTTCAATAATTCATGCTCTATATCAAATCTCAACGATCCAACAGTTAAAGTTAAAGTTCTTAATGCATAGATTAAATCTGCAAAAATTTTAAAAAAATTAGAAATCATTTAATGCTTCGTTTCATTAATTCAAATTGACGAATAATCATAAAAACATGTTATCTGTCAATTTGAATTAATGAAACGAAGTATCAAATGATTTTCAAATTTTTAAAAAAATTGTAGATTTGATTTATACATTAAGAACTTTAAATTCAATAGTTGGATTATTGAGATTTGATAGAGTATGAGTAGACTTACTCATGAAGTAAACAGATTCCTCCTCATATATATATATTCATAAATTGATTACATTGATATTTATATTTTTATTATAATTGTGTTTTTATCCCTCAAGTATTGTAATTGTGCGATTTTGGTTTCAAAATTCTAATTAAGCAATTTTGGTCCTTTAAGTATCGTAATTATACAATTTTAGTCCTTCAAATTTTAATTAAGCAATATTAGTTGTGACACTATGAGGCTTAGAAGTTTGTTGTCGTTTTTAATTCATTATGTGATGTTGTGTGAGTTGTTATTTTGTGTTAAGGAATTCTGGAATCTGAGGATTATTAAGAGTTTAGATAGTTTTGAGAGTTTCTCTAGGCAAAGATCCAAAGTTACCTGAGGGAGGTAGTATTTAAGGTTTCTGTTTAGAATTAAGCTTCATAAGTTTAAGTATTCAGAAACCTAGAGAGATAAACTCTAGAACCATAAGTTCTCTTCATCTCCACCTCTCTTCTTATGAGGGTAATCCTTCCCTCGGAGCCTCATTTGTGTAGTATTGTTGTTGATTCATGTCAATAGGAACTTGAATTGTGTTTTTTTGGATCCATGCGAGTGTTTCACAGTTGTTCAAAGTTCTTCCTCTTTTCCTCATTTCACTTTGGTGTCGAGGTAAGGGAAACTAGAAATGGTCCTTTTGTTAAATTCAAATGAGTTGCATGTTGATTTAATCTTCATTTAATCACAATATGTTGCTAAGGTTAGGATCAAATGGGTAAAATCAAGTTGGTTGTTTGTGAAGCATGTGTGGTGTGAGAATTTGATGATTCTAATCAATTGGAGTTGCATGATGAAATTATGTAGTAAATGTGTTGACTCGTAGTGAATATATGTGGAATATTGCATGTTGGTCTTACTAAATTTCAGGTGAAGGAGAGGTTGATACATGTTCTACATTGGTGCAAAATGCTCATCATGCCGAGCATAGGATTGGTGGCACCGAGCATGAGGAGAGAGAATCGTCTCAGACTCTCAGGTTGAAATAGTGTTAGGCGTAATGTGAATGGCGTCAAGCGTGAGGAGAGAGAATCTTAGGTTGGCTTGGGGCTAGGCGTGGAACTTCACTACATCAAACCAAAAGTCCCAAGGGCCTCTACCTAATCCATGCCAGTCATAGAATGTGTGGTGCCAAGTGTGAACGAGGCAAAGTACCCCCTATCTCGATGGCATCAGGCATTGGTTACTTAATAAAAACTAGTTGTTTAATTCCAAAATTTATGAACATGAGCATGGTAGATTAATCTATTGCATGTTTTAAGTTGCTAAATGATGATTATTCTATATACGTTGATATAGGATGATGTTCAGAGGTGATTGACAATTGAAAGTGAGTCAAGTTGTATGTTGTGTGGCTAAGTAACTGTGTTAAAAATGCTTTAAGCAAGAGGTTGTTATGTTGTTGAGCTGATGAATGTTGAGAATGTTTTAGACATTTAGACATTGTGTTGTTGAGTTGTGTTGATTAACATAGGACTAGAGGAAAGATTATTTTTAAAATTAGATATCTTATTTTGTGGATATTGTGTTGTAATGTTCTAAGAGACTAATTTGTTGAAAACTCTTCTTGGAAAGTTAACCCTTGAAAAGGATAGTTGAGTCTCTTCTATGACCTTAATTGGTATCGTATGTAGATAAGGTTAAGGCATACATGTATAAAACAATCACAATATAAGGGCAAGATCGAACTATATTGATTACAAGCGACCAAATTAAGTAAAATACAAAGTCAGGGCTTAGTCCCTAACTGAGTATTAGATGGGTATAGTATTTGGAAGGTAGTCAATGGGCTAATCCCATAAAAGACTTAGTTAAGTTAGTCAATGTCATTGTAGGCTCATACTCAAGTTGTTCTATCCTGATAGAAATACTAGACTTCTTACTTTAAGTGATGACATCCGAGAAACCAAATTGTGTTATAGATTGATATCCAAATTTATTGTTGATTTAGCAAGTATAAAAAGATCACCCTATATTGTCGTTTCAATAAGGTTAAACCATTTATGTGTTGTAAGAGATCTCCTAATTAAAATGCATGACGATACATATAGTTGTAATGTTGTGCATATGATGTGTTAATTGAATTGTGTTGTTCATATGGAGTGTTGAGATGTGAGAAAATGTGATGATATGTTGAAATCAATGTGTTGATGTTGTGTGGTTCAAGTCGATATGGTTTTGTAGTAGATTGAGTTGTTTATGTTGATAGTGTTGGTTGTGGTGTGATGTTAATTGTTGGTAGCGTTGAACGTGTTGTGGTGTTGATGTTGTTAATTATAAGATGAGATGATGTACCTTGTCAATATTTATTTTGTTGTATACGTTGATTTCTTTAACTTACCCTTACATATTTTTATGCAGTTGGATTGTGATGATCATATGCGGTATGAGAGTAAAGCAGAGAATCCAGGAATAGGTCTGAGGTGATGGACAAAGGAGGCCATCTAGCGAATCATGGAGTTGATGTCTCTTTTTTAGGCTACTTTTGGTAGTTATTGTATTGGAGTTACTTGACCAACAACTTAGAATGTATATTTTAGATTTACTGTATTATTGTACGTATACCGTGTATACTTAGTTGTTTTACTTTTATATGCATGATATATAGTACATATTCAAGTATTTGTAGATATATAATCATAAGGGCTTAGCTATTTTTTGCTACTTGTTGATAAGTTGTTAAATGTAGAGGCCATGATGGACCGTTACATTAGTCCTTCAAGTAATGCAATTGTATAATTTTAGTTTCTCAAGTATCGCAATTATATAATATTTGACCCATTTAAGTTACATATATCATAATTTTCATTTGTGTATTAGATGATATATATTTATTATTTCTAAAATTAATAATATATGTAACTTAAATAGGTAAAAATTGCATAATTGTGATCCTTGAGGTACTAAAATCACACAATTGCAATATTTAAGAAACTAAAATTGCTAAATTAAAATTTGAGAAACCAAAATTACACAATTGCAATATTTGATGGACTAAAATTGCACAATTAAATTTGAGAGACTAAAATAACACAACTGCAATAAGGATAAGAGATCAAAAACATATTTAAATCTAAATTTCTTATTAATTTCTTTTGAGTATATTAATCACTCTCCTAAATTATATATCAATATTTTTTTTTAATATAAACTTACCCATATGAATTCTTAAATTTAGGAGTGGCCACGGATCCAGATTAATCCGAAAAATTCGATGAATCCGTATCAATACAAACTAAAATTTAGATTGATTTGAATCACTGGTTCAATTTGGAATAAAAATCCAATAACTTCTAATTCAAACTAAAAAATTTAGATTGATTTGAATCATTGGTTCAATTTGGAATAAAAATCCAATGAGTTTTGACAAAATTACGAATTTTGATGTTGAAAATTTAATATAATTCAATCATATCAATTAATTATTATATATTATTTCTTTTTATATTTTTATAAAAATTTAGAGCTTACCAGTAAAAGAATTTGGACAAAAAAACTCAACCCAACTATTGAGTTATTCTTAATATTATAACACCTCATATGCTTGGCCAACGAAACTCACGCCTCATAAAAAATAAAAATAAATAAATAATACTTCAATCGGTACCAAAGTCCATACACACTTTTATAATTTTATACTTTTGTCTCCTTCACTTTGTTAGGCTTAGTGTTTAAGTGCAAGCATGCTACAACTACTCATGTTGCATGGTAATGAATATAAGACTGATTTAATTTTTTCAACATTTGATTTTTTTAATTTTTATTTTTTAAATAATAAATCTGATGATTTGATCATGCTATGATTGGTTCAGTGCGAATTGCCAAAAAAATAATAATAATAATAAGAGAAATCCAATCCAATTACATTTAATCGGATCAAATTAAAAAAAATAGCACAAAAACAATTCAAATTGATCCATATTCATCCCTACTTAAATTACATTAAAAGAAATACTTAAATTTTAAATTTAACTATAAATTGAAGTTTGAATACAGATTTATGAGAACTTCAAATCACTTGATTCATATTTTCTTTTTTAACTTTGTGCAACATAAATATTTTTAAAAAAAATAAAGAAAATATAAACATAAAAATGATAAAACAATTCAATATGTAACGATAAATTATAATCAATCTGGATAAAAAAAATTATAATCAATCAATTTTATAAAAACTATCTCTATATTAAGGTTTTAAAATTACAAAAGAGAACATATATGTCGATTTAAATATTTATTTACGTAATACATAAAATTAATTTAATTTTACATTAACATATTATACTTATTGATGTGTTATATCGATAAAAATTTCTCTCACAACATATTTAAAAGTTTTGCGTTATTTTAATTTATGTATTATTTATTGTATAAAACAATAATTATTTGGTATTTATAAAAAATATTACTTAAATCCTTCATTAATTAAAAATATCACCGATCTATATCTTTAGTCATATAAATATAGTTCTTATGTTCAAACTTGTTGTCATTGCAATTCAATGTAATATTGTTATTTTAATTAAAGTTATATTATTTTAAACCTAAAGTCTTGTGCTATGTATCAAAGAAAATTTTCACATGCTTTGTTTGGAAGAAATATTTCATTTAAAATATTTTAAAAGAAATTAAAAATAATTACACAAAAGTTGAGGAAACTTGATGTTGAAAATGTTTGTAAATATGACATAAATATAGAGTAGTTGAAATGTTTATAATATACAAATATATAAGGTAATTGGTCAAATCGAACCATTCTATTAAAACAGTTCGGTTAATTTGACCCTTTTTATAAAATAAATCGGTTTAATTTTTTCTAAAAATGACTCAATTTCTTTTGTGCAATACATTCATCTGCTTTATACTTATATATGATTCGATTTTTTTAAGAAAAAAACCAAACTTAACCAAACAATTTTTAAAAAGTGGTTCAGTTTTTTTCTCCTTTTTCTCAAAATAGTTCGATTTTTATAATTCAATTTGATTTGGTTTTTAATCGGTTCTATTCGATTCAATTTTTTTTACTTTTGCAAACGCCTAGTAATTGGATGAATAGTTAGGAAATGGAAGACAAATATGTAATTTTACTTTGATGAATAGTATTTCTAGGAGTTGTACAGCAGATTAATGTAACTAGCCAAGATTCAATTCAATCTTAAGTTTCAAATGAGCCAGGCTGCCGGCTATTATTTTTTAGCCTTCTTCCTCTAACATAAATTTATACTGTAAGCTTCGGAGGATATGGTGTGTCACTAGGGATGTTTAGGGCCTTATTACTTAAGTTTTTATTATTATTTCAATTTACAAAACTACCACCAATCTATTTCCTAATTTCAACGACTTCAAAAGATGTGCATAGCAAACACATAAAACAAAAAACTTAAAAACGTAAATCTATCTTTGAATTTTTTGCAGTCAAAAGGAAAGCAACTAACTCCAATAAAATAGGAATTAGGAAGGAAGAACCTTACATGCTCAACAAGTGGTGTATTGGTAGTGGCAGGAACAACACAATTGCTCCTTATGTTGTCTTTAGCCCATTCACAAGCCATATATTTTGTAAGCTGATTGATTGCGGCTGAAAATAATATTGGACAGGAAACATTTAGTGCCCTTGATCACACCAGCATTTTACTCATCACAAGCAGGTTATTAAAACAAATTAGCATGAACCTGATCTCTCACCTTTACATGCTGCATAGACGGATCCAGTACCTACACTGACCACACCAGCAATAGATGAAATGAACACAATGCTTCCCATTCCAGATGCCTTTAGAAGAGGATATGCAAGTTGGCACAGATGGTAAGCAGAGTCTAAATTGACTGCCATCATCTGTGAATAGTCTTCAGCATTGTACTCAATGGTTGGTTTCCTATAGTTTACACCAACATTGTTCACCTAAGTCAAGTTAGAATGAACATATAAAAACTTAGCCTCTCACAAATGTAATTCCCTATTCTTTTGAGTGAAAAAGGGAGTTAAGACTTAATATTAGTTAACTAACATAAATGTTAAGCTTGCCATTGAAGAGGGAAGTGACTTCCTGAATGAGCTTCTCTCTGTGGGGTTGAGATGACACATCACAGACAGACCCAGAAACCAAAAACCCCTCACTGCGCCATTTTGTCAAACACCTATCGAGCTCAGTTTGGTTTCTGGAACAAGTGTGGACAGTGGCACCAAACCCACATAACTCCTCCACTATGGCATGCCTGAAATCAAACACAATTTCATAGGTTAACATTAACACAAAAAGATCAAACTTTGATAACCAAAAAACAATTGGATTTCAAAGAAATAGAGGGACTGACCCTATTCCGCGAGTTCCACCGGTGACAAGAGCAGTCATTCCATTAAGGGACCATCTCGGAGGTTTGTGAGTATTGTTCTCTGCATCTGCCATTTCTTGAATCAAAACTCACAACACAACTAGGCATATCCTACCATTGCTTGATATGTATTGAGCTCTTAAAACAACAGTTAAATGCTTTTAAAACTGGATTGTTATTGGAATCAATAAATAGTTTCTTTGTGAACTCACATTTATCGTAATTTTCCAAATACCAAACCAAACACTTTATAAATAGTTTTTGTAAAGTTAATAAAATTAGATTTAAATATATTTTAATCTTTTAAATTTAAGTTAATTTTATTTTTAGTCTTTCAAATTTAAATTTATTCTTTTTAATTTTTATAATTTTAAAAAATCTTGTTTTGAACTTCTACTCAAATTTTATTGAAAAATTTGGTAATATTCATATAAAATTTACTTATTGATATTTTTATTAGTGAAAATATCATATTAAACTCAATTAATGTTATATATTTGTCTTATTCTATCATTTTCATATATGTTATTGATGATCTAATGACTAATTTTTTTTTAAAATTACATGAACTAAAAAATAACAATTTTAAATTTGAGGGATAAAAATAAATTTATCTTAAATTTAATAAAATAAAAACATATTTAAGTTATAGAATTATTATATATCATAATTTCTAATTGGATAATTTGCTAAGAAAAAATTATAGGATCGGTGTCAAGACTATTTTTTCTAATTAAAATGAGATCAAAAGAATAATAATTAAAGATGTCTAATTCTTAAGTCAAAAATATGCGAAATTAGATAATTTATGGGCTAATTAAAATTTTAATTTTATTAATTTCAATTAGAAATACTTTTATATTATATTATATTTTATTAGACTTTAATATTAAAAATAAAAATAAAAAATAGTTGAAAATTATAATGACTTATCATGATCTTTTGCACTTAGTAGTTTAACAATTAGTAATAGAAAAACAAGTCACAACTACTAAGATAAAGTTTTATTTAATTAAAAATATATTATTCAATTTTACTTATTCAGCTACTAAGATAACATGTTAAAAAAAATATTATTCAATTTTAATTATATATAGAGGGGGGTTATAATTATACCGGTGTAACTTTTACTAAGTATTAACACTGCTCAATAATTTTATATTAATTATAAATTTTGTAAATCCAACCGTTAGATTGAAAGTTCATATCTATTAGATCATATATACAAAATTTTATATTAATCCAAGATGATTTGATACTTCATTTTTATAAAACAAAATTGACATAATATATTTATTTCAAAATACACTAAAATATGAACACTTTGATTACCTTCAAATTGTTGTTCAATTTTAACAAAATTTGATATACACGTATAAAGTGATATAAACTTTCAATCTAACGATTAGATTTACAAAATTCACAATTAATATAAAGTTATTGAACAGTGTAATACTTAGTAAAAGTTACACTAGTATAATTATAACCCCTCTCTCTATATAGAGAGATTATAATTACACCGGTGTAACTTTTACTAAGTATTACACCACTCAATAACTTTATATTAAATGTGAATTTTGTAAATCCAACCGTTAGATTGAAAGTTTATATCTCTTAGATCATATATACAAAATTTTATATTAATCTAAGATTATTTGATACTTCATTTTTATAAAACAAAATTAACGTAATATATTCATTTAAAAATACACTAAAATATGAATATTTTGATTACCTTCAAATTGTTGTTTAATTTTAATAAAATTTGATATATACTTATAAATATATATAGACTAGTATCAATTGACTTTGTCTCGGTATAACTTCGTATTATTATATTTTCCCTTTTTTTCAATAATTGTTCGACCTAATAGGAATAATGGAAAATGAGGTAAATGGAATACGCACACAATTATTGGAAAAAGGAGTAGGAAGAAGTAATATAATTAGGGATGGCAAAAATATTCGCACTCGCGGGTATTTATAAGTAAAATTCGCTATGGATAATAAATGAATAGGCTAATTGGGTACCCACAGATAATGGGGAAGGTGTGACACCCTTACTACCCCAACACATACATCATAATAATGTAATTAAATTAAGAAAAATAAACTTTAAAATTTGGTAAAAGGGTTCACATAAACTTCAAAAATCGTTCTTTAATAACCTTGAATATTAAAGATTTAGAAAATGAAACACAAAAGTTTACAAATTATTTTCAAAATGATATTTACAATTCCAAATCCATATAAAAATTCTTTCCTAAAAGTCCTCTGCCCCGATGTCACAATATCAGAGCATAACCCTTTCCCTTTAGAACTCAACACTATGAGTGTCTTCATCTTCACCTAAAAGAAAACCACATAAAAACAGGACGGTGAGAGATAGATAACATCATATATGAACATAGAGCTACCCAATTCCCACCCCACACCGTACACCAAAATATCATCATTAAATATAAACAACAAATACATCTCATATAATTACCAAACATCATTTTTTTTTCAATCATACAAGCTTTCATACACATGCTCACTATATGCTCATGCACATCTCCTCTCCTAAGAGTCTCAACTTGGCACTCCGCACAATGGGCGTACCTCGTCAATTCCCTTAGTTGTTGCCAATGCGGGCATACCGTTCTCACACCCTCCTAGGGCCGGTATGTTGCACGGTTAAACACCCAGCGGCCCGTGCAAAGGCAATCCATCCACCGTTAAACCCTCTGTGGCCAGTGAGCTGCGCAGTTAAACACCCAACGGCCCACGCATGGAATGCCTCCCGTCATGGTCCCCCCCTGTCTCAACCCCTCTCTGGGCCCAGGGTCCAATGCAATATAGCCACGTCTGGCTTCTCAAGCACCACATGCAACTCATAAGTCTCATGCAACTCATGCATCCCACGTAACTCATAATTAATGCATCTCCATTATATAACATCATCACATGTCAATAACAATCCATGCAATATCATCCTCACATGCTAGGTACCTATCATTAAGTTATCAACATCATAGATCACAAATTTCACATAATTCTTCACACACATCACAATATCTATGACATTCAGTTAATAATTTAACCATAACTCGAGATATACATATCCTTTCTAAGTGATCCCAACTCCATTAGAATCCTAACATCAATATCTACAACTTTCATGAAGAACACAAATCCTAATAAATTCGTTTAGGTTACCATTCAGGGCTCACAAAAATTGATGTTGTGGTTCGCACACAGATTGGAAGGCTCAAATTGAAACTCACATAACTTGATCAAATATTAATAGTTTTACACTATTCTTGTCTCTAAATGGTAGCCCCAGATGTCTAGTTTCTAACAAAACAAACGGCACTCGATTTGGATAACTACACAGAAAGATATCGCAAAATTACAAACGTATGTCGGGGTCCCAACGCCCGACGCCCAAAACTGGCGCTGAGCGCCCAAATCTCTGCCCAGACTCCCCTCTGTGCAATTAAACCTGCGTTTTACGAGTTCCAACAAGGTTTTTACCAATTTTCACTACTTCTACACCCCGTTGGTTCAGTTTAACTCCATTTATATTCTTCATACGTTCCAAATCAATCCATACACATCTCAAGCCTCAAAAATTGGTTTCCATTGGTTTTACAAAAAAAAATCTAAACTCTTCTTAACACATAAAATTCAAGTCATCAAATTTAAGGATAAAGAATTAACAAGAAAGCCCCAATGGAATTCAAAGACAATTCAAGAAATAAGTTCTTCCAAATGAATTAAGAATTTAGAACATCGATTGCACAGATAATCGTTCATAATTTTAAATAGAGTTCCTAGAGGGACTTAGGGATTGCCCTCACTACCCGAACACTCCTATATTCACATATGAAGAAACTCATCCCCCCGTACCTTAAGGATGATGAACGAAGGCCAACAGAAGAACAACGGAGCAATCTGAACACTTTACGCCTTCCTTCAAGAATTTTCTCCTCTTTTTTTTCCTAACCCTTCAGAACGCAAATGAGGCAGATAGGGTTAACACCACCTGACTCCTTTCTTAAAATTAATCCATTGGACTGGGTCAACCCAACCCATTTTCCTTCTCTTCTAACCCACTTCTAATTTTCCTCAAAATAATTAAATAAAATAAATACATGTATATTATAAAATATTTTTTCTCTATAATAATAATATATTTCTGACCCTAAATATAATAATATAATTTCAATAACAAAATATCATATAAAATCAACCTTCTCTTAAAACATATAAATATTTATTTAAAAATGCTAATAAAAATACTTATTTAATACGTACAAAATAATTGTCCAAAATAATAATTATTTAAAACGTACAAAATAATATTCCTCTATAATTATTAAAATAATTATGACCAAATACCATCTAATAATAATAATAATAATAATAATAATAACCCTTTTGAAAATTGGGGTGTTACAATACTTCCCCCCTTTTAAGAAATTCGTCCTCGAATTTATGAAATGAAGAGGTTCGACTATGACTCCTTCATTAAACTCAAGATTCTTCCTAAACTTCCTAGGCAAACCCACAACAAAGTCTAGACACATTATCTCACTTCCAAACAGGGACATCTAAAGGTTACAAAAGTCCTAAAAGGCTTATGATGTTCTGTCTTAGACTTATATTATACTAAACATGAGTACACAAACTTCCTCTCCTCCTCTCTTCACCTTAGGCCACCACGCTTCTGCTGCGCCACTCTGATACATGTTAATAGCTCCTAAGTGGATGCTAAAAGTACTCTTTTGTCCTTCCTCTAAGATCATCTCTTAATTCGGGATTACTAGGCACCCAAATTTTGTTCTTGCACCTCAAAACAACATCGATTCCTACTCAGAAAAGGTTACCTATATTCCTATCAATCTTCTTCACTTGGTTCACTAAGAAAGGATCTGACTCTTGGGCTTTTTCTAATCTCATCCATTAATTCACTAGTCACTTTCGACATACTCAATTCAATGCTTCTAAGGGTAAGCTCACACATCAAGCTTAAGTCTATAAACTCTTCAATCAAATCCAACCTTAAATCATCAAAGACGATAGATGAAAGATCATCCTACTCAAGGTATCTGCCATAATATTAGCTTTTCTTCTATGACCCTCTCTAAAGATCAATCACCTAAGCATAAGTGCACTAGGTACACATACTAGATCTCAAAGTCTTACCACTTCATCTATACCCGAGATAAACACTTATCCATTATCTTGTCCTATAGCCTCATATCTTATCACCAAAATGAATCAACAAATTATGTTCCTCCAATTTTCCTTTAACAATCGACTAGTTATTCGAGTCATACCTAGTTTCACACTACTAAGGATAACCTCATAAGTCAAGCTTAAATCCCTAATTTGAACTAAAAGATCCATCTCTCTAATCATAAGGAAAAGCAAATATAAAGGTTTCCTACTCAAAGCATCGATCACCACATTGGCTTTACCTAGATAACAACTAAGATTAAAATCCTAGTCCTTAAGAAATTCCAACTATCTCCTTTGGTCAAAAGATATTTAAGGCTCTAATGATCACTAAATACCTCAAGCTTAGAATCATATAGGTAGTGTCTCCAAATCTTAGTATAAATATTACAACCGCTAACTTAAAGTCATGGGTAAGGTAATTCCTCTAGTGATTTCTCAATTTCCTAGAAGCATAAGCTACTACCATTCCTTCTTGCATCAACACTCCGCCCAAACCTATCTTAGAAGCACTACTATATACCATAAAAGGCTTACTAAAATCTAGTAATATTAACACTAGTCAATCTTTCCTTAAGAGTTTGGAAACTACTCTCACACTCACTATCCCACATAAAGGCAACTCCTCTTTCTCGTCAATCTAGTCTAAGGTAATGTTATTTTAAGAATTTTCTCAATAACTCTCCTATAATAATAAGCTTATCTAAAAAGACACTTAACCTCACTAATTGAGTTAGGTATCACCCACTGAAATACAACTTCTACCTTAGATAGATCTACATTATACCCCCACTAAAATTACAGGACCTAGAAAACTCTTCTTATACAACCAAAATTCATACTTAGATAACTTAGCCTAAAGCTATCTTGGATAAATCCTCACTCTCAATTCCAATTTGATGATAGCACACGTTAAGGTCAACCTTACTAAACACCCGCTAATTGATCCATAAGGTCATCTATCCTCATATCAACATACATGCATATCAAATCATATTAGAATATCTACTTCAAACAATCGATATATATCATTCCTAAGCATGTACGAATCAATCACCATTTACTCCATATAGTATGTACATGAACCAACTTTACCACATAACATCATACAATCTTAAACAACCTCTCAATCCACCTAACATCTTAGAATCATGACAAAAATCAATTTTTATCCTTGCATTGTCTAACGATTCAAAAATATCATGACACCATACATATCCCTTCAACAATGATCAAAGAAAATGATACCTAGAGAGTTATACTCATCCAAATGATCTCAAACCTATCTCAAAAGAAGGCTAAGAGAATAAGTTAAAACTCTTATGAAGACATAAAATTCTAAAAGATCATCTTCTTAGCTAAAAATTTCAAAAACCGCAGCAGATATATTCGGCGCTTACAACTAGACCTTTGATCACCAAAGTAGCTATAACTGGAGTTCTAGACCTCCGTTTTAGGACATAGATTTTATATGGATTTGGAATTGTAAATATGATTTTGAAAACAATTTGTAAACTTTCAAGTTTTATTTTCAATTATTATGTTGGTTATGGATAAATGAATATGAAAGTTTTATGTGAACCTTTTTACCAATGTTAAAAATTTTATTCTTTATTTTATTTATATGATTAATATTTATATATGTGTTGGGGTAGTAAGGGTGTCACATAATGGATACTCGCGTGAATATAGGGTGGGTATGAGACCAATTTTTATATAGCGGAACGGGGACGAGTTTACTATTACCTGTCCTCATGGGGCCCCATTGCCATCCCTAAATATAATTGTTTTTTTTTTTGCTTTTTTTTCTTTGTTCAAATCCTCACTATTAAACAATATTGCTATATATGAAATTCATTAATATTTTATTAATATTTAATAATAAAAAATTATCATTATGTATAAAATCGTTATTATTGTTAGGAAGTATCATTGATTTTAAGAGATTAAATTTAATATTATTCAAATCAACGATTTGTTAGTTTATTATTATATTAATATTTATATCCATGTTTATAATTAAAAATATTTAAGATTTATTTACATTTTTAAATTTGATTATAATAAATAATAATAATTTTTTATTATAAATTTTGCTATAACCACATGTATAACTCTTTATCATTAGGTTAGGCAATAATTTTAGTTTGTAACTCCTTTTCTAAGAAGTTGGGGATAACTTGTCGCTTGATTAACATTATGCTTGGTAAAATGATTTAACATGGAATGGAAGATATGATGGAGAAGTTGTAGGTAAATGAAAAAAAAATATAGTTGCTGAGGGCAATGATTTGAGTGGATTTAAAGGTAAATGAGAATTGGAAAAGATACCCATGAGGTGATTTGCGTAGAAAAAAATAAAATAAAATACATTATTTAATCATTTTATATATATATATATATAGGAAACATATAAAGTGAAAGAGAATTTATTATGAGAGATGAGAAGGTTAAAATATAACTTTTAGATTAATCAAGTGAGAAAAAATTTAGAGTTTAATTAAATGAGAGGAAATTAATCTAAGAGTTATATTTTAACCCTCTCATCTCTCATAATAAATTCTCTCTTACTTGATATGCTCCTTGTATATATATATATATATATATATATATATATATATATATATATATATATATATATATATATATATATATATATATATATATATATATAAAAGATTGAACATGTAATCAATTTTATATTATTTTATTTATTTATTTTAATTAAATAATTTAAAATATAATTAATATAATAATAATTATTATTATAATAAATAAATAAGTAAAATTGAATAATATATTTTTACATAAAAAAATTAATTATATAATATACAATTTAAAAATATTAATTTATTTTCTCATCTAATTTTACTTCATCAATTAACTACACATTTCATTTTTTTTATCTATTTTTTTTATCAAATCTATTTTTACATATTTATTTCCTTCTTTTTTCAATTTCTTCCGCCCCCCTCCCCCCACCACACAAAACGTAAAGAATACATATGTCAAACTATTTGTATTAACAACTTCCAAAAATAATTTTAAAATTTATAATTTATGTCATACATTACATTATATATATTTATATATATATATATATATATATTTATGCATCTATATATTTATTCATATTATAAAAGGGATATAGAATGATATAATTGTTTTTTATTTTCATTTTTAGTGAACCACTATACCCTTAAAAAAAACTTCTCATATTTTTGTGAATAACCATATATAACCACTCTTAAATTATCTTTCTTTAATTTTTTTATTTTAAAAAAATTAAAAGTTTTCTTACTAGTATATATAATTATGTTATTAGTGTGAAATATATATTGTCTTATCAATCTCCACTTAAAAAATTCGAGTTACTCATTTATCTTCATATCAATTCTAATATCACTGTTAGATATTCAAATTTACACATATATGTTAACATTGGTATGACATTATCCATTAAATCTAAAATATCATGATTTGTTTTAAGTCATATTTCAAAATGTCTCACATTAATAGAGAATATTTATGTTTTATATAATTTTTTTTTATCAACAAGGGATTTTATTTGAATTTCAACACATTTTTAAGTGGGATCTCACTCTCAACCACGTAAACAACTTCATATTCTTATATTTTCCTTTATTTTCAGCAATTGAATGACCAAATGAGAACAATGGAAAGCGAGGTAAATGAAAGGAACGCATATTATATAAAAACAAAAAAGCATTAAACCCATTAAATAGAATACACCATCATTTCACATAAGTTGTTCATGAGTTGAATAAGGCCGTTCATTCTCATATGCAACTAGAAGGGAGAGAAAACGAAATTGCGCACTCACATGTTGAAATCAAATGAGAATCATTTGTTCCATGAAATAAAAGGTTAGGTGATTCTCATGGTGGGTTGAAATCCATTGACAGTCAATCCTCCATCAACACAAATAACTTGTCCAGTGATGTAAGACGCAGCAGGCAAACAAAGGAAAGTCACCAACGATGACACTTCTTCGGGTTCTGCTATACGCTGAATTGGAGTCCGAGACATAACATCATCCACGAACTTTTGGTTTTGGAGCAACTACAAATAAATAAAACAACTTAGATCAAACACATAGGCATCTATGATCCTTGGTACAAGAAAAAGTCAAATTTCCCACGGATTATTTCCCACGGACCAAAATCCGTCGAAAATTTCCCACGGATTTAGATCCGTGGGAAATTTCCGACGGAATTTCCCACGGATTTTTACATGAAGGAATTTCCGACGGAATTTCCGACGGATTTAAATCCGTGGGAAATTTCCGACGGAATTTCCACGGATTTATATCCGTCTGAAATTTTCGACGGAATTTCCCACGGATTTAAATCCGTCTAAAATTTTTGACGAAGTTTCCCACGGATTAAAATCCATCTGAAATTTCTGGCGGAGTTTCCCACGTCTGGAATTATTAAATAAAATTTAAGCCAATTATTTTTCAAATGCAACCAATCCTAATCGCATCAATACACACAACAATGCACTATATAATGTTTTCATTATTATATGGGTGTTTTCAAAATATAAATAAGATAAATATAAATCAAAGTGTGTGAGGTATGACTTATATTACCTATATATAGTTATATGTTTAGGTTATTATAAATTATAAACTAATTAGCGTAAATGTGTTTTTTGTTACTTATCTTGAAAAATACCAACACATGATGTTCAAATTTAAGAATAACACACATCTTTTCTTTAATTTTTAAAAATCACTCATCTCTTTGAAAATAACGTTATTAATTAAATAAGGGGGAAAAAGTTAAATTATGTTCTGCAAATCATATATATGTATCTATCATTTATTTCTAAATTACATCCAATACTATGTCATTTTGATGAAAACTTTCATTGATCTTCAATTTTGAAAATAAGATTTTTTTCAATTCATTTTTAAAATTATTACTTAAATTTAATATATTTTTTTAAATCACAGTGTGCATGATATTTAAAATAAATTTCAAAAAAGTTGAAATAATGAAATAAGAGATCAAATCTCATTTAATTATTGATATTTGTATTAATAAATTATTTTCTCTTAATAGTATATAAACAGTATTATCTTATATAAGTAGTTGTATGTGCCTCTTAAATAAATAAATAAGAAAATTAATACTCACTTAAAAATTTGAGAAGAGATATATGTATGACGTTATTGAGAAAAACTTCAAGTAGGGGTTAATGAAATTTTTTCTAGATTAAATCTTCTTTATTTAAAACTTAAAACATTAAAGTTAAAATAATTACACTAAATAATTATTTTTGTTCCTAATAACTGATTGATTTAAAAATCTCTTTAAGTTGTAGTAATTTCTTAAATTTACATTTTATTGATTTCTGAATTTTATATTTAAGTAAATCAGTAAAATACAAAGTAACGAGTATAAATATGAGTATTTAAAACTTCAATGAATCTATATATAGAAAGTAGAGATAAAGACAGAGAAAATGAATAGAAGAAAAACAGTTAAATATATAGTTGTTTGATTATCTATAGTAATAGATAAAGGGTAATATACGTCATCTTGTAACTGATTTTGTCTAATTTTATTTGTAATAATATGATTATATATTTAAATAGTTTAATTTTAATAATTTTTTAAGTATATTTTTGTCTTTCACTTAAAATATTTGAATTTCTATATTTTAATTTGAATTATTTTTTAAGTGTATTTTTGTCTTTTTGTCTTAAATTTTTGAATTTCTATATTTTAATTTTAATAATTTTTATTTCTATTATTTATTAATTCTTTTCATTTTAAATATTTTATAACATTAATAAAATTTTATAATTTTAATCTCTCTAATTTTATCTTACTTTTTATTTTATAAATATAATTTGGATTATTCATTTTATAATTAAATTAAATTTTTTAAATTTTTTATGAGTTTACATTCTAAGAATGTATTGAAATTCCTCAATATTTGATTATTAGATAGCAACAATATAGATATTCTGATTATTAGACATTATGTTATAATTCTACTACTGATCGTACTATATGTTATTTTTAAATTTGAACTCCTAAACTTTATTTGTTATGTATGATATTTTATTTTGTATGAATGAATTTGTTTTGATTTACATAATTATGATTGATTTAATATCTTTAAATAGGATAATTATTTAATAAAATTTTGAATTTAAAAAAAATAATTTTTCACGGAATTTCCCACGGATTTATCCGTGGGTAATTTCCCACGGACAAATCCGTGGGAAAATCCGTGGGAAATTACCCACGGATAAATCCGTGGGAAATTCTGTGAAAAATTATTTTTTTTTAAATTCAAAATTGAGGAGTTTCAATACATTCTTAGAATGTAAACTCATAAAAAATTTAAAAAAATTAATTTAATTATAAAATGAATAATCTAAATTATATTTATAAAATAAAAAGTAAGATAAAATTAGAGAGATTAAAATTATAAAATTTTAATAATGTTATAAAACATTAAAAAAGAAAAGAATTAATAAATAATAGAAATAAAAAATTATTTAAATTATAATATAGAAATTCAAAAATTTAAGACAAAAAGACAAAAATATACTTAAAAAATAATTCAAATTAAAATATGGAAATTCAAATATTTTAAGTGAAAAGACAAAAATATACTTAAAAAATTACTAAAATTAAATTATTTAAATATATAATCATATTATTACAAATAAAATTAGAATATATAAAATAAAAATCAGTTAAGGGTATGATTATCTATTATTTTTTAGACAAAATTAGTTACAAGATGACGTATAACTTTATATTAAATGTTAATTTTGTAAATTCAACCGTTAAATTAAAAATATTTTACTCTTAAATCATATATACAAAATTTTATATTAATCAAAGATGATTTCTTATAAAACAAAATTAAATCTGTTGAAAAATTTATATTTTCGATGAGAAAATTTTTTGTAGGAAAAGCTATATTATTGATGAAATATTTCAGACAAATTTATATTTGTCGAAAATGTAAGAACTGATTTTAAATTTGATATGAAAATATTATGATATTATTAGATAAGATTTTAAGTTAGTATTTTATTAATAGTTGATAATTAAAAAATAAAACAAGGATAAATACATTTTTTGAATTTTATATGTTTGATTTAAGATAACTTATAAAATAACTCTTTGGTAAAGTTATTCCGCTCAGTAACTCATGGCGTGTGTTGAAATTTATCGATCTAATTAATTGTTAAATTAAAAGTTACTAAATTTTACTAATAATTAATATAAAAAATTTATTAGTTTTGGAATAAATTATTTGTGAATTAACAATATAATTGAAACATTAATTATTTTAAATTATTTAACTAAAATCTTATTGAAAATTTACTATATGATCTTAATATTTTTGTATAATTAATATCTGGCTTTACTATATGATCTTAATATTTTTGTATAACTAATATCTGATTTTAAATTTGATATGAGAATATTATATATAATTAGATAAGATTTTAAGTTAGTATTTTATTAATAGTTGATAATTAGAAGAAAAAAAACAACAAGGATAAATACATTTTTTGAATTTTATATGTTTGATTTAAGGTAACTAAATATATTAAATTAATTAATAATTTATTTAAAATATTAAAATTTAATTTATAAGTATGTATTAAATAAATATTTATAATTTTTTAAATTATATTATCATTATAAATTATAAAATAAAATAATTTAAATTATAATTTTAAATAAAAATAAGTAGACGTTAATTATAAAAGTAAGTACATATAAATAAATAATAATTAAATATATTATTATTATTAATTATTATTATTTGTAATATAAAATTATTATATATTATTATTATAGTACAAATATGAGATTGTATATTTGAGAATGACTTAAATGAATTAATTTGTACAAGTTACACTGACAACACACATATACATTTCGGTAGCTTACTCATAAGAACTTCACAGTTAAGCGTGCTTGACCTGGAGTAGTACAGGGATGGGTGACCTTCTGGGAAGTTTCCCAGAAATTGCACAAGTAAGGATAAAACACACTAAACAATGAAATATCGTGAAATAGAACCCTTGAGAGGCCAAATATGAGGGTTGTTACATTAATAAATTTATTAAAATTAAAAAAAAATTATAATTTTTGGGTCCGTGGGAAATTACCCACGGATAAATCCGTGGGAAAATCCGTGGGAAAGTTACCCACGGATTAAAATCCGTGGGAAAATTTCAGACGACCAATTTACCGACGGATTAGTGTCCGTCGGTAATCCGTCGGAAATGCCTCATTACCCACGGATTTTGGGCATTTCCCACGGATTTTTGCCGTCTGAAATACCGAATTTTCTTGTAGTTACTCAAGAATTTCAAGAAGCAACCAAAACAGAATCAAATGCAAGAGTGGAAATTTATGTACACAACAGCTAGCCAAAATAATTCAATAATCCACCAATGCACACGCAGACGTTGTAGGTTTGTTGGGTTAGGCAACGGTCTAGTATTATGTGGTCTTCTGTAAATTGGTTCTAGACTTCTAGTTGAGTTCATAGTACGTATATGACATGCAATTATTTTGGTGAAGTTTATTATAATCTCCTTATTTTTTTTTTTTATAGTTATTAAAGTGGTATATGATTTGTGTAAATTGCTTTGATATGTGCGTTTTTTTTTTTGCGGACTATAAAAAAGAATACTGAGTTCTTTTTTAATACTATAAGTCAAAGACACGTAAAGGTTCTGATCATATTTCGGCTAGTGAACCATAGAGACCTATAAAAAATAAACAGGCACTTAAAATGATCGTACATGCTCGAATATCATTGATCGATTCCTATTTTTTTTTATTCATTTCAATGTGAACAAGAATTCAACGGTAATTTACTAAGAATATAATAAGTTTACAATAAACTAATATATATTGCCAATAAAAATATAATTTTCGACTTAAATACTATTTTACGTTTACCTGGAATGTATGGAACATAAATGTAATAAAATCTAAGTAAAATAATTTTGTATATGTATATTATTAGCTCCAAATTTTTGTTAAATAAAAAAATCAACTATCTTTTCTTTGCCACTTTTTTAATTATCTTAGAGAATTTATAATATTTTCTTTTAAGTTATTTATAATAAAAGTGAACAAACATATTATTCAATATTCTATGATTAGATAACAGTGAAAAAATATTTTACACTATTGAGACAGTCTATTTTCTCATATATATATATATATATATATATATATATATATATATATATATATATATTATTTTGACTATTTTACTAATGCTAGTTAAATGTATTATTGTCTACCAAGTAATTTTTTTAAGGTTTCCTAGAAAGAAAACAGCCAACAGAAATAAAAATAGGGAGAAGCAAATTACATGTTGTACAAGCGGGGTTCTGGTTGCCCATGGTACAACGCAGTTGCTCCTTATGTTGTCTTTTGCCCATTCACAAGCCAGATTTTTGGTAAGCTGATTAATTGCAGCTGAAAATCCATTGGACAAAAAATATAGTTGTCTTTCTTTGTTTGTGATAACATTTTTTTTAATCACATGTGCAAGAAAGAAAGAAAAGACCTTATGAGTATAGTACTCAGTACCTTTACTTGCTGCATAGACAGATCCAGTACCCAAGCTCACTACACCAGCAACAGATGAAATGAACACAATGCTTCCCTTTTCAGATGCTTTCAGAAGAGGATACACAAGTTGGGACAGATGGAATGAGGAGTCTAAATTAACTGTCATCAACTCTGAATACTCTGCAGCATTGTACTCTATGGTTGACTTTCTAAAGTTTGTTCCAACGTTGTTTATCTAAAGCACAAAGCCATGCATATGAATGGCTAATATCAAAATGAACAGACACACCCCTCACCTATTACCGTTCAAACTAATTCCAATGGCATGACATATGATCATGTACAAAAGTCATTCAAAAGAAGCTAATGAACTGATTTTTCTTTTCTATCTAGATTTTTTAAGAGTTTATATTAATTTGAGTATAATTCAATTTTATAAAATCAATTTATTGAATAAAAATTATTTTTCTCTTATATATATTATACTTTATTCATATCATTATTCGATCCAAACACTCACATGGCTGAGAATTAAATATTTTGAACTTGACATTAAATAACCATCTAATCTGATTAAAGGTGATTTACTATCTGGTTAAATACTATGATGCACTGATACGATACACGTATTGAATATGATATGTATCCGATACAGCGATACTATTATTTTAAAATATATACTATAGTTAGTAAGATAGGTGTCATTATATGTAATACATGAATAACTTGGTGAATAATAAATTAATTAAAAATGAAAGTCCGGATCTGATACCACTTGAGCATTATGAGTAGTACTTACATAGATGTTAAGTTTGGCATTGAAGGTGGATGCCACTTCCTGAATGAGGTTCTCTCTCTGAGTTGGTGAGGACACGTCACAGACGGATCCAGTTACCTGAAAGCCCTGAGTTTGCCACTCTTGTATGCACTTATTGAGCTCTGTTTGGGTCCTGGAACAAGTGTGCACGGCAGCGCCAAACGCGGCCAAGTCACTCACTATGGCGTGCCTGAAAGAGAGTTAGAAGTGAAAGGATCATTCAGAAGAAAGCAAAAACAGAATGAAAGATCATAACATGGAGTGTGCGTTGAGAAGGAGAGAAAGAAAACCCGATCCCACGGGTGCCGCCTGTGACAAGAGCTGTCATTCCATTCAGAGACCACCTCCTTCCTCTGTGACTGCTGCTGCTTTGCTGTGCCTCTGCCATTTTCCTCTGTTTTTCACTCCAAAACCACGTTTCCCCTTGTTTTTTCAAGGTGACTTGACTTCGTATGTATAATAATAAAGATGATCGAACGTTTAACATTAAAAAGTGAGTAAAGGCATGGATACAGTCTGGCATCGGTTGTTTATTTAATTACAGGGAATCTTAAATACAATTTTTTTTAATATATAGACATTCTTCACTTATTATTCAAAAGTTAATATCAAAGATTAATATGTATTAATAAGATATAATTTTTATTAGTTAAATATTATTTTAGTACAAATTATATTTAAATATATAAATTATAAAATTATATAAATATATATATTTTTAAAATCTTATGAGTTTCAAGATAAGTATTATAAAAAAAAAACTTTATTATTTTAATTATAATTTAAAAATGTTCACAATATCAATAGAAAGTAAGGTTTTTTTTTAACATAAATAGAAAGTTACTAAGTTGTATATATGAATATATAAGAGTAACTGTAAATAGTATACATTAACAAGTCAACTCAAAAAGCTCGTTTTGATGATGCACATGCATGTGTAAAGAATTGATTACACACTGATTTCAGATTTGTATGCATAGAAATTGGTGCCAGTGAGATAAGAAATTCAACTCAACTCAACTATTATATTGTTTATTAAAGCAACTCTTTTGTATCAATAGTCACTGATTTTAAAAATGCAAGCAGGGGAAACGCAATTGTATGTAGTTATGAATATATGGATAATAGCATTATAAATTTATTGAAATATTTAAAAGTAATTGATTTTATCTCACACGTTAATAACAATTGAAAAATTATAAATAATGAATTCAAATTATAAATTTAGGAGAGGAGAAAAATAACTCAAGACACATATATATTATTTTTAAATGCACTTTCTCATTTACACATAGGTTCACCGGTAACCGACGGGTTGTACTTATTGTTCTATTTTTGTTTTTAAGGAAGATTGTTCATTTGATTGTTGGTTACAAGTGAAAGGGTGCTTTTTAAGCTTAATTGAAAGATGAAGACAAAAAAAAAAAAATCAAATAAGGTGATAGGAAAATTTATCATCGTAATACTTTTCACCTTTGGAAGCAATTGCCGTTCTCAACAATTTTATGACTAATGTCACTAAAGCCTTTTTAAAGATCGACTTTCTCAACATTTTTTTTCTTCATAAATATTGACGAATGATCATGATTATATACTTTAAAAATAAAATTATCTATCAATATTATATCACTTGTTGCTATATAAAGTCTCTCCTTAACAGAATCTAAAATTACATGAGCCTAACATTCTCAAAAGTGCCCTTGCATAAGATCATGCTTGATATTAATATTAAAAAATGTTTCACAAATATTTTAAGTTAATTTTTAATTAGATAAAAATCATTTTAATATATTAATAGAATTAAGTATGTTAAGATACAAGTAAAGTCACACATCACAAAACAATTGAAACTTGTCCTAGTCCCGCCCAGAATCCAATCACAAAACCACTCGTGTGGTTCCTTACAATACCTCCACATATAACAGGTTAAAAATCTTATTTGGTCCCTTATAATATTTTTTTTATTTTAATTTAGTCTCACTTTAATTTTTTATTTCAATTTGGTTCTCAATAATTTAAATTATTGCAATTTGGGACTTCCGTCCAAATGATTTAAACGGAGTTAACTGTTAGCCACGTGGATGTCAGGTGGATGCCACGTAGATGCGTAGGTGGATGCCAAATTTCTTGAATACACCTGGAACCAGAACGACCCGTTTTGGTTGCACTCTTGCTGTGTTAATTTTGTACCTAGAACAGACCGTTTCAGATGTAAAATTAACACACCAATAGTGTAACCAGAACGGATCATTCTGGTTCCAGAATGGTCGATGATTATAGTTCACGGTTGTGAATCGTGCAAGGAAAAAAAACCAAGGTACAAAATATTTCAAACACTATATTTGATAATATTGTCAATGAGAATTGATAACTTCAATTGCTAAACATTTGGGCTATACAGTGTATCATTAAGGACGATGCAGTGTATCACTAAGGACAATGATAACAGGTTTTATTTCATTGTTAGTCAAACTGGAGTGAACCACTTCCTACCAAATTGATACTATACAGTCAAGGATGAAACGAAACGGTGTTTCCCCTTGAAGTCATTGACGATGTACCCTAACAATAACAACCTGTTCTTGAGGAAGTACAACCTGAATTTTTGTGGTTTAGGATTTTCCTTCAGCGTTACCTAGATGATTTCCTTTCTCAGTAATTTCTTTGAACTTTTTTAGTATATGTTATGTTCTGAAATTTTGTTTTCAGTTTCTAAACCATGTTTTTGTCTTTGAATTTATGAAATGTTATGAATTTTTATTTTCAATTTTTGAATCACATTGTGGCATTTTGGTTGACGCATATATGAAGTAGGCGTTCTGGAACGGGCCGTTCTGAATCCAGAACGACCCGTTCTAACACCAGAACGACCCATTCTGGTTTCAGAACGGTTCGTTCTGCTGCACTCATGGTGTGTTAATTTGCATTTGGAACGGCCCGTTCCAGTGTCAAAATTAACACATAACATGTGCAAGTAGAACGGACCGTTCTGGTTTCAGAACGGGTCGTTCTGGTTCCAGGTATATTCATGAAATTTGGCATTCACTTATGCATCTACATGGCATCCACCTGACATCCACGTAGCTAACAGTTAATTCCGTTTAAATCATTTGGACGGAAGTCCCAAATTGCAATAATTTAAATTATTAAGGACCAAATTAAAACTAAAAATTAAAGTAAGACTAAATTGAAACAAAAAAAATATTATAAGGAATCAAATTAGAGTTTTAACCCATATAACATAACATGATTGAATCTGTCAACCGCACCATCAACATTAACCCTGAGTGTTAATAATCCCTGTTATATTAGCAAGTAGTAGATTGGAAGCATTCAAAGAGTTTGTCATACTTAAGAAACATAGGAAAAGGAGAGTATCCGGGGCCTAAATTCCTTCAAAAACAAACTTGTTCCTCCCCTTCCATAACTCGTTAATCACTGCTCCAAAAGTCAAACTCCACTCCAGTTATCAGACATGACTTGACATTTCCTCAAGTACTTTAACATCCACGGATGCAACTCATATGCAAAGAATTGAGACCAACACGTGTGGGGATTAAGGGTTGCCATAAACGTTTAGCAACAAAACAATCCCGCGTAGAGTGGTGAAAACAAATAAATAAAAATATTTAGAAGACTCATTTTCTTCGACTATATATATATATATATATATGAAAATTTCCCCAATCACCTCAATTAATATTTTAGTTTATATAATTTATAGACATGTTCATTATATATAACTAATGTAAAAAAAGGTATTCGTGCTTTCATAGTATTTTTTTTAATACACATATGTAATTGGGAGTAATGTACAATTATTGTAATTCAATAATAATTTTATAGATAAAAATTTATATAAAAAAAAAACTTGTGCAACCTTTATTAATTATTATCGTGCAATTTTTATAAAATTTAAAATTATCAAAAATAATGTGTACATCAAAATAAGAAATCAAATTTATATAAAAAAATAAATTAAAAATTATTAAAAATTATATATAAAAATAAATATTATGTTGAATATAAAAAATCATATTTAAAATTTGTAAAAATAAATATTTTTAAATATATAAATTATATTTTAGATTTATGATAAATAATTTATATTATAATAAAATAAATTATTTTTATTTATTGATAATTATTTTAAAATATTAACATTTAGTTAATAAATAATTATAATAAATAAAATAAAATTAAATAAAAAATTAAAAAAATGTTATAAATTCGCTGATTGAAAATTCTTGACAAAAAGATAATAATTCGTGTTTAATATATAATATTTAATTCTAATTACTAGTATACTTTTTATGAAAAAAATGTTGCTTGCAAAAAAAAAAAACACAAAAAACTATACAAACGTAAGTAGAAAAAGGAGAAAGAAAAAATAGTAAAGTAAAAAGTGCTTTAAAAAATATTTATTGAAAATAAAGAGATCATGACCCTGTGACACAGTAACATTATCCACATGGTACCTATGACAGTTTGTCGTGGTGAGTTGCATCTGCGTGTGACTGCAAGAAATGGCTCTTGTTCTCAACGTCTCATTGTGTTCCACTTCTAAGCCCCGTCTTTCTCTATCAACCTCCAATTCCAAAGCTTTTCCTCTTCCTCTCCTTGTTCGTATACTATACCTACTTTATCTTATTCAATTCTCTCTTTGCTCCCTCCGATTCATTTCACTCATTTTCTTCACAGGGACTCAACACAAAGCAAAGTCGCCAAGCATCTCAGAAACTCACATTTTCATTGGCTGAATCCGTGTCTAGTGCCACTCTCGTTGCTTTCCTCTCTGCTTCTTTCATCTTTGTTCATCCCGCACTTGCATTCAAGGTAATGAATAATTCACCACTTTAGTTCATAGATAGGAGTTTCAACCCACATCTACCAGTGGCATGACTAAAATAGAATATAACTGAGCCAAATCTACATTCTTAAGATAATTTCATAGCCTATCATAACAGTTGTTGTTGGATTTCTCCGACTGTTATGAGACCACTCACACATATCTAATTTTGCAAATTTCACACTCCTATCAACTAGAGGAATTACTAAAATAGAATATATAACACCTTACACGTTAGTTTTAAAGGATTGAGTTAAACTCAAACTCCCATTCTTAAAACCAATTATTCAAGTTAAATTTTTTTTTTTTTTGGCTTGATGAAAGATGGGTATGGTGAATTCAGGGTGGAGGACCATACGGGCAAGAAGTGACAAGGGGGCAAGATCTCACTGGGAAGGACTTTAGTGGCAAGACTCTGATCAAACAAGACTTCAAAACGGTGCAAATTTATTTATTTTCCCATTTTTTTAAATAGTTTCATTTTGATACATCATGCTTATAAACATTTGTACCCAACCAACTAGAAATCACAACTTTCAAAGCAATTATTATGAAAGTTAAGGATTTTACCATACATTACAAACCATGGTAGGGTAACATTCTAATTAAATTCTTTTTAAAATTAAGTTGATTTGATGATGGGGGTCATTCAAATGTGTGCTTTTGATCAAAATTTAACAAGTTTAACTATCATTGCCTGTTGCAGTCCATACTGAGACAAGCCAATTTTAAAGGTGCAAAGCTAATAGGTGCTAGCTTCTTTGATGCTGATTTAACAGGTTTGGCCAACACAATGTTATAATAATCAATGTAATATTCACATTTGGACACACCATTTACCGTTTTACATTCATTCTCTCCCAATCTCTCTTGTTGTCAGGTGCTGATCTTTCGGAAGCTGATTTGAGAAATGCAGATTTTTCCCTGGCAAATGTGACAAAGGTAACTGTTTTCCTTTATTAATAGGGTGATGTCACTGATGTGTGTTTGTTATACTAGGATCTAATGGGAAGACCATCTTGAAATTCTTATTTCCTGTTGAAATGGCCCTTACTCCACAACACAACAGTTTGTTAATGTAAAAGCCCTTGTTTATTGTGTTGTGTATTGTTCTCAGATCAACCCAAAATTTAGCATAATGGCAATGACCAAACATTGGGCAATTGTGTGAGCGGGGTTATACAAGAGAGGAGATAATTAATGCACAAATTTTTCCACCATCTGATCAATTGTTTCCTTTCCCTTTGTTATATTATTTAAAGAAGAGAAATAATTAATTTTCATACAGATATAGTAAAATTTCGATACAAAATGATCAGATAGAGATATTAGGGATTTAAGAGTGCATGGAGATGAATCTGTTCTAAAAAGAAATCACTACTAGATAACATGGATTCTTCTACCACCTCATTTTTACTTCATGGCATACAGTTTCTCTCTTTAAAGAATGCAATCTCAATGATTATGGCATAGAAGATGCAATCAAATATTATGATGGATCATTAACATGTTTTTTAGTCATCTGCAATTAGACAGAATGGTAAATTGCACAGGATACAATCAGATGGGAAAGGATCAGATTATTTGATGATAACATATTCAAATTTTATTTTTAGTCAAAGTTGAAAAATGTGTCCGTCCACTGTAAGTAACAAATTTCTTTACTGTTGGCTTCTTCATGAATGATCACTTTCTGCAGGCAAATTTAAGCAATGCTAACTTGGAAGGTGCGCTTGCAACAGGAAATACATCTTTTAAGGGATCGAATATTACAGGCGCTGGTATGTAGTAATACCACATATACTATTGGAATTTTAAGGGGAATATGGTTGTAAAGGAGTGCTTGTATCTGCTAATAGCTTTCAACTCATTAAAGGTCATGTATTGGTTTTGGCTGGTGATTAATTAACTAATATATAGTTCCAAAACCTATATGTAATGAAAACATATGACATGCTTGAGCTGAAGATATAACTGAACCTATACGTAATGTAAAGAACATAACTAGACTTGATATCTATTACTAATACTAGCTCCAAAGTATAAATTGTCGTCTTAATTCTGGCTAAATATCAAGATATGGCACCATAAGAATGAAGATTTACATCTCCATTCAAGAAATTTGATATTAGGAAACTTGTGAATTAAATGGTTGCTTGGTGCCAGATTTCACGGATGTGCCACTAAGAGATGATCAACGCGAATACCTCTGCAAAGTTGCTGATGGGTAAGATTATATCTATAGAATACGCTTGTTTTATTGTCTAAATATGTTTCATATGTAACGAAGTTGTTTATGGTAACAGGGTGAACCCAACAACCGGAAATGCTACGCGTGATACATTGTTCTGCAATTAGCATTCCATTGCTGAAGACTCCAATAACTTCAAAATATATGCACTAAATGTTTGCATGGATGTAAACTATTGGTTGAATGCCAACGAATGCTTTCATAGCTAACAATATCCTTCCTTCATGTTACTCCATTATCCATTATGCAATCTGTGAAGTTGGCAATTTGACATGTTGCTGGAATCTTGTAATGCATAGCATGACAGCACCGCAATTTAAATTGTTCCAGATTTTCATTCACCATACACCTGACAATAAGATTGTGATGTAATGCTCAACCAGCCACCTATGTTATGTATTATGGCATTATATAGTTAAAATCCTTTAATAATAAATGGTATAATACACTTTGGTACTCTTGGAGTTGCCTGGTGCAAGTCTTAGACACAATAAAGTGAAGGCCAAACATGAAGATTGCAAAATATATGTCACACAAGAGAGCAAGGTATTTATTTAGGAGGACTGAAAAGAGTTGTTGGACCGTTGATTTGGATTCTGTTGCCTTGACAGTTTGCTCTCCGACTCATAAGTCATCAGTTACAAACTTGTAAAGGCGTGTTTGTTTTGGCGTCCGTGAGGTTCCGTTGAACTTTTCTGTTATACGGAACTTTGGAAGTTGTGTTTTTGCTAAACCAAACACTGTTCTTTGGCAAGTTCCAAGTTTTGGAATGAAGCAGTATTAATCAGCAATCCAAGGTTATACTAGTCTCTCTTCACACAGTTGCAGTCAAAGAGAACATATTTAACGAGTAAGCACTCAAATTAGTCTTAAATTTGAAAAGTGATGTTATATTAGTTTAAATTACAAATTACAAATTCATAATCAAATTAGTTCAAAACTTGAAAAAGTATGTGAGTAGAATATATATATATATATATATAGGGACCAAGATAATAGTAAATAGTTAAATTTAAATAAGGGAATAATATGAGATTGTCTTTCAAAATCAAGCATCAAAATAAGTGTTTATTCATTTAATGCTACAACATAGGTTAAATCATGAATCAAGAACTCGAATTGGTCGATCCGACTAAGAATCAGTGAGTCAGTTAATTAGAATTATACATTGGATTGAATATGTCACCAATCCTCTTAGAACATGTGTGACTTGACCAATTTTTCACCAAAATATAGGTCGTTCTCATATAAGTGTAAATACCTTGTCACTAGGCAAATGATTTCTTATTTTTATTTGTAACAAATATAATATACGTACTATATTAAATTATTTTTTATTTAAAGATAGGACTCTTGGATGAATGTGCCTATTTAATAATCACTAAATAAACATACTTTATTATTATACAACTTAATTAAATAATTTATATAGTATATTTTTAATTTAAAATTATATATTTAATTATATTAATTTATGTGGTTCAAATAGTCTTAATTTGTTTGTTCTATTATCATTAAATTGACTATAACTTTTTTTAGAGACTTCTTTAGGATATGTATAAATTTTATTGAAATTTATAGCTATAAAATATATATAATATTAATAAATTTTTAAAAGAATAACAAAGACCTAATGTGTTTCAATTAGTGAGTTATTAATACGACCTTTAACTTATTAACTCAGTAAATTAATAGATTTGATAATTAGTCCATTTTTTAAAACATCAAAACTCCACATATTCCGTTAAAATAACCTTCACATAATCTATGAAAATGCCAAAGAAACCTTTGATTCCAATTCCACCCTAATTTTGTTATGAGTAATGTTATATATTTTGAATCAAAGTTCCGACTCATCTTTCAAACCATTCAACCATTTACATCTGTCATTATTTTAAATAAAATATTTCTTTAACTCTATTATTTTAAAGTTTTAAATATTCAGAGGATTTTTTGGTCAAAAAAATTTCCAAAAATATATTATTTTTGTTTTCTTCTAGGTTTTATTTTTTAAGAGGCCCAATATTTTTAAGGCTAAAAACCTAATTTGGTCCCTTATAATCTTTTTTTGTTTCAATTTAGTCCCTCATTAATTTTTTGTCTCAATTTGGTCCCAAACTAATTAATTTGTTTCAATTTAGTTCTACATTAATTAATTAGTTTCAATGTGGGACTTCCGTCCAAATTATTTAAACGGAGTTAACTTTTGGCCACGTGGATGCCACGTAGATGCATACGTGACATCCATGTGGATGAGAATTTTTTTTGAAAACACCTGGAACGGAACGGCCCGTTCTGAAACCGGAACGACTCGTTCTTCTTTCAGCACGGCCCGTTCTGGATTCAGAACGGCCCGTTCCAAAACTGTGAATAAAATATTCTTTGCTTAATTGTGTTTTTGATATTGTAATTATGCAATTTTGATCTCTAAAGTTTTAATTGAGTAATTTCAGTCCTTAAAAGATTATAGTTGTGTAATTTTAATCTCAAAATTTTTAATTGAACAATTTTAATCTCTTAAATATCATAATTGTTCAATTTTAGTCTTTCTCATTAAAAATTTAATAATTTAATAATTTTAATATATATATATATAATGTTTTAAAACTATATAATTGTTTGTTTATTTAAATTAACGTATTTTTTTTTAATGTATCAAATGATATATATTTATTATTACTAAATAAATAAAATTTATATATTATTAGTATTTTAATATTACTGATAAATTAATATCAATAATATTTTTACTATATTTATAAATAAACTAATAATTTGATAAATATAACTTAATATATATTAATATACTTATATTTTTGTAAAAGTATATTAATATATATTAAGTTATATTTATCAAATTATTAGTTTATCTATAAATATATTAATAATATTATTGATATAATATCAAAAATTATAATATACGTTAATTTGAATAGATAAATAATTATTTAATTTTAAAACATTATATATATATATTAAAATTATTAATTTTTAATGGGAGAAACAAAAATCATATTATTATGATATTCGAGGGACTAGAATTGTTCAATTAAAAATTGAAGGACCAAAATCGCGCAATTGTAATTCTTTAAGGACTAAAATTATGCAATTAAAATCTTAGAGATCACAAAACTGCACAATTGTAATATTTGAGAGATAAAAAATGCAATTAAACCAATATTCTTGATTAATTTTATTAAAAAATATAATAATTTTGAAAAATATTTTTTTATGGTAAAAATTTTAAAATTACTTATTTTTATAAAATATAATTATCTTATAAATAGAGTAATAATTTTTTTTCTCTTTCTGTTTGAAGAAATATTTAAATATCACTTTATAATTTTTTGCAACTTATTTAAGATTAAAAGAATAAAATGATAAAAATTAATAAAATAAACATAATAAAATAAAATATAAAAAAAAATATTAATATATTTATTTTATTAGATATAATAACATAATTAAAATATAATTAATAATATATATTTTATAAAATTATTAATATTTTATATATATAAAAAAATAAAATAAAACCGGAACTGCCCGTTCTGGTTGCATTTTCGTTGTGTTAATTTTGCACCTGGAACGGGCCGTTCCGGATGCACAATTAACACACCAAAAGTGCACCCAGAACGGGTCGTTCTGGGTCTAGGTGTTTTAAAAAAAATTCTCATCCACGTGATCAAAAGTTAACACCGTTAAAGCAATTTGGACGGAAAGTCCCACATTGAAACCAATTAATTAATTTGGGACTAAATTGAAACCAATTAATTAGTTTGGGACCAAATTGAGACCAAAAATTAATGAGGGACTAAATTGAAACAAAAAAAGATTATAAGGGACCAAATTAGGTTTTTAGCCTATTTTTAAATACTTAAATGACATTTAATATTTCTTTTTATCACATCACTTGTTGAGCACTGAAGGGGGGTTACCACACATATACACATATGTCTATGTTGGTGAGATATTATCTGCTTTGGGCCCAAGCCCCACGGATTTGCTTTTGGACATCACCCAAAAGGCCTCTCAACCAATAGAGACAATTATGTGTATATAAACTCATGTTCATCTTCTTGTTTGAACGATGTGGGACTTTGCTTGCATCTCAACAATCCTCCCCTCAAACAAAGGACCACGGTTTAACTCATTCCCTACAGCGAAAACTACAAGTATTATTTGATGGTGGCCCTACAGGCTCACTCACGCTCAGAGTGCTTGCACCACCGCTCCGTCATGACCTCCCTCATGACAGGGGGACACACCTCTTAAGCATCCATGTTACTGGGTAGCCTCTCTTCCACATGGACGCACCGTTAGGAAGACTTTCGACACAAGGGATCTCAAACTTAGATCCACCTGCTAACCATCATACTCGTCGAGCCGGTCACCTGATCAGACCATCAGCTCTGATACCACTTGTTGCGTACCGAGAAGGGTTACCACACATATACACATATCTCACCAATGTGGAGACATGAGTATATGTGTGGTAACCCCTCGGTGCGCAACATCACCAATTTTTATCGATCTGATTTTCTACTCTCTTTTTATCATTCGCAAGATGTCTACAGTACCTTTTTCTTCAAGTCCTAATAATTATTGTTTTTGTCCTAAATAGAGGTTGTCCCTCTATCGACCTCAAGGTTGTTAAACATCAAAATAATAGGAACATTATACCCAATTTATTTTATTTACGAACTGGATTAATTCACATCAAGTTTCAAACTTACAAAATTAGCCGATTCAATCCTTAAATCATTTAATATTATCCATGATAAAGTATATCAAACTTTCCATAAATTAAACCTTATGCTATAAAAAAACATATCCGTCAAAATTAAATAATCCAATAAAATATCACTTAGTTTTTATGTATATTAAATTTTATAAACTACATTTACTTTATAAAAACTTTCAATTAAACAGTTAAATTAGTATTTTATTATATAGAAAGTTATTAAAGGGGAGTGTATTGGTTAAAGATTTTAAAAGACTTTTTTTGAGCAAAAAAGTTTGTTGATATTCGATTAAGATTTTATGTCACTTAAAAACAATTCAATGATATTCAATCTAAATTTTCAAGATTTTTTAAAGAGACCATTAAAATTCATTAGTATTCATTTGAGACTTTTAATAACTTAAAAATAATTCATTAGTATTCAAAAATATAGGAATTTTAAAGGATTGTTGTATTAGAGGGATTTTGAAGGATTTTTTAGTTGTATCTATAAATACCAAATTCATAAAACAATCTCATCCAAATCTATCAGATTTTGGAGGATTGTTTGAAGTAATTCTTCAAGAATTTTCAAGTGAATTTTTCATATTTATTTTTCTATGCTCATGTATTCTCCATTTTTTTTCCTCTTACTAATAATACTACACTACTTCTCATATATAACATTTTACTACTGTTCCCATTCCATTCTCCTATTTGGTGAAACTTCTATACGTAAATGATAGTGTCATTAACTTGCTCTATTTTTCTCTTCGTTCTCTTTAGTTGACTTGCTCTATTTAGTTGAGATTGTTCCTCAGTTATGTAACATAAAAAACACTTGGAATTTTAACTTTTAAATAGTAATTTTTTTATAACACGCGTCAATAAATGAGAAATGTGAAAGCTAAAATTGATATCATGATCTCTATAATCAATAGTAGATCTTCAAGACCTTGTAATCAATTTAGATTTATTAGGAAAAAAAAATATATATATATATATACATATATATATATATATAAGATGAATTTGAGTTAGGGTTTTTGTGAGTAGAATGAGATAAGAATGGAGCTTAGTTGGAGAAAGAACCCTCTCCGCACAAAAATTGCAATCTCTCTCCCTCTCTTGAATTTGTTATTGTTATCCTTTCCCTTTTATGATTCAACAATTATTTTATTTTATTTTACTATGAATTTTATTCTTTTTTATTTTTATATTGTGAAATTAGGATTTTTTATATTTTAAAAAAGAAAATTAACATAAGACATTGTAGTATCTTAGAATTCAATACTAAAAATATTTCTTCACGAGTGAATAATTAAAAGTAATTAAAAAATAAAAAAAAATATTTTCTACCTGTAACAAATTTCAGATATTTTTTTGGTTAAAACCCTTATTTGGTCCCTTATAATATTTTTTTGTTTTAATTTAGTCCCACTTTAATTTTTGGTTTCAATTTTGTCCCCAATAATTTAAATTATTGCAATTTGGGACTTCCGTCCAAATGATTTAAACGGAGTTAACTGTTGGTCATGTGGATGCCACGTAGATGTCACGTAGATGCGTAGGTGGACGTCAAATTTCTTGAATACACCTAGAACCAGAACGGCCCGTTCTGGAACCAGAACGGCCCGTTCTGAAATCAGAACGGCCCATTCTGGTTGCACTCTGGGTGTGTTAATTTTGTACCTGAAACGGGCCATTCCAGATGCAAAATTAACACACCAATAGTGTAAAACCAGAACGACCCGTTTTGGTTTCAGAACGGACCGTTCTACTGCACTCATGGTGTGTTAAATTTGCATTTGGAACAGCCCGTTCCAGTTGCAAAATTAACACATAACATGTACAAGCAGAACAGGTCGCTCTGGTTCTAGGTGTATTCATGAAATTTGGCATCCACCTATGCTACATGGCATCCACGTGGCCAACAGTTAACTCCGTTTAAATATTTGGACGGAAGTCCCAAATTACAATAATTTAAATTATTAGGGACCAAATTGAAACAAAAAATTAAAGTGGGACTAAATTGAAACAAAAACATATTATAAGGGACCAAATAAGGATTTTAACCTATTTTTTTTCTCCTAATTGATGTTTGTAAATTTTTACTTCAGTACTAATATAAAATGAAGAGACATATTTAGTTATAAGAGAGTAGAATGGCTCTCCCACTATTTTTTTAATCATTTATGAATTTATAAATAAAATATTTTAAAGCACAAATTATAAAAAAAAATTGAAATGTTGTTTAGAATAATTTTTAGCATGTGTAACATTACATAACTTTCTTCATAAAAAATGTCATTCTGATGAATTTTCAATTAGAGTGGTGGACGAACATTCATCTTCAACATTACCCATTAATAAAAGTCATAATTTTGAGCCTATTATTAAAACCCAAGAATAAGAGCAAAAAGTTGTTAATGTTTGGAAGATTAGTATAGTTATGGATATGAGTAAATGCTATTTAGAAGAACATGATATTACAAAGAATTATTATTATTATTTATCCAAACATTGTTATTTTTTATATATATATATATGACTCTTTTTAAATTTGAATGTATAAAAAAAAATCTTGAGCTTTTATCCTATATAAAAAATCTATAAAATTCTACAAAATTAACAAAGTCTCGTAAAATTCATTAAAATATTAACTTAAAAGTCTTGCAAAATCTATTAAAATCTTAATTAAAAATCTTGCAGAATCTTACAAAATCTTAAAAGTCATAAAAATCTTAAAAATTATTTTAAAATCCACGATTCTTTTAAGTAAAAAGTCATTTAAAATCTTAATCCAATATACTTCCCTAAATAACGTGTTAACAAAAATTCAACACTCGGAGTCAAACGATCTCGTCCCTTTTATTTATACCAAAAAAAAAATCATCATAAATCTCACTTTATAATTTAAATAAAAAATAAAAAAAAAAATAAAAAATAAAAAGCAGACAAACTCAAATTCTCTTCAAATACTCTAGCAGGCGGCAGGCCAGCCATTGAACAATACAATCTTCTTCCAGCTCAAACTTATGAGCCAGGTTATACACACCATACCTCACTGTTTTTCCTCTCTCTTTTTACCTCACATGTATAGCAAGAAGCAATATGATGAGCTAATAAAAAACAAAAGAACTAGCACAGCAGTAAATTTTATTTCAAGCTCAATCGTTCAGAATCCTTGGGAATGAAGGCAGAAATATTAAATATACTGATAAACAATTAATAACCAGCATGTATTAATGAGCATCTGGAAAGGTAGAAGGGCTTGAGAGGAGCGCGAGTTTGATCAACGATAATTTAAATTGACCCGTTAACATTGCATGTCATGGCGGAGGTGTCATTCGTCTCCGGACACGGCGCGGTCTACTGTCAGAGCCTCCATCTGAGGATTCATTTGCATCATCAGATCCAGATTGTCCTTCATAATTTTCCCCCCAGAGTGTTGAGGGTCTTCTTATTCGCATTTGGAGTGTGGTACCCCTGGATACGGATGCAGGTTGAAGAATGAGGAAAAACACAGCCAGCAGACCACCATCATCAATGGGATCATCTACCCCAAATGATGTTTGCAGTGTGCTAAGGAGGTCACCGAGATCCCTCTGGCGCTCCAACCTCCTCCAGTTACGCTGACGCTCTGGATCTACTGCAGATGGGCGTTCAAGAGGATGTTCAAGCCTTGCATGCTTTCTAAGATCTGTGTATGTACCACTGAAGTTGCAAGTCTCACATGAACAGCTCCTCGATTTTTCATTCATGAAATGACGAGCTGCCTCCACTACTTTCCACTCTTTTATTTGCCCTCTACATAGAGGGCATACTAATTTCGATTTTGCATCATTCTCACAGGATAAGGCTTGCATTGTAACCAAACCTTCACTTCTGTCTTCTGGCACATCAATTCTACTTTCAACAGTGTTTGAAATCTGACCTTCTACTTGAGGAATGGTTGACGAGGTGTCTGTAAATGACTTGCAGAATTGATCGAGACAGTTTGAGTGGCGATAGCTAGTGTTACACATGTAAGGGCGGCATCCCTTATCATGGGATGAACATATGAGGAGAACTGCATTGTGAGGGTGCTCCATGCACACTGGACACCTAGCTTCTTCCCATTCTTTAACATTTTCCTCTGCCTCTTTAGGAGCAGATCTTCCAACACGACTAGAGCTGCTTGGGTAAGGTGATACTCTGCAACTATCATGTGACACAGACCTATCTCTTCTCTCCTTTGGCATTTTGAATTGTTAATATTTTTAAAATACACAAAGACTCCACCACCCAGGGGAACAATTGAAGCAACTAGAAACCTACGTACAGATAGCATCAACATGAACAAAACTGAATTGGACATCAATACAAATTTCAGCAAAAACTTATAGCGCACACATCAGATATTGGTGCGAGAAAAATAGATCAGTAAGGAAACATTCATGAGTAAAACAACAGAACCTAAAATACTTTTAGCAGGCCATGCATAATCATTCTACAGAGACAAATTTCATTTCCAAAATGTGTAAATCTTGTATGTAGGAAGTAGGAACAGTTATCATTAAGGTAACTAAATGAGAGAAGTTAGTTTATGAAAAACATATTAAGCAGACAAGACCTTCAAAATACATGCACTAAATGTTGCACCAATGTAACCTTTTGCTTGAATGCTAAAGAATGGTTCCATAGCTAACAATATCCTTCCTTCATATTTCTCCATTATTATCATGATCCAAATCTAGTATCTGTGACAAGCCAAGATTAGAGATATCTTCCTGATTCCAAAGCTTATCAATTCCTCCCAATTTACAAGTCACTTTCTCAAAACTTGATAATAACCTTCGTGATTAATAACTTTTCAAAAACAAAATTCCTTCATATCAAAGTTTATAGAAATTCAAAACAAAAATGGTTAACAAAATTAATTAATCTTTTATAAATAAAAGTGCAATGATATAACATTCTTCACATCCCTAATAGAAGAGTGAACCAACAACATCTCATTGAGGTCACCCCAAAATACACACATACATGCATGTAAACATTGTTTTCAATTTGTTTCATATTTTCAGATATTTGTACAAGAAACAGAAGGGGGAAAAAAAGTTGTTTTCTTGTACAAAATTTTTAAACAGGAAATCGGAAACAAATTGAAAAAAGGTGGCATTTTATTAGTGAAAATAGAAAAAGAAACAGGAAATAAAACACAAGTAAACAGGACCTAATGAATTTGTTCACCCATGCGCAGTGGCTTAAATACAAATACTATGTGCATATAAGCTATTATTCATTTTCTCACTACGGTAAAGCAGATTGTGCTAATTTTATTCTCGGTTTTCAGCAACGGGCAGGTGTTCTAACATAGAACCCATAAAAATTGCATTCAAACAAATCCCAGACAATTACAGGTCATGTATTCAACATATCACATTTCAACAATTTCATATCATATTTCTTCACTTTGTTACTACACCATCAAAGCTTAGCAAATACACCATTCTCAATATAAATTGAATAAAATAACAAGTTAATTTTACATCATAGACTACAGCATGCAAGTTTTAAAATATCACAAGAATCATTTCACGAGAATTAACACATTCTAAGATCTGTAAATTTCAAATTATAGCATTAAAATTGAAAACCTTACTTGGCTACTCCTCTTTTATCCACAAATGGGATTGACTCACAATGAAATAATTTACAAAATTTGCCACAAGAAACTAGATTTTCTTGGCTTTCCAACAAGCTAAGGATTACACATAATGGAATTTGATCCTTCAAAGTAGATTGATCTATATCAAAATTCAGCATGACTATGAGCTGCATTAAAAAATTCTGAATTAACTGACTAAAACAATAACTTATTATTTCATGAAATAACAGGGAATCTTATAGTCATCAAAGCATTATGAAAATTTCCAGAATCAAACTTCTGTTTGTAAGTTTTCAAACAACTTTGGTTCCACTGCAAAATCATTTGCATAACTTGAGTTATGCTCTTTTAAAGTAGGTTGCCTCATGTCAAAACTTAGAACAGACAATCATGTTTTTCGAATGAATTTTGAAAAAATTCAGTTAGATACTTTTAAACAAAATTTGTTTAACAAAAAACCAATTCTTGTAGCTCAAATTGTCCTCATTTTACAGCAGAAAATTTTGCCTAGAGCTATTCCAGCTTTAAACAGATGCATAGATCGATATGGATTTAAAGCTTGCAGTGTCTACTATCATAATCCACACTTAAACATCAAATTATCTCATAATTTGAGGGCTGAGCTTTTGTCAACCACTTTGCCTATGAAATTCTCCAACTTTCTCAAGTCTTCAAATTTCTCCAAACCCCTTAACGCCTCTAATTGCAAAACTAAATAACTCAATCCAATAGCTTATTTACCCCAGAAGACACAAGATTTCTCCCTGAGAAACACGATTCCCCTTCAAAACCCTAGTTTACCAAAACCAAACCCATAGAAGCAGTTCAACGAATCCAACTCTAAAAATTAAGAGATAAAGCAGAAAATTGAAGTTCAAACTCTAAATCCCTGACCTCTTGGATCTTCCAAGTCAAATCCGGAAAAAATGGATGTGCTGAAACCCTGAAACTTTTGATACCGTTGAGTTACTCTCGTTCTCCTCTTCAATTTGTTCAACTGAGATGAACGCAAAGGAGATCTCGATCTTGCTCTTTTTCTTTTGTCTTTTTCTTTATTTTTTCCCCTTTTTCATTTCTTCCTCTCCTTCCTCTTTTTTTCTCTGTCTTTGCTAATTGCCTCTGCAGTTCCACGTTGGAAACCCTGTGAACGCTGTTCTTATATCACTTTTATTATTTACTTTCTTGGGCCTTTACTTCACCAAATTCCATATAACCTTCTTTTTCTTCAACGTTTTCATTTCTCTTTTCACTTTTATATATATATATATATAAACATTATAAATCTTCCTACCATATTTTTTTATTTAATTACTAATCCTTACATAGTATGTACTACATATCTCGTCATTTTTTAATATATTTTTACTAATATTTTAACATGTGGAATGGATAAAATAGATGTTTTATTTTATATAATTATAATTTATAATAAATAATTTATTTAATTATATAATTATATTATAATTAAAATTCATAATAAAAAATATGTTTGGATATATAAATTATATTTTAAATTTATTATAAATGATCTATATTGTAATATATAGATATTTTTTATTATTGATAATTTAAAATCAAAATTTAATGAAAATTAAAATATATATAATAAAAAAAGGTAAATTAAAAAAGTGAAAAATTGAGAAAAAAAATAATGTAAAAATATTCTAGTTGAAAAAAGTTAAACAAGTTATTGTGAAAAAATAATTCTTATAAACTCTTTAGTATAAAGAGCTTGTTGAGTTTGTTTGAAAAAGATATTTAAGGGACTTTCTTTCACTAACTTATAAACTAGTTTTCCAAAAATAAACTTATTTGATAATAAAGTTTATTTTAGAAATTTATAGGTAATTTTCTTAAGTTAATTGAAGTAAAGTTAATTGAAGTAGTTTATCTTCGTTTCTATTTATAAAATTTAATTTAGAACAATTATTTATTTCTTTATATAAAACTTAGTTCATAGTATTTTATATATTAATTATTTTCATATTAAGATACTCCTAATTAAAACATAAAGTCTATTTAAATACAAGTAATAAATATTTTTTAGAGTTCTCAAAAAGAGTACTTTTCAATAAAGAAGTTTTTAAAAACACTTATAAGTTTGTATCAAGACAAGTTCATGTTCTTTTAATTTGATAGAATACATTAATTAAACTCTTTAAAAGACATGCATTACTATTGGTTATAAGAGTAAGCAAGAGTAGCTTTAAAAAATATATATAAATAAAATAAATTTATTGTTATCAATTAGATAAATTATTTTTCTTAATCTTGATAAATTAAGTATTTGGGTCCTCATGATGCTAGTAACATATTTCTCTTAACACACTTACTCTCATTGATTATATTTTATTGAAAACTACAAAATCATAAGCAAATTATTATATAAGATGTGAAACCCATCAAATTTTATGTTTTTTAAAATTTTTGATCATTCACAGTTAGTGTCTTTACAAAAGTGTGTTAGAGAATATGTTATTAATGTTTTTCTTAAGTCTTATAATAGAAAGAAAAATAATATTCTCTTTATTCTCTATTACTACCTTCACTCCTTTTTAATTGTTGATTTTTTAGGAAAAATTTGTTTCTATTTATATGTCATTTTCAAAATTCAAGACTACATTACTTATTGTTTTGGCAATTATACACTTACACCTTACTTAACTTTTAACTAATATGTATTTATTACTAAACAAAAATAAATGAGCATATACTAGGAAACATCAAAATCATTGTATGAAAAATAGAAATTTTATTATGTTTTTTGGTTTATGTATAACAACCTTAAATGACAGTTAAAAAAATGGAGGTAGTATAAGAAAATAAATTAATTTTACACATATTAAAAAAATTAGTTATCTATATTAAATTTCATTATTTTTATAATATTTTTTTTTAAATTATCCTTATTGTAATAAAAAAGAATAGTGCAACAAAAAGTTCATGTATTAAATAAAAAATATCATTAAATAAGATTAAAAAAATAGTAAAAATTTATTTATATTTAAAAATAAAAAATGTGTGTATTTAACGGGCAAGTAGCTTATAAGCTCTTAGTTTTTTTTATTTTCATTAATTTATTTAAAATATTTTTGTACCCTCTTTAATTTAGAAATCATTTTGCGTACATCTTATTATTTCTCATTATCAAATAAATAATTATATTATTTTACAATAATTGACTAACTTATCAATTAATAATATTAAATAATTTAAATTTAATTAATTAATTTATAAACTTCCAGCTTTTATCTTATAACTTATAAGTTTTTTTACTAGTTTATAAACTAATTTTACCATATACACAATATTATATTATTCTAATTTACATGTAGAGAGACATTTAAATATTAAATACCATTTAATAGTATTATTATATGGTAAATATTGAATATTTTTAAAATAATTTTATATCTTAAATGTTAAATATTACTTAATATTTTCTTTATAAAGCATAAAAAAATATTTGTACGAGTTTTTTTGTTGTTGTAAAGATAGGAAATATTACAAAGATGGTCGCAATGAAGATTGAACCTAGGTTTTCATGCTTCTAATTACCCTAACCCCTCCCCACTCAACCATTAGGCTAACCCTAGTGGTTATATTTGTACGAGTATGTATCATTATTCAAACAAAAGGTTAAATACCTCTTTTGGTCCTTTACAATATTTTTTTGTTTCAATTTAGTCCCACTTTAATTTTTTGTCTCAATTTGGTCTCCAATAACTTAAATTAGTGCAATTTGGGACTTCTGTCCAAATGATTTAGACGGAGTTAACTGTTGGCCACGTGACATCTATGTGGATGTCACGTGGATGCGCACGTGGACACCAAAATTCTGGGAAAAACCTGAAATCAGAACAACCCGTTCTAAAACCAGAACTGCTCATTCTGAACCCAGAATGGCCCGTTCTGAACCTAGAACGGGCCGTTCTGCTTTTAGACGGGGTCGTTCTGCTTTAGAATGGGTCGTTCTGCTTTTATAACGGGTCGTTCTGAATTCAGAACGGCCCGTTCCAGAACGCCATGCTTTTTATTGTATTTTTTTTATTATATCTATATTAATAAATATATAATAAATAAAAAATACAATAAATTAATATTGATTTATGAATAAAACTAAAAAAATTCAAATAAGATAAGACCTTCCAAAAAAAAATTTTGATTTGAATTTATCCAGTTCAAAATTTTGACTAAAATGTCGCAATGTATTTCAAAAATTGAAAATAAAATTCAGGGTTTAGGGGTACCTCCTTAAGAACAGGTTGTTATTGTTGGGGTACATCGTCAATGACTTCAAGGAAAAATACTGTTTCGTTTTATCCTTGACTGTATAGTGTCAATTTGGTAGTAAGTGGTTCATTCCAGTTTGACTAACAATGAAATAAAACTTGTTACCATTGTCCTTAGTGATACACTGCATCATCGTTAATGATATATTGTATAGCCCAAATGTTTAGCAATTGAAGTTATTAATCCTCATTAACAATATTACCAAATCTAGTGTTTGAAATGTTTTGTATTTTAGTTTTTTTGCGCATGAAATTCTGAACCAGAACGACCCGTTCTGAAACCAGAATGGCCCGTTCTAGTTACACTGTTGGTGTGTTAATTTTGGACTTGGAACGACCCGTTCCATGTGCAAATTTTACACACCAATAGTGTAACCAGAACGTGCCGTTCTGGTTCCAGGTGTATTCAAATATTTTTGGATCCACCTACGTGACATCCACGTGGCCACCAGTTAACTCCGTTTAAATCATTTAGATGGAAGTCCCAAATTGGAACAATTTAAATTATTAGGGACCAAATTGAGACCTAAAATTAAAGTGGAACTAAATTGAAACAAAAAAATATTGTAAAGAACCAAAAGAGGTATTTAACCCAAACAAAAAATATAAAACTAATATTTATTAGTAATAGGAAATAAATTAATATGTACATAATCATATACTACAACTTTCATTATAAAAAATTGCATTCTAGTATGTGAGAGCTTCTCTCTTCACTCTCTTGTACTCAATCTCAATCCACAATATGGAACCATCAAGTAAAAGTAAGAATTTTGTTGCTTGTTACAAAACGATATTTTGGAACGCGAGTCTATTGAGCGAAACGTGTATAGAAACATGTTTTTAATAAGATATTCTCAACCAACAAGTTTATAGTTGGATTTAGATTTGTCTTAGTTCTTAAATTTGAATTTTATGAATTCAAAAAAAATATATTAATTGTTGTTAAATTTGTTTTTTTGATAATTAATTATCACAAAATTATGGATAATTCGAACCAATGATATAAATAGTAAGTTATCAATAACTTTTCATTATTTTTCCTTTGAAATTTGAATATTTATTTATATAACATTGTGTGAATTTTAATTTATGGACAATTATATGGTACATAACATTAATGTTTTATAACTTTTAAGGTTAAAGGTTCTTTGAGAGTTATATATTGTCTTAAGGTAGTTTAGTTTGGATCATAATGATCAAGTTTATGAAATAGTATATAAGGTTTTTTTTTTTTAAAACGCAAACCTCATAAATTCATATATTGAGAAAGGTTGGAGAGAAGTTAGGGAAGTAAGCTCTAGAGGCAAAGAAAATCCTACTTCTTTTGATTTTTTTGGAGCCTTGTAGGACTCATCCTTAGCTAAGCAACAATAGTAGATAGTTTGATTCGGAGCTTGGAAGTCGAAAATCCGTAGCTAAGAGTTGTGCGGATTTGCAAGTTCTTCTTACTTCTTCCTTGTTTCTTCTTGTTTTCGGGCGATTCAAGGTTAGAGAAGTTTGTTAATTGAATTTTGTTTGTTGTAGAATTGTGGTTTGCAGCCTAAAATCATTATTCATAGTTGTAGTAGTTTGAAATCACAAGATGATGATGTTTGCTGAAAGTGTTGTTCTTGAAGTTATTTTGGAAGATTTAGTGATTTTGAGTTTAGTGGTTGCATATTGTAGTTTGCATTTGAATCATGTCATGCATGTTGCCTATATATTGAATGTTGAGTTGCATCCTAGATTTGATGAGTTATTTGCAAGTTTTGAGCCAAATTGGTGATTCTACTATGTACAATAATCATCATCACGTCAAGTGTGCCTTCATGGTGTTGAACGTGGTTCAAGTTAAGGGTTCTTTGCCTTAATCACTTTGAGCACAAGATTGGTAGTGTCAGGTGTAGATCAACGAGGAGCTCTCTGACTTAGTCATGCCAAACATGGAATGATAGGCATCAGGTGTAATTACTCGAGAAACTCTTTGACTTGGTGACGCCAGGTCCTAAGATGAGTTGTATCAGACATGATCAAAACAAAAACTCTCTGCTTGGACAACACTATATGCCAATTTAGTAGCATCGAGCATGAGTCAGGCAAAGACTCTTTGCCTAAATGAGGCCAAACATAGGTTTATCTACATTAGGCATTATTAACTTAGAGCTTTTTTGCCTCATCCACATCAAGCGCAAGTGGATTGGTATTGGGCGTGAACGAGCCCGAGGCTCTTTACCTAAATGATTCCAAGTGAGGTAAAGATGGCGTTGGGCATGGTTTGCTAAAATAAAAATTAATTTTTTTAGTTGTCTAACTATTAAAGTATGATGATTCATTTGTATAAATGATGTTGTATGATTATAGTTCATTATGCATTGATATAGGATGATGTATGATGATGTTTAAAGTTACTTTAGTTGTATGTTGCTTATGGATGAGAATTGATTAAGTTAATTAAGTTGCAAGATATATGTTGTTTTAATTTGTATGTAGTAATTTGATGAAAGTTGTTAAGTTGTATAATCATGTGGTGATGAGATACATGTCTTAGTTAAGATACATAAAAACTAGAGAAGAGTAAAAATGTTTTGAAAATTAAAATATTTCATTGTGTGGATATAAGTTGTAATGCTCCAAGAGCTTAGAGTTGAAAATCCTTTAGTAAGTTATCTTTTGAATGTGCACTTGTTTTTAAGTTTTCTCCTCTAAATTTTATGTTGAAACAATATGGAGGCCAAGTCGAGTCATACTAATTATAAAGCGACCAAAATGTTGATCCGTATGAGGCAAGGTCGAGCCATATATGTAAAGTGACCAATTGCTTAAAGTATGAAGTCAAAGGGTAAAATCCTTAATTGATTACTAGAAAGGTGCATAGTATTTGGAGGATAGTCGACAAACTAATTTCATATGAGACTTAGATATGCGTGTTAAGGTCGTGATAGGCTTATACTCAAGTTGTTCTACCTTGACAGTGGTACTATAATTTCCTAGTTTGAGTAGTGAAACCTGAGAAATCACTTTAAATTGTTTAACAAGTAATTCGAGATGCCTAATAACATATCTACCTGATCTAGTTGCAATAGGTCAGTTGTAGTGATTCGATAGGGTCTAACTACTTAAATTGTTCACTTACGTTGTAAGAGATCTTTGTAGGTTGATATGTGTGATGACGTGCTAGTTGTTTAATGTGGTTCACATTGATAATGTTGTTTGTGTTGTAAGTTGTTGCATTATTCTCATGTTGTTGACAAGTTGAAAAGTTGTTAAGTTATGTTGTGTTGAGTTGTATGTGGTGATTGAAAGTTTTAAGTTGTATATGTTGATTAAATGTTGTAATTGTTGATGATAAGTTTAGGTCGTGCTATGAATTAACTCTATGTTGCTTAAGTTGAATGTGTTGTATAAGTTGTACATTTATGTTGTTGTATTGATTTTTTCACAAAATTACCCTTTTTTGTTGTGGTTGGACTGTAATAATCATATTTGATATGAAAGCAACTCATGATTAACTTTGTGGCTTGGATATTGGTGGATGGTTATGCTAGAAGTGACCTATTTTGTGTATACTGTTCTGATGCAGTATTTGTTGTATAAAGACGTTGACCGATGATAGGATTGTTTTGTTCAGTTTTGTATATTACATGTATATTATATATGTATAGGATATGCATATAACTCCTTAAGGAACTTTATGTTTTTAGTTATATTGGCAGGAATTATTTTACGTTTTTTGTACCTAATTTATATTTGTTGCATGAATGTCCAAGTGATTATTGCATGAGAACCCTAATATAATTGAGTAGTTTATGTTTTTTATTGTGTAATTATTGTGTTATATTAAATATAATAATTTATTTTGTCATTACAATTTCACGCACAACCTTCCTAATTAGTAAAAACAATCTTTTTTATTTTAAATTATTCTATTTTTATATACTTGATACTTTTAGTGATTTATTTCATTTATTTTTCTCAATTTATATTTGATTAATAGCGAAAGACTTATTTCTCAAAATAATTTTTATTTTTTTTAATTGCTTATTTCTTTAAATTTATTCTCTTTTTGTCTTTATCACTAAATTATTATTATTAAAAAAATAGTCAACTACTAAAAATAACTGTATTTCTTATTTAAAATTCAATATAGTTGAATATATTTGTTTATTATATAAATTTTAAGTTTAATATAATTTGTATGATAAAAGTCATATATTTGTTACAAAATCAATTACATGTAACTAAACATTTATCTGTAGAGGTTAGTAATTAATAGTGTTATAATTTGACATCCACCGGCATAAGAAAAATAAATTAGGTATAGAGCTGTCAAAACGGGTCAGTCCGGTCTATGTGGATCGGCCCACCTTGACCCACTTAAAAAATGAGCCAACCTAATCTGGTCCACTTTTGATTTTTTCAAAAAAAATTTGGCCCGGCCTAGCCCACCACAGATTGGTGAGTTATACGGGCCAGCCCACCAGCCCACCAAAAATTAAAAAAAAATTATCAACAAAATTAAAATTTTAAATTAATTATAAATTAACATAATAGTCATAAAATTAGTATTATTAATAGTCATAAGTCATGACTCATCATACAAAATTAAATACAAATCATGATAAAAGTCTAAAATAAAAATTTTTAATATCCTATCATACAAAATTAACTATAAATCATACTTAAATTTTTATTGTAAGAAAAAATGGTGGGTTGGTGGGCTACCTGACCCACCACGGGTTTAGTCCGGGTGGGCCGGATCAAAGTGAGCCAGATTGAGATATACTTACCTACTATAAAACTTTAACTTTTTTTGCCCGACCCAGCCCGTTTTCAAGATGGACCGAGTTGGTCCACGGATCCCGACTCAGTTTGACGGCTCTAATTAGGTATGAGAATTATCCACTATGCAACGAAGCCGGCAATTTGGCATGTTCTGTAGTATTACATCAGCGCCACGATTTAGAGTTAGACTTCCAAATTTCCATTCCCCATATGTATGCTGAACAACTTTTCAGGGAAAATGTGGGATTAAATTCAATGCATTTACCCTTTTGTTATTTTTATATCTTCTTTGCTAAATATTGGAAAAACTCCATCCCTCTCTGCACTCAAAAGAAGAGTCCACTCAATCCAGGTTGTATTGGGAGAATAAAATGAATCTTGATCTTATCAACATATATCTTAATCGAGGAAAAAATAAATAAAAACTAAATGAGTTTAATAATAATAATTTGAAAATATTAAACATATTTAATATTTACTCTATTTAGTAAGTAGGGGGATTTTTAAGAAGAAGAATTATTAAGATGCAAAGTTATTCAACTTTTAGAAAAGGAAAAAAATCAATTTGATAACATACGAGAGAATTTTTATATTATTAAACTAGGGTATTTCTGTTAGAATTTTTTATATATTGGGAAATAAACTGAACACAACAAAACAAAAATAAACTAGAGTCAAACAAAAGAAACATCGATGACATTGACTAAAAGTTCATATGGAACAGCTGCACTGTATAAGAATTCCAAAAAATGAAAGATTGACTTGAAGATGATTGTTTTTTTTTTTAGTCAATTAGTCTGCACAACTATTATTCTTACGATGAATATGTTGTAAACGAACTCGCCAATATTAAATAAGAGTAGTTTGGATATTGATAATAAGTGTTTTATAAGGATGAAACCTTTATTATAGTGACATCTTGGACAAAATTTTCTATTAGAAACTAAGGACTATGTTCTCGAAGTACAAAAATAATGTTAATTAATGATATTTTAGCTAACACTTTTATTTACTGGTAAAAAATTTGATGGAAAATAAATTGTAATTTCGTATCTCATTGAGCCACTCTTCTTATTTAAAGGAATGTTGTCTTTCTCACAATAAAACTAAACAAATAAGAATAATTAATTATATAAAAAGTATTATATATAAAATTTTAAATTATACAAAAGTTAGAGGGGACCGAGACCCCAAGCCACTAACTTAGGTCTTTCCTTGTGGGTTGTTGCATGATTAAGTTAATAACAAATAGTTTATTAATCCAAGGGTTGTTAGAATATATTCTCTAACTCATGTTTTTATTAATTAAAATTTGTTAAAAATTATAAATCCACTAAATAGGTATAAAATTAAACAAATAAGATCAACTTAATGATGGGAGATATAAATAATATGTACAAATTTTTATGTTAGAGTTTGTAGGTGAGCTTGAGATGGATTAAAAAGGCTTGAAAATCCTAAAATTATGAGCAACAAAGATTGTCTTTATCATAAATCCACTTAGTGGTTTTGAAATGACTGAGTGAAATTAGAGATAAAAATAAGGGTATCTCTGAAAGAAATTTGCTAAGTGAATTTGAAAGGGTTGAGCAGTTTAGGTTGAACGATTTTTAAAGAGCTAAGTAGAATCGAGGTATAAACTACTTGATTCAAGATCCATTAAGCGAACATTGAGCATATCAATTGCTTTTTGAATTTGACTTTATTATTTTCATAAAAGTTGTAGTCCTAAATGTTATATTTCCAATAACTTTAGAATCACCTAAAAATAAGGTTTAGAATGCAAGTTATAACCTTTTTAATAAATAAAAGCTATCGGTATTAAGGAAACTATTGTAAATTTTGTGATTTTTGGTATAATAGATGATGGAGTTATAATTTGAAGTCTTCATAAGAGTTGTAAATAACCTTTTTAGCTTTCATATGAGATACAGATAAATTTGATTGGATTAGTGGAACTCCAATTGTGTTGTGTTATGTGGAAGTTTTCATTGTATACTAGTTGATAATTACATGTTGTAAATAATATATGTTAATTTCCTTATAGCATATGGTAATATATGATATCCTTAAGTTATTAAATGTTGAAATATGATGAATTGTTGATATGAATAATGATGTATTATGATATTTAAAGTTGTTTATAGATGATAATTGATGAAGTTTATTAAGTTGTAAGATGTATGTTGCTTTAAGATATTAAAGTTGAAAGTTATTTACTATTAGAGTTGTATGATGTAAATTTGCTCAAGTTGATAAGTTGTTATATTATAAGCATGTGGTATAGATATATGTTTGTGTTGAGATACATAAAAACTAGAGAGTAAAATTTGTTTTAGAAATTAAAATATTTTATTGTGCAGATATAAGTTGTAATGCTCTAAGAGTTTGGTAGGTACCCTTCAATAAGTACGCTACCTTCTGAATGGGTGGTTGTTTTTAGTTGTCTCTTTTAGATTTTATATGGTATTTATATGTGGACAAAGTTGAGACACACATATATAAAGTGACAAACCGAATAAAGTATGAAGTTAGAGACTTAGTCCCTAATTGAGTATTGGAATGACATACTACTTGGAGGGTAGTTGGTGGGCTGATCCCATAAATGACTTAGTATTGAAAGATAATATCTTGGTAAGCTTGTACCCAAATTATTCTACCTTGACAGTAGAATTAGACTTTATAATTTAAGTGGTGAAACCTGAAAAATCAAATTAAATTGTTATACATGTTCTTTATGAGACCCAAAGTTATTTATACCTAACCTAGTTGCGACAGGTAAAACTGTTTTTTGTGATGATATTTTTGTTGTGTTTTAAGTGTTAAGATGTGATGTAATGGTGTTGTTTATGAATTGACACATTGAGTTGTTTTTGGCGTTGATGAAGTTGTTTATGTTGTATTATTATAAGTTGGTGTTGTGAGTATATCTTGATTCTTTTCACAAGTTTACCTTTCTTTTTCCTATGGTTGGAATTGTTATGATCAAATTGGTATAAGAGTAAGACAATGATTAGTAAGATTACTTGGATGTTGGTGGTGAGTCACACTGGTGTTAACTACTTTTGTTGTAGCTGCTTTTATGTAGTGGTCTTATATAAATACAACCGATATTTTAGGGTTTATTTTGTATACAATATTTACTTTATTGTGTATGTAGTATATATGTACACAAACTTTTATAGTTTTATTCCCCTTACATAATAATGTGGTACGAGATTAAATACTTGTTGCATGATAATCCTAGACAATTGAATATTATTCTTTCTTTTCGTTGCAAAGTCACTAAATTATAGTAAGTGTGATGACTTTGTTAGGTCATTATAGATAAAGTTTGCAAATTTTTAAAAAATTTAAAAATTATTTAATACTCTATTTCTTAAATTTAAATTAACGGATAGTCATAAAAATATTTTATACGTTGATTTGAAATAATAAAATGAAGTATCAAATAATTTTTAAATTTATAAACTTACACATTAAGAACTTTTAATTTAGTAGTGGAACATTGAAATTTGATATAAACACATGAATTATTAAATGAAGTAAGTTTAAAACTTTCTATTGAACTAATTAAGTGAATCTCTCTCCATATATATATATATATATATAAATAATTCACTAAATTTATATTTTTAATAAATTTTAACTAATAAAAAAAATGTTTAAAAGAATGAGAAAGATGATATTCCTAACATTTCTCTTAATTTGTAAAAAAAAATCTTTTCATTCAATTATGTGGCAGGGAAATAATGTAAAGTGAAACGCAAAAATAACTTTTTTCAATGTGTTGTTAATTTCTCTTCCAGGACTGAGGACATAAACTCGGAGTCAACTTTAACCAATTAGACAGTTAATAAACTATGTGATACTAGCCTTGTGAAAAGAAAAAAAAAATTATGTAATACGAGTTAAATTTAACCTTAAACAAAGTAAATGACAAGATGATATATATATATATGGGTTATAATAACACTTATGTAACTTTTTGTTAAATATTGCACTGTTCAATAATTTTATATTAATTATTAAATATGAATTTTGTAAATTCAATTATTAGATTGAAAGTTCATATCTCTTAGATCACATATACAAAATTTTATATTAATTCAAAATAATTTGATACTTTATTTTTATAAAATAAAATTGACGTAATATATACATTTTAAAATATACTAAAATATGAATACTTTGATTACCTTCAAGTTGTTGTTTAATTTTAACAAATTTTGATATTAACTTATAAAGTAATATGAACTTTCAATATAATAGTTGGATTTACAAAATTCACATTTAATATAAAATTGTTGAACAATGTAATACTTAGTAAAAGTTACACCGGTATTATTATAAGCCTCCTCTCTCTATATATATATAGATTGTAAAAGCAATTTTATATTTAGATGCATTAAGATTAATTATATTAATTAATTATTTTTACTTTTTTTTTAAAATTAGATTGAGTTTAATAGTCAAATAAATAAATTAAAAAGTAAAATCATATCAAATTTATGCGTGTCATTTCATGGATCAACCTGGCCCATGTTGAGCCATCGAATCAAATTGGTCTAATTATATTTAAAAACTAAATATATCTTTTACAATTAAAAAGAAAAATAAAAATTATAACAAGATTAAAAGGATTAGTAACAACAATAGACTATCTTTTTATGTTAAGTGGAGTTTTTATTGTATCTAAATCAACCTTCATATTCAAAATATCATCAACATTCAAAATTAAACAAGTATACTCATTCAATTTATAGTTCACACAATAAATTATAAAGCAATAACATGCTAACATAATTCTTAGTATAATTCACAAGTAACAACAAGGCAAAATTCAATTCACAAATTCTTTGTTTGCACAACATAAGTATTAAAAAATAAAATAACATAATTAGTATTTTGTAAGAGTTAGGCGAGGGTAGCACCAACAATAGACAATAACCCAACAGATGATAACTGAAATGAGATAGAAAAAATATCATAAAAAAAAGACTTATCAGATAGTAAATATATTTAAATAATTGAGTAGAAAAAAATCATATCATAAAGAGAAATAATGTTTCTTATAAAGTAAAATGGTACCTTATAATTATGCGCTATGAGCGATGACGTTGTGTCATTATCATCACCTCATAAGCACATATGTAAACGTGATTGTGTCTTCAGAGATGATGAGTCACGGAGTCAAGTCATTAAGAGGATAATATGATTATGAGTACGACAAAACTTTCAAAATAATTAATCTTAACTCTAAATTTGTAAGCACAAGTCAATTAAAAATAATAAAAAAAATATTACTATTCTAAAATTAATATATTTTATTATATTATTTTATAACACATTACATATTTATATTAATTTAAATTATTTCAATTATTAATTTATCGACTCAATCCATAAACATATGAATCAAACTTAAGACCGTTTTACTTGTTAAACTTAACATATCATACCAAAATTAATAATATAATTTTATTTAAGCTATAATTTTAAAATTATACTTAACCTGATTTTCTAGGTAACCGGACTCAAATCGAAAGCACTACTAAAATCTAAACATGTTTGTTTAACCTCCAATTCCGATATACATGCATATTAAGTTTTTAAAATTTTGAAAATTTAACTTTAAAACTTTCAATTTGAAAATCAATAATTCCACTCACATATTCCTTAGTTGTGGATGAAATGGAACTTGACTAACACAGTGATTGTTCACCCGACAAGGTGCATGTGAACTTGTACCTGTATGTTGTGTCCAACTATTAGTTATTATTAAATGACTCACAATGTTGTTAACCAGGTTACAATAATGGTTAAGGAAAAAATACAAAATATTTATGTAAAAAATTATTTATCATATAAAATCATACAAATATTTAGATATTTTATTTTAAAGCAATTAAAATATACTAAATTCCATTTAATTTAATATATTAATTTAAGGAAATAATATTTTATTTTATTGATAAAAATTGAACAAATTCATTATTTATTATTGTATTATGAATCAAAATACACAATTTATAAAGTGAAACACTATGTACTTATGATGCATTGTATATCATAACAATTTTTACATGACATTTACTTAGGAAAGTTGCATTAACCTCTCGCATGAAGTATAGATTTAGATAACATTTACTTAGGAAAGTTGCATTAATCTCTTCTTTGGCATGAATTTCATTAACCTCTTATTTCAATAGTTATAAGACTTGTCTCAGGATACATGACATCGATTTAGTGTTCATACATTCAATTTTTACTTGTGATAAAATAATGATTGACCAATAAAAAATACATCCCAAGATTACATATTAATCTTTAGTTATAAATTTTGAGACTCTGTGTGAACTATGTTTATTAAAAAAAAATCATTAGTTTTAATTGTTTTATCTTTTTTTTTTGTTTAAATATGTTTTTAGTCCCTCAAATTTAAGATAAATTTGTTTTTGGTCCCTCAAATTTAAAACTACTATTTTTAGTCCCTGTAATTTTCAAAAATTTTGTTTTAGTCATTTCGGTTACCAATAACATATTTGAAAGTGACTAATTAAGACAGTTATGCAATATCAATCAAATTTAATGTGATATTTTCACTCATAGAAATATCAATAGGTAGATTTTATGCAATAATATTTGAATAAATTTCTTAACAAAATTTGATTATAAGGACTAAAATAAGATTTTTTGAAGTTACAGGAACTAAAAACAATAATTTTAAATTTGAGGGACCAAAATCAGATTTATCCTAAATTTGAGGGATTAAAAATATATTTAAACCCTTTTTTTATATATATATTTGTTATACATTTGATAGTGTTTGTGTTTTAAGGAGGAAAAATGTTGAAAATTGAAATACGGAAAATAATTTTTAATGACGAGAGAAACACTTTAAAAGAAGAAAAAGAATTTTGGAGCTTATGATGTAGTTCATGGACATAAGAATTTTCTCACGCCCGTGAACCTCTCCGATAACACAGTCAACCAGAAGAGTTCATCATTGCGAGAAATTTTCACACCAATGAACCTCTCAAGAGCAAAGACCATAAGTTCAAGCAGAAGAATTTCTCAAGTTGTGAATAAGGTCTCATTTTCCATTTTGGATAAGAAAATCTCATGGTTGTTAGAAATTTTCACAAATGTGATGCAAATAATTGCAATTTTTTTTATTATTGTTGGGCTTTGAGCCCCTTTTTAATTTTTTAAAATAGTATCTCGCAAGGACATTCCAAAAAGAAATTTCGGATTAGTTCTTGCCATCTATTTTTTTTCTTCTTCAAATTCTATCATTTTACTAATATAAGTTGTTTTATTAGAATGAATATTTGTTTACGATATTACAACTCCTATTTTATTTTCTTCTTTTTAATTTTTTCTATTTTTTTCTAACAACTTTTTCTTTTAGCATTCAGATCCTTTTTTTTTGTCAATGAACAATTTGCCATTTTTTTTTGTTTTGAATTGGAATGTTGCTTCGGATTTTTAGGGTTTAAGGTCCATGATTCAAATTTTTAAACCTATTGTCCGGATAGATTGATTCAAGTCTCAAATTTGGTAATTTGAACCCTAAACTGTAAAAAAGTAAGCGCTTTAATTTATCATCTTTAAGCGCTTTAATTATAGCTTTATGGCCTTTTTAATGTGTTGTATTTCATTTCTGAAACCGTATGCTCAACCTTCTCCATTGATTCTCTTATTCTTCATGGAGGACTTCGTGACTTCAGAAATCATATTATTGTATTTGTTTCTCTTTTCCTGTTTTTCAGTCTTCTATTTTCTATTTCTTACAACGACTCAATAATGAGCACGAATGCACCACTACACAACTTGTGAACTCCAATTCATCATATTTGTCTCTAACAATTATGTCTTTTCCCTTTCTTTCTCAAACTCCTCTTCTTATTTATTTATTTTTTTAAAATTGTACAACTGCTTCATTTCTTTTCACTCTGTAATTCTTGATCTCCGAAAGCAGCATTGTTTTTTCTTTTATATTTTACGTGTGTGGGTGTTTCGTATAACAGGCTTAGAATCTGCATTTGCGTGATTATTTCCTTTATTTTTACCTGCTTTGTTATTGTGTGTATATTTTTCTTAAGATTAATTACTCTTTTAAGTTTAATGAACTTTACCTTTTTGTTTTAATAATTAAAAATATTAAATTTTAATATATATACATATAATTTTTCATCCTTTTAGTCTCAATAATTACAACAATTTTATATTGTAATCCCTATAAAAAATAGACATCAGAAACTAAATGATACCAAAAATATATATATATATATATATATATATATATATATATAAAACTAAATATAGAGATTTAAAAAATAAAAATTATGAAATTATATCGACAAAAAACTAATTAACCTTTTTTTTTATCGGCCTCTGGTGTTTAAAACTAAGAATCAAACTGCATGTTTGCAAGCATTACTATTAAGTCATCCCAAAAAGGATATCTGGGAATATGAGATACTTCCAAGTACCAACCATTTCTAAAGCGCTGTCACCTTGGTGTTTCATGTAGCTATCTGTTTTTTTCATTTACATTCCAAATGCCCCTGTAATGTGTTATAATAAACTTGTCTTAGTTTAAGATCCAAACAGGAGTGTATTGCCCTGATAGTTTATGTCTATCTACCATTTTGGTGAGCAGACCACAGTCGATATCTTATGTAGTTACACATTTAAGCAACTTTAAGGGCGTGTTTGAATACCCGATCAGTTTAGTTGAACACCAATGACCAGAGAGACATGGATTGGTGTTGAAAGAGCATTAGACGGTTAAAAATGAGTAAAACAAACACGCTATAAGCATCCATCAACAATCATCTTATTTCTAGTAACGTAAATTAACTAATGTCTTAGTGAAATATGTTCAATGAGTAACTTCCTATTATGATGACAACTTAAAAAATAAAGACGAAGACAAGATCTGACAAGGATGATTTCTCTGAGGTACAAATAAATACCAACAATCATCATGACTCAAAGCAGCTTAACACCAGCTTCCCTGAGAGAATCAATAACCGCTTTAACCTTACCATGATACTTCTGTTCTCTCTTCAAGTGAACAGAAACGGCAGGAATGTCCTTAAGCAAAAGGCGTTCTGCTAGTATCTTCCCAATCTTTGCAGCTGCAGCCACATCACGACTAGTTTCCAAGCTTGATCTCAAGGCTTTCTCCTGTGAACTTGCTGAAGAGGCTACAGTAGCTGTTGGGGTGTGAATCACCTGCGCACTCACGTACTTATTGGTAAAATGCATCTTCAGAACATAAGGTTTGAGAAATTTTGTAATCCTTGGAGGCCTCACTGGAGGTGGGATAACCATATCTGTTTTACAATATAATCCTCGTTAATAAGTATATAATTAAAAAAAATCACTTTTTCATATCATATTTTTGGCATATCACATATAACTCAAGAAACCAATATATATCTAACTATATATTAGAACACTGTATATCAAACGAGAAGGCAAGCATTTCAATTATTCAATATACATACAAAATATAAGTTCATTTCATGTTTTGACTATCTAGTGAATGCAAATTGCAAAATATCAACTAAATATAATCCCCCCCCCACTACCCCTTTTTCAACATTCCTCCACTGGTTATATCTGTCATGTAAAAAATGCAAAATTACTTGAGAATATATCTAACTATCTATCATGTTTTGTTAAGCGCGTGCTGTAAGAGTTCTAGAACTTGCAAAAGATCAGGTAGCTTTAAAAGAAAGTGCAAGTTTTAATAATTGGGGGAGTGGCAAAGCAAGGGTAGGAGAGGAGCATGGGGAAATCACCTAAACATGATCAACAAGTGTAGCCAAAAAAAACATGTAAAAGTAAAACATTAAAAATGAAAAAAAAAAAAACCCATTTCTTAATAAAAGGATTTCATTGGCAACTTTAATCAAATAGTTGAAACGCAAAGTCGTGGGCATTGCTCAACAGGCTAAGGAACAATTGTAAGAAATGGAAGGAGGTGGAGTAACGCAAAATTTGAATTGAGAGAGAGAGAAGGGGAAACATACCTGGTCCAAAGATAGGACTCCAAAACAACACAAGGTTAAGGGTACCTTGCTTCTGCACTCACTTTGTGAAACAAATATTTCTGTCTCCGTCCTAATTATTTGTAATAACCTTCATGAATAATAACTTTTCAAAGCAAAATCATTCATATCAAATTTATAGCAATTCAAAACAAAAATAACAAAGTGGAATGATCTAACATTATTCACATCCCTAATAGACGAGTGAGCCTACTAAGACTCAATGAGGTCACCCCAAAATACACATACGTGCAGTAAACTTTCAAACCACTATACATTTTCATCTCATTTTTCTCATAAGTAATAACACTTTTTTTCATATTTTTCTCCAAAGTAACATAGTTATGTTACCACTTCTCATTATAATTCGGCAAAATCCAAATCATCAATAGCTCCACCAATGCATATATATACCACAATGATTAAGTATATAAGTCCAAGCTACTAGCTAGACATTAATCTCAACTGCCCTAGTATACATCCAGGGCCATGCCTCGATTGGCAAGCTCAGCAGACCAAGTTATATATGTGGGGTCATGAGTCAACTAGCAAGCTCAACCTAGCAACCATAACATACATTTCGTATGTAAGATTAAATTTTGAAAATTTCCAGTTTGATACTTTCAAACAAATTTTGTTTCACCAAAAACCCATTCTTGTAGCACAAGTTATCCTCATTTTACAGCAGAAAATTTTGCCCAAAGCTATTCCAACTTCAAACTGATGCATAGATCGATATGGATTTAAAGCTTATAGTGCCTACTATCGTAATCCACACTTTAACATCAATTTATCTCATGATTTGAGGGCTGAACTCTTGTCAATCACTTGGCTTGTGAAATTCTCTAACTTTCTCAACTGTTCAAATTTCTCCAACCACCCTTAACCCCTCCTCTATTAGCAAAACTAAATAACCCAATCCAATAGCTTATTTACCACAGAAAACACAAGACTTCTCCATGAGAAACACGATTCCCTTTCAAAATCCTAGTTTACCAAAATGGCAAAACCAAACTCACAGAAACAATTCAACGAATCTAACTCCATGAATTGAGAGAAAGAGCAGGGGATATAAGTTTGAACTCTAAATCCCTCACCTCTTCGATCTTCCAACTCAAATCCGGAAAAAAAAATGGATTTTGCTGAAACCTTGAAACTTTTGATAGCGTTGAGTTGCTCTTTTCTCCCCCGTCCTTCCTCTTTGGCTTTGCTAATCGGACCTGCTGTTCCACGTTGGAAACCCTATGGATGCTGTTCTTGTATTTCTCTCACTCTCTCTCTCTCTATATATATATATATGCTAAAATAAAATAAAAAAAAGAATGTTATTAGGAATTATGTATAATTATCGAAATTAAAATGGAAAGATAAAAATAGACACTAATAAGACAACCTCTTTTATTATTAACAAGTGAAAATAAGGCTCATAAAAAAATGAAAAACAAAAAATAAAAATGATGAAAATAAAAAATGTACGAGTAATTTCAGAATAATGAAGTAATTAAAAAATTAATTAAATGATAAAAAGTAGTTAAATAAATTAGTTAAAAGATAAAATGGTTAAAAGAATTTGAAGACTAAAATAAAATATTTTTTTTTATATACATGTTATAGATTATAGATGTAAAAGTATAAAATTGTTTGTATGGTTATTAAAAATTATATATAGTTATTAATAATAAAAATAGACATTAAAAAGGATATTTTTATTATTAGTGTAAATTAATTATTATTTTTAATATATATTTTCATAAATTATTTAATCAATAAAATAAAAAAAATATTTATTAAAATAGCTAATTGTTTTAATAAAGTTATATAAAAAAATTATATATTTATTATCTTTAATTTATGAATAACAATCTTAAAATATAGATATTTTTGAGCTTATTTGTTCAATTACCCTATTTTTTTTCACAACTCTTATTGTTGGATTAAATATAATCTTAAAATTAATTAAAAAGATTAAAAATATATTATTCTTTTAGAAAAAAAATTGCAATAAACTTAGAATTCATTTTATATTATCTTAATTTTCTATCATTCTTAGTTATTCCATGTTAAAAGTATAATTAAGTTTATTTGAAGTTTTTTCTAACTTATTTTTTAAATAATAATTCTTCTATGATAAGTTGTGTATTATTGTCTATGGAGAATACAGAGATATTATAAGGAAAGTTGAATTGTGTCATTAGAAAACTCACACTTTTCAAAAATAGTGAAGTAGTAATTTTATGAAAAAGTGTAGATGAAAAGTTAAGAGACTAAATATATGAGATTTTTATACTAGTTCGTTTCAATCATTGAGACTATCTTTGATTATTGATCCAACTAGATCAGGTTCTGCTATCTTATATAAATACAAGTATTCTTTTTCCAAAATACTTCTGATTCAAATCTAAATATTCTTTGACTTGTTTTTTTAAGCAATTACCTAAGTATTTTTTAAACACAAAGTCTCTCTACACTTTAAAAACAAAGTATTTTTTTTGACACAAAGTTTCTTCAGACTTTAACATTAAGTAATCTTTTATAGTCAAACCTCTCTAGACTCAAAATAATAATACTAAGTTTTTGAGTAAAATCTAACAATGTTATTTTTTGTTTTACTTTCAAGGCGTGATACAACTAATACAATACAAAGTTATCTTATAGAAAGAAAGAATATGATCAATAGTTGGTTCAATTTTTTATTATTATTTTTTTTGAATCATCATGTTTTCTTATACAAGTGCTTCAATGAAGATAATCGTTGTAAATCCTCGAGCATCTCTCACTACTTGTTTCATTTGTCTTCATCTTTGTTCCTTATGGAAAGAAATGTCCGTTGGTGCATTAAATACTTTCACCAAATAGTCACTTATTATTCGATCAAGAAAGTTACTTATCATCTTTTAAGTATTGAGTGATTATAACCATGTGTGTGTCGGGTTAAAACAATCTTGAACAACTTTATCTGACGCTTTTTTGTGATTTGGGGGATCTATTATTCTTTTTTTGACACAAAACATGTCTCTTGTTTCTTTTAGTGAATGTGAGTACCAAGAAAGTTTTTGTTTATTTGATCTATTGAGGAATCATATAAACACAAATAATTTAATTATTGGACATTATAAATGATATAAAATCAAAGTGCATCTTTCGAACTAAGTGTTTTGTTTGACTAGATAACTTATTTGTTTTAATGCTTTGTTCATAAAACTTTTCTCTAGAAAAATATTTATGTTTGTTGACATTAAAATTTAAAAACTTAAGGGGTTTAAAAATATTTTGACCAAACAATTTTTCCCTTTTTTTATAGTGACAAACATGTTTTTGATAAGAGAAAATTTTCGATGTACGAATCTATTTAAAAAGACGAATTGATCTTTTCTTAAAGATTTAAATTTTTTTTTTGTAAGATCAAACACAATAATGTCTTTGCTTAGATATTTGAAGCTTTTATTATAGCAAAAATCTTATTAGAAACATTATAAGAATTTGCTTAAAATAGAGCAAAACAATCAACGTTATATCAAAACAAATATTTGTAACAAACATAATATAGTTATTCATAACAAATCATACATTTCAAAGTATATATTCAAGCAAATACATATATTAGAGTATTATGTATTTATTAAAGTAAGAGATCAATATGTTAAAAATCTAAAGTTATCAAAGTTAGAGTTAAGATTAAAGAAAATATTGTACTAAAGTAAATACACTCCTCTTAAAATAGAGCATTAGTTTTAGAGCAAAATAATTGTTCAAAAACAATAATTGTTTAGAGCATATGTTCAATAGAAAAATTAACAAAGGATTTATCAAAATCAAATATACTACTCCCCCTTTTAGCACTAGCAAAAGTCAATACAAAACTATTCATCTTTGTCTAAGTTAATCTCCATGTTAAGTCTGGTGAGCAACTTCTTAAATTTATGTTGATAGCATATTAGTCGTTAGTATGAAGCACATAGAGCTCATACGAGAAAGCCAGACAATAAAGTTAGAGTGTTTTCATAGTCATTTTGAGATGGTTCAAGTGTAGACATAGTCGGTTTCAATGTAGTAGAAAAAAGCGAAGTAGATGGAGTTTCAGGGTAGAGTAAACAAAAATAATATATAGGAAAACAAACAAAAAATGAAAACTTAAAGGGAATGGGGTAGCAAAATGTGTGACATAGTTGGTAGAGAGTATTGCTTATAGAGGGAAAGGTACTACTAGGAGTTGGAGTCTCTAGATAGTACCGACCAATCAGATAAATGAAATACTCCTTATTTGTGCTAAAAGCACTAGATTGATGAGATCAACATATCTCATATACCTCACATCCTTGAGATATTTTTTATTTTTCTAAATTTTATAAACATTATTTTTAATTATTATAAAATATTTTTGTTTTTCATAAAGTGAATAAATTTTTATTTTTATTTTTATAATTTATATATATATATATATTATTTTTATATCTTAAAATCTAAAATTACTATTTTTAAGTCTCTAACAATTCTATATTTTGTCTCCAAAATATTGAAGTTAAGTGTTGATTTCAACCGCATTAAATACTACTTATAATAAAAACTTCATAATTCATGAACTTTTTTACCCTTCTCAAAATTATCTCTACTCCCTTAAAAAAAAAAGAATTACCTCTACTAAGTAAGAATACGTGTATAATATTGTCTTGAAAATAAAAAAGCCTTAGAATTACCTCTACTAAGTAAGAATACGTGTATAATATTGTCTTGAAAATAAAAAAAGCCTTACTTCCAAGTTACAAACCATATGATGATGTATTAAACGTGTAGTAGTATATTGGCAGAATGTGAAAATAGAAAGGAAGTAGAGATTTTTGTAGTAATTTGTGGTTAGTAAAAGGGTACACAAAGAAAATCAAATAACAGTTATTATTATTTAAAAAAAAAATAAAATCGGAAGGCCCCAACAACAACAACAGCCAGGAGGATCTTCTTGTAAGGAAGTGGCACACACAACACAACACAACCCATGATTTCCAATTCTACGCCTCAAACATTGTATCCCTGCCATGCCCTTAATACGCTACCTTTGTAAGTTTTCGTTTTTCTTCCATTTTAATTCTCAACATTTTTCTGGGGTGTCATTGCGTGAATTTAAACTTCAACATAGATTTTGAGACCCCTTTATAGAATTCTAGTTTAATTCGAAATGGGGGTTGTGTCCCATGGATTAGATCATTCTTACTATGCCAACAGAATTGACAATGAATTTGGTTCAATCAGAAGGGTGAGATTTCATGGCAGATCTAATGTTTTAGCAATTTCATGTTATGGGTTTAAAGTTGTATTATGGTTCCATCTGGAATGATTTCCGTCTTGAACTGGTTTTATTTTGATTTGATTAATATGTGTGTGTATATATATATATATATTTATTTGAACGTGTAACCTCTGTGCCTCTAATGGGATCTTTCTATGTTCCGGTGTACTTTATCAGAGAGAGAAATGCCTTTGAAGTTTCAGCTCACAAATGAAATATACGAGTTTGAGTGAGAGGAACCAGAATCTACATTCATTAACCTCTAATCTACCTGATTCAATGAGTAAGTGTTCCTGTACAGCTTAATTTCTTTTCCTAATTTATAAGCTGTGAAAAACTTAGTAACCAAATGGTTGGATTTTACTTGTGGTGGAGACTTAAATGTTATTACTGTTGGTTATAATTGATCAATTGAGATATAATGTTAATCTATGCTACTGATCTGTGCTGTAGACCATACATTGTGTCTGCTGTGCTGAAAGGCTTGAAAATGTTGTTTGGTTTGCTTTGAGATTCAGTCTTACTCATTTTCTTTGGAATATATGGTTAGAGTTCTTTAACAGGCAGACCTTTGCTAGGATAATTTTCAAAAAATTTTATACATCCCTATTACTCTGAATTAGGGCCTCTTTCTAAATGTGTTTGCATGCGTATTTGTTGTTTATATGATCTGCTTATATATTCACCATTCATGTTCTTCCTTGACAAATCTCTTTAGATACTAGAGTTTTTTTGGGTCCTTGGGCTGTGTTTCATATGTTAGTACTTTGTATCTGTTTTGAATTTGGATTATTTGTATTACTGACTGTTGATGCTCGTTTGGAGTCATTAATATGTGGGAATCCTTGTCGCTGTATTAATTATCTATTTCTACATTGTTTCTTTTAGGGCTTTTGTTCATCTCATTCTCAGCATTCTTTTAATAAATGTAACTGATACTTTTGTGAGAATGGGACACCTAAAGATGCAACTGCAAACTGGTCTAAATGGAACAGAGGATCAATATGAGCACTGTGGAGCTGGAAATCTGAACAAAACTACTATAGCATGCATGATAAATGCAGAAATTGGAGCTGTTTTGGCTGTCATGCGAAGAAATGTTAGATGGGGAGTTCATTACATGTCAGATGATGACCAATCAGAGCACTTTCTCGTTCAGTCTTTAAAGGCACTAAGGAGGCAAATTTTCTCATGGCAGAATGAATGGAATGCCATTAACCCTGCCTTGTACCTCCAGCCTTTTTTGGATGTGATACAATCAGATGAAACTGGTGCACCTATAACTGGTGTTGCTCTGTCATCTGTTTACAAGATCTTAACTCTGGACGTGATTGATCAAAACACTGTTAATGTTGGGGATGCCATGCACTTGGTGGTTGATGCTATCACAAGTTGCAGATTTGAGGTGACTGATTCTGGATCAGAAGAAGTGGTATTAATGAAGATTTTACAAGTTCTTTTAGCATGTGTGAAAGGTAAAGCATCTGTGATGCTAAGTAACCAACATATTTGCACCATAGTAAACACTTGTTTCCGTATAGTTCATCAAGCAGGAACCAAAGGTGAACTGTTGCAACGAATAGCAAGGTATACAATGCATGAACTGGTTAGGTGTATATTTTCTCACCTTCAGAATATTGACAACAGAGAGTGTGCATTCGTAAATGGGAGTGCTACCTTAAAACAAGAGGTATAATATTTATTTTTCCTTTGTCCTTTTTTGTTGCATTTCAGACTTCATCATGTGATTATTTTTCCAGTTGCTATGCATGACAAAAATTGAAGGGAAAAATAGGGACTTTGGGTGGGGTAGAATTCTTATTTGCACTATAATTTTGTTTTGCTATTGTAAGTTTTTCTAAGCTTACAAAATTTGAAATAGTTGAAAAGTACAATATCCTTAACTCATTATGCTCTTCTTATGTTACTGTTTATTATTTATGTGAAAATTTCAATTTCCATTAATTTAATGTTCCAACAAAATTGTATGGTGCCAATCTTGGAGCGTTGAACACCATACAGTGTTTGGCCAGCTGGCTTATTAGCCTGAAAGTACAGCTTAAAATGAAATAGTGAACTTTGACCTCTCTTCCTGCTTTCTCTTCAGACAGAGGACTGCAACAATAAGAAAGTACTAAAGAAGGCTAGGTACATGACCTAGAAATCTTCTAGGTAGAATATCTGGAATATAGAAGGAAAGAAGGAAAATCCTTTTTATAATGTCTATTAGGAAAAAATATATGTTTTACGAAAATTTAATGTATATAACTATAATTGACTCCCTGCTGTCCTGCACTACCTTCATTCACCTCCAAAAAACTAGGGGGTAAAAGAAGCAAAGAATCCTTGCTGGAAGCATATATGTTGTCCAAAAGGGGTAGAGAGTTGTCTCCTTATATATTATTACAACTTACATGTACCAATATTTTATAGTCAAATCTATAAATTCTCTAAGGTAATAATTCAATAGTTCTACTGAAATAAACATTTTTCCTTGTGTAAAACTGAATTTTGGGAATCAGGAATGCATAAATTTATAATTAAGTATTGATGTTAGTGTTTTTGCAGACCAATGGAGTAAATAATGAGCATGCTTTGGCAAGTGGACAATTGGAAAATGGGAGGTTGAATTCTACATATGAGGCTCAACCATTATCTACAGGCATCGCTTTCAGTACTGCAACTGTTGTGACAGAAGCTGTAATGGATGAAAACGCATCTATTGTTACCAGTGTTAATGGGATTGATCCACACGAATTACAGGTCATGATTGAACCGTATGGGGTTCCCTGTATGGTGGAAATATTTCACTTCTTGTGTTCTTTGCTGAATGTTGCTGAACATATGGGAGTGAATCCTAGATCAAACACAATAACATTTGATGAAGATGTGCCTCTTTTTGCGTTAACTTTGATTAATTCAGCCATCGAGTTGGGAGGAGCTTCTTTTCGCCGTCACCCAAGATTATTGAGTTTAATTCAGGATGAATTATTCCGCAATCTTATGCAATTTGGTTTATCAATGAGCCCTCTTGTACTTTCAATGGTGTGTAGCATTGTTCTGAATCTCTATCACCATCTTCGTATGGAGCTCAAATTACAGCTAGAAGCATTTTTTTCTTGTGTAGTTTTGAGGCTTGCACAAAGCAAATATGGGGCTTCATATCAACAACAGGAGGTTGTGATGGAAGCCCTTGTTGATTTTTGCAGGCAAAAAACATTCATGGTGGAGATGTATGCTAACTTTGACTGTGACATAAGTTGCAGTAATGTCTTTGAAGATATTGCTAATTTGTTGTCCAAAAGTGCATTTCCTGTGAACAATCCATTATCTTCCATACACATTCTTGCTTTGGATGGTCTTATTGCTGTAATGCAGGGAATGGCTGAAAGGATAGGTAGTGGATCTTTAGGTTCAGAACAATCTCCTGTGAATTTTGAGGAGTATTCTCCATTCTGGATGGAAAAGTGTGACAATTTTGGTGACCCAAATGATTGGGTTCCTTTTGTCCGCCGAAGAAAGTACATAAAGAGAAGATTAATGATTGGAGCTGATCACTTCAATCGAGATGATAAGAAAGGTCTTGAGTTTCTCCAAGGAACACATCTTTTGCCTAACAAACTTGACCCCCAGAGTGTTGCTTGCTTTCTAAGATACACCGCTGGGTTGGATAAAAATCTCATTGGTGATTTCCTTGGAAATCATGATGAATTCTGTGTTCAGGTTCTCCATGAATTTTCTAGGACATTTGATTTTGAAGATATGACCTTAGATATGGCCCTTCGTGTATTTTTGGAGAGTTTTAGGTTACCTGGAGAATCACAGAAGATACATAGGGTGCTTGAAGCTTTCTCTGAGAGATATTATGAACAATCACCGCATATCCTAGCTAACATGGATGCTGCTCTTGTGTTATCATACTCAATTATATTGCTTAATACAGATCATCATAATGTGCAGGTCAAAAAGAAGATGACAGAAGAGGATTTTATCAGGAATAATAGGCATATAAATGCTGGCAATGATCTGCCTCGAGAATTCCTGTCAGAGATTTACCATTCAATTTGTAAGAATGAAATCCGTACCACTCCTGAGCCAGGCTTTGGATTTCCAGAAATGACCCCAAGTCGGTGGATTTCTCTGATGCACAAGTCAAAACAAACTGCTCCATTCATTGTATCTGATTCCAGGGCATACTTGGATTATGATGTGTTTGTTACATTGTCAGGCTCAACAATTGCTGCCATTTCTGTGGTTTTTGATAATGCTGAAAATGAAGAGGTATACCAAGCATGTATGGATGGATTCTTGGTTGTTGCAAAGATATCCGCCTACTATCATCTTGAAAATGTACTTGATGATCTAGTTGTGTGCCTCTGTAAGTTCATTACCATTTTGGATCCATTATCAGTTGAGGAATCTGTCCTGGCCTTTGGAGATGATACAAAAGCAAGAATGGCAACTGAAACAGTTTTCACTATTGCAAATAGATATGGTGATTACATCCGCACAGGGTGGAGGAATATTCTTGATTGCATCTTAATATTTCACAAGTTATGCCTCCTTCCTCCGCAGTTGGCCAGTGATGCAGCTGACGAGTCACAGGTAACTACAGAAACAGGAGATGGGAAGCCTAATTCAAATTTGTTACCATCAACACATCTTCGATATACGACTCCAAAGAGACCCTCAGGATTGATGGGCAGGTTTAGTCAACTTTTATCTCTTGGCGTTGAAGAGACACGATCAGTGCCAACTGAAGAACAATTGGTTGCTCATCAGCAAGCTGCACAAACAATTCATAAATGTCACATTGACAGCATATTGGGTGAGAGTAAATTTTTGCAAGCTGAATCTCTATTGCATCTTGCAAGAGCACTCATTAATGCTGGAGCTCAACCTCTGAAAGGGAATAGAATATCTGAGGATGAAGACACTTCAGTTTTCTGCCTGGAGTTGCTAATAGCAATCACTCTGAATAACAGGGATAGAGTTGGACTACTTTGGACGGGTGTTTATGAGCACATATCCAATATTGTTCAGTCAACTGTGATGGCTTGTGCACTGGTAGAAAGGGCTATTTTTGGACTGCTTAGAATTTGCCATCGCTTACTTCCCTACAAAGAGAACATTACTGATGAACTTTTGAGGTCCCTGCAACTTGTCTTGAAGCTTGACGCACGGGTTGCAGATGCATACTATGAGCAGATTACGCAGGAGGTCACTCGCCTTGTGAAGGCGAATGCTTCTCATATTAGATCTCAGTTTGGATGGCGGACAATTTCATCACTGCTTTCCATCACTGCTAGACACCTGGAAGCATCTGAGGCTGGATTTGATGCGCTGAGGTTCATTATGTCTGATGGAGCTCACTTGCTCCCTGCTAATTACATTCTCTGTGTAGATGTTGCGAGACAGTTTGCTGAATCTCGTCTAGGACTGGTAGATCGGTCTATAATTGCACTAGATCTTATGGCAGGTTCTGTCATTTGTTTAGAAAAGTGGTCCAATAATGCTAAACAAGCAGTCAAAGAAGAGGAAGTGGAAAAGGTGTTGCAGGATATTGGGGAAATGTGGTTTAGGCTAGTGCAGGGACTGAGGAAAGTATGTCTGGACCAGAGAGAGGAGGTTAGAAACCATGCGTTGTTATCTCTGCAGAAGTGCTTCACAGGAGCTGTTGGGACTCACCTCCCACGCGATTTGTGGATAACATGTTTTGATCAAGTGATCTTCACCGTGCTAGATGACCTGCTTGAAATTGTGCAGTCACACTCTCAGAAGGACTACCGGCACATAGAAGGAACGCTTATTATTGCCTTGAAGCTATTGTTTAATGTTTTCCTCCAGTTACTCCTAGAATTATCGCAATTGGAAGCCTTCTGCAAATTATGGGAGGGTGTGCTAAGCCGTACCGAAAAAAGTTTGCAGGTGAAGATTTGGGGTAGGAGAAGTGAGAAGCTTCAGGAGCTTGCACCTGAGCTTCTGAAGAACACTTTGCTTGTAATGAAATCTGAGGGCATACTAGTGCAGAACAGTGGCTCAGGAGAAAATAGTTTGTGGGAGATGACATTTCTACATATGAAGAATATTGCACCCTCATTGCAGTTTGAGGTGTTCCCTGAGCAAGATTCGGAGCAGCTGGCACAAACCGATTGAAACAGTTGGAAGTTTAGGACCTGATGCAAACATTTTTGTTCCTTCAAATGAAAAATGGGCCAAGAGGGTAATGTTATCAGTTAAATCTACATGCAGTGCCTAAGCTACCCGAATTGGCTTTTCTATGTGACCCTATGAATACCCTTCTCTTTTCTATGTTGAGGTTGTGAAGGTGTTCTAGTTGATTATGCAGAATATCGCATTGTTATTATGGTTGGAGCAGTTTGATCAGGCTAAGCATGAAGTGAAGTTGCTTGTTATTTGGTATTCTCTCTTTCTCATAATTGCCCCGGGGACTTGTTAGTTGTTACTTTATACGGATGAGACTTTTGGTTGGAGATATGCTATACAACACAGATACAATCTCAAATGATAAAGCATTAGTATTATCTTGCTAGGTTGTACATGTATTTACTCGGTATGTTAATGATGTAAAAAACACAATTTTTGAGATGATAATCATAAATATATTATATACACATATTAAGACAGGTTACTTAAGCAGTGAGTGTTGTTAGAGTTTGGATCCGTTTCTAAAGTGTGTAAAATCGATTTTGGTTTAAGCAAAATAATTTGCTGCTGTTCAATGTGTTCCCTATTTCGTGCCAATCTCAATTTGAACCATTGATCTCTCTTTGGAAATCGTTTGCAATTTTAATTAATTTATATAATTGTGTAAATACTTAATAATATAGTCATCATTAAAATTTTGACATAATGTTTTTAGTTTATTATTTCAGAATTATTAATATTGAAAAATTATTTTTTGTAAATAACAGCATTTATATTTATTACTATAATTGTATATTTTTTTTTTTGTAAAGAATAATTTTCATTATTATAATATTTCAAGAGAAGTTATTTTTCCATCTTAATTTATATTTATTTTACATTATATATATATATTTACATTTATTTAACTTTAATACTATTATTACTTCTATTTTTTTTACAATGCTCAACATTATTTCCATTACCGTTTTAAAATATTATCTTATTTGGTTTAATAATATTTTATCTTTTAATCATGTGTTTGTTTCTTCGTTGTTTTTATGTCATTTACGATTTCATTACTTTATTATTAATGTCTTAAATTATTTTATATGATTTTAGTAACAATTTACATAATATTCAGTCATATAATTTTACTATTAGTTTTTTCATTTTCCGCTGTTTGATATTTGACTTTTGATTTTTTGATTTTTATTTTTTTTATGAATAAAGCACTGCTTCAATTATATTTAAAATAACATTATACTATTATGGTAATTTTTTATAGTATTATTTTATTAGCGTCTTCTTATTTTAACACTGACATAATAATATTTTGGGCATTTTATAATATTATTTATTTTCATTTTTTAATCTAGCATCAATACTATTTTTTTTTGACAGCTCTATAATAGTTTTTTTAATAATTTTTACGTCTTTACTTTTATTATATCTTTCGTCTTTGTATATATTTTTCTTATTTTATAATATTACTCTTACAATTATAATATGATTTGAACATTATTTACTATTTTTAATTTTTTTATGTTTATAATCAATAATATTAGTTGTTATTTTATATTTCATACTGTTATAATAAAATCTCTTTCCAATGATTAAAAAAATATACTGTTATAATAAAATTTTAGACAAATTACACTCATTTTTTTTTGTGCTGCATTAGGGGTCCAAAAGGGCATACACTCGTATATTTTTGAAGTTTAAATTTAATTAATCTAACTTAATATTTTTTTTTGGCCTATACAACCTTGCATATTGTTTTGATGGGGGAAAGGATTGAGGGAAAATATTTTGGAAATATAGTTAAAATTTTAGTTGTTTAGTAGGATAAAATTAGGTAAATAATAAAAAAAATTAATATTTTAAATTATATTTTATACGGTTAAATATTTATGTATAAATAAATTATTTTACTCTTTTTTATCTATCTTTTCACTTAAATCCTTGCATTTTTGAAGGTATGAAATCCATTTAAGATCGACATCAATTTCTCAGATAATTTCATATTTTTGAGACTTCCTATTTAAATCGGAAATCGAACTTTAGGTATTACTTGAAAAACAGTTCTAAGACCATTTTGTATTAACCACATGCAATATTTTCATTTGTTTACATATATTTTTCTAACTTGTGAAATTATATAAAATGGGAGAAGTAAATAATGTAAAAAAGAAGGATTATTAAGTGTAATTTTATTAAATTTTAGAGGATGTGGGTAGAATTTATCCTATAATTTTTACTTTTCATATTGCTAATTTATTTTGAGTAAACAGGATTATACATTGAAAGTGTAATGCAAATGAAAATTCCTACAAATTTTTTGAGTTTGGACACTATTTAATAGTTATTATTATTATTACATTACACGTCTACATGTAGGATGAGTCAAATAATTCACTTCAATTGAATCAATAAATAAAATTTTCTTAGTTTTGGAGAGTCATTTCTTTTCTTTTTCTTTTTCACGTAGTTTACAGAGAGACGCAGTAAAGAATAGAAGACTGAAGAACGGATTCCGATGAGATCAGTACTGAGTGAGTTCCGTCAACGTTTTCGTTGAATCCACGAACTAAGCGACGCGACGCAACGCAACTTTCCGATTCCCAGAGAGCAAGTGAGTTAGATTTTTGCTTTCGCTCGATGTTGCAATTTTTCTCTTTCTCTCCGTAGTGGAAGAGTTTTAGCCATTCTCTCAATTACGTAGAATTTCGTCTCCAATTACGTCAATGAGAATGCTCGATCCATCAGATCTTCCTCTTCCGCGCGTGCATTTTGAGCACCTGAACTCGTGTATATGTACATGCTTATGAATTAGGATTTCTGTGTTTAATTTTTTATTGTTTAGTACTTACATTACATAGGGTTTCCTCGCGTGTTCGACATTTACATGCTGTGTTGCTGACTTGAATCTGGAGTATTTTCAGTTTGTGTTTGTTTTTTCGTGCTTCGTTTAAGTTAGGGCATTACTCTGCTGCTACCTATAAGAATAATGTTATATCGTGCTACAATATTATCTTATTAATCCTCCTAGTACTTTATGGAGAAAGTACTTGAAAGCTTAAAAAAGCATTTAATACTATGTTTAGGAACTAGGAAGTAGAAAGATTATAAGATTTTGTGGGAGGATTTATAATTGTTCATTATTATTTGGTTTGTGGAAATCCGGACTTATTATTTTTGTTGTCCTGTTGGATTCAATAGAAGACTTGTAAAGTAAATGCTTGACAACTCATCTTTGGTAGGGTACCATACTTATCAGAGTACCATAACAATATCTTTTTAGTTATTCGGTTTGTGGAAACCTTGATCTCATTATGTTTATTGTTTTCTTTTTGGGACTTCTTAGAAAACTCTTGTTGAACGTCTACCAGATCCTTGCTGTACCTTATTACTGAAATGGGACGTCTAAAGCTGCAAGCTGGTATCAATGCAATAGAGGAGGAGGAACCTGAGGAATGTGATGCTTCCTATCCTAACAAAACAACTTTGGCATGCATGATCAATTCTGAAATTGGGGCTGTTTTGGCGGTCATGAGAAGAAATGTCAGATGGGGAGGCCGTTATATGTCAGGTGATGATCAGCTGGAGCACTCTCTTATTCAGTCTTTCAAGACAGTGAGGAGACAAATCTTTTCATGGCACCACCATCAGTGGCAAGCTATTAACCCTGCCTTGTATCTACAGCCTTTTTTAGATGTAATTAGGTCTGATGAAACCGGTGCCCCAATTACTGGTGTTGCTTTGTCATCTGTTTACAAGATCATGACTCTTGATGTGATTGATCAAAATACTGTCAATGTTGAGAATGCCATGCACTTGGTGGTTGATGCTGTCACTAACTGCAGATTTGAAGTCACTGATCCTTCTTCAGAAGAAGTTGTTTTAATGAAGATACTACAAGTTCTCCTATCTTGTATGAAAAGTAAAGCATCTATAATGTTGAGTAACCAACACGTTTGCACCATAGTGAATACTTGTTTTCGAATAGTTCATCAAGCAGGATCTAAAGGTGAGTTGTTGCAGCAGATAGCACGGTACACAATGCATGAAATTGTAAGGTGTATTTTCTCTCACCTTCAAGATGTTGGTAACACAGACCATGCATTGGTTAATGGGAGCTCTAATTTGAAACAGGAGGTATGATAATCTTGCTGTTACCTACTCTTAAAGGTTACATTTTCTTCCATGATCATTGTTTTAGATGCTGGGGAAAAAATTCATATAAAGGGGAATTGGGGCAGGGGAGAGAATGCATTTCTTAGTAATTATTGTTCCTATTATGCAAGAATTAGTGCTAAGCTATCAATTACTTTTCTCTGTTTGCAATTTAATAGATCGTCATGAAAAGGTTTGGTTGTCTGTTCTCTGGTTAGAATAGTGCCCCCCACTACCTATTTAAATTATAATTTCCATCAGTTTATCATTTGCGATAAATATATCCATGGATTTTTGGCTGTTGTATACCATTAATAGTGTTTGACCTTCTGACTATAGCTGGATCTTAAGTTCTTTGTGCATCCTAAGACTAAGATGGACTTCACAGACTTCCCTTTCCATCTGTCTTCCCACCCCAAGCATGAAGTATCTTTACAGTCCTTGTGTCAGTTGTGTGTAGTTAGTATTGTCTTTGTGGATAGTTATGAATAATGGCATTAAGATAGTAAAGGCTTCAGACAATTAAAGTGATTCTGTTAATTGCTTTGCCTAGAGTTAACAGTTTTGGGTGATCAAGGGCTTAATATTTATAACATCTCAATATGAATATTTGTATTTGTTCATTATTCTTGCAGACCGGAGGCCTAGATAATGAGTATGCTTTTGGAAGTAGACAATTGGAGAATGGCAGTATGAGTTCTGAATATGATAATCAGTCACTATCCACAAACTCTGCTCCCAATGCTGCAAGTGTTGTGAAAGCAACTGTGATGGATGAAAACACAGCGATAACTATTAGTGGCAAGGACGGTGTACCATATGACATGCATCTCATGACTGAACCGTATGGTGTTCCTTGCATGGTGGAAATATTTCACTTTTTGTGTGCGTTGCTGAATGTTGTTGAGCATACGGGAATGGGTCCTAGATCAAACACACTAGCATTTGATGAAGATGTGCCTCTCTTTGCCTTAAATTTAATTAATTCAGCAATAGAACTTGGAGGACCTTCTATTTGTCGTCACCCAAGGTTGCTGAGCTTAATTCAGGATGAATTGTTTCATAATCTGATGCAATTTGGTTTGTCAGTGAGTCCCCTTATACTTTCGATGGTGTGTAGCATTGTTCTAAATCTGTATCATCATCTTCGTACAGAACTCAAATTACAGCTAGAAGCATTTTTTTCTTGTATCATTTTGAGACTTGCACAAAGCAGATATGGGGCTTCATACCAGCAGCAAGAGGTAGCCATGGAGGCCCTTGTTGACTTCTGCAGGCAAAAGACATTTATGGTAGATATGTATGCTAACTTTGACTGTGACATAACTTGCAGTAATGTCTTTGAAGACCTTGCTAATTTGTTGTCCAAAAGTGCATTTCCTGTGAATTGTCCATTGTCTGCCATGCATATTCTTGCTTTGGATGGTCTTATTGCTGTTATTCAAGGAATGGCTGAAAGGATAGCCAATGGATCTGTAAGCTCAGAATATTCTCCAGTGAATCTTGAAGAGTACACTCCATTCTGGATGGTTAAATGTGAGAATTATGATGATCCAAATCATTGGGTTCCTTTTGTCCGCCGAAGAAAGTACATAAAGAGAAGATTGATGATCGGTGCTGACCACTTTAATCGTGATCCTAAGAAAGGTCTAGAGTTTCTTCAAGGAACACATCTTTTGCCTGACAAACTTGATCCTCAAAGTGTTGCCTGCTTTTTCAGATACACTGCTGGGTTGGATAAGAATCTTGTTGGTGATTTCCTAGGAAACCATGATGAATTCTGTGTTCAGGTTCTTCATGAATTTGCTGGAACATTTGATTTCCAAGACATGAACTTAGATACAGCTTTACGTCTATTCTTGGAGACTTTCAGACTGCCTGGAGAATCACAAAAGATACATAGGGTTCTTGAAGCTTTCTCTGAGAGATATTATGAACAATCACCACACATCCTAGCTAACAAGGATGCTGCTCTTGTGTTATCATACTCAATGATAATGCTTAATACAGATCAGCACAATGTGCAAGTTAAAAAGAAGATGACAGAAGAGGATTTTATCCGGAATAATAGGCATATAAATGGTGGCAATGATCTGCCTCGAGAAATGTTGTCAGAGATTTACCATTCAATATGTAAGAATGAAATCCGCACTACCCCCGAACAAGGTGTTGGGTTTCCTGAAATGACACCAAGTCGATGGATTGATCTAATGCATAAGTCTAAAAAAACTGCTCCATTTATTGTATCTGATTCTAAGGCCTACCTTGATCATGATATGTTTGCCATAATGTCAGGCCCAACGATTGCTGCCATCTCTGTGGTATTTGATCACGCTGAACAGGAAGAGGTATACCAAACATGTATGGATGGATTCTTAGCTATTGCTAAAATTTCAGCTTGCCATCATCTTGAAGATGTTCTTGATGATCTGGTAGTGTCTCTTTGCAAGTTCACTACACTTTTAAACCCTTCGTCAGTTGAGGAACCAGTACTTGCCTTTGGAGATGACATGAAAGCAAGAATGGCAACTGTGACAGTATTCACTATAGCAAACAGGTATGGTGATTACATACGCACAGGTTGGAGAAATATTCTTGATTGCATCTTAAGACTGCACAAGCTTGGTCTTCTTCCTGCCCGTGTTGCCAGTGATGCAGCTGATGAGTCAGAGCTTTCTTCTGAAACTGTGCATGGAAAGCCTATTATGAATTCTTTATCCTCAGCTCATATGCAATCTATTGGCACTCCAAGGAGATCCTCAGGATTGATGGGTAGGTTTAGTCAGCTCTTATCTCTTGACACTGAGGAACCAAGATCACAACCTACTGAACAACAACTTGCTGCTCATCAGCGCACCCTTCAAACCATACAGAAATGTCATATAGACAGCATATTCACTGAGAGTAAATTTCTGCAAGCTGAATCTCTGTTGCAGCTAGCAAGAGCACTCACTTGGGCTGCTGGTAGACCTCAAAAAGGGAACAGCACACCTGAGGATGAAGATACAGCAGTTTTCTGCCTGGAGTTGCTGATTGCAATCACTTTGAATAACAGGGACAGAATTGGGATTCTTTGGCAGGGTGTTTATGAACACATATCCAGTATTGTTCAGTCAACTGTAATGCCCTGTGCCCTGGTAGAGAAGGCTGTTTTTGGATTACTGCGGATTTGCCAGCGGTTGCTTCCCTACAAGGAGAACATTGCTGATGAACTTCTGAGGTCATTGCAACTTGTCTTGAAGCTTGATGCCCGGGTAGCAGATGCATATTGTGAGCAGATTACTCAGGAAGTCAGTCGCCTTGTGAAGGCAAATGCTTCTCATATAAGATCTCAGTTAGGATGGCGAACAATTACATCACTACTTTCCATCACAGCTAGACACATAGAAGCATCTGAGGCTGGGTTTGATGCACTATTGTTCATAATGTCTGACAGTGCCCACTTGGTTCCAGCTAATTATGTTTTCTGTGTCGATACTGCCAGGCAGTTTGCTGAGTCTCGTGTTGGACAAGCAGAGCGATCTGTGCGGGCACTAGATCTCATGGCAGGGTCGGTCAATTGCTTGGCCCAGTGGACTAGTGAGGCTAAGGAAGCAATGAAGGAGGACCAAGTGTCGAAATTGTCTCAGGATATCGGAGAGATGTGGTTGAGACTAGTACAAGGTCTAAGGAAGGTATGTTTAGACCAGAGAGAGGAGGTTAGAAATCATGCTTTATTATCATTGCAGAAGTGCTTGACTGGAGCTGATGGTATTTATCTCCCATATAGCTTGTGGTTACAATGTTTTGATCTTGTGATCTTCACTGTGCTTGATGACCTGCTTGAGATTGCACAGGGCCACTCTCAGAAGGACTACCGCAACATGGAAGGCACACTTATCTTAGCAATGAAGCTCTTGTCCAAAGTTTTTCTTCAATTACTCCCAGATTTATCACAATTGTCAACCTTCTGCAAGCTATGGTTAGGTGTGCTGAGCAGAATGGAAAAGTATATGAAGGTGAAGGTTAGGGGGAAAAGAAGTGAGAAGCTTCAAGAGACTGTGCCTGAGCTGCTTAAAAACTCATTGCTTGTTATGAAGATGAGGGGTATACTGGCGCAGAGGAGTGCCTTGGGTGGTGATAGTCTGTGGGAACTAACATGGCTACACGTGAATAACATTTCACCATCATTGCAACTTGAGGTATTCCCCGAGCAGGATTCTGAGCATTTGCAGCACAAACAGGCTGAATCAATAGGAGTTTCGGTGCCTGGTGAAAAGGGTTCTGTTCCTTCAAGTGAAACAGCAAGCCGTGAAGATGCTGGCATTGTTGGTTAATTAGAGGTTCAATGATGTCGCCACCTGAATCGGTTTTGCTGTTTATAATCATACACATGATCCCTGACCTTAAAATACTGATTGTGCAGAATTTGTGGATCACATGCACATCTTAATTTTGTTTTGCCACTGATAGATGCAGAAGTATTACAAGAGGGTAAGTATAGTTCTCAGGCAAGTTCGTGCAAGTTGATCTAGTTAAATCTCATTGTCACCTGTCTGTTGGAACTTGCCCTTTCACGTTCCCCTTAGAGGAAGCTTCTTGCTGTAATTTAGATGAATGAAATATATTGTAGTTAGGGATAGATTTCTACCTTTCAGCGGGGTGCTGTACCCATGATGGAGCTGCGTCAGGGATAGTAAGCCTAAATTTCCTATAAATTTTTATACAGAACTTCCATTTTCTCTTACTGCAGCATGCATTTCAATGGGTATGACGACAGATAGTTCTCATTTTGCAGGCTTTCGTGTGATAAACCTTGATGCGTTAATGCGTGGCATTAGAAATATTAATGGTTGGGTTTGTGCCTTTGTATTTAGTATTTATTTGCCTTTTTTCCTGATCCAAATATTTGTCCTTGACTTAAGCCATGCGCATAGAATTGTATTCTCCTAAAATTTGTGGACTAGCATCTTTCGTTCGCTAAAAATTAGTTCCCTTGTAATTGGATGTTAAACAATGGACATTAGACAAAGTCATTCCTAACAGAATTATACATCACACACACACACACATATATATATATATATATATATATATATATATATATATATATATATATATATATATATATATATATATATATATATATATATGTATGTATGTATGTATGTATGAATGAATGATTGTATACGCACATCTTCAGAAGTTTACGGTTGAAATAGTTTGGAATGCTAGCCATGCATGACCGACGTGTTGTACCATAACTTCAACTTAAATTATGGGTGTTTACTAACTACTATTTTCATTTTTACATGAAAAATGTTAAATGTGCCGTGGAAAAAGACAATGTTCTGATTTGAATACACTGTTTTCTGTACTGGTGGGTACCCCTTCGGTCACGAAATAGGCCGAGAGGGGTACCTAAACTAATAAAACGCCCCCTTTCGGTCAGGCAATAGGCCGAAAGGGAGGCCCGAACCGAAGAGCCACACCCATTGGCACCCCCTCGGTCAGACAATAGGCTGAAAGGGGGGCCCGAACCGAGGAGCCATACCAATTGGCACCCCCTCGGTCAGACAATAGTCCGAAAGGGGGGGCTCGAACCGAGGAACCACAGCACCCCCTTCGACACCATACCTAGCCGAACACCCTCTCGGCCTCAGGCTAGGCCGAACACTCTTTCAGTCCCTTAGGAAAGACACCCAAAGAGAAGTGATGTTACTCAAGAACATCCTTTCGGCCCCAAGCTTGGCCGAACACTCCTTCGGCCCCAAGCTTGGCCGAACACTCCTTCGGCCCCTAGCTTGGCCGAACACTCCTTCGGTCCCAAGCTTGGCCGGACACCCCTTCGGCTTTATGCTTAGCCGAAAACATAGTGAAAAACTCATGGTGAATACGTGGCAAACCAAATACCTACTAAGATACCAATTACCAGGCCAGATTAAGACAGGATTAAGGTTAAGTCACGTATTACCCACATCCCAAGGATGAAGGCCCACCAGGCCCAAACATGTCACTATAAATATACAGGTGATGTGACATAAATGAGGTACGTTACTATTCCCACTAGCACATTTATTGCTCTAAACCGAACACTGACTTGATCGTCGGAGTGCCTTTGCAGGTACCCTCCCCACCATTCGGAACTAGTATTCGGTCGGCACGGAAGGTTCGGAAGGACTCAAAGGCAGCTTAAGAAGGAGTAAGGAGACGAGTGTTCTTACGCAGGAACATTTTCCATCAACAGTTGAGATTTTTTCACGCAGGAAAGTTTATCAAGGTGCTGCTTACCAGTCCCACATCTTAAAACAATGAACCATACCAAACATGCATTCTAACAGCAGTGTAAGGATATAAACGACTCCACGCAAATCAAATACTGAAAGCTACCAAACAGAAACTAGGAGTAAATGAGTAATCTCCAACATGGCCATGACACGTATATGACAGGAGGAATTACGGATATGTGACAAAGCATAACCAGGAGTATTCACAGCTCCGTGACGGATTGCTCCAATCCAGGATCAGGAGGTTTCACAGCTGTGGCTTTTGCTTCCCAATCGCACATATGCTCCAAAGAACAAACATCACCACAAGATCTAAAGCAGGCAATATCAGATTTTCATAATAAAATTGAACAATTCTATGATAGTTTGTCTTCGACATTGGAAATTAGACACAGTCAGTCTTTTAATTTGGAGAAACTAAATTAGACACAGCCATCTTTCAATTTGAAAACACTTGATATTTCGACCGTTATTTCATAAATCTAAAAATGTGTGAATATTTCAACCATTAAACAAACAAGCACTAAATAGAAGGGTATTGAAAATTCTCGAATTTTCCACTAGATTGAAGGCTGAATATCTTACGGTGAAATTCTAAATAAACTAATATAAAAAATATAAATCCTATAAAAAAGAAAAACATTTTTTACATCTCAAGAACACCAGTCTCTTGCATTCTGGAACGTACGAAACCAAGGACTAGGTCCCTTCTTGTCCACGTCCCACTGCTTAGGATACCATGGGAACTGCCACATTAAGAAGCAACACTCTAGATGAGGCATCATGGCAAGATGTCTCCCATCTGGAGAGCAAATAACTGCTACCCCAAGAGGAGAGCCATTCACATTGAAAGGGTAGGCTTCCGTTGGATTCCCAACATCATCACAGTATCTCATAGGAGCTAACTCAGAGTGAACTATACTGTCCAAGACACCTTCATCAGGGAAATAAGGTCTTCCCTCACCATGAGCAGCCCAAACACCCAAAGTGCTACCTGTCTTGCCTTTCAACATTACAGCTAGAGTCTTTTATGGTCACACTTGTAAAACAGCATTCAAACCACCCTGACTCATTATGAATGAACCTCGGTTGTGATAGGTCACCACCAGCACCATGGACTGCGGGCCTGGTACCCATCCCAACAAAGCCATTAGCTGGCATCCATTGCACACACCTAGACTAAAAGTATCTGGACGCTTTTAAAACTCCTGAAATTGTTGTAAAACAGACTCATCGAATGTTATGCAAGCAGACCACCCTTTTGCAGAATCAAGCACATCTGCATAGCTGAATCCACCAACAAAAACAATCCCACGAAATTCTTGCAAAGAGACCTTTCCATTAAAAAGGTCTGACATAATGATATCCCATGGTTCAAAACCAGCAGCATAAAATGCTACAGCCATTTTCTTATCTCCATTACTCCTTTCTTCTCTAATCATAGCCACTTTAGGCTTAACAGGTGCAATCATAATCTTTTCATTAGTAAAGGAAGGAGTAAAGGGTAGCTACCATGAGGGTTCATATCGATGTTTTAGCCCTTCCCTCTCCATATCCACACAAGATGCCAATCTTTGGAATTTCTCCAGCTGAAAACTGGTATCTTACCACATGTCCCTAAGGATGCTAGTTTTCTTAGTTAGATAATAAGACACCCATCAGCCTTAACTTCTATTGATGGATCCGCATTACCAAAGCCACTTGTGGTAAGATATTAGCCTTAACTTCTATTGATGGATCGGCATTACCAAAGCCACTTGTGGTAAGATATTAGTTTTTTCATCTGATTGAGAAAACTAGCATCCTTAGGGACATGTGGGAAGATATTAGTTTTTAGATGGAGCAGTTCCAAAGATTGACATATTGTCTGGATATGGAGAGAGAAGGGCTAAAACATCGATATGAGCCCTCATGACAATTGTCCTTTACTCCTTCCTTTACCGATGGAAAGCTTATGGTTGCACCTGTTAAGCCATAAGTGGCTGTGAGTAAAGAAGGGGGTAATGGAGACTAAGAAATGCCTGCAACGATTTATGCTACTGGTTGTGAATCTTGGGATATAACTAGGTCAAATTTTCTTAATGGAAAAGTCTTTTTGCAAGAATTTCGTGGGATTGTTTTTATTGGTGGATTCAACTATATAAATGTGTTTGGTTATGCAAAAGGGTGGTTTGCTTGCATAAGATTCAACGAGTCTGTTTTACAATAATTTCAAGAGTTATATAAGTTCTAAGGGGGAAACACGACATGTTTAATTATGAATTTAAATTTTAAAGTCATGCACGACCGTTAATCTTCAATGATGAATTTATTGAATTGCTTTTGTTATTGTTGAATTATTTCAGTATTTCATATTTTTATCACTTTTAATTGATAGTACCTGGTTAAACATTTTTGGTTAATAGAATTCAAATAATTGAATATTGAAAATTGGTATGATCAAACTTATTTTATCGATTTCCAATTAAATTAATTTATGCTTCTTTCATCCAATTTTAGCATTATGTGAATTATTCTTACGTAGAAGGTATTTTTGGCAAGTCCAAATCATTTTAATCTAGTAGACTAAACTTTGCTCTCTTAGGTGTTTTTCAAGCAATGGGCGCTTGTGGAGATGTAATCCTTTTGGAGGCACTCGCGTAGCGTTGCTTAGTCGCTGAGCGGTGTTTTGAAGCTGATGAAGCTATTTCTCTCGACCCTCTTTTTTCGTCACACTTGTGAAATTGCGGGGTGGTTTATTCGGTGTTTTATTCTCGGCCTGGTTTTTGTGCAGCACCCCTCAGAGTTGTGAGCGACGTTTCTCGAAGTTGAGTTTTTTCCGAGCATGCCTTACCGTCGAGCAGTTGTGGAGGATTATGTGTCCATCTTTCGTATCATCCTAGATCGGGCAACAAGTTGAGAAGATCTTTCGGGTAATGGAATGTCTTGTAGCTCAAAAGGTCAACCTTGCAACCTTCATCTTCACTAAAGATGCATACTATTGGTGGGAAGGTGCCCTACATCGTATAGTGGTTGTTGTACACTTCTAAATTAGGATAATTTCAAGTTGACATTTTTGGAAAAATATTTTCCTGATAATGAGAGCAGTTAAAGGAAGTAAAATTCATGAATTTGTAGTAAGGAAATGGTATTCTCGCAAAGTATGCCACAAAGTTCGACAACCCGGCTGGATATTGCTCTCACTATCATGGTAAGGGTGGGGTGCATCAAGTTCGTGAAGGATTTTTGCTCTAAAGTGAAAACAACTATTAATTACCAAGAAATTTATCACTATCTAACTCTAGTGAACAAGTGTAAAATATATGATCGAGATAACTAAGAATCCACTACATATTACAAAGGTATGTGTCTTAATCAAGGCTTGAAGATTGGAGGTCAAAATAGGAGTGGATTGTATTTCGCACCTGAAAAATTTCAAAGTGAAAGAGATAGATGAAGTGCGAACAAGTCATCTACTATAGGACATATGATTTAAATGAAAGTAAGGCAACTGTGGAATCTTCAAATAGAAGTAGAGCTGCTAGGGTGGGAGGACCTGCTTTTGCACTTTCACAACGGTGTAAGAAGTGTGGATGTCAAGGACATGATTTCACTAAGTGTCTTAATAAGGGAGGTGACATCCTTCCATTGTCAAGGGCTAGGACATAGCAACACACATTGTCCACACCTTAGAAATTGGAGCAAGTTCCCAATCTGAATGACCAAAAGTTACTTGGAGGGTCTTTGCTCTTAATAGTGCTGAAGCAATTCAATCTAAGAATGTGATACAAGGTACTTGTTTCATAGCTGAGAATTCTTTCATCGTACAATTTGATTTTGGCGCAAGTCATTCATTTATTTCCTATACCTTAGTCAAAACTTTGAAATTTTACGTGTCTTGCTTAAAGTATGATTTAGTTGTAGAAGCCCCATTGATGGTCCTATAACCACATCTAATGTTTGTTTAAAATGTCCCATTTCTAGTTCTGATAGATAGTTCTTAGTTAACTTAATTTGTTTGCCTCTTAGTCAACTAGATATAATTCTTAGGATGAACTGGTTATCTTCCAACATTTCCTATTGAACTACTTTGATAAAATAATTTCTTTTGGTGTGAAAGTAAAAGTATGAATTTTGTTTTTGCCAACCAAATTAACTCGTGTTTTAAAGAAAATGAAAAGGTATACATGTTACTTGTCTGTTTACAAATTGGGAAAGAAAGTGAGCTAGGTGACATCTTTTTAGTGAAAGAGTTTCCTGTAGACATAACCAATTTACCACCTAAGAGAGATACCAAGTTTGCTATAGATTTAGTACCTAGTATCGCCCTTATATCTGTAGCACCCTATAGGATGTCCCCTAAGGAGTTAGCTGAACTTAAGAAACAATTAGATGAACTTATAGAAAAGCAATTCATTAGACCTAGTGTATCACCTTGGAGAGCATCAATGTTGTTAGTGAAAAAGAAAGATAAGAATATAAGGTTGTGTGTAGATTATGGCCAACTTAATAAGATAATAATCAAGAATAAATACCTTTTTCCTGGGATAGATGACCTTATGGACCAATTAGTGGGAGCATGTGTTTTTAGTAAGATAAATCTAAGATTAAGATACCATCAAATCTAAGGGAAGTCTAAGGATATTCTAAAGACTACTTTTATGACTCATTATGGATACTATGAGTATTTGGTTATGCCTTTTAATGTGACTCATGCACCTGGTATCTTCATGGATTACATGAATAGGATTTTCCATCCCTACCTTAATAGATTTATAGTAGTCTTTATATATGACATCCTAATGTATTTTAGGACTAGGGAGGAACATACTAAGCACCTTAGAGTTGTTGCAAACCCTTAAGGATATACACCTTTTTGCCAAACTATCTAAGTGTAAGTTTTGGTTGAGTGAGCTTAGTTTCCTAGGACATGTTATTTTTGAAGGGGGTATAGTCATAGATCCTACTAAGGTAGAAGTCGTAGGACATGTTTTGAAAGGAGTTTACTTTGGGTTGCTCTCATCTTATCATGTATCACACCATGATAAGAGGAGAAAGGATCTTGAATTTAAAGAGGGTGATCATGTATTCCTTAAGGTTAATCCTTGGAGTGGTGTTGACTAAGTTATTTAAGAGGATTGGTAAAGTAGCCTACCAAATAGTCTTACCCTCGTCTCTTTCTAACTTGAATAGTATATTTCATGTCTGTTAACTCCATAAGTATGTTCGCGACCTTTCTCATGTTTTTGAATCTGAAAACATTCAATAGTTGAAGGATAATTTTACTTATGAAAGAATTCCTTTGAGAATTAAAGATAAGAGAGTGAAACAACTAAGAGAAAATGGCATCCCTTTAGTTAAGGTTGTTTTGGAAAGGAACATGGAAGAAAGTGTCACTTAGGAGCTAGAAAGCCAAATGCATGAATCATATCCGAGTTTGTTTATGTTAGTAATTTTGGGGACAAAATTTTAAAAAGGAGGGGAGTGTTGTAACATCTCACTTTTCATAAATAAATTAATGAAATACTGTAATTAATTAATAGGAGTTATAATTATAATTCGAGTGGTATTTTATCAAAATTATATTGTTATTGTATGTGTGTAATTACTCAATCACTTCCAACATTGGTTGTTAGAATGAGATATTTTTTACTTCTGTTTTCTTTTATTGTTTTGTCTTAGTGTGTTTATGCAAATGAATTTAATTATGGAGAAAACTGAGTTTTATAGTGGGACCACTTTAATAAGATATGACATTGGAACTTTTGTTAAGGATTGCTTCTCTTTTATCACTAAATCAGGAAATTAGTTTCTTTAAAACATTTTTGCTTCACTTAGTATACTTTGTAACGATTTTCGATTTTCAGTCTTATTATTTGAAAAGTTGTAATATAAGACATTTACCTTTAATTTTCTATTTAATAAATCAAATATTTTTCAAATTACTATTTTCTTTATATTATTGAGTTTATGCATGATGAGTAGAGGATATCACAATATAAAAAAAATAATTAAAAGCACTATTTTGGATCACAATGAGATATATATAAGACATAAAAAAATAAGAGTTAATTACCTATATACTGGTAGTGTAAAGTTTTTTTACACTGACAACCAATTATATCTCTTAATTGTACCATGTCACTGTTAAAAGTAAATGTATTTACAGTGACATGGCATAATTAAGAGATATAATTAGTTACCAGTATAAAAAAAACTTTACACTGACAATGTATAGGTGATTAACTAAAAAAAAACAAGGCTAGAGTGCCTACTAACGACACAACTTTTCTAAAATAAAAAGTGTTGCAATGGTCACTGACTACACTTTTAAAAATTACTACTGTAAAGACTACTTTCGACACTCTTTTAAAAAAAAAAAAAAGTGTTCCAGTGGCCATTTGCGACACTCTTTAATAATCCTCCTTCATGGCATCCTGATTCAACATGTTAAAGCATGACCAGCCGCTGTAAAAGAGTGTCCATATTTTTAATAATCCTCTTTCACGGTTTTAGATTCTTTTACTAATTGATATTTCAACTGTCTTTTTTTTTTATTTTTATATATATATAGATGTTTTTAGTTTAAACTTTTAACTCCCGATTAAAAAAAAAAAAAGTTATCTGCGTATCAAGTTACAAATTTAGACTGTACAATTAAATGAGGAGAAAGAAATTTAATACACTAAGAAAAAAAGTGATTAATATCATGAATTAAAAGAATAAGTGAGCAATTAATATCATGGAATGAGTGGGTTATTAGGAATGGGTAACTAGGATCAAAAAGTAAGCGGTTAACCAACATTTTTTTTTTATAATTTTATTCTTAAGAGATATATAGGTGTAAAAATATTGAAATATAATAAAAGGATATAAATATATAAGAGAAAGTGAAAAACAAAATAAGAATATTCCCTTGCATATTTGACAAGAAACAAGGCCAAATTCAGGTTTCAGTCACCAAATTTATGCATGTTAAAAGGAGAGAATAAACACCACCTTACCAAATTCTCTACCTCTTGAAACCAATCTTCTAACAAGCTTTCAAGCTACATCCATTGCTGCTTATTTTATCATAAACCTGTCCCATAAAATTCGTTACCTAGTTAAATAAAATTAGAGAAACTGTGACCGACAGACAACCACTCCACCATCGGACAATACGAAATTCTTAATAGAGCTCAAATTAGATTGGGCTAGTTTATCCAATACCCACGCTCTGCACAACAATATTCCAAGATTTGACAAGTCTGCAGTTAAGCTCTTAGCATTTGAACCTGCACATAAAGGCTCGCTAAACTAAAATTAAAATTTGAATAACATCAAAATACAGAGGGGTCATCTTTTCCATTAGGTGATGCAATTTCTAGTACGAAAGATATTTACTTCAAATGTAGAGAGGCATAATGAGGGGTCATACACAACAATGTAGAGGCAACGAGGGTAGGTCTTCCTGGAGTCATAAGAAACAACGTGTGTTTGAATGATTTTAAAGGGAGTCCGGAACATGAAAAAACGGAGAGAAAAATACTACATCTTTCTATAATACCTAGATATTTGAAGCAATACATAAATGGAAAATTTCCTGTGACATTTATTTATTTAAAAGTTGAGACTATATGAATATTTTGATAACTATGTATGTACATGGATGGAAACGTTAGAGGCCATACTATAAGATTTGAGCTGTATTAATCTACTAACTATGCCAACCAAACAAAATAGCTGATCCCTAAATAGTAATTGTTTCTTGAAGTCTGCACTTCCTTATCCTGATATGCATACTGCCATCCTTTATGTTTCCACCATCCATAAGCTTGCAGCATTGCCTACGCGGTACCTGGTTCAGTACAGCCAAATCAAATCATCAATCTAAAAGACATTTTTTAAAATCCAAAGATATATGAATTTCAATTCTATTCAAGCAAGTTATCATCATGACAAGTTGAGAAGTTCTAGGGATCTTTTTAGATAGACTTCTCCCTAAGCAAGAGAGAAAAATAGAAAGAAAAAATAAAACAACTTTTTTCATAAGTTAAAATTAATTTATAAGCTAATTTATAGAAAATCTCTCGTATATAAGCTTTTTTTAGCTTATGAAAAAGCTTATCTCCTTTTTTCTTTCAATTTTTTTCTTCCAAAAGTACTTTTGAAGAAGTTTATGAAAATAGACCCTAAGTTCAACCGTTTCATTGTGTGTGTGGAGAGAGGCAGAGAGAGAGATAGGTACATTCTTCCAATATTCTGGATCCAGCTTCAAGGCAGAAACATTAATTTTTTGCACTTTCACAAGATTAATGTCTTCTCTCTTGCACTTTGCTTCCTTGCCTTCATATCTCTTGTAGGTGGTGACACTTCCACTTCCCACATCTGTAACATTGTCTAGGAAAAATAAAGCCGGTTGCTGGCATGGGTCAGAGCTCATAGGTCTAGTGTTAAATGTGAAGGGACCATCCTTCCAACTTCGCCAAGTCTTAAATGTCTGCAATGGCATCTGCAAGTCTGCTGCTATCAACAATGTTGTATAGATTTGTATTGTGTAACCCCATGAAATAGATATTGACCATCTACGCTTGTGATCATAGAAGAAACTTTGCTGCACAATCCGGGCAGGGTCAATGTTGTACGCACTCATGAGCTTTTTCATTGAATGTATACGAGTCTGGTTGGGAAACAAGGGGTGCAATTGGTCAAGGTGATGGAGTGATACAAGTGGTTCCAAGGGGTGTGCTGCTAGAAAACCATATGGATTCCCTCTTATGTCAAGCTGAAAGAGAATGATAATAAAAAACTTATACATGCGCAAGTCCAAAGATTTGTCTCCAAGCTGAATTATCAAAATTTGAAACATAGGACATTGTTCGTTCCTTACACAACAATAATCAAAAGATTCGCATTGCATCTAGGCTGATATTGCCAAAAGTTTAATTTCCATGCACTAATAATGATAAGAGTTTTTACATTATCAATCAATCAAAAAATATACTAGAAATGCATTTTAAGATAACTATTATAAAAATCAATAAAATTATCATATATGATAATTTTTTATTGGTTAACAAAGTAAAATCGCTTTGTCTGCATATATACTATTTATTCTATCACTAAACTTCCAAACTTTGTAGTACGTGGATGTTACAAATTAAGGAGGGGAGTGAGAGGTAGATTGATCAACTATGTATATCATTGTATAATATATACCAAAAAAATACACAAATGTAACAAGTGCAAAGAGAGTGTACCTGGTGGAATCCACCTTCTCTGGTAAGAGGCACCCCAATTTCATGCACACAGGCCCAAACCCTTTGATCAGAACCATAAAAAAAGAAGTACCTATTTAGACAACCATCCATTATTTTGGCTAGTTGAGCAGCTAATGCATAACTGATTGCAAATCCACCACCACCAAATGCCATGTTATAAGAATGCATCACATTTTGCTCCACACTCTCAGAACTTGCACCAATATAATACATCTGATTGTGATCATATTTTCCCAACACAGTAACTAAGTTCTCAGTGAAAAACACAGTATCATCATCTCCCATCACAAACCACCTAACTTTTGGCAAACCAAGCTTAAAGCTCTCATAAACAATCCGAGCTATCCGAACCGCAGATGCTGAATGCACATACTTGAACCGAGCCCAGCCATGAGAGATCTGATATGGCATTGACATGTCAGTATGCAAAATCTTTGGCCTCTTGTCAAGCCAAACAAAACCTCTAGTGGTGTCTGGTTTCCACCATAGCATGCTGTAGCTGCTACGGTCGTGCCAAGTGTTTGCTGAACCAGCAATGCCAAATAGAATATGTGAGATGTTTGTTGATACACTGTCAATGACAGATGCATCTGGGACGGTGCGGATATGCTCCGGTAAGGGGAACCACCGGTCCGGTTTTGAGAACGTTGAGTGGAGAGCAAGTGATATGGATGCAACAAGGCACACAAGTATGCCGAACCTTATTAAGAGTACAACCACACCACCAAGTTTTTCTGGTAGTAAAGAGAATCTGGACACTTTAAGTGAAGGTTCATGAATAGGAGTGTTAGTCATCTTCCTCTCCCTGTTACATTTGAAGTAACTCATAAGCAAAAATTTAGACATGACTTATAACACATCATACATGTTCAATTAATCAAAGTAACCATATGAACCAAATGCATTACATTGCTACTATGGATGGCTTTAAGTCATGAAATGGTGTTGTTTGATCTTGCTTACCAGGGCATCAAAAAGTTTGCTGAAGAATTTTATTTGTGACACAACCACCTAGCTGGCCTGAAAAGTGATAATCCAACCGGTGGATGCACCAAGTTTCTTATTGAGCAAGGAGAATCCTTAACCCTGAAGAAGTTTAAAACCATACATTATTATTATGCGCTAAACCATTTCCCAGAATAAGCCAAACTCAGGTCTTTCTCTAAATCAATTATTTTCAATTACCTGATCCATCATACGTGTAAAGCAATACAGTTTCTTACTTTGATTTTAGATCTATCGCATCTCAAAATTGCTCAACTAAATAATGTATTAATCATGCTCTTTTTTCGACAAAAGATTTATCGCATCTCAATCCATTTGATTACTTTTATTTCTCATTCTTACCTTCCATATCATATAAACTCCTCTATTGATATGAATTCTTTTTTCTAGAACAAATAGTCGATGTATCAACCGTGTAAAGGATTTCTAAAAAAATATAAAAGAATTTTACACCGTCATTAAATTATAAATTATTATATATGATAAATTTATTGGTATTTATATAATAACTATGTTAAAAATTATGATTTCTACGGGGTTAAATAATCAAAATCACATCACATAATATTAATGAAAAAATTAAATCATATGATTAATTAAAATCAATAACTATAATCAACTGAAGTTGACTTGACTATTAAAGAGAGAAGTTAGACAAGAAGACATAGGAATATCGAATTCTCCTAACGTGGACCGCTATTTTTAACACCCAAAAAAAGTTTAGTGCATTAATGACAATACGAAGGAAATTTAAGCTATTTTATATATTTTTTTAGTCAACAATTGCTCGATCGTCTGTATTCTATATGATAAATAAGTTGAACTCGTATTGTACTAAAATAAAAATATAAATAAAAAAACTCTAGGGGGTAAGACAAAGAGCAATTTTTATTTTTTTGGGTTAACATGGCCTTAAGTGTGTGTTTGGTAGGGAGGAAAAAAATAAGTGAGAAATAGAGTGAAAAAAAATAAGTAAAAAGTAGAGTATAAATTTAATTATTTAGTTGAAGAGAAATAAATGAGAAATAAAATTTATAAAAGAGAGATGAGAGGGTAATAAATAAATATAAATAAATAAAAAGATGGATTCCATCACCTTTTAATTTCTCATCTCTTATTTCTTCTCAACCAAACAACTTTACTCATTTTCATTCTCTTCACTCTATTTTTAACCCATTTCTTCTTAAACAAACAAGACATAAAAGCTATTTCTATGTATTTGTGAGATACAAATAAAAATAAATAAATAAATAAATGAAATCATTTATAAGGTACAATATCAATTTTTAATCTTAAAATAATGAATCTGTTACTAATATTAGCTTTTTTGCATCATCACAATTCACAACAAATGTATTATGATAAAGTTAGACTTAGACCTACGTTTACATTGGTTTCTGGTTAAAACAATTCGACCTTGGTAGATTCCTAAGTCAAGTACGATTGTACTCACAACTCGATCAAAGACGCAACAAATTAGTTTAATCTTAACCGAAGGCATAGAAATGAGAAAATTGAAACATATTCTTATTTAAAAAATAAAATTAAACTAGAGAGAAGGCAGAAGCAGTCAAGAAGCACCGGTAGCATAGCAGAATCTGATATGTATATTTAGAAAAACCCCAAAATAGAGAAAAACTGAAAACCGTTCCTGGGATTCTACTTGTAGAGTTCCCAGAGGCTTCATAGCCAACAAGAGTAGAATCAAATGAAACACGTTTCTTAAAACTGAACAATTCAAGAAATACATGCCACAACAGGATTTCCATATGCACAATTATTCAAGGCTTTTTGCTGTGTAACCTCTTGGATTATCACATATTATAAAAAATTCATCCCCTCCCTCCAACTGTAAATTGCTCAACGGAAAGAAGTAGCAATAATATTGAAATGATGATTATATTATCGTTTTCTACAAAAATAGACATGGAGGAGAGAGAGCAATTAAATTCCAACAATGAAGGAACACACACAAAAATAAATAAATAAAAAGTCTCATTATACCTCAGTTTAACGATCGAATTGAACCACTTTTTTTGTTTTCTTTTATTTTCCTTTTCCTTTGTTATGTGATTCTGCTACTCCTCTTCGCATCAAATGCACCCTGTTCTGGCTCTTATTCCTGGACAATTCCCAGCAATGAAACAGAGGAACAAAATTGAAAGTTAAAACCCCACAAAACCAAAATCACAAAGGTGAAAACTTTAACATGAAAAGATGAAGATGGCGATGACCCAGATGAACAAAGGACAGATATTGATGATGATGAAGCAAAATTAGAAGAATTGATCCAGAGAGAATTTCATCGTACACAAGCAGCAGAAGAGGGTAGGTTCTGCATCATTCAACAGAAATCTTCTTATCCTTATTGTTCTCCTTCTTTTTCTTTTTCTTTTTCTTTTTTTTTTTTCTTCTACTTGTTGTGATATAGAATCCTCAGACTAGTCCTGAGGTAATGATTCGCTGTTCACATATTGCACATTTAGAAGAGAAGAGAAGGAAGGTGCTGGCAGGAGAATGACACATTTCTTTGTTGGGACCTTTTATGGAACATCATGGTCATGTGCCATAACCATATATGCGAGCATGCATGATGCAACAATACAAACGCATGCTTATTAGATTTTTTTATTTTTTTTTTAAATTCTCTCAGCACCTAAGAAATTTGTTTGAAAAGGTTGTTAAGTTGAGTTGTTCACTTGTTCTTGTACTTGTCATTTTATGTTATTATTATTTTATTCAGAAAAATATATGTTTATGGAAAAAGTTTATAGTTGTATTTTTTACACCACTAATAATAGGTGGTACATATTTATGACAGATAAAATTGCTTTCCGGTATCAGTGGTGGTAATCATGCCTAAATGTCAACTTTAATAACGCTCTCTTAACCTAACATTCATCCATATTCCATAATGTTATTTATTTATTTTAGTACCTGTAAAAAAATAAATTTTCAATTCTACAATATTTATTGTCACTTGTTCAGTTCTCGATCTGCTGTAATAACATAAACTGTTATATTTATAGAAATTAAAAGCAAAATCTGTTAAATCACTGTTTACTGAGAAAAAAAAATTATTGCTTATTTACTGAGAAAAAAATATATTATTGCTTAACAGTTTCATGGCGAGGACTAAAATAGGTAATAACCAACATTGTAATCATAAAAAAAAAAAATACAGAAATTAAAAAAATTACCTATTTATAGGAACTTTGAACATCAACAATTGGGATCATTTTAATAATTGGGTTTAGATGATTAATAAATGATGTATGTATAATAAATTGTACAACTTAATTTTTTTTTCATCTTTATATCGTATTATTTATTATGCGTTATTTTACAAAAATTTATGTCTGATTCTAATTTTTGTCATTGTAATATTTTTTATTAATAAAAAATTAATTATAAATTTTTTCTATCTCAATTTATTATTATTAAATTAACATTTTTTATTGCTTAGACCGATGTAAAGCATTATTTCATCAAAGATACATGCAATATCAAAATTTTCAAAAAGAAAATTGCAATTTTTAACATGTTCATAATTTCTTTCTAATTTTAACTTTAAAAGTTCAAATCACAAAACTATTTCAAAAAAAATATTGAGAAAGCTCTGTTAATTAGGTACGAGGCTTCTACGATATATATGTTTGTTCCCTTTTCCTGTCTCTTACTTTAGTTTAAAGGAAAATAAGGATAAAATAAATAATTTTATTTATTAATGAAAAGAATAATAATTTATTTATAAATTTTATGCATTAAATATAAAATCAAATATGAATCGCTAAAATAATTTCATATAGACTAAATTATATTTTCGATTTTAAGATTTATTTTAGTCTTTTATTTTTTAAAATATTCTTTTTGATTTTTTATCTTTTAAATTAGAGTTGATTTACTCCTTTTGAAACAATGATTATTTTTTATTTTAAAACACCATTTTGAACCAGTTTTTAATTGATTTAAAACTTGAAACAAGTTTTATTAGATTTACTTATATGAAAACTATTAAAAGACTTATATTTGAACTAAAAATAGTCTTATACACAATGAAAATTGTGTGAAACGAAGTCCAAGCAACAACCAGAAATTAAAGAAATCTGTTTTTATATTATTTTCTAATTGCTCATGTAATATATTTTTCATATGATTTACATTGTATTTATTACTTTTTTGGGTTCGAATATCAACTGAATTTCATAAGTTTTATATAGGTATTATGTCTTGAATCAGTCAAATAAAGATTTAAAATCATGTTGTAAAATTAAAAATGATCACTATTTTAAAAAGATCAAATTGATTCAAATTTAGAAGATAAAAAGTTGAAATGAACATTATATAAAAAAAATGATCAAAATGAATCTTAAAAAATAAAATAAATGACTAAAAGTACAATTTAGTCTTTCATATAAAGGGGGTACTTTCTTAAATAAATAAAATATTAATATTTTTAATTTTATATATTTTATCAACAATATATACATGTTTTTCATATTAATAATTTAAAAAAAGGGATTAATAAAAATGTTATAAATATGTATAGGATAGTATAATAAATATTAAATGTAATGATCTGAAAGATCACTACACTTGCTACTGGTCAACTACTAAGTAGCAGAAGACTAAACAATATACATTAGAAGATAGAGTTTATCATATAATTAGTAATTAGTATCATGTACATACACGCTGTATAGAAAAAATATAGTACTAAAAATAAAATAAACCTAAGTGTTAATTAACATATATACAAGACATGACTACATCATAGTAGCCATCAATAAAACACTAACCACCTTTAGCATGACTAACTGCCAACAACACAAGTCATCCCGCTAATCTTATCTTACTCTCATACCAAGTATGATTTCATAGTTTCAATCATAAAGAAAACACAAGGTAAACTTGTGAAAAGAATTCAACATATAATCAACATTAATCACCTTTCAACAACTACCACATAATTAATAGGAAATCAACATCACCTTTGTATCAACATACCACAACTCACAACATAATAACAATTTCAACATAACAACTTAATCAACTTTAGCATGTTCTGTAACATCCCAAAATTTTATGTATTGAGATTCTTAGTAGATATATCATATTTTTATATACATATTTTACTATTTATATACGTATTTTACTATTCATGTATACGTATTTTACTATTTATATATACTTATTTTATTAATTACATATACGTATGTATGAATAGTATTTTACTATGCAATTGCACAGTGAAGGGGCGGCTGAAACGTGGGCTGCGGATTCTTTCCGTTTCAAAATTTTAATTAATTTGAATATAATAATGAATAGTGCATAGTGCATAGTAACTTCAAAATTTCTATAAATAGGGGCTTAAGGTTTTGGAAATTCAGAATTCTAGAGAGAAAGAAATTCTAGAAAAATAGAACGGGAGAGTAAGAGAGAGAAGGAAAAAGAAAATAAGGTTCTGCCTAGGTTTTGAAAGAGGAGGAGAATAGAGAAGGTTCTGCCCTTGTTTCGATAATCATCTAAGAAGAAAAAGAGGAGATTCTGCCGAATTCTTTTTTATCCAGGTAAGGGGGGAGTGGGAAACCTCGCTTGGGGGTGTTGGAGTAATCGTTAAATAGTTGTTTGTTAGATTGGCTCCCGATCTTATGCCTGTTGTTTGTTTGTATGAAATATTGTTATTAATGTGCTTTGCTTTTTGCATTACTTGATTTCTTGTCCGTAGTAAATAATAACTATACTATTTTTATAAAAGAAAAATGAATAAATTGTTTATTAATAAAGATATGGAAGACTAAGCCTCCTATTAATTAATAAATATGTAATTGATGTTAAAAAAAAGAATAAGTTTTAGAATAAAAATACCTATGCTAACTTATGAAGATCTTATTATGACTTGAGTATATGAAGTATATATGACTATATGAGACCTATGCGGACCTATAAGGATATGACTGTATGAAATATGTACTCATGACTTGTGACCTACGATCCATGAATGGACCGTTGAACTGTTGAACTATTGGACCGTTGGACTATTGGACTGATTGGACTATTGGACTGTTGGACTATTGGACTATTAAAGTTGGATTAATAAAATAAATCATAATTATGAAATATGAATCTTATATGTGTAATATGCTAAATGTTGAGTCTATGAATGTATGACATGCATCATATGCACATATTATTTCAGGTGTGCCGCTGAGGCCGCATACCAGTGATGCTAACAAGGTGTATGATCACCAGTGATAGGTGTGCCTTCGGGACACCAGTGATGTAATATGCTAACGAGGTGTATGAACACCAGTGATAGGTGTACCTTTGGGTCACCAGTGATAAATTCTGAAACTTCCGTATGGCGCCACATGCATACATTAGTGAGTCAAGTCAAGAAAATCATTATACATAAGCATATATGTGAGATTGATTATATATGTGAATTATATTGCGTGTGTGTGTGCTATTTAACTTTTATTTCTATACCTGCAACTAAGTGAGAAGTTTCTCACTCCTCTTGTTATTCTTGTATATGTTTAAATTTATGTTGCAGGTAATCTTAATCATGAGGATGTTGGTAATGAAGTCTAGAGGCTTAAGTGGGCATGCTCTGATAGGATGTGACATCGGGCTTAGCTAGGCTTCTTTCTGGGATAATAATGTTTTATTTTCTTTCTTTTGAAATTTAAATATATTTGTATGATATACAAAAATTATAAATTGATTCCTAACTAGGAGGCACTGCCACCTTTACTGGGATTAATTTATAATCTTTGTTTTATTATGACTTCTTGAGTTTGGTATAAATGTTAATTACGAATGTGCGTCTTCTACCTTATGATATTTATTATTTTATATCACTCTAATATACTTTTTAAATATAGTTAATGCTTATTAAGTAATTATGTTGGGGTAGAGGGTGTCACATGTTCAACATTTCAACACATATAATTACATCTAATGCGTCGTCACACATATTAGCTATAGAGGTCTCCTACGTCTTAGGGTAAACAATTTAATTGGTTTGACCTTACCAAATCATAATGATTGGTATAAAATCAGAACCAACAACTGACAATAAGGTCAAAAACAATGACTAGCATAATGTTAGAAACAACGATTAGCATAAACTAGATTGATTTCTCAGGTTTTGCCACTTAAATAAGGAATTATGATACTATGTCAAGGTGGAACAATTTGGGTATGGGTCTACCACGACATTAGCCTACAACACTAAGTCACCTATGGGACTAACCCACTAACTACCCTCTAATACTTTGATAATATGTAGCTTATACAATGCTCAACTTTAAACTTTATTAAAACATATTAAATTGAACAAATTAAACATCATACATTTTTATAACATTTACAACTTGGTAGAACATCGTTGAAAATCAACTTAAGTAACTTAAAACAACACACAACTTTACAATGTATTCAACTTACTACATATCAACACATATGTCATCTTACATCATTAGTCATACTACTATGTCATCATAAATCAACTACTAAACAACTTAGGAAATCAACTTTACATCATACAACTCGTGCCCGATGCCACTCACTAGGCGCCCAATGCCATTAAGGTAGGGAACTCCTTATCTCACCCATGCCCAACATCGCACCACTCGTGTTTGGCATAATTAAGGTAGAGAGTGCCATACACTCCTACATCTAGCATGGCAACATCCATGCCTAACACCAATCAGGCAAAGATATATATGTCTGACTCATGTCTAATGTCACACATCTAGCATCCGATGTGAATCCAGACAGAGATAAGTCTGTCTCATCACGCTTGGCATGATTCTAACCTGAGATGAGTCTCTCTCCTCACGCCCGGTGCCATCGATTTTGTGCCTAGCATGAGTGAGACAAAGACCTCTCTTTGAAATCATGCCTAACACCATAAAGGCACGCCCGAGGCGATATCAAATTTTGCACTTGTGTAAAACTCAATTTCAGCTATTCCCCAAAAAATCAGAAATCCCAACAACATGCAATGCATAAATCAATATTTATAAAACTTGTACAACATGATTTAATCATTATAAACAACATGCAACTACAATCAATCAAGAATCAACTCAACTTCTCCTACTTTACTTCAAAACCACAAAAACCTCTCAACTTCATCATTTAATAACTCAATACCTTCAAAAAAAACTCATTCCAATCATCACAACCACAAAAAAAAAAAAAACACCTAAATATGATATCACAACCTCCTTTACCAATTGGAGGATCAATTCGCAAGAGGAGAAGATGAAGAAGAAACTTCTTACACCGCAAGCTAAAAGTCTCGACCCCAGAAATCTTGAATCTTCGTCACCTCTGACTGGAATCGGCTGAAGAATGGGTGCAAAAGGAAGGTTCCCAAGTGAGAATGAAGAAGAAGGAAGAGAGAAGGAAGAGAGAATCTCTCTCTAGCCTCTCTCTACAACTTTTAAAACTTGAATTATGAAGCTCTAACTAAAGAAAACTTCATTTTTTACCTTCCTGAGTTGATTTCACTTATCTCTAGTTCAACCTTCTAGGATTAACTTGCTCTCAAGGTAACCTAGTCACATAACTTTCATCAGTGATTGTCAAATCAAATAACAGGGTTATGAAATTGATAGTATCACATTTAATCTAATTGGTATATAATTTTTTTACAATCTAATTGGTATATAATGTTGTTATTTTAGAGTTTTAGAGTCAAAGGACTTTGAGAATTAAGTTACCTCTAAGATAGGCAAGACAAACCTAAGTTGGTTTAGCTTAAAGAAAGGTATATAAGAGTTTTCTCTCTTCCTTAACCACGTTGAGCACAAGTAGTTTGGTGTTTGGTAAGGGCAAGGTAGGGAACCCTCGCCTCAATGGCACCCAAGTGTCCAAGGGATGACGTCATGCGCATATCGCATTTTGTAATATGATGTCTTTGATATGTTTTATAGTGAAAAATGATGATTAAATTTGTATGATAAAGATTGATTGTAGTTCGTTATATTAATCTATGATGATGTATGATGATGATTTGAGTTGCCTATTATTGTAAGTTGCTTAAGTTGAATGTTGATTTAAGTTGTTAAAGCTGAAAGTTGTTTGCTATTAAAGTTGTATGATGTAAAGTTGTATGATGATAAGATGTATAAACATGTAGTGATAGATGCATGTTATGTTAAGATACATAAAAATAGGGGAAAATATAATTGTTTTAGAAATTAAAATATTCCATTGTGTGAATATATGTTGCAATACTTTAAGAGCCCAAGTTGAAATCTTTCAATAAGTAAGTTGGCTTATGAATTAGTAGTTGTTTTGAGTTTGTCTCCTCTAGATTTTATATGGTATCCATATATGGGCAAGGTTGAAGCATACATGTATAAAGTGACCAATCGAGTAAGGTACAAGGTCAAAACTTAGTTTCCTAACTAAGTACTAGAATGGCGTGGTATTTGGAAGGTAGTCAGTGAGTTAATTCTATAAGAGGCTTAGTTTGCAAGCTAATGTCATGGTAGACTCATACTTAAGTTGTTTTGACAATAATACTAGAATTCTTAATTTAAGTGACAAAACATAAGAAATTAAATTAAGTTGTTAATCATGTTCTTTGAGAGGCCTAAAGTTGTCTATACATGACTTGGCTACAATAGGTCAAATGTTGTGATTAGGTAATGTCTAACCATTTAAATTGCTCATTTTTGTTGTAGGAGATTTCCTTAGATGATTTATGTGACGATGTATTAGTTGATTAGTGATGTTGATGATTGAAAATGTAATATGTTAAAATTGTTATATGTTGTATTAAGTTGCAAGTTGTTTGTCTAATACTCGATGATAAGTGGAAGTTGTATGTTGAGTTGATTGTTGTTGCTTAGTTGATTCAAGTTGTAACTCAATGTTGTTATTGTATGTAAGTTCTTTTCATAAACTTATCCCAGTTTGTTTTCCTTTTAGTTGGAACTGCAATGATCATACTTAATATAAGAGTAAACAGGATTAGTAGATTGGCTTATCTAGTTGTGGAGGGTCATGATGGAGATATAATTAGTTTCTTTTTGGTTATATATATTACTCTTATGCAATTTTGGTCCTGTATAGGTGTTTAACCGATAAGTAAGGTTTATTTATCTACAATGATATCTCATGTAGATGATATATGTGTATATGAGCTATTTTAAGTTTTTTTATTCCTTACATATTTCTATGTGCATGAGATTCATTACTTGTTGTATAATAACTTTAGGTTATAGTTGATGTTTCATTATTATTTTCGTTACATATTATATAAAGTGTAGTGATCTATTAGATCTTTATAAATATTTTTAATGCGATTATCATATTAAACTTTATTAATCTAACAATTTATTTATTAATATGATGTATATTTATTAGACAACACATAAAAGATAAAGTTTTTCAGCGAGTAACAGGCTAACATTTTTATATATTCATTTTTATAAATTAATTATTTTCTTAAGTTATGCGTATTAGTTTAAACGAAAAGGATTATCATTCAAAAGATAAATTGAATAACAGTTATTTTAATTTAATAAGTGATATTGTATTCATGTTTTACATGTGTCACTCACAACACTGTTGTATGACTTAATCAAGATTTTCTTTAATAAAAAATACTTATTCGTTAAAAAACACCCGCATACGCACACAAACTACTTAACGTTTCTCTCTCTTTTTTATGTTTTTTTTTAAGTGTTTTACTACGAGGGTAAAATCTTTGAACAATAAGGAATATATAGTATATGCTAATGCAAACAACATCAATCAGCTTTTTGAAATTTGAAACAAGACACGTGGATTACACTAAAACGTGACACCTTTCAACTTGGTATGATGCCTTTTAATTTTATTAATTAAAGTCCAGGTGTAAGTAAGTGTTTAGTGTTCAAAATCTCAAATAATATTTTTGATAAAGTATGCAATTTCTTTTTATTTATAAACTGATAATCTCATATAATATAGTGCGAGATCTAAGAAAAGGTTGAAGGAGTGGGACCCACAACAGTGATACTGGGCGAAAACTCATTGGTTATTATGGCACGCAATGCTTCTCTTCTCTGTCCAACGTCTGCAACACGACTTCAGTCACGAATACTACCTTTTAACATTTACTAATGTTTTCTTTTTTCATGTAAAAAACTTGTGGTATAGTACTTGTGTTATGACTTTTGAGGTTTCATATTTGGTTGGAGTATGATTATCTCAGTATCTCAGCGAGAAATGTAGCAATATTCTTTTAATATATTCTAAAATGAAGACATCCTATATACGGAAAAGATATTTCAAATTTGCTTCGAGTAAGTTAAGTTAGGCAATTTTATTTAAACAAATAATATTTTAATGATTACTTTTTATTTACAAAATTAAATTGAGTGTTTTCTTTAAGAGAATAAAACTGATCACCACTTAAATCAATGAGTTAATTTATTTTAATGCACAATTAGTTGGAATAAAAAAATTACTTTACATACTACATTTGAGGAAAAATAGACTGAATAAAAAAATTGTAACGTATACATTTTTATTAATTATTATTTTTTTATAATATTTATATATTGTGGTACTCATGAATGTTGGTCATTATATATTGTGCAGTATAAAGAGTTTAGAGGTCCTAATTTTTAAATCTTTTAAAGAAACCTTATTTACAAAAGATTCTTAGGTGGTTTAGAGGATTTTTCTAAGCATATATTCAATTTTACCCTCAAGAGAGGAGTATATAAAGTTTTTTTTATGACTTGAGTTTTATAAGTTCTGTTGTTAAGAATTCTAAAGAGATAAGTCAATGAGAAATGTTCTAGAGACGAGATTTCTTCCTATTTCTAACCTTCCTAAGAGTGAGTGATTTGAGTAGTTGTTGTTATTGATTCATGTTGGTAGAGATGTGAATAAGAACTCGTGGAGTCGTGCAAAATTTTCCTGAAGGAACTCGATTATGTTCTTTTTTCTTTTTTGCCTTCTTCAAATTTTTGAGGTTTTATGCTAAGGAAAGTTACAATTCTATTCTTTCTTGTTATACAATGTTGCATGTTGCTAAAATTTGATAAAATTGTGGTTGTGTTGATTGAAGCTTCATTGAATGATTAAGGTGAGAGTTTTGTGGTTTACGAAACATGTTAAAGAGAAATTTCAAGATTTCGTCATGTTGTTGGTTGCATGTTAAAATGATTGTTGAAAATGATTTGTAGAGAGTATATGTAGGTTGTTGTCATGCATGTTGGGTTTTCTAAGTTTCAAGCATGTATGGGACAAATTCATGGATTTGTTATGAGTAGATTTCACCGTCACGTCGAGCATGCCTTCAAGACACTAGGTATGGCTCAAATCAAGGGTCTCTATTTCACTTCTGCTTGAACTAATATCGAAACTAGTGGGAACAAAACTTTTAAAATCAATTATTTGACCGATTTTAAAAGAATTGATTTTTTTTAAAATATCAAGTTTATTTTTGGATGGTCCCAAAATAAAACCTACTAATCAAATGATAACCAACAATTCATATACAAATTTAGTTAATTAATAAGTCCTCAATGGAGCAAAATGTCTACTCCTATGTTACTTCTTAATGAACCAAATTACATACAAATGAAGCGCTAAAGCTAAATGTCAATCATATATATAATCAAAAGAGTTTTATAAAATACATGCAATACATACTTGTGAACATAATAAGTTAAGTAAACATGTTGAAATAATATTATACATCCTAAACTATACATCATGTGTGAAACTAGAAAACATAAGTTCTAGCCAATATAATGCTCAAGGAAAAATATAGTTCATTGCTCCCTAACAGTCTTTATGTCTTCTAGTGACAATATAAGTATTGTTAAGAAAAATTAGAATAATAATTAATAATATTCATAAAATATATAATAAATTGAGAACTTAAATTAAAAATTTTCAAATTTGTAAAACTTATTTCAGTTCACCTAGATACTACAATAGTATTATTATCTTCATTACATAATTAATATTTAGACTCATAGTTTTATGGCTATTGATGAGACTACAAAAAGAATATATAAACAATTTCCATAGTAATGGTAATTCAATACAAAACAGCTTAAAAAAAAATCATTGTTACAATTAAAATAGCTTACTTTAAGAGTGATCGAATGCATCTTCTTCTTCTAGTTTGATCCCTTGACCATAATATGCTATCATGGCTTAATGGTAAAATGATATTAGTATTGTGGTTTAAAATCAAATGTAATGATAGTCAATAAAAGAATGATTATTTTTAAATAACTTACGCATCTGATTGTTTGTATTGAATCTCAAATAAAAATTTAAGACTTACTTAATGTGTGCATAAATTTAATATCAAATTCATTTATAAAAAAATAAATAAAATCTAATTTTAGTTAGGTACTTTATTTAAAAATAAAAGACATTTAACTAATTTTTAACTAACTTAATGAACATTAATATAATTAATATCAAATATATTTATAAAAAAAAAACAAATAGACCAACATATATAATTAAACCACAAATTATTAAAAAAAAAAGCACACATATATAGCACAAATTATTTTTAATCTCAAACTCAATTGACAATACTAATCTAACAAGTTATTAAAAAAATCATAAAGTAAGAAATGCATGTATTATTATATCGATAGTTTAATCTATTAAAAAGATTGTCTTAACTGATAAGTGTTTTGATTTTTTTTAATTATTATTCTCCCGTGTCCCTACTTCACAACTAGGACTATCTCTCTTCTTTGTTATGACTTAATAATATTAAATGAGAGTGTAATTAAAAAACTAATTTATTTGGTGGGAGAACTTTAGGGATCTTATTAAGTCTTTTATTTTATTGATATAATGACATGCTTTTCTCTCGCTCTCTTACTATTGCATTCGGCATTCCTATGTCTGTTTTCAAGCTTTGCTTTTAGTAATCACTTATCACCTTTCTTGGTGGTGTGACCTACAGGATCAGGAAGAGGAGGTGAAGAGTATTGTATTGGTGATGCGGATGTGACAATGAAAAAGAAAAATAAAATGAAATTACTGACTCGGCTCGTGGATGTATAAGTAAATGAAAGGCTGAATTGCTTAAGATTCTTATAATAGACCAAATCAGGTTTTAGATTGCGGTTCACACATTGCAGCAACATCCATCTGCACGCTAATTTTTTTGCAATTTCACTTATAATAAAACAAGCAACAACAACTACTAAAAAAAAAAACACTATTTAACGATCAACAAAATTTATTACTATTTCATGTAGAGCTTTTTTTTAGGTCACATAGATGATGATAATGTTGACCTTTTTAAACAACTCTTTTATAATTAGTGTATTATTTTATAATTAGTGTATTATGTTGTTTCACCGATAAACTAAGATTATATATATTTTAGGTTTTGAATCATATAAATATAAATATATATATATATATATATATATATATATATATATATATATATATATATATATATATATATATGTGTGTGTGTGCGCGCGCGTGCGTGTATATATAAGATATGTTCTATGAGGAAAATATTTGTAAAAATTTAGTTAATTTTTTTATATTTTTACACATATATTATATATGTTTATTCATAAATTATTTGTATGTTAACCAATATAAGTATATTATATTTATGTTGTTGATAATTAGATAATTAAGTATAGTAATTTAGTGGATCGTTACAAATATGATAAAAATTTAACAAAGATGAAGAAAAAATTAAAAAAAAAATTAATAACCCTTTGGAGAGTTATTTTATTTTATTTTTAAAGTTCAAAAAAATAATTTTTATCCTAATCTTTTTATTGGTCTATTTGACATCAAGTTAAAAAATGTGTTTAATATATATATATATATATATATATATATATATATATATATTAATTAGTTTAATGATTATGTAGTGATAATGTAAAATATTTTTACATGCGTATAATTTATGAATTTAACTTAATTTTATAAAATTTGTATATATTCATAGTCTTTTCAAATTATAATTATAATTTTTAAGGATTTTTTTATCAAAATTAAAATTTGTTTTTAATAAGGAATTTAAAAAAAATTTATTTTAAAGATTATATTAAAACAAACACGTACCCTATCTTTATCATAACCAATACATGTAGGATCTACAATTTAATGTACTTTTTCACACTTCTCAAGCATTTTACAAAATTACACATAGATGATATAATGATAACTCAATAAAAGAGGTTATAATATTGTAATAATAATTATTAATATAAATTCCTACTATCTTATTAAGGATGTGAATTTAAAGTTACTTTTTGCAAAACTAATTTATAAGGTAAAAATAATCTTCAATTAGTTGCTTTATTTTGTCCACGTAATCAGTAACGTGAAATCTTCAATGTATTTTCTCTATTTTTTTCTTATTTTATTTTACTTATTTAAATATATATATATATATATATATATTTATTTATTTATTATATTATGTGAACAATATTTTCTCACAGCTCACTTAAATTACATCTGTAGAATGAAAGAATGGGAGAGTGGGCCAATGCAGTTGATGTAGGAAAGAAATAGAAGGGTCCAATGAGAGGAAAGTTGAGCGATGAGAATATGACAAGGAAACGAATAAGCGAACCAGAATGCGCCATGAGCCACACGCACCAACCTTTTATTCATCTGTCTGCTAAACCCCCATAACATAGCGTACGCCTGGGCCCCACACACCACACTGCATGCCACGTCTCCAACTAATCTTCTCCACTGCACCCATTTTCTAATTCTTAATTTTCTTATCATCATTAAACAACTATATTCGCCTCCACTATTTTTTTAGTAAGGGTAACCTACCTAAAACATTCTAGTTTAAATTTGAAAAGTATCATCAACAATGAACAATAAAGTTCTTTTCGAATATCTAGGATTCAAATTTAAGATTATTAATTACAGTAGAATGATTCTATATCAACACACGTTCCTAGTAATTTGGGTCCTTAATGCTAAAAAAAAATAATTTATTTGTGAATGAAACAATTAAAATTATACAATATAACCTTAATAATTTAACTTCATTTTTTTCTTATGCATATTTCTATTCTATTTTTTCTGTATTTCTTTCTCTTACAGTTTATTTATATTTTGTTTTTTTATGTAAATAATTGATTATGTGCTATTTAAACTCTCCATACCACTCTGACCTAATGGGTAGTATACAGTTTTTATTTCTCTTAAATATAATAATTTGACATATATTTTTTAAAAATATTGTCTTTTGTGCGCCCTTCCGACACTGAAACGCAATGCAATGCAGTTAACTGTAGATAATTGAGAAAACAGCATACGCCTAAGGAACATCCAGCATAACATGGGATCATGGATGTCATGCTCATGCCATCCATCCATGCATTACCATTTACGACATCTTCAATCAAATCCAATAAATACGATCAATTCTTTCCCTATTTTGTGCTTTAACTTCATGTAAAATTTTCATCAAGAATTTAAATTTCATCTTACTAAGACTTAATAGTATAGGATAAGATTCACTCAACTTAATTTATTAATATTAGGAAAAAAATGATTCCTGCTTTTATTCTTTTTAAAAAACAAAAAAAAATTATAAAAATGATTAGTTAATTAGAAAGTGTGAAATGTTTGGAGAGTAAAATAAAATTTAATCACAAACTAAAAGACAAAAAAAAAAGAGAGTGATTTTGAAAATAATTATAGATATAAAATAGTTCAATAAAAATCTCGTGTGGAGTAAAAATGGATATCTCTTTATTAATAACGTGTATATATAATATACTAATTTTAATGTTATATATCATATTTAAAAAAAAAACAAAACAAAAATGAACTGTTAAGAATAAAAAAGTATGAATCTTTTTTTGTAGTTACAGTTATAAAAATAAAAAAGTTATAAGAGTAATTATTAAAAAATAATAAAAAAATTATAAAAAAATAGTTCGAGAGATGATTCTAAGAATAAAATTATTCAAAAATTTATATACTAAATAAAATAATCCCTTTTATTGTTCAGATTCATAATATATATATATATATATATATATATATATATATATATATATATATATATATATATATATATATATATTATTCATTGATCCAAGAAATTGTATTATTCTTTCGTAATTATTTAAAAACTGTAAGACACTACCGAGTTTAAATTAATCAAAAGTATACTTCAAGTTTGTTTTTAGAACATTTAAAATCTAATATCTTAAATTTAGACTCGGCAAAAATAATTTTAAATTGAAGTGAATTATGAAACAAGTTATAATAACTAATATGTAAAAAATACAAGTATTCATTTTTGTTTATAAATTAAAATTTATAATATAAATAAATTATAAACATTTTTTTATAATTATATTATTAATATAAAATATTTTCTGGTTATGTTATAACTAATCTTTGTCAAATTGTAACACTATATTTAATAGATTTTTGTTGATAGTCCAAAACCATGTTTTTTATCTATCAAAATCAAATTAAGACATTATATGAAGAAACTAGATTCAGTTTCATCCAAACTAACAACTTATTAGTAAAATAAATTGTAAATGTAATCTCGTGTAAACATTAATTCATCAAAATGCGAAATTAACTGTCTCACTATTACCATAAAAGTTTTACGTGGTTAGCTAATGAAAAATATTCAAAATTAGTTTAAATTAGTTATTATAAGTTTATAATACACAATAATATTAAGTTAGAAGATAGTATACAAATATTTATACCGTAAATTATAAAAATACATATATAGAAAAATCATATGCATTAAAAATAAAGAGAAATAAATAGACAATTGGGCCAGTGCATTTGAATTCCACAGCTTTGTTTGACATTTCGTTTACGAATCTACATTGCAATCGTGTTTTGAATATAACTAACCGGCATATATATTTAATTTTATTATATGCTTTGAATATTGATTTAGCTTAGCATGCCCTAAAAGCTTAAATTCCGTACTGGTTAAGAGGGTCAAAATTAATGAGCATGATCTATACGTCAAGATTTGGTTGGCCTAAAGTCGGTCAACAGTTAGGGTGAACAACCATTAATGTTATCTTATGGGATTATTTGTGTTAACTATAGCTGACTTGGTCTTCTTTTTTGTTTTTAATAGGATAACCTTTTCTTTTTTTTTTTACCACTATTTCTATATCCGAAATTTCCTTAGTTTTGCCCGCATGGAGATGCGAAAGAAGATATGGATTATTATTATTTTAAATTATTATCGATACTAAGTATTTATTATTAAAAATAGTAATTAATCTCAATTTATAAGTAGACAAAGTAGTAGAGACATTATTAATAATGAGGTGTACTTATGGATGAATTTATATATTTTTACTCGATCTAAAATTTTAATCAGTTCAATTTTGAAGTTGGACCTATCAAGACCTAATAATATTTAAGATAAGATTGAGTTAATTTGAATATTGTTAATTTTTAATATTATATGTAATTTAATCATATAAATAAATAAATATATACTTATAGTTAACTATAGTATTTTAATTTGTGTAATATAATGATTCAATATGTTACTACATTTAGTACAATATACATATTATGTAGCAAAAAGTATAAGGGTTTACTAATCTAAGATTATCATGCAACAATACCTAGATATTCATATAATAGATATATGCATATGGTGTGAAAAACATAAAACACTCTTGCCAATATTGACTTGAAGACATAAATTTCTTTATGGGGTTACAACAAAACCTTGTACATACATATAAATAAATATACATCATGTATAACAATAATGAAAACATAAAGTCCTAGTGTCAGTCAAGTGTCTCTATATATATGTTGTATCAGAAAAAACATAAAAAAAAGACCATCTCCAACATGGCTATCAACACCAAACACGCCTTCCAATCTAATCCTATTCTACTCTTATAACAAGTATGATCGTCATAGTTCAATAACATAGAAAAATAAAGGTAAGTTTGTGAAAGAAACAACATATCATTAGATAAAGAAGAACCAACTCCAAACAACATATGCAACTTAAACATGTTAGCTTTACAATTTAAAAGCATAACAATTGATCATGCATAATAACTTGATTACAACATCCACAACTTAACAACATAAACAACTAAAAAATAATTGATCAATTGATAACAATTTAAAAAACTGAACACTTGATTACAACTTAAACAACGGAACAATTGATGTGTTATCATGCATAATAACTTATAGATATCTTTTATAACTAGGTGAATAGTTTAAGTGGTTTGACCTTATTAAATCACAATGGTTGGTAGAAAAACCAAAAACAAAGGTTGGCATGGCGACCAAAAATAACTAGTATAATAACTAGAAACAACGATTGACATGGTGACCAAAATTGATTTCTTAAGCTCACCACTTACACTAAGAAAGTCAAGTACTAATGTAAGAAATAAAATAACTTGGGTATAAGTCTATCATGACCTTAACATGCATAACTAACTCTGTATAGAATTAGCTCATCGACTATTCTCTAAATATTGTGCACCTTTCCAATACTTGGTGAGGGATTTCGACACCCCAATCTTGTACTTTACTTGTTGGTTGCTTATGACAAGTATGGTTTGGCCTCCACCATATTGTTTTAACTAAAAGACCCAGAGGAGACAACTTGAAACAACTATCCAATCAATAGACAACCTATTGACCAAAGAATTTTCAACTTTTGGATTCTTAAAGCACCATAACTATCCGCACAATAGGATATTTAAAATTTTGAAAATAACTTTTCTCTTTTCTAATTTTTATGCAACTTTCAACATAAAACATGCGTCACATGTCTATCATGATCATCATACAACTTACTTCACCAACTTCAAACAAAAAGATACTTTTTAATCAACTTAATGATTATATATCATCATAGATGAATTTCATCATATCATGAACTAGATTATCATCTTTAATATCATACAACATATAACTATCATCCATTTTATAAAGCAACATAGAACCCCCCATAGTCAACTTAAGCAACTCATCAACATAGAAACATATCATTATGACAATCTCCACATAAAACAACACACATAAAATTCTACTAATCCCATCAAGATCATATTTATCTCGTATGAAAATTAAGAAGATTATCTACAACTCTAATATTGACCTCCAGGTTTAATTAAAACTTCTACTATGCTGAAAATCACAAAAATCATAGCATTTTTTTTTCCAAATATTGAAAACTTGACTCTTGCTCATTAAAAAGGTCATAACATGAGTTATAGACTTCCTTTTTAGGTGATTCAAAAAACATTGGAAAACTAATTTATTAAGATTAAGAAACGTAGTTAATTTAGTAGATAACAATAAATTTGTTCTATTTATAATTTTTTTCTCTAAAACTACCCTTATACTATTTATCTTTTTTAATTAATACACATATATCTTATAACCAATTAGAGTACATGTCCTATACTATTTATCTCTCCTAATTAATTCTCATATTTCTCCTAACAAATTAAAGTGCATGCTCTTTAAATAATTTAAATTAATATAATTTATCAAATTAAGAGAAAACACATTAATTAAGGATATTTTAGTCTAAAATTAATTAATATATAAGACAATAATTGGATCTTATACAAAGGAACAAATAATTATTCTAAGTTTGATCTAATAAATAGAAATGAACATATAAATTATATGTTAGATTTATGATAATAATTTATATTATAGCACAAAATTATTTTATTTATTGATAATTTATTTTTAAAATATTAAAATTTAGTTTTATAAATAATTATGATAAATAAAAATTGAGTTAGATAAGAAATTAAAAGATTCTCTAAAAATCTCTTGTTGAAGAAAAATATCTAAAAATGATACTATAGAATGATTCATGTTTAATATATAGAGATTGATTATAAGATAAACACTATTGAATCAATATTATATAATGTTAGTTAAAATAATTAATTCATATATATTAAACACAAATCAATATCTTGTACGAAAGTATTTTTAGGGATTTTTCTTTTATGAGGAAGTTTGTAGGGATTCTTTTAACATTTTATCTAATTCTATTTTTATTTATCATAATTATTTATAAATTAAATATTATTATTTAAAAGTAAATTATCTATAAATGAAAACAATTTTGTGTTAAAATGTAAATTATTTATTATGAATATAAAATATAATTTATATGTTTAAAAATATTTATTTATACAAATTTTAAATATAATATGTATATATATATATATATATTCAAACATAATATTCTTATTTTCTACCAAAAAAAAATTCTTATTTATATATAATTTATTATATATTTTAAATATATATAATAAACATATGTTTGCACATTACATACTAAAATACTAGTAATTAATAGATCAATAAATTGTGTTATTAAATCTAATAGTTAGAAAATGATGTTCTTTATTCTTCAAGAATAGAATGAATGTAACCTAATCTAGTATAATTTTTTTTAAAGAAGTGTACACTATCTAACACATCATTCTTAATACACTCACTCTTATTAGTTAAAAATTATTGAAAACTACCAAATTAGGAGAGATAGTAATTATTAAATAGAATATGAGACGACATATCAAATTTTATGTTCTCCAATAAATTTTAATTTATAAAAAATGTATAGTTAACATTTATTTTTTAAAATTAATGGAGGGGAGTCTCATGATTTCATTCATTGTAGGAAGAGAAAGTAGGGATGACAACGGGGCAAGGCGATTACGAATTTTAGTATCCCTATTCCTGTTCTCGTATCCTATATACATCCCTGTCTCCATACTCGTTAGACATAGAATTTGCATCATTATCCTCATCTCCATCGGGTATACCTATACTCATCCTGTACACTCTTAAAAATTAATTAATTTTTTTATAAAAAATATTAAAAAAAATATAAATTTTAACATAAAGTAATAATTACAAAATTACATTAATTAAGTTTCACTTGAAATAAATTTAAAATAGAGTAAGAATTATGTAAATGTTAAGTAAATTCTAAAAAAGAAATAAATTAAATTTTTAGAATTTTAAAGTAACTACGAGTATGAGTATGCGACAGGTATGTATATACTAATCACCGTCCACATACCTTATCGAATAAATCGAATATTAATCATATATATACTTATATTGTGTCCAATTAAATAAAATATTATCCGTTAAAGTTAGAATAGATTCGAACATTATCGACAAATACGAATTTATTTGTTATATTGTATCATGACTTTAGAATTAGGAGATCAAATTTCTAAAATAGCCTCACTTTAGGGTTACTTCACAATCATGGGGATACCCTTTCTCATTGTCATAAGCCATTTTACACTAATGTCTCAAATTAATGGGCCAATCAATATTGTTCATTTAATTGTATCTTTTGAAGATTTTAAATTTAAATTGATTGAAACCGTAATGATTGATACCTATACAACAAAAAAATGAAATATTTGAATAAGATTTTACGTTTGATCTTCATTGTGGATTTAATATTTTTGCTGTTGATAAAATTTTTCAAAGAATAATTGAAATTGAATTAAAAGGAGAAAAAAAAATCTCATTTGAATGTTTTCACTTTTTCAACTATATTTATAAAACACTTTAGAGGGTAAAGTGTAACAATCTTGACTCTTAATTATATAAATGACTAAGTCTTTTTAACTCAATTAAAATTATCGCCTAGATTTATATATATATATATTTTTTAAAAGTATACCATTAACATAAAAAAAATTCATGCTCCATTTATTTTCATCGTTATTTTTCATGTTCATCGTTTTTCTTGACACTCAACAAGTTCTTTATATCACCTTGCAAGACTCAATCATACAATAATAAAAAATAATCGTCGTTATTCTTAATATTATCTCCATTGACTCAATCATTCACAGATGTATAAGTATATTTCTTACTAATCTCGCAGATAATGAGAAAAGTGAAAATTTTGATAAAAATAGAGTTTAATGGAATATGAAAAAAAATATTTTATTTTAATGTAAATGATATATTTTTTTTGAAAACAAATATTAAATTTATGTGACAATTTTAATTAAATTGAAAAGATCTAGACCCTCTATATAATTAATTAAGAGTTAATATTGTTGCACCTTTACCCTCTGAATCCATTTTCTTTATGAAAATTATAGTAAGAAAAAGGCATTCCGAATCTGCATTGTATTAAAAGAAAAAAATAAATAAAAAGAAAAAATGAAAAGTTACTCATAAAAAAATAGTTATTAAAAAATAAATGAAAAATAAAATGGTTCATATAAAAATGAAAAGTAAAAGTAGTTATTAAAAGTGGTATCCCCTTTATATATTAGTATTAGTATAGATTCATTAGTTTCAAGTTCTTAAATTTGATTAATTTTTTTTTAAAATAAAAAGATATAGTGGTCAAAAAAAGTGGAGACGAAGGTGATTATCGAAAAAGGTATCCCCTTATATATTAGTATAGATAAGCGTATAATAAATTTTTTTTTATGGATGCAAAACAAAAATATAATCATAGTGATGGATAATTGAATCTGAAATTTTTTTATGTCTTCATTTTGTTAATCATTTGTAATTTAATTTATTTTTTAATTTTTTATTCATACTTTAATATTTTATACATATTATAATATTATTTTTTCATAAAATATAATTTATAAATAAAAATAATGTTATTTTAAAAATTTAAATGATAGATAAATTAAAATATTTTCCGTCAAAAGTTACAAATTAAAGGAAACAGAGACATTAACTAAGAATAAATCACATACACGAAATATTATATCCTTTTAATAATTAGGGGTTAATTTTTATAAAATCTGTAAATAAGTGTTCTGGCTAATAAAATAAGTTTAATAAAGGAAATCTTGTTGTTATCTTTAATTTTATTATCTATTTTTTTATAGGTTTAAATATCATCTAATCATAATAGATGAAATTCCAATTGAAAATATTATTGACTTATTTTATTATTCTTTAAAATTTTCAATTTTATTATATCATCTAGTTTGATCTTCATTGTGGATTTAATATTTTTGTTGACTTATTCTTTATTTGATGATAATTTATTTTAAAATATTAATATTTAATTAAATATTTAATAAATAAAAATCAAAATATATATAAAATTTAAAAAAATCCTAAAAACACTCACAAAGAAATCAAATTTAACTTACGGTATTTCAGAAAATACATTTATATGAAATGTGTTTTTTTTTCATGTTTATTATAAAATTAAAAATTTTATTTTTGAATATAAAACACTCCTAGCTAGAAATAAAATAACTTCCTTATTCTTAAAATTTTATACCCAATTAAAAGAGAAAGTGAGTAAGTATATCTTCTTGACATAATAATTAAAATTTTATTTTTATTTATTTTATCTTTCTCTTCGCTAACTTTCATGAGAGTATTATTCTAATCATTATATTCCTGAAAATATTATTTTCAAATAATAGTTGATAACTTGAAGAAAAAGCCTCAAGCAAAAAATAATGAATGCTCGTTGCATCACTCTCACTATTTAGTGCTCCCATCTACACATTCTAATCCAAAAGCAAAATTCTACTCAACTTTGCTTCCAGATTTATTCAGACGAATTCCCAAGCCACGATGGTAATTTTCGCATTCTACTCTTATCTAATTTTTACATGTTGATACTGCATTATGAACTAGATATCATGTGTTTTTTTCTTTTTCTGATTATCTTTTAAGGTGATTATTTGTCTAATGCACGTTTTTTGGGCACTGCAGGCATCGATAGAAGGAAAAGATAGGATCAGTGAGTTGCCTGACGACGTTTTGCTTCACATAATGAAATTTCTAAGGACAGATTTTGCTGTTGCGACTTGTGTGTTGTCTAAACGGTGGAAGAACCTTTGGAAACATCTCACTACTCTCTCTTTCCAGTGTTATACTGTTCCTAATTATTTTTTTAAGTTATCTCCTTTCCTTCCCCAGCACCCAAAATCTTTTCATAACTTTGTTTTTGGGCTTCTCTCTGGTAGAGATGCCTCTATTTCTCATCTTAACCTTGATTTCGCTTTAACCTCTTCCTCTGATCTTCAACTCCTGAATAGGTTAATGGAATATGCTAGGTTGCACAATTGTCAGCACTTGAATATTCATTTAGCTTCATATTCTGATCGTGTTGATGAGTTTTGCCCTTCCATTTTTTTCTTTCCCTCTTTGAATTCTCTTCACCTTAATATTCCTGATTTTCGCCCTAATTGGAACCTTCCTAAATCACTGCACTAACCAGCATTAAAATCTTTGTTTCTTCAAAATGTCTGTTTTGTTGCATGTGATGGCAATGACTTTGCTGAGCCCTTCTCAACATGTGTTTTGTTGAATACTTTGGTCCTTGGAAATTTTTGTTTGGCTAAGGATGTTAAAGTCTTACGCATATCTAATCCTAACATTTCTAGTTTGAGCTTGCATACTTGGAAGGAAGTGGATTCTTACCATATTCAGCTGTCTACTCCAAAACTTAGTTTTCTTAGTATCATTGACGTTGATTTTTCCTCTTCTCACCAACTCTCTTCCACATGCAATCTTACATTCCTTGAAGAAGTACATATTGACACGTATTCTGATATTTATTCTCCAATCATCCTAAACTGGTTGCAACTGTTTTCTAATGTAAATAAAATGACAACCTCGATGGCTACCTTTAAGTCTATTTCAGATGTGTAAGTTCATTTTCATTTGATTTTTGTATTGTTTCTATAATATTTGCATGTTTACGTCAGAATATTGCCTGTTAGATTTTTCATATATATCTAAAGATTCACTGAAATATGTTTCCACTTCTTTCTGATATAGCAGGTTCTATCAAATTCTAGTTTAGTGGAAATTCAATTCCCTAACCTTGTTAGATTAAAGCCGGTTAAAGAGACAGTGGATGAATGTTTCTCTGTATCTGCTGAGGATGTAAGGGTGGTTAACCAGTTTTTACAGAAGTTTCCATCAACCACATTTGATTTGATAAGGTGTTATATGAAATCTGTTCTTGTGCATTTTGTACATGTGATTATTTTACCATATATTTTCAGTGTTTACTTCATTATATGATTAACTTCTTTGCTTGTGATCTCTTAATTTTATGATGATCATTAATTTTAATTATTTATTATTTCTTTGAAGAACATATGAAACCCTTATTTTGAAGAAAAGGAACATTCAGCAAGTTGGAGGTGAAATTGGTGCAGCGTGACAGAGATAGTAATATGGACGGGGACAGTATCAGGGGTAAATGTCATTGTTTTGTTTAGTATAATGATCTCTTTTTACGAATTTAAAATTATCTAATTTTTGTATCCTCGTCTCCTTGCTAGGTTGGAGGCACATGAAAGGGTGGAATAACTGGCTCTAAGATTTAACGTGACTACATATATAAAGCAGGATTTGAACTCCTAACCTTGTTTAAGCATGGATCAACCCCTATAGTTGAATCACTAGTTTGAGATTTTTCATAAGCCTTTTAGAGAATTGTTAATTACCTAAAAAAAAAACAAAAAGATTATCTCGGTGATAACTTCGTTTTTTCTGTTTTTTCCCCTTTGTTGTTGTTTATTCGGCTTTAGGTGGATGATAGTTTTTAATGTCAATGAATTATAACTTTATCATGTTATTATATTGTTTTGGTCAAACATATCTTTTTATTAATTAGTTATGATGCATTGTAATATTTTATTTCATTTGTGTATATAATTTTGATTTGTCGTGATTATAACTGAAATTGGGATTGCAAATGGAAGAGAGTAAGGGTGGAGATAGTTATCAAAAGCTAATTAATTTAATGTTTTCACTTTTCCAATACTGTAAAAGGAAGGGTAAAATATGTTTGTATCAGTTGAAAATATTTGGAAACTGGGTCAGATTAGTTAATTTTTATTAAATCACTTCAATAATATTGGTAAATAAATATTTTGACTAACAAATTAAGACTAAATCTGTGCACCCGTTACCACGCTATTAATTCTAATTCTAATAAGTGGAAATCAATTAGTGTGTTTGAACGAAAAATTTAAACGAAATATTTTTTTTTTATATTTTGTTTGGATAAAAAATTTAAAATTCAAATATTTATAAAAAATTTAAAATTTTATAATTTCAAATTCTTAGTATCTCTTTCTCCTATCTTTTATTTCTTATCTTCTCAAATTATATCAATAGAATTTTTAATTATTGAGTATTCAATTTTTTAAAAAAATTATTAAATATTATCTAATGTTTAAAATTTAACTAATATGTATTTTTAATCTTAATATATATATATATATATATATATATATAAATAAATAAGAGGCTTATAATAATATCGGTGTAATTTTTACTAAATATTACATCGTTCAATAACTTTATATTAAATATAAATTTTGTAAATCTAACTGTTAGATTGAAAATTCATATCATTTTATATATATCAAATTTTGTTAAAATTAAACAATAATTTAAAGGTAATCAAAATGTTCATATTTTAATATATTTTGAAATGAATATATTACATCAACTTTGTTTTATAAAAATGAAGTATCAAATTATCTTGGATTAATATAAAATTTTGTATATATGATTTAAGAGTAAAGAACTTTCAATTTAACGGTTGAATTTACAAAATTCACATTTAACATAAAGTTATTAAACATTATATTACTTAGTAAAAGTCACACCAGTATTATTATATTCCTATTCATATATATATATATATATATATATATATATATATATATATATATTTAAAATCACTTTTACCTTGAGAAAATTCAAATTACTTCATTAAATTTAAGAATTTTAATTAACTTATTTAAACAAAATATTTAAAAAAATTATAAAAATTATAATTAAACTAATTTAAATTCAATAATTTCAAACTCCTAAAACCTACGTCTCTTAAAATCCCTCATTCAAATACATTATGAATTTACAAAATTATTCATTCAAACATTTTTATTAAAAAAATATCAAAACTAAAAATAATCTTTGTATCACAGTTTAAATTGAGTTAAATATTATTTATCATGAATTTAAAACATTACTTATATATTTCAAAATATCTAAGTATAAAAAATTTGAATATAATTTATATATTTAAATATAATATTTATTTTTCTATATAATTTATTATAAATTTTTGTTATATCTAAAATACCGATTAAAAGGATAAACAATCAAATCATGATACTTAACAAGGTTAAGTTTTTTTCCCCAGCGGATCGTTCCTGTATATGGTTTTTATGCATCAAAATTCATCATCATTAGCCCATCATTAATTACTAATAATGACCTTTTAAAATTAATTTGTATATCGTACGTACGTGATATTTAACCAACATCCTTCGTTCAATTAACACTAAATTCCTTTAAATATTAATTAATTTTGGGATAACATGTCACTTAGCTAGGTTAATTAATCGTTCTCGCTTCCCACACTGGTATTTATACATACTTTTTTTTATAAAAAAAATGTGACATTTATTTATATAAAAAAAATGTTTTATGCTTGCTTACATAAGTTATCACTGTTTCCAATTTTAGAGTTTAGAGTCTTTAGACAAACTCAAAATCACATTAATATACTAAAACTGCCCATGCAATGTAACTTATACCGTATGGTGGCCGATTAGGCCGAATACCCGAGCCCACGAACGAGTAAGCCGAATACTCGAGCCCGCGAGTGATTAGGCCGAGAACCCGACCCCTTAATAATTACGCCGATCACCCTAGCCCACCGACCACTCATAAGCGAGGAAACGTGTCGGGTTGGTCGGTCAATCTCTGTGCCTTTGCCAGACCGATTATAGAGTTTAATTAGCGTAATATATTGGATTAGCCCCCTAATTTTTCGGGGCCCAATTCTTAATCACGGCCCAATACCAGCGTCTATAAATAGAGCCCCAACGAGGTATGTAATTAACTTTTCAACTACCGCATTTATTACGCCGAGCACTTACTTGAGCGTTGGAGTGTCTTTGCAGGCACACCCCCCTCTCATCGGACCACCCGGATAAGAACGAGAAGACCGTAACCCTACTCCTGACCCGAGACGACCAAGATTATTGAAGTGTGTGTTCTACACCAGGAACATTTGGCGCCCACCGTGGGGCCCGAAGAGACTTTTCTGCCCCTTTTTCAACTCTACCGACTGAGACCGAGACATGGTAGTTACCCGCAAGGGACAATCGACGACGACTCAACCGATTCCCAATACTAACGCTGAAGATAATCCCCCCATGACCAACCAAGAACGCTACCCGTACGGAATGCCTCAAACCCAACCGGAACCCGTGATACAACAGGTCCAGCCGAACATTAACCAACCTCCGCCCCACTTTCATGATGACTTGCGCGCACTGCGTGAGGAAATGGCAAATATCCGAAGGCAAAGAGAGGCCGATGCCCGAGAGATGGCCGAATTACGTCGGCAAAATGCCGAGCTCCGGAGCCTGAATCAAACGAATGTGCCGTCTACTCCCACATTAGCGGAAGAGTCCGCTTATCACGCCCCAACCGACCAGGTCACTCGGACTCCGACGACATCTTTGATAGCCAACAAGGCCGATACATCCGGCCATTCCCTAAGGCACCCTTTCTCTAGACGAATAATGGAAGCAACTTTATTGGACCATTGGAAGAGCATGCCAATCGAGAAGTACGATGGTTCGACCGACCCCGAGGAGCACTTGAATGTTTTCCTGACTCAGGCAACTCTCTCCACTCAGGACGACTCGGCATTGTGTCGAATATTCCCCACGTCACTGAAAGGGAGGGCTCTGAGCTGGTTCACCAGACTGCCGACTTCCTCCATCGACTCGTTCGCCGAGTTGTCATCCCAATTTACTTTGCAATTCGCTACGAGTAAGCCGTACAGGACCACCTCGTTAGCTTTAGCGGGGGTCCATCAAGAGAAGAAGGAAAGCCTGAGGAGTTTCATGGACCGATTCAACAAGATTGCGATGGAGATTGGTGATCTTAACCCTGCCGTGGCCCTGGACCGGTTGAGCACGGCACTTAGGCCGGGACCGTTTGTGAATAGTTTATGCAAAAAGCCACCTGTTGACATGAACGACCTCCGTAGACGTGCCGAGAAGTATATGCAGATGGAGGAATTGGCGGAGACAAGAAACCAAGCCAGGACCGAAGAGGGTTACAGCCGGAAAGAGCAAGGTCGGGAGCCGATGAAAAGGGCGAATACCGAGCCCTCGAACACTCGACCGCTGAGAGGACCGCGTTACACGGCTTATACTCCCCTTAATGCGAGCAGGGCCAAGGTGCTGGAGCAGGCTCTTGCGTCGGAGATTTTGGTGATACCGAAGAGGGCGAACACTCCTTCGAGGGCCGACAAGGCTAAAACTTGCCGATTCCACCGAAATCGAGGCCATTCAACAGAGGAGTGCTCGGCATTAAGAGACAAACTTGAAGACCTTATCAAGCAAGGTCACCTTAGGAGCTTCGTCTCATCCCAAGACCACCGACCAAGAGGGAGAGACCAATACCCTCGAAGAACGTCGCCGCCCGGGGAACGACGCCGTCGATCTCGATCTGCAGAGAGGAAAGACCACCCCCGGAGCTCGCGAGAAGACCATGATCGCCCGAGGAAGATAATAAACACAATTGCCGGAGGCTTCGCCGGGGGAGGCTCTACGTCCTCTGCGCGGAAAAGACACCTCCGGGCGGTACGGTCGGTGAACAGCGTTGATCAGCCGAAGACACCGAAAATGCCGCCGATAACTTTTTCAGACAGATTTTCGGGGTATCGACCCGGTCCAAGACGACCCCATGGTAATCTCCATCGAAATGCATAATTGCATCGTGAAGAAGACCCTGGTCGACCAAGGAAGCTCCGCCGACATCTTGTATTGGAACACTTTCATGCAACTAGGAATCCCGGAGGAGAGCTTAGAGCCGTATCATGAGCCCCTGGTCGGCTTCTCGGGTGAGCGAGTGATGACAAGGGGATGTATTGACCTGTACACCCGCTTTGGTTTCGATCAAAGATCTTTCCGAGAGATCAAAATCCGATACATAGTGGTGCATGCAAATACGTCATACAACATTCTCCTAGGGAGACCGTCGATCAATGCGTTAGGGGCCATCGTCTCGACGCCTCATCTGTGCATGAAGTTTCCGTCGAGGGATGGGCAAATTATCACCGTGCATGCCGACCAGAAAACCGCAAGGGAGTGCTATCTCTCTAGTTTGAGAGTGCAGCCTATTGCCGAGCCGTCGACCACCAAGATAGGCGTGAACGTGGTCGCACAAGGGCTAGCCGAGGGTATTGATCTCGATCCTCGGTTAGGAGAGGAAGAGCGGATCGAGGCGGCCGAAGACCTCGTCTCATTTTAGCTCGGCCGGTTACCTCAGCAGGTCACGCGCCTTGGATCCCAATTGAGAGAGATCGATGCGAACCGAGTTAAACGAGCAGTTCGCGACAATAAAGACCTTTTTGCTTGGACGGCGTCGGACATGCCCGGGATTGACCCCAAGTTCTTATGCCACCGACTGGCCGTATGCCGAGACGCTCGACCGGTTGCCCAAAAGAAGAGAAAGATGGGAGAAGAGAAGAGAAAAGCGGCGAATGCCGAGGTCCAAAAACTGTTGCAAGCAAACTTCATCCGAGAAATCACATACACCACCTGGCTAGCAAACGTTGTGTTAGTAAAAAAGTCGAACGGCAAGTGAAGAATGTGTACCGACTACACAGACCTCAATAAAGCCTGCCCGAAGGATGCTTACCCACTCCCTTGCGTCGACCGACTCGTCGACGGCGCGTCGGGGCATGCGGTGTTCAGTTTCTTAGACGCCTACTCCGGTTACAACCAAATCAAAATGTACCCGGCCGACGAAGAGAAGACGACGTTCATAACCGAGAGCGCCAATTTCTGCTATAAAGTAATGCCGTTTGGACTGAAGAATGCCGGAGCAACCTATCAGAGGTTGATGGACAAGGTGTTTCAGGGTCAGGTCGGCCGGAACATCGAAATATATGTGGACGATATGGTGGTAAAGTCCAACTCCCTGGCCGAACACCTAACCGACCTAACCGAAATATTTGCCCAACTTCGCAGACACAACATGAGGCTCAACCCCGAGAAGTGTACCTTCGGAGTCAAGGGAGGCAAATTCCTGGGATTTATGTTATCGGCGAGAGGCATAGAAGCGAACCGAGACAAGTGCCAGGCCGTGTTAGACATGTGAAGCCCGAGCAACCTAAAGGAGCTGCAGCGCCTCTCAGGAAGGTTGGCCGCCTTATCCCGATTCCTCCCACGGTTAGGCGACAAAATCAGCCCGATGACAAGGCTCTTGCAGAAGGCTTCTGCCTTCTCTTGGGACGAGCAATGTGAAGCCGCCTTCGCCACGTTAAAGACGACCTTGGCAACACCGCCGATCCTCACGAAGCCTGACCCCCTACGCCCAATACTGGTATACCTATCCGTGTCGGACGAGGCAATAAGCTCGGTGCTGGTGCAAGAGAAGGAGGGCACACAACTCCCCGTATATTTTGTCAGCCGACTCCTGCAAGACTCTGAAACCCGGTACCAACTGATAGAAAAAGTCACCCTCGGATTGGTGCATTCCTCGCGACGCCTACGACACTACTTTCAAAGTCACCAGGTTGTGGTGCACACCGACTGCCCGATCTCAAAGGTCTTAGGCAAGCCCGAGCTCGCCGGGAGAATGATAGCCTGGTCAGTCGAGCTCTCACAGTTTGACATCGTATACAAGCCTAAGGGACCGATCAAGGCTCAGTGTCTAGCGGATTTCGTAAACGAGCTGCACCCGCATGGCCACTTTGAGGAGCAATGGTGGACCCTCCACGTAGACGGCTCATCCAATGGCAGAGGGAGTGGAGCAGGGGTCATCTTGGAGGGACCGAAGGGTATAACGCTGGAACAATCTTTGCGTTTCCGCTTCAAGGCCTCAAATAATCAAGCGGAATACAAAGCACTACTAGCAGGATTGAGGTTGGCCGAGGACATGGGAGCCTCGAGGATAAAGTGTTTAACCGATTCCAAGGTTGTAGCCGAGCAAGTGGGTGGTAGCTTTCAGGTCAAAGATCACATGATGATGAGGTATTATCACGCCTACCAAAAGTTGAAGGCGAACTTTCAGGAGGTGTCGGTCGAACACATACCGCGTGAAGACAACACCCGCGCCGACCAATTAGCCAGGTTGGCTGCGACCAAAAAACCGGGCCAACTGAGAACGATCATCCAGCAAGAGATAGACCACCCAAGTGCGGAAACGGAGATAACAAATGTTGAGGCCGACCCTGTCGGGCAGAAAGGCCCACAAGATTGGCGAGACCAAATCAAGGCATTTATTGACAAGGGTACCGTTCCCGCCGACCCTACCGAGGCTAAGCGGTTGAGGGTTCAAGCTAGTAGGTACGTTGTCGTTGCAGGGAAGTTATACAAGCGTGGCTTCTCCACACCTCTTCTCAAGTGCCTAGACTCCGCCGAAGCCAATTACGTCATAAGGGAAGTGCATGAGGGAATTTGTGGAATGCACTCGAGGGTAAGGACGACTGTGTCGAGGTTACTGCGGGCGGGATACTATTGGCCGACCATGAACACCGATTGTGCAGCATTCGTGAAAAAATGCCGACCGTGCCAGGAACACGGCAACTTAATTCATCAACCGGCCGAGCAACTCCACTGTATTTCGCCGGCATGGCCTTTTGCCACCTGGGGAACCGACATACTCGGACCCTTTCCAGTGGCCAAGGGACAATGCAAGTTTCTCATCGTAGCCGTGGATCTATTCACCAAGTGGATCGAGGCCGAGCCCTTGGCGTGCATTTCGGCTCATCAAGTCCAGAAGTTTTTATGGAAAAACATCATTACCCGATTCGGTATCCCGCATACCTTGGTGACCGACAACGGCCTCCAATTCACCGACCGAAAGCTCAATGAATTCCTTCGTGGTTTGGGAGTACAACACAAGGTCACGTCGGTCGAGCACCCGCAAACCAACGGCCAGGCCGAGTCAGCGAATAAAGTCATCCTGGCTGAACTGAAGAAACGCCTCGGAGAAGCAAAAGGAGCCTGGGCCGAGCAGTTACCCGAAGTGCTATGGGCCTACCGATGCACGCCCCAGTCAACTACGCAAGAAACCCCGTTCCGCCTAGTCTATGGGTCCGACGCGATGATACCAGTAGAAATCAGAGAAACCTCTTTTCGCCGAGCCCATTATGACGAGTCGAACAATACGATCGAGCTCCGCGCAAATTTAGACATCGTAGGGGAAATTCGCGACCGAGCGCTGGTAGTTGCTGAGGCCACCAAACAACGATACAAAAGAAAGTTCGACAGTAAGGTGAAGCCTAGAGAGTTCCGGGGAGGAGATTTGGTTTGGAGAACCACGGGCGAGGCGAGGAAGGATACAAGGCAAGGGAAACTCGCCCCAAACTGGGACGGACCCTTCCGAGTCTGGCACAACTTGAACAACGATGCTTACAAGCTGGAGTACCTGTCAGGAGAACCAATTCCGAGAACTTGGAACTCCTCCCACCTAAAGATGTATTACAGTTGATGTAATAGTGCACTCTTTTCCTTGGCCGATTCTTTTTTCCCTAAGGAGGGTTTTGGGTCGGCAAGGTTTTTAACGAGGCACTCGATTAATACATTTTTGAATATTTTGTTTAAGTTAATTATGTGCGTCTACGTCTTAAATGTTCAGGTCCGACCTCAGCTAATACTCGTCCGAGCCGAGCACCACGCTCGGCCAATTGCTCAAATGTGCACTCGCGCCGAACAGGTTTCCCTCCCTAGTACCCTCCTCGGTTAAGGACGTACCTAGGCCGAGTACTATGCAGGAACACCTACGTCGCCGGACTACACTCGGCCGATCACTCAAATGTGCACTCGCGCCGAACAGGTTTCCCTCCCGAGTACCTTCCTCGGCTAAGGACGTACCTAGGCCGAGCACTATGCAGGAACACCAACGTCGCCGAGCTACGTTCAGCCGATCACTCAAATGTGCACTCGCGCCGAACAGGTTTCCCTCCCGAGTACCCTCCTCGGCTAAGGACGTACCTAGGCCGAGCACTATGCAGGAACACCTACGTTGCCGAACCACACTCGGCCGATCGCTCAATTAAAAGCAAACAAGAATAAAAAATAAAAGCCGAACTCTCACACGTCTACGTAGATTATCCAAGTTAGAAACGGAACGTCTTTAAGGCCGAGCACTATGCACTAACACCTACGTTGTCGAATCACCTTCAGCCGATCACTCAAATGTGCACTCGCGCCGAACAGGTTTCCCTCCCGAGTACCTTCCTCGGCTAAGGACGTACCTAGGTCGAGCACTATGCAGGAACACCTACGTTGCCGAACCACACTCGGCCGATCGCTCAATTAAAGCAAACAAGAAAAAAAAAACAAAAGCCGAACTCTCACACGTCTACGTAGATTATCCAAGTTAGAAACGGAACGTCTTTAAGGCCGAGCACTATGCACTAACACCTACGTTGCCGAATCACCTTCGGTCGATCGCTCAATTAAAGCAAACCTCAAGAATAAAAAGCAAAAGCCGAACCCTCACACGTCTACGTAGATTATCCAAGTTAGAAACGGAACGTCTTTAAAACCGAGCACACTCGCTAACACACGTTACGGCCAGGCAGGTAAGCATATTATAAGTACTCAAGAAAATAACTACTCGGAATAGTATACCAAGCAAAGCGCTTTACTGTGGCCGACCAAAACGGCATTACAAAAAATTGTATCAAAACCGACGCCATTGGCCGGAACTACAAAAAGGCTCTAATGGCCCGGTTACAAAAAAAAAAAACAAACAAACAAACAACCCTAAGTACCCTTTGCCCAAATCGGCCTCTACACCGCCGCCGAGCTCGGTGGATCCCCGTCACCAACCACATCTATGATCGGGTCTTCCTCCTCAGTTGACGGTACCGGGGGTCAGGTAGACACACCTCGTCCGGGGGCATCGACGTCGGGTTGAGCCCCTTGGGGGAACTCACCGTAACTCATGAACTTCCCACCCAGGAAGTCCCGGCTAACATCAAATTGGAAATCAGCCGGAACCTCACAAAAATGGTACGCTTGCCGGACTGCATGCTGGAAGCCGGCATCATGCTGAGAGAGGATTTGATCGGTGGCTTCGGCCTCGAATTTAGCAGCAGCCTCTTTAAGGCGAGCAATCTCCGCCGCAGCAGCGACGGCGTTGACTTTCATCCGCTGCACGGTCAGCTTTAAGTCGTCGGCTTCCCTCCGGTGGGCGTCGGCCGCTTTCTTCAATTCTTCGGCCGACTCCGTAGCCTTGGCGTTAGCACTCAAAGCCTCTTTCACGGTCGTCTCGGCGTCTTTCAGTCGGGCCTGAAGCCTCTCAGTCGACACAGCCGATCTCATCATGACGTGCTTCGCCACAAGGGAAGTCTGAGCGTCGAGCTCACAAAACAGCTTGTACTCGGCTTCCGCGAACATGCCCTCCAGGTACTGACGTCCCCCACCAGTTGTTATATCCAGATTGATGAGGTTCTCCACTTGCACATCCGAGGTCAAGAAGTTTGACCCGGCCACAACAGCAGGAATGGCGAAGGCCCCACAACCCGACTGTTCCAACGATAGTTGTTTCGGCCGTTTGGAAGAAGAGCTCGGACGCTCCGGCTCGATGTCTTGTTCAGCAGCCCGAGTCCGAGACGTACCCCTTCGTTTCTTGGGGTCGGCCAAGGGAATGAGAACTTGTGTGGGTTTATCCCGCTGAACCCTAAGGGCCGACCTCGCCGGCGGCACCTTCCCACTCTCCTTAGCCTCCTTCGCCCTCTTGGCGAGCATCGCAGTTACATCCAACTTGCCTCCGGCCATCAATCCTGCAGTAAAGCAAAGTTTAACATCAATTTAAAAATTGATTAAACAACCGAACCCTAATACACATACCTAGCAAGACCATCTCAAAATGAGAAGTCTCAAAAATTTCCAAAAGTTCTCGGACAGGAAGCTCTTTCGGCAACTGGTCTAGCAAATCCACAATCTCCTTGTCCTCGGCGGGGAGTTTTGAGGCAGGGAACGCCTCAAAACGTGTCGGACGCCTCGTCCAGCAGAAGGGAAATAGCGGGTTGTTCTCTCGGTCATAAAAGCAATCTCGCATCTCCAACCCCCATCGGACCTTAAAAAAGCCACTTTTAAATCCCTTGTACGAAGAGGTGAAAGCCCGAAGGAATCCACGTTTTGGCACCCGAGCTAACGAAACCCACTTTACCGGTTTGCTCGGGCGGCAGGTGTAATAATAGAGGAAGGCGAGCGGCCGAGGCGTGAGGCCGAGACATAGGCACAAATTCCGAAATGTTTGCATGGCCGCCCAAGCATTAGGGTGCAATTGGGTCGGCGCCACGTTTAGTGTCCGGAGAACCCCCATCTGAAAATCGTCAAAGGGCAGCTCTATGCCGAGGTCATCGAACCAACAAACGTACGCGTAGAAGTAGTCGTCTTTGCCGAGACCCGCCTCCAAAAACACAAAGTCGGTGTTTGGCCCATCGTCTTCGCACGCCTCGGCCAGCAGCGGAAACTCCTCGCCCCCTCCACCGAAGCATTTCTCAGAAGAGATGAACGTATCTAACAGACCCTGGTCGGAAAACTTCGAGAAGTATATACCGACTTCTCCGTCCACCCACTCATATCCCGGCATTTCCACGCTACCATAGTTGACTTTTGGCTTCGACCGGACAGTCGGGCCGGTGAGGGCTTTGCCTCGGTTCTCCGCAACCGCTTCTAGCCCACCCCCATGGCTTTCGGTAGGAATGATTACAGTGTAGGGGCTCGGTTGATCGGTTTGCGCCAAACCCCTACACTCAACTTCAGTAGCGCGAGCCAAAGCCACGGCTGCAGTTGCCGGAGGCGATACCTCCACCACTTCATCCCCGTTATCATCTTCATCGAGGTGATCGGACGGAAACACCACTTCACATTGCAGTAAGGGCAACCTGGGTACCTCACTCGAGTCCGATCCCTCCATACCTGACGAGGCGTCCGACTCGCCCGACGACGAGCAACTTCTTGCCGACGAATAGCCCCTATCCATTTATTATTATGAATTAACGAATACAAAATTTACCTTTGCTCGGACGTTTAGGTCGACGCTTGAATTCGAGAGAGCTCGGAGAATTTACAGCGAGTGAATTTCCACAATTCCCCCCCTCTATTTATAGGCGAGGTAAAACGGGGAAACTGAACAGGCGTCCTCGAACCCTAACCGCTCGATCAAAAGTATCCAACGGTCCAGATTTAATAACCGTTGGGCCTGTAACCGCCAGGGCCAACGTGGAAAACTACGCCAACATAGGTCTCGGTACAACATCTTACACCCGAGCTCTCGGTCCGGGCACTACCTCACCCTAGGCCTCGGTACAAATTCCAATTACCCGTAGTCTCGGTGCAGCCTCTTACGCTCGAGCTCTCGCTCTCGGTGCAATCTTTCACGCCCGAGCTCTCGATGCGGGCATCGCCCCGCCCTAGGCCTCGGTACAAATTCCAATTACCCGTGGTCTCGGTGCAGCCTCTTACGCTCGAGCTCTCACTCTCGGTGCAATCTTTCACGCCCGAGCTCTCGATGCGGGCATCGCCCCGCCCTAGGCCTCGGTACAAATTCCAATTACCCGTGGTCTCGGTGCAGCCTCTTACGCTCGAGCTTTCGCTCGGTGCAATCCTTCACGCCCGAGTTCTCGATCCGGGCATTGCCTCACCCAAGGCCTCGGGACAAATTCCAGTTACTCGAGGTCTCGGTGAAGTTCTTTACGTCCGAGCTCTCGGTCTCGGCGCGAATCACGAGGTCTAGCTCGAATTCTAGACACCCTCTATCAAGAACTAGACCCCACTCCCCCTTGGCGCGGCACAGCTTCCAGTTACCCGAGTCATCGACGAAGCTCTTGCCATCCGGAACCTCAGTTTAGACGTCTTCCACATCAGACATCGGCACGCTTTCCCATTGAGATCTCGCCACCATTTCACACGGTTAAGACGTCGGATAAAGCGCTACGCATCTTATACCATCTTCGTCTTTCCTATCCTTGACGCTGCGGGGGTTGTATACCGTATGGTGGCCGACTAGGCCGAATACCCGAGCCCACGAACGAGTAGGCCGAATACCCGAGCCCGCGAGTGATTAGGCCGAGAACCCGACCCCTTAATAATTACGCCGATCACCCTAGCCCACCGACCACTCATAAGCGAGGAAACGTGTCGGGTTGGTCGGTCAATCTCTGTGCCTTTGCCAGACTGATTATAGAGTTTAATTAGCGTAATATATTGGATTAGCCCCCTAATTTTTCGGGGCCCAATTCTTAATCACGGCTCAATACCAGCGTCTATAAATAGAGCCCCAACGAGGTATGTAATTAACTTTTCAACTACCTCATTTATTACACCGAGCACTTACTTGAGCGTTGGAGTGTCTTTGCAGGCACACCCCCCTCTCATCGGACCACCCGGATAAGAACGAGAAGACCGTAACCCTACTCCTGACCCGAGACGACCAAGATTATTGAAGTGTGTGTTCTACACCAGGAACATAACTAAACTACACTCTGCTTATAAATGCTCTAGATCCTCCTATATTTGCCCCTAGTCCTCTTATATTTACTTTTAAATTTCACATAACTTTTACGATTCAAGAATTGAGAATAATTGTAACACCTAAATTTTTTTATAATAAATTAATAAAGATATTTTAATTTAATTAATTGAGATTATTTTAAAAAGACTTAAATATGTTTTTAGTCCCTCAAATTTAAGACAAATTTGTTTTTGGTCCTTTAAATTTAAAACTGTTATTTTTAGTCTCTATAATTTTCAAAAATCTTGTTTTAATTCCTTAGGTCACCAATAACATATTTGAAAGTGACTAATTAAGATGATTATATAATATCAATCGAATTTAATATGATATTTTCACTAATAAATAGATTTTATGCAATAAAGTTTGATAAATTTTTTAATAAAATTTAAATATAAGGACTAAAATAAGATTTTTTGAAATTATAGGGACTAAAAATAATAATTTTAAATTTGAGAGACTAAAAAGATATTTAAGCCTTTTCAAAATAAGAGTTATTGATAAAAAGGAATATTTTTTGAATTATTTATTATAGATAATGGAGATATTTTTAAATAATGAGTAATTAATTAGACTTTTGTTGACAGGCTACACACAATTAGGATTAAGATTTTTATTTAAACACATTAATCAAGCTAGGATTGTCTCACTTTGTTAACACGTGCATCTCGTGATTTAGAGAGGAGGGAGAATTGAAGGTAACATGATAAGACCTTGGAGATTCAAATCAAGAGTTTAGCATTCATCAAGGTAAGGAGGAAGTGAGAATCTTACTTTGGATGTGGGTTATCTACTAGGTATAATGAGATTGACCACAATCTCGTTGGTTGTGTTTGTATGTGTGAGAGATTAAACCCAAATCTTATTGTAATTACAATGTGTATTTGTTGTCTCCTAATTTCTATATATTTGTAATTGTGTTGTTCATCTGTAAGTTGTCATTGTTTATGAATCTGTGAATGTTTATGAGATCTCTGTGAAATAGTAAGATTTAAAATTGAATGATAATCATTGGAGAAACAATTCCAAATAGGAACCCTCTTAATAAGAACGAATTAATTAGACTATAAATACTTCTTTTTTTCTAAAATGAATTCGTGTAACTTGTGAGTATAAATGTGAATATGATTCGTGAAATTATGCAAAATAAATTTTACTGATACCGCGTTGGGTGTCACATAAGGCCATCGAGTGTAAAGTAATTGAGAGCCCTCACCGAGTGTAGGGAGGTACACATTGGATGTGAGAGCCACAAAATGTTAGCAAGTTGTTAATGTTGAGTGTGAGCTTGGTTACTGCAGGTGTAGGAGCTCCAAGGCATTCCTAGTTGAAATTCGTTGGGGCTAGGAAAAGTCATGCTAGGCATGATCCTTTTAGAGGCTCTCAGCCTCCACCGCGTCGAGCGCAAGGTAAACCACATTGAGCATCACCTGTGCCTACACTTGAAATATATGTTTTTGCTTGATTAATTGTATGAGCTCTTGAATATGTGAACCTTGCGAACTAGTTCATGACAATGAGTAAAGTATGTGTATGGGAGGATATTATGTGAAACCTTGATAAGTTGATAACTGTTTTTCAAAATTTATTGAGATGTGATCTATGTGAGAAACTTGTGATAAATTATGTGATATATGGCAAAAGTGTGAGTAACCTTGTGACTAAACCTAAGTGTTCCTTCAAAGTGTAAAAGTCTAGGTAAATGGCCTAGTAGTGGTGTCTTGTGTAATGTGAAACAATGAAAATATAAATTGTGAATATGAATATTACGATCATGCATAAAGTCTATATGACATGCATCATTTACATTACGTATTTTTGTGATGGGTACAATATGAAATACATTGTTAGGAAAAGTCTCCATTGTGTTAAAAATTTGGGGATTCATGACCTTGTGGATAGTTAGGTTTGGGAGCCTCAATCTCGTCACATTATGTGCATGGGGTGAAAATTGGCTAACATAGTTATCCTAACATGTCACTAGTGTATTTTCTCTCAAAGTAGTGTGTTATGATGGCTTGATTCGACATGATCTCTTAGGTTACTCAACCTTTGGGTAAAGATAAAGTGATTTTACTAGTGTTTCATGTGTGTAGTTTAGGAGTGTCTTATCCTTGCATGAAAATAACATACCATTAAGTTCAAAACGTGACTTGATATATGATAAGATGTGATGTAATGGATTATGACGGAATGATTATTGCTTGATTAATATAGTGTTATAAACAAAATAATTGTTGATGAATTACATGTATGTTTTATATTATTATTGTATGTGTGTGGGCTACCTAACCATTTTCTACATCGGTAGCCCTCATTCCCTATTTTTCTTTTGTTATATTTAAACAAGTAAATTTAATTATGGAGGAATTTGAATTTTATGTTAAAATCATTCTAATAAATTGTAAGATAAGAACTTTAGTTAGGGACTATCATTTTTTTTCTTTTTTTTATTATTGCATTAGGAATTTAATTTCTTTCAAAATATTTGAACTTCAATTAATAGTATTCTTTGTAATTACTTTGGTTTTAATCTTGATATTTTGAAAAGTTGTAATGTGATACTTTTATTTTTAATTTTTTGTTTAGTGAATAAAATATTTCTTAGATTATTATATATATATTTTTTATATTATTAAACTCATACATGATAGGTAAAGGAAGCCAGAATAATCATACTAGTTGCTAGGTAACTTGTACAACTGGAATTTCGAGTTTGACAAGTAATTATCCTTGGTGAAATAACTATGCCGGCTAAAAAATTGGTTCAACGAATGACCTGCGGGTGCTTGTAGATCAACAACTAATTTCTCAACACCAAACAAATTAAACTCCCCTTATTCATTAGTCAATAACTATGATTATGATATCTAAATTTTGATCATTGCAAAAGTCATTGATTTGATATATTGTTGAAAATTGAAACAATTTTGTGGTTTTACTTCCAAAGACCCCTAATACCCCCAAACGCGCCATAAGAAGGAGCGTAATTAAGCAATGGGCATCTTGGGCCCTAACCCACAAAGCTTTGTTCTAAAGTTCCAGATACAAGTCGCATTAAAATTTACCATCGTTATTTTTTAAAAAACATATTCTTAATTTTAAATTTAAGATAAATTTATTTTTAATCTCATAAGTTTAAAATTAGGTTTTTTAATTTTTGTAGTTTTAAATTTTTTTGTTTTAATCATTAAAATTTGTTAAAAAAATTGTCAAATACTATCATATAAAATATATTTATTGATATTTTTGTTAGTAAAAATATCATATTAAATTTAGATAATACTATATAATTATTTTAATTCGTCACTTTCAGATATTTTATTGGTGATCTAAGAAATTAAAATTATATCTTTAAAAATTATAAGACTAAAAACATTAATTTTAAATTTGAGAGACAAAAATAAAATCTATTTTAAATTTAAGAGACTAAAAGTATATTTAAATTTAATATTTTTTTTTTCGCTTTCAATCGGTCCTCTGTTTGTATATTTAACGAAGGTTTTTCAGAGTATCTCATTCAAAACTCAAAAAGGACCTTGGACCCATTTTAATATTCCATTTTTCTTTTCATTCAGAAAACATAATCATGTTCCTTTTTTTAATAGCCTTCTCATTTTAACATTTCTCTCCCAACAGTATTCCTTCTCTTATTTATTATTAGAAAAAAAAAACATATTTTATATTCTTAAATATAAATAAGTTTCAACTAATTTTATTTTATTTAACAATATTTTTTAAAATATCTATTCTTTAATACATAATTTTTTAGTTGTACTTTCTTTTACATCCATAACAAATACGATTTAAGAAAAAATATTATAAATAATAAAATTTAATTTAGATAACTAATTTCGTTAAAATACATAAAATCATTTTTTTATAATTAAAACAAAATGAGTAACTATTAATTAAAGAAAGCTGCGTTGTAAATGCGTTCAAGGTCTTTCATAACTTTTATCCCATGATTGTCTATCAATTAACCAATTAATTAATAGCTTTTATCATTAGCAGAAAATATTTGTAATAAATAAAATATTTTGGAAGGTTAAAGGATTTTACTTGTTTTATTTAAGGCTTAATAGTTTATAGGTCCTACTAAATATCACGTGCAGAGTTATTATCTGTGATTCATAAAGAAGAATATTGTATATTAGCAAGTTTCTTGTACACGGATATTAATAAATATAAGTAAACATTATACATAAATAAAAATTAAATAGAAAAATTAAAAAAAAATCTTGGTGATGGATATCAATTTCATTAAGTAAATGGTTAAATTAGTTATTATTAAAATTATATGTCATTCTTAATTTAGTCCTAATTCTAATAAAATAAAATAAAATTTCTAAAAATGTAATATGTTACTTATTTATTACTTTTTATTAAATAAGATTTGTTTTTAAAATGTGATAAATTTTTATTTTTTTATTATATATATGTTATAGTATGCAATAGAGGATGTCACGTGGATGTGTCATATGATATATATGTTTCTTGTGACATATAACTATAAAACAAATCATTTTAATCCTTGAAACTATCCCATTTCGACTAAGAATAAGACTATCATAGTATATATAAGTGATGAACAATTCTCATATTATAAGTCAATTTTGTAAGATTAAGTTAGACTCTTAACGCACTTGAGATGATATTAGAGTATATCAGATCCTATCCTATTGAGTGTGGTTGGGCTTATTAAGCCACTCGCTATATATTGGGTCGTTATTGAATCACCCGCAGATGTCTAGTCCTACAAACTTCACACTCGAGATGTTCTATCTTCAATATGAAGGGGTTGTGTTGGAGATCTCATACTAACTAGGAATAAGGTCATCATAGTGTATATAAATAGAGAGTAATCCTCACTTTAATTTTGTAAGGATGAATTAAACTCTCAATTCACTTTCTAAGACTCACACTTTAATATCTAGAATTGTAACACAATGTCATTTTATTCTCTCAATTTTTAACTTGATATCACTTTAATTTTCCCAAACATTATCATAATTTTATTTTAATCAAGTAATTATGACTTAAATATTTACACAATAAAACAGATAATTAAGTTAATATTATAAATAAGAAAATAAAAATATTCATCCTTCAATTGTTAAATTTATATTCTTTTTATTTAATTTATTTTATAATACACAAATAAAGAATTTCCAATATATGTATATATATAATATATATTACTAAAATAAAAAAAATAGAATATCAAAGACATAAAAAATATAATTTTTGGGAAATGAACATAATAGATATTTTTTCATAATAGAAAAATAAGAAATAATTTATATAAGAGAATTAATTATAAAAATAAAATATAAATATAGAGAAATTAGAAATTATTTTTATTTATTTATTTATTTTAGAAACTAAATGGACGAAAGAGGGAAAAAATTAACAATTAAAAAAAGAGATATAACATATTTAAAATAAAAATAAATTAAATTTTAGTATAAGTACATATTAAATGTTTATTATATATAACTAAAATTTAAAATAAATTATGTATATAAATAACCATTATGTTTGAGTATATATATTATATATAAAATTGGAATAAATATTTACTTTTAAATATATAAATTATATTTTAGATTTATAATAAATAATTTATATAATAGAATAAGATTATTTTTATTTCATGATAATTTATTTTAAAAGTATTAATATTTAATTCATAAGTATTTATGATAAATAAAAATTAATTTAAATATAAAATTTTAAAAATTTTCTATAAACCGTTACGTCAAATAAAAGCTCCTAAAAGTGTTATTGCGTAATATAATTGTCTGCGTTTTATGTATATGAAGTTGATACAATGTTAATACTAGATTTTTAATATGATTTGAATATATTTATCATCTTATGTAAAATATTAGTTTAATAATCTATTTTATTATTAAAATATTCAAGTCATAATTATTTGATTAGAATAAAATTATGATAATATTTAAGAATTAAAGTAACATCAAATTAAAATTTTAGAAAATAAAATAATATAAAGTTTCAATTTCAGAAACTAAAATACCACAATATTATAGTTTTAAAGATTAAAATAATATTATATTTCATAGTCATATGTCATATGTAACATATATGTCACATGACACTTTCTTGTGATATATATCACTCCATATATGTATTACATGTATGTTATATGATACTATCATGCAACATAGACACTTTTATTCACAAAATTGAGCTTATTTATAATAAAAGAACTTAAATAAGGGACAAATTATGTTTTCAATTTAAAAAAAAAATTATTAGAATCAAGGAATAAATTGAGAACAACATAAAATTTCATGAACTTGACAATTTAATAATTTCATTTTATTAGATAAAGAACAAAATGAAAGGAAACGCCATTTAAAATTTAAAATAAAACTCAATCAAGACTAATCATCTTATACTATGTCAATTCAAATTTTAAAGATCAAAATAAAATTGGAATTAATTAAAATTATAAAAATCAATCTATCTTAAAAAAAAAAGGAAATAAAGTTTGACATTCTATATTTGACATAAGGTATCATGGTTGAAAAATAAATTAAATTAACTCTTATATATTAAACATGAACTTTAATCTAGTACAATATTTAATACAAAAGTATTTTTTTTGTCTTTTCTTTAATTATAAATTTTTAAAAGATTTTTTTAACTTCATATTTAATATAATTTTTTATTTATCATAATTATTTATAAATTAAATTTTAATATTTTAAAACAAGTTATCAATGAATAAAAATAATATTATTTTATAATATAAATTATCTATCATAAATCTAAAATATAATTTATATTTTGCTATAAAAAACTATAACTTATATGTTTAAAAATATATATTTATGCAAATTCTAAATATTATTTACATATTGAAATATATTATTATTTAAATAATTTATTACAAATTTGAGTTATATGTAATAAATATTAAACATGTTCATTGAGCATGCTAAAATATCTGTTGAAATTAAATTTAAATAAAATATTTGAAAGAAATATAATATTATCAATAATAAATAAAAGTAGATACTTAATGTTCAAAAAAGTAATAGATCACTTAATGGAAAAAACATAAAAATCAAAAGACATTATCTCAAAACATTTATTTTAACAGAAAAAAAAATTTATTCTTTACAAGCAAAATACAAATTAAATAGTATATTTTTATTAGTCATATTATTAATATGAAATATCATCAATTTTTTTAATGACTAATTTTTGTTTAAAAACTTAGATAGACATCTTTAATAGAATATTTTATTTTAATTATATTTTTATTCTTCAAAATATTAAGTTTAGTATTATAGGGACCAATTTATTAGTAGCTTAAATAATATATTTTGAATTAAAAAAATTATCTACACATAATCTAATTTATTAATAACTATTTTCTTTATGACCTATTTTATAATCAATCATATATAGGTACTAGTTACATAGCAGAAGATGTGGTTGAAATCTTCACGTCAATGATTATTTTATTTTCTTCTAGTGTGTCACCACTCGAGTCTCGACGAAAAAGTTAACTTCCTCATTAGTTTAAGGAACATTAATTAATCTTTAACAAGTGTATCACAGACTCGTTTAATGAACAGCATGGTTCATACGGCGCGCGAAATACTTTTACACCATTTGTCTTTTTCATTCAAACTAGTGTTTGAATTTCCTACATCAATTGGATTGGAACTGACATGCATTATCTACTTTCCTGTGTCAATTAAAAATTTTAATTGCATTGCATGGTTGATTACCAAGTGTCATGTCACATTCAATAAATGTCGAACGCATGCATACATCACCCACCTTTTCATTTTATTTCGAAAGCACATATTAAATTGATCTATGGTACTGTAGTTTCAGTTTGCAGACTCTGCAATCAGGGCATGCTTAAATAATTTCTTGTACTTAATTAACATTTATATATAGTACTTATCTTATTCAACAGGAAACCGTTCATCTTTATAATACCCATCTTCTTGTTGTTTTGTAATAAAGTTGCAAATATCCACATGAGTGAATACATTTTCAGTCAATGACCTTGACATCTAAGTATAATTCATTTCCATACCATTATAATTATTTAATTAATTTGTCCGTGGTGTTGGAATCATGTATATGTAACTATCTTAAGTACCTTTGTTTTCTAACTTTTGCGATATGTTTGGAAGAGAGGAAATAAATAGGTAAAGAATAGAATGAAAAAATATGAAGAGAAAAATAAATGAGTGAAAATAGATTAAAAAAAAAAGTGAAAATTTGATTAAAGAAAAATATGAGAAATAAGTGAAAAATAATATTATGTATATTTAGTAAAGTAAAATAATAGATAAAAAAATAAAATATATGGAAAAGAGAAAAATAATAGAGTAATTTTTTTAAATTATTATTTTTTATTTTAATCATTTAAATAAAAAAATTATATAACCAAATAAGTAATATTTTGAAATAAAATAAATAAATTATTAAAAGCAAGTAAATGATTTTTGAAGTAATATTTTTTTAGATTAAAAATTAATTAAATAATAAATTTAAATTAAGTAAATGAAATAAATAAATCAAATTCTAAATTTTCATTCGAATAAACACACTTTTATTGGAATAAAAGTTTACGTATTCAAATGAAATTTACATTTTCTAAGGAAGATATATTTGAATAAATATTTTATTTATTTCAATAAATAAAAGAATTCACATAAATAATGATTTTAATAATATGTTATTTGAATGTGAATAATGTTTTATTCGAATATGAATAAATTTTAAGAATGTACTGTTTATTTTCATGTTGATTTAGGGAAAAAAAAAATGAATCTCATACTTTTTATTTCTTTATTGATAAATTTCTTCGTAAACGATTCTAATTTTTTTTTCTTCGTCTCTCAAACCTATTTTTCTGCCATTTCAAATGTACCAACCAAAGTAGTGGAGGGAATAAAGGCTTTCAGTTTATATATCTCTTTCATTATTATCAGATTTTTCAACTATTGAATTCACTTTTCTTTTTGTCGGACCAAACCAGGATTTATGAAATCATCTGCAATGGTTCGTAAATTTTTTTATTATAATATTAGAAGAAATATATATTAAGTTTTATTAAAAATCAGTCTTTTTCGAAATCTTCATTATATTAAAGTTATTTTTTTTAATTTCGTATTTTTTTTTATTAAACTTAAGATTTGGACTCGAGAGTTCACTAGTCGAATGTATGCAAATTTTTTAGACTAACAAAAACTTGGATACCAAAACAAAATTGCCATAAAAGTTCTTAAAATTTATTTATATATTATTACTTAGAAGCATATATTTTACACAGACTATGGGAAGAAAACGAAGATATATATTTGCAATATTTTCGATTACCAGATTAATCATTGTATTAATTATCTTTAAAACTCTATTTAGTGTCGACAAATTATCAACAAAATAGGTGAGTAGCGAAACAGATAAATAATTAAAATGACGTGAGTTAGTATAAGAAAAATAGTGGAATAAAGAAATAAAAAATGCTGGTCCCACACTTTATTATTATTATTTTTTTTCACAAATCAATAATGTAAAATGAACTACAGATGCTTGAAATAACATTCGCAATCAATTGAAACGTATTGGACAATGATTCAATATCGTTCTTTTTTACAAGAAATCGTTAATGTGTTTTATTTAATCAATTAAATTAAGTCTCTTATTCAATCATTTTATTAAAAAAATATTTTTTTCCCCTTAAATTAAACGCTCTTATTTTAACTTTTATTTATTTTATTTACTTATCTCTTTTTTATTCTTTTTATCTACTTTATTCTTCTTCTTTTCTTTTCAACCAAAAACGTCAACTATATGGATTATAATATGGTTGATTTGGTCCAGTCTCATCATCAAGGATTTTCATCCATTTTTTAAAATACAATATAGCTGATATCCTGATTGTGATTGATCATAAATTTTGGAAAATAAACTACGATGGTGTTGGAATTCAATGTTAATTATCATACTTGTCTTATCTTAATTGGCTTCCACATCCATGTGTGCAGGAACATTAACATAAAAACACAGGTAAGCATGCAGCTCCATTAGTGCCTTATGTCAGCACAAATGGTAGCTAGGCACATCCTTTTTCTCTTGGTCGCTTGTATAAGCCAATTGTTCTTGCTTAATTAACAAGAAGGATTAGGTACTAATAATATTTGAATCACTAGCTTGTGGGGCTCGGAGTTCAATTGATTTACTTATTCAGTCTGACCAATAATGAAATATAATGCTTCTTAATTAGTAAATAAGCCCTTGCCAATAATAATATTCCTCCCCTCAAAAGTCCACTAAACATTTTTAAAAAATAATGACAAAGGAACCTAATTACTTAATACCAATTTGCTGTGCATGATGGTTATCAACCGCTGATGAATGAATATCATAATTGAAAGAAGCCAAATCACCACCAAATTTAAGAAACCAGGTGTTTTCAACACTTAAAAATAGAAAAAAGGAAAATTGCTTCGCTACCCGTATTTAGAGTTTCTTATACTGCTTTATTTAGAAGTGACTAGTGAGTGAAATATTCAAACTTGCGACCAGGATATATATGTGCCTTGATTGACTAGTTCGTGAGTTCTGTTTGTGTCAATCGTGTGTGAGTGAGACAGAGAGAAACTCAATATGTATATTATATATACATCATTAATTATTTGACTTCTTAATTTGACTTGTTAGCTTAACGTGATATGGGAGGAAAAGCCTAAAAGATTCTGTTGGTGTTTCTGAGAGACAAATGCAAGAGGAAAAGGTGTTTAGATAATCCAAATAAAGGGTGGCTCTTAGCTACTTTCTAAACTTAATATAATATTTGTTCATGGACGACAGAAAGCAATGACTTCAACATTTTGAATTCTCAGACACACCTACATACATACATATGTGTATATATAACTCAGTAAATTTCTGATGAAACTGAGATTTTTTTTTACCAATAACTCAAAATTAGTAATTAATTAGTTGTCTTTTCTTTTTCTTTAGTAATTCTTTTGCTGAGTCTCATCATGCACGTGGTTTTGGAATTGCTAGCATCAAAATGTTGCAAACATAAATTTTTTTTGGTATAAGACCATATGTACATGTTTCATGAGAAGTTATATATCATGTTCCAATTAAAAATATCTGCACAAGATAGAAGTACGGATGAATTCTTTTATCGGGATTATTTTCTTTATAATTTGTTTGCTCCCCACATGCAAATTGTGTTATTTATTGACTAAAGAGGTGAGTGACATGCAACAATAATAATAAAGTAGTTACTATAGTGGAACAGAAATACTAGACACGAGTTTAAATGACTAGTACTTTATGTGCGTGGTTCATAGTAGTAGAAGTTATTATGAGAGTACTGGACAGTGTAACAGTAGTATTACCATATGGGTTCGGTGGAAGGTTCAGATAAACAGTTTACATGTATTTTCTTACTCTCATAACCGTTATCTCCTTCATCCGTGTGAATCATGTTATGATGCAAGACAGTTGCATAAATGGGACCCTCCCAATAAGTCTGTGTAGCAAGCAAAAAAAACAACAGAAAGCTTCAGTACTAAAGGCAAGACCTTTTCAGATAACCTTTTTCTCTTCCCTCATAGATTCTTAGGTTGCTTTCAAATATAATAACCAGGACACGTACATGCAACCCTAGACTATTCACATATTCAATTCCCTCTCCCTAGCTAGCTACCTCTTCTTATTATATAAACCTTCTTCCACCAAACCTGTTTCTTATACCAACACTCTCAGCTAGCTCTTAACAGGTTTTGATCAGTTCCTAACATGGAGGAGTCTCAGTACTTGATGTGGATCAAGAGAAAACAAATCCTGAAGTCACATATTCAGCAACCATTTGGAGCCAGCAACAACTCTTCATGGGAGGAAAGGGCTTTTGCAGAAGATGCTGCTAGGATACTTGGAGGGTGCATATGGCCTCCAAGATCTTACTCATGTAATTTCTGTAAGAGAGAGTTTAGGTCTGCTCAGGCTCTAGGGGGCCACATGAATGTGCACAGGAGGGACAGGGCTAGACTCAAACAAAGTCTTAGTCCCCGTAATGAACATCATCACAAAAATGATTGTAAGTCATCAAGTGCTTAATTTTCTGCACATAACTACTCTCATATCTAGATCAATTGTTGTCTTAATCCTTAGTTTCTTACTCTAACCATGCAGGTACAAATTCAACAAGCAAAGTCTCATCTTCTAGGCCTTCAACTATATCCACCCAAGAAAATTGTTATCAGCCTACCATGTCTGCTTCAATTAACTGGGGATATCATGTGGGGTCTCCTGATTCAGAACCAAAAAGGTCAGTGAATATTGCAAGGGAAGAAGCTTTAAAAGGTTTGGGTTGTAATGATTATGTTGAAACAAGTTTGTCTGTGGGACAAAGTTCGGTGTTTGGCCAAAAGTTACCAATTACTTCATGTGAGGACGAAGGCATCTGTTACAAAAGATCAAAGACTTCTATACCTTCTTTGCCTGTCTTCCTCAAGCCATGCTCAAATGATAGACACCGAACTTTTCAGTCTGCAGAATTTGTACTTGGACTTAAGCCGGGAATGGAAGACTTAGATCTTGAACTCAGGCTGGGGAAGCCACAGAAAGTTAATTAGTATATAGGACAAAGAGAAGAAGTTGCAATGGAATGGAATGTCAGTGTTTCCCTTTTTTCTTTTCTCTCCCCTTTCCTATTAGGGGTTCATAGAAAATAGGCAAGAACCTTCTTCTTCGCCCAACTAAACCTTGAGTAGAATTCTTAGGTTTATTTTCACCAGATGTTAAATTTCAATACTAATGTTATATCTAGTTTCATGTTACTATCTTTTTCTTTTTATTATTATTTCTTTATTTCATGAATATATAGATGTTTCATTTTTCTGAGCATAGAAATATTTTCTGTAAGGAGAAACACAAAAAGAGAAGAGAGAACAATGTAAGATTAAATCAATGATGCGATATATATGCAAAGAAAAACAATAAAGAAAGTATTCTAAAAAGGTATATATGATGAGAATCTTAAAGAAGAATGACACTTCTCTTGGATTATTAGTTTGGTAACTGCATGCTGTTCATCATTGAAAGCAAATGACAAATAAAAACACAACAATAATATCTAAAATTTCAACCATCTCAATTGTGATAAGTTGGACCCTCTAGTAATATGTTAAATGCTGCTAGGGTTTCACAATTAATGAATGGACTATGCAAAGACAGAGAAACAAATAAACACAAACCAAGTTGGATTTTTTAATTTTCATGAAAGAATACAGTAGTATCATTTTGGTTTATGAAAATATTTTTTTCTGATCTTCTTTGTTTGTAGTTTCTGAACTAACAGTGCAAGTTTAGAGAGGAATCAATTGCGAAGAGGAGGAAAAGTTGAAGTGTAAGACTGTAAGGTAATAATTAAAGTGGTAGAAGAACTGACAGTAACTGACAATTAGAAGTCACTTCAGCTACATATATTCCAGGGAACTAACAGTAGTCACATGCACAAAATTATGAAATAACCTTTTTACACGGATCATTACAAGTGATGGCTCACCCACTTACCACTTCACCTCATCATTCCCATAAATTCCAAACCGTTCAGTTGCTTTCCACATGCTCCCTTCCTAACACTTCCAAAAACCCAACCAACCACACGGAAATTGGACATTAATGCATACATACAGCACAGCCAAATATTAATTTAGTTTGGTAGAGAGCGAAAGGACATCACATCATTGGCCTTATTAGCATGTCATTGTTTTTATTCTTGGTGTGATATTATGTTCTTATATGTCCATGTTAGTTATAGTTATCCCTAAAAATGTCCACTTCTTATTATCTTTCAAATGTGTTTCGAAGCCCGAGACCCTTCTGCTGCACTTAGAAAACAGTGTTAGCCACCTTATTGTGACACAGACCGTTCCTCCAGAATACACGGGGACGTCATAGTCTCTTCTTTTCAACCTTTCTTTGTAAGGAAATTTGATGAAATATCGCTTTTGACTTCATGTTCTTTGCAGTCTGCGGATAGGAACACACAACAGAACCATTGCTGTCTACGATCAAGGGGAATTCCAGCTACCCTTTTCACAAACTTCTAATTTCTCATTATATATCAATACAATATTATTGGCACAAATTAAAGAGATCAGATTGATCAAGAAAACCAAGTTGGCCACCAACAATTCTAGTAACTTGAGCATGGATAATGTACATGCTGTACACTTGTTTTTATGCAATTTAACTCTTAATTTGAAAATAAGGACACAATAAAGATCGACTCTAGAACCCTTCATAGAATTATTTTATGATACAATGAATAATTCTAAAAATTTATATTATTAAGTACAGTTACATGATATAGTTATATATATATATATATCATACTTCTACCAAAAAGGTTTGTTTGGTCTTTGACTAGAATATTTAAGCGTTGCGGTTTTTTTTATTTGAACAGAAAAAAATAGACATTATATGTCACGCGTGGTATATAATTGTATGTATTTTCCCCCTTATTTGTTATTTTTTTTATGTACAGGCATCTAAATTAAAAATGTGTAACAAAATCAAATAAACAACCTTTTGTTATTATCTCAATTTTGTATTGAATTTTTTTTCGTTGAACGGTACGTGCCATAGGAAACCTAGTTTCTGAGCCTGTAACGACTAAAGTCATTATTCCGATATTGGTTTGAACTTTCACTTACTAAAAATTTGCTCACGGAACGAACCGTAGCTAGTTGATATATAGAAGTAGTATTGGTCACTCAGTTTGCGATTTTATGATAAAAATTGGTGTTTACTTCGAATGGAAAGAAGTGGGTTCATGGGATGATTTTGATTATTAATGCATTTTGATTTTGGTAATGCCCTGATACCTGGCTATCTTATGTTTGAATTGAAATCTAAAGATATACACATGCAGCAAAGAGAAGTCACATGGGGATGATGATGTGTGTTTTTGGTTGGGGTATTAATTGTGGGAATTCAGATTGATATATGTTCCTGTTTTAGCAAGTTTCTTTTTCTTTATTTAGGGTGCTTCGATGTATGCAAAGTGTAGTGATAGTATTTCTATAGCCATTGCTATATACTGCTGAAGTTTAAGCGTCTCTTAGAGACTGAAATTGTATTTGTAGCTACCTAGCACGTGTGTGTCTATGCATTAGGATTGTTTCTAGCTTCTGCCACTGAAAACAACTACACAGACATTTCGTCGTATAATTAATCTATTCATTGGTTGTGATTGTGAAAGAAGATTTGACAAATGACACTTCACAACCTTATTCTCCCTCCCACTATGTCTCTTTACTCTTCCATGTAGAAATTGAAACCTTTTAAAGATAAAATAGTTCATTCAATTTGACAAAAGGGAAATAAGAAACAGCGGTTCTACACTCTACATGCACGTGATGACAATTGTATATTGTAATGAATCTTCCCCGTGATCACTATAACCCGTTTTGTAATTTCGTAGGCACCTAATTACCTACTCATGTGAATTCCTAAATGTTTAGCATGTTTGAGAATGAATTGATTTTGAAAAATAGCTGTTTCTCAATTGAATATCAAGAAATTGGTTAAAAAAAATTAATTATTTCCAATGCACATGTAAAGTCAAATGAATATCATAGGATTAGTTAAATGTATAGTTTGAAACGGAAACTTAAGCTCAGTATTATTATCCAGGCACCTGAAAAACCTGAACCACGTCGTTATCTTGTTCTAAAAAAAAGTATATAAAGTTACAATCAAGCATCTAATAAATTTTAAATAAACATGCCTCTAACTTTGACTAATCATTTATCATGTTTATTTATTTATATATTGCACACTTGTGCATGTGAGTCATTTTCCAAAATACTAAAAACAAAAACATGCTTACTCTCTTGCTTCATCAGCGTGACGACACAACAAAAACAACCCACAATGGGCCCATCTGGAGAGCAGGAAAACAGTAATTGGGCCCATTAACAAGCACCAACAGCGTTTCCAAATATGCCAGGCAGAAACGATGTCGTTTTGTAGTAAGACGAAAAACACGTCCTTCATGGTCACAAGAAGAACGTGAACAGAAGCAAAAGCAAACAACCATGGCGAACGCAGAGGGCAGTAGCAGAGGCTCGAGATGGTCTCTTAAGGGAACCACTGCTCTCGTTACTGGAGGCACACGTGGAATCGGGTTTGTTCTTTTTTATTTTATTTTTTATTTTTATGTGTGTGTGTTTGAGTTCCATTTGTTGATTGAATTGAATTAGGTTTCTTGATTTTGGGGTTTGTTAAAACGACTTAAAGTTTCGTTTTTCTCGTGGTGTGTTTTGTGGGTGTGTTGATTCAGGCACGCTGTGGTGGAGGAACTGGCGGAGTTTGGTGCCACGGTGTACACGTGTTCGAGGAATGAAGCAGAGCTGAATGCATGCTTGAAGGAGTGGAAAGAGAAGGGGTTTTCGGTTTCTGGATCGGTTTGTGATGCATCTTCTCCACCCCAGAGAGAGAAACTCATTCAGCAAGTGGCTTCTGCCTTCAACGGCAAGCTCAACATACTTGTGAGTATTTTCTTTTGTAGTTTTTGGAAATTGGAATAGTTTGGTTTGTGCTTGTGTTTAAGGTAGTTTAGAAGCAAAACTTTTGTAAGTTGTAAGTGTGTGTAAAAAGGGGGAAAGATTTGTTGCCCCAAAAATTTTTGTTTTATACAAGTTGTCAGAATAAAATAATTTTTCAGGCATATTTTATCCTATTCATTAACATATATTTGAATGAAACTTTTTTTATTTCTCTATCATTTTTTAAGTTTAGAAAAGAAGTCTGTTGTAGATAACAGTGGTTTGTATGCACTATGTTGCAATGTTGCTGACAAATTGTGCATGTAGAAAGGTAAAAAGGCTGATAGGAAATGGATTTTCTGCATTCCCGTATTCATGAATGGAACAGTTGGATGAATAATGGATGATTCATATTTTCAATATATATCTTAAGTCAGATTTGTCGAGTTGAAATAGGAGTCATTTGATCTTCGTCCAACAATGTAGATTTGCTGAATGTGTGAATGCGGGAAATTCCTATTACACTAAGGATGCTATCTTATAGAGTATATGATAATAATATGACACATCTCAAGATAATACTTTTGAAATCAAGAAAACTATGCTGTCAAAGAGTGTATTAGTGAATGTATGGACCAGTTACTAATTTGTTTACTGTGTTAAATTTCTATACCTTTGGGCCTTGCCATGTACGCTGAGTGATGCAACACAGTGGCTCTGCCTGTGTTTAGGATAGTAGGAAGGATAATCTGTGTGTTCAGCTTTATATATGACTCTTTATTTTATATTGGGATATCAGTTACTGAACATGTTAGAGATCGATCTCATGTTTGATAATTCAAACAGGGTTGCAGAATGCTGTATATTGTTGTATGATGCTATCATGTATTGTAATAACATTCTCTGGTAAAACTCTCAATTTGCATGTTTTGTTATTCATCATTTTTTCATCTTACATGCACTCAGTTTGCAAGTGGTTACTGACTTAAAAAATAAATAAATAATTGCAATTTCTTGATGTATTTTGCCTAATTTAAGACCACCATATTTTTGCTTTAAATGCGTTCAGAAAGTGAGGCATTGATATCTGCACAATACAGTTAATAATTGAAAACCTAAAACTGTTAATATTAAAAAATGTTCAAATTGCTAGACTTGTTTCTCTTATGAGCATGACTATTGACTCAGCAGTCAGCACATACTAAATTTTGTTTATACGATCCTTTCGTGAACTTAGGTTAACAATGTTGGAACAAATGTGAGGAAACCAACAATTGAGTATACATCCGAAGAATATTCAAAGTTGATGACAACTAACTTGGACTCTGGATACCATCTGTGTCAACTTGCATATTCTCTTCTTAAAGCATCTGGAAATGGAAGTATTGTGTTCATATCTTCTGTTGCAAGTCTGTCAAGCGTAGGTTCTGGAGCTATTTATGCAGCAAGTAAAGGTGAGTTGATGTATTATGTCACCCCGGCTCAATCATAGATTACCATTTACCAACTATTTTGATATTGACAAAAGAAATTCGACATGCTGTTTTCTTCAGCTGCAATCAATCAACTTACGAAATATCTTGCTTGTGAATGGGCAAAAGACAATATAAGGAGCAACTGTGTCGCACCATGGTACACCAAAACACCATTAGTGGAATCTGTAATGCTCTTTCACCCTATTTTATTTTCTGTTCCAATTACTAATCATTTTTTTTTCTTTATGAAGTCTGGTTTCTTGTGTTGACTAATTAAATTGAGTTGGATGAGCAGTGAACTCATTGGTCATTAGCAAATTCTGTGCAACCTTCATTGTTGGTTCTGTACTATTATTCTATCTTGTTGGTCCTGTACTACCTCCATACCATGTTCTTAAATACCAATACATAATCTGTGCTTTGAACCCATGGCACACATGAAGATTACTGTGAAGAAGACTCATCATGTCATAAGTGTGAATATGACACACAGTATAGGTTCATCTAGTGTTCCTCAGGTTTTTATGTGAAGATGGTACCAAAGTATGTGCTTCAGTACTACAGTTGACAGGAAATTTCTAGCTAAAGTCTGTGTTTCTAGACAATATATCGCATGTCTTATTGTAGTAGTTAGTAGTTCCTGTTGATTATCTAGCATTGCTGTTGCTTTTTAAGTGTTGATGAATTATTTTCTACATTTGTATGTTAGCATGATTATCTGTATTATTAATCTTCAAATAAAAATATTACCTTCTTAACTGTTACTTTATTAACAGTTGCTTGCTAAAAAAGGGTTCATCGATGAGGTAATATCCCGCACACCAATAAAGCGGGTGGCAGAATCACATGAAGTCTCATCCTTGGTGGCTTTCCTTTGCTTGCCAGCAGCTGCATACATCACTGGACAAATTGTTTCTGTTGATGGAGGATTTACTGCCTTTGGATTTCAACCCACGATGAGAATTTCTTAAAGCAAAATTGTCATCTTTTTAGTTTGGATTTCCTGAGTTTTGGATCACCCATGATCCATTTTTTTATTTATTGGTCAATAAATCATTTTAATATTATTAATGTCATTAATGTGAGATTATCTGTGCTCTTTTCACCACCTTATATATATCCCTCAATTCTTGTCCATTATTTAACATATCTATTATTTAACTAGTGCCAAGTGCCGTTAGTGTTTTTATAACATTATTGCACTTCAACCGGCGCGAACTGAATCAAATGAAGAGTTTCCAACAAGTTTGATTCACATTTTTACATGAGTCAATAGCTAATATACTTTTTCTTCTTTTATTTTTGTCATTTATGTTTCACAATTATGCGTACTTTGTCGTCCATTTTTTAAAGTTGCATATTTTGTTATTTAACTATTAAATTTTTGCCTATTTGTGATTTTGTTAGTTGACCGTTTGACTTTGTTGGAATATTATTTATATGATACGTTAATTGTTCATGTGATTTGTTAATGTGATATACATGTCTACAGATAATTAATGAAGTGATATAATGTGTGAGAATTTTGAAAGTTAAAAGTCAAAATTTGTAAAATTATGTAACATGGATAAAATAATGCAATTAAGTTTGATAATTAGTGTTTAGTTTAAAAAGAAACAACTTCTAATCATGCAACATCATGTGTATTTTGAATTTCACATTTAAAAGTGATATTTCCTATGTTCTTTTAAGTATGGACATCAATATATGAATTTAATTTAAAGAGTATATTTGTTAAGAAAAATTACACTCGTACTCCTGTATTTTATTTTAAAGATTATGTTTGATATCTTTTCATAATCTAGGTCTATAGTAAAATTCTTTAAAGTTGAACAAATGTTATATCGGTCTTTCTTTTAATAATTTTTTCTCTTCCTAAATTATATTCATCTTCACCAACTGCTCTATCCACGTCTCTCTGCTTTGGATTTGTCAACTTTCTCTTCACCTTTTGCACCCTCCACCTCCTTAACTACCACCTCCATGTGCTTCCCTTCCCCCATCACCTCCCATACAGATTCCCCTAAAAAGCTTTACACAACAAACAAAATGTCAAATTCATAGAGTGAAAGTAAGGATTTTTTAACGATAACAGTATTGGCATGTGAATCAATTCACATAGGGAGTAGAGGAGGTGCTAGCAATTATGACACGATGGTTGCAGAAGATGAGCCATTGGAGGGCGAACATGGACTCAAGCTCCATGGGGGAAAGTTTGGGTCAAATCTTGAAAGGGAGATCGAAAGAGTGAGACCAAGAAAGGAGGAGAATGATGGAGTGGTTGGCAAGGAAGAAGCACGTGGGGTGGGGGTGTGGGTGGTGATGGTGATGGTGTGGTTAAGAAAGTGGAGGGTGTAGAGGGTGGAAGGAGAGGGAGAAATGGGTGGAGCAATTGGAGAAGATGAAGATATTTTAGAAGGAAAACGTTCATTAAAAGTCACGTGCAAATCACACTACACGCATATGTTAACAAAATGGATGTCGTTTGGATTAGTGTAATATTTGTTCAACTTTTAAGTTAATCTTATTGTAGATAAATTATGAAAGTGTATCGAACGCACTCTTAAAAATATATAAGAGTTGTGAGTGTAATTTACTCAATTTGTTATCTAATTATAAAAGTAAAATTATTGACTTTTATGATAATTTTAAAGTTATATTTATAATAATTTTATAGTAAATTGATTATCTAATTTTTTAGATGGACAATTAATTTATAATCCATGCATGAAATTAAATTTAGTATATATAAAAATGTGTATATGACTTGACTTAGTTAAAAATAATAAAACATATTGAGAACTTATTTGGACAAACAACTTTTTTAAGATCTTATTTAATAAGCTCTTATGTAATAAGAATTTAAAATTCAATAAGTTATTATATTTAAATATACATATTAATAAACATTTATACAATTTTAAAATGTTTAGATGTATTATTATTTAAGTAGTTATAAGATGTTATTTCATTTTAAAATTTTAAAAATTAAATTTTGTCTGAAAATAAAATCAAAATATAAAAAGTAACTAAATATTCTTTTTTTTAAAATGATATTATATATCACAAAAATATTAAAATAAAAAATTGCTAGTCACCATTCACCTAATTTTAGTTTATAAAAAATAAAATTAATAATAAAATATGAGAAATAATTATATGTATATCCACAATTAAAATTAAGAAACATAAATTTTAAAAATTAAAAACTCAATTCTATATATTTTATAAAATCATGATTAAAAAAATATTGTAAAATATCAACAATAAAATTATTCCAAATGTATTATTTTAGAGAGAGAGAAAAAAAGTTACAAGGTTTTTTTTGGAGAGAATAATGTGAAAAAATATAAAATTGACTTTTAGTGAAAGAATGAAAAATAAATAAAACTATTTAATTAGTGACAAGATTTAAATTTGTATACTTTTTAATAAATTATTGCATAAGTTAAATAATAAAATGTATGGATAACTTATCCAAATAAGCTCAAACATCTTATGAGTTACTTATAACATTTCATGTCCAAATATTATCATAAACACTTATAAAACAAGATAATTACAAATAAGTTATACATAAACTCTTCTAAATGGGGTCCTAATATTAGAATTCTCTTAATAAATTTCTAAAAATTATTATCAAAATAAAAGATAAAACTAGTGTCTAAATTTTTTTCTTATATTTTATTAATTTTATAATAGATAAAAATAAATAAAATCAAGCATAAAGTCAATAATAATTAGGCTCAATTGTACTTTTTTTATCATTTATGTTTCACAATAGTGCATTTTTTTTAAGTCGCATATTTTGCTATTTAACTACTAAAATTTTTCCATTTTATTATCTTATTAATTAATCGTTCTATGTTATTGATAAATGATATGTTAAATATTAATATGATTTATTAATGTGATATAAATGATAACCTGATATAATATATCATGTTGATAATTAATTAATAGAATAATAAAATATATAAAAAATTTAAAAAATTAATTACAAAATTTGTGAAACTATGAAACATGGATAATTAATGTTATTTTTAATACAAGCACCTTTGTTTGTTTTGAAATTCACATTTAAAAGTTAAATGAATTTGATTTAAAGAGTAAATTTGTTAGAAGTAAAATTATTGACTTTTATGATAATTTTAAAGGTATTTATAATATTTTCCTAATAGATTGATTATCTAAATTCTTGTAGGACAATAATTAATTTACACCTAATAAAATTAAATTTAGTATATATAAAAATATGTATACAACCTGACTTAGTTAAAAATAATTAAGCATTCTAATACTAGCATTCTCCGAGAATAATTCTAAAATTTTCTAAAAAGATATAAAAAAATAAAAATAAAAATCAAGGATAGAGAGTTTATTCTTCTTCCTTCTCCGACTGCATATAATCCACATTAGAAATGTTAATGATAATTGTATTCTCACCGAAACTCTTGTCCTAACAAAACATGCTTTGTCCTAATCACCAGAGCAGCGACAACACAAACAACCCCTCCGTTGGTTAGAGATAAGATTCAATCTTCATGGTCACAACTCACATGCAGAAACCTAAGCAAAAACACAGTGACAATGGCGAATGCAGAGGGCAGTAGCAGAGGTTCAAGATGGTCCCTCAAGGGAACCACTGCTCTCGTTACTGGAGGCACACGTGGAATAGGGTTCGCATTTTCTTCTTCTTTTTTTTTTTTTTTGTGGATTCTATTTGTTGCTTGAGTTTTCGTGATTCTGGGGTTTCTTAAAACGACATAAAGTTTCGTTTTTTGTTGGTTGGCGGAGTTTGGTGCCACGGTGTACACTTGCTCTAGGAATGAAGCAGAGCTCAATGCACGCTTAAAGGAGTGGAAAGAGAAGGGGTTTTCAGTTTCTGGTTCGGTTTGCGATGTCACTTCTTCACCCCAAAGAGAGAACCTCATTCAGCAAGTCACTTCTGCCTTCAACGGCAAGCTCAACATATTTGTCAGTATTTTCTTTTGTACTTTATTTTTTGGACATTGAAACTCTTTGATTTGTTTTTGTCTTTAAAGTAGTGTTGGATATCCAACGTCTACTAATGATATGGATAAAATACTATTGTAAGTAACTAGCTTTTAAGTTAGATCCAAATCTAAAATCTTAGAAGGAATCCAAGCCCATTATACTGATTGTTGTTAGACTTGGCAGACTATAACTGAAAGGTGTCTTGATGAACTCATATTAACTAGACTATAACATAAAATTGATGACCTTATACTGACTAGTGACATAACAAAATAATATATACAATTAAGAGTAACTTTACCCTCGTGAGCTAGCTTTTATGATTGAATTACCCAGAAATTCAAAATCTAAGAAGTAGTTTAGAATCAAATCTATAAGAATTTGTGAAAAAGATGTGTAAAAAGATTAAAATTCGTTGCCCCAAAAATATTAGAAAGGGTTTAATTTATATTCATGATCTATGAAGAGCATTTTACACACATTCAATATAAGATTTGATTGTTTTATTACGTCATTTTATTTTAATATATTAATATGATGTGATAATTATAAGATATCTTTGAATCAAACTTTTTTGTTCCACTTTCACCTTTTACTCATGTGAAAATTTAGTAAAAAAGATTCTTCGGTGCCGTAGTTGTAAACAGCAGTGGTTTGTAGTAACGTTTCTGACTACCGACAAGGCCTGAGAATTGAGATTTCCTTGTATGTTAGTATTATCTTATTTTGAAATGTGTCGACTTTATTATCATAAACTTAAAACTTGAGCCGAAGATATATCAGGTAGGTACTATCTTATAGAGTATGTGATAATAATATGACACATCTCTAGAGTATGTGATGATAATACCTTCGAAATCAAGGAAACCATGTTGTCAAAGAGGGTATTAATGAATGTATGGAACACTTACTAATTATTTTGCTGTGTTAAATTTCAAAATCTTGGAGCTCCTGTACCTTGTCAGGTGCCCTGTTGCAACTCATGGGCTCTGTCTGTCTTTTGGATAGTAGGCAGAAATGAATTATCTTTGTGTTCAGTTTTGTTGATGACTCTATTTTATATTGGGATATCAGTTAATGAATATATTAGAGATCAATCTAATGTATTGTGATTCAAACAGGGTTTCATTACACTGTATATGATGCTATACGTACTGTAATAAGACTCTTGGTAAAACACCAAAACTAATAAAAGAAATTTAAGATGCTATAGCGCATGTTTGCTAGTGGTTACTGACTTAAAACTAAATAAATTAATGCAATTTCTTGATCTATTTTGCCCAATTAAAATTGTCTTATTGTTGCATGAAATGCACTCAGAAGTGCAGCATTTCTTTGTTATTTCTGATTATTTGACGATGTCAGCATAAAACCATTTCAATTAAAAATGTTCAAATTGCTAGTCTTGTTTATCTTATGAGCATGACTTCAGCAAATTATAAATTGCTTCTATCATCATCTTGTGAGTTTAGGTAAACAATGTTGGAAACACTGTGAGGAAGCCTACAATTGAGTTAACAGGTGAAGAATATTCAACATTGCTGGCACTTAACTTGGACTCTGCATACCATCTGTTCCAACTTGCACATTCTCTTCTTAAAGCATCTGGCAATGGAAGCATTGTGTTCATTTCGTCTGTTGCTGGTCTGACAAGCTTAGGTTCTGGATCCATTTAAGCAGCATGTAAAGGTGAGTTGATGCATAATTATGTCATCTCCGACTCAAATATAGATTACAAACTATTTTGAAAGATATTAAGGAAAGAGATTCAACATGCTGTTTTTTTTTTTCAGCTGCAATCAATCAGCTTACCAAATATCTTGCTTGTGAATGGGCAAAAGACAAAATAAGAAGCAACAGTGTTGCACCCTGGATTACAACTTCTGGAACCTGTAATGGTCTTTCACCCTATCTTATTTTCCATTCCAAGGACTAATTTTTTTTTTCTTTAAAGATTGATTAATTATGTTGACTAATTAAAATTTTTAAGTTGAATTAAAAGTAAACTAATCAGTCATTAGCATTCTTCTATTTTTTGGGTGTCACTAGATTCATCACCCCAGTCTTCACAATCATACCATGTTCTAGAATATCAACTTATCAATACATAATCTGTACTTTGAAGTTCTTGCATTCATGCTCCTTCAAGTGTTAAGGATCAGTATTCAGTAGTGTAGGAGTATTGAATCGGAAAATCTACATGGCCTGACTCGTTGAGTTGTATATGTATATGATCATGCTAACATTAGCATGATCATCAGTATAATTAATCTTCAAATCACAATATTATCTTGTTAACTTGGGATTCTAATTGTTACTTTCCTAACAGGTGCTTGCTAACAAAAAATTCTTAGATGAGGTAATATCCCGTACACCAATGAAGCGAGTGGCAGAAACACATGATGTGTCATCCTTGGTAGTTTTCCTTTGTCTGCCAGCAGCTTCCTACATCACTGGACAGATTGTGTCTGTTGACGGAGGATTTACTGTCAATGGATTTCAACCCACCATGAGAATTTCTTAGAGCAAAATTGTTACTTTTTTGTTGGATTATGTGAACAAAGTGGTACTCAATTGAGTTTTGTTTTTAGTCCGATGAACAGTTTTATTTATTAATTTACTAATTTTAGTTTTCAAATTCGTTGTTTAATCCTTAAACTTTTTTTTCCGTTAACATATTACATTCTGATGTCGATTTTTTTTTTGTTAATATAGAAAAATTTTAGATACTAAAAAAAAATTTGTTAAGAGACTTAAACCAAAAATTGAATAAAGCTCAAAGACTAAAAGTATATGTTCTTATCGGAAATCTGTTGTGGAGCTGATCCGCCAGGTAAGATTGGTGAGCCTCCTTCACTGGTACACTGATGCTCCAAGATGGGGGTGGTACCTGCAAAAGAGACTCTGATGCTAAAGTTAGGGTTTGCATGAATAATAGTCTCATATATATAATGTACGTACCTTGAGGTGGTTTAGGGTTGTGTTGGGCCCTGGGCCTGAGATGAGGTCCCCGGGTTCGGGTGTGATCTGTCCAGGCTCCGGGCTGTTATTGTTCAGCGCGTGCCCGGTATGACCTTTGTCTCGCTAGTCCGGGCTTAGAGTCCGGATGCGGGATGCGGCCAGTACACTAGCCCCCCGAGCTTCGAAAGCCGTAGGTTGAGGAGTTAAGACCGGGCTTGCTAGAGGGGGAGTGACTTAGTGCGTACGCTATCTGGCGCTTCGCCACGTAGCGCGGTTGTTCACTTCTGAAACGTGCGGGCGGCGCACTAAAGGAAATGGCGGTTAAGCGATGATGGCTTGCATTTAATGTTTTGTCAGGCGTGTCCCTTGGTCGACACGTAGCCTGGCGGTTTTGAATTTCGGGGAGAGACTTTTCCCTTTCTCGCGCCTTTGCCCTTTTCGTTTTACTCTTTTTCTGTCTCTCGGCTTCTTGCGCACGTCTCGTCTTTGCTTGCTCCTCGTTTCCGTTTTCTTTGTGTTTTCTCGATGGCTGGTGGTTATGGCGGCAAGTCTTCTGCCTCCACTAGGGGTAGGGTACGTGGCAAGGCGGTAGTCGCCGCCGAGGCAAAAGGGGTGCCTCCGCCCGGAGACTCAGAGCTGGGCATTCCTGGTTATGAGTGGGTCAAACGCGAAATGGCCAGGTTTGCGAGTGTCTTTGATTCGAAACTGGAGGTCGATGCGCTGTGGGAGACGCACAGGATTTGTGACCCCTCCGTCTCTCAGATGGTCCGACTGGAGCCTTGTTTGGCTGGCGAGGGTGTGTACATGAAAAGGTCTGCTGATTCCCCCTCATTTTATGTATATGAGAGCTTTTTCAGAGATTTGGGTGTTTGCCTTCCCTTTACGCAGTTCGAATGTGATTTTTTGAACTATATTAATGTGGCCCCCAGTCAGTTGCATCCCAACAGCTGGGGCTTTTTGAGGGCGTTCGAGATCTTGAGTGGAGTTCTAGGGATGGAGGTATCCCTGCCGGTCTTCCTTTCTTTTTACCAGTTGAAGGCGGGTGGTCCTACGTACGGGACCTTGTCTTTAAATGGAGGTAAGGAGGGGGGTCTGTTTACCCCCTACTCCCCTTCATATAAAAATTATAGGCAGGAGTTTTTTCGGGTTACTCTTGCTGGTGTCAACCCTTTGGAGGACGGGGGATTCTACTTTGGCGGGCTGCCAAGGTTTCCTTTCTATTGGTGCCACGACCCTATTGGGTTTCATGGGGTGGATCCGTCGAAGTTAACGCCGTCGAAGACGGCTGCTGTTGAAGCTTTGAAGGCACTTCCTCGTCCGCTGGACTGCAAGCTCATCCTGTCGCTCGAGCGTTCGGCGCACAGGGAGAGAGACTTGGAGGGTGCGTATTTTGTTGTTTTCGTTTAGCTATTGGGGTTTTATGCCTGCTGATGTGCTCTGATTTCTGTACTTAGGTATTGTGGGAAGGGACTTGTGGCGTGGCTGGAAGCAGCGCTATGGCTACAATGTGGCCGAGCTTGAGGGTCCTGAGGTCCAGGGGGAGGAGGAGGTTTCCCCCTGAAGATAAACTGGAAGAGGAAAAGGGTCCCGGCGGAGCCGGGAGAGTCGCTGCCCCTCGCGAGGCGGAGGGGGTTGTTGCAGGGGCCTTCGGTGTCGAGGCAGCGGGCTCAGCTGGGACCTCTCTATCGAAGGGGGGGCTCGGGTGGCGGAGCCGGATATCGAGCCCCTCCGCCCTTCTACTGGATTGCCTGTGCAGGCTGCTGGTCGAGGGGTAGGGACTATTTGTCACCTTGTTAGCTTTTCCTTTGCATGCTTTTGCTTAGTGTTTCTGAGTTGGGATCGTTCCTCGTAGGTGGAGGCTGTCGTTGGGTCGACTTCCCGGGCCGTTGGCCAGGCTGGTGTGGCTTCTGAAGCGGAGATTCCGACCGTTGGGCGGCTCGCTCCTGTTGTTGAGGTGGGCAGCGTGTGGCTGTGATCTGCTACTTTGTTGTGCCTCTTATTTAGTTGGTGAAATTTTTAAATTTTTTGCTCTATATTTTTTGTAGGCGGGGAGGACCGCAGGGGTTTCTGATGGTCGAAGGTCACCGGTGGTAGGGGGTAACATCCCAGCGACCGGACCAGCGGTTGGGCTGGTGGCCTCCTCCTCCTTAACCGGTCATCGTGGTGAGGGCTCTGGCTCTGGGGTTCCGGCTCCTGCGCCTGCGACGAGGGGGCCGCCCAAGCGTCCCTACCTTGCGTATCATTATGCGCAAGAGGGTGCGCCAACACGGTTGGAGCACCTGAGTGCGTCGGAGGGGATCGACTCTTGGTGGAGCGCCTTGCTGACGCTTGAGAAGTTTTTTCCGCAGGGCTCCTTGAGTGCGGTCGATCAGGCGATGTTTGAATCTGTCGGGCCCGTGGCAAGTTTCGACGCTGCCCAGATCTTTTTGCAGAGGGGCACAGCCATTGTGGATTATTGGAAACGCAAATGGTCCCGGCAGCAGGAGGAGTTATCAAGGTTGAAGGGCCAGGTGCAGCCCTTGATGGAGGAGAATAAAGTTCTGGCCGCCACTCTATCCGAGGCGAAGCTGCAGGGGGTCGAGCTTCAGGCGGCGCAGAGGGATCTTGCCGAAGCCCGGGGATCGTTAGAGGTGGCCCTCCGTTCTAACGAGGCTTATGCTAGCCAGGTTCGCTCTCTGGAGGAGGAGATATCCTTTTGGAAGGGTGAACTGGCGTCCGTATCTGAGGAACGTCTTTGCGACGAGGTGGTCCTCAGTACTAAGGAGGCGGAGGTGGTCCATCAGAGGGAGAGTCTTTCGGCTCTAGAGGCCGAGAATGCAGCGTTGAGGAAGAGACTCGAGGAAGTCGAGCGCTCAATCGTGGTGGAACATAAGAGAGGCTTCCTCAAGGCGGCCCGGCAGGCTAGGCTCCTTGCGCCGGGGTTCGACTTTTCCAGGATGCACTTGGAGAAGGTTGTCCGCTTCGGGCGGTTAGTCCGGGAGGACGACGTCGAGGAGAGTTCTAGTGACAATGCCTCTGTATAGAATAATTTTTGTATTTCCTGTTTCTGACTGTCTTATGAATTATACTTCTCAGTTATGCAAGTTTTGTTTAGGTGTTGCTATTTCCACCCTGATTTTTGTTACGACGAAGTTCAGATTGGCTTTTTGCCCTGTGTTTTTGGTGGTGAGGTTTATTTGCAACCGTTAATAATGAGGTTTCTTTTTGTCTTGTGACGGGGTAAGATGGGGTTCGTTTTCGACCTTTGTTTGAGTAAAGTGGGGTTCGTTTTTTGTCTCCACTTGAATAAAGTGAGGTTCGTTTGCGACCTCTATTTGAGTGAAGTGAGGTTCGTGTTCGACCTCTACTTGAGTAAAGTGAGGTTCGTTTTCGACCTCTATTTGAATGAAGTGAGGTTCGTTTTCGACCTTTATTTGAGTGAAATGAGGTTCATTTTCGACCTCTATCTGAGTAAAGTGAGGTTCGTTTTCAACCTTTATTTGAGTGAAATGAGGTTCGTTTTCGACCTCTATTTGAGTAAAGTGAGGTTCGTTTTCGACCTCTATTTGAATGAAGTGAGGTTCGTTTTCGACCTCTATTTGAGTGAAATGAGGTTCGTTCTCGACCTCTATTTGAATGAAGTGAGGTTCGTTTTCGACCTCTATTTGAGTGAAATGAGGTTCGTTCTCGACCTCTATTTGAGTGACGTGAGGTTCGTGTTCGACCTCTATTTGAATAAAGTGAGGTTCGTTTTCGACCTCTATTTGAGTGAGATGAGGTTCGTTCTCGACCTCTATTTGAATGAAGTGAGGTTCGTTTTCGACCTCTATTTGAGTGAAATGAGGTTCGTTCTCGACCTCTATTTGAGTGACGTGAGGTTCGTGCTCGACCTCTATTTGAATGACCGGGTAATAGCACCGTAAGGGATTTCGAGTATATAAAAGAAACGAGTCATTTTATTCGAAAGCCGTGTGCCTCGTTAAAAACCCTTCTCAGTTAGTGTGTTTTTCCTGAGGTGGGAAAAGAGTGCACCGTCTATTTGTACAAAGTTTAACTGAAGTAAAATTTGAGGTGGGTAGCGTTCCAAGTTCGTGGAACGGGCTTCCCGCTGAGCTCCTCTAGCCGGTAGGCTCCGTTTTCCAGGTTTTCTGCGACTCAGAATGGGCCGTCCCAAGTGGGTGCGAGCTTCCCGTCTGACGTGTCCTTTCGTGCTTCTCCGAGTAGCCGTCATACCAGGTCGCCTTCCCGGAAAGACCGGGGTTTCACCCGGGAGTTGTATCTCCGGGCGGCCCGGAGTTTGCAAGCTTCTGCGTGGATTTGGGCTTCGTCTCGGAGCTCGTCTAGCAAGTCGAGGTCCGTTGCTAGCTCGTGGTTATTTTGTTCATTGTTGAAGACTTGGCGTCGGTGGGATGTTTGTCCGACCTCTACCGGGATCATTGCGTCAGCTCCATAAGTTAGTCTGTAAGGTGTTTCTTGCGTGGTTGACTGTGGGGTGCAGTGGTATGCCCAGAGGATGCCGGGAAGCATGTCGGGCCACTCCCCTTTTGCGTTCCCTAGCCGTTTCTTGAGTTCCCGGAGGATGACCTTATTGGCTGCTTCGGCCTGGCCGTTGGTTTGGGGGTGCTCCACCGAGGTCAGCAAGTGCTTGATTCCGAGTTCTTGGAGGAAGACTTCGAATTCTTCTGCGATGAACTGTCGCCCGTTGTCAGTGACAATGGTGTGGAGAATTTCGAATCTGCAAACAATGTTTTTCCATGTGAACTTTCGCACATTTTCCGTGGTGATCTTGGCAAGTGGGCACGCCTCGATCCACTTGGTGAAGTAGTTGATTGCCACCAGGAGGAACTTTAACTGACCCTTCGCGGGGGGGAAAGGCCCAAGGATGTCCATTCCCCACTGGGAGAAAGGCCATGCTGCCATCATGTGGTGAAGAGCTTCGGGGGCTGCCGATGCGCGTTGCCAAACTGCTGGCACTCTTTGCATTTCTGGATGTAGTTTTGGCAATCTGACTTCAAGGTGGGCCAGTAGTATCCAGCCCAGATTACCCTGGCTGCCATCGAGCGAGCTCCGGAGTGCATTCCGCATACTCCGTGATGAATTTCCTTGACAACATAAGCTGCTTGAGATATGGTCAAACATTTGAGCAGTGGGGTGGAAATTCCGCGTTTGAATAATTCACCGTCGACGATGGTGAACTTTGCTGATCGCGTTCTCACCTTCCTTGCCTCATCCTTATCTGTAGGCAGGGCTCCATCTTTTAGGTAGTTCCATATGTCTGTCATCCATCCTAGCTCTTCGCTGTCGTTGACATTGACAGTTTTATCATCCAGGCTGGGTGAGTGCAAGGTTTCCTGGATAATAGTTCGGTGTTGCCCGGGCTTTTTGGTACTGGCGAGTTTTGACAGTAGGTCTGCTCTGGTGTTCTGCTCTCGCGGTACGTCTTTTATGGAGAACTCATCGAAAGACGAGATCTGTTGGGCTGCGGTATGAAAGTATCTCTGTAGGAGGGTGTCCTTTGCTTGGTACGTTCCACTAAGCTGTTCTACCATGAGTTTGGAATCGCTGTTGCAGCTTACTCTTCGAGCTCCGAAGTCCCGGGCTAATCTTAGTCCGGCGAGGAGAGCTTCGTACTCTGCCTGGTTATTAGTTGCTTTAAATCCGAACTTGAGGGATTGTTCCACAGTGATTTGGTTTGGTCCTTCCAGGATGATGTCTGCACTTCCTCCTTTGGAGTTGGAGGATCCGTCTACATGGAGGGTCCATTCTTGGGGTTCTTCTGTGGTGGCCGACGTGAGCTCGGCTACGAAGTCGACCAAACATTGGGCTTTTAGAGGTCCGCGGCTTTCGTACCGGATTCCGAACTCTGACAGTTCTATTGACCAGGCAATCATGCGTCCGGAAAGCTCAGACTTTCGCAGGATTTGTTTGATGGGGTAGTCGGTTTTGACTACCACCTGGTGGCTTTGGAAGTAAGGTCAGAGTCGCCAGGCTGCGGTGACCAGTGCCAACGCCAGCTTTTCGACCATTTGGTACCTTCTTTCTGCGTCTTGGAGGACCCGACTGATGAAGTAGATTGGGGTTTGCGCCTTTTGATGCTCTTGTACAATGACGGCGCTGATGGCGCCTTCTGCCACTGCCAGGTAAAGAAGGAGGTCGGTGTTGTGATCTGGCCTTTGCAAGATTGGCGGGGTTGTGAGGAAATTTTTGAAGCTTTGGAAAGCTGCTTCACACTGGTCGGTCCACGAGAAGTCTTTTGGTTTCTTTAGCAGGGTGAAAATTGGTCCCGCCTTCTCCGCAAGTTTGGGGATAAACCGGGACAGTGAGACCAGCCGTCCGGCCAGGCGTTGCACCTCCTTTACCGTTTGTGGGCTTTGCATGTGTATGATGGCCTCGCACTTCTCGGGGTTGGCTTCGATTCCTCTACTGGTGATCATGAAGCCAAGAAACCTTCCTCCCCGGACACCGAAGACGCATTTCTCCGGGTTGAGACGCATGTTGTGCTTTCTGATCTGGGCGAACACCTTGGCAAGGTCGGAGGCATGGTCCGTTGCCGAGATGGTTTTTACCACCATGTCGTCCACGTAGACCTCCATGTTTCGCCCGATTTGGTGGTGGAAAGCTTTGTCCATCAGCCGCTGGTAGGTTGCCCCTGCGTTCTTAAGGCCGAAGGGCATCACCCGGTAACAGTAGTTGGCGCGATCAGTGATGAAGGACGTGTGTACTTCATCCGGTGGATACATCATTATCTGGTTGTACCCGAAATAGGCGTCGAGGAAGCTGAGGAGGGCATGCCCGGATGCTCCGTCGACTAACCTATCGATGCTCGGCAAGGGGTACGAGTCCTTGGGGCATGCTCTGTTGAGGTCGGTGTAATCGACGTACATGCGCCACTTTCCCGAGTTCTTCTTTACTAGGACTACGTTTGCCAGCCAGGTAGTGTACCTGACTTCCCGGATGAAACCGGCGTTGAGCAGTTTCTGAGTTTCTATGATGACGGCATCCCGTCTTTCGCCGCCGACCTTCCTTTTTCTCTGTGCGACCGGCTTGGCCTCTTTGTGTATCGCTAACCTGTGGCAGATGAAGTTGGCGTCTATGTCGGGCATGTCAGCGTTGGACCAAGCGAAGAGATCGGCGTTCCTGAGGATTTCTTCCTGGAGTTGTTGTCGTAGTTTGGGGTCTAATTGTTTGCTGATCTTTGTTGTTTGGCTGGGGAGCTTTCCGATTTGGAGATCGTCGAGCTCATCGACAGGACTGGGCCGCTCATCGTGAGCGTCGGATCTCGGATCGAGGTCGGTGGTTTCCTCGTGGTCAGCACGGGTTAGAACAGTGAAGTCGCTTTTGTGTTGTCTGATTGAGAGGGCAGTTTCTAGGCTGTCTATGTAGCATTGTCACGCTTCCTGCTGGATTATCTGATGGAGATGACTTTTCCATCGTGCTCCAGAAATTTCATGGTAAGATGCGGGGTGGACACTACCGCCCCGAGTTGGTTTAGGGTTGACCTGCCGATGATGGTGTTATAGGTGGAGTTGGCCTCCACCAGTAGGTACCGAACCAGGATTTGCCGGGAGGCCGGCGGTGTTCCGAAGGTCGTCAATAGGTCCACTCGTCCTCTGGGGTGGATAGTTGCTCCTGCAAAACCGACCAAAGGTTCGGTGTGAGGTTGTACGAGAGAGTGGGGAATGTCTAACCTGAGGAATGTTGGCCAGTATAGGACATCGGCCGAGCTTCCCTGGTCGATTAGGGTCCTGCGAACTTCCCAATTGGCTAAAGTTACTGTCACGACCATGGGGTCGTTCTGATTTGGACTGATTCCGACGTAGTCGTCGTTGGTGAAAGATATGGTGGGCGAGTCTCGGTGTACAATATACGTGGCGGGGTGTACGCGGTTGACTTTACGTAAGTGTTTTTTCCGGGACGAGCGAAGCCGCCCGCAATTGTGCTTACTAATTGGTTTCGGGGGCTAGGCCCTGCTCCCCGGTCTTCCAGGTCCCGGACTGTCTCGCCGGGGCCGGGTGGTGAGTCGGAGGGACGATCGGGGTACCGCCATTGGGTTTGAGCGCGGGCAGTTGTGCTCTTTAGGATTGTCAGGTTGGTGACGCGGGTCGAGTCTCCTGAAGCTGTATGTTCGTTGCTCATTTTGCTTGGGTGCTCGTCTAATACGGTTCCTGGTACGGACCGTGCGGGTAGCCGATAAGAGCTTGGTCTGATCGGCCCCACGATGGGCGCCAAATGTTCTTACCGGAAATCTGCTGTGGAGCTAATCCGCCAGGTAAGATTGGTGAGCCTCCTTCACTGGTACACTGATGCTCCAAGATGGGGGTGGTACCTGCAAAAGAGACTCTGATGCTAAAGTTAGGGTTTGCACGAATAATAGTCTCATATATATAATGCACGTACCTTGAGGTGGTTTAGGGTTGTGTTGGGCCCTGGGCCTGAGATGAGGTCCCCGGGTTCGGGTGTGATCTGTCCAGGCTCCGGGCTGTTATTGTTCAGCGCGTGCCCGGTATGACCTTTGTCTCGCTAGTCCGGGCTTAGAGCCCGGATGCGGGATGCGACCAGTACAGTATATATTTAATTCTTGTTTATATTTTGTAGAGATATTTGAGAAGAGGGGCATGATCTGGGACTCACTAAATATCTAAAACAAAATTATAATACAAAAATCAAATAAGATATCATCCTAACTTTTTTAAAAAAAAAAAATATCATCCTATTCTAAAAATAAGGAAATATATCATAAAATAATTAAAATAAATTTAAAATAACACATTTCTAACAAAACTAACTTACACGTTTTTTTTAACCAATAAAGATATTTAAGTATATTTCTATTAATTTTGAGCATTGATATTGGTATATATGGATAGTATGTATATGATTTGAACTAATTTCCATAGAATTTCACTCATTTTAGGAGAACTAAAAAAATATTTAAGTCTCTTTTAATTACAAAGTTTTCATTTGGTTTTCAACTTGATTGATACTAGTTCTTATTTTGTATAAATATTAATATATTTAAATATTAAATTTCAGTTTTGTTAAATAACTGAAATCTGTTGAGAAAACGGTAAAAGAATCTGGTTGAAATGTTTTATAATAATTAGGCATGGAACATTTTTTAATCTTTAAACAATATTAGAATTTTCAATGTTTTTAGTCAAAAGATGGGTGAAAATATTTAAAATTTATATAAATAGATACTTTTAAATATATAAATTATATTTTAAATTAATAATAAATAATTTATATTATATCATAATATTATTTTTGTTTATTAATAAATTATTTTTAAAATATTATAATTTAATTATAAATTATTATGATAAATAAAAATTAAATTAGATAATTTTAAAAAAAATCTCTAAAAATATTTTTATAAAAAAAAATTTAAAAATATTCTCGTACAAAATAAAAGTTTATATTTAATATATAAAGATTAATTATTAAATATTTGAGAAAAGAAAAAGTGAAAAGCATAGAGAAAAGAAAGTTTATAGAAATTTTTGCATAAGTATTTTAAAATAAATATATTAAATGCAATATAAGAATTTTTGTAATTAAAAATGAAAAATGAAAACCCATGTAAATATGGCATAACTTTATAAATCCTGGGAGTAGATAGTATTTTTTTTTGTCCCGTCATGAATATCTCTCATCATATGTTGAGACTTGTGACACTATCATAAAGAATTATTATATATCATATAAATTAAAAATAGATTTTTATTAAATAAATTGTCTTATATATCAATACGAGAACTGTTTTGCACGATATGTTTGTTGGACAATTTTACTATAATTTATAATTTAATTAAATATTTTAATTACTTTTTTTTTTATTACAATGTCTTATTAATTAATTTTGTTTTAAAAAAAAATCTGTTAAAGTGTTAATATCTTTGACCTATTTTCATTCTTTTGAGGCATGTTACTTGCTTTTAGGAAGGGTATGTGCATTTCGGATTTATCGTTTTGGAAGTGAATCACAGGTTGGTCTATCTATAAATACGGGTGCTTGAGTAAAAGTTTAATATATACATATATAACACAATAGTGAAAGTTATCTCTCTAAAATTATTTTTACTACTATCAAATATTTTTAAAGTGGTGTTTTTTAACTTGGAAGAAGAGCACATTACAAGTGTTTTTCTTTAAAAATAACACTAGTTATCTTTTAACTCAATTTTTTTAAATAATTATTCATCTTATTTATTTTAATTTATTATTTATTGATATTTGTGATGAATGAATGATGGAGAGATGGTTATTGAGTTTCTCATAGTAGTAACACTAGAGAAGAGGGAGGACATAGTATAGCTCGAAGAGAGTTCATCAGAAAGAAGATGAATTAAATTGTATTAACATTGTTGTTGGAGGTTATTATGTTAGTTCTTGGAAATGGGATGAGCCAGCAGATGAAGTTGTGATGCTGCTCAACTTGTTTGACTAAGTTTTCGTGTTTGTTTTAATTTCAAAGTTCAAGGTCGGAGCTAGAAGTCATTCCTACCAAATCTACTGTGTTGTGTTGTGTTCTCCTACTAAACCTAACTCACGAATCTTTACTTCAACTGCTATTCGTGCCATCGTCATCTTATTCGAGAACACATCGCTTCCTAAATTTGTCTTCTTTCTTTTCTATTTTATATTACGAAAATGGATAACGATGATGATGCTACCTGTTACTTTCAAAGGTGCTAATTAATCTTCAATGCACTTATCCCTTTGCTTTCCTTCTTTCTTCTTTCTTTTTTCTTTTTCTTTGGTTGAGAATATCCCTTTGCTTTCTACCTTTCCAGATTTTGATCATATTTGCCACTACATCCAGCTCACTTTGTTTAAAATTTTTAAGGAAAATAAAAACTTATCTATTTTTTGGATTTCTATAAAAATAAAAATATATGTATTTTTCTTTAAATATATATAGTTATAAAGTTGATTTTAATTATAGTTTTTTAAGGAGTTGCTTAGAATAATTTCTTAAAATAATAAAATTAAAAATGATTTCTTTTTTAATTTTAAGTTTTTTCAAAAACTTAAGCAAACACACTAAAAAAAATTAAAAGTGACTCTTTTTTCACCAAATATAAATCATTCTTTGTGGAAATACGTGCTGAAACAAACATAATTTTGAATGATGAATTCATTTGCGAGTGTATAACTCCATAAAGTACATCGGATTAATTTTTGATGTTTTCTTTCTTCTATTTATTCATAGAAATTACAATGATAGGAGCTGGTCCTATGCAAATTATCCTGACACTTCTGTTATTAGGCTAACTCTAATTATTTCTTTGGATTGATTTTGTTTATTTTAAAAAATAATTTTTTAACACTTCAGAAAAATCATTGTTGTTCTAAATAAGTTGTTCCAAATGGATTTATCACTTTTTTTCATACCACTTTTGAAGGAGAAAAGTTATCATTTTATTACATTAAATTTTAAAAAAAGAAATAAACTTACTACATAAACCATATTTTCTTACTATATTAAATAGATAAATAAAGATAATATCGTATTTTAAAAAAATATTTATTATATTAAATAAGAAAATAAAAAAATATATAATATTTTTATACTAATAAAAATATTCCACCTAAAATGATTTTATTAAAAACTTAAGAAAAAAAATTTATAAAAAAACAATGTTTGTTAGAAGTTTTATTTTTAAATAATAAATTTAACTTAAAAAATTAACGTTTTCAATCTTAAATATATATATTTTTTAAATAAAAAAACAATAACAATCATCATACCAAACACTTCTTATACCAAACACTTCTTAAAGGGATATAGATAATTATGATATACGGTATATAATAATAATTTAATATTAGTCATTTATTTATTTATTTTAGTAATATATATAATAATTAAAACAGTTTATAATTGTAATTCACGGTAACAAATAAAATTAATTTTAAAAAAATAAAATTGAAGAAGTTGACGTGTGAAGGAAGATAAGATAGCAGTGGTGGAACAAACTTACATGTCTGCCATTTCTTTCTAAATTTCTGATGATCGACCTGAAAGTGACCTGTGACGAAAACACACAGGAATTGGATCATGGATGCCCTCGATAACGACAGTAACCACTCATATCATAGCTAATTCTTACAGAATCTAAACAAGCTGTGCCGGTCACCCCGTCAATTTTTTATACATATCTTTCTTCTTAAGAAAAATGTTATAAATTTTTCTAACATTTTTCAATATTTGTATTATTAATTAAAATCATAAATTTTATTGATTCTTATAAGTTTCATTAAGTAAGATATTGAATTCATTAATTTCTAATCTTTAATAAGTTTCGGTCAATAACAAAGATAATAGTTTTTGGTGTAAAAAATCAAGTTAAATTATTAAAAAAATTATTATCATTTGTATTCTTTTAATTCAATTTCACTTGAGTGAAATGAAATTATTATTTATGATAAAATTCTTTTTTTAAATATTTAATATAATTATATATTTGAAATTATAATTTAATAGTACAAGTTAGAATATTTTTATTAATTATTTTAGATATTTTTTTAATTATTATTAAGGGGTATTCTTGTGACAATCAGATAGTAAATAGCAATTAAAAATATAAAACTATCTAACTAAGATTATTGTTCTTAGCATAATAAACTTGAATGAAATGATTATTCTCTAAGATTTTCTTCTTTACTCATCATTGGATGTTAGATTGAATTATCCTCAATCTTCGTCCAAAGCACATTGAGGTATCAGTAAAAAGGATTTTGATAATCAAATTAGTCTATTTATTCATCTTTTAACATATTATTATACATATATTTCTTTATTAATTGTATTTGTTCGTTTTTGTTAGTTCTATAACCATTTTGGTGATAATATGATAAAATTGTCTGAGTTGGAGATCGGCATGTCAACTCAATATATTGATAATATAGTCAAGTTTATATATTAATGTAATCCATATATGCGATATAAGGTAATTTAACCAAGTTTGAAATCGATATGTTATACTCACTAAGTCAAGTATATTACTAAGTTTACGCCATCAACAAGGTTAGTACATAAGTCTCCCAAGTTCTACTATATAAGAGTGAAAGGGGGCTTTTTATTGACATGTAATAAATACTTTTGCTACATGCATGTGCACATGTCACATGTTATTTTTAATATTTATTAATTATAAAAAAAAAGTTTCATATTTCAAGAGATGTAATCATTTAAAGACACCCTTTTCATCTCCTCTTTAATTAAATTTATGGTTGTTATATTTTTTTAGATGTATCTTTTCTTCTTTGTAACTCTTCAAAATGATGAAGTCCTTCATTAATAGCTAATCTGATTGAGGGCTTTTTCTACACTTATAAATATACAAAGTAATTTTTTACTTTTAAGCATATCATTTTACTCATTTCATATTTCTTCATTTTCTTATGTCATTCTTATTCTTTTTCTATTCTTCTTCTTTCGCACCCTCTATATCTTCCATTGTTGGAATTAGAAGCTTTTTCAAGCTTTGTCCATTATTCTAGGGTACTATAGTTTTTCTCCTCCTAGCTTGATATCTTTAATTTATTCTCATTTAGAAATACTAGGCATGAAGGAAAAGACGGATTCTAGTTATTCCTCTTCTTATACCCATTTTGACCTTGTTAGCCTATTTGTTCCTAAGAAATTAGATAAGGGTAATGGTAAGATCAGAACAGGAAAAATGTGTTATCTGAACAAATGATTATTGATGATAATGAAGTAAGAAGCGAAAGAAAGGGGAAAATAATAATAAAATAAAAAGACTCTCATCCATTGATTTTAATGTTTGGGTATGAATGTGTTAGAGGTGATGTTGGTAAATATAAGAGTAGGTTTGGAATTGTGCCTAATGTAAATTTAATTTAGAAAAAAGTAACAATTTATTCATCGTCCTTATCAAACTAGATTTTTGTTGAACCTTGCCAACCTAAAGAATGTGTCTATTTTGGAGATTAAACTCCTCCTCAATATACCTATGTGTACCAATTGTAACATTGTAAAAAAAAAAAAAAAAAAAAAAAAAAAAAAAAAAAAAAGAGGCTGATTCAGTAGCCCAGAACGGGCCGTTCCCAAACTGGAACGGGCCGTTCCACACTACTGAATTGAACTACATATTGTAGTTGAGAACGGGCCGTTCCGGCAAGGAGAACGGGCCATTCTAGGAAGGAGAACGGGCCGTTCCGGAGGGAGAATGGGCCGTTCCGGAGGGAGAACGGGCTGTTCCTGAGGGAGAACGGGTCGTTCTGGATGAGTCCCAGAACGGGCCGTTCTGTTTTCAGAACGGGCCGTTCTGGGCGTGGATTTTGTGCGTGATCTGGGAGTTCAGAACGGGCCGTTCCGGTATCGGTACGGGCCGTTCTGGCCACTCCGGATTGCCTATAAATAGGGGTGAAGGGGGGGCCGTGAGGAGTTCTGGTTCTAGAGAAAAGTTTTAGAGAGAAGGTCTCTGGGTCAGTGAGCTCCTTTCTCTCCCAAATTTCTCTGTTTAACTCCTTTTCTCCTCTAGATCAATAACTCCTTCTGTCTTTTCTTGAAATTCAGATTAGAAAGCTTGTTTTGGGAGGATTGAAGTTTCGAGTTGAGCCTCGAGGGGAAATTCTACTTTTGTTCAGTCTTTGGCTATTTGAGCCAATCTTCAGGTAAGGGAAGCTAGATTGTTTGCATGTGGCTGAATTTGTTAGTTTGGATGAGAGTTTTGAACTCTCTGAATAGTTTTAGGCCGGGCGCAGGTTGAGCGTGTCAGGCGTGGAAGAGCTTAGAGCTCTTGGGTTGGTGTTAGGCCAGGCGCGAGTTGACGGCACTGTGCTTGAATATATTTATGAATGAATTGATGCTTATGCATGTTTAAAGTTGAAGTTTTAGATCATGTATGTATGATATATGATGTATGGTGAGGTGTGATTCATATGTATGCTTTGTGATGATATATATGAATGTTTGAATATGATACGTTCATATGGTATGTATTGATCATAATGGTAGGTAGACCATTTATGATGTATGATGCATTATTGCATGTGATGTCTTATGACATGTGTATGGTTGTTGATCATGATGGTGGGCAGACCATTATGATGTATGATGCATGATTGCATGTGATGCCTATGGTATGAGTCTAGCCTAGGACTTGAGGAGAGGAAAAATATTTTCGAACTAGAAGAGCTCACATAGAGTCTCTTGAGAGTGGTGCTTGGATAGGCCACTGATATATGAGAGTGGTGCTCTGGGAGGCCACTGGATTTGGGAGAGTGGTGCTCAGATAGGCCACTAGGTTGGGTGAGTCTCCTCTAAGTCCTTAGCTAGTGTTGGAGCGGGGTATGAGGTCGAGGGTTATTCCCTTAACCAAGTACTCGGGAAGGTGCGTGGATCCTTGCGGATAGTCGGTGGGCGAACTCCACTATTGACTTGGTTAATGCATGCCAAGGTCGTGGTAAGCCCGTACCCAGCTGTGCTATACCTGACGGTGGATCTGGACTTCCAAGTGTGTAAGTGACATCATCCGAGTAAACCCGAGGGAGGATTATATCCTGTTTAGCTGTGACCGAGCGGGTGCTTTGGGCGTGAAAACGGTTGGGGTGGTTTCGGTAGGATGGAATGTCACTTATACAGCTCTATTGTTATGGAGATCTCCTAGGTGTATGCGTGACGACGCATTAGATGATTGATATGTATGCATACCTGTCATGAGTTGCATTCATTGCATGATTTTTAATATGATGAAGTGTGGTGTTTGACTTCATGTTTGGTGAATGAATGATTGATTGAGATGAAAGGTTCCTTAGGGACAGGATTTGGGATGCATGTGTAGTATAGAATTTTTATTCTGTACTTGTATTATTGATCTTTGAATTCTAGCTTACCCTTCTGTTTTCCATGTGGTGGAACTGCGATGATCATACTTGGTATGGGAGCAGGTCAGGGATAGCTTGGGAGTAGAGATGATCGTTGTGAGACGAGGAGCTGAGTCTCGTGTTTTTAGTTACCATTCTGGGTAACATTTTTTTTGTCAGTGCTTGACCGGCACTAAGGAATATTTTGGGATGACTGTATATATATGGTGCTATATTTTATATACAGAAACTTAATTATTTCGATCTTTATATTTATGCCTGTATGTATGTGTTATCCAGTTTAATATTCTCTTAGTTAACTAGTTGTAGTGTGATTCCACTAAGTGTAGAGACCGTGGCGGGTCGTTACACATCTTTTTAGAGATCTCAGATTTTCTATTTCTTTCTCTCCTTTTGAATGTGAATTTATGAATAAAGTTGATTTAGCTTTAAGTCAACTACATCCAAATAGTTGGGTTTTCTTCATGTATTTCAAGTACTATGTGCATCCTTAAATATCGAATTGACCTACGCCAAATTTATGCACTTTTATAAATTGAAACTTGGAGAGCCACCATGTGGCTGGGTATCATTGAGTGATACACATTCGAAAGGGCATTTCCAAATTTGTTTCTCAATCTTACAAAAAAATTTAAGGAATAACTCTTTAGAATCTAACTTCTTGTGGTGTTCCTAAGTTAGACACTATCTTCCATCTAAATGGAAAACCTAAGTTCTTATTTCATTGGCAATCCCAACCTCTGAAATGTACTAGTTTTGAGGGTATTGTTTTGACTTCATTTGAGGAGAAAAATATAAATAAATTGTAATCACTATCTCAACATCTTGAAAGTAAAGTTGTTCTTACTCTTTCTAAGTTGGAAAATCTTCACAATGATTTAGAATGTGAATACTTACAATTACAAGTTTTCTTTCTTTGTTGTTATTTTTCTTATTTTCTAAAAGTATTTTTCTCTATTTTCAAAGATCATGGGTTGAAGTAAATGACGTAAGTTAAAGAACAAGTTCAATATGGAAGAAGAAAATATTCCAGATGATCAAAAAGATCATAGTAGCCTTTATCCTCATCAAAGGAGAAAGAAGAAGATTATCGAGAATGCAAAAGATGATAATGCGAGGAAGGTTGAGATGAAATTCAATCCTTTAACTCAAGTTATTTTACATAACTCTGCTGGCGATATTACAAAATCAATTAAGCTGATGAAAGATGGAGTTATGGTTGGTTCTTTTAATCCAACATCATCTTCTTTAAGTTTTGAGAATAAAAAAATGTTATATAGAGTTTCTTGTCTAAAATAATCGATTATTTTGATAAAAAAATCAATTATTTTGTTATTTGCAAATCTGAAAATCTACTAAGAACAATATAATTGATTATTTATGAGGATAATCAATTATTTCATAAGATACTTCTAAAATAATTGATTATTATAGCAATTCTTTTTCAAGTTACTAAAAAAATAAAACAAACAATTGATTATTGCTTAAGACAATCGATTAATTTGAGTAAAAACTCAATAGTTCAATTTTTCACATTAGATCTTTTTCAAATCAATTGTAAACCTCACATTCATCATCAATCAACTTAAATGAAGAATTATAAACCAAGTAATAATTTAGCACAAAGCAAAACAAGCACGAAACAAAACATATAAGAACTTACAACTTGTAGTCTTATCAATCAAGAGACTACTCATAATACATTTGTAATCATCAAAATATAAGATCTTCATCTTGAACTTGATTAATAATGCCAACACAACATATAAATCACACCATACAATACATACATGTATTTCAACTAAACAACACAACAAGAACATAGCTTACAACACAACATATAACTTATCGACATTACAACATAATGTGTCATTATGTATTTAAATTGAGAAATCTCTTACAACACAGATGAATAATTTAAGTGGTTTGATCTTACTAAACCAACTTAACAGCCCAATCTTCTTGGACTTGCTAAATCAACAACAAATTTGAATGACAATTCACAATACAATATGATTTATCCATTTAAACTAGGAAAGTCTAGTATTCTTGTCAAAATTAAGACAATTATATTATAAATGTTTTAAAATTCTTTTTGTTTCCTCCAAATCTCCCAAATATTGAATAGGAGCTAAAATTGGGATAGGAAAGATTTTTCTTCCTTTTTCCTCCTAAAATTTGAACTAAACAAGATAATTTTTTTAAAAAACAAATCTATTTCTTTCCCTCCATTTTTTTCCCTCCATTTTCCTTCGATCAAACACTATGTAAAGTTTTTTATTTATAATCATATTATTGATACAAATTATTCATCAACTTTGTTAATGACTAATTTCTTTTAAAAAATTTGACTTGTTACTTTTAGTGGCATCTCCCGTTATCTCAACCACCTTTTCTTTCTATACACAAAATTTGAATTTAAGATTTTATTTAAGAGGATCAATCCAGTATTACTTAAACCAATAACTTGTTGTTGACCATGTAATAGTTTAAAACATGAGATTTATTTAAATAACACACATTTCTCTTTTATTTTTTTTAAATAACTCATTTTCTTTAGAATAATGTAATTAATTAAAGTGAGAAAAAAAAAAGTAAAGTAAAAAAAAGTCAATTCATATTCTGCCATTTATATATGTTTATGTTTCTGAATTTTGTATTTTTTTATAAATTTTTTTAATCTTTTTTAATTTTAAATAATAATCTTTCAATCCGTTCTTTAAAATTATTCTTCAAAGTTGATACATTTTTTAAATTACAACATACATAATATTTAAAATATATTAATAATTTATTCTTTTTTAATAATATTAAAATGATATTATCTTAAATAAAATATATATATATATATATATATATATATATTACTTAAATAAATAAATAAATAAGATTAGTATTTATTTACAAAAATTTGATAAGAAGCGAGTTGAATTTAATAATTTTAGAATTTATTTGATTGCCTTGAATCCATGAAAGTTGTTGTCTTTTTGTTGCCTTTGCCGCAAGCAAGCATCTACTTTCTGTGAACATATATTTATTAGAGCTCCTTTCTGGGTTCCATTCTCATCACTTTTTTTCCTGTGAAATATTCAGTCACGTACAGTACAGTGGCATCACTATACGTATTGTAATTGTTGGCATGCAGTTGCAGTGATCCCATATGCTTCATCAGGAAAAGGAGCACCCACATACATGACACAACGCATCCCGCAACAGAGTATCAGAAATATGGAGCCATTGACGTGATTATGTTATGTGTGTCTTCGACGTGTGTCCAAACACAGAGAAGCCAGTCATGGACGTCTTCGCATGTGACCCCAATTAAATTCTCCTAATACCCTCTCATTTTCACGTTTTTGGACTAACTTCTGTCTTTAACCTAACTCTCAAATAAATGCTAAAGACAAATCTTAAAAATACACACCGTGAAAAAAAAAATATTTGTAATTATTTTTGTCAATAAAAATAATTTTATAACAGTATTATTGGGTGTGAAAGTATTTTAATAACTCACCAAAGAACCCATGTCACTTTAATAAAATGTTTAAAATTAATCTTATTTTAATAATTTATTCATAATTTTTTTGATCAATGAACCACTAGAGACATCCCAATGTCCCATCTCACCCTGTTTCATTGTGTTGCGTTGGTTAGTGAACTTTTGTATGTTATCCAACTCATTTAAAAGGAAAATGTTTAATCATTACCTGAAACATAGATAGAAAGCCAATAAATTTATTAAAAAAATAATATAATTGGAAATGAATAGACAAACAGAGATATTGAAATATTTTTTTTTTATTATTGGTGAAGTCTATTATAAAAGAAAATTTTGTGGATCATTGTTTTTATTTAATGAGTTTTTCTGTTGATTTTAAAATTTTAATTATTTTTAACTAAAAATAAAATGTATTTTTACTGCAAAATAAAATGTGTTGTTAGCAATTAAAAAATAAATGATACAGAAATTTATTTTACATTAATAATAAATCCAGTTAAATAGGTAGATTAAACATATTGAGTCAATGCATTCAACTTTATCATTATTAGTTGAAATAATTGGCTTTTCCATAATCGAGTAAATTTTGACTTTATTTATGTGAAATATATTGATGGAATTAACAGATAAATAATATGTTATTATTTTCATTATAAAATGTTTAATACTTCTATATAATTTTTTTTTTTTGTATATTTTCTACAACTTTACACATGTTAAAGAACATTAAATATCAATATTTATTACAAAAAAAATTCTCTCATGTAGTTTTTTTTATAGAATTTTGAAAAATACAAATTTATTAATCATATTTATTTAATCTCTCTTCAGAAAAAAATTATTTTACTATTATACACAATAAAATTATTCATGTATTCTTATTTTTTAACAAAAAATAAATTAAAAGAGTTACGTATTATTTCTTCATACTATTTTGCTTAAAAAATAAATTATCTATTATATAAAAAAAACACATAAATGCAGTAATATATTATTTGAAGAAAAAAAATATCGTTTTAAATTAAAAAGACATGTTGCGAGCGATAATAAAATACATTTTTTAGAAGAGAAAATAAATAAATATAAATATAAAATTGTATTTTTTTTTTCAAAATCTTACAATTAGTTAAATAAGAGAAGTGTTTTATATGTGAGTATTTAATATTTTTTAAAATGAATAAAATTGTAGAGGTTAGAAAATCTGATAAAAAAATATTGATAAGGATGATTCCTAAAATTTTGTTGGCGGTGGTTTCAGACATTGGCATTCGTTACTTTTGTCGCGGTCTGCAGACATTGATGTGTCCCACTGCTGCATCAGCACGTTACCCCACTCTGTTCCTGCCGCCTCATCCCATTCTTTTTTTTTAAATTACTTTTTTCATATTTTTATTTTTATTTTATTTAATAATAATTTCAATTTTTTTAAAAATATTACATTTAGTAAAACATTGAGAATTTCAAGATTCTAAACATATTTTAAATAAAAAAATAAAATTACTCCAGTATAATTTTAGCTAATTATTATAAATAAAATAAGGTTAATTTCTAGATCCGTCACTGCACACACATATATATTTTTGTTATACATACATATTTTTCTGGATTTCCACTATTATTTGATATATACATATTTTTTTATATTAAAAAATAATATATTTTAATAAAATAAATATATATTTAAATTATAATAAAAATTTATAAAAAATGTTTATTTATTTGATATTTATAAAAAAATTTAAAAAGTTTAATTATAATATATATATATATATATATATATTAATTCTCACATATATAATGTAATATATTGAAAAAAGTTAATTTTTGAAAAAATAAAATTTGTAGCATATATATTTATCTTTTATATTTTCTATTTATTGTATACGTTGATTAAAAAAATAAAAATAAAAAATATTGAAAGATTTATGTTTTATTTAGAATTTTTAATATAAAATATATTTTAAAATAAATTATCATCTAAAAATTATATTAAATATTAAAAATATGTTTATATCATAAATAAATTAAACTTAATTTTTATAAAGTTTAACATATTTATTTTTATGTTTTTATTAATGTTAAATTATTATAAAGTAGGTTTTTGGAATTGTATTTCTGACCAAATATTTAAAAAATGTCTATGATAGATAAAAAAACCATATTTAGGATAATAATTTTTTAAAAAAAAATTAGGTTTAAACCTACTAAATTATAATATAATTTAGTTTGATCTAATTTATTTTCATATTTAATTATAATCGTAGATATAAAAGCTTGTAAAAATAATTATGATATATTTATATTTTTTAAAGTTATATGTAAAATTTTTAATATTATAGATACATAAATACATATTGCTCCCACTATCTAAAGTTTCTGGATCCGTCACTACACACGTGCGTGCGTACACACACACACACACACACACACATATATATATATATATATATATATATATATATATATATATATATATATATATATATATATATATATATATATATATATTAGTTAATGAGTTATATTATACATGTTAACTAAAGAGATCTCTTACAACAAAAGTGAGTAATTTAAGTGGTTTGATTCTACCAAACTATAATGTTAAGCCTCAAAGAGAGGTATAAACAACTTATTTTGATTTATTAGGTTTTGTCACTTAAACTACGAAGTCTAATATTAATGTCGTGGTAGGATAGTTTGAATATGAATCAACCACGATATTAGATTGCAACACTAAGCCATATATGGAATTAAACCACTAACTATCCTTAAAGTAATATGCTCCTCAAGTATTCAGTTAAAAACTAGGTTTCCAACTCCATATTATTCAGTTAGTCATTTAACTAGGATATGATTCGACTACTTTCATATCAATCCACATAAACCATAGAGAGAAATAACTTTAAAAACAAGATAATTCACCTTTAACATCTATGTATCTCAATCACATGTTTATGACTTTACAACTTTAACAACTATACAACATACAACTTACAACTTAACATCATCAATTCATCTATCATATATCATCATACATACATCATGGACGTCAATATTTGATGGCAGTTCATCATACAACAACAAGCATATAATAGTTTTAAGAAATTCAAAACCCACCACTCATCGACCAATGTTTCAACAATATAACATGGAACTAGTGATTTCTAGTTGTACAATCAACATGCATACAAGCAAAAACAATGCAAGTTTTCCTTATCTCTAAAAGAACTAAAATTTGCAAGAGAGTAAAGAGAAGAGAGAAGCTTCACACGACTCCAAACCTAACTAGCAACTCAACTATTAAGATCAACTACAAAAAGAAGAAGAGGGACCTCAGCTCGCGAGAAAATGAAGAAATTTCATTAACATAAAGAATCTCCCACTAACACGTTCTTGAAAAATTAAAAACTTAAGTTATGGAACCCCATTTCATAAAAATAAAATAAAAAACTCTTTTGTATCATTTTAGCAACTAACCCATTCTTTTAAAACATTACTCAACATAACTAGTATACAAGACCTAAGTGTTCCAAAAAAAGTTAAAAGAAGGTATTCAATATAACATCTTAAATATCCTAATATATTAAACAATTTAATTCACTCTTACTTTTGAAGTATTATTGTTGGTAATTAACTTTTTTTTTTTGTCTAGAAACAAACAGTGTTATTATATATTTCCATAATGAGTGTAGTGTAAAAATGAAAAATAAGTCTCTCAACAATTTATTTTTTAATATAATATTAAATTTTTTTATTTATTTGCACTTTTATAGTATTTTTTAAAAGTAATTGTGCAGTGCATATCATCTCTAACAAATAAAGTTAATAATTAAATTATTATTACTTTTTATTTATTTATTTATTTGATGTAAATAAATAAAAGTTAAAAAAAATTATTATAAAACTATTCCAAACATTTATTATAAACAATTTTGGTACAGTTTTATCTTTACAACACTGATATGTGAAAATTTTCTTTTCTTTATAATTACTTCATTAACAATTACTATTATTCTATATTGTTTTGTTTTATATCATTCGTACTATTTATTATACTTATATTTTTTAATCTATGAATTTTACTAAATACTCCTGTTAAATAGGATTAATGAATCTACATATTATTTTTAATCTTTATTCAAATTTCAAAACCATCGAGAAAGACAGAATGTCCTCCCACGAGGTGCTCGAGAAATATCTCCCAGATACAACCTGATCTCCTAATTTTACAATTTTGATTTGAATTTAACCTAATCTTATACAATAGACTCCTAAAATCTATTACTATTAAGTTTTTTACGTGGATACCATTTGTTTAGTGTGTAATCTTATATTTAATATCTTTTATGCAGAATTTTTCCAGAACAATAGCAAATACCATGAGTAACATTAATCTTCAATACGATTTGTTTAGTGTGTAATCTTATAGTTTATGAAAAAAATTATAAATTTTTTATGCAAGAATACTAAAACTAAAAATTGACGAAAATATAGATATTAAATAATTAACAAAACATTACATTTATTATATATTTCTCAGAAGAAATAAAACATATTAGAGATGATGTATTAAACCAAAAAAATAATAAATATTTTATACTTTTTAAAACCATTTTTATTTATCAAGTACAATTTAGTTAGTTCAGTATGATGCATGTTATAAATTTCCTTATTAAATGTTCCATTCCCATGAAGAAGAAGAAATAAACTAACTTTTTTCTTGTGCCATACAAAAAAAAAAAAGTTTTGAGTTATTTAATTACAATATTCAAAAGACATTGGTTAACGGTTAACGAATTATGTACTAAGTACTATCGTTCTGTTATTAAAATGTACGATCCTTTTAAATTCAGAAACATTTTTAATAAAAAAATTTTTGCCTTAATAAAAAAAAACAAAGACACTGATCGATTTGGTGTGATGTAAAACGAAAGCTGCGACTATTGGGGAAGTGCAGGAGTCAATCCAGAACGCAAGACAGGCACTCACTTTCCTCTTTCCCTCTAGCCACCATGCGCAAAGGGCAGAGGCGTAATTTCCCCCTGAGAGCTCATAACTCTTTTTTCTTGCAACTTGCTCTCTCTCTCTGAGGGTGAGTAGGTGACACAACAACAACAAGTGGATGGAGCTCTGTTTGCTTGGGAAGTTGAAAACTTTGAACACAACACAAGAACCGCTTACCACGGAGACAACCCAATACCACTCCCTCCCCAATACCGCCACATAAATACCACTAATCCAACACACATCATTTGGGGACCCCAACAAGTTAGTACTTCCCATTTCATGCCAGTACTAAGCTGCACCCCTTTAGTGGCATACTTTGAGGTACAATTACAAAAGCACCGTATCACCCTTCTCTTCTACTCTACTACAAACAATTAGGGTTTACATGCAAAACGCATCATCACTGAAAAAATTATTATCTTCAGATAAGGTTTGGGGTTTCGATCTGAATATTATCTTCTGAATCGAAGATGGCCAATCGGTGGTGGACTGGGAATGTGGGAATGATAAGAGAACAAGACTTGATGGAAAACAATAGCAACAACAACACAACAACCACCCCCACCAATAGTAGCAACAGCAACAATAACGCCAACACCAACACCACCGAGGAAGAGGTCAGCAGGGACAACGGAGACGACCAGAACCTCGGAACCCACGAAGCTTCGGAACCGGGGAGCAGCGGTCGGAGGCCACGTGGCAGGCCTCCGGGCTCCAAGAACAAGCCCAAGCCACCGATCGTCATAACCAAGGAGAGCCCCAACGCGCTGCGGAGCCACGTCCTGGAAATCGGCAGCGGCAGCGACGTCGCCGAGACCATCGCCGCCTTTGCCAACCGCCGCCACCGCGGTGTCTCGGTGCTCAGCGGCAGCGGCATTGTCACCAACGTCACGCTCCGCCAGCCCGCCGCACCCGCCGGCGTCATCACGCTGCACGGCAGGTTCGAGATTCTCTCCCTCTCCGGCGCCTTTCTGCCCTCCCCCTCTCCGCCCGGCGCCACCGGCCTCACCGTGTACCTGGCCGGCGGCCAGGGGCAGGTCGTCGGCGGCGCCGTCGCGGGCTCCCTTTTGGCCTCCGGTCCCGTCATGGTCATCGCCGCCACTTTTGCTAATGCCACTTATGAGAGGCTGCCGCTAGAGGAGGAACAAGGTGAGGAAGAAATGCAAGTGCAACAACAACAACAACCACAACAATCTCAGGGCTTGGGTGAACAGGTTTCAATGCCTATGTATAATTTGCCTCCTAATTTGCTACACAATGGTCAGAATATGCCTCATGATGTGTTCTGGGGAGCTCCACCTCGTCCTCCTCCTCCTTCTTTCTAAGCCTGTTTAATCTTACTGACATGTCAAGTATGTTAATTTCTGACGCTTTTTCTTGTAAGGTTAGGATTTTTTTTTCCTTTTTTTAATTTGTTCTTCTGAGAGACTCGAGTGGAGTAGATGTTATTATCTTTAAGATATTTTGTAGTACTTTGTTTGTTTGTTTGTTGGTTGATTTTTCTTTTTCATCTGTCTAATCAATATGCAATTTTTGGTAGAGGTGTTCAATTATGATTGTGTGTAGGTAATAACTAATAAGGATGAAGTTTGAAATGGTCCGGGGAATAAGATTGGAGAGCTATGTGCTGGAGTTTGTGGTAAGGGCACGTTGTTGTTATTGTTTAAATTTGAGTTTGACTCTTCAATGTTCTAGATAGTTGTTGTCCATTTTATTGTACTTCAATATTGAGGAGAGGAAATTAATGGAAAGTTGTAGGCTTGTAGTGTGAGAAATGGCATTGATTGGACAGTACTGCATTGAATATTTCGCACTTGGTAGTAATTGATATGGAGCAACATTATCTTTTCAAGAGAGGGGAAGGGGTGATGACGTGGTGATAGGGTTGGTTCATCTCCCTTTCCCTGAATGTATCACTCTTGCTGTTTGGACTTTAGAGTAGACCATACTGGTTAATTAAACTCAAGTCAACATTATTTTGCTTCGTCTAGGTGGTGTCAAGAAAATGTTGTCTGGGTGTAGTACCCACCTTGTTTTAGATTTCTAGGTTTTATGGGGTCTGCTTTTTAGTATTTTCTAGGAATACAACGTGCACCTCTCCATTTAGACCACATTGCTGATAATATTATTTATGGTCTTGTTGGCCTTCTTTGGGTTTCTGTCGCTCGTGATAAGTAACTCATCTTGCCAATATCATTTTATCAATTTTTAAGTTGAGATAATAGGTGTCAATAAACACTAAGTATGGGGAGGGGTAGCATAATTCTGTCCACTGTATTGGATCAAGGGTGGTCAACATCTTGGACTCCTAATTAAGGTGTTCCTTTTGATACCTTAGTTCGCTTGCTTTCTTGTTCAATCAATCGAGTCATCAATTTGGCATTTTGTATGTTATCATTTTCATTTGTTTTGGTTGATGTAGAATCTGGGAAATTTAAAGATCACTTGTGGTTGAAATCCTTGTGCATTATTTAACACTTCCACCATAAATAAAAAATGTCATATATTAATGAACAAAAAATATTAGTCACTATAGGTTTGCTTCCATTAGTGTGGTCATTGTTTAACACAAATTAAACTTATAACCCATAGTTCTATTAATTTCGATGTATAAAAAATTTTATACATATCTTTTGTTTATCGTACTAATAGTTTACACTACCAACATAGACTTGACATTCCATTTATTTGTATTTACACACTAGCATAGATTTGTTCACGACGCCTCTCTTTGCTTCTAAATTGGTGTTATTCCATCATTAATTCTAACTTTATGTTGTCTTAAATGTAACTTTTGTTTGAGAGTAATGCGATTGGATCTTACTCCCTCTATTTTTTATTCATAGTCATTTTGTCAGAATTTGTCATTTTTTTTTATTGTCATTTTACTAAAATCAATGACTTATTAATTTTTTTTCTTATTGTTACCCTTGATAATTAATGTATGTTTACTGAACAATGTGTCTATTTATTTCTAATGTCTACCTATTTTTTCTCCAACTACTTATGTGTAGTTAATGTTGCATTTAAAAAGATAATATGTTTCCAACAAAATACTATAAAAAATAGAGGGTAGAATAAGAAAGTAAGGAATAAATATTTTTGAAAACTAAAATATCAAAGTCTCATACAAAATCTTAAATGACTATGAATAAAAAATAGAGGGAGTATAATTTAAGGAGTCAATGAATTAAGAGATTTGTTTATTCTAAGAATAAGTCTGTAAGTTTAACTAAATTATTTCATTTAATAACTCATGTTCCATTAAAATTTGATGTAGAACATGAATTATTAAACTAAATAAATATAAGTAAACTCATTTATGAAATAAACGAATCCCTCTTCATTATATATATATATATATATATATATATATATATATATATATATATATATATATATATATATATATATATATATATATATATTCCAGGAACATGAAATATTAATTAATACTTAGCAAAAGAGTTTAAAATTCTAGCCCCGTAGCATGTGTTCTGGCCTCCTAGGTTTTTGCAGCCTAGTAGGGTATATATCAATGTAATAAAGGGAACAGAGAAGGATACTCACATTTCTTAAATCGAAAATTCAATAATGTAAATTAGCAATTTAGTCATGTTAAAACACAAGTTTTTTTTTTAATTCATGAATATTAAAATTGATAATTAAGAATTAATTTTTACTTATAAAATGTAATTTTTACTAATTAAATATTATTTAATACTTGAAAATCGAAATTCATCTGAAATTGGGAGAACGGCCACCTTGGTTAAATTTGTCTAAAAATGCCCTAGGCTAGTTACGCAATATTTCAGATGGCAGCATGATTTTTCCACTAAAGAGCTAATCATGTTCAAATGCCTCCTCCCTTGGGCTAAAAAGTAAACAAATGCTAGCTGCATGCTAAAGACAATCCTCCTCACCCCCCCTCAAAAGAAGAAAGAAAATTAGAAATATAAACGGAGATTTCATAACTTGATAAATAAATAGAAGGCAAGAAAAATTGGTATCTGGTGAGTTAAATTTAAGACACTGATATGTTGTATTGCATACAGAGTTGCACACCATACAAAGCATCGTGCTAACATTGGATAAAGATGGGGAAAACCATTGGATAAAGATAAATAATAGGAGATAAGCATCTCAATGGAAACATCATAAAAAAAAAATAGTAATTTTCGTCATTACAATTTATTTTTGGTTGGCAGAAGGAGATTGTTGTTTAGCAAATATTTTATGTAGATTTTATCTACATGATTTTCAGATGCAGTATACAAAATCTAGGCATGTACCAAATATCATTAACTCTTATGTATTTTTCTATCTATTACTTGGTGACTTACAAGAAATTTTAGGTTTGGGGATTATAACATATTAACATATAAACCTATGGTAACGGTAAACATAATACAAGTAATATTAAGAAAATAAAATAAAAATAACTGCCCCATTAGCCAATATGTTATTTATATATTGAAAAAGAAAGAAAAAGAAAGAAGTTTCATGTAGGTTTAATGTATGGTATGTATGGAGTATTTGATGCACAGCCTTGACACTAGTCCCTAGTGGGTGAGTTAAATGTATCTTCCCAATCCCATGCCTCTGTAATTGGATCGGTGGCGAGTGGTGACCTTTATGATCAAACCTTTGCCATGCTAGAAAACTGGAGATAATATATTATAATGCCACTTGACACAAAAGTGGGAGCTTGCCCTTGCCAAATCAAACACCTCGCATGCTAGAAAACTTGAAATAAATAGATGATGGCTCTGACAACAGATTTTCGTTTGCATATGAATTAATGCACATTCATTATTTCATGAAGGAATTAAAGTTTTGATTATTAAAAATAAAATTCTAGACTCAATACATTTAATCCATGAGAACTTATTTATATCAATTGATCATGTTAGTTGTTTCGGTTGTTCGCTCTTTTTTTATCTTTATGGTATCTACAAAATGGTTGGATAAAGATGAAAAAGAAAGGAGAGAAGAAAAAAAAAAGTGACAAATGATAAGTGTGCAAAAGAAAGAGATAAATTAAAAGAAAATAATAAGAAATGAAAAGTGTGCAACAACATACATGGTGTTACTTTAAGTGTTTAGATAATTTATTTTCACAAATTAAATATATTTTTCAATCTTTTAATTCTTGAATTTTATTTTTTTATCTTCAAACAAAAAATTTGACGATCTTAATAGTTAAGATTTTTCCCCGTAAAGTATTACCGTTAAGTAATGACATGTAATGCTTGTGTATTTTACTTTGAAAATTATATTTTAATTTCTAATCTTATAAAAAAATTCATTTTTAAATCATTAACATTTTTTTAGTTTTTATCTTTTCATAAAGTTTACATTTAGTGTCAATAATTTTTTTAATTGGGATTAGTCTCTCAACATTTTTTTTCATTGTATTAATAGTATTTGAAGTTTTAAATAAAAAGTATTTTATAGGAAGTTAAGATCTGAAAAAATATAGACAAAAACGAAGATTGAAAAAAATCAAGTTAAAAGTAATATAAGACGTTCACATTTAGAAAGAAAAAAGATGGCATAAAATGAAGAAAAGGCAAAACAATAATTTTTGGTTGTCTAAGTTTAATTTTAGTTAGTCCTTCTTACATTTTTTTCTTATTTTATTTAGCCTTTTATGCTGTTTATTTTTTCATACCAATTTTTCTTTAACTTTTTAACGGGTTCCTGTTATAATTTATTTTTGTTAATAATTGGTTTCGGATTTCGCCTTTTCTCCCAACTTATAGGAATTTTTGTATACTTTTAACACATTTTTCTTAAGGCATGCTCTACTTCTTTCTGTATTATATATATATATATATATATATATATATATATATATATATGCACATTTATCGGTCTCAACTTTTAAATATGAATAAAATCTCAATTAATTTAATTATATTTTATATTATAATTGTCTTAAAAATACTTCTTTATTTAATTAAAAATATATTTCTAATGATTTTGTTTATTTTTAAATATTATCGTGTAATGATTGATTATAAGACATATTTTCAGAATTAACTATGTAATGCTCTGATGACTTTCTTATATAGCACCATCATACCCATGACATGGAGGAGGCTCATTGTCCACAATTCTTCATTCCCTGAAAATCTTTCTATATGTAGATGATTCTCCAAATCATTATAATCACTTCTAAGGAGCCGCAGGAACATATTCCAGCACAATACTAACTGAAAAGATAATTCAACCAATAATTAATTAAAGAAAAAATAGATTTTGGTGTCCTAATAATTGAGAGATTGTAATTTTTTGTCAATAACTACAGTTTTTAGTTTAAATAAAAGAAATCTGAACTATGAAAACTGTATTGGAACAAAACCCAAAATCAAGAGTTTAACTCAAAAGAGAAAAATTGATCCAAGGTGAAAACAAATCCAATAGCACACCAAAGCCCAGGTATTTAACCAATTTTCTTAATTGACATTAATTTTTTATTTTATTTTCTTATATTTAAGGAATATTTCTTAACATAAACTCTGATGAGAAGATTTCATGGAGCCTTAGCAACTTCATTTTGAGTATGGGCTGCCATCAATAGCAATGCCAAGTTCAATACATGAGAAAGGGAAGTTACCTTGCTTATACAAGATTTGTGAATGTTTCTCTAACAGCCAACCAAACTATTGCTTTGGGGTCTAAAAGGCCTTTGATCGGTTGTTCCTCCAATATAGTCATATAATAACAAAGAATTTAGTTTCATTTTTATCAATTTTATGATTTTTTTCTTCTAATTTTTATTGTATGCAGGTCATTTCTTAAAGAATCAAACGATTTTTCCCCATACATTCTATATTTTTAAAAGTTATTAACAAAATTAATTCTTCAATATGCATACTTTCTTAATTATAATTTTTTATACTTTAAAATAAATTTCATTTTTCTCAATCATAACATTCCCCCCTCCCCCCAATTTTGATTGTATATAGATTTTTTCAATATGCATACTTTTTTAATATTGAATTTTGAATCAATAGTTGTTTTAAATTGTTTCTTCTAAGTTTTATGTGAAATTCGTATTGGAATTAGGTCGAATTATACATGTATAAAGTGACCGATTGAATAAGGTATAAAATCAAAGGCTTAGGACCTAATTGAGTATTAGAAGAATGTAATATTTCGAGGATAGTCAGTAGACTAATCTCATAGGAGGCTTAGTATTGCAAGTTAATGTCATAATAAACTCATATCCGAGTTGTTCTACCTTGATAAGAATACTAGACTTTATAATTTAAGTAGTAAAATCTGAGAAATTAATTTCAGTTGTATACCTGACAGTTTTTTAGGCCTAACGTTGTCTATACTTAACCTAATTGTGATAGGTTAGACATTGTGGTTTGGTAAGATTTAGTCACTTAAACTAATTATCTTTATTGTAGGAGATCTCCGTAGTTGGTATGTGTGATAACAAATTAGTTGTTTAAAGATGTTTATGATGATAATGTCTGTATTGTAAGTTGATGCGGTGTTTATACGATGATGTTGTTCACAAGTTGAAAGTTGTTAAGTTGCATTTGCATTGAATGTTGTTATTATGTCTATGTTGTATTGTTGTAAACTTATGTTGTTGAAAGATATGTTGATTCTTTTCACAAGCTTAACTTTTCTTTTCCTTATGATTAGAATTGCAATGATCATACTTGGTATGTGAGCAGGACATGATTAGCAGGTTGACTTATTTATGTGGTGGAGAGTCATGTTGGTGATGACCCAATTTTGGAAATGTTACTCTAATGTAATTTGGTCTTTGTATATATACTTAACCAACAATTAGAAATCCTTTTGTGTATAGTTAGTTGATGTAGATTATATATGTATACAAGATGTATATGTAATCCCATAAGGGGATTTTATGTTACCAATTCTATGTTTTCTGTCACACACACACACACACACACACACACACACACACATATATATATATATATATATATATATATATATATATATATGTAGGAGATATCCATTTACTTTAGGAGTAAGTCTACCTAAACTTATTCTGTTCAATAACCCATGTTCCACATCAAATTTTAACAGTTCAACTGTTGAATTTAAAGTTCTTAATGCATAGATTAAATATATAAAATTTTAAAATAATTGAAAATTATTTGATACTTCATTTCATTAATTCAAATCAATGTATAAAATAAGATCTTTAAATTCAACAGTTAGATCATTGAAATCTAATATAAAATACGAGTTCAGAATAAATCTGGATATATTGCATAAATGATTAGATAACCGTTGTACGAAAACTCTAAAATAATAGTTTGTGGTTTGCTGATTCCACTACATAATAACTAAAGTATATTAAAAAAGGTGACATATCAATAGTAATTATCATGTTATTTATTTAATACTAAGTCATAAATAATATTATAATTTAACAAAAAGCTGATACATTTCATAAAATTTCATTCAATTAAATTTATAAAATTAAAAATTAAGAGATTAAAATTATGAATTAAATATTAAGATAGACGAAAAGTGCAATTTAGATTTTTATTGTTTCAAAAAATTTATTTATGATTATGTATTTTTTCATATATGTACATATTCATTTATTATATAATTAATATATGTATTTATTCAATATTTACATTATTTAATTATATAATTAACATGATATATATATATATATATATATATATTTATTGAAATTTATGAAAATAAAAATAGTTTAATTATCAGTTTATTACTGTTCAATTTTATTAAAATATAATTACTTTCCAATAGTTTAATTGATGAAAATAACATTTTATATAAAATATTAATAATGTGAGAATAGGTATTATAATCCATTGAAATTCAAATTGTGATAGATGCACAGTATTATTTTCTCTGTCTAAGCAGAAGTAATATTTAACGGGACTTGATGTTTCTCTTCTGATGGAAAGACAGAGAGATGTCTATTTTTGATTTGACGTATTGAGGACCATGACCATCTTTAGAATTTTAAACCTGTTAAGTTTCCCATTAACTCCTACCAGGCCAAATCTAGTTTCCACTTGTTTGGGCCTATATTATTTTTTCTATTCGCAGTCTAAAGGTTCACTAAAATCAGATCACTTTTATTGAGCCTAACTAAATGTAAATAGTTAATATAAAAACTACAAATAATATATGTATCCCACATTAATTATTAGAAATAAAATTTCTACCATTTTTTTTCTTAAAAAATTGATTCTCTGCTACCATTTTTTTTTTCAACTAAAATAAACAATTTTCTACTTATTTAACCTGTTAGTCTAAATTAGTATTAAAAAAAATGCTAGTCTAAATTGTTTTAAAAAAAACCGTTTATTTTCTTTACAAATAGTTCTCTATTTTTTAAGAAGTAAATTTTATTTGAAAAATCACTTTTTAAAAAATTACTTTTTTAGAATTGTATTTTTTTTCTCAAACAAACTAAGCCAATATCATATTTACAATTTTCATTCCATAATGTTTGATTTCACAATTTTAGTTCTTCAATAAAGTGAAATTTACAATTTTAGTTCAATGATTCAATGCATATTAGTTAACTATTAAAATTATAATATTAATTATGATCTTATGTAAAAAATATGACATTAAAAATACACCAATTAATGTATACCTATTATAAAGATAATAAATTTTGGTAACTACTATTTTAGTTTTCATTTTTATATTAGACACTATTATCCATATATTTAATAATAATAAAAAATTTCAAAAATAAAATTTTATTTTTATATTGGACACTATTACCCTTATACTTATTAAAAAAAATTTAAAAATATTTTAAAAAATAAATATATAGAAGCACAAAGTATCTCTTTTCCTATTAATTATATATAATAAACATGCATGTACAATGGCCAGATTAAAAATTTATTTTTTAAAAATTCTTTTGTCGAAGAATAAAAGTTTCTAAAAATGCTCTTAGATAAGATAGATATATGTGTTTAATAAGTAAAGGTTAATTAATAAATAATTAAAAAAATAAAAGTCAAATTGGATAAAAAAAATTTTAAAAAATCTCTTACAAATTAGATAGTTATCTATAAAATAATATTTCATAATTGTACATTATTTTAATTTCTTATGTAACTCAAATTTTAGTTATTACATATATCCTACTAAATAATTTATACTATCATTTAAATAATTTTGATGAGAAAAATTTAAAGTTTTTTTAAAAATTTAACATGTAATTCAATTTTGATTTATCAAATTTATCTTTAAATTATACTTTAATATTTTTTAAAACAAATTCGACAAGAAAGCTTTTACGATTTGTTTAAGTTATTAATATGTAATATTAGCAATATGTGATGTTAATTTTATATATCTTAATTTTGACAATAACATAAAATATAAGGTTACTTAATACAATATGTAAAAGAGTTTATATATACTTCGTCATTTTCAGATTGTTGGGTGATAAATATTATTTTTTTATCTTGAGACACTTTAATTATGAGTTTTCAATTTTAAGTTGCATTTTTATTTTTGTACTACCCACATCGGTACCACATAAGCTTATCAAGTCGGACCGCTCCCCAACCGATAAGATAAACTAATAAGATCACAAGCTTATCAAATCGTAACCAATCCCATTATCACTTATAGGAAAAATCGTAATCTACATCAAGGTATGTGCATTATATATATGACACTTACACACCCACAAAGATTAACTTAAGCATTAAAGTCTCTTTTGCATATACAAACCTCATATTCAAGTAGCCGACGTATCAAGCAGAAGACCTCACCAAACTTGCCCGAAGATCGTCAAGGAGAAGAGGCTCACCGATCTTGCCCGAAGATCGTCTCACCACCAATCACAGGTTAGAACAATTTTAAATGCTACTGTGCATACTAATATTTTATGAAAAGGCTTCAGACATAGTTTTTGTTCATCTTTATTATAGTAATTAATAAAATTAAGTGATGTTGTTAATCATTGAAATAAAAGATTGAATTAAATAATAAAAGTAATATAAATTAATTTGTACATACTTCAATCATTAAATTTGTATATTATTTTTATATTTGAATTATCTTTCGGTAAAAATGATTTATAAATTTTTGTAATTATTTTAGTGTTTTTTTAGTTAAAATATATAATATTAGATTTTTAAATAATTTGATAAATTAAAAACAAGTTTTGTAAATATTATAATTATCATGTTTTTTTTTATAAATAATTAATTTAAAATGTAAAAAATATAAGATAAGTTAATAAATTTAAAAAGATATTAAATTTAGGATTTAGATTTTTAAGGTTTAGGGTTTAATAGATTTTTTATACATTATAATTATGGTTTTAAAGATTTTGTAATTATCGTAGTGATAATTTGTTTTTGAAACTGACATATAACAATTTTTGGTTTTAAAATATCGTATTTATTTCAGTCATTTTTTTAAACCGAATCATTTCAAATTTAAACTTTAAAATAATTTAATAAATTTAAAAAATAGTTTTTTAGATTTTAAAGTTTAGGGTTTAGTAGATTTGTTTATATATTATAATTATCTATACCTATTATAAAAGGGGTATAGGGGTATGTAACTGGTTTTGGTCTTCACTTTTTAATGGACTACTATACTCTTCAGATGTTAAAAAATATTATATAGTCTTTGAATAACTATACATAACTTTCTAATATTATGTCTATGTATAATTATTAAAGACACAAACAATCCCTCTAGTTTTTTTTAAATATTTTATAATTATTCTAGTCATTTTGCTTTAATAACTAAAAAAAGGTTTTATGAATATTATAATTATTATGGTAATTTTTTATCAATATTATTTCAAATTTAAATTTTTTATATAATTTGATAAATTAAAAAAGTATTTAAAATTTACAGTTTAGAAATTTAAATTTTAGGGTTTATTAGATGTTTTATATTATAATTATGTTCTACAAAGAAGGAAATAAAAAATTCGTTGATATTCTAGTAATTTTTTTTAACTGATATATAACAAATTTTTTATTTAAAAATATCGTAATAAATTTGGTGAAAGCTGAAATATTTAAAATTTACAAATAATTTGTTAAATAAAAAAAATATTACTTAAAAAATAATTAACTAATCCAAATTTTTACACATGCTATAAAATTAAAAAATTCAAAATACGGTTAATTTTTTATTTATGTCATATATCTTTGAATTAAAATTTAATATTTTTAAAATAAATTTAACAAAAATATTTTAGAAATTGTTTTATCTTCTTATCAAATATAATTTTGTTTATTATCTAAATTATCAATAATTCAAAAATAATTGTAAAGTTGTTAGATTTTGTTTTTTAATTGACATATAACAATTTGTTTTTTAAAATATCGTAATTATTTTGGTAAAAAAAATTGTAACCGAAACATTTCAAATTTTAAGTTTTAAGATAATTTAATAAATTAAGAAAAATGTTTATAGAGTTAAGGTTTAGTAGATTTTTATTTATTTATTAGAACTATGTTATGATAAAACAGATTTATAAAATTTTTTGGTAACAAGAAAATTTAAAAGATTTAATTTAAAAATTATAAATGATTTGATAACTAAAAACATGTTTGATGAATATTATAATTATTAAGGTAATTTTTTAACTATATTATTTAAAATATGAATTTTTTTTATAATTTGATAAATTAAAAAAATTACGGTTTAAAAATTTAAATTTTAGGGTTTATTGGAGTTTTTTTTTATATTAGAATTATGTTCTATAAAAAAAGAAATTAAAAAATTCGTTAATATTCTAGTAATTTCTTTTAACTGACATATTCGTTAATATTCTACCAATTATAATATTTATAAAACTTATTTTATTTATCAAATTATTTAAAAATTCAAAATTTTATTTTTAAAATATGTTAGTTAAAAAAAAATCATTAGAATCAATTTTGTTATGTTAAATACTGATCTCTATCTTATGAAATAATATTTTTTGGAGTCTTTTTTCAATGAATTTTTTTAAAGAATTTTTTAATAATCTTTTATATAATATCATTTTTATTATCATAATTATTTATGAATTAAATTTTATTATTTTAAAAATTATTTATCAATTAATAAAAATAATATTATAGGTTAATATAAAATATTTTTCATAAATTTAAAATACAATTTATATATTTAAAATATTTATTTATTCAAATTTCAAATTTATATATTTAAACATAATATTTATCTCTATATATAATTTATTATAAATTTTAATTATATATAATTAATATTTTGTTTGTTCATTGCATATGTTAAAATACTATAATAATTTTTATAAATATTTTTTAACAAAACATAATTCTAATATAAAACAATGTGCTAATTGTAAAACTCTAAATCCTAAATTTAAAACCTTTTTTTTTTAATTAAATTTATCAAAAAAAATTTAAGAATATTAATCTTAAAATGTTTAGTGACAATAATTTTGTGTATAATATGTAACTTTGATTTCCACAATTTTAAGACGATTATTTCTATTTTTTAAAGAATATTTTGCTTTGCTATTTTTTGTAATTAGTATTTTAGTATGTAAAGTCTAATAATATATGCATAATCTTATGTTTAAACTTGTCACTGCCATTGTAATTATTATAAATAAAAAAAGATGATAAATTTAACTATATTAAACTAGTAAATAACTCGTGTATATTAGAATAAAACATTAAAATAAAAATATTTATAAAGAAAATATATAATGAAAACTTTATATTAGACACAAAATAAAATTATATTTATAAATTATTATAACATAAAAAATTGACATTATTTTATATCTAATAAACATTATTAATTAAAAAATATAATATTATATAAAATACTTTATACAAGATAAATAAGTTATAAAAGTCTCACAATGTTCATGACTTATTAACTATACAACACATTAATAGTTAATTTAATTTTTAAAGGTAAAAATATATTATTTATTTTAATTTTAAAGTATATTTTTCTTGTCAATCCAATATTTTTGGTTATCATAACATAATGATACAATATAAATGTAACAAACAAAAATCAATCAAATAGAAATATTATCTCGTTATCCAAGAGAATGATGTTTTATTATTCAAATTCAATTTGAGAGAAAGAAATATTTTTGTTTTACATTTTTATTTAATCTTAAACATATAAATTCTGATTCAAAATCAAAGATAATGATTTTTTTTTTAAATTTATCTTATAACCTAATTGTAAAACATTAAAATAACAATTAAAGACAATATTTTAAAACTTGGTAATTTATTATATTATCTTAAAAATTTAAATTTATATTCAAAATCAAAGATAAAGTTTTATTTATTTATTATTTATTTAAAACTTTAATCTTATAACTTAATTGAAAAATCAAACTAACAATTAAAAATAATAAATTTATTATCAAATTAGAATTACTAAAAGACTATCTTTATGTTTAATCTATTATTCTCAACTTTATTTTTAAACTCAATTTAATATACCTTAAAAAATCAACAATCAATTCAATAAATTTATTATACTATATAAATTATTTATCATAAATTTAAAATATAATTATTATAACTAGTATTTTATATATAAATATTACTTATATATAATTAAAATTTATAACGAATATACAAATATATATATATATATATATATATAATGTATGAAGAATTTGTATAAATAAATTTTTTAAATATATTAGTTATATTTTATGTTTATCTATAAATAATTTAATTTTTTTACATAATACTATTTTTAATTATTAATTAAATAATATGCTAATACTACAAGCAAAAAAAAAAAAACAAAATTTATAAGTTTTGCAATTTCTAAAAGTTTAAATTTTTCTAAATTTCCCTCTCTGACTCTTCCAAATTAACCTTATTTTTAACCTAAGATTTCCGCCTTATTTTTCCTCTTTCATTCTTCTAAATTAACCTAACACGTTCATCTTCCACTATGTACATATTCATTTATTATATAATTAATATATATATTTATTCAATATTTACATTATTTAATTATATAATTAATATGTTCATATAAATAATATTTTATATAAGTTTATTATTTTATACTTAGTATATTAAATATTTTATTTAAGTTTATTCTTTTTTTAAATTTTGAGAATTATTAATTCAATTAATACTTTCAAAATGTGTAGTGGACTTCCATTTTTTTTTAATCTAAAGTATTAAATTTAGTAACACGAAATTTAGTATCATGCAAAGTACCCAATTGCTTAAACTAATTTTTCTTACTCAAGTGAGCTAGTGATTATCCACAGTCCCACACAGTTCGCCTGACTTTTGAATTTGGTACAAAGGTGACAAACAATCTTACATTAATTTAATGTTTCAAAATAATTAGATTTTAATTATTTATTTCTAAATTTGTACCAACGCCGTCAACCAGTTTAATAAAATCATTTTTGTAATCAATACAATTCTTTGAACCTGATTGATTTAAATTTAATGATTAATTTATCTTCCTACTAACTTTAAATATATGAAACAAGACAAAGAAATTTTTCTATCCTATCCATATATAAATTTTCTATCTTTTCTTAACTAGCAAAGGGATCATAACATAAAAATAATTAATGAAGTATATAAACATGACATAATAGAAAAGAATTTTCCTATCCTATCTATATATAAATTATAATTTAGAATATAGAAACATTTTTTAGGAGTCAACATTAATATTTATGGAAGGTTTTCTTCAACTAAAACATTTTTATACATTTATAATCTATAATTTTCATCGGTGTTTCCAAATTGAAGTTTAATATTTTTAATTTTCTTTTATCTTTAGTTAAAAATTATATTACAATATACATAAATCTAATAGTAATTTATTACATATTGAAAATTGTAGTTATAACGATATTAACCCATTAATTATTATAACGATTTCAAGTTTTACAAACCATAGGCAATTTGCGGATTAAAAGAAAAATTGACAATTTGATTGAAACGTTAAAAAAAAAAAAAAGAAATTCAAATTGTACTTACAGTTCCTACGGGGCCAATTCTACCTAGAGTTTAGTGAAGAGCCAAATATAATAATAATAATAATAATAATAATAATAATAATAATTATTATTATTATTATTAAAATACTTATATTAAACATAAACCAGTTGCTATTAAGTTTTCTTTAATGAAAAAGTTTTTAGAAATTTTACTTGTTTGAAATGAAAATATATTTAAAATTATACATACTATGACAATGTATATTAAAATTAATTTTTTACTATGACATTTTTAATTTATATATTTTTTTATAACATATTAAAATTAATTTTATTATTTTTCATACATAAAATTTGAACATACTTGTTAATACTTAAAAAAAAAGCAAGAATATATTGAAACTAACTTTTTCCCTTTTTTATAAAAATATCTCATCAATCTACAACTTTAAGTTTTAGTGGTTATTTTGATTTGATCTTTTATTTTTTTAAATTTTTATTTTAGTTTTTTATTTTCTAAATTTGAATTGATTTAAAATAATAATAATAATTTTTATTTTTGAGATACAATTTAAAATTTATTTTTGAGTAATTTAATACTTAAAATTTATCTCAAATTTACTTATATGAAAAAGATGGATAACAATTAAAATTGAAACAAAACGTTTTTATAAACAAAATGAAAATCATATAAATATAAGTTCAAAAAAAAAATTAACATTTTAAAAATCTAATTTATATTATTTTTTAATTATTAGTAGGATATATTTATTACGTGATTCTCGGTATAATCATAACTCTTTTAAATTTGAATAGCAATTGAATTTTATAATATTCTTGTAATTAAATATAATATTATAGGTTTTTCATTTTAAATCAATATTATGTCATAAAATTGAAAATTAATCATTTTTTGGAAGGATAAAAAAGTTATTTTAATTATAAAAAATGAGCATTTTTAACATATAAATGATTAAAATAAATTTAAGAGTAAAATAAAAAATACAAATATAATTTAGCTTTAACCTGCTTAAAATTATGGTTGATATTAAATTTACAGACAATTATATATCAACTCTGCGAGTATCTGATTCGGATTGGGCTAAAAGTAAAGCCACAAAGCAAAAGCATCAGCAGACAAAGAAATAATCGGAGGAGGAAGAAAGAAAAATATAAAATAGCGGCATCGAAAGGGTGAGAACAATTTTATAATTTATTCATTACAAGTGAAAGAGAGTAATTTGACTAATAGGGTTTATTTTGTGCTACACTAAAACCCTCTTTGCTTTACACTACAGTCACAGTGCCCCTCTCTTTTTGATTTGCTCTTCTTCCATTCTGGTTCTGCTTCTCAGTGCTCCCCTCTCAAAGTTTTCTTTTTTCCCCCCTATTATAGTCTATAGAGGTTTCCAACGCTTGATCGAGGACATGGCGGCTGTCACGGAATTTGGGGTGTCTCAATTCTTGCAGGTTTGATTTTACTCCTTCTCTTTGAATTAACATCACATGCTACACCCCTTTTATTAATTAATTTTTTTAATTATCGTCGTTGTTGATTTTGTTTTGTGCTTTGAGCGTGGGGTTGTTTTGATTTTCAGTTTGTCATTGATCAATCAGTGTTCTATTAAATGAGTATTTATTTATGGGATTTGTGATTTTGGTTTCAGGGTACCTCCAGGCAAACTTTGTTTCTGAAAAAGAGGTCTCAGAGACGAAGTCATATGTTATGGGGTAAGCTTTGGAATCGGAATTGGGTTCTGGGATCATCTTCAAGAGCTTTGCCTTTAAGGTGCCAGGCTCAAGAAAATCCTAAAGCTGTGGTTTCTGGTGGTGTGAGCAGTTCAGTAGAAGAGCAACCGGGTTTGGTTGAGAAGCCTGCCTCAGAAGTTGTTCATTTGTATCGTGTCCCGTTTATGCAAGATAGTGCAGCTGCTGAGCTTCTAAAGGAGGCTCAAGTGAAAATCTCTAATCAGATTGTGGAAATACAGACGGAGCAATGCTATAATATTGGCCTTGGTTCACAACTTTCAAGTAAAAAGTTTTCAGTTCTTAAATGGCTTCTTCAAGAAACGTTTGAGCCTGAGAATCTGGGAACCGAGAGCTTTCTCCAGAAGAAGAGGAAGCAGGGTTTGGTTCCAGTTATCGTCGAGGTTGGCCCCAGGTTGTCATTTACCACAGCATGGTCTACTAATGCTGTGGCAATTTGCCAAGCCTGTGGTTTGACGGAAGTGAACCGTTTGGAACGGTCAAGGAGGTACTTGTTGTTCACCACAAGTGAACTGCAAGATCATCAAATCAATGAGTTTGCATCAATGGTGCATGATAGGATGACTGAATGTGTTTACGCTCAGAAACTAACATCCTTTGAGACCAGTGTAGTTCCAGAAGAAATTCGTTATATACCTGTCATGGAGAGGGGACGAAAGGCATTAGAAGAGATTAATCTGGAGATGGGTTTTGCCTTTGATGACCAGGATTTGGAATTCTACACCAAACTCTTCAGGGAAGACATTAAGCGCAATCCAACAAATGTGGAGTTGTTTGATATTGCGCAGTCCAACAGTGAGCACAGCAGACACTGGTTTTTTTCTGGAAAGATTTTCATTGATGGACAGCTTATGAGTAGAACTCTTATGCAAATTGTGAAAAGTACTCTACAGGCAAATCCAAATAACTCAGTTATTGGCTTTAAGGATAACTCGAGTGCAATAAGAGGTTTCCCAGTAAAGCAGCTCCGACCAGTTCAGCCTGGTTCAGTATGCCCGTTAGATGTTGCAGCACATGAGCTAGATATCTTGTTTACTGCTGAAACACATAATTTTCCATGTGCAGTGGCACCTTATCCTGGTGCAGAGACTGGTGCAGGAGGTCGAATTAGAGATACACATGCTACAGGAAGGGGGTCATTTGTCCAGGCAGCTACAGCTGGTTATTGTGTTGGGAATCTCAACACTGCAGGCTTTTATGCTCCATGGGAAGATCCCTCCTTTACTTATCCATCAAATTTGGCATCACCTTTACAGATTCTTATAGATTCTAGTAATGGTGCATCTGACTATGGGAACAAATTCGGAGAGCCATTGATCCAGGGTTTCTGCAGAACATTTGGAATGAGACTTCCTAGTGGGGATAGGCGAGAATGGTTGAAGCCAATCATGTTTAGTGCAGGCATTGGACAGATTGACCACCTTCATATATCAAAGGGAGAGCCTGACATTGGTATGCTGGTTGTTAAGATTGGAGGTCCGGCTTATCGTATTGGTATGGGAGGTGGGGCAGCCTCAAGCATGGTCAGTGGGCAGAATGATGCGGAGCTTGATTTCAATGCTGTGCAACGTGGGGATGCTGAAATGGCTCAAAAACTATACCGTCTTGTTCGTGCCTGTATTGAGATGGGGGAGAAAAATCCTATTATTAGCATTCATGACCAGGGTGCTGGTGGGAACTGCAATGTTGTAAAGGAAATTATATATCCAAAAGGTGCTGAGATAGATGTCCGAGCAATTGTGGTTGGTGATCATACAATGTCTGTTCTAGAAATTTGGGGTGCAGAGTATCAGGAGCAGGATGCAATCTTGGTGAAGCCTGAGAGTCATGATATCCTTAAATCGATCTGTAGTAGGGAGAAAGTTTCAATGGCTGTTATTGGAACTATTAGTGGTGATGGACGTGTTGTTTTAGTTGATAGTTCAGCAACTCAGAAGTGTATTTCTAATGGACTCCCCCCACCTGCCCCTGCTGTGGATCTTGAACTGGAGAAAGTCCTTGGTGACATGCCTAAGAAATCATTTAAATTTAATCGGGTTGTTTATGAGCGGGAGCCACTAGATCTTGCCCCTGGTGTTGCGGTGATAGATTCTCTGAAGAGGGTATTGAGTTTACCATCTGTCTGTTCAAAACGCTTCTTAACAACAAAAGTTGATAGGTGTGTTACTGGTCTAGTGGCACAGCAGCAGACTGTTGGTCCGTTGCAGATTCCTCTAGCTGATGTTGCTGTTACAGCTCAAACTTTTGCTGATGTGACTGGAGGTGCTTGTGCCATTGGGGAACAACCAATCAAAGGTCTTTTAGACCCCAAAGCAATGGCTCGGTTGGCTGTTGGAGAAGCACTGACAAATCTTGTATGGGCAAAGGTAACTTCTCTTTCTGATGTCAAGGCTAGTGGTAATTGGATGTATGCTGCCAAGCTTGATGGGGAAGGAGCTGATATGTATGATGCTGCCATATCTTTATCTGAAGCAATGATTGAACTTGGCATTGCTATTGATGGAGGGAAAGACAGTCTTTCTATGGCAGCCCATGCTGAAAATGAAGTTGTTAAGGCCCCAGGTAACCTTGTCATCAGTGTTTATGTTACATGTCCTGATATAACAAAAACAGTAACTCCAGATTTAAAATTAAAGGACGATGGTATTTTGCTTCATATTGATTTGTCAAAGGGTAAGAGGCGATTAGGTGGATCTGCTCTTGCCCAAGCATTTGACCAAGTTGGGGATGAGTGTCCTGATCTTGATGATGTTCCTTACCTTAAAAAGGTCTTTGAAGGTGTTCAAGACCTTCTTACTGATGAACTGATCTCTGCTGGTCATGACATCAGTGATGGTGGGCTGCTAGTTTGTGCCTTAGAGATGGCATTTGCCGGAAATTGTGGACTTGATTTGGATTTGACATCACAAGGTAATAGCCTTTTCCAAACACTCTATGCTGAAGAGCTTGGGCTAGTTCTTGAGGTAAGCAAGAAAAATCTGGCTTTGGTAATGGATAAATTGAAAAATGTGGGTGTTTCTGCTGAAGTCATAGGTCAAGTAACTGCCAATCCATTGATAGAAGTTAAGGTTGATGGGGTGTCTCACCTAAGTGAGAAAACTAGCATCCTTAGGGATATGTGGGAAGATACCAGTTTTCAGCTGGAGAAGTTCCAAAGATTGGCATCTTGTGTGGATATGGAGAGAGAAGGGCTAAAACATCGATATGAGCCCTCGTGGCAACTGTCCTTTACTCCTTCCTTTACTGATGGAAAGCTTATGGCTGCAGCTGTTAAACCTAAAGTGGCTGTGATTAGAGAAGAAGGGAGCAATGGAGACAGAGAAATGGCTGCAGCATTTTATGCTGCTGGTTTTGAACCATGGGATATCACTATGTCAGACCTTCTTAATGGAAAGGTCTCTTTGCAAGAGTTTCGTGGGATTGTTTTTGTTGGAGGGTTTAGCTATGCTGATGTGCTGGATTCAGCAAAAGGCTGGTCTGCTTGCATTAGATTCAATGAGCCCGTTTTACAACAATTTCAGGAGTTTTACAAGCGTCCAGACACTTTCAGTCTAGGTGTATGCAATGGATGCCAGTTAATGGCTTTGTTGGGATGGGTACCAGGCCCACAAGTTGGGGGTGTACACGGTGCTGGTGGTGACCTATCACAACCGAGGTTCATTCATAATGAGTCAGGGCGGTTTGAGTGCCGCTTTACAAGTGTGACCATAAAGGACTCACCGGCTATAATGTTCAAAGGTATGGCAGGTAGCACTTTGGGTATTTGGGCTGCTCATGGTGAGGGAAGAGCTTATTTCCCTGATGAAGGTGTGTTGGACCGTATAGTTCATTCTGAGTTAGCTCCTATACGATATTGTGATGATGCTGGGAATCTGACTGAGGCCTACCCTTTCAATGTGAATGGCTCACCTCTAGGGGTAGCAGCTATTTGTTCCCCAGATGGAAGACATCTTGCCATGATGCCTCATCCAGAGCGTTGCTTCTTAATGTGGCAGTTCCCATGGTATCCTAAGCAGTGGGACGTGGACAAGAAGGGGCCTAGTCCTTGGTTGCGCATGTTCCAGAATGCAAGAGAGTGGTGTTCCTGAGATGTTCAAATGTTTTTCATTTTTATTTTTTTTCTTTCTTTCCATGAAGCACTTTTGCTTGCTTTAGTTTATGACTTGTCCATCTCCTCCTTCAATAATTAATGAACCGGTTACTCAACAACATAGTGCAATATTGAAGTAACAAGTTTAAAGGACTTATATTTTCTACATTGGTGAAACTCTACTTTATTGTAAGATATTCAGCTTTCAATCAAGTGGAAAGATCGAGAATTTTCAATACCCTTCTATTTAGTGCTTGTTTGTTTAAATGGTTGAAGTGGAGTTCACACATTTTTTTCCTATGTTTGAAATCACGGTTGAACGAAGTTTTCTCAAATTAAAAAGAGGGTTATGGCTAAACTCCAATGCCGATGAGAAACCAATATAGAATTGTTCAATTTTATTCTTAAAATAATCAATACATCTAATATTGCCTGAAGTAGATCATTTTACGCAAATTACTTACTGCTGTCCTGGAAAGATAAATAGCAACTTTGGATAGTTTTATAGGTAAGTTCGGTTTGTTAGAGTCGATAACTGAATTATAGAGGTTTATACTAGCGAGCGTCTTCTTTACAATACCCACAAAAGAAATATATTAATCACGCATTAAAGATGAATATTCCTAACCTCACACAATGTGTATGCATAAATACTGAATGACCTATACTAAATGCAATGAGTAGTCTTGTGTATAACAATATTTTGCATATATAGTTACTTTAATGGAGGTAATTACTTCATTAAGCAGGATTTTATGGAGGTGCTGGAGTTTCTGAAGAAGTCTGAGAGGTTCACTGCTGTTGGGGCACGCCTACCAAATGGTGTTCTTCTTGTTGGTCCTCCTGGAATTGGGAAGACACTTTTAGCAAAGGCTATTGCAGGTGTCCCATATTTCTCAATCTCAGGTTCTGAATTTGTAGAGACAAATACCTGTTTTATGTTGATTTTTAGTCATGGTAGGATAGTCTTTTGCCATGGTCCCAATACTCTTTTTACCCAAAGGTGGTGGTTGTTTTAATATTTTTAGCTATAAGGGTATTTGTTGTGAAATTGGTGAGATGCCTACATGGATGGAACTTTTGAACTGCATTGTTTCCAACTCAGGATCATGGATGGATACTTTAATATTTATTTATTTTAAATTTTTTGTATGATTCAATCATTCCTTTGGGGGGTTATACAGAGGCAGTTTGAGAAATTGAGCAGCAGATTCAGAGGGGGACAGACAAGGTCAAATTTGATGATATTGTTGCAGCTTGTAGCAAGTGCGGTCTACTTTGACTTTATCTTTTCAATAGCAACCATATTCTTCCCCTTATTGGATTCTCTTTACATATTATAACAACTTTTTAGCTTCTTCTAGTATTTTATTTTGTAAAGTGCCAATAAAGATCTCTCTCTAGAGGTGTGGGTTTAACATAGTATTTAGTAAATCAAGATCTAGTAATGAAAATTATTCATGCCCATGCCATCAGTTTATAATTTGCAATCAAACTTCCTACAGAATGTGAGCTTAATCAGTGTTATGATTCATTTTTAAATGGATATACTACCTTTAAATCAATATATATTAAATCATAATTAATTATATTTTCATTTATTTAACATCATATATTTATTAATTTTCAGTGGGGACACAATTGCTGGTTTGTCACTGGGATCATCATTGAGTACATCGAAAGCAAGGGTATATCTTTCATTAAGAAGACTCAGAAAATCCATCTTTTTGTGAGTCTCTTATATCATTTGTGTACTCTGCAGGTACATGCATTCTCTGTTTGTGATGACCCGGATTACTTCCATAACTTCACTCAAGGTTTGCTTGGTGGCTAACATGATAAGTGCATACTGACATAGAAAATCTAACATGACCAATACATTTTGATGTGGCATATAAAACATTACAAATATAACACTTCTCTAGAATTTATCGGTCTTTTAAAGATTATGTCATAAATATTATTATTAATTATCATGTAATTGTTATATATATTTTCAATTTATGTCGCTGTTGTTATTTCCTTATTCATCGTGATAAAAACTCTGACTTTCTCGTGTATAAAACATGCAATGTTAGTTGTATTATATTACTTTTTATGTTTATGTTAAGAAAACAATTTAAAATTTTATGGAAACACATGTTAAAATTTGAAAACTCATTTATGATAGAACACACGGTGTAAACAAATATTTTTTTTAAAAAAATAAATTTATCTTTTTCGAAAAGATACACAATTAAGAAAATCAGAATGGTAGTTGAAGATATATAAGTAAATATTTTACCTAATTGATCGTTGAAGAAAAGAGAGATTTGTAAAGTCAAAATATTATAAAATAAAAAATATTAAAGATATTAATTAAAAGATAAATAGAGTGAATTTTATCTAAAATCTATAATTTGGAAGTGTTGATAATTAATTGATTATCTCTTGTTTGTATTAATTATCCTTGAACTGCTTATATATTTGAAGCTATGGAAGCGTTGTTGAGCACTCACTCACCTTTCTCCCTCTCTCAGTGGCTGCTCATAAAGCTCTCCCTCAGTCACTACTCACAAATCTCTGAATTTTATTGTATTCCCTCCATCAGTTAGCAAAATGGCAGGAGGTGTGATAGCAGGAGGCAATGCCTCTGGAAAAGATTATCCCGGAAAGCTTACTTTCAGGGTTTTCATCACTTGTTTGGTTGCTGCATTTGGAGGGCTAATTTTTGGCTACGATCTCGGCATCTCAGGTTTGTTTGTTCATCCAGAATTGGCATTCAATGTGTGTGTTGTAATAATACATTACAATGAAGTGTTTATGATGATGAATAATTCGTTGATCATTGACAGGTGGAGTTACATCAATGGATCCATTTTTAAAGAAGTTTTTCCCGGATGTGTACCAAAAGGAGCACAACATACAGGCCTCGGTGAACCAGTACTGCAAATTCGACAGCCAAATATTAACGTTGTTTACATCCTCTCTATACTTGGCCGCTCTTGTGTCATCCATCGGAACATCAACGGTAACTCGATTATACAACAAACCAGCAATTAGCAAATAATGCGTCGTCACGCATATCATCTCGGAGATCTCTTACAACAACTCAGCCCTATGGACTACGACAACTCAGCCCTATGGACTACGACAACTCAGCCCTTATGGCCTACAACATCTCAGCCCTTATGGCCTACAACAACTCAGCCCTTATACAACAACTCATATCGACATACAACACAACATAACTTTACAACACAACCACCATCTTGCAATACATCAGAACATCTTACAACAATATTCATCCGATACAACTCAACATCAATCAAACAACATTATCTACTAGTCATCACATCATATTCATCCATTTCAACTCAACTCAGCATAAAACAACATAAACCAGTACATAGTAAATTCTCATCTCCGCGCCCGGCGCCCTCATAGTTGCGCCCAGCACAGTACAACCAGAGAGCACCAGGGGGCCAGCGCGTCCAGCGCAAGCATGCCCGCGCCTGGCGGGACCCAGCCAGAGAGCCCAAGGCTCACTCGCGCCTGGCGCAATACCCATTGCGCCCAACACATGCCAGGCAGAGACTCCATGGAGTCTCACGTGCCTGGCGTGCCCAAACCTGCGCCCAACGCGGGGAAGGCAGAGACCTCCCTTGGTCTCGCGCCCAGCGCAATTCAGATTGCGCCCAGTGCCCACAAGGCAGAGACTCCCCATGAGTCTCACGCCCGACGCGACAAGGGTCGTGCTCAGCGGCCAATAAGAACCCCAAAAACCTGCCACAACTGGTATCACGCCCAGCGCGGTCCAAGTCACGCCCAGCGTGAGTCAGCCAGAGACCCACATTCTCAAGCGCGCCCGGCGCACTCATCATTGCGCCAGGCGAGCTTGGCCAAATGGGGTCTCCTGGTGGCCACGCGCCCGGCGCGAAGAACTACGTTCAGCGCGAGGCTCAGCAGCAACACCCCATTTTCAAAAAATTAGCCAAAACTTGCAAAAACAGCCAGAAACAAACATGCAAACCATCAAAAAGTTCCCTCTTCCATCAAACATCAACAAAAACGTCCCATTATTAACATGCAACCACAATTCATCAAAAACTCCGAAGACCCCAAAAACCCCATTTTTCAACAATCTCAACACGAAATTCAACAATCATCAAACAACAATGAGTTTCGAGACTCCTTCACAGCCAAACACAGCAAAAATAACCAGCTTCCCTTACCTCGGGCAAGATTCTGAGCTCCGGGAAGAGAAAGAAATGGAGAAGAGAAGTGGAAGAATGAGAAGCTCCGCACGGCACGGTTCCGAAAGAAAATCACCTACTCAGCACCTTGAATTCAAGCAATGAGAGTGAATCAGAAAATGTGAGAAGAAGGAGTGAATGAGAGAGTTTTGAAAGTGAAAGAGAGTTAAGTGTTCGGGAAGAAAAGGAAAAGAATAAAAGGGGTCTCACAGTTATCACTTAATTAAAATATTTAATAAATAAATTTGTCTAAAATTTTAATTCTATTTATTGTTACAATTTTATTAATAATTTTACATTCATTTATCATTGATGACATTGTAAAAGAATAACGATTTTTGTCAAATTCAAGTTATTTATTTATTGAACTTAATTTTTAGTTTAAATTTAAGTTATTTAATTCATAAATTAAATTTATTAAACTAATTATCAAATTAAATTTTAAATTATTTTCATAATTATTTCGATTTATTTATTGTCATCTCTAGAGTGGATTATACATGGTAAAGGATGACATTTTGTGACAAGCAAACATGTCAGTCGAAATACTTTTCTTTTCTAAAGTATTTTAATTTGATTGTGCAACTTCAATTATCGTGTATTTTTGTTAGGCAACTACGTTATTACATATTTTAACTTGTCACGTAAGCATATTTGTGCCATGTCATTTATAACAGGTCATATCAGCAAAATTTGGTAAAAAATTTTTTTAATATATTTTTAATTCATGTAAAATTGATGATCTTGATCTTTTTAAAATGTTTTTTTTTATATTTTTTATCTTTCTAAAATTTATAAACATTAATTATTTTTTGTTCTTGTAAAATGATTATATTTTAATTTTAATCTCTATAAACTATTTTTCTTTCAATTTCATCTCTCTAAAATCTAAATTAACTATTTTTAGTCCTTAATAGTCATTTTAAAATAAATAAATAATATTTATTTTAATGGCCTATAATTTTTAAAAAAATGTTAAATATCAATATATATGTATTACTTAACTTTTGTAATAAATAAAAAATAGTTAAAATAACCATATAAAAATAAGAACTAAAAATAATAATTTTAATTTTATAAAAATGAAAAATAAAGAAATTTATTTTTAAAAACTAAAATTAAAATTTATCAATTTTATAAAAATTAAAAATATATTTAAACTAAAAAAAAATAATGAGACATTAATTAATGAGAGACCTAGTTGTCATATAAAAAAATAAATTATGACTTAAACTCTAAACCCTAAACCTATTAACACAATTAAATAGAGATTAAAATTATATAACTTGAGTTTATAGTATGAAAAATGGAATCAAATATATGTATGTGTACGTAAAAAGAAAGTTTTAGAAATTGTTGTTATAGTATAAAATTTTACGTCACTTTTTAGCTATGCTTATCTAGCTTTCACCCCTATAAAAGTTACTTTAAAATTAAAACATAAAATAAAAACCTTAACTTAAGTTTTACGTCACTTTTTAGCTATCCTTATCTAGTTATCCTCCCTCTAAAAGCTACTTTAAAATTAAAACACAAAATAAAAACCTTAACTTAAAAAAAGTTATTATAGCAGGTGAGCGAACAAAAGATGAAGACGGAGTGGAAAAATAAAAGTAGAGTTAGTTTTCTATTCTAACTAAAAACTCATTTTCCTATTTTTTTTTTATTTATATATATATAAATACTTATTTTCCTTTTTTTAAATAGACTAAAATTCACTATTAATTTCTATGATGCATAATTTTGATTTTTTTTTCAATTTTTTGTTCATTAAATTTTTCTAAATACATAATTTTGATACAAGCATCTGTTTGCGGTCAATATTATTAAAAAAAATGACATGTTAAAAATGCTGATGTGGTGGCTAACATGATAAGTGCATACTGACATAGAAAATCTAACATGACCAATACATTTTGATGTGGCATATAAAACGTTACAAATAGAATCATTTAGCTTAATTAATAAATTATTTAAAAAGTTTTCAAATTTTAATTGTAAAATATAATAAATATATTTTAGGGTTTAAGATTTATGCGTGTACGGATAAAATAAAATACTATAGTATTTATATATAAAAAATTTGGATGTCTATAACATTTTAAGTTCTATTTAATTGGTGTTTTTTTTAAGAATAATTATATATGTGCGGTGCTTGAATGACTCTGAGAGTTAAGGAATTCTCAAGTGTTTGGTTAGTTTTGAGGGTTTTCTCATCCAAGGTCTAATTGACTTTGTGAGAAAAAAAGTATATAAGATTTCTATTAAAAATTGAGTCTCACGTACAAGTTCATGTTCTTTAGAACTTTAGAAGAAAAAAAAGAGTATAATTGATGATTCTTCTTCTCCTTGTTCTAGCTTTTCAGGACTACCGGAGAGGTGATTAGTAGTTGGTTGTTGATTCGAAGCCCGTAGAGTTGAGAATCAGAGTCATTGCGAAGTTCTCTCGATGTTACTCGAAGTTCTTCTTCCTTTTCCCTCTTCTTTATTCTCTTGGCTTGAAGTCGAGATAAAGGAAACTAGAAGTTGGTCTTAATAGATTGTAGTGTTGCATGTACCTAGACTCTAGTTGAATGCATGATAGTATGCTTGATTTGGGGGTGGGTGTTGCATTTTGTGGAACTTTGATGTTCTTGGTGAAAGATGAAGAGATCCACAACCTTGTTGCATCAGATGGTTGCATGTGGTTTTTATGCGGTTTCTGAGTTATAGGATGATGGAGAAGGTGATAAATTATGAGTTGCAAGCTTAAATTTTTTTTAATGGATTAGAGGATTTGGAGTTGTTTTGTTGTTCTTGAGGTATGCATGTTTTTTGGGTCCGCTCTCAAAGTGTCAATGGGGTCGTTCAAAGTGAGCATGTACAACCATTTCAAGAGAAGTCTCTAACTTGGCTTGCTTAGAGCAAGAAATTACTCGCTTTGAGCGAGGTGATGTGGTGTTGTAGAGGTGGACCCTAACTTTCTTCACTTAGAGTGAATTCTTGAGCACTCTGAGTGAATTTCATTTGCTTAGAGCAAGGGATGACTTGCTTTAAGCGACTAGATCGAGACTTCTAGTCGCGTCTTATGCCTATGTTTGCTCTAAGAGAATTATTGCGCAGTTGGAGTAAATTTTCATTGCTCTAAGCGAGCTCTAAGATGCTTGAAGCATCTGTTTCTCTTTTTTTTTTTTTTACTTGTAATCTTCTTCACATATCTTGTTGTGTTGGTTGTTTTACATGATTGAATGAGTGAAATTATGAATTAAACATGTATGTGATAGTTGTATCTATTATATGTGCATGTTGATATATTTTGTTAGTTCTTTATACATTGATATGAGATAATGTATACTAATGATTTAATTGTTGATAGTTATATGTTGTATGGTGAATGATGATGATAGTTCTATGTATAGATTTGGGATAATATATGTAGATGTTGTGCGATTGAAATTCTTAATAAGCATTGATATGCTAGATGTGAATAATGTTAATTGATCTATATATTCATTGACCAGGGGTAATGCATATAGATGATGTATGTTGAGATGTTGATTTGAGAATATTTTAGGCATTAAAGCATGTTAATTAGCTTAGAACTAAAAGAGATATTATTTTTAGAAGTTGAAAAATCTGATAATATGGATATTAATATGGCACTTTGGGGGCCCAATAATTGAAAACCCTTATTGAGTAAATGTGAAACTCTTTGAGTGGATCTGTTGAATCTCTTTTAGGTCCTTAATTAATGTGAGAGTAAGGTATGAAGTCGAAGGCTATAACCCTTACCTGATTATTGGAAAGGTTGCGTGGTATCTTGAAAATAATTAGTAGGCTAATCTCACAAATAACTTAGTAATGCATGTTAAGATTGTAGTACGTCATACCCAATTATGCCAAGGTTATGGTATGCCCAAGAAATCAAAGGATAGGGATTGATATCTCAATTTAGCTGACGATCTAACAGGCACATGAGACATGAAAATGATCTAGTTGGTTTGATAGAGTCAAGTCACTCAAACTACTCATGTGTTTTAGGAGATCTTTGTTGATGAATGTGTGACGACGCATTAATTGTGATGTATGTATATGACATGTGGATTATTGATGGTTATTCATATGTGTTGGGTGAATATCTTGTTATATGATATAGTTGTGGTGCAAGTTTGAATTGCTTGGGTACTAAGCTTTCAAACATGTTGATGTTATGTTGATGATTATATGATGTAAACCATGAGGTGTTGCTTAGTTGGTTTACATGTTAGTGGCTGTAGCATAGTTGTATTCTTTTATACTTATGTTTGATCCTTTTTGGATATCTAGCTTACCTTTGCTGTTTTTATGTGATTGGATTGCAATGATCATATTTGGTATGAGAATAAAACAAGGACAAGCTTAAAGAAATGTGTAGTAGAAGGCTATCGAGCAGGTGACAATGTAGTTGGTTATTTTTGGTAATAATTTTGTGTAGCTTTTATATAGATGTTGTTTAACCAACAACTTAGATTATATATGTAGCATTTATTGAATTATTGTACTTATAATGCTTTATATTTGTACAATTGTTTTACACTTATATGTCCATGTATTTATAGATATCCAATTCTAAGTATTTGAAATCATTCCGCTGCTAGTTAGTGATTCTATAGTATAGTGATTATAATGGATTAGTCTAATGTGAATTGACTTAAAAATATTTCAGCTTAATCAATGATTTATATAAAAAAAAAAATTAAAAAATGTTCTATCCATTTAATTGATAAAGACTTTCTCGTAATAAATAGGTATTAGGAATAATTTTTGAGTGTGCATTAAATTTGGTTCCAATGCCTGGGAGGAAATTTCTTGAATTGAATTCTTTTAAAGGCATAAAAGAAAGAAAATTGATTATGCATAATGTAGGCCACAAAAGAGACCCGAAAGAACATTATTTGTTATCCTGTCCTTTGGACACACAACAATGGGAACTGAACTGACCCTCCCAAGTGATGATGGATGTCTATTTATTGCAAGTTCCTTACAGATATATTGTGTGTATTTGCTCCTTACTCTGCTTTGCAGCAGTGCATAAGATTTTTGGAGCTATTGATGTCTTGGGCTGTTTTTACACCTTCCAATGCATAATAGAAGTGATGCTGCCATCATCATATATCTTGCAATATGGTTGTTAATTTTTCTCATTTCTTTGCATTGCAGCGATAAGTTCTTTGACCCCAGAAACTTGCTATACTGTGCACCATAGTTTTGATAAGTTGTGTTTCATAAGTACAACTTTGACCATGTTATGGTTGCCATCTAGCAAAAGGAGATGGCCAAGGAAATCTAATGGAAAATTTCACGTTCTCGTTGACTACTGTACTAATATCCAACCACTGTTGAACAAACAAACGGGGTAGAATATTTATTTATTTATTTAATGATGAAAGATGATGAGAACTCTATTTCAACCATTAAACAAACAAGCACCGAATAAAAGGGTATTGAAAATTCTCAAACTTTCCACTTGATATCACATTTGAAATTCTAAATAAAGTAATGTGCAATTTTTTACAAATGTAGAAAATACAAGTACTTCAAAAAAGAAAAAATGTTTTGATCATCTCATTCTTGAGCATGCTAAACCAAGGATTAGGCTCCTCCTTCTTCTTCACATCTCATCTTATATAGGAGCAACATTGAACTAAAAAAAAATTAACATCTATCCAATTATATATAAACACAGATTTTACATGGTTTATACTTAATTAATTGTTTCGTAACACATAGCACTGCTCTCGAATTTATCAGACTTTTAAAGATTATGTCATAAATATTATTATTAATTATCATGTAATTGTTATATTTTCAATTTATGTCGCTGTTGTTATTTCCTTAATTAATGATACTTTTATTCATCGTGATAAAAACTCGGACTTTCTCGTGTATAAAACATGCAATGTTAGTTGTATTATATTACTTTTTATGTTTATGTTAAGAAAACAATTTAAAATTTTATGGAAACACATGTTAAAATTTGAAAACTCATTTATGATAGAACACACGGTGTAAACAAATATTTTTTTTAAAAAAATAAATTTATCTTTTTCGAAAAGATACACAATTAAGAAAATCAGAATGGTAGTTGAAGATATATAAGTAAATATTTTACCTAATTGATCGTTGAAGAAAAGAGAGATTTGTAAAGTCAAAATATTATAAAATAAAAAATATTAAAGATATTAATTAAAAGATAAATAGAGTGAATTTTATCTAAAATCTATAATCTGGAAGTGTTGATAATTAATTGATTATCTCTTGTTTGTATTAATTATCCTTGAACTGCTTATATATTTGAAGCTATGGAAGCGTTGTTGAGCACTCACTCACCTTTCTCCCTCTCTCAGTGGCTGCTCATAAAGCTCTCCCTCAGTCACTACTCACAAATCTCTGAATTTTATTGTATTCCCTCCATCAGTTAGCAAAATGGCAGGAGGTGTGATAGCAGGAGGCAATGCCTCTGGAAAAGATTATCCCGGAAAGCTTACTTTCAGGGTTTTCATCACTTGTTTGGTTGCTGCATTTGGAGGGCTAATTTTTGGCTACGATCTCGGCATCTCAGGTTTGTTTGTTCATCCAGAATTGGCATTCAATGTGTGTGTTGTAATAATACATTACAATGAAGTGTTTATGATGATGAATAATTCGTTGATCATTGACAGGTGGAGTTACATCAATGGATCCATTTTTAAAGAAGTTTTTCCCGGATGTGTACCAAAAGGAGCACAACATACAGGCCTCGGTGAACCAGTACTGCAAATTCGACAGCCAAATATTAACGTTGTTTACATCCTCTCTATACTTGGCCGCTCTTGTGTCATCCATCGGAGCATCAACGGTAACTCGAGTATTTGGAAGAAGACTTACCATGATTTCTGGTGGTGTGCTTTTCTTGGCTGGTGCTGGATTGAATGCATTCGCCCAACGCGTGTGGATGCTTATTGTTGGTCGTTTGCTTCTTGGTTGCGGCATCGGATGTTCCAATCAGTCTGTGCCAATTTACGTGTCCGAGATTGCTCCCTACAAGTACAGAGGAGCTCTTAACATGATGTTCCAGTTGTTGATCACGATAGGCTTATTTGTAGCCAATGTTCTAAACTACGTTTTCTCCAAAATGGAGAACGGAGAAGGCTGGCGCTACAGTTTGGGTTTTGCTGCAGTTCCTGCAATAATGATTATCTTAGGTGCAATCTTTCTCCCCGATACACCCAGTTCCTTGATCGAGCGTGGTAAAGAGGAGGAAGCCAAGAGAGAGTTGATAAAGATTCGCGGCACTAGTGACGTTGAGGAAGAGTTTAAGGATTTGGTTGCAGCGAGTGAATCGTCGAAAGCGGTGCAACACCCTTGGGCTTCTTTGCTGACGAGGCACTACAGACCCCATCTCACCATGGCCATTGCCATTCCAGCCTTTCAGCAACTCACTGGCATGAATGTCATAACATTCTACGCTCCTGTTTTGTTTAAAACCATTGGATTCGGTGCCAATGCTTCCCTCATGTCTGCTATGATCACTGGAGGTTGTAACGCCGTCGCCACTCTTGTTTCCATTGCTTCGGTTGACAAATTTGGTAGACGTACTCTTTTCTTACTTGGTGGAGCTCAAATGTTTGTCTGTCAGGTACTGCATGCATCCAACTTCTCTTTTTTGTTTTCTTTTTTATCGAATTGAATTACCATTAACGATAACAGGATAAAATTTAAGACTCGTGTATAATATTCTAATCCACGATGGCGATTTGGCATGGATGTTGTATGGTGTGTGATGATTGAAAACAAGGAAAGGAAAATAAAAATTAGTATTTATGTTGGAATTGGAATCAATCTTTATGTCTCATTGTATTGGTTTTTGCCTTTTTGGTTCGATAATTTGAGTAATGAAACATGTTTTGGGTGTGCATGCAGATGTTGATAACAGTGGCAATTGCATATAAGTTCGGAATAAATGGAAACCCTGGTGTGTTGCCGACATGGTATGCGATGGGAGTGGTGATAGCTATATGTGTGTATGTGGCCGGATTTGCATGGTCATGGGGTCCTTTAGGATGGTTGGTACCCAGTGAGATTTTCCCACTTGAAGTTCGATCTGCTGCTCAAAGTATCAATGTTTCCACCAACATGATCTTCACTTTTGCCATTGCCCAAATTTTCACCGCCATGTTGTGTCACATGAAGTTTGGACTGTTCATTTTCTTCGGAGTTTTTGTGGTGATCATGAATATCTTCATCTACAAGTTTCTTCCAGAAACTAAAGGAGTCCCAATAGAAGAAATGCATTGTGTGTGGCAACAACACCCTTACTGGAAAAAATTCGTCAAACCGGCTGAGAAGCAGGCTGAAGCAGAGTGTTAGGATGCATCTTTTTTTTTTTTTTTAATTACATTCTTTTTACATGTATTGGGAGTAGTAGTATTTTAAAGTTGTTATTAGGAACATTGTTGTTATCACATTTTAAATTTTTTTTATAACAATTGTTTAGATCGATTTTTCTGTTAAAGTATTTAATTTCACTATTAAATTCTTTAATAATGTGTGATGCTCTAAATATTGTTTTAAATAATTTTTAATCGTTTTAATAATATAAAACTTATCGTTTTGAATCATTAAAAACATATTATTATTAGATTCTTTTTGCATGATGTGTTGCAATATCATTTTGGATAAGTATTTCAATATGTCTAATATTTAACAGATTTATTTACTTTTTACCAACATATATATTCAATAGGTTTATACCTTGAATCACTCGAATTTTTTATTGTAAAATTGATCCAATAAATTTCTAGTTATGTTGGTATGTCAAATTTTATAATACATAAAATAAGTATTTTATATATTAAGTATCAATTAATTTATTCTTTTGAATTTTAAATGTCAGTTAATGTGATTATTATATTTTAACTGTAGCAAAAATTCAATATACATTTAAATCATTTATTACTTTATAAGTTTATTGTCATCATTAAGATTATCGACATTCAAGATATTATTTGCTTTGATACTTGTTGGATCATCATGGTTTTATCTTTTAAAAAACATCTTGATGGGTTAAGGAGAGAGAGTATTTATAAATTATCATTAACTTTGACTTCTAAGTGATGTGAAATTTTTTAGACATACCAGAACAAGTTTCTGACGCTTTTTTTTATATAAATATTGCTATAAAATTTATGACACTTAATTATATCAATAATAAAGGAACAAGTTTCGTCACTAAATTTGTCACAATTACATTCATCTGTATAATAAAGTAATATCACTTTAACATGAAAAATTAAATCACTATTATATATCTCATGTTTCATTTAAGACATTATTAATTCACTTCATACACTCATATGTAAAGTAGATGTAATTATATCATATTTTTTTGCTACATTTTTTTTACATAAAAAACTTTATATTCTTCTTATTTCAATACATATTTTACAATTATTTAATTTTATAGTTTCATGTAATAAATTTTAAAATATTTTTAATATTTTAAAATTATATTTTATATATGTATATATGAATGCATCGCGCGGATCAAATATCTAATTTGGTTAAATTCGACAACAAATTACTGTTGGTCCTTGCAAATCAGACAATTATTTTAAATATAAGAAATGTGATTTGTGATGATTTTTAATTATCATAAAGTGAAATTTTGACCGCCAAAAATGACATACTTTCTGTATCGACAACACCAAAATTACTTGACAAAAGAATTCAGCATCGCAGAATTTAACTCTCTCTCTCACAGTATAAGTTATTGACTACTCATTATTAAAGAGAGATGAAGGAAGATATAATATCATAATATATTGTTAAAACGTAAAGATATAAATTATAATAATATATTATATATGTTGTTAAATTTTATTTAAAATTAATATTAAAATTATGTATAACTATATATTAAATAGATTTATATTTATATATTTTATATTTATAATGATATTTTGTATGATATTATATATAATATTTTTTGTAATAAAATAAAAGCTTTTTAAATTAGGGTAAAATTATTAAGAATAAAATTGTGTAAATTAAGACACATAATATTTTTATCTATTAGAATTAGATATACTGTATCAAAATTAAAATTTAGATTAAAAAGTCATATATTTAAGCAAATAAAAAACAGAATAAAAATAAAAATATGAGATATCTGATATAAAATTGTAATATATCGCGACGGGGAGTAAGTGTGTCTCACGACGATATGCATATTTTGTTGTGTATATAAAAATACATAATTGTAAATATAATTTGATTATAAATGCATTAAGAAAAACTTGATTATAAATATTGAAGTTAAAGTTGAGATATAATTTTATCATTCGTATACAACTAGTGCGTGTATTCATGCTTTGCAAGATGATATATGTTTTGTTTGTATATAAAAATACATAATTATTATAAATATAATATTGTTATAAATGTTTAAATTAAAGTTGAACCACAAAAAATTATTCTTACACCATTTTCTTTAATATAATTAGAATATATTTAGGTGAATATAATTAGAATTAATCGTTAAAATTCATAGTAATAACACAATTAATGAACAATATAAGATACAATACTATAATATGTTTGAATATAGTATAATAAGAATTATATACCTGGAATCGGTGAGGGATCTATTTTTATCTATCTTGAACAACGTGAGAGAAGATCGAAATCGGTGAGAGATCCATTCTTGTCGATCTTGAACAACATGAGAAAATACTGCTCTCTTCTTGGTAAGAGATGAAAAAGAAAAATACAGAAAATGTTTTTTACATATGAACTGACTAATGGGTACCAGTTCTATATCCTTACCAGTAGAGACTAGGGACCTCTCAACAAGCTACTGAACAGTCCAACTCATCATTGACTATTCATCAGAAGCCCAATATGCATTATCCATAAATTAATAACAATGTGCAATTATATAAAATCGGTGAAAGATTTATTCTTGTCGATCTTGAACAACATGAGAAAAGACTCTTATTTGTATGTTTCTTGTTATTTAAGTGACATGTTAGTATGATGTACTCTCCTTGGTAGCATGTTTAGGCTTGAATTAAAAAAAATTACCCTTATTTGTACTAATAATTATTTGTTTTGTACTTATTTTATATGTTGTTCATACATAATATAATTTTATTATATTTTGTTAAGCATGAGTAATATAATTTATATGATTGTGAGCTCAGCTATCGTGAGTACAATTATATAAAATTTGTGTGAATGAAATAATTAAATTATTTTTCTAATTAATTTTATATTACATTAATGGTAATTATGTCCTATCCGTATTTTGTTGTTAATGTATTTTGGTGTTATGATACAATGCGTTTTTAATTTTATCTTATGTTAATTATTTGTCAAGTACCCTATCAGTATTAGTTTTATTTATCTTATATAAGTTGTGCGTTATATTTTGTATTTCTTATTTATTATGGTTTGGGATTAGGCGGATCACAATGAATGAGAAATTTTATATTATAGGTATGTTTGCTTGTGTCTTCAGAAACATTTAATTTTTCTTATTGCATAATATTTATGCATATTAAATGTTTCTTTGTTGTTTTGATTTCGGATTCTTTGCTTATGCAATTGACTTCAGTCAAAATTTTGAATGGGACAAATTTTGAGAGCTGGAAAGAATCTCTAGATTTATATCTAACAATTATTAATATGGACAGGATGAGCCTCCAACTCTTACTCCTAAGTCCAGTGTTGTCTAGAAAACTTCTTGTGAGAAATGGGAACACTCAAATAGGTGTCTGATGGTGATGAAATACACCATGGAGAAGTCTATTTGACAGAGCATTCCAAAAAATGATAAGGCTAAGATTTTTTTTAGGTCAGTTGGTGAGAAATTTAAGACTTTTGACAAAACTCAAAAGGGTCAATATCTGTCTCTTATTGAGAAAACCAAATATGATGGTATCAGTGGTGTTCGTGAGCATATGATGAAAGCTTGTGCACTACTATAACAAGCTCAAGTCTCTAAATGTAGAGCTTGGTGAGAGTTATTTGATTTGGCAGGTTTTGGAATCTCTTCCTTCTCAGTTTGATGTGTTAAAGACTTCTTACTACACTCAGAAAAAGGAGTGGACAATTGATGAGATGATTACCATTGTTTCCCAAGAGGAAGCATAATTGAAAAGACCAAGTCTCATAGTGTGCAATTTATTGCTTGTTTTGAATCTAATGTGGTTGATGTTCCTCCAAATTCTTGGTGGTTAGACTCGGGTGCCACTATTCATGTTGTGAATTCTTTACAGGGGTTCATAAGCCTTGATCCTACCACTTTTAGAGAGGCTATCTCTATTTCTCATGCTTTTAATTGGTTAAATGCTATGCATGATGAGTTAGCTTCTATGGCCCATAATGATGTTTGGGATCTTGTCGATTTACCAATTGGGTGTAAATGAGTCTTCAAAACTAAGCGAAGTCTAGATGGTAAAGTTGAGAGGTATAAAGCCAGACTTGTAGCAAAATGCTATAGTTAGAGAGAAGGCATTGATTATAAGGAGACTTTCTCACTGGTCTCTACTAAGGATGTTTTTCGTGTTGTTATGGCTTTAGTAGCTCATGTTGATTTGGAGCTTCACCAGATGAATGTTAAAATTTCTTTTCTGAATGGAGATTTATTTGAGGAAGTCTATATGGTTCAACCTGATGGCTTTGCTGAAAAAGGTAAGGAGCATTTGGTTTGCAGGTTGAAAAACTCTATTTATGGGCTAAGCCAAGCCTTTAGACAATGGTATTTAAATTTGATCAGGTCGTCACTTCTTTTGACTTCAAGGAAAATGCCTAAGATTAGTGCATTTACTTGAAGACTAGTGGGAGCCATTTCATCATTCTTGTCTTATATGTTGATGATATTCTTCTTATTGTTGAACTTTTGATTGAGATAAAATTTATGTTAAATAGTCACTTTGATATGAAGGACCTTGGTGATGCCTCTGTTGTTATAGGCATTCAAATTTTCTGTGATAGGTCACGTGGCATTCTTGGATTGTCTCAAAGAGGGTATATTGATAAAGTCCTTAAATGGTTTAACATGCATTCTTACTTCCTATGTGTTGCACCTATTCAAAAAGGTGACAAACTCTCTAAATCTCAATGTTCTCAAAATGATAATGATAGATTTGAAATGGAAAAGGTCCCATATGCTTCCGCTGTTGGTAATTTGATGTATGCTCAAGTTTGTACTCATTTTGAGATTGCTTTTGCTGTTAATGCTTTAGGGAGATACTTGAGCGACCTGGATTTGAGTCATTGGAAAGCCGTAAAAAAGGTATTTAGATGTTTACAGAGAACTAAAGATCATATGTTGACTTATAAGAAGTCTGATCAACTTCAGGTCATTGATTATTCTAATTATGATTTTGTTGGTTGCCTTGACGACCGAAAATCTACTTCTGATTTTGTTTTTATGATGACAGGGGGAGCTATTTCTTGGAAGAGTGTTAAATAAACTCTTACAACTACCTCTACCATGGAGGTAGAGTTTATTGCTTGTTATGAGACTATTTGTAAAGTTGTGTGGCTTAAAAATTTGATTTCTAGCTTTCATATTGTTGGAAGTATTTTTAGGTCACTTGTGATATATTGCGATAATACTGTTATTGTGCATTTCTCTCAAAACAATAGAAGTTCTACTCGCTCTGTAACGACCCGCCTGGCTGCCACATAACACAACACCACAACACCACACAGAAAAGAGCAGGAATATATATATAAGCAGCTAAAATATATACACAAGGTATAATCTAGGGCTTAAAGAAAATCAGAGTATACAAAATACAACCCAATAGCTACACTAAGTAGCTAAAAAAAACAAAGAATAAACTCCATTTGCCAATTGCAGACCTGCCTCAAGACACCATCCTAACCCTGCTCTGCTCCCATACACAGTATGATCATTGCAGTCCAAACCACATGGAAACAACAAAGGGTAACCTAGTGAAAAGAATCAACATAAATAGATATATAAGTACAACAATTAGAAACAACTACAGCTTAACAGCACATCATTTATTTCAGCAATTTATCAGCCTTCCACACATCAATATACAACTCACATCATTCAGCCAGAAACAGCAATAAACAAATAATGCGTCGTCATGCATATCAGCTCGAAGATTTCCTACAACAGCTCAGCCTTACAGCCTACAACAGCTCAGCCTTACGGCCTACAACAGCTCAGCCTTACGGCCTACAACAATTTATATCAGCATGCAGCACAACACAGCATAGCAGAAATAACATCATACAGCACAGTTCAACATTATACAACACAGCTTAAACACCATAATTCAGCATAAACATTTTGCAGCACAACAACATCATAAATCAGCTCAACAATATTCATCAATAACAACTCAGCTCAATATATATCAATATTTCAGCTAAAATCAGCATATAACAGCATATAAGTGAATGTCACACCCGCGCCCGGCGCACTCATGGTCGCATCCGGCGTGGCCCAACTAGAGAGCACCAAGGCTCAAACGCGCCCGACACAATTCCAATTACGCCCAGCGTGCTAGGAGGCAAAGACTCAAAGAGCCTCACACGCCCGGCGTGCCAAACCCGCGCTCGGCGCAGGGTAGGCAGAGACCTCCCCAAGGTCTCAAGCCCGGTGCAATAGCAATTGTGCCTGGCGCCACCCCTGGCAGAGACTCCCAAGGAGTCTCCACACTCGGCAAGACGTAGTCACGCCCGGCGCCGCACCAGAATCCCAAAAACCTTTGTTACTCACTGATATCGCGCCCAGAGCGGTCCAACCACGCCTGGCGTGGGCCATCCAGAGGCTCTTATTCTCAAGCTCGCCCAGTGCACACAACCTTGCGCCCGGCGGGCTTGCCCAATGAAGCCCTCTGGTGGTCACGCGCCCAGCGTGATACCAAGCAGCAACTCACCAAGTTTGAAAATTTCTTCAAAAACCTGCAAAGATCAACAACCCAAACACATACAATTGGCCCAAAACTCCACATTTTCATCAAACAACAAGAAAAACACCTCATTTTCAGCATGCAACCTCAAATCATCAAAATTCCCAAATTTTTCATCAAACACCGGAAACCCGAAAACCCATTTTCTTCAAAAATAGCCAACAATCATCTGAAAATTCATCCGTACATGAGTTTATAAACCCATTCAAAACACAATCAGCTAAAGACCTAGCTTCCCTTACCTTGGTGCGAAAATCCGAGTTCCGGGAAGAAGAACGATGGAAGAAAAGTAATGGAGAAGATGATGAGATGGCTCCGGTTCAGCTAACTCCGCCTACTCTAGATCAGCACCTTCAAATCCCAAAGAGAGGAATTCAACAAGGATAGAGAGTGAACAACAATTTGAGTAGAGAGTTTTGGGGAAGAAAAGAGTTCAAGAGGGAAAATGAGAGTGAAAAGGAAAAGAAAAAGAGAAGGGGTCTCACACGCTCAAAGGATTTTGATATAAAATTTTTGTTTGTTAGAGAGAAAATTTTGGATTTTCATACTCAAATTGAGCATATTGCTACAGAAAATATGTTAGTAGATCTACTAACTAAAGGCTTAACTATTGGAGTTTTTCAAAATCATGTAACTCATATGGGTGTGGTTAAGTATTTTGATGGGTTAATGGGAGTCTGAAATTTACATTTTTATTATTATGATTTTCATGAGATGTAAATTTATCAATGATGTCATTTTCATTACATCTCTTTTAGCATACAAAATTGTTTGGACTATTTTTTTTGGGATCACATATTTATTATATTTTTCATTATCCATTATTTATGAAATATAAGCATAAGGTATGTATCGCTATCGGATACTATCTTTATGATTCATGTTTATATTTCTTATATTGTTAATTGATATATGTGCTTATGTTGTAATTGGTATATTTAATTTATTGATTAATATTATCCAAGTGGGAGAATGTTATATTTATATAAGACTTAAATATGTTTCTAGTCCATCAAATTTAAGACAAATTTGTTTTTGATCCTTCAAATTGAAAATTGTTATTTTTAGTCCTTGTAATTTTTAAAAATCTTGTTTTAAGCCCTGAGATCGCCAATAACATATTTAAAAATGATAAGTTAAAATGGTTATACAATATTAATTAGATTTAATGTAATATTTTCATTAACAGAGACACTAATAGGTAGATTTTATGTAATAATGTTTGATAATTTTTTTAATAGAATTTGAATATAAGGACTAAAATAAGATTTTTTGAAATTACAAGGACTAAAAACAACAATTTTAAATTTGAGGGACTAAAAATAAATTTATCATAAATTGAAGGAAAGAAAAACATATTTAAGTCTTTATATGATTATTCTCTATTTATTATTATTATTATTATGGATTAACATTAATTAATAAATTATATTTATGTTAATATCAATTATATTGCACATTGTTATTAATTTATGGATAATGCATATTAAGCTTCTGATGAATAGTCAGTGATGTGTTGGACTGTTCAGTAGCTTGTTGAGAGGTCCCTATTCTCTACTGGTAAGGATATAGAACTGGTACCCATTAGTCAGTTCATATGTAAAAAACATTTTCTGTATTTTTCTTTTTCATCTCTTACCAAGAAGAGAGCAGTATTTTCTCATGTTGTTCAAGATCGACAAGAATGGATCTCTCACCGATTTCGATCTTCTCTCACGTTGTTCAAGATAGATAAAAATAGATCCCTCACCGATTCCAGGTATATAATTCTTATTATACTATATTCAAACATATTATAGTATTGTATCTTATATTGTTCATTAATTGTGTTATTACTATGAATTTTAACGATTAATTCTAATTATATTCACCTAAATATATTCTAATTATATTAAAGAAAATGGTGTAAGAATAATTTTTTGTGGTTCAACTTTAATTTAAACATTTATAACAATATTATATTTATAATAATTATGTATTTTTATATACAAACAAAACATATATCATCTTGCAAAGCATGAATACACGCACTAGTTGTATACGAATGATAAAATTATATCTCAACTTTAACTTCAATATTTATAATCAAGTTTTTCTTAATGCATTTATAATCAAATTATATTTACAATTATGTATTTTTATATACACAACAAAATATGCATATCGTCGTGAGACACACTTACTCCCCGTCGCGATATATTACAATTTTATATCAGATATCTCATATTTTTATTTTTATTCTGTTTTTTATTTGCTTAAATATATGACTTTTTAATCTAAATTTTAATTTTGATACAGTATATCTAATTCTAATAGATAAAAATATTATGTGTCTTAATTTACACAATTTTATTCTTAATAATTTTACCCTAATTTAAAAAGCTTTTATTTTATTACAAAAAATATTATATATAATATCATACAAAATATCATTATAAATATAAAATATATAAATATAAATCTATTTAATATATAGTTATACATAATTTTAATATTAATTTTAAATAAAATTTAACAACATATATAATATATTATTATAATTTATATCTTTACGTTTTAACAATATATTATGATATTATATCTTCCTTCATCTCTCTTTAATAATGAGTAGTCAATAACTTATACTGTGAGAGAGAGAGTTAAATTCTGCGATGCTGAATTCTTTTGTCAAGTAATTTTGGTGTTGTCGATACAGAAAGTATGTCATTTTTGGCGGTCAAAATTTCACTTTATGATAATTAAAAATCATCACAAATCACATTTCTTATATTTAAAATAATTGTCTGATTTGCAAGGACCAACAGTAATTTGTTGTCGAATTTAACCAAATTAGATATTTGATCCGCGCGATGCATTCATATATACATATATAAAATATAATTTTAAAATATTAAAAATATTTTAAAATTTATTACATGAAACTATAAAATTAAATAATTGTAAAATATGTATTGAAATAAGAAGAATATAAAGTTTTTTATGTAAAAAAAATGTAGCAAAAAAATATGATATAATTACATCTACTTTACATATGAGTGTATGAAGTGAATTAATAATGTCTTAAATGAAACATGAGATATATAATAGTGATTTAATTTTTCATGTTAAAGTGATATTACTTTATTATACAGATGAATGTAATTGTGACAAATTTAGTGACGAAACTTGTTCCTTTATTATTGATATAATTAAGTGTCATAAATTTTATAGCAATATTTATATAAAAAAAAGCGTCAGAAACTTGTTCTGGTATGTCTAAAAAATTTCACATCACTTAGAAGTCAAAGTTAATGATAATTTATAAATACTCTCTCTCCTTAACCCATCAAGATGTTTTTTAAAAGATAAAACCATGATGATCCAACAAGTATCAAAGCAAATAATATCTTGAATGTCGATAATCTTAATGATGACAATAAACTTATAAAGTAATAAATGATTTAAATGTATATTGAATTTTTGCTACAGTTAAAATATAATAATCACATTAACTGACATTTAAAATTCAAAAGAATAAATTAATTGATACTTAATATATAAAATACTTATTTTATGTATTATAAAATTTGACATACCAACATAACTAGAAATTTATTGGATCAATTTTACAATAAAAAATTCGAGTGATTCAAGGTATAAACCTATTGAATATATATGTTGGTAAAAAGTAAATAAATCTGTTAAATATTAGACATATTGAAATACTTATCCAAAATGATATTGCAACACATCATGCAAAAAGAATCTAATAATAATATGTTTTTAATGATTCAAAACGATAAGTTTTATATTATTAAAACGATTAAAAATTATTTAAAACAATATTTAGAGCATCACACATTATTAAAGAATTTAATAGTGAAATTAAATACTTTAACAGAAAAATCGATCTAAACAATTGTTATAAAAAAAATTTAAAATGTGATAACAACAATGTTCCTAATAACAACTTTAAAATACTACTACTCCCAATACATGTAAAAAGAATGTAATTAAAAAAAAAAAAAAAGATGCATCCTAACACTCTGCTTCAGCCTGCTTCTCAGCCGGTTTGACGAATTTTTTCCAGTAAGGGTGTTGTTGCCACACACAATGCATTTCTTCTATTGGGACTCCTTTAGTTTCTGGAAGAAACTTGTAGATGAAGATATTCATGATCACCACAAAAACTCCGAAGAAAATGAACAGTCCAAACTTCATGTGACACAACATGGCGGTGAAAATTTGGGCAATGGCAAAAGTGAAGATCATGTTGGTGGAAACATTGATACTTTGAGCAGCAGATCGAACTTCAAGTGGGAAAATCTCACTGGGTACCAACCATCCTAAAGGACCCCATGACCATGCAAATCCGGCCACATACACACATATAGCTATCACCACTCCCATCGCATACCATGTCGGCAACACACCAGGGTTTCCATTTATTCCGAACTTATATGCAATTGCCACTGTTATCAACATCTGCATGCACACCCAAAACATGTTTCATTACTCAAATTATCGAACCAAAAAGGCAAAAACCAATACAATGAGACATAAAGATTGATTCCAATTCCAACATAAATACTAATTTTTATTTTCCTTTCCTTGTTTTCAATCATCACACACCATACAACATCCATGCCAAATCGCCATCGTGGATTAGAATATTATACACGAGTCTTAAATTTTATCCTGTTATCGTTAATGGTAATTCAATTCGATAAAAAAGAAAACAAAAAAGAGAAGTTGGATGCATGCAGTACCTGACAGACAAACATTTGAGCTCCACCAAGTAAGAAAAGAGTACGTCTACCAAATTTGTCAACCGAAGCAATGGAAACAAGAGTGGCGACGGCGTTACAACCTCCAGTGATCATAGCAGACATGAGGGAAGCATTGGCACCGAATCCAATGGTTTTAAACAAAACAGGAGCGTAGAATGTTATGACATTCATGCCAGTGAGTTGCTGAAAGGCTGGAATGGCAATGGCCATGGTGAGATGGGGTCTGTAGTGCCTCGTCAGCAAAGAAGCCCAAGGGTGTTGCACCGCTTTCGACGATTCACTCGCTGCAACCAAATCCTTAAACTCTTCCTCAACGTCACTAGTGCCGCGAATCTTTATCAACTCTCTCTTGGCTTCCTCCTCTTTACCACGCTCGATCAAGGAACTGGGTGTATCGGGGAGAAAGATTGCACCTAAGATAATCATTATTGCAGGAACTGCAGCAAAACCCAAACTGTAGCGCCAGCCTTCTCCGTTCTCCATTTTGGAGAAAACGTAGTTTAGAACATTGGCTACAAATAAGCCTATCGTGATCAACAACTGGAACATCATGTTAAGAGCTCCTCTGTACTTGTAGGGAGCAATCTCGGACACGTAAATTGGCACAGACTGATTGGAACATCCGATGCCGCAACCAAGAAGCAAACGACCAACAATAAGCATCCACACGCGTTGGGCGAATGCATTCAATCCAGCACCAGCCAAGAAAAGCACACCACCAGAAATCATGGTAAGTCTTCTTCCAAATACTCGAGTTACCGTTGATGCTCCGATGGATGACACAAGAGCGGCCAAGTATAGAGAGGATGTAAACAACGTTAATATTTGGCTGTCGAATTTGCAGTACTGGTTCACCGAGGCCTGTATGTTGTGCTCCTTTTGGTACACATCCGGGAAAAACTTCTTTAAAAATGGATCCATTGATGTAACTCCACCTGTCAATGATCAACGAATTATTCATCATCATAAACACTTCATTGTAATGTATTATTACAACACACACATTGAATGCCAATTCTGGATGAACAAACAAACCTGAGATGCCGAGATCGTAGCCAAAAATTAGCCCTCCAAATGCAGCAACCAAACAAGTGATGAAAACCCTGAAAGTAAGCTTTCCGGGATAATCTTTTCCAGAGGCATTGCCTCCTGCTATCACACCTCCTGCCATTTTGCTAACTGATGGAGGGAATACAATAAAATTCAGAGATTTGTGAGTAGTGACTGAGGGAGAGCTTTATGAGCAGCCACTGAGAGAGGGAGAAAGGTGAGTGAGTGCTCAACAACGCTTCCATAGCTTCAAATATATAAGCAGTTCAAGGATAATTAATACAAACAAGAGATAATCAATTAATTATCAACACTTCCAGATTATAGATTTTAGATAAAATTCACTCTATTTATCTTTTAATTAATATCTTTAATATTTTTTATTTTATAATATTTTGACTTTACAAATCTCTCTTTTCTTCAACGATCAATTAGGTAAAATATTTACTTATATATCTTCAACTACCATTCTGATTTTCTTAATTGTGTATCTTTTCGAAAAAGATAAATTTATTTTTTTAAAAAAAATATTTGTTTACACCGTGTGTTCTATCATAAATGAGTTTTCAAATTTTAACATGTGTTTCCATAAAATTTTAAATTGTTTTCTTAACATAAACATAAAAAGTAATATAATACAACTAACATTGCATGTTTTATACACGAGAAAGTCCGAGTTTTTATCACGATGAATAAAAGTATCATTAATTAAGGAAATAACAACAGCGACATAAATTGAAAATATAACAATTACATGATAATTAATAATAATATTTATGACATAATCTTTAAAAGTCTGATAAATTCGAGAGCAGTGCTATGTGTTACGAAACAATTAATTAAGTATAAACCATGTAAAATCTGTGTTTATATATAATTGGATAGATGTTAATTTTTTTTTAGTTCAATGTTGCTCCTATATAAGATGAGATGTGAAGAAGAAGGAGGAGCCTAATCCTTGGTTTAGCATGCTCAAGAATGAGATGATCAAAACATTTTTTCTTTTTTGAAGTACTTGTATTTTCTACATTTGTAAAAAATTGCACATTACTTTATTTAGAATTTCAAATGTGATATCAAGTGGAAAGTTTGAGAATTTTCAATACCCTTTTATTCGGTGCTTGTTTGTTTAATGGTTGAAATAGAGTTCTCATCATCTTTCATCATTAAATAAATAAATAAATATTCTACCCCGTTTGTTTGTTCAACAGTGGTTGGATATTAGTACAGTAGTCAACGAGAACGTGAAATTTTCCATTAGATTTCCTTGGCCATCTCCTTTTGCTAGATGGCAACCATAACATGGTCAAAGTTGTACTTATGAAACACAACTTATCAAAACTATGGTGCACAGTATAGCAAGTTTCTGGGGTCAAAGAACTTATCGCTGCAATGCAAAGAAATGAGAAAAATTAACAACCATATTGCAAGATATATGATGATGGCAGCATCACTTCTATTATGCATTGGAAGGTGTAAAAACAGCCCAAGACATCAATAGCTCCAAAAATCTTATGCACTGCTGCAAAGCAGAGTAAGGAGCAAATACACACAATATATCTGTAAGGAACTTGCAATAAATAGACATCCATCATCACTTGGGAGGGTCAGTTCAGTTCCCATTGTTGTGTGTCCAAAGGACAGGATAACAAATAATGTTCTTTCGGGTCTCTTTTGTGGCCTACATTATGCATAATCAATTTTCTTTCTTTTATGCCTTTAAAAGAATTCAATTCAAGAAATTTCCTCCCAGGCATTGGAACCAAATTTAATGCACACTCAAAAATTATTCCTAATACCTATTTATTACGAGAAAGTCTTTATCAATTAAATGGATAGAACATTTTTTAATTTTTTTTTTTATATAAATCATTGATTAAGCTGAAATATTTTTAAGTCAATTCACATTAGACTAATCCATTATAATCACTATACTATAGAATCACTAACTAGCAGCGGAATGATTTCAAATACTTAGAATTGGATATCTATAAATACATGGACATATAAGTGTAAAACAATTGTACAAATATAAAGCATTATAAGTACAATAATTCAATAAATGCTACATATATAATCTAAGTTGTTGGTTAAACAACATCTATATAAAAGCTACACAAAATTATTACCAAAAATAACCAACTACATTGTCACCTGCTCGATAGCCTTCTACTACACATTTCTTTAAGCTTGTCCTTGTTTTATTCTCATACCAAATATGATCATTGCAATCCAATCACATAAAAACAGCAAAGGTAAGCTAGATATCCAAAAAGGATCAAACATAAGTATAAAAGAATATAACTATGCTATAGCCACTAACATGTAAACCAACTAAGCAACACCTCATGGTTTACATCATATAATCATCAACATAACATCAACATGTTTGAAAGCTTAGTACCCAAGCAATTCAAACTTGCACCACAACTATATCATATAACAAGATATTCACCCAACACATATGAATAACCATCAATAATCCACATGTCATATACATACATCACAATTAATGCGTCGTCACACATTCATCAACAAAGATCTCCTAAAACACATGAGTAGTTTGAGTGACTTGACTCTATCAAACCAACTAGATCATTTTCATGTCTCATGTGCCTGTTAGATCGTCAGTTAAATTGAGATATCAATCCCTATCCTTTGATTTCTTGGGCATACCATAACCTTGGCATAATTGGGTATGACGTACTACAATCTTAACATGCATTACTAAGTTATTTGTGAGATTAGCCTACTAATTATTTTCAAGATACCACGCAACCTTTCCAATAATCAGGTAAGGGTTATAGCCTTCGACTTCATACCTTACTCTCACATTAATTAAGGACCTAAAAGAGACTCAACAGATCCACTCAAAGAGTTTCACATTTACTCAATGAGGGTTTTCAATTATTGGGCCCCCAAAGTGCCATATTAATATCCATACTATCAGATTTTTCAACTTCTAAAAATAATATCTCTTTTAGTTCTAAGCTAATTAACATGCTTTAATGCCTAAAATATTCTCAAATCAACATCTCAACATACATCATCTATATGCATTACCCCTGGTCAATGAATATATAAATCAATTAACATTATTCACATCTAGCATATCAATGCTTATTAAGAATTTCAATCGCACAACATCTACATATATTATCCCAAATCTATACATAGAACTATCATCATCATTCACCATACAACATATAACTATCAACAATTAAATCATTAGTATACATTATCCCATATCAATGTATAAAGAACTAACAAAATATATCAACATGCACATGTAATAGATACAACTATCACATACATGTTTAATTCATAATTTCACTCATTCAATCATGTAAAACAACCAACACAACAAGATATGTGAAGAAGATTACAAGTAAAAAAAAAAGAGAAACAGATGCTTCAAGCATCTTAGAGCTTGCTTAGAGCAATGAAAATTTACTCCAACTGCGCAATAATTCTCTTGGAGCAAACATAGGCATAAGACGCCACTAGAAGTCTCGAATCTAGTCGCTTAAAGCAAGTCATCCCTTGTTCTAAGCAAATGAAATTCACTCAGAGTGCTCAAGAATTCACTCTAAGTGAAGAAAGTTAGGGTCCACCTCTACAACACCACATCACCTCGCTCAAAGCGAGTAATTTCTTGCTCTAAGCAAGCCAAGTTAGAGACTTCTCTTGAAATGGTTGTACTTGCTCACTTTGAACGACCCCATTGACACTTTGAGAGCGGACCCAAAAAACATGCATACCTCAAGAACAACAAAACAACTCCAAATCCTCTAATCCATTAAAAAGATCAAGATCATCAATTTTACATGAATTAAAAATATATTAAAAAAATTTTTTACCAAATTTTGCTGATATGACCTGTTATAAATGACATGGCACAAACATGCTTACGTGACAAGTTAAAATATGTAATAACGTAGTTGCCTAACAAAAATACACGATAATTGAAGTTGCACAATCAAATTAAAATACTTTAGAAAAGAAAAGTATTTCGACTGACATGTTTGCTTGTCACAAAATGTCATCCTTTACCATGTATAATCCACTCTAGAGATGACAATAAATAAATCGAAATAATTATGAAAATAATTTAAAATTTAATTTGATAATTAGTTTAATAAATTTAATTTATGAATTAAATAACTTAAATTTAAACTAAAAATTAAGTTCAATAAATAAATAACTTGAATTTGACAAAAATCGTTATTCTTTTACAATGTCATCAATGATAAATGAATGTAAAATTATTAATAAAATTGTAACAATAAATAGAATTAAAATTTTAGACAAATTTATTTATTAAATATTTTAATTAAGTGATAACTGTGAGATCCCTTTTATTCTTTTCCTTTTCTTCCCGAACACTTAACTCTCTTTCACTTTCAAAACTCTCTCATTCACTCCTTCTTCTCACATTTTCTGATTCACTCTCATTGCTTGAATTCAAGGTGCTGAGTAGGTGATTTTCTTTCGGAACCGTGCCGTGCGGAGCTTCTCATTCTTCCACTTCTCTTCTCCATTTCTTTCTCTTCCCGGAGCTCGGAATCTTGCCCGAGGTAAGGGAAGCTGGTTATTTTTGCTGTGTTTGGCTGTGAAGGAGTCTCGAAACTCATTGTTGTTTGATGATTGTTGAATTTCGTGTTGAGATTGTTGAAAAATGGGGTTTTTGGGGTCTTCGGAGTTTTTGATGAATTGTGGTTGCATGTTAATAATGGGACGTTTTTGTTGATGTTTGATGGAAGAGGGAACTTTTTGATGGTTTGCATGTTTGTTTCTGGCTGTTTTTGCAAGTTTTGGCTAATTTTTTTGAAAATGGGGTGTTGCTGCTGAGCCTCGCGCTGAACGTAGTTCTTCGCGCCGGGCGCGTGGCCACCAGGAGACCCCATTTGGCCAAGCTCGCCTGGCGCAATGATGAGTGCGCCGGGCGCGCTTGAGAATGTGGGTCTCTGGCTGACTCACGCTGGGCGTGACTTGGACCGCGCTGGGCGTGATACCAGTTGTGGCAGGTTTTTGGGGTTCTTATTGGCCACTGAGCGCGACCCTTGTCGTGTCGGGCGTGAGACTCATGGGGAGTCTCTGCCTTGTGGGCACTGGGCGCAATCTGAATTGCGCTGGGCGCGAGACCAAGGAAGGTCTCTGCCTTCCCCGCGCTGGGCGCAGGTTTGGGCACGCCAGGCACGTGAGACTCCATGGAGTCTCTGCCTGGCATGTGTTGGGCGCAATGGGTATTGCGCCAGGCGCGAGTGAGCCTTGGGCTCTCTGGCTGGGTCCCGCCGGGCGCGGGCATGCTTGAACTGGGCGTGCTGGCCCCCTGGTGCTCTCTGGTTGTACTGCGCTGGGCGCAACTATGAGGGCGCCGGGCGCGGAGATGAGAATTTACTATGTACTGATTTATGTTGTTTTATGCTGAGTTGAGTTGAAATGGATGAATATGATGTGATGACTAGTAGATAATGTTGTTTGATTGATGTTGAGTTGTATCGGATGAATATTGTTGTAAGATGTTCTGATGTGTTGCAAGATGGTGGTTGTGTTGTAAAGTTATGTTGTGTTGTATGTCGATATGAGTTGTTGTATAAGGGCTGAGTTGTTGTAGGCCATAAGGGCTGAGTTGTTGTAGGCCATAAGGGCTGAGTTGTCGTAGTCCATAGGGCTGAGTTGTTGTAAGAGATCTCCGAGATGATATGCGTGACGACGCATTATTTGCTAATTGCTGGTTTGTTGTATAATCGATGAGATGTAGACTGACGATGTGTTGATAGTTGTAGTTGTTCACATTACTTAAATCTTGTTGTATGTTGTTCTTTTTATACTAGCTTACCCTTTGTTGTTTTCATGTGGTTGGACTGCTATGATCGTACTATGTACGGGAGCAGAGCAGGGATAGGTGTGTGGCTTGTGGTGAGTCTGCAGCTGACAGGTGAAGCTGATCTTAGCTGATGTTGTATTGTTTTAGCTACCTGGTGTAGCAGCTGATGATGTATTTTGTTTTGTTTGGTTGTTTTTGCACACTCTAACTCTAGTCGGATTGGGACCTTGTATATATTTATATTCTAGATCCTATATTTATATACTCGTTCTTTCTGTTTGGTGTTTCCGGTGTTCAGTGACGTGTGTAATGACCAGTCGAGTCGTTACAATAACAAACATGATTTATCATTATAATAATTAAAATTTATTAAATAAAAACAAAAAAGTATATACCAAACATTTAGGAATTTAACAACTTAAAAAAAAAAAGCTAAACTCTCCTAAAAATACTAACATTCTTAATTTTTAAATATATTTTTAGTTCTTTAAACTTAAAATTAATTTTTTAATTTCTGTAATTTCAAAAAAAAATATTTAAATTTTTATATTTAAATTTTATTAAAAATTTTGTTAAATATTATCATATAAAATCTATCTACTATTATTCTTAATAATGAAAATATCACCTTAAATCTAATTATAATGTATAATTATCTCAATTTATCACTTTTAAATAATGTTATTGGTAATTTGAGGAATTAAAATAAACTTTTTAAATATTATAACGACTAAAACAAACGGTGAGAGAATAATTATTCTAAATTTAAAAATTAAATATATTTAAACTCATTCTTAATTTTGAAAATTAAATATCTCCGTTGTGATGTGAGTTATAAAAAGCATGGTGCAAATCTTTGTATAAAAGCCACCAATTAGAAGTCGTGTGGACTTCGATTGTCTGCAGTCAAATTCTATGCCGTCATAATCCAAGACTCGATTTTTTTTTAATCTTATCACATTTGTTAGAATGTTATATAATAACATCTTTGAGTATTTTTTATTTTTAAAAAATGATATTTTCATGTATATGAAAATTTTATTATCATGAAGGAGAAATGGGCAAGTAATATTTTCATAAAAATAGTGAAAATTAATTTTTATAATTTCTATTTTTATTTAAATTATTTCAATTTTTAAAAATTATTTCTAAAAATATTGAAATGAATCAAACATTTTTCTTATACTTTTAAGAATAACGTTCCAAATTATATTATTCATAAAAATATAATTTTTGAAAATATAATTCATTCCTTGAAATAAATGTTATTAAAAATATGCTTATCTTTTATATTTTAATAATAGATAAAGATAACTCAAAACAAACACTCAATTATATTTAATTAATTAATTTTGTAAGGTTAGGACTGGAAAATAAAACAGGGCAGATCGAGCCAGAGATTCAACTTCCCCTCACTCTAGCTGCAGCTAATCCACACACATTTGTGTCTTGTACGATAGACACGTGTCAAGCTATAAGTAAGATACTTCTCTATATTGAAAAAAACTAAGCATTAAGCAATGTGCATAAATTTGAGTTTCTTTTATTAGGGTCTAACTGCTTTATACAAGATACCAAAATTGGTTCTCGTTTGGCAGAATGAAGAAACAACGATGAAGTTGAGGCATGATTTCTACCAATTAAATATTATTTTAATATGAAAAAAAATTAAATTTAAATACAGGAGATTAATTTTCATGTTCTAACATAGATTTTACAATTACTAAAGTAAAAAGCGGTGGAGTTGTGGGTTTCCTAAAATTGCAATATGGAGAATGTTATGTTAAGTGTAACTACAGCCACACGCAAGACGAAGAAGAGACAAGGATAGGGATAGAAGAAGAGGCAGAGAGAGTAGCGGAATAAGGAGCTTGTTATCATCGCTGGTCCATGGATGTTTTAGGGCACAATCCCCTTCATCAAATTATCTTAGACTCAACAATAATTCATGTTCAATTTTTCTCCACCTGAAAATACTCTAATTAACACTTATAATTTCGTGAAAACTGGAAATTTGATCTGTTGGCTAGTGTGGGGTCAGTAGTACCATCTATGCGCAAGCAAATCACGACCTCAAATATTAATGTAGTTGTTCGTTAAAAATAGTAATATTATTATTGGTTATCACTTATCAACATTGAAGAGCTAGCACTGAAATGACAATAACCCATGAATGCTTGAATTTGAATACAAGAGACAAGTCCTCCAAGACTTGTGTGGCAATAACACCTCCTTAATACTGGTGGAGATAGTAAAAGCTTGAATACCAACCGCAAAGTGTAGGCACAAGAGTGACAAAAAACCTTGCAGGCACTCAATGGTTGCCACGTGGCAGCAGGGCAATCTTCTTTGTGTGGATGTCAGGGCTTGAATGACTAATCCCTTTGTGTTCACTCAACCATGCAGCTACTATAAGTTACACCCTCTGGTCACAGGCTACCTAGCACTGAATTTGCAATTCAATTACCTTCTTCCTCTTATCAACAACTCCAACCACACCACTTCCATGGCTGCCTCCGTCTCCACTGTCGGAGCTGTCAACAGAACCCTTGTATGATGCCTTTCCCACTTTTAATTACTAGTGCTCTTGTTTCATATATATGCATGTTTATCTAATCTTGTTAATTTCACATTCCTTTTCATTGCAACAGTTTTACTCCCCTACTTTTCTCTTCACACGTCATATGATTAGGATCATGATTTTTTTTTCTCAATTCCCTTTACACTTTTTTTCCACTTAATCATCATTGATTAAAACACTTTTACCTTAAAAATGGTAATGATTAAATGATGAATGGGTAAAATTCAAATATAAAAAGAAGTGTAACTAAGAAAAGTGTCAAGAAAATGTGAAAACGGGTAGGCTCAAATGAGTATTTTTCACATGTTTATATACTTTGGCAGCGAAAATTTATTAAACAGTCTTAAATCATATGGTGTCAAATTAGTACATGTGATCAAATATTATTAATTTCTTTTCGTAGACTTAAAAAAATTAAATAAATGTGACCATATACATTTGATAGATAAACTATCTTTAATCGTCATTTTACGTGTCATATAGTGGTTCTGTAAACTGTTGCATGCTAAGTTTAAATGATTGGTGATGAGGCTGATATCAAGTGGCTTGAGATGCTTGTTTATATACCAGTCATCATGGTGCATGATATCATCACACATTGAAATCCTGAAAATTAACAAAGATATATAATAGAGAACAAATATTGTATTGAGTATAGAATTTATTTTAGTATGAAGAGTTTGAAAGAGTTGCTACTGCGATGTTGCAGTTGAACCTGAATGGAGCTGGAGCTGGTGCCTCAGCTCCCAGTTCAGCCTTCTTTGGAAGCAGCTTGAAGAAGGTTATTGCCTCAAGGGTCCCCAACACCAAGGTTTCCTCTGGAAACTTCAAAATTGTTGCTGCAGAGAAAGAGATTGAGGAGACCCAGCAGACCGATAAGGACAGGTGGAGGGGTCTGGCCTACGATATTTCAGATGACCAGCAAGACATCACAAGGGGGAAGGGTATGGTTGATTCCCTTTTCCAAGCTCCAATGGAAGCTGGAACTCACTATGCAGTCATGAGCTCCTACGAGTACCTTAGCACTGGACTTCGCCAGTGAGTACACTACTCATACATGCTCACAAATCTAAACCATTTATTTAAGGACAAAACTTAGAATAAGTCATCGCATTGTTTTCAAATCAGAATTAGAATTTTACCTCAGTAATATATGATAATATTTAACAAATCCTTTATTACGTATATTATTGTGGTAAAAATCTAATTCTGATTGAAGTATAAAACCAATAATAGTCATAGACTTATGGTATGCATCATCCATGCAAGGTTTATCTTTTATTTAGTGTTTGCATCTATTTTGACCTCAACAATCGTGATTGTGTTTAATTTAGGTACAACTTGGACAACAGCATCGATGGATTTTACATTGCTCCAGCTTTTATGGACAAGCTTGTTGTTCACATCACCAAGAACTTCATGAGCCTTCCCAACATCAAGGCATGTTACTAGAAATATGTTCTCTGCATAAACTAAACTTTGAGTTTTGCGATATTGGGAGACACGTTCATTTTTGTTTTCAATATTTTTACAGATTCCTCTCATTCTTGGTATCTGGGGAGGCAAGGGACAAGGAAAATCTTTCCAATGTGAGCTTGTCTTTGCCAAGATGGGAATTAAGTGAGTTTTTGCTGAACTAGCTCTTCCATTACTTGCATTTTGGATTCACATTAGATCATCCAAAACTATGTCAAAATATACAAATTTACATGTTTGGTTTTAGGCAGAGGAATTGATTCCGGATCTAAAATTGATTTTCACATGAAGTAACTTTAGTTAGCTTTTGTGTTGGATTCAAAATTTTATATTAGATTATAGTAATAACTTGCTTTAAAAAAAACATTCAAATATAAATCACTTCAGTTTCAAAATCAATTTTACAAACTATCACTCAGTAAAAAGTACTTTTGTCTTGCTATACTCATGCATGCTTCATCAAAGATTTGAATTGTGTTAAACCTCACAACTCAACTCAAAAATACAACACTCTTAACATTTGATGTGTTTCAATTGGATTTTATACACATAAGGTGTATTTAGATAAGTTTCTCCATAGACACTTGTAAGAAAGAAAAGTAGAAAAATAAAATAAAATAAATTTCTTTAAAAATTAAAACTATCTTCCACATAAATTAAAAATAAGATTTTTGAGAAATTAATAGAAGAGAATTCCTAGTTGCTACAAATTAGTTTATACATAAGCTAATTTTAGTTTATGGAAAAACTTTTTTCATTCTTTTTTTTTCTTCTATTTTTCCCTACTGAAAATGCATTTAGATAAGATTTTTATTAACCTGTTATACAACTAGCTATCATATAAACCTATGAGTAACGATGTTGTGAAACCATTACAGCCCCATCATGATGAGTGCTGGAGAGTTGGAAAGTGGAAACGCAGGAGAGCCAGCAAAATTGATCAGACAGAGATACCGTGAAGCTGCAGACATGATCAAGAAGGGAAAGATGTGCGCCCTCTTCATCAACGATCTTGATGCAGGAGCTGGTCGTCTTGGTGGAACCACCCAATACACTGTGAACAACCAGATGGTGAATGCCACCCTCATGAACATTGCTGACAACCCCACAAATGTGCAGCTTCCTGGTATGTACAACAAGGAAGATAACCCCCGTGTGCCCATCGTTGTCACCGGTAACGATTTCTCAACATTGTATGCTCCTCTCATCCGTGATGGACGTATGGAGAAGTTCTACTGGGCACCAACAAGGGAAGACCGTATTGGTGTTTGCACCGGAATTTTCCGCACTGATGGTGTCGCGGAACAGGACGTTGTCAAGCTTGTTGACACCTTCCCTGGCCAATCCATTGGTAAGAACCAAACACTTTGGTCATAGACATGTTAAGATGAGATGAAACATAACATATATATTCTGTGTTTGATAAGTTTTAAAATTAAAACATAATTGTTGGAGATCTCATATTCACATATGTTTATGGCCGAATAATGTATAGAAGTAGCATATGAGTCTTATCTCACAAACTAGTTCTTGAGTTTGAGTTACACTCAAATTCAAATTCTAAGATAGTATCAAACTATCTAGAGATATGCATCAGTTCAGTAAATTTCACTTTTAGGATATCTAACTAATATCGTCTAAAGAGATCAAGTCTCACTTCACAAACTAATTGTTAAGATTAAGTTAAATTCAAATTCTAAGATGATATTAAACTACCTCAAAGATATTCAGTATAGTAAACTTCACACTTAATATGACTAATACGGGGTGCACAATTTGATGTTTGTTACTTAAGGGATTCAAATTCAAATTCTAAAACACTATCAGACTACCTGCAGATATATCCAATTTTTTTGATAAATTTTACACTAAGATGTCAAATCAAAAGGTGTAGAATGTGATGTATGTTAACTAAGGGGTGTACAAATAGTATATGCTAATGATATTCCATCTTATGTTGTACTGCAGATTTCTTTGGTGCACTGAGGGCCAGAGTGTACGATGATGAAGTGAGGAAGTGGATTTCTGGGGTTGGTGTTGACGGTGTTGGGAAGAAGCTTGTGAACTCAAAAGAAGGGCCTCCAACCTTTGAGCAGCCCAAGATGAATCTGGAGACGCTCTTGCAGTATGGCTACATGCTTGTCCAGGAACAGGAGAATGTGAAGAGAGTCCAGTTGGCTGACAAGTACTTGAACGAGGCTGCTCTTGGTAATGCTAACGAAGATGCTATCAAAAGGGGAACTTTCTAGTTTCTTCACTTCAACTTAAGGGTCTGCATTAATTGGAGGTTTGAATCTCCACCTTAATGTTCCTCCAACTTGCAACAATAATGTTAGGTTCAAATGTAACTTGGTCTGAAATCTTGAATTGTTTTTTGTGCAGGCAAAGTGGCCCAGCAAGTAAATATTTCTGTTCCCCAAGGTTGTACTGGTTCAAGTGCTGGAAGTTGTTATGGCACTTGCGTGTAACATTCTTAGCATTCTCAATGTGTTAGGTGCAAAGAGATGATGCTAAGTTTGAGATAATTTTACTATATTTTTCATATTGGTCTGTCTTCCTGTATAATTTTGAGTGTGCACTTAAATTGAATTTGGTGCCTTTTCCTTTTCTCCTATATTCTTCATTTTTTTTTTAATTTCACGTGCAAATATTAATACATATCTAATCAAATATAGTTTTTAACTTAAGAGTACAAAAGATTTAAAGAACTCGAAGAGAACTAACAAAGTTCAACATAATTAATAGATAAATAAATTCTTTAAGCATATTAACAAAACTCAATATTGAATGGCAAACGTCGTAAATCATGAGCATTACAAATTGCAACATTCGTGGGAAGAAAAAACTGTTTTATATTATCACTTAAATATTCTTAAGCTTCTAACATAGCCACCAAATTTTAGTCTCCCTTCAAATATAATGCACATGAGTACCAAATAACATTGCTAAAACGTGTGTAAATTTTGCAAAATATTATCACTACTGAAAAGATACTCAAGTATATATCAAAGGCAACAGAGAGTAGATTGTGTGCTGTAAAATTTGTCCTTCCGGAAAAAAGAAGAAGAAAAAAAAAAATCCTTTAAATAACGTTTTAGAATTGGCCAACTGGTTAAAACAGAAAATAAGACAACACACTTATTAACTTTTGTTTCAAACTTTACAAAACTATTAAAAGTGATCAGAATATTTTAAAAGAATGAGTACATTGGAAATATATAATTATAAGTATCAATTTATTTATATTGAATATAATCAAGTTGGATAAAAATAAAAAATTACTATACGCGCCAGGTAGGGGTCGAACCTACGACTTTCTGCTTAGGAAACAGACGCTCTATCCACTGAGCTACAGGCGCAAGTTATGATAAGAAACTGGTTTTTATCATAATATAACAAAATTTACGTAATGAAGAGACTACAGATACAACTTATTTTTTATACGCCACATTACGTAATAATCCTCGTTTATTAAGTTTATACTTTTTATTTCATATATATATATATATTATTACGATGTATTTCATGTTTTTATATATTATTTAAAAAATAAAATGAAATAATAAAAAATAGTAGTTACTAAAATAATTATTATTTTTAAATTTTATTTTAATAATAGAAGGGTATATCTATAACATTATATAAAGGGGATAAAAAAAGCTTTGGTTTCCATTTTTCTTTAGTCTCTTTTACCCTTTAATAGATAACAAATCACCTCTTAAATTTGTAACTACTTTATTCAAAATTTATAAACCGTCAAACTGCCACTTCACTTCTTATTATAATTTTTATTCTATTCATTTCTCTCGTATCTCTCACTTTTCATCTCTATCACACCCTATTCTTTTTATCTCTGGTAAAATCTTCGTCTCTCATTTTCACTTTTTTCTATTACGTATTTTTGTTTTATTGACTTCGCCATATTTTCCACATCTCGCATTTTCCATCTCTCTCACACCCTATTCTTTTTTATCCTTGATACAGTCTTTGCCTCTCTTTTTCATGTTTTTCTACTAGGTGTTTTTGTTTTTTACAAAGTCAATAAAACAAACACACCTAGTAGAAAAACATGAAAAAGAGAGGCAAAGATTGTATCAAGGATAAAAAAGAATAGGGTGTGAGAGAGATGGAAAATGCGAGATGTGTAACACCCCAATTTTTATTATAAAGAGTATTTTTGTATTAATGGCATTTTCGTAATTTTTAATGGCATTCTCGTAATTTTGTTGAAGTTTTTGGGGTATTTTTGGTTTCTGGAACGGGCCGTTCCAAATGTGGAACGGGCCGTTCCAAATGATAAAATTGTGTATTTTTGGGATGTCCAGAACGGGCCCAGAACGGGCCGTTCTCCAAAGGAGAACGGGGCGTTCTCCTTGCAGAACGGGCCGTTCCAGAAGGAGAACGGGGCGTTCTCCTTGCAGAACGGGCCGTTCCAGAAGGAGAACGGGGCGTTCTCCTTGCAGAACGGGCCGTTCCAGAAGAAGAACGGGGCGTTCTGCTGGGTTTTGGAACGGGCCGTTCTGATTTCAGAACAGGCCGTTCCAGTTGAAAATTTTGCGTAGATTTGAAGGGTCCAGAACGGGCGTTCCACTTTTCGGAACGGCCGTTCCGGATAGGTCCGCGAAAATGCCTATAAAAAAGGCCCCTCCTCCCTCTCAAATCCTCACACCTCTCATCTTCTCTCCCTTCTCTCTTTTCTTTCTCTCTCTACTTCCTGCTGTTGATGGAAGGAGCTTAGGGGTGGAGGTTCTACCCTAGTTCCGGTCCCGATTTAAGGAGAGAGAAGAGAAAGTTCTGCCCGAATTTTGACTACCGTTTAAGGAAAAAGAAGAGGAGGTTCTGCTCAAGTTACTATTCATCCAGGTACGGGGGAAAAGGGGATTATTTATATGTAGAGTACATGAGGGAATTGGGTAGAGGAAGATTTTCTTAGGATTATGATTTTATAATTATTTTATTTGAAGAATCATTAGTTCTATTGAAATTATGTGTTGAGGTCTATAGATATGCCAAATTGTAGGAATAATGATCTGGGAAGAAAGAAGAAATCATAAATGTTGTGAACTAGAATTTGGAATAATTATGAGTTTCACTGTTATATTAAATTGATTATCTTATTGATTATTATAATTTATGAATATTATTGCTATATTACTCGTTAAGAATGGATGATCTTGATGTGAATTGCTTGAGGGGTGTGTAAACCCTCATTTTGTTGGGCTTATCTGTTGTGTATGTGATGTGTATGTGATGTGGAATTATGTACGTGATGTGAATTTGAGTTATGAAATGAGAAGTGGGGAATGTGATTGAGATGTGAATGAGATGTGATTATGGTACTGATGACCAGGGGTGAGCACGACCCTAAGCTGATGGGTAGCGTGACCTTGGCACAGTGTTATGTCAGGGGTGAGCACGGCCCTAGGCTACTAAAAAGGGTAGCGTGACCTTGGCACAGTGTTATGTCAGGGGTGAGCACGGCCCTAGGTTGAAAAAAAGGGTAGCGTGACCTTGACATAGTGAAATTTGTGTGGATTATGAATGAATTGTAATGTTCAAGTGGATTGTGATGGATTGATGTAATTGTGAATTGAGATGTGAATATGATGAATGGTTGATAAATTATGATACACACATATATATATATATATATATATAAATAAATGCTTATGAATATTTTATTAAATAATGAGTTATTATGAGATTATATTGTGATGTGTTTGTATGTACTTTGCATATAGATATTTTCTTTTCTCACCGTATAAACTGTGGATATTTTAGGAGAAGAAGATCCAGCTACGAGTGGCTTCTAGGATGCCAACAGTTAAAATTCTGGGAATGCTCTGATAATGTGACATCGGGGCAGAGGATTTCTAGGATGAAATATTTAGGTGTATTTGGCACTGTAATATTGTTTTGAAAACAATTTGTAAAACTTTTGTGTTTTATGTTTTATATCTCTATTAATGTGATTGTCGAATTTTTATGTGAACCCTTTTACCAACATAGAAAATTTAACCTTCTTAAATGTATTATAAATTTTTTTATATATGTGTTGGGGTAGTAAGGGTGTCACAAGATGTGGAAAATATGGCGAAGTCAATAAAACAAAAATACGTAATAGAAAAAAGTGAAAATGAGAGACGAAGATTTTACCAGAGATAAAAAGAATAGGGTGTGATAGAGATGGAAAGTGAGAGATACGGGAGAAATGAATAGAATAAAAATTATAATAAGAAGTGAAGTGGCGGTTTGACGGTTTATAAATTTTGAATAAAGTAGTTACAAATTTAAGAGGTGATTTGTTATCTATTAAAGGGTAAAAGAGACTAAAGAAAAATGGAAACCAAAGCTTTTTTTATCCCCTTTATATAATGTTATAGATTTATATTTTTGTTATATATTATTTTCTTTTTATGTAATTATTCAACTATCATATATATATATTTACAAATAGGTCAATCATCTCCTATAAATAATAGAGTAGTTAGATTATTTTCTCTCTCTTTCATATTATCTTCTTTATTTTCCTTACTATTATCTTTATTTTCATAACACATTATCAACATCTAAAATAAGTTATCTTAGCATCTAAATCACTATTAGTTTTACTGTTAAGAAATTGTTTTAATTAAAAATATTAATTATTTTAGAGTTATGTTAAATTTTAGGATAAAAATAATTTTACACTTAAAATTTTTCATTATTCACCCTCAAATACAAATATAGAGGTTCCAACAACTTTTTCTATTTAAACGACGAGTCTGCCAATATACTCTAACAAAATTTTATCACAAACTCAAAATAATTTTTTTTTCATCATCATTCCCAAGTCCATAAACATTTAATTTCATGCCTTTGTTGAAAACCTTGTAAGCTCTGAATTTCCAATATTTGGTCACACCCTTTCACTTCCGATGACTCTTGAAACTCTTAGTGTGCGAATTTTTCTAAACAATGTTTATTATTCTCCTTCTCCGAACATTAAGATATTGCATTTCAAAATCAAGAGACCCTTGCTTTCCTCCACAAAAGGTGAAACAAAACAGAGAAAAAAAAATAAAATAGAGCACTTCTGAAACTTATATACCTAGGTTTAAGAGTAAATAGTAAAAACTAAGTGTAAAATTAGTTTTCATCCTAAAATTTAACTTAACCTTAAAATAATTAATATTTTAAATTAAAAAACTCATATCGTTAAAACTAATAGTGATTTGAGTGATAAGATGACTTATTTTAAAAACAAAAATTAATATTATTTAAAAAAGATTAAAAATAAATAATATATAAATTTAGAGGACTAAAATCAAGAAGAATTTTTTTTTAGAAACTTAAACTGGAGTTAATTTTCAGAGAACAAAAAAATATATTTAACCCTATAAAATATTAGTTGAGACAAAAGACACAATAAAATAAATATATTGTTATATTAAAATTAATATAACATTAAATTTTAAAAAAATATCATAAAATATATTAATTTTATGTAATGGAGATATTATATTTATTTATAACTTAATCATTAATCAATAGATATTAATGTAGAAAGAATAATGATCATACATATAAAAATTATTCGTTCAGTGTTCACACAATACATGTGGTTAATCACATATATAAATATTATTTTTTGTTCTATTTATAAAAAATATAAGTATAATTTTGAATACATTAATTGATAATATCTATTTATATTTTTAATTTATTATGAGTTTATTAATAAGTCATTCACTTATTTTTTATAAATGTGTACACATTTATTAAGCTATTAATATTATAAGTTGTGTTGTTTGATAGAAAAGAAATTACTCCCTTTTATTATGAATATAAGTAAAAAAAAATCACGTTAATTAAAAAAGGTTATTTATATTATTTAATTTTATTAATCTTATATATATCTTTTTAAACTATCTTTTCTTGAAACTTAATATAAAAATAAGAAGAGAAATTGAAAATACAATCTTAAATAAATGAAAGAATATTTTGAGAATGACAACATTAAATAAAATAAAATTAATTAAAATTCAGTTATATTAAAAATAACAAACATTGGATTTTTTTTCTTATATTCAAAAATAGAGAAAACCTTAACTTGTGAGTAGTGATATTAAATATAATCATCGGTCTATCACTAACATTATCTAATTCTATGAATATTTAAAAAAAAAAGTCTCATACATTATTAATTAAAACTAACTAATTTAATATTATTTTCATTCATAAAGATTTATTTTTTATATTAAAAACAAAATAGTATTAAACATTTCAATAAACCCACACTTTTAATCATTTACTAGACAAGACATTTTAGTTATTATGTAACGCTATTAATCACATACTTTGATAAAATTTTGCTAATTTACTTTTAACCATTTGTAAAAGAAAGTTAATCACATTTACACAGGGACAGGTATAGGTTAACATTTATCAATTCCCCCAACCCACCTCACACACACAACATTTTTTATTTTACTTATGTTAAATAAAAAACTATCTCCATTATAAAAGAAAAAACAAACAAAAAAACAGGTGTTGTCTCTATAACATATACTTTTTTTCAATAAAATGAAAAAGAGAAAAATGGTATTACTTTTATCACTTCACCTTATTAATTTTTTTTTTTATATTCAGTACTAAATACACACATTAAAATTGAGTTGTGAGACAAATAGTCAATTACACAAATACATACATTGAAATCATGCATTTTATATAAAAATAATAATAATAATAATAATAATAATAATAACATAATATTTATTTTCTATGAAAATATTAAAGACTATTTTTTCTTGTTAAAGAATTTTTTTATAGATTTATCACTATTTACATATGTAGTTAATCATGTGTACATCATAAAAACTTCACAATATTATTATTAACTACCTATGATGTAATAACCTCATAATGTTATTAACCATTTTTAACTATATATCATGTTTGTATCAATGTTATCTCTTATCTTTTGTCATTATCACACTCGCAGAATATCTATAATATAAGAAAAGGTATTATCTTATTGTAACTATTAACTTTTATCTTTACAAATTTGACTTTAATCCCAAAAAAAAAAAGTTGCTTACTTTCAAGTTTTGTTTTAATTAATCCACAAAAAAAGTTATATTTTAATATTTCTAATTTAAAGATGCAACATCTCTTGTTCTATCAAAATTTAGATAATTCGGAATGGTATATAAGTAAAATAAATAAAAAATATATAATATAATATTTAAAATTTATCAACATTATAATATTTTTAATTTAATAAAAATTAGTTATTTTTAATTAAATTATATATATTTTTATGTTATAAATATTTGTATTTTGAAATATTTATATATAAAAAGACTCTTATTTGTCATTTTTGCCTAAACTCCAGAAAATGTCAAGACTGGCCTGGACTGAGGCTCATGGAAATACGACAAGTAGACTTCGTAGTATTGCTATCTGCCAGAAAGTAGAAGAGATAATTAATGGGAAGGTTGAAAAAAATCTTACTCATTGTTTGTGACTATAAGACAGAGAAAAAAAATAAATGAAAGAATATAGATTTTGCAAAAATATTAAATTTTTACTTTTAGATTGAGAAAATAAATATGAAAAAGAGGGAAAAAAGAATGGGACTCAAAGAAAGTTTTCCTCCCCTTTAAATTAATATGAAATGAGGAAGATGATTTCTTCTCCTTTTTTTTTAATATGTTTTATTGTTTTAGTTTCTTAAATGGTTTAATAGAATTAAAATAATAAAATATTTTAATGTTAAGAAAAAAATAATTGAGTGAAAAGTATGACTATTTAGGTTAAAACCTTTTTTTAATTAATATATAGAAATATTTTCATATAAGTTATTTATGTTTACTTATTCAAATAAGTGAAGTTAAATTCTCTGTTTATCTCTTTTTATATCTATCTATTTAAAAAAAATTACATTTTAATTTTCTATTTCTTTTTTTCTTCTTCTTCTTCTTTTTTCTCCATTTTCAATTATGACGTAAAGGAGCATTAGAGCAAGCACTAAAATTTGAGTCGAGATAGTCAAGTTTGGCACGAAGAGCCTTACTAGATTCTGGACAAGATGATCAATTTGAAATAGGAATTTGGATCGGTAGAGTGGACAAAAAGATACACTAAGATAGTAAAATAAATCCATTTTCACAGAATTCATAACCATGTGGAATTGTAATTTCACTCGCACACATATTTTATATAACAAAATAATATAATATAAGTTAAGATATACGGTTAATTCATAAATAAAATTATATAAATTTGATTGGTTTGAATCAAATTAATTCAAAAATTGAATTTGGAAGTCAATATAATATTGTTAGGATTTTTTTATAAAAAAATACATAAATTAAAAAAATTAATTTTAAAATTAATTAACCAAAAATAAATTTAACTCATAATTTAAAGATAAAAACATATTTAAACTTTTTTTTTTGTAAATTCAATATTTTAAGTTTTTTCACCTTTAATTTTTTAAGCTTATTTTGTTTCATTTTCTTTTTGTATTAGATAAATGTATATTTCAGATCATTTTTTATATGCTATACAAGCAATAAAATTTAAATCTAAAATTTTGCATAAGCTATTTAAACATAATATTAGTTATTTCCACTTTAAGTCTATTTATATCTGCATACAAGGTATTGATTGCTCCAATACTTAATGAGTCATTATAATTTTGTTATGAAAAAATGTCTTAATGAATAAAAGAGAGAATTGTGAATAGTATTGATTGTTTCTGTATGTCAAAAAATCTCATATCAATTACATATTTTTGTTTAAGTCATCATTGCATATTTTTGTTTTAATATGTCAAAAATTCTCATATCAATCGTCATGCAATAACATTATCAAATAATTCTTAATGAGTTTAAGTTAGTTTAAAAATCAAGAAAAAATAAAATATTTTGTGTATATACTAATGCGAGTTGACATAAGTAGTTAAGGTCTCATGTACAAGTTCAAATCCCATTGACATCACTTTCCCCATTTGGTGGGCAACTCTCCCTAAGGAGATCTCCTAGCTCATAAGAGCTAGTTGAGTAGTTAGAACTAGGTGGAATTGTTTGCGGTTTGAGTTTGGGTAGTAATCCTCTAAGTGGACCTTCAATGACAATCCTAACAAGTCATTAGCGCCTTGATCAGTAGTATTGGGAGTGTCTTCTTATTGTAACAACTTGGCTGGTTACTACACTTTTGGTACCGTTTAGCTACTACATAGTAGAAGAGCAAACAACAACAATAAACTTGGGATTTATCATGCAACTCATGACTAATATCATGTACACAATTATATGTAGGGAATAGACAACATAATAATAATTTTTGTACATATATACTATATACAAAATATACGACTAAGCGCAAAATAAACCTAAGCATCGATCACATCTATACTAGATTTGACTACATCGGAGTAGCCATCAACAAAACCTGGCCACCTCTAATGTGACTTGTCACTAGTTGCACAAGTCATCCTGTTTATCCTATCTTACTCTCATACTAAGTATGATCATTGTAATTCTAACCATAAGAAAAACATCAAGTAAGCTTGTGAAAAAAGTTCAACATATAATCAAAACTAAACAACTTTTAGTAATACAACCATATCAACACATAAATCACACCATCATGTCAAAATGTAACAATTCACAACATGACAACAAACTCAACACAATAACTTAATCAACTTCAACATATTCAACACAACAACACATTTATCACATTTAATGGGTTGTTATGCATATCAATTACAAAGATCTTTTACAACTCAGGGCAAGTAGTTTAAGTGGTTATGCCCTACTGAACCATAACGTGTGACTTATCTCAATCAGGTCAGCTAACAACTCAATTTGATTTCTCAAGTTTTCCACTTAAACTAGGAAGTCTAGTACTATTATCAAAGTAGAACAGTTTGGATATAAGTTTACCACGATATTAACTTGCATCAATAAGCCACTATCCTCCAAGTATTGCATCCCTCCAATACTAGGTTAGAGACTAAGTCTCCAACCCAATACTTAACTCAATTAGTCCTTTTATACATGTGTTTCTCAACCTTGCCCACTGTCGCCACCGGCCCGAAACGGGCTTTCGGCATTCGCGAAGGATGGTTGGACTCGTTTAATTGTTTAAAAATATGGATTGCTAGAATGACGTATTCTCAAACTGAGACCTTGTCAAACGAGCAATTTTATTAAATGATTCACCAATCCATATTAATCCCAAGCGGGACCCTCCATGGATTAGTGGTTTTCGCAAAAGGAGGGTTCTTTGGAGTCGCCACCAATGTTTTACTCAAAACATTGGAAAAAAGGATAAGGCAATCGATTCAAAAATCGACTTCGGCCATTACAACCAGAGTCGGGTAAGGGAGTCGGTTACGCGTGGGGAAGGTGTTAGCACCCCACAGCGCCCCTTTCGGGTTCCCTATGACAGATTATTTCTAAAATAACAGCGTAAAATTACTAAATTACCCCTATTTATTATAAGCGATTATAAATTAACTATCTACATGATGACAGTTAAATATACAAACAGAAAGCAGTAAAAGGAAGGATTTTAAGAAGAAAACTTTTGAAGCGTGCTTTTATATATTTCGTAAAACTGGGAAGCTTTTTGGCGTTCCCTCGCTCTACAAGCCCGCTCGCTCCCTCCTATAAAATTTTGACTACGGAAATCCGGAGGATTTCCCTTCGACTAGGTTCGAATCTCCAAGCTAAGTGCTCGGAATTCCAGAACTTCGTCGGATCGACTCCCAGAGAGATTTCTAGGGCAGAACACTGCTCAAAAACCCCAGAATACTCAAGGAGGGAGTCAAAACTGAGTGAAAAAGTGTGTATTGACGTCAAATGACGCCATATTTATAGGAAATAGGAGCAATACGGGCGCTGGGGTCAATACGGCCCGTATTGAGAATTTGTTCTTCAATATGGCCGTATTGAACTCAATACGGCCGTATTGAAGTTCACAAATCTTCAATACGGCCGTATTGAGTCCAGTACGGCCGTATTGAAGTTCAAAACTTCAATACAGGCCGTACTGGTCCCCAAGCAGCCCGTATTGGTCCCAATTCCTCCTATTTTCTATTTTTAGCTATCCTAAGACCTCTTAGACCTATAGAGAACCCTCCTTGGGCCTTCTGGGAGTCCTTCTGGCTGATCCTTCTTCAGTCTTCGAGAGTCTTCAAGCTTTATTTCCGACCCGGACAATTTTAGGGGTCTACAGCTGCCCCCCCCCTTTACTTGGTCAAACGGCCTTTTAGTTTACCGGTTGACAAGTAAAGGTGTTGACCCAATTGTCCGGGTGATGTGCCAACCTTCTGACTTGTAGCGTCTTCCGGTGGAAAATTGGTTGAGTAGCCTCTCCAGGTTAGCCTCGCTAAACGCCCTAGCTGGAAGCTGTGAGTACAACTTCACTCGCTGCCCGAGTCGGAAGTTGCGTACCTCCGTGTTTTCTGAACACTTTGGTACAGAGTTTGCCCTCTCCAGGGTGAGTACCGTCTCTCCAGATACAACTTTACTCGCCGCCCGAGCCGAAAGTTGCATACCTCCGTGCTTTCTGAACACTTTGGTACTGAGTTTGCCCTCTCCAGGGTGAGTACCGTCTCTCCAGATACAACTTTACTCGCCGCCCGAGCCGAAAGTTGCATACCTCCGTGCTTTCTGAACACTTTGGTACTGAGTTTGCCCTCTCCAGGGTGAGTACCGTCTCTCCAGATACAACTTTACTCGCCGCCCGAGCCGAAAGTTGCATACCTCCGTGCTTTCTGAACACTTTGGTACTGAGTTTGCCCTCTCCAGGGTGAGTACCGTCTCTCCAGATACAACTTTACTCGCCGCCCGAGCCGAAAGTTGCATACCTCCGTGCTTTCTGAACACTTCGGTACTGAGTTTGCCCTCTCCAGGGTAGCTTCACTAGACGCCCTAGCCGGAAGCTGTGAGTACTGTCTCTCCAGATACAACTTTACTCGCCGCCCGAGCCGAAAGTTGCATACCTCCGTGCTTTCTGAACACTTCGGTACTGAGTTTGCCCTCTCCAGGGTCTGCCTCCGTGTTTCTGATCACTTTGGCAAAGTGAGTTTGCCCTCTCCAGGGTCTGCCTCCGTGTTTCTGTTCACTTCGGCATGGCGAGTTTGCCCTCTCCAGGGTCTGCCTCCGTGTTTCTGATCACTTCGGCATGGCGAGTTTGCCCTCTCCAGGGATCTGTGATTGATTTGTCTCCACAGTCCACGATGCTGTTTCGACGGTTTGATTTTGATTTTGATGCCGCTGAGGGCTGGATAACGCAGGGATCCGTCTCGGGGATATGCAGTTACTCATAGGTTCTTGTGTCCCAACTTTGCATTGTATGGTTGGTGCCCATTGAGGAATTTCTGTTTCCTTGGGGTGTAGACACAAAGATGCTCTTTTTGAAATGAGCGATGCCTTATGTTTGGCTGACGTCCTGTCGACGTTGGTGGAGTATCCCGGTTATCCTTATTCGGGTGACTCTTTTTGACTTTTCTGGTTTTGTAGCCTCTGTGTAGGCTGTTATCCGCTAGGGATGTTGACATGTTGATTTTTTGACTGGCCTCTTCTGTTAGGCAGATAGTCTTGATGTTCGATGTTTTGGCGGGATGCCAAATTCCGCTTGGGGAATTTTATTAATCTTTTTGATTTTCTTCCCCTTTTGTGGGGATGCCTCTTGGATAGGCGATCATCCACTGGGGATTGATGTTGATTGGCCTCTTTTGTTAGGCAGATCATCTTGACGTTCATTTGTTAGGCTGAGAGCCAAATTCCACTTGGGGAATAGTTTATTGGTCTTCCTTTTGAAGAGATGCCTCTTTAGTAGGCGATTGGGGATTTGAAGTTTTTATTCATCCCAGAGTATTATTTAGAAAGCCTCTTCAGGCTTAGCTTCACTCATCGCTTTTGAGTTGGAAAACTATCCTCCATTGGGGAAGTTTAAAGTCCTTAGACATTTTTCTTGGATGATCAGGCCTCCTTTGGGGATTTCGCTGATCGCATTCTGATAGCTTTCACTGGGGAATTTGGCCCGTGAGTGTAAGCTTGAGATATCTCTGGGGAATCGAGCCTTTCTAGGCTCAACTATTCTGAAGGAAGAGTATTGTTTCTGCGAGCCTCTCCAGGCTCAATTATTCTGAGGGAGTATTCTTTCTGCGAGCCTCTCCAGGCTCAATTATTCTGAAGGAGTATTATTTCTGCGAGCCTCTCCAGGCTCAATTATTCTGAAGGGAGTATTCTTTCTGCGAGCCTCTCCAGGCTCAATTATTCTGAGGGAGTATTCTTTCTGCGAGCCTCTCCAGGCTCAGTTATTCTGAAGGGAGTATTCTTTCTGCGAGCCTCTCCAGGCTCGATTATTCTGAAGGAGTATTATTTCTGCGAGCCTCTCCAGGCTCAATTATTCTGAAGGGAGTATTCTTTCTACGAGCCTCTCCAGGCTCGATTATTCTGAAGGAGTATTATTTCTGCGAGCCTCTCCAGGCTCAATTATTCTGTCTGATCGGGAGAGTATTATTTAGGAAGCCTCTACAGGCTTAGCCTCACTCAATGCCTGAGTCGGAGAGCTACTTTCCACTGAGGAAGTCTGAAGTCCTTTGACTTGGATATATTACTTGGATGATCGTATTTCCTTTGGGAGATTTTGACGATCTTGCTTTGAAAGCTCTTGTTGGATATTGGCTTCATGAGCTGAGGTTCCCTTTGGGGAGTATTATTTCTGCGAGCCTCTCCAGGCTCGATTATTCTGTACAGTTGGGGGAGTATTATTTCTGCAAGCCTCTCCAGGCTTTAGTTATTCTGAGGAAGTATTATTTCTGCAAGCCTCTCCAGGCTCAGTTATTCTGTGCAATCTTTTTGTTGGATTTTCTATATCCTTGCTTTTTTCATTTTCGGCTTTTTCTGTATTTTGCCTTTTCTTCTGATTTGGCTTTTTTCTGTATTTTGCCTTTTTTATGTTTTTGGCTTTTGCTGTACAGAAATTAAAAGTGCTAAAGAAATTAAATTCAGTTATTATGAGAGAGTATTATTTCGGCAAGCCTCTCCAGGCTCAGTTATTTTGTAGGAGTATTATTTCGGCAAGCCTCTCCAGGCTCAATTATTCTGAGAGTATATATATATATTTTTTTTTTTTTTTTCGGCAAGCCTCTCCAGGCTCAGTTATTCTGAGAGTATTCTTTCGGCAAGCCTCTCCAGGCTCAGTTATTCTGAGAGTATTCTTTCGGCAAGCCTCTCCAGGCTCAGTTATTTTGAGAGTATTCTTTCGGCAAGCCTCTCCAGGCTCAGTTATTTTGTATGACGCTGTTGATTTTCTGAATCTTTGCATTTTGTTTGCTGCTGTCATACACAAGCAATTCTTCCTATTTTTTCTAATTTATGTAGTTGCCTCATGACGAGGTCTTTGAAAATTTCTTTATGGCCAATACGGCCGCATCCATTTCAGTATGCCCGTATTGAATTGAAAATTTGTTCATAACCCTAATTTTGGTACGGGCGTACTGAACATGATACAGGCGTATTGTTTTTTCTGAAGTTTATATATTTTTTGTTTTTTCAATAAACAGAGAATAAGTGATCTTCCAGTACACCTATCATCTGTATGCATGTATGCAGTATGATGCACCTAATTCTATTTGATTCTTTTTTCAAAAGAATTAACCGATGCGTTTTTGTGTTTGGATTTTGCCATTCCTCCAGACGGACTGTGCTCTGCCGATTTCTGTTACCGAGGAATGATGCGTATTATATTTGAGATTTGGTGTCATCAACCAAATGATCCTTCCCTTTCTTTAGAAGATGTGTCAACCCTCCTATTGACCACTATATCTCCATGTTTCCACTAGATTATTCAAAAATCGTTGGGACAAGAGAGAAAAGAAGGAAAGGGTATATTTTTCAAAAGTTTGTGTTTTAGAGGGGATTATTTTATTTTTTGAAAAATGGTTTTTTGTAAGAATGGCTGGCCATGGTAGGCTTATGTGTTTAGGCTTGTTCGATTAAACACTTATGAGTTTAAGCACATCTTTGTTATTAATGATTGTGTTTTGACAACTTGAATAGCTTTTCTTGAGCCCCTTGTTGAATTCAATTGATGGTACCATCATGGATTTATTTTGTTTTTTTTTCTTTTTTTTGACGGCCCTAACTTTTGCCTAAAACACCCATTCGTGATGTCTTAGCGGGCTTTTGTCTTTGTTCATTTTGTAACCCTAATTTTTGCCTAGGTCACCCTTTTATGGGATTCCTAGCGGGTCTTTTGCTCTTATTTTTGCGCAGTCCCCTTTTTGGGTTTCCTGCCAAGCTTATTATCTTTAGGATTTCTTTATCCATGATGGCACTTATTGAGGCCAAGAAAAGGTGCTCCAAGCTGTCATGCATATTTCCACATAAAAATGATGTGGGTTTATTGTTATCAAGATGATTTTAACCTCATTTATGCTTATTCAAACAGGGTTAAATAATGCGGTCTAGAATTTTATTGCAAGCGAGAAAAGAAGCAATAAGAAATAATGAAGAATGATTTTATTATAATCATGATGGAAACATGTGCCCTATCGAGGCTCGGGGGTCGGGCTGTCCCCGAGGAGTGATCTCTAATAGTCACTGAATTTACACATCCCTATTAGAAGGAAAAGGACATTTGATGACGACAGCTGGCCTTGACGTTTGTGAACCAGCCTTCCTAAAGATCTGGCTTAAAGAACGTCGAGAAGGATCTTGATTCCTCTTCGTTCTTTGATCTTTAACAGGGTTGTATCCTAACCCTTGTTTCCCCGGATTGTCCTTGATAATGGGTAGCTCCGGGATTCCTTGGGAGTCCTTGCCTAATTCTTGTCTTGGCAAGTATCCGTTCTTTGTGAGCGTATGAGCTACCTTCTTCATTTCTCGGGGAAACGTTTCAACATTGGCGATTTCCAATGCTTGGAAGGCGGTTTCTAAAGCTTCCTCTGCTGCATCCACATAAAGTATGTTGGATGGCTTGCTGATGAGTATGTCATCTTTAGCTTGTTTGGTCACCAGTTTGTCACCCACTATGAACTTGACTTTCTGGTGGAGCGTAGAGGGTACAACTTTTGCATTATGAATCCAAGGTCGGCCGAGGAGACAGCTGTATGCAGGAGTAATATCCATCACTTGGAATTCGACGTTGAAGATAGTGGGTCCAATTTGGATTGGAAAATTGATCTCTCCCACCACTTCTCTTTTAGAACCATCGAGGGCTCGAACGATCATGTTGCTCGGGCGCATTTGGACTCCCTTGATTGCCAATTGCTTGAGCGTTCTTTTTGGCATTACGTTCAAGGAAGATCCATTATCTACCAAGACTTTTAGCGATGCGATACTCCTTGCACTTTATAGAGATGTGCAAGGGCTTGTTGTGGTTTGATCCCTCGGCGGGGATTTCTTCATCGATGAAGGTGAGGTGATCATTAGCCTTGATGTGACTAACAATCCCCTCAAACTCGTCTTGGAGATAGTGTGCGACACGTATGCCTCGTTCAAGACTTTCAACAGATCTTGTCGATGCGGTTCGGAGCTTCGGATCAACGACGACAGCGTAATCTTTGCTGGCGTCTTATGAAGTTGATCCTCGATGGAGTACTCGCTCTATCGGATATACTTTAACAGCTCGTCTGTCTCCTCCTCAGATTCTTTTTCCTCGGTTTTCTTTTCTTCTTTTTCTTTATTCTTGGGGGCTTTATCATGAAGATCTTCGGGAGTGTAGATCCTGCCACTCCTAGTCATGCCCCCAAGTCCAGCGATGTTGGAGATATCGCTGTCGGCAGAAGAGTGGATGTCGTATATCCACGGCACAGCCTTATTTGATTTGCAAGGGAAAGGCCTTGGAACTGTGATCCTTAATGGTGTTGGACCTTCCCCTTTGTTTGTCTTGATTACCAACAACGGAGTTGATGTGCGCTCGCTTGGCGCGGTTGTTGGCTTACACTTAATAACAAATGGCGTGCGATCCATCTTGAACATACGCATCGATTATTTCTTTCTTTTTATTAATGTTTATTAATGAATTACTAGGAGAGATGTATGAATGACTCCTAGATCTCTCCATGATCTATATGCATGATATGAGATGATGAAGTTGAATATGCATGCATAGTGTTTATTCAACTAAGCATTATCATGTTTTTAGGATGTTCCTAAGATGATGCATGATATTGCTTGGTTTGGATAAATAACCCTTTTTCTTTTTTGGGTATTTTGTATTTTTTTTATATTTATTTTTTGGGTGAAAAGGGAAACTACCTATGTGAATGTGATGAAGGTAGATGTTAACACCATGTAATGGAAGATTCTTATTCCCATTTATTCTTATTTAAAAAAAAGGAATGTTGTATGTTTAAATAATGCAATGTATGCTCATACAATGTCACATAATCAATGCACAAACAATTCACTCATCCACGAACAGTCACGAGCGAATCACGAGGTAGGGGTCTCCTGCAGAAAAGTGCATATTCAAGGAGGATCTAACTGTTCTCACTTGGTCAAAGGCCCCCAAGGTGCCCCCATTATAGGGACCCAATTCCTCTCATCGTAGGTCGATGGAAAGTTCCAACGCACCGTCGGACTCAAGTTCATGGTTATCACCTTGAGTGATGTTTTCCGACAACGGTCTCGTAGGCTCCTATAGACCCATTCAACCGGCCGTACTAACATCCACTCCCTATGGATTACCACTCATGCCCCCGGGTATAGAGGGAACTGTTGTGTGCAAAGGTTTGTGTGCAATTTTTATTTCAAACAATTGCGGAAATTTAAACAAACAACAGTTATTTAAAGCCAAATATATAAAGCATGTTTTTATACAAGCAAAGGGGTAATAAAGTAATTTTAACTATTATTTGTTAAAAACAATCTGTCACTAAATGGGATTGACTCTCGAAGCTTCCCCAGCGGAGTCGCCATCTGTCGCCACCGGCCCGAAACGGGCTTTCGGCATTCGCGAAGGATGGTTGGACTCGTTTAATTGTTTAAAAATATGGATTGCTAGAATGACGTATTCTCAAACTGAGACCTTGTCAAACGAGCAATTTTATTAAATGATTCACCAATCCATATTAATCCCAAGCGGGACCCTCCATGGATTAGTGGTTTTCGCAAAAGGAGGGTTCTTTGGAGTCGCCACCAATGTTTTACTCAAAACATTGGAAAAAAGGATAAGGCAATCGATTCAAAAATCGACTTCGGCCATTACAACCAGAGTCGGGTAAGGGAGTCGGTTACGCGTGGGGAAGGTGTTAGCACCCCACAGCGCCCCTTTCGGGTTCCCTATGACAGATTATTTCTAAAATAACAGCGTAAAATTACTAAATTACCCCTATTTATTATAAGCGATTATAAATTAACTATCTACATGATGACAGTTAAATATACAAACAGAAAGCAGTAAAAGGAAGGATTTTAAGAAGAAAACCTTTGAAGCGTGCTTTTATATATTTCGTAAAACTGGGAAGCTTTTTGGCGTTCCCTCGCTCTACAAGCCCGCTCGCTCCCTCCTATAAAATTTTGACTACGGAAATCCGGAGGATTTCCCTTCGACTAGGTTCGAATCTCCAAGCTAAGTGCTCGGAATTCCAGAACTTCGTCGGATCGACTCCCAGAGAGATTTCTAGGGCAGAACACTGCTCAAAAACCCCAGAATACTCAAGGAGGGAGTCAAAACTGAGTGAAAAAGTGTGTATTGACGTCAAATGACGCCATATTTATAGGAAATAGGAGCAATACGGGCGCTGGGGTCAATACGGCCCGTATTGAGAATTTGTTCTTCAATACGGCCGTATTGAACTCAATACGGCCGTATTGAAGTTCACAAATCTTCAATACGGCCGTATTGAGTCCAGTACGGCCGTATTGAAGTTCAAAACTTCAATACAGGCCGTACTGGTCCCCAAGCAGCCCGTATTGGTCCCAATTCCTCCTATTTTCTATTTTTAGCTATCCTAAGACCTCTTAGACCTATAGAGAACCCTCCTTGGGCCTTCTGGGAGTCCTTCTGGCTGATCCTTCTTCAGTCTTCGAGAGTCTTCAAGCTTTATTTCCGACCCGGACAATTTTAGGGGTCTACACCCACACACAGATGTTGCATAAAATCTAAAGGAGACAACACACATCGTACCATTCAGCAATCAACTCACCTGAAGGTTTTCAACACTTGGGCTCTTAGAGCACCACATCTCATATCCACACAATGGGATATTTGGTTTTCGAAGTCATCACTTACTCTCCTCTAGTTTTTATATATCTTTAAATAGGACATGTATCTGTTGAGATTTCCGTTAAAACACTTTTGTTTAAATCTATAAATAAGTTAAATTCTATTAACGGTCTCAAACACGGCAAGTATACCGGCCGTTCAAGTAGTAAAAATATCGTATCCACAAGGATTAGAAGGTAATATAAGCATTTATTGACTATTCGTGACTAAAGAATCATTCCAAATTGTAGTTTGTCATGTGAATGTGGAATTAAGATCATGACTACTGGAAAATTAAACTATAAAAATATTTGTTGTGAGTGGAAGAGATAGAAATGATATTATGGTATTGTGAGGTTGTGGGGTCAGATTTCACCAAACGTTAAATTAATGAATCCTTAATCTCTTGTTAAATTCATTGCTTAGTCAACCCAATAGTTTACTCAAACCTAATCCCTTAGAGCAAAAGCCTAGGTGTGGATATTGAATATCAATCCCTTGAGTATCCAATATCTACACCCGTATTACGGGCTAGGGTTTAAGACTACTAATGGGCCAAGCTCTATTCCTAGATACATTTCCCACTAGGCATTTGTTTCAGAGCTAGTTTCAAAGGTTATTTTCCAATACCCATGGAACCTATATCATGCAAGGAGAATCAATCCAAGACAAGCATTAAGGATAGAAACAACACAACAATGAATGAACAACATATATATATATCATTGAAAACGTTAGGATTACACTAGAATTCGTTGGTTACATCTAACCCCACAAAAAATGGATAGAACCACTCAAAAGTGAGGGCAAAACAAAATAGATATGAAAGGGAAATGAAGAAACCGAAGGAAAGACCCACACACGAACAGCTCCAAGCTCCGGGAATCCCTTCCACAGCTCCTAAAACTCGTCCAATGTGTGAATGAGGGAGAAACCCTCAAAAATGGCTTCAAATACGAGCCTGGGAGGTCAGATTAGGGTTTCGCGCCCGGCGCCTAAGTCTTCGCGCCCGGCGCATCGTCTTTTGAGCACTTTCTGCCTCATTATAAGCCCGGCGCAATTACTTTTACGCTCGGCGCAGTGTCTTCCAGAGGCTTTCAAGCATTCTCTGCCTTAGAGCAAGCCCGGCGCAATTCTCTATTAAGCCCGGCGCAATTCGTTCCAGAGAGTATTGAGGTACTCTCTGCCTCGATCACGCCCGGCGTGGTGGAGTCTCGCGCCCGGCGCATGTATGACTTCTAGAAGTCCACTGCTCTGTTCTTCTCAAGCCCGGCGCGGCGTCATCTTGCGCCCGGCGCATCCACTCTGCTTTGCTCCTTGGCTCCTTATGTTTCCAATCCCAAAGATCTTCAATCCTCAAATCTCTAGCTCAATACCTGCACAAAAAATGAGGTGTATTAAGGTATTGTTAGCTAAAATGGGTTAGCTATATCTGCACAAAAGATGAATCAAAAAGGGAACAATTATCTTGCAATGGTGCTAAGAATGAGTAGAGTTGTACAATAATTCTCATTCAAAAAGAGGTATAATTGAGACTTAACAACTCCCCCAAACTTAGAACCTTGATTGTCCTCAAGCAAAAGGTAATTAATCTAGCAGATAACAAGCAATGCAAGTGTGTCAAGTTCTACATCCTAGTTCACTTGTATTTTCCTTTCGCAAGCATGAACCTCAGATGAACTTCAGTCACAATTGTTGCAATGGAACATGACAAGGTGCAAACAAAGGTTTCAAAAGAGATCAAAGAGCTGAGAAGAGTAATGACTATCTGTGTATACATCCTCACTAGGAAAGTGTTTCTCTCTATGCACACTAGTGTATTAGGGTGAGTGTTTCTCTCATATCTACTACTCACGCCACATGATTCAACTTTGCTCTTCGTTTCCAAATGAAACCAGTGGTAAAACAAATGCAGGCACTTATCACAAGGTCTTTATTAGGGCAATTCTGGGTCAAGAAGGGTCAAGCATTAGCAGTTTTATGGTTTTTCAAGGATTGAAGGTGCTATGGCTTAAGAGAGCAATTGGAATTTTTACAATGATATCCCTCTCCATACCCCAATACAACAATTTAGCACACATGCCCTTTCTCGGATCCAAGCCATTAGCCTTTATGAGATGCATATTTACACTTTTGCATCTTAATATTTTTGTTTTTTGTTTTGCTTTATCTTTTTTTATATATATATATATATTTTGAATGGCTGATCACATACTTCCTTTTTCCCCAAAATTTCCCATTTAACAACTCCCCCAAACTTATTTGATGTCATCAATTTGCTCTCTTAACCAAAGCAACGGTTATGGTTAATTTTTCATGGTTTGGGAGAAGTAGAAGGTGTGGTGTTTGGGCTTAGGAAAGTATGAGTCAAGTGAGAAGTGAAAATGGCTTTTTGGCTTAGGAGGTTAACAAAATAAGGAACAATATGAATGCCTTGATCACCTAAGTACACACATAAGTAAACCACCAGGGAAACTCAAGCAAAGTCTATCATGCAACATAAGCGTAGTTCACTCACTAGTGTTTAGGCTCAAACCTCACCCGGCTATGCATCCACAAATTATCAAACTCAGCTCAGTTCTATGATCAACATTGAAACCCGTATGCAATTGGTCATGAACTAAAGATCTAATGTGACTTGCAACTGTTTAAGGTACACATACCACCAAAATCAAGCAAACCACAATCCAGAATCAACCACAAGCAAAGCAAGTATCCACAATATTAAAACCCATGCTAAAGCAGAATATTAACAAAAAAAAAATTGGAACCAACTAGAGTAATCACCAACAGAAACTAAATATAATAACTAAAGCAGAGTTCTGAAACATGAATAGTACAACACTGAAATGGAAAGACTAAAACATAAATGACAAGAAAAACAATAAAAAGTAGCTAAGTCAAGCTCCTTCCGTATCCATCATGGGGCCTGGTCATCATCATGTCCGGGGTCAGCTCCACCCTCCTCAGCAGCAGCAGCAACACCAGCATCCTCGGCAGCTCCACCCCCCCCAAAGAAAGAGGCCTGGTCCCCAGGCCACCCCGTGTAAGAATGGTAATCAGCGGTGGTGGGGAATTGGTAATCAGGGGCAGAGTGCAGCGTGAAACTCCTGAATGCATCAAACATGAAGGTCTGTCCACGGTGGAGAGACTCCATTTGGCCCTCGTGCCTCTGCATAAAAGTATCGAGGCGGTCCTCCTGGCGCTGCATGAATGTGGTCATGCGACCCTCCAAGGCGTCAAAACGCTGATGGATAGTGAGGGGAGGGTCTGGGACAGCAGCATCATCCATAGGCACGTCCTCCTGGGGCCCAGCAGCATGAATAGGCTCGGGGGCAGGGACTGCTGGTGGAGCGCGGTCCTGGCAATAGGCAGAGATGTATCTGCTGTCAATGGCCCTGCCAGGACCCTCAAAAGGCGGTGAGTGGACATCCACACCGGCAAGCTGACACAACTAGGTGATGAGGGATGGATGTCCTAGTGCTGAGCCAGGTGCGAAGTTGGCACAGCCAGCGATCTCCATGCAAATAATGCCCCCCAGATCCACGGTCCTCTAAGTCATGATACAGTACATAAGCGTGGACCGGGTCCAGTACAGGTCAGAAACGTGGGAGCACGGGAGAATGTTAGCATGCACCAAAGCTGACCAAATTCTAACCACCAGTAGAAGATCCATGCGTTTCACGTGCAGAGGTTGCTGAGCTCGGTTCCTGTGGAACCCACGTCCTGGCATACATATGGCAGCCTCAACCACATCAGGATCCATAGTAGTGTGGCTGTAGTTGCCGTACTCATTCTGCTCATCGTCCCTCAGTGTAGTCCCCAAAAATTCATTGATCGTCCGAGCATCAAAGGGGACATGCACACCCCTGACATAGCTAGTGAATGGGGCAAGGCCCTCCTGTCTCAGAGCATTAGTGTAGAACTCTTTGACCACAGCTATGTTAGCCGGAAGTGGATAGGAACCGAGCTTTTCCCATCGGCGCCTGCGCAGTTCAGCTTGAAACTCGGGAGCCTCATTTGGCTCCAGCTCGACTCGCCTCTCCAGTATAAATTTCCGAGCACTAGTGACCTCGAAATGCTTCTCATTGCGTTCTGTCAGAAAGAGGTCGGAATAGGGTCGACTCGGCCGGCGCGAGGGCTGACCCGATTTCCCTGCACGGGGGCGCTTACTGGAGGAAGCCATCTACAGAAAATAAGCAAAAATTCCATGCAGACAATCATGAGCAGACAAAATACAATAATGACCAGTGCAACTCACTCCAAGAGAGCTAACCTTAGACTGAAACTAGAATTTAAAAAGGAACTAAAAACAACCAAAATATGGGTTTCAGAGGGGAATTGCGCCGGGCTTAGGACTTCATGCGCCTGGCGCAGAGAGTGTAGAAAACTCTCTGGAAGCAAGTGCGCCTGGCGCAAAACAGAATTGCGCCGGGCGCAGAGTAGAGGGGACTCTCTGAAACAAACAGCGCCGGGCGTAAAAATGAATTGTGTTGTGTGAACGTTTTTCAAAAATTGGCCCAGAACGGGCTGTTACAAGATCAGAACGGGCCGTTCTTCAGTTCGAAACGGGCCGTTCTGGAATTGGAATTGTTCGTTCCAAATTCCGAAACGGGCTGTTCTGGACATGGAACGGGCCGTTCCAAAATCCAAAACGGGCCGTTCTGGAATTTGAACGGGCCGTTTTGAAGCACCTCGCCTGGCGCGATTTCACCCCGGTTATCAGAACCCCATGAACCCAAAACAAGGAAAACGCAAAGGGAACAATCAATGTGAGCACCTACTTGAGTGATGCGTTCCTAGTGGGAAGAGGGAAAGTGAAGTGCACCCTTGAGAAGCAGATGCTTGGGGAGTGAATCAGAGGAGTGTAGAGAGAGTGGATTGAGAGAGAGTGAAGAGAATGGAAGAGAAAAGAGAGGGAAGGCGCGAGATATTGAGAGGAAAGTGTGAGGTTCGTTTGAAATGGAGGGAGGTTATTGGGCATCTGAACCGTCACGCCGGGCGCACTAAATTGTCGCGCCGGGCTTGGTATAAGTAGAATACCAAAGGTTGGCCTTATCTGGTATGATGCCGGGCGGTGCCGTTCTGCGCCCGGCGCAATTAGGGTTACTACGTGCCAAAATTTAATGCGCCGGGCATGGCAGATGGTAAGCCCGGCGCAATTAATGCTCAGACCTTCCAGTGGTGAATGCGCTACGCGTGCCGGGCCTGCCTACCCCCTGGAGAACCTAACTATTAATGCGCCCGGCACGCCAATAAATGCGCCGGGCTTGGTCGTTCCAGTGCCACAATGAAGTTTGGGCCGGGCGCAATTAGAGATTGCGCCCGGCGTGGGTGTTGGCAGAGACCAAATGACTTTGGTGCGCTGGGCGTGTCTATATCTCGCCCGGCGTGAAAAGTTCTATTTAAGCTTACACCTAGGCTTTTCCACTCTTTACACTCCTAACATATTCAACTCAAATCTATCCGCTCAAGCATGATTCACACTTAACACATAATATCAAACACAAACAACACAATACAACATACATATCATAGACTATGCACAATCATAAAACAAGTCACAAAAACGAATATAGTATATAATTAGAACACAAGCATACTAAAGGCTAAAACACAAGTGACTGGAAAGCATATAACAACACAGTTCAGAACTCTGGGTTGCCTCCCAGGAAGCGCTTGTTTACTGTCCCGAGCCTGACAAGAAGAGACCTCAAGGGTCTCTGAAAGAAAGGATACAGCAGAGTCTTTCGACTTCTCCACCCAAGTAGGGTTTCAACCGCTGTCCATTCACAACCCAGCTTCTTTGTGCCTCAGGATCTTCAATTTCTATGGCACCATAGGGTTTCACCTCCTTGACTCTGAAAGGGCCAGACCACTTTGATCTCAGTTTTCCAGGGAAGAGTTTGAGCCTAGAATTGAACAGAAGTACCGACTGGCCTGCCTTGAACTCTCTCTTCAGAATTTTCCTGTCATGATAGCTCTTGACTTTTTCCTTGTAAAGCTTGGATGATTCATAGGCTTGTAGCCTCAATTCATCAAGAGCATGCAGCTCCAACTTCCTTTTCTCACCAGTGCTGAGAGGGTCAAAATTCAGCAGCTTCAAAGCCCAATAAGCTTTGTGCTCCAGTTCTACAGGAAGGTGGCAAGCTTTTCCATACACCAACTGAAATGGAGTGAGACCAATTGGAGACTTGAAGGCGGTTCTATAAGCCCATAGAGCTTCATCAAGCTTTGTAGACCAGTCCTTCCTTGAAGCTGACACAGTCTTCTCCAGAATCCTCTTGATCTCTCTGTTAGAGACCTCAGCTTGCCCATTGGTTTGAGGGTGATAGGCGGTAGCAACCTTATGATGGACTCCATAATGTTCTAGAGCCCTTTCCAACTGAGCATTACAGAAGTGTGAACCTCCATCACTGATAAGTACCCTGGGGGTGCCAAATCTGCTGAATATGTGCTTCTTGAGGAACTTCACTACTGTTTTGCCATCCGCCTTGGGTGTAGCAATAGCTTCAACCCATTTTGAGACATAGTCCACTGCCACAAGAATATATTCATTTGTGAAGGAAGAAGGCAGTGGGCCAACAAAATCTATGCCCCAACAATCAAACACCTCAACCTCCTGCATATTTTGTAAGGGCATCTCATGCTTTCTTGTGATTCCTCCGGCCCTCTGACAACTGTCACATTGTTTGGCATGACTGTGGGCATCTTTGAAGAGTGTCGGCCAGTAAAATCCAGCTTGAAGCACTTTGGCAGCTGTTCTTTCTCCATTGAAGTGCCCTCCATAAGGAGAGTTGTGACAGTGCCACAAAATACTCTTGGCCTCCTCTCTTGAGACGCACCTCCTCAATAAGCCGTCTGAACCACTCTTGAACAAGTGAGGGTCATCCCATACATAGTAGGTAGCATCACGGAGGAACTTCTTCTTTTGGTGCCATGTGAAATCTTCAGGAATAACGCCAGCTGCCTTGAAGTTTGCTAAATCCGCAAACCAAGGCCGCTCTTGCACCCTGAACAATTTTTCATCAGGGAACTCCTCCAAGATCTCTTTCTCCTTTAGGGTCACCTCATCATTTATAAGCCTTGAGAGGTGGTCAGCAACCAGATTCTCTTTGCCACTCTTATCTTTTATCTCCAGATCAAACTCTTGAAGCAGAAGAATCCACCTTATGAGTCTTGGTTTGGAATCCGGCTTGGTGAGTAAGTACTTAATGGCTGCATGATCTGTGAACACAACCACTTTGGAACCAATCAAATAGGACCGAAATTTTTCCAATGCAAACACTATGGCTAACAACTCTTTTTCAGTGGTGGCATAATTAATTTGTGCCTCATTTAAAACTTTGCTAGCATAGTGAATAGCATGAAAAAGTTTAGTCCTCCTTTGGCCTAAGACTGCCCCAACCGCATAATCACTAGCATCACACATGAGTTCAAAATCTAGTGTCCAATCTGGTACAGTGATTATGGGTGCAGAGGTGAGTCTAGCTTTTAAAGTTTCAAAAGCTTTCATACAAGAATCATTGAAGCAAAAAGGAGTGTCTTTGTTTAGGAGATTGCTTAGGGGTCTGGCTATCATTGAAAAATCTTTTATAAATCGTTTGTAAAAGCCAGCATGCCCTAAGAAACTCCTAATACCTTTGACATTGATGGGTGGAGGGAGTTTTTCTATTACCTCCACTTTGGCTGGGTCAACTTCAATGCCCTTGTGAGAGATCTTGTGCCCTAATACTATCCCCTCGGTCACCATGAAATGGCCTTTTTCCCAGTTGAGGATAAGGTTGGTCTCCAAGCATCTTCTAAGCACCACTTCAAGATTGGTTAGGCACTCGTCAAATGAAGACCCGAACACGGAGAAATCATCCATGAAGACCTCAATGCTCTTCTCCACCAAGTCGGAGAATATAGCTAGCATGCATCGTTGAAATGTTGCAGGAGCATTGCACAGTCCAAATGGCATCTTCCGATACGCAAAGAAACCAAAAGGACAAGTGAAAGCGATCTTCTCCTGATCTTCCGGATCCACCACAATCTGGTTGTAGCCTGAATACCCATCAAGAAAGCAATAATAAGCTTGGCCAGCTAATCTCTCAAGCATCTGATCCATGAATGGGAGTGGAAAATGATCCTTTCTGGTAGCCTTGTTGAGCTTCCGATAATCAATACACATTCTCCACCCCGTGACCGTTCTAGAAGGAATTAGCTCATTCTTCTCATTCCGAGTCACCGTCATGCCACCCTTCTTTGGAACCACTTGCACAGGACTCACCCATGCACTATCAGAAATGGGGTAGATCATGCCGGCATCCAACAGCTTCATCACTTTCTTCTTCACCTTGGGAATTAGATGAACCGGCACAAAAACCATTAAGGTGGTCACCTCCACAAAAATCACATGCCAATACTTGTTGCATAGGAGGATTATTAGCGTGCATAGCTTGAAATTGTTGAGGAAGCTTGGCCATTTGTTGGTTCAAGGCTTCAATTTGTTGGGAAAGTATCTTGTTTTGAGCTAACACCGCATCTTGGGTACTCAGCTCCAAAACTCCTCTCTTGTGTGAAGAGCTTCTACCATGCTGGCTCTTAAAGTCTGTGGAAGCCATGGACTCAATGATTGTGATAGCCTCTTCAGCAGTTCTGAACATGACTGACCCTCCAAAAGAAGCATCCAATATCATCTTGGTTTGAGGTTGCAAACCATTGCAGAAGGTTTGCACTTGATGTTCTACCTCAAAACCAAGGTTGGGGCACCTCCTCAACAGTGATTTGTATCTCTCCCATGCTTCACATAGTGGCTCATCCGCACCTTGAGCAAAAGTAGCAATAGCAGTTCTGGCCTCAGTGTTCTTGGACGGGGGAAAGAATCTGGCTAAGAATTTAGTTTCCACATCCCTCCACGTGGCTAGGCTTTGGTTTGGCTGAGAATGAAGCCAAGCCTTAGCCTTCCCATTTAGAGAAAATGGAAACAACCTCATGAATAGCGCCTCTTCATCAGCCCTAGAAACTCCAACTGAACCGCACAACTCATAAAAAGTGTAGAGATGAGTATGTGGGTCCTCATGGTCCAGGCCAGAAAATTGGTGAGAGCTGATAAGTTGTAGGAGTGCAGGCTTCATCTCTGCTAGTCTGTCATTCCTGGTAGGCCTCACAATGCTAGAGAATTCCCTCGGGCTAGTGTAGGTGAAAGCATCACCTATAGTGCGCCTCCGGTTATGATTGTCACCTTCACCTTCCATGTTGAACTCAGGAATGTCAAAGACAAGAACTTCAGGGATCTGATTGGTTGGTTGGCTGACTGGGTTTGCTCTAGTCCTCCTTCTCCTCCTGTTGCTGTTATTCCTCCTTGCAGTGCGTTCAATCTCAGGATCGTTCAACAATGGCTCAGAAGAAGCAGTACCTCTGGTTCGGATAGTACCTTGCATACAAGAGAAAACAACAGACTAGAGTGCACAAGTCAGCCCAAAGAATTCATTTGCTAAAATCAAAATTAACAATAAAAGTAAAGGAACAAGTCACAAATAGCTATAAATACTAAATTGTCCTTCCAATCCCCGGCAACGACGCCAAAAACTTGTTGAGATTTCCGTTAAAACACTTTTGTTTAAATCTAGAAATCAGTTAAATTCTATTAACGGTCTCAAACACGGCAAGTATACCGGCCGTTCAAGTAGTAAAAATATCGTATCCACAGGGATTAGAAGGTAATATAAGCATTTATTGACTATTCGTGACTAAAGAATCATTCCAAATTGTAGTTTGTCATGTGAATGTGGAATTAAGATCATGACTACTGGAAAATTAAACTATAAAAATATTTGTTGTGAGTGGAAGAGATAGAAATGATATTATGGTATTGTGAGGTTGTGGGGTCAGATTTCACCAAACGTTAAATTAATGAATCCTTAATCTCTTGTTAAATTCATTGCTTAGTCAACCCAATAGTTTACTCAAACTTAATCCCTTAGAGCAAGAGCCTAGGTGTGGATATTGAATATCAATCCCTTGAGTATCCAATATCTACACCCGCATTACGGGCTAGGGTTTAAGACTACTAATGGGCCAAGCTCTATTCCTAGATACATTTCCCACTAGGCATTTGTTTCAGAGCTAGTTTCAAAGGTTATTTTCCAATACCCATGGAACCTATATCATGCAAGGAGAATCAATCCAAGACAAGCATTAAGGATAGAAACAACACAACAATGAATGAACAACATATATATATATATATATATATATATATATATATATATATATATATATATATATATATATATATATATATATCATTGAAAACGTTAGGATTACACTAGAATTCGTTGGTTACATCTAACCCCACAAAAAATGGATAGAACCACTCAAAAGTGAGGGCAAAACAAAATAGAGATGAAAGGGAAATAAAGAAACCGAAGGAAAGACCCACACACGAACAGCTCCAAGCTCCGGGAATCCCTTCCACAGCTCCTAAAACTCGTCCAATGTGTGAATGAGGGAGAAACCCTCGAAAATGGCTTCAAATACGAGCCTGGGAGGTCAGATTAGGGTTTCGCGCCCGGCGCCTAAGTCTTCGCGCCCGGCGCATCGTCTTCTGAGCACTTTCTGCCTCATTATAAGCCCGGCGCAATTACTTTTACGCCCGGCGCAGTGTCTTCCAGAGGCTTTCAAGCATTCTCTACCTTAGAGCAAGCCCGGCGCAATTCTCTATTAAGCCCGGCGCAATTCGTTCCAGAGAGTATTGAGGTACTCTCTGCCTCGATCACGCCCGGCGTGGTGGAGTCTCGCGCCCGGCGCATGTATGACTTCCAGAAGTCCACTGCTCTGTTCTTCTCAAGCCCGGCGCGGCGTCATCTTGCGCCCGGCGCATCCACTCTGCTCTGCTCCTTGGCTCCTTATGTTTCCAATCCCAAAGATCTTCAATCCTCAAATCTCTAGCTCAATACCTGCACAAAAAATGAGGTGTATTAAGGTATTGTTAGCTAAAATGGGTTAGCTATATCTGCACAAAAGATGAATCAAAAAGGGAACAATTATCTTGCAATGGTGCTAAGAATGAGTAGAGTTGTACAATAATTCTCATTCAAAAAGAGGTATAATTGAGACTTAACAGTATCTCAACCACATGCCTTATAACTTAACAAGGTAACAACTATAATCAACTCAACACATGCAACTTTACAACTCAATCATCTATCAACTTTTTCATCATCATTCAATTAACAAAGCAATTTACATGACAACTTTTCAACATGCAACTCATGCCCAACGTTGCTCACTAGGCACTCGACGCCATTAAGACAAAGAGCTCTTTGTGTCGCTCATGCCTAGTGCAAAACCACTCGAGCTCGGTGTGAATGAGGTAGAGAGTATCCCACACTCTCACATCTAGCGTGACAACACCCACATTCAACCCTAATCAAGTAAAGGGCTCTCTGCCTGACTCACACCCAACACAACACACACTAGCGCCTAACGAAAACCCAAGTAGAGATGAGTTTCTCCTTATGTCTGATGTCGTTCAACCCATGCTCGGTGTGATTTCAACCCGAGATGATTCTCTCTCCTCACACTAGACACCACCAATCCTACGCCTAGTGTGAGTGAGACAAAGACCCCTTTTTAAAGTCACGCTCGACACCTTGAAGGTGCAACTAATTCGATATTAGATTTTGCACTTGTGTTGAACCCAATTTCAACCATTCCACCTGAAATTTAGCAAGAACCAAATGTACAATCCAATATATATATAATACATACCACATAGTAATCACCAAAACAGCCTAAAACAACACATGCAACCATCCCAACATCTAGATTCAACCAATCAACCCACGAATACCATTTAATGTTACTCCTTCATAACAAATTTAAATTCATAATCTTCACCAGTTCAAACATGAAATTGATGAATTAAAACCCTAAAAACAAGCATTCAACATCAATTATTTTAAACCACAAAACTTCCCTTATCTCTTAAAGAACCAATCTATAAGATAAAGAAGAGAAGGAAACTTCGTATGAATCCGAGGTGGGATTCTAGCTCCACAAGCTTTGATCTCCACAAGCTTGGATCAACTACAAGAAGGAAATGGAGGAGAGTTCTCAGAAAGAAGAAGAGGACGGATTCTTGGGTTCTTCAAAGAAAACTCTCACTAGCCTCTCTCTAGGTTTTCTAAAACTGAAACTTATGAGGTTCTAGTTTTAAGAAAACCTTAAGTACTCTTCCCAAGCTGACCCAACTTAACTCAACTCAACACTCCGAAAACATTCACAGAATTGAAATAAACAACTCAAAACAATAATGTTACACTTATTCTACCATTTTAGTAGCAAAAAAATATCTCATTTTAGTTGCACATTAATTGTTATCATATTGCCCAAGATAATATTAATTATTATCAATTACTTATATAATATAATTAGTATTTTATCAACTAATGGGGTCTAAATTTATTGAGCAAAATGCATAAAATTTATATATCATTTCATACTAAATTTCATTCTCATTCAGATAAAAAAAAGTCTATATTTATTCCATTTGAATTTATAAAAATTGACAAACACAACTTTTTCAAAACATAAATGCCATTGTTGGCCAATTTCTACATCAAGTTCAACATATATATTTAGTGTTACCTAAAAGTCGGTTTCCATTTTGACAAGCTAATAAAAAATGGTGTGTATTTCAAAAGCCAAACCTATCCACACCAGACACACAGTCACCATTTATGTTATTTTACCTGCATATTCAGACAGATGTTGTCTCACTTAAAATAAAAGCCAAGGCTCGGAAAATGACAGCTTTCTTTGCTGAGTTGACGCTGACTCTCAATTTAATTATATCTAAAACACTTTAAAGAACATATAATCCAAAATAACAATCATATTAAGCTAAAATACTTTCCATTACATTGATTCCAGTAACACTTGAATTTAAAAAGCAAAAGAAAAAAGATATCTGATACATGTAAATTATAAAGATATCATCACATGTCAATGCCATACACTGCACAACTAATTATGTAAACCAAGCGTACAAGCCAATAAATGCGATTGCATAGTAGATAACAAATTTTAAGGGAAAGGGACAATAGGAGAAGATAGCAACATACAAGTGAATGTGCGTAATGATGAGATACAAAATGGGTACTGTGTTAAGTCCCCATCCGTTGAAAACACTAAACATGTGAAGGAAATCAAACAAAAGAGCAATAACCACGTTTCTGTTTATAACCCACAAACACAGCACAACACACCGCACTATTTCTGCTTACTTAATAACACTCGCTCCTCTTCATTCAAATTCAAACAAACAAGGCACATGAAACAACTTGTGTCAGTGTCATATTTACCTGCACTTGTCACAAATGGCCAAAACCAAAACATTTGTGCTTTTACCTCTCTCTGTTTTGATCCTTGCTCTGGCTACAAACCCTGTTAAATCTGAGCAACAAGAGCTATTCTTCAACGGGTTTGGTGACGGTTCCGCAAACATAACCTTAAACGGAGGAGCAGTGATTGAACACAAGGGCTTACTCCGGTTGACAAACGAGACTCGGAGAGTAATCGGGCACGCGTTTTATCCAACCCCAATTCAGTTCAAGCCCAAAAACTCCTCCGAAGCTTTCTCCTTCTCCACCGCTTTCGCGTTTGCGATCGTCCCTCAGTACCCGAAACTCGGTGGCCACGGCTTCGCCTTCACCATTTCGCGCTCCACATCGCTCGCGGACGCGTACCCCAGCCAGTACCTGGGCCTCCTCAACCCAAGCGATGTGGGGAACTTCTCAAACCACCTTTTCGCAGTGGAATTCGACACCGTCCAAGACTTCGAGTTCGGGGACATCAACGACAACCACGTCGGCATCAACCTCAACAACATGGTCTCCAACAAATCCGTGGAAGCGGCGTTTTACCCCAACAACGGCTCCACCAACAAGCAAAGCCTCAATTTGAAGAGTGGTGAAGTAACTCAAGCATGGGTCGATTACGATTCATCAAAACACCAATTGGAAGTTAGACTCTCCCCAACTTCCTCCAAACCCACTTCACCAATCTTGTCATACAAAGTAGACCTCTCACCGATTCTCCAAGATTCCATGTACGTGGGGTTCTCTTCTTCAACAGGGTTACTCGCTAGCTCCCACTATATCTTAGGTTGGAGCTTCAAAATAAACGGAGAGGCCAAGAGTCTCTCCTTAAAAAACCTCCCTTCACTAAATTCATCAAGCAAAACTCAAAAGCCCTTAATCTTAGGACTCACACTTTCTCTCTCCGCTTTGGTTCTAACACTCGCTGCGTTGTACCTCTTCAGAAAGATGAGAAACTCGGAAGTGATCGAAGCTTGGGAAATGGATATTGGTCCACACAGATTCCCATACAAAGAGCTAGACAAAGCGACGAAAGGGTTCAAGGACAAGAACCTGCTCGGGTTCGGTGGGTTCGGGCGTGTGTACAAAGGGGTGCTCCCGAAGTCCCACATCGAAGTCGCGGTGAAGCGAGTATCGCACGAGTCGACACAAGGCATGCAAGAGTTCGTGTCGGAGATTTCAACCATAGGAAGGCTTCGACATAGGAACCTAGTACAGTTACTGGGTTGGTGTCGGAAGCAAAACGAACTTTTACTAGTGTACGATTTCATGCGAAACGGAAGCTTAGACAAGTACCTATTCGATGAACCGAGGGTGATTTTAACGTGGGAGCAGAGGTTTAGGATAATAAAAGGCGTGGCTTGGGGGTTGGTTTACTTGCACGAGGAGTGGGAGCAAACGGTGATTCACAGAGACGTTAAAGCAGGGAACGTATTGTTGGACGGAGAAATGAACGGAAGGTTGGGGGATTTTGGGTTGGCGAAGCTTTACGAGCACGGTTCCAACCCTAGCACGACCAGGGTGGTGGGGACGTTGGGTTACCTTGCGCCGGAGCTCACGCGGACGGGGAAGCCCACGGCGAGTTCCGACGTGTTTGCGTTCGGGGCGCTCATGCTGGAGGTGGCGTGCGGGCGGAGGCCGATTGAGGCCAAGGCGTTGCCGGAGGAGCTCGTGCTGGTGGAGTGGGTGTGGGAGCGGTGGCGCGTGGGGGCGGCGCTGGCGGTGGTGGATTCGCGCCTGGGAGGGGTGTTTGATGAGGTGGAGGCTCTGCTGGTGCTAAGGCTGGGGTTGCTGTGTTCCGTGGAGGCGCCGGAGAAGAGGCCGAGCATGCGGCAGGTGGTGAGGTACCTGGAGGGGGAGGTGGCGCCGCCTCCGGTGGTGGTGGAGGGGAAGAGAGGCGGTGGGGAATTGGCGCATTCGTATTCCTTTTGCGACAGGGCGAATACGTGGTCGTCGGCGGGTGATGACGTGTCCTCTTTATCGCTTTCCGGTGGCCGGTAGGGTAGTTAGGGGGACACATACATACAAAAAGTGTCATTCAAATGTTGCACTATATTAGATTAGATTAGATTCTCTTCTCTTTACCTGTCCCTACCCAATTTTTCTCTGGTAATTTTTTCTTTTGGTGGGGATTGTATCCCCTAATATATTGTTGAATTATTAGGTTTTGATTTTTCAATGTTTAATTAAATTTATTTGTTTAATTAAAAGTAATTAAAGTCTTTAATTTTCTTATATGTAATCTCTATTTCACCTATACAGAGATATTTTTAACTGTCAAATATATTATTATTAAAATAAATAAATTACTGAGATTAAATGTATTTATATTAAAAAAAAAAGTTCACAATTAATAGTTTGATTCACGATGGTTACAAAACACGCACTACATAAACTCTTTAATAACGTCCACGTTAATCCCACTCCTAAAGAAGCGGAAAATCAGGACACATGAGCTTGTAGATTTGGGATCATCTATTACAGTAATTCATTAGACAAATCCCGGGCAAAAATGAAAAGTTGAAGGTTCGATTAGCCCCTTCCCTTCCTTCCTTTTCATTTATTTTCAGTTTGCAAGAGCTGTACACACTACTAGTAGTGCAAGATATGCAGCATGACTATTAACTATAGAACACGTAACTGTACAAGAGCATTGCAATAATGCCGGTTCATATATCTAACAATAAATAGAATGCCCCCTCTTTTCCACCTCATCAGTTTCCCTCCATTTATTTCCAAGATCAACTTCTGCCAACAAGCACTTGGGAAACAATTGAAACATGTGGATATTACACTTTTTCCTGCATTAGGCAATAATGTAGAAAGCTATCAGCACAGATTCCACGAACAAAAGCATGATTCTACTGATCATTCGCTAAGGTTCACCAACTTGTCTCCAGTGTTTTCATCCTCACTATCTTTCCCATCACTGAAAATCTCATCATCATCAAACCCTATAATCAGCGGAAAACATGTTAGTTAATAACATTTTCTACCGCACAGTTTCCATATCCTTTATAAGTACATGCAGTTTACCTTCACCCAGTTCTTCAGTTTCATCATTTAAAGGCCTTAAAAGCATTGTGTTAACAGAAGATGGATCCAGTGCCATCCAATCTGAGTTCCCGTACTCGTCTAAATATAAATCCCTTGGTCTGATCCATTCATCAACGCTGCTAATGCTGTCAAATGATAGGGGATCACTAGAATCTGGTTCTTTACTCATAAACCTGAAAGAAAGAAAAACCAAACAATACATTATAATTCCCTTCAACTGGCAACTGCATTAAAACAATTTAAATATACAACAATTCAAGCTCACATTTGTCTTAATCGCAAGTTGCAGTGAACAAAAACAAGATCAGTAAGATGTTGGCGCTCTATATAATTCCTTGTGTTGACTGTTTGCTCAAAAGGAATCTGGTTTCTCTTGCAGGACATCATACTAGATGTTTGGCTGAGAATACGAATTGCTAACCGCGATAAATTAGGGCAACCTCCTCCATATGTTGACCACCATTCAGCTGAAAAAAAATAATATGCAAGTGACGAGGCAGTTTAAAAAGAAGTCATGAGAGAAAGTAAGAAGGGAAAAACTCAAATGGATGTCTTGTGTGATACAAATTTAAATTCTCATGCACAAAAGTCACACATAGAACCCAACTGTTGTTTGTGTAAATCCAGACAGGTTATAACCCATCGGTGCAGGATTTGAAAAGAACTATGCTGACAGTGATTAAAGTTATTTGTGCAGAGCATTCAAAGAAAATTTCAACTTCAACTTCTATAGCATTGTTCATCATGTCAAAGCGTAAAGCCTTGACACAAGTGAATTTTTGTCCTCTTTCAGCTTATCAGTTTTGACATCAACACTCCCATACTATAACTATTTTTATACGTACTATGTATTGATTCTAATTTATTTTTTCAATGAAGTTACTTAATATTGGGAAGTTAAATCACAAAATAGCAATTGAATATACTAATGTTATCTAGGAGAATGGGTCATTGGCCTCTTACAAGGAAGCAAATTATCTCTAGCTCTGACTGCCATCTTTCTCCCAAAGTCTCCTGCAGCAGACTTGTATAAATTTATCTCTTTGATAATTTTATCTTGGACTCTTGTATCAGGTATCAATCTCTCTATGCAGTCAAACATCCCTGAGACAATCTGACCATGTATATCTCCTTGAATACTATAGAAGAACTTTGGATTAAGGTAGAATCCAGCAGAATGAAGAGGATGATGCCACAGCCTTTCCCATCTATGATGTATAATATTCCAGTACACCATATATTCCTCCCTCTTACCAAGAGCTTTTTTAATTGCTTCTTTTGCCCGGTACATTCCAGCATAAACGTATCCCATTGCAGGTCTCATCTCACTACCAGCTATTCTCAGAATCTTTAAGAGAGGAACCGTTAGACGAACAATCATGTCACACGAGGACCAAAATGTTTGATTGCTTAGGCAATCCAACATTTCAAGACCTGCTGTTTTCTTTGAGTATGGGCTATCCGCCCACTCCTGAGAAGTGACCAACGCCTGTAAATTGTGTTTAAGATCAACCATCCGCTTCAATGAGGTAAAGTTTGTAGCAAAGCGTGAGAAAGAAGGATCCACAATATCATTCCCTAAGGTATACCTTTTAACCATATTCAAAATTGCACCGTAATTGTACACAAATCTTGTTATAGATTTAGCTTGTTCGATCACTGCACTAATCCACTCAAGATTTCCGAAATCTTCGAGTATTGAATCAATGCAATAAGCTACAGAAGGGCTCCAATAGAGGGTAGGAAAAGTATCACTCAGCCGTCTACCGGCAATAGCATATTGTTCTTCACCAGACGTGATCACTTGCAGCACTTGCCCAACTCCAACTTCTTCTACTACTTGTTTTATCAAGTCATATAGAAAATCTGCAGAAGCTGAATTCTCAGTAGCATCAAAGGACTTCAAAAAGACTATGCCTTCAGGACAATATGCCAAAAAGCTTATCAGTATTCTACCGGTTTCTGTTGTCCATTGGTCAACCAAAATGGAACAGCCAGTCCTTCCCCAAGTCATCTTGCATCTATCTATATCATTCTTCACTTCCTCCACAGAATTCTTCAGGATCCAACCCCGAAGTTCATGATGCGAGGGCCGTTCAAAACCCACCCCCCTTGAAGCAATTGCATCAACCATTTCATGAAAATAGACTGAGTTCACGGCATCAAAAGGTGCACCAATATCATACAAAAACCGGCCTATTGCCATATGAATGTGGTTGTCCATCTTTTTGGGAAACAATGCACTCTTCTCCAAAGCAACAACACCCTCAGAGTTTGCATAAACTGCTGCAGGATTCTTGCTGGCTCTCATTTTCTTCCTCCTTTCTATACCTCTACTCATTCCTTCACCAGGATTCAGTGCCAGACTAGAACTGTGCTCAATTCCAATAGCCTGGATCCCCTCATTCATATCCACCTGATTGGGAACTGAGTTGACAACAGTGGTCAAAGGGTTAACACTCATAATCTCCTCCTCAATTTTCTGCTTCCTCCTCTTTTTGACCACAACCCCATCCAAACTCTGCTGCATGTGAAGCCTCACATCAGAGGGGACACGGCTACAAGTGGATGCATTCCCTTTCTGACAAGCAAGGTGTTCCTTAATCCTATGAATCCCGCCACCCTTAAACATCTTCAGACAATATATGCACTTTAGCTGCACCTTATCCCCATTCTTAAACATCTGAACATGTTTCCATGCCGGGTCATGCTTTTGGGATGTAATTGGCACTGGTTCCAGATTTGAGCCCATTTTTTCCCTATAATCACACCAACCACTACCACTGCGGAGATTAATAACAATAACATAACAGCCATGTTAGTGTGAGGGCAACAAAAGCAATCACTTTCTCGTGACCCAAATCTGTATTCAGTTTCCACAGAGCCAAATTGTTATGAAGTTTCAGTCTTTGTTCAAAATCAAATCCTTACAGATTCTGGGTCTGGTTTTGAAAGAAAAAAAAAATCGGAAATTGAAGAACAAAAAAGAGAGAGAAGGGAAAAGAAAAGTGCATACCCGGTTTGATGAATCGCTTTTTTTGTTTTTTTAATCGATGGGGGAGAGACGGAATAGGAAGAGAAAACGAACCGAGTCCAAAAGAAGAGAAGAGAACCGTGAAGATGTGACCGGACGGACCGGTTAGGGCATTGAGAGTGGGATCCGGTTGAGTTGGCTTTGCTGTTAATGGATCCGGTTTCAGCGGTAAAAGAGAGCTGGCCGGACCGGTTTGTTTTGCCACCGAATGGGAAAACCGATATTTGTGCCTCTCCTCCGGAGCCAACTTTCATGCTTTTATGTTATTATTATTATTAGTTGTTATTTTTATTCTTGTAATTATCAAATCAAATGTCAAGTAACCCGAAATCATGAAGAAGAAAAAAGATAATCATTTCTTTACCTAGTTGAAAATAAAATAAAAAAATAAAATTCCAATGTATTTATTTTTCCTTTAATTTTAGTTTTAAAATTTCCCTTTCTTTCTCCCATCAAACTAAACAAAGCATGAGTAAGACCATGGTCCTTATACTCCTATGATTAAGAAAACAAAGACTTTTTGTTCTACCACTATAACCACTAGATATAGATAGAAAGGACCGTTTTAGTGTCAACAAGATTTTTTTTTTTCATGACAAGTTATTGGTTAATTAAAATTTATGATCTAATATGTGAATCAATTCACATGTAATTTTTTTAGTTTGATAATAAGTAATTTTAATTTCAAGTTGAATATGTAATTATATTAAATATTTAGAAAGAATTTTATCATTTATAGTAATTTTATCTAATTCAAACAATTAAACAAGATTATTTATAATAGTTTGATACTTGTAATCTTTAATAAAAATTAAATTAGATTATATGGACCTTATTTAGAGGAATCTATTTAAATTTGAACTAGTGAATAGTCACAAATTAAAATCAAAATGTTACGTTAATGAAAATATACTTCAGGAACTATGGCTTTCATGAAAAAAAAAATGTTATGATTGTCAAATTGATGGAAAAAGCATTAGTTTCCTCACGATGAGAGTCTAGTTGAAGGCAAGTTGATGGATGTGCTAGACATTAATAATGAAGCTTATTTTATGGTGAATTTCAATTTGGTGGAAGATCGAGAGAAAAATATCAAAGGAAGGCCTAAGATGATATTTGTTTATTATTTCATAGTTCGGCCAAGAACTTCAAACCTTGTGATTTTGAAGGTGAAAAGTAATAACACTCTAGTTAAAATATGATTTTCTTGTCTTGGATGAATGGTATTTTTGGCTATATCATCTATTGTGGGTAGGCCAATCAAGGTAAACAGAAATAATATCATCTTGGATGGAATAGTGCTTTTGAATATGTATAAAGGGTGATTTGCTAAAGTGTGTGTGGGCACTAACTTGAACCAAATGGTGTGGTATGAAGATTATGGTTTCGCAATAACTGGTTCAATGTGAAATATGAAGAGCTACATCTGATGTGCAAGTGTTGTAGTCTCTTTGGTCATATCATTGGAACATGTGCAAAGAGGAAGCATAATGAGGTCATGATATAGCTAAAGGTTGTGATGCTTGAGGGTGAAATAGTAGAGATGACAAAAATATTCGTAATTGCAGGTATCTGTAATAAAATTTATTATGGATAATAAATGGGTAGTCTAAATGGATACTCATGGATAATAAGTACGGGTATTTTTTTACCCATTTATAAATGGGGTGGGGTGGATATGATAGTATTCGTATCTGTAGGTACCTAATTAATAAAATTTCTTAAATTATAAAATTGATGTATTTTAAGTTATTGATTATCTTATATTTTTTATTATTTTTAATATCAACAAAATTAATGTTAAATACAAGTTTAAAAGTTATTAATTTTTTATTTTTAATATTTCAATGACATCAAATACAAACTTAAAATTATTTGTAATATGATTTTTTATTTTTTAATTTCTTAAAAAAATCATAATTATCCATGAATATTCATGCGTCTCCACATATATTTAAAAAGTTCATAAATATTCGCTTAACAGGTATCCGCATGAATATGGGATAAGTATGGACGAATTTTTATCTTACCTGATAGAGACAAGTATACTACTATCCGCCTCCACTGGATCCCATTATCATCCCTATAAAGGAGCATTGAATAGGGGCAACATAAGTACCCATGAAAAACTTATCCCTACAAAATATTACAAATGTCATTAAATCATAGGAAAGAAAATATGCATGGTGATTGGTTGTTGGTTAAAAAATGAAAATATTCAACTAAATGCACTAACCACGGTAAATGTGGTATAAAGTATGGAATGATATAAAAAGAAAGATTCACAAAAGACAAATATATGATTGAATAAATTAAATGTACTAAATGATCATAATATTGGAGAGAATGGTGTAAGATTTTCAAGTGACATTTGCAACTAAGGATGGATTTGTGCAAAGAAGCTTGGATGGTAAGCAATAATATCAACATATATAGATATTTCAATTACATCATGAACAAATAAACAATTGCACAATAATCAATGTATATGAATGAAACCTACGCATGTGTCTAATTATGTGTTTGATCATACATTAAAGACGTGATTTTCTACATCTAAATCTAAATTAAAATTACATATAGTAATTTTTCTATCTCAAACGTGAATTTCATGTTAGACATGACTAATTGATTTATATCCAAAAACATTCTAAATCTACTCTTACAAGACAACTTTTAATGATAGAGAAAAGTATTTCCTTTTATGTATTTGGTGGAAGCCTTTTAAGTGTTTGTTTTTTAACATGAGGATGTCAATTTGAGTCGGATAATTCAAAAGACTGGTCTAGTACAAAATTCAACTTAAACGAGAGTTAATTAATCTAAAAGATTGAATGTAGACAAATAAAATCTTAAATGGTCACATTTGTCAAAGCACACTATTTGTTGATTCTAAGAATTGATTTGGTACAAATTAAATATAATTTAAATGTGATTTAATTAGTTCAAAAGATGGATCGTGATTGAATAAAATTTAAAATTGCATTTTTAATGAGCACTATTTATAAATTGTATTGTTAATGAAAGTTGCTAATGGATTAACTTGCTTTTGATATCATGTTATGAGAATTAAGAACAATAATGAATACCTTCAATTGCATAAGTAAACTCAATTACAAGAAATTAAATAATACATCAATTTTATATATTAAATACAAACTTTCATTTTGTATGAGAACGCTTTTAAGAGTTATTCTTTGATAAAAAGTTTTTAGAAATTTTTAAAGTTCTTATCTAATTCAGCTTTTATTTATCATAATTATTTATAAATTAAATTTTAATATTTTTAAAATAAAATTAATAAATAAAAATAATGTTATGCTACAATATAAATTATTTATCATAAATTTAAATTATAATTTATATGTTACTGTAAAAAATTACATACAATTCATATGTTTAAAAATATTTATTTTTACAAATTTAAATATAATTTATATATTTAAATGCAATATTTAATTATAAATATAATTTTTTATAAATTTTATTTTTATATAATAAATATTTAACATGTTTATTATCTGAGCTAAAATAGAGAAGACTAAACTATTTTTTTAGTGAGAGTGAATTATAAAATACATATGAAAAACAGAAAACTTACATTATATAACAATATTAAAATAATATTATGATTTTAAAATGAAATTATCTAATACTATTTTTAACTTGCAAATTAGAATTTTTTTCATCCATAGAATAAAGTAATTTGAAAAGTAAATATAACCTATAAATTAAATGTTATAAATATAATAATTAATAATCAATAAAATTCGTTGAGTTCACATATGCACTCATGTATATAAATAAAAATATACACTCTCGTATATAATTAATTACTTAAATGGCTTATGGATGGTAATCAAATAATTAAAATTAAATAATTTATTCATTTATTACGTTCATGCCAAATTAAACCAATCTATATGATTTTATTTTACAATTAAATTAATTTTTATATATTTCTCAATAATATCATACTAATAATTGTTATTAATTTTTAATGGTTAAACAATCTTAATTAAATATTAAATATTATTAATTTAATTAAATTGTAACACTAAAACTTCAGTACTCTTTTTTTTTTTCTTCAAAGAATTACACGTAAATTCATTGTTGGTTTTCAATTGAATTAATATTTTCCTCTAATTGAAGCCTATATTTTGTTTGGTTTAAGAAAGAAATAAAAAAAAACAAATAAAAGAGAGAAAAAGATTAGAAAATGAGATGATTTTTAAGTTGGTTAGTAGGGGAAAAACATAAAAGAAAAGAAAAACAATTTTTGTCTATATTTTATTTGTTATGTTTTAAATAAATATCCTCTTTTCTTCTAATATTAATGAAGTATTTAGAATAATAGAATATTAATTCACGTATTTCATGATCCTCTTTAATACTTACGTCTTTAGCAAATATGAGCTATAGTACAACAATCGTTTTAATGCTTTATCTTTGTTTTTGTGAAAAACATTAATGGTTACGAAGAGGCTCAAAGTAGGATATATTTTTTCATGATTTGTTTGAAACAAAAGTAGTTACCAACAATTATATTATTTTACTGTCAAAAAAAATTCTCTTATTAATATTTCGTCTCTAATTAAAAATAGAATAACATAATTTCGTAATTTTTGATTGTTTTAGAAGTATTAATTGGTACGTGATGAAGAAAAAGAGGTGAAAGTAGTGGGAAACGGTTTTGAAACATTAGTAGAAAATGGCTAAAATGAAGGAACCTCACTCCCCTTGCTTTTATGCACTATTAGGGAATGAAAGAGCACAAATTAACGGTTCCATTCTCCAAAATACAATGCCTACATCCTTCATTCTCTTCTGCATTCTGGTCTCCATCTCCCTCACAGGTTCTCATCTTCTTCCCTGATCTTCACAGTCACATGCATATTCCATCAAAGCTTCACAACTCATTATTACTTCATTACTACCATGAATTGAACTTCCTCGTTACATTATGTTACATTTTTGCTTCAATTCCTGCTCTCTATTTATTTTCTATTCTGTCTTACTCTAGTTAGTTGACATTCTTGAGAACTCTATAAGAGATCATGTAATATAAAACTATTTGTGTATATTTACTTAAACTTCCGTCATATACTGATCAGGTGCTTTACTTATGACTCACATTTGCATGTGTTTGGGTTTATGTTTGAATGTTTTTACCTTAATTAAAAGTATATTTGTTATAAAATTTTTAACTTTAACACAAAATTTACTGCTTATTGCATCTAATCAAATCGAAACATAGCCATACTTATACTAAAATCCCATTTGACATGAGTCAAATAGTGTGTTTACTTTTACATCTTGGATGTAGTTTTGCATGTTTACTAAGAAAAGCTAATAGTTGTTATAGCTTTCACATTCTAGATCTAATTTCTTAATCAGGTTGCAAACACTCAGTTAATTTGATTAATTACTAAAGCAAAACGTTTTGAAAAATAAAAATAAGTGTTATCAAGTATATGTTTTCCGGTATTAATTAACGTCCTTGATGCTGTTATATATGTTACACAGATGGGACACAACTCATAATTGTAAACAACTGCAAAGAAAGTGTATGGCCTGGAATTCTTGGCAATGGAGCACACCCTTCACCTAAAGATGGTGGGTTTCACCTCGGAAGCGGTGAAGAGATTGTTGTCCAAGTCCCCAAGGTTTGGTCAGGGAGAATCTGGGGCAGACAAGGTTGTTCCTTTGACCAACAAACAGGCAAAGGTTTTTGTCAAACAGGTGACTGTGGAGGCCTTTTACAATGCAATGGCCTTGGTGGAGTCCCTCCTGCAACCCTAGTGGAAATGACCCTTGGAACCTCTCAATCAAAGTTGCACTTCTATGATGTTAGTTTGGTTGATGGCTTTAACCTTCCAGTGTCCATGAAACCCTTATGTGTTGGTGTTGATCCTGGTGCTGATACCGGTGCCAATTGTGGTGTTGCGGGGTGTGAGGCTAACTTGAATGTTTATTGCCCTTCTGCATTGGTTGTGAAGAGTAATGGGAAGGTTGTGGGGTGCAAGAGTGCATGTTTGGCTGCAAAAACTGATAGGTATTGCTGCACTGGAGAGTTTGCTAAAACATGCAAGCCAACTGTGTTTGCTCGTCTTTTCAAGACCGTTTGCCCTCGAGCTTATAGCTATGCTAATGATGATTCCACAGTGCTCAAGACTTGTGTGGCACCTCGCTATGTCATTACGTTTTGTCCTCTACACTGATCAATGTGTCATGTTTTCAGTCTTTAGTTGTTCTTCAGTCTGAACTGTGATTCTCTTTGTTTAGAAATCTATTGTCTTATTAGTGCTCTATATTAAACGAAGACATCATTCGTAGATACTTAAATTTTTTAGACATGCATGTTAACAAGGGTTTAATTCCTAACTTTCATGCATAGAAAATGAGTGTTGATTGGGATGTCCTTATAGTATATAGGAAAAAATATTAGTGATCTATCCTCTAGGTTTTGATTAATTAATTATGACCAATTATTTCAATTATGAGATTGTTAATTGAGTCTCTTATAGTTGTATTTGGTGTGAATTTTGTTGTATGTGTATGAATAACGAGCTTATTTAGATAAAGTTTAAAAAGATTTTTGAGATTTTTTTTAAAGAGTATTTTTGAATAAAAAATTCTTAAATTTTTTTTTCTTCTAAATTTGTATTTAAATATACTTTATTTTGGGTTGAATTTCATAAAGCTTATAAGTTGTCTCAGGGAGGAAAAAGGAAGGCAAATAGCAGTTGGCACTTGCACACCATTTTTGTAGCCATTATTACACTAGCCTAACCTATGAAATATAGGACTAGTTTAAGTCTAAAAAGTATTCAACATACGTTATCACTTTATTAAAATATCAGTATGATAAATGCCAAAAATAAATATGACGTGAAATATGAAAAAAGAAATCGAGCAATGATTTTTAGAAACTCATTTTTTTTCTTCTAAATATCTAATTAATGTTTTTATAACTTTTATTAATTTCTTTATAATGTATTATACTATCACTTACCCTATATATTTTTTTTTCTTTTTTTTTTCTCATCAGGTGTTAATTAAATAAATTTGAGTGTCCGAAAATTATTTTTAAGAAATCAACAACACTCAGAATACTCTATTTGCCTGATAGAATTATGGCCATCGAATTTGCAGAAGTAGACAAGTGGTAGAGGCCACTTTGCAAAAGCCCATTTTGGCACTAATGAGTACTCTTGAATTGGTGACGAAATGATTAAAATCCACGACCTATTTCAGTCAGCTGATCTTGTTGAAAACTTGATATAAATTATGGTAATGAATTTTAAAAAAATATATATTAACGAAAAAATACATGGAAATTGATTTTTTTTTTCTTTTATATAATTATGATCCCTATTCCATGATTTCGCATCTTGTCAGTGGAAAAGAAAGAAAATGAAAGGACATGCAATGCATCGTTTTCACATTCGATTTGAGTACACCTACATAGCTAGAAGTAAATTTTTTGTTAAAAGTTTTGTTTTAATATTCAATGATGAATGAAATGAAATCAGAAAATAGAGTAAAATAAAGTTACATGTTTATAATGAAGTAAAAAGCTGTTTACTACAAAAGCATATATGTGAAAAAAATTATGCGATGGATTTACAATTTCAAACTCAACTTTATATTCGCCGATTTTTTTTTTCTTGGGTTCAGAAAACCAACAAAAAAACCCACGTCACTTTTTTAAAATTTAATTTACTTATATATTTTTAAACAAATCATATATTTAGTTATTAATTATATTTTTATTTAAGTAATATGTAAAAAGAAAAAAATATATGATTATAACTTTATATTTAAATATATGATTGTAACTTTACTATTTTAATTATTATTATTATTATTATTATTATTATTATTATCTAAATCATTTAACTATTAAGTAATTAACTTATATTTAATCATTATAAAAAAGTATAGGTTTTTAGGGTTGAGGTGGAACAGTAACCTTAATCCGACTCTGTCCTTACTCTCAACTTGGAAAAACTGAACCCTAACCTAGTTAAATTAAGTTTTTCTTTTCATAAATAATGGAAGCATGAGAATATGATATGAAATGATTTTCTTATTTAAGCTAAAAATAATAATTTTATATTAAAATTTAAAAAAAAAAACTTTACACTAATATATATCCAAAATTGCAATACAAAAATTTTACGAATGACATATGTTCTAACAATTTTATGCTATGATATTTGATAGAAGGCAAATAAATATTAAAAAAAATGCTGATTTGTACCAAAACAATTTCATCATATTAATGAGAACGAGTACTCTGTTAATAACATATCTAGACATTTTTAGTTTTAATTGATATTTGTTAAAAAAATATATAAAAAAGACATCCATTTCCATGCATAGGTTTGTATGTTTGTTTTTTCCTAATGAATAGCAGTGCTATAAATATACTTAATAACCAATCAGATTTACTCAAATCTTTTAGGGTTATCATCATTGGCATGTCATCAAACATTAATTCTCATATTTATCTTTTCCACGAAACTCAATGAGCTTGAGATATTAACAGAATTCATATCTGTGACTCATTTAATCTATTTATATATGTTAGCCGCGACTGACCCTATACTCAAGCCAAAACCAACGTAAATCTTTACACATGGATAAAGGATAAGTACAACAATTGTTTCAATTCTCTTCTTATACTCTTTCAATCAATTGAATGAAAAGCTCTCCAATGGCTTCAAACTCGATGAACAACAACAAAGAACATTTTCCCACTTGGACAAGATTGCAGAACAAACAATTTGAAAGGGCATTGGCCTTGTATGATGAAGACACCCCAGATCGGTGGCAAAATATTGCCAAAGAAGTTGGCAATAAATCGGTGGAGGAAGTGAAGAGACATTATGCAATTCTTTTGGAAGATCTTAGTAGTATAGAGTCGGGGCATGTTCCAATTCCCGATTATGATTTCTCAGAAAACATGGATGATGATGATCATGTAGAGAGGTAATTTACTATTTATTGCTTTTAAGATGTAACATAAATAGATTTCATTCTGCCTATGCATGCCTTTGTTTTTGGTTCTTGCATCGGGTTAATTTGGGTGAAAAAATCACACATTTTTTTTAAGTTAAACTTAATTGTAATTTTTTTTTTATTATCGAAGTTACACAATCTTGTCAATTTTAATCTACAATATATTTTTTCAGAAATTGTGCATTCATATTTTTAATTTTTTATGAATTTTGTTATTATGTTCCATTGGTTGTCTATTGGTATGACTATATTGACTACCAATACAATGATGTGTAATTAGGAATAAAATGATATTTTACGGTTGATAATGAAATGGTTTTACATGTAAAAGGGTAGCATTTGCAAGTTAGAATAGTACAAAATTTAAAGAAAGTAAATTTTAATTTTTTTTTATAATTTTTACTATTTATTATTTTCTTGCATTTTTTACCATATTTTTAAAATATTGCACATTTTATCTACACACTTTCAAAATATTGCATATTTTGTCCCTATACATTAGAAAATTAAAATACACATTTTACCCTCATATTAAACAACATCAAGGTCATCACTATGCATTGATTCATGTCAAAACAACATGTATATTAGCATCTCATTCTATATTAGCAATCAACTAATGGAATGGACAATCAATTTATGGAAAGAAAAAATTCGCAAAAGATTGAAAATATGGGTGCAAAATTTTATAAAAAAATAAAAAACAAGTCTTAAATGTACAAGATTATACAACTTTGGAAGAAAAAGTACAATTAAACTTTTAAGTTAAATAAAATAGTAAATGTTTTAAGCGTTAATAATTAAATAAAAAATACCCAAACAAAAATTTATAGACTTAAAAGATATTTTAAGATTTTGTGGTTATATCATATTTTTTGAAATGAATATCTTTAATGTATATCTAGCATTAAAAATAGATTAAAATATTAGTGACTTTATGGTAATATTGGAACAAACTACAAAGATGCAAAATGTCAAATTCTATAACATGGGAAGATGTATTGTTGAGTACTTGAGTGAGACTCAAACCATATAAAGCATATCTAATTGTAGAACTCATTTTGGGTTTCTAATTCCCTTTTTGTAGACCCCTAAATATCATGTAATATTTAAGAACTTAATTTATTTTATTTTTCAATGGAAGATCCTAACTTGAGTTCTTAATTTACTTTATGAGTTCTACAATGAACTCCACATATTTAGAGCTTTCTCCTTTTTACCGTAAGATCTTGGTTTTTGTAGATTCTTAAAAAAGAATCCATTCTAAATGTGAGAATCACATCACTACGCTCTTAAAAAAGAATGTAAGGTCCAAATCTTTCTAAGAACCCTTCAAATAACCTTCTATTGGAGATGACTAACATAAAGTGTAATTTATCCAAATTAATCACTAACATAACAATTAGTTATTGACATTTACCTATAAAAAAATTCTAATGCATCTTTTCTTTCTTTTAATTATGCAGGCATCCCAAGTATCTTAGTTTGAATTGAATGGTCCTGAGCAATTCAAATATCTATCAGTAGGACATACATGAAGACAAAGATGTGAGATATGTGTAATTAATAATTATTAAGAATAGCTTAATAATTTAGGATTAGGACAGATATAAGAGAAATTGGGTTTGTTCTTCACTGTCATTATTGTAATATCTTCTACTTATAAGAAAAAAAAGAAATGTTAGATATATGAAAAGACGGTGCAAGAATAAGCAATTTTTAATAAGTCAACCAATCTTTTTAATAAACATTTTCATTTTTTCAATGTATAAAGCCAACTTTATTTTTACTATCTTTCATTTTTTGTGAGTTCCGCGGCAATAAAGCCAACATGGGAACCTTAGTTTGCAATTCAACATTGCATGCTTCATTTTATCATAAACAAGTCAACAAAATCATATTAAAACCTTCTTCTCAAGACAAAATAAATACTTTCTCTCAACATTTTATTTTATTATTTTTTCACTATAATAAATTTACTTTATTGATCACATTCAATATAAAAAACTGGAATTACTTAGCCCCTAATAACTAATATTATCGTCGTTATAAAGGAACACAGTTTGACCCACGAAACGTCAGCAAGTAAGCATTTTGAATTTTAATTTATTTTAACCCTTGATGGCCTAGGTTTGATGAATAACTCTTGCACCTCAATATGAACTAGGAAGAAGGAAGTCCTAATAGAGGTGTTTGGCATTTGATCTTGTCTTTGACTCTTGAAGAAAGCTTTTCCATACATTTGGAGAAATCGATTAATTGAACGGGGTCGTCTTACAATTAACTCGTTGCATGATCAACCTTAAAAATGTTCCAGTTGTTTGTTCGAAGATAGTCTAGATGGGTACTAATAGCAGTCCCCCTAAATAATAATGACACCTTGAAACAAAGTAGTCGTGCGTATGCAAGAAGAACATAAATGATTGCCACCAATCCCTTATGTACATAAATTATAGGCTATTTGGCTAGAATGCCAATGACAAATACAAATGGTCTTTTTTTTATAATTAAATTAGTCGTATGTGAGTTCCGTGAACCATTTTTTGTTACACTTAACTATACTTGGTTCGTAAAGTATAGGATATTAAACATTAGAAATTGACTCGCACATTTTTATTCTAATTGGGTTATGAAAAAAGTACCATATGAAATATTTTTTTTTTATGTAAACACTACTAGGTCACGGAGCCGTATAAATTTTTTTTCATATTCGATTCAATTTATCTATCTACTACACTAAGTTAGTAGTAAATAATACAAATTTACATTCCGGTAAGAATTAAGATACTCGTCGAGAATAGATAATAGATAATATAAGAGGAATTTTGGAAAAAGGTTGGCAAAACCAGGAGTGGCACACGATGAAATCCAAAGGAGCCAATTATGTCTTCAAATCCACATCTCCTGGATCTTTGGGGTGCTTTGAATTTGTGTTATCTCGAGAGTGGAGGCATATCTTGGACTGTTATCCGACCAACTTCATGAAAGCTTCATATTGATTATACTATTGCATAATCAAAATAAATTGACACGAATAATCAACCAAGTCTGAAAACAAACTCTTGCCAAGAGTAAGCAGATTCCTATGTCAACACAAAGATGCCACCAAAATGGAGCTCGAGCTGCTGGTTCAGTAAATCCGAAAGATAAAGTTATTCATGAGTCTTGTGTATGAAAATGAACACGTCAGTAAAATCATTGAAAGTTAGGATTGATGCAATGAAGGAAATTTGTGCTAACTGCTGAGGACTAAGTTAATAAAAAGAAAAATACAACAATTTCATTATATTCAGATTCCGGAAAACATTTAGAAATTTCACCTCTTTTCTCAAAACTCATGATCAGAATGATTTCATTTCAACTCCATAATCAAACTACTTCTTTAGAAAGTACATTCCATCCCGAAGTTCTAACTTCTCCTCAGAGACTAGACCAGATAAAAAGCTTTGTAGTTGTTGGAGTGACTTGTCATATGGGGGATCGGCAATGCAAAACATCTGCGATAACATAATCATGTAATTAATCTAACTGATCATGCTATCTGTGTCCAAACATTTATATAGGTGTAACACTTTCTTTTCAAGGGGTACAACTGTAAAAACCATTCTTACCTTGAGAGTATTGTGAATTCGATCTAATGCCATGCTGCCAAAGTTTGTGAGCATCCCCAGGATAAATTTCTGACATGAAACTACAGAAGTTAGATATCTTTAATGATGTGCATTGCAGTGTTTAAATACCTCAAGATGCATAAATTAAAGAAATTTGTGCAGGCCAAAACCATCATCATTGGCAAAAACTAGGAACAACAGGCTGATATGATAATGAAAAAGAACTGTTTATTTATCCAGGGAACATCCATTCTCCATAATGTTCCTTCATTATATAACTCTCCTGCCCAATGGAAGCCCTTTTGTTGTAAATGGTCCATTAAAAATTGTTACAACATAAAAAGATTAAAATTAAAATCTATAATATAACAAATTGAGGAAGCACAAACAGCAACTTTTGAGGCGTGTCACTACAGTAACAAACCAACCAAAAAATCAACTTTTGCAGAACCATTTATAGCATATTAGATTAAAAAATTATGTGTTTTTGGTCACCAAAAAACCAAAGGAACTTCTTCTAATCGTCACTATGAGTCCACAACATTGGTCTTTGTGCTTCCGCAACCCTATGTATCAGGGTTTTCCAACATGGCCTTGGAATGTTAACAGGAAAAAAAAGTGGTGTTTTCATTTTGTCTTTTCTTTCTCGCTGCATACATTTCCATGCAAAATGGGGATGTGGGGTTTCAAATTAGCAGGTTACCAGAGCCATTTTGTAAACCAAAACTACGGGAAAGCAAAGGAGATCGTCCCATATGTATGTTTCCCATTTTGGAGCACTATAATGGAAACCTTTGGGATGAAGAATTTCTCTACACAATGAGCACCAGCAAATCCCTTAGCATTAGATGGTGATGCCCTAAACAGGTAGGCAATCGGAGAGGTTTCAAATTTGAATTTGTTCAAATTTGGACGGGAAATCACCTATATATAGGGTTTCATGTGAAACTAGGGTGTGTGGTAAATCTGCCTGGATGTTTTGAGTTGTGAAAACATTTCTAATGAAAGTTCATTTCCACTCAAGTCTCTCTCTCTCCAATTTTTTAAAATTATTTTAGTGAAATATATCTTCATTCCAGTGAAACTTTCTACAATTTTGGAGAAATAAAAAATCTATTTTTATTTCTTCTATGTATTCTTATATCATGTTAAAAATTCATGAGTACACTGACTTTGGAATACCTCACAAATACTTTGGGATCGACCACAACTTCAGAATGGATAGCCTTCTAATTATATATTTTAGCATTTTAATTTTTTAACAACCTCAGGATGGACAACTTTCTAATTATATATAAAAATTTACGTACATGTGAATTTTTTTTGATACAAGCAAGTTTGGTTTAAAAATTTTAATCACTAAATAAAATATCCAAGAATTACACTACTAAAAATATTGTATATCAAGAATTCTTCATAAAGATATGATATATTAGGAATTATTATGCTTACAAATATGTTTACTTTTAATTTATGTATTGATTAGATTAATAATTAAATTAAACTATTATTTCTTATAATTATTTAATTTTCTACAAGATTAATAATCAATAATCAAAAAAACATATACTTCACTATAACAAACTTAAGACAATAATTCTATAAATTAATAACATTACACTTACTAATACTTAATATTTATTGATAAAATCTTTTTAAGTCTCGTGCAACTAAATATAGTAATATACAATTCAAGGATTCTCAAGTCTTGGCAGTTAATTTTTTTGTTAACAATTAACCAATTAAAAACATGAAAGCAAGTCACAAATATCATCTAACCATTACTTTACTTTATCTGACATACCTCATATACAGTCATTTCCTTACGTAGTTGATTTTCCACGGAGGCCACAGATCTGTCTTCCTCCTCATCGCCTCCTAGAAGTTCCTGAGTACAACCAGTATTCCCTCCGTTCTTACTTGTCTCAACCATGTTTTCCACAATGGTGTATACATGATCAGAGGAATCTTCCCCTTGTGACTCTGCAATGATTCCCTGTGTACAAAAAAAAAAGACAGCGAGAGTAGTTAGTTTCAACTTCACTTTTAAAGTTAAGACTTCTACAGTTTTAAACAAGAAAATTCATAGCCGTGAAACATGTACTCAATTGAACAGCAAGTCATGTCATTGAAAGATTAGAATCATCATACATAAATGAACAACAATAAAATAAATGAAAACTTTTGTTATGAAAAAAACATCATAAGTTAGCTAACTCAAAAATGATAATAATACTTGTCAACAGAAACTAAATATAATCATGCTGCAAAATAGTAATACCAAAAATAACACCAACAAAAACTTGCAGAACTGACCTATCAGACCTACCTTGCTTATCCAGAAATTTATTCTCCGATTTAAAACATCTGCAGGTATCCCAATAGCAGCTGCAAGGTTTTTAGAGGTCCAACTGAAAGAAGAAATATAATATCATTATACAATCAAACAACAGACTAAAGGTATGTATAGATTGCAGACGATACCTTGGTTGATCTTGAAATTTCATAATGATAGATGCATGAACAGGAGCTACTGTGAATTGCATTTCCCTATCTTGAAACTGCAACTCCAGCTAAACCATTAAAAATGATAATATTAGAAGAAAATAGAGGTAAAACAGTAACAGGTGGGAAAGGGGCAACATATTCATCAAGTTCAAAAATTGTGTCAAAAATCTGCAGAGAACAAATATTGAGCAACTAACCTTGATGGTTCCAAGACTTTTTTTCCACTGCAGCTTACGGGGAGTTTTTATTTCGTTAAATCTCTTTGCATAATCAGACAGGAGCTGGTCAATAGGTTCAGGCAGGTTAAGGGGCTCATCCTGTAATTTTCTCCAAAGTTAATATAGTACAGAGACAATTTTGCAGGACAACAATGAAATCATTAAAAATCTATTCTGGTCAGACAATTTGTTATATTAAATAAGACTATATTATGTTATCATATTATACTTGTTTTAGAGTCTGTTTAGATGCAAATTGAGAAGCGTTTTTAAGAGTTTTTCTACTAGAAAATACTCTTCATTTCCAGTAGATAAGCTCTCGAAAGCACTCCCTTGTGTCCAAACATGCTCTTATGCTTCAAGTTGAAAATGACTCAAAATAAAACAGAAGAGAAAGGCAGTGCTAACTGAACTTTCTAGAAAAGAAAACTAATATAAAAAATGTAAAGCAACTATCACTAATTTGAAGAAAATCTCCATTAGATTACCTGAAACAACACTGAAATAGAATACCACAAAACACTGAAATTGTTTAAGCAGCTTGAAATGACCCAATCAAGTGAATCAACACTAAACTTTATTTGATTTATATGTTTTTATTTTCTACTTTACCTTTTTGAAAGAAAAGTTCAAATATCTTGCTGCATTTTTTTTTCATATGCATGAGTAGTAAATTTACACATTTGGAGAATATAAATTTGCCTCGACATAATGATGAAAACAATGAAAAATGAGTGACAATAGCAAAAGGTAAAGGACCACCAATGAGTGATAATAGCAGGAAAAGGAAAGTTTGCGCAAATTTTGGATTCGATTTGCTAAGATAAGGTCAGGATAAATTACATAAAATGATTTACATTTCCTGGCTAAAATAAGAAAGGTTAACCCTTAAATTGGAGAAAGGTGTAATTAGGTACTGCTAGATAGTGAAGAGTATATAGAATAGTAGATAATAATAATAATCATCATATTATTGAAGAAGAATATTTATTGGTACTTTCCTATGAGAAGCCTTATCACTGAGACTAAATATAATATAGGTTAAATTGCTCAACTAGTCCCTAAACTATTTGGGAATTTTCAAAGAAATCCCTAAACTAAAATCATTAATTGGGTCCTTGATCGTGTAAACTTTAATTGAGTCTATAGTGTTTTTAAAAACCGCCATAAATTGTCATTCTTTTGCGGTTTAAAGCCACCAAAAACTAACACCAGGGACCTACATATTTAGTTTAGGAGCCTAATTAAAAAAAAATATATAGTTTAAGGACCTACTTGATATTTCCATAGTTTAGGAACCGAGTAACTCAACATGTAATACACAAACATAGTGACAGTGAGGAACACATATTTGCAAACCTGTATCGGAGGCCAGAAATTAGAAGATATGATGGTGGCAGAAATCACATCCATGGAAATTGCACTGTCTCCCACTTCGACACCTGAGGTTGCAACACCAATGTTTTGTAAGGACTTCAAAATTTATGAAGTTATAATTGTCGTTGGCAATGATCACAAACATGGGAAATTACTTGTCTGAGATGGCTGATTTATGGTAGCTTTAATGTTACTGTTGGCTCTCTTTGAGCCAATTAGATCATTGAGCATAATCTCGCATTTCTGTAGGCTGCTCTCACCAAAGTGTATCTACAAAAACAAATGCTTAGATAACAATACAAAATCAAGAATGAATACACACACAACATATATATATATATATATATATATATATATATATATATATATATATATATATATATATATATATATATATATATATATATATATTAACATCATACCCATCATATAAACAGGTTTCATGAGTTTTTATTAGAATAAGTACCTTGAGGAGTTCTAGAGTACGGATCTCTGAATCAATATCATAATCTGATTTATTTAGAAGTTTCTCAGCAAGCATAGTTCGATATTCATGAACTAATTGATCTTTTGAACCAATAATGCCAACAATCATCCCAAGTATGTCAACCTTCCTTTGGTTTCTGCTTCCCTTTAATGGATCTGCTTCCACAGGGTCAGGTTGCCATCTGCTTGGAAAAGCCCAATTGAAAAAAACCTTGATTTATAATATGCCATGCAGGCTAAATCAGAAAGAACAATTAAAAACAGCTGATCATCATCCAAAATACAAATATACCGTGAGGCATTGATCCATGCTTGCCTATCATCAGTATTAAAATCATCATCAACACCAGCATTCTCTTGAATTTCTTCATCTCTGTTCAACTCTTCAAGAAGGCTATCTCCAGGATTTCCAGATGAACTTGAGTTTCCACCAGACCCATCTGTCAGCATGGTCACTATACACTTTATGGTATCTCTCCTTCCTCTTAAATAATCCCTTATGGGTTCACCAACTGCCTCAAGGAAAACACCTGCAGGGTCTATTGTCCTAAGTGCTTTAATAGTTGAAACATATTGGTGTAATATATCATTGGTTGATGCGCCTGCAGTAAGCAAGCGATAACGCAGGGCTGAAATAAATGACTCCACCAGCTTTGAATGTTGTCCAGTGTATTCAAGACACAGTTTTAAGTCTTCAATCGCAGGAGAGCTTCCAATATTGGTAGAGAGAAAGCAAAATAAATTATCAGAAGACATGACATGAACAAACAAGCTACCATCTAGCAAAGAATTAATTTGTTGTGACAAGTCAAATGGCACTAGTGCTTAATGTTGGAGATTGAAAGTTATTCAAAACCAAAGTTAAAGCATGCAACTGTATGAAGAAAGAGTTGATAACTCAAATTCAAGATTTATTGTTCAGTCATGCAGAAACACTCATAACTAACAAAGTCACCAAAACCAAGGTTAAAGCATATAACAATTGTCAATCTCTCTGCTATGGAAGGAAGCTATAACCAGTAAACATGTTTCAGTCAAGGGTATTGATCTGGTCATTCAATTTGCTAACAAGACTTGAGGGTAATTAATACACAGAAGATAATTATAATTAACAAAGTACCTCTCAGGATAATCAACAATTATCTCAAATAATTTGGCTATTCTTAAATCTTGTAGTGTTTCATATGCAAAATATTCCAGACGCAACTTCCATCTAACAAGCCCTTCAGAGGGAGTATCAATTCCAGGACAGCATGAAGATGGTTGTGGTGCCAGTGGTGATTTAAGACCTGATGATGTACTCTCATAACTAACAAAGTCACCAAGATAGACAAGAAGCGCATGCAGAAACTGAAGAGGAACAGCCTGAATGATTCCAGTAAAATGAACTTAATATATCTCAAATGAATGGCCAAATGAAAGCATCATAAAAAAAATTAGTTAACAGAATCCATGCGATATATTTAAATGAACTTGATATATCTCATGGGGAAAGAAATCATAGTTCTACAAGAATTAGGATGCAACAAGACTACAAAGTAAAAAATGCTATTAAGAAAACAAGTGAAGGGAGATTAGTTTGTGGCATAAAATTTTGACAAAATTGGATATTTGGAAATCTTTTGGGGGTTGGGCATCATTTTATCAACCAGTCTCTTTTATCAAATCCCAACATCTAAAGCTGATAAATTGCTAACTAAATGGTGAGAAGCACCACAACAATAATTATTACTATTGGAAACAAATTCACATTTGTAATATATTTAGAATCAAAATTTTGTTTCACTGTAGTTGTAAAAATAGTAATTCAAATTTGAAAAATAATTAGGATTAGAAAAAGAATAAATTACTGCAGTTAATTTGCGTTCAAGTCAGTGATGTGCTTCTATATGCACCACAAACCTGTATCCAGCTCTTAATAGATTGTAAAACAGAACTCCTAAAATCATCACCAGCTACATCGTATACTTTTGCCTGTCATTCACATGAGTGAAAAACAAATGTCATCCAAAGATAGATTCACACAGACACATAAGTGCAACAAAAACAGGAAAAGCCAGGCTTTTGGACTTAAGAAACTTCTCACCTTCAGTAGTAAAAATATGGCAGAAGCATAAGCATCTTCAGCCATGGAAGTAAATCCAAGATTCCTAAGATCAAGAACAACTTTTCCAATGTTCTTCACCAGTCTACTGTTTTCCGAGAACCTATGGTCATTATAGCACTCATCGACATCCATTTCACCAACCTTATTGCATATTTTCGCCTTTTCATCTAAATCCATGCCATCCTTATTTTGAGATGCATCATCACAGAACTCCCCATCCATGATCGTACTTAACTCTTCCAGTTTTCTTTTAAAATACCAATGCAGTATAACTAATAGCAGCAAATGGGAAAAAACATACAAGACCAAAAAGAAAGGAATCAGTAAGCCCGTCAAGAAACAAAAGTCAAACAAGAGAAATTAATGACAACAAGAAAGGCCATAACTGTATTCCTAATAAGCACAACTTATAAGCAACTAGAATGTTTTTACAAAGGTCAAAAAAAGGATCTAGCTCCTCTAAAGTGAGCAACTCATTTTGGAAGGTAAGGTAACAAATCTCGATCATTGAGGAGTCAATATTACATGCATATGCTTAACAAATTGTGGATGTATTGGAACATCAATTGTTGATTGTTTCGTCAGCAATACAAATTACTTACTTTACTCATACTCTAGAAGAGCAAAATCCAAAAAAATCAAGAGCTTAAAATGTTGTGTTATGAACTGACCTATGTTAGCCAGTATATTAGAGCTAAAATCAGCAAACTTTGATGTCAAATTGCATGGACAAAACTTAGGTCTAATTCCTTAGGCATGGTCAATATTGTTCTCCAATCAAAATCAAGGTTTTGTCTTGGTAATATATGTAAATATATATTACTGAAGTATGCATTAAATGTAAATGCATATTACTGAGTTAAAACTCCAATTTTAATTAGAGAACAAAACCAACTATACCCAAAGAACTGCACTTAAGTTTTGTCCAAATCACATATGGTAAAAACCAAGAGACTCGTAAACAAGATTCTATAAACAAAGCAATCAATTCACTTATAGAAAGCCCTCATTAACCTAACAAAAACACAATAAACTGCAAACAAACCAGGGAAATGCCGGGGAAGTGTGGCCATAAGTACAGAAGAGACAATCCATTGATACTTAGAGGTAAGGTAACTTCGTTCTCCTTCAAAACCATGCTTATCCTCCGACATTTGGTCCTTGTAAGATTGAAAAGCATGCACCAGCATCAACAAACACTTCTCTTGATACTGTTTCTCCAAAGTAACCTCTTCCAAAGCATTATACAACACACTCTGAATCTCATCCTCATCAATCTGCTTCAACCGTTCACAAGCACAACCACTACTAAACAATCACCACCACACCAAAAATAAAAAGTCTAGTAAGGTTCAAAAACACTCACATCAAGGTCATCGCTCTTGCTCAAACCCGCAACACGAGCGTAGGCGTCAAAATGGCGCCAAAATCTCGACGCCCCATTTCGCTCAAACGTTTCCTGCGACCAAGAGAGTCCATAAAGTTTCGAACTTTAGCGCACTGTTTGGGAAATAAATTGTGGGGTACCTCGAGGAGTCGAAGGAAGTGGTCCTGAACGAGGGAATGGAGGCGGTGTTTGCAGAGGGCGTGAATGTGAGCAACGAAGTCGGGGCCGACGGAGAGATCGCCGTTTCCGGCGAGAAGGGATTGCGAAGCGTTGCAGAAGCCATTGTAGCTGTCGATGATTTCGCACAGCGAGTCTTGGGTGAGGGAATTCAAAACTTCTAGGTTGAAGAAACACGAGTTGGGTTCCTCCATTGCCTTTTAGGAGTTACAAGAGTGAGTGATGTGAACTCAATTCAGAAAAGTGCTCACTGCCACTGCCAATGTTTGAAATTGAACACACAAGCACATATACAATGTTTCATGTTTCCCTCTTCTATGCAATTGTAGCTCCCTCTTACCAACAATTGTAGTTGATATACATGTTAATTTTGTAAAATCCCAAGTATGTTTTAGATTATTTTTAAATTTAATATGTTTTTTCATTTTTTTTAATTTGTTGATTGTGAGTATATTATTTAAATTGATTTTTAAAATATTATAATAAAAATATTTTAACAATTTTTAAATACAAAATAAATGAATAAATAAATAGTCATATAATATATTAACAATTTGCTAACTAATGTATGTGATTTTGGCCAATTATAATTTGGTTGGGCTTTGTTATGTAATTGCATGGTGTAAATAATCATTTAGCTAAAAGAATAAGAAAAATGAGATTATATCGACATTTTGGATTTACTTTTTTCTATACAAATATGATGACAAAATTATTAAAGGGTCTCGTGGTATTAAGTTGGTTGAATAATGTATGTAAATCATTTTAAATTACTTAATATTATGTCTAATTTATACTACTAAAAAACGAATAATTCCTTTTTTGTCAAATGAGTTTCCATTGCAAAAGAAGAAGAAAATAAAACTATCAAACCTATTGTTAAACATATGACACATTATGATATTATGTGTACTTTATTTGATACAGTGAGAAATAGTGGAGATGAATACAGGAAAAATAAAGTGAATTGATAATGAAAATAATAAAGTGATGGAGCTCAATAATTATTTTCATTTCTTTGTTGCTTTGAATGGAAATAAACAATAAACCCTAAGCCGTGGAACTACCGTTATCAAGCAAGGCCAATATACATGTTCATGACCAACTTTAATTAATTAGAACAATCTATTGAAGTTGAAGTTCACCTCTATAATCAATATTATCATTTATCTTTTATTTTTCTTAAATTAAACACTCTAAATTTCATTCTATTTATTATTCATCTGAATTTACCTATTTTTTATTTTTTATTTTTACTCATCCATTTTCGTACAACCAAATAAGGTGTTAAAGTTATTCATTTAGATCTGTTTAACATTTTTGAATTGACTCGTCAAAAATTAAAAAATAAAAATAAAAATTGGACTGGGTTGAATTGTCAAAAAAAATAAAGTGTGGATTGGAATTTGGTAGGCTGACTCCTTGAAGGCTAAAGGTGAAGGCCCATGAACCACTTACTTTTTTAAAATATAAAAAAAATATATATATATCAAAACAATTTAACGTTTAAAGAACAAGTTAATAAAATGTTTTTAATCACTATAAATTAAAACAAACAAAAAATATAGAAGCAATGTATTATATTTTATATTTTTAATTGTTTTAATAACAATATTAAAACAAAAGTTATTATTTTTATTTTGTAATATAAAATAGCATAACATAATGTACAAATGTACGATAATAGAAATAAACAAATGTAAGAACAAAAAAAAAATTACGTGGAATATCAACCTTAAAATTTAACATTAACAGCACACAGTGTTCAAATTTATTATTCACTAAAAGTCTTTCGTTTTGTATGCTTCTCAAATTATCAAAAATATCGTTTTTATTACCATTATTTTCACTATTATAATTGTTGAGTGTATATTTTTTATGTTGTTTTATCTTAGCCTAGTAACTGAAATCCTTTGTTTTATAAAAAATAAAATACCACTTTTTAAAGTTTGTAACGATAAAAAAAATTGCAAAATGTTTTTTGTGGTAATAAGAGTATGCTTGAAAAAGATTAATTTTTTTACTCTCACTGTTTTTCACGGGGAAAAAATGTTGTTTGCAAAACAAATTGTATATTTGAGTCATTAACTTACATTACAATTTTTGTTTGGAAAATAAACTATTTTTTATGAAGTTGAAAATTTGAAGCTTATATTATTTTTTAACAAAATTTTTTAAGATGATTTACTACATAAAAACTTATTATTTTATTGTGTCGAAATAAAATTAAATATCTAAAAGTTATTTTTCGGTAAATTTATCTAAATAAAATTTTATTACCATTATAATCAATTACAATAATAATCAATTATTCATAATTTAATTTTCACTATTTTTTCAAGTATATTCTAACCATTCATGTAATTCATATATATTTTTTTTATTATTATAACGCTAAACTTGAGTGATTCACCTATGCTACCAACTTAAAATTATATTGAGATAAGTCACAATTTCATACAAAGTCATAATTAATCACCAATTTCTTTAAGGATTTTTAGTAGGAATACAAATCTCCTATTTCATCTTAAATACAAGCATGTATGAAAGGATACAATACACTAAAAAATCATGTACAATTTGTTAGCAAGGAATTTGTACAAAGGGTCAAAAAATAGTCTCAATAAGTGATTCGATAATTGGGAGAGCAGTCATAGATGTGTCAAATAAGACATGCGAGTGGCATAAGACATGAAGCAAATTTCGATCATCTTATCATATAAACGGCCCCCGAGTAACCAATTTCAATAGTCGAGTAACGAGTTATAAAACGGTCTAGAGGTACCCACGAAATGTAGAAAAGTTAAGAATCGCATAAAACCTACAGAGTAACTACCTCCCAGAACTATATCTGAAGGCCTAAAAAAGATGTTTTTTTGATAAGTCGAAGGGAGGTTACAAGCAGTTAAAGGGAGTTACCCACATTGCGTAAAGAACGGAACAGTTATATATCATAGGAGATTTGCGCATAATAACCGTTTCTCGAAGTCAAAGCTAAGGGCTTCGAAGAAATTATTCGATAATCAAAAAGCGTAGTAAGCAGTTGCGAGAAGTTAACAACAGTTGAGAGGGATTACCCACGTTGCCTAGTGTAGAGTGGTTATACTTCCAACGTCGAACTAATGCAAAAATAACCATTTTTCCCTATTCTCTATAAATAAATGAGGCAAACTCATTCGTAAAGGTTAGAAACTTGATACTTACGCGCTCCCTTACATCCGATGCCCACTTCCATGGTTTCCGTACACGAGATGACTGAGTATAGTTTATAGGCCAACTTTTTCTTTCTTAGTTTCTTTTTCTTATTCTTACATAGTTAGGATAGTTTTAGTCTATTTTATTATTTATGTACTACATTGCGATCATTGTGTATTGTAATCAATTACTCATTTTCAAATTTAAGGATATGATGATTGTTGCAAACACATGCATTGCTCATTCAATTTGTTTAAGCATTTATATCCATAAATTCAATTGTATGATATTTATTGAAAAATACATAGAGATTTTGGTATGTTAAACAATTTCATAATTCAGCCTTAACTAATTTGATTAAATAAATGTTATTAGAACTAAAATCCAAAAAAAAAAATATTTTGTGTTCCAACAATGCTTAAACTATGCATGTATCTATGTAGTTAACATATATCTATGTAGTTAACATATCTAAATTGAAAACTTTGACTAATTCGAATAAAAAGAATCCATAAACAATTTTGTTTAAAAACATAAACCTAAATCCAAATTAATAAAAATAAAGAGATTTAACTAAATATCTCAAAATTTTCAATTTTATTTACTTATTACTGGCATTGATTTAGATATCCATAAAATAAGGAAATAGGAACACAGATTGGCACTTATAATAGGGGAAAGTCACTTTGTTTTTTCTTATTCTTTCTCTGAAAAGAAAGACAGATAAGAGCAACAATTTTTGGACCCTACAGAAAATGTTCGATTTAACTAGACAAGACCGGGAGGGGGCAAAAACAAAGAATATTTAGCTCATTTCGACAAAAAAAATTTAAGAGAGGGGGGAAGACAGTGAACAAACTGGACCTCATCGAAAATATTGGATTAACCTAAACTAGATAAGCTGTAGCACTAAGACACAATGAGTTTGCCTCTCTATTTTGCAAATACCAATCAGAATAATAGATTTTGTAAATTAGGATTCAAAAATACTAGTATTTGGTTTTTCATTTGGGACTAATTAATTGGACTTATTTTTAGAATTTCAGCGATTCTAGAACAAGTATTTGATAAACAAACATCTACACCAAATATATGTTCCAAATGCAAATTGCCTAACTTTTTTTCTTGCCCCAATTGTACATATGGTAATTGTCCAATAAGTATTCATATTTTTCCTGACTTGAAAACAGCAATTTATCATTTCTGAAAGTAAACAAATTATCAAGTCTAATTTCATTCTTAAACCAATTAGGAATCAGAAGGGGCAATGAAGTGGTGCAAAATGCCTCCCTTAACTTCAATTATTATATATTTTATCAATCTATTGTGCAGTGGTTAATTATCAAAATCAACCAATTATAGTCATTAATTTGCAAAAATAAAAATAAAAAAAAAAATGAAATATTGTTGGTGTCAAATCAAACTTTATGCAAAGATGAATTGTCAATTATACCGTGTGTTTGCTATTGCATTTTCCCCCAATTTTTAACACGTGACATAGACTAGACCCCACTTACAATATTCTAGCTTAGGAAATTATAATAACCCTCGAGTCTAAAATATCATATAGATAGGTGATTGCAAATTATTGAAATATTAATATGATTGATTCTCTAATTTGGTATAGAACTATTGACTTAGTAGAATAAAAACTTGTTAGATGTGTGTGGTTTGCAAAGAAGCTAGTTGTCATTCCCCACTGATTCTAAAAGAAGAGATTGAATTGAGCATTGAAGCAACCACAACCTATGAACGAGTTTCAAGATTGATAGTGATATATGCTTATTAAGATCAAAGAAAGTTGAAGGAAAGAAATTGATGACTGGATTGTATATCTAAACATAGAAAATATATGTGATTGTCATATCACCTATAAAATATTCATATCTTATTTATATATACATCACATAATAAGAGTTTAAAATCCTTTTCGGAGATATTATTTATAGAATTTAAACTTTAAAGTTTGGAGTTGAAAAAAAAAATATAGGAAAGAAAATGCTATGCTAAATCGTCTTGCATGACCACTGCTTGATTATCAGTATTGTACCCTTTATTTTAGGGTAAAATTTACGAACCTATTATATTTTATATGTGAATTATTCAAATGTTGTAAACTTCAAATAATGTGTGTACACGAGATTTCTCAATGCATATTAGTAGATATTTAAGATGTTTATGGATGTTTATAGAAATATTCAAAATTTTATTTCCTATTCTTTTAAAACATATTTCTTTTAAAATAATGTGGTTCTCAATACTTTTAAAGAACTTATAATTTTTTAAACTATATTACATATAAGTTATTTCATGAAAATAAATTTATTTAATATAAAATCTTATTTTAAAAGTTTATAATTTATTTTTCAAACTATTTATAGTAATTTTTTTATTAAATAAGGATGTATAAGTTCCATAATGATAAAATAGTATTTTTAATTAGAATTAAAGGAAAATTCAGTCTTTAATTTAAGAAACATAATTATTTAATCATTTACAGGTAACATTTAATAACAAAGTAATTTATAATTTATAAGTTCATAATTTTTTTTTATTTACCTAAAATTATTTTTACCATAATAAACTTGTGCATCCATTCTAAATTTTCTCTACTAAATCAACTCTAATACTATACATGATTTTCTATTTGAACATATAAATATAATTTTATTTTATAATTTATTTATTTCTTTATACTTTAAAGTGATTTTTTTACACCAAAAAAGTAATTTTTTAGTTATTGATAGTTCAATAATTCAATATGATGATTGAATAGCTTAATTATTTTTTAACATTTAATTAAAAGTATTTTCTTTTTTTTATTAAAATATATAAATTTAAAATTTCACCCTAACATATTACAGTATGTAATTATAAAAAAAAAAACTTGACATTAATTATTTTTAAACTAATATATATAATGATTTTTTAATAAAATATATAAAATTTATATTAAAGATAATAAATTTTATTATTATTGTAAAATTGAAATTTTTATTAATATTTAAAATTTTATTATCATACATATTTTTTAATAATTATTAGAGTGGAAAAGTTACGTAACGTACAAATAAAAAATATTAAAAAATGTGTAGACACTTTAAATTTAATTATTTATTAAAATAGAAAAATATTTTAATATTTTTTATGGTTTAAAAAAATAAATTTTTATTATTGGTTAAAAATAATTAGTTTTCAATTATCAATGAAAAATGACAAAATATTTTATTTTAAAAAAATATTAATCATTTATAAACGAATGGTTTTAGACAGCATTAATATATAAGTAAATACAATAAAACACGTGTCCATTTATCAATCATTATGCACTCTTCATTCCCTCTCATTTTCATTATTTTTCATTTATGGCAATTCAGCAGCAAGAAGCCATGAAAAGATGAAAAGAACGAACAATTCAAAGAACTGTCTCTGACAGCTAGTGTTCACAGAATATTCCACCAAACTTTTCAAATATCCTTCATAAATTATAATTATTTATTAGTAAAAGTATTTTAATAACAATATTAAAGTTGAAGTTTAAGATTTATACATATCATCTCAACCCATTTTCATACTCACATTATACACTTTTAAGACATTGATAAAATATAATGAAATTTTTATTAAAATATTTATTAAATTAAATATTTACTGCTATTGCTTAATTTTAGTATATTTTATTAAACACTAAATGATAAATACAAAATAAAATTATTATAATATTTAAATATTATTCATGTATTTCTATTTTATTAAATAAAAATATTTAATAATTTTATTATATATTTCTTATTTTAGTTTGTATATTTATTTAAAAGTTTGTAACGCTAAACTATTAATTAACTAGTTCTTCGATCTGTAGTGAAAGTAAGATTCATTACTGAAACATAGAGCTGTCAAAACGGGTAACCCGGCCCGGCCCGGCCCGGCCCACCACGGGTTGAGTCTTTGGTGGGCCAACCCAACCCAGCTCGTTTATTGGTGAGCTAGAAAAAATTGAGCCCGGCCCGGCCCACCACGGGTTGGTGGGCTAAACGGGTTGGCTCACCTAATTTGAAAAAATCACCTAATTTAAAAAAATGTAATCAAATTTAATGCCTAATCCTGCAAAAATAGTATGCACATAAGCTTTTCTAGAGAAAAGTAAATAAATTCCTACACTAATTACATAATTTGAAGAAAAAATACATAAAATTGAGAACCTATGATGGTCTATGAAGTTTTATTTGGCCCAACCCAATAGCAGAAATTTTTTTTTTTTTTTTATGGGCTGGTGGGTCAGCCCGGCTCACCACGGGTTGAACCCGGGTGAGCCGGGTTGTTAGTGGGCCGGGTTTAAAATTGGCCCACACTGAAATTTGCAAAAAAAATTTAGCCCAACCCGGCTCGAACCCGTGGTGGGCCGGGTTGGCTCACCGGGCTGAGCCCATTTTGACAGCTCTACTGAAACATGTATTAAAAGATTCTCTGAGCGTTTATTCAGAACAGTGTGTGGCACTACAATCCATAATTTATTAATGTAGAACTAAAATCAGATGGTTGGGTTCCATTAAGACAACCAATTCAAATTCAATTGTTATTACTAATGATAACAAAACCTACAGCTTACCAAAGAAAAAGGATTTTCAATTTTCTATATTTGAATTTATTATTTTTGAAATTTGAATAACGACGAGCACTCAAACCAAACACAGCCTTAAAAGATGGGAAGGGAAAATGCACGCCAAAACGCTCATTTGAGTAAACTAATGACGTTGTCCGACAAAAACAATAAACTGACCCCACCACATTCGAAAATGACTTAATCTTCTTTCTTATATGTAGAGAAAATCCAAAACAACAATCACAACATTGATAACAAGTATTTTAGCATGTCTTCGAAAATTTGTTAAAAAAACAAAATGTTTATTGTACTAAAATTATTTAAAATATATTTTAATCATTAAAATGTTTAATAAAACATCAAATATTCTTTAATTAGTATTTTTTTAAAGTAAATTTAAATTTTATTATATTAAACAATTAGTATAATTTTTTAAATAATCATTATATCACATATTATAATAATAACAATAATAATAATAATTATTATTATTATTGAAATTCATTGATTTTTATAATAATTTTTTAAGAATTACTAAAATATTCTGTTAAGAGTGTAATGAATTAAGGTAATAGGTAAAAAGTAGAAAAATATTTTTAAAAAAAATAAAAAAATTAGAATGAATTAGTATTTATTTATTGCTTTTGTTTACTTGTAACGGTCTTAAAACGTGATTTTTTACGTTTAATTAGAAGGAAAAAATAATAATTTTTCCGTAAATTAATAATTAGACAAGAAGAAAAATAAAAAATTTACGTTTAAAAATTAAAACTAAACACGCACTTAAAAGATTAAGGAATGATTAGAAGATGGCACGTTGAGTGAGCCGTGCGCGGAGCCGAGTAAGGAATGTTGTTCAGTTTCAGTCGGGAAGCGGCTCATTCGGCTCCAAAAGCAAAGAAAGTAGCAACGTTCCATGATGAATACGGTGTCGTTTCCCTCCCGTCCAACCACATAGTTCCACGTGGTTGGCGACACGCTAAGACATGACTACGCGGTTTCGCTGTTATCTTTGTTCCACGCGACACGCGACACACGACACACGACACACGACACACGACCCTGCCGTGGCTCCTCTCTTTCTTTCTCTCTCATGGAAACCCTCAAAATCAAATCCAATCCCTCATAACCTCTTTCTCTCCAAACTCAACACCCCACCACCTCCCCCTCCTTTTTTTTTTCCTCTTCCTAAAACCGCGGTTTCCGTGTACAACATTTCTGGTCTCAAAGATTTGAATTTGCGGGCGCGGATCCACTTCCGCTCCTCCGAGATCTACCCAATGATGTCTTCGGGGACATCCTCGTACTGGTGCTACCGTTGCAGCCGCTTCGTCCGTGTCATGCTTCAAGACGACGCAGCCACCGCCCTCGTCTGCCCCGACTGCGACGGCGGCTTCATCGAGCAGATCGACCACCCCGTCGACAACCGCCGCCGCCGCTTCCCAACCGCCGCCATGTACATGATCGGCCAGCGCCCTAACCCCGACCACCCCTCCCGTCCCGCCCTCCGCCGCACCCGCCGCAACGGCGGCGACCGCTCCCCCTTCAACCCCGTCATCGTCCTCCGCGGCGCCGCCGAGGAGAGCCGCGGCTTCGAACTCTTCTACGACGACGGCGCCGGCTCCGGCCTCCGACCCTTGCCGCCGAGCATGTCGGAGTTTCTTCTCGGATCTGGCTTCGATAGGCTTCTGGAGCAACTTTCTCAGATCGAGATCAACGGAATTGGGAGATACGAGCACCCCCCGGCGTCAAAATCGGCCATTGATTCGTTACCAACGCTGGAAATCAATGATGGTCATTTGTCTTCGGAGTCGCACTGCGCGGTTTGCAAGGAAGCTTTCGAGTTAGGCACTGCGGTGAGGGAAATGCCGTGTAAGCATATATACCACCCTGAATGCATATTACCGTGGCTCGCACTTCACAACTCATGCCCCGTTTGTCGGCACGAGTTACCTGTGGATTCTCCAAATTCAAATTTGAATCAGGGTCAAAATGTTGGCTTTAGCGAGGAAGAGAACGTGGGGTTGACGATTTGGAGGTTGCCCGGTGGAGGGTTTGCCGTGGGGAGATTCTCCGGCGGTAGGAGAGGCGGCGAGAGGGAGCTTCCGGTGGTGTACACTGAGATGGACGGTGGATTCAACAATGGGGGTGAGCCGAGGAGGATTTCGTGGTCTTCGAGGGGGAGTAGAGGGAGAGAGAGTGGAGGGTTGAACCGGTTTTTCAGGAATTTGTTTGGTTGCTTCAGAGGTGGTGGTGGTGGTGGTGGTGGTTCTAGTACAGAGTCCATGAGGGCGAGTTCTTCTCGGTCTAGTATGGTTCCCTCTCCGCGTTCGCGCAGGACTTGGTCTATGGATGTAAACAGTGGGATGAGAGCGTGGTAGTAGTTGTAATGGGAAAAATTATAAATGTCAACTTTGTGTCTGGGTTCCCCCCATGTCAAAGTGTACATAATGGGATTGGTTGATTGATTCAGGGTCCAGGATGTAATGAAATGCAATGCAATGATGGGGTTTTGTGATTGTGTTGGGATGGGGAACCGTTGTGTTAGCGATAGCGGGTAGGGAGGGAAAAATGTGAAACCAATCGAGAGGAACGAGATTGAAGGATTTGTGTATCTTTGGAATTTTTGGGGGTGGCTGGGGAGGTATGATATGAATTACGATGATCATCATGAACTTCATTTTTACTTTGATAATGAACTGAAGCACCTTCGTATTGTTTTTCATTCTGTGCTTTTTTTATTGGTTGGTACTTTGATATGCTTCAGTTTATGATCCTTCAAATTCGTGTTGTTTCTTTTTTTGTCGTAGGTTACATTTTAGCATTCTGCTGCTGCCGCCTTGAATTGTTGATTGTGTTGATGTTGCTTTACATTTGTATAATTTTCCTGTCTAGCAAAACTATCATTCTTTGATTCTAGACAAGCATTTGTGTGGATTTGTTTGCGTTTGTCTCCTGCTTTAGTTCTTGTTTTGTTGATCAGGTACCAGTTTTTAACTTCTTATGGACCAATAACTCTCGATACTATACTGTTATTGTAGTTCAGTATAATATTAGGACACATTCTTCAGTACTTTCAAACTCTGATGGTTGAAGCCTTCAACTTTGTGATTCATATTTGTTTACTGTGTCTCGTTCTGTTTACCTGTTTTAAATTAAATCTACTTGTCTTTGTAAATTGTTATTATGTTGAGTGACTAATAACGTGTCTTCACCTTCATATATTCACGACGACGTGTTAACATGAATAACAAAATCCGTCAATCTATAAAAGTATTTCGTACAAATTTACATGGGCATGTTAATATTGTGCTTGGTGGCTTTGAGGCCGGCCAGAGACCAACAAAATCTTCATTTTAGGCTCCCTTCATAAAAAAAATTATTTTGTATTAATATTTGTATAATTTTGTTTAGATTTCATAATTTAAAAGTTGCTTTTTACATTTTTAAAAATCAATTTAAAAAAATTATTTCTAAAAGTTTTAACATAGTTCAAAGTTTGAAGAAGGAAACTCAAAGCTCATAATCTAGCCAACTGAAATAAATTTCTTCAATAAAAGTAGCTATTGAGTATTGAATTAACATTAAGAATAAAAAGGACAAAAATATTTCTATGTATTTAGCCACAACTTGAAATTTGATATTTATATATCTTTTAAAATAATTATTTTTTTTAAGTTTATATTTATTTCAAGTAATTAGTCATCTTAAAAAATGAAGAAAAAAATATAATTTATAAACATTTTTTATTAAGAAAATGGAATAATTAAAACGAACTTATATTATAATTTTGTTGATTCCATATTATAAAAATATATATATTTGATGAGAGAGTGCTAAAGGTTTTTGAAGACAAAGAGCAAGAGAAGTTTTAACAAAATAATGAGAATAAAAAATAAAAATTAGGAACTTGTAAGTTTAAACATTACATAAAATGATAAAATAATGTTTCAAAAATATTACAAGCTATTGAAACTTTGTTTATCTTGAAATAGTAACCTCACTAAATATCAAAATAACTATTTTTTTATCAAACTTTTTTTTAAATAGTCAAATATAAAAAAAAAAAAAAAAAACTAACTTATTTAATATAACCAACAAGTTGTAACATGACAAATAATCTTTCTTTCAATTATATGGTCAAAATTCGCTCACAAGTTTATAAGTATGAAAACCATTTGTTAAAAATAATTTTTTAAAATAAATTTCAGTATTTTAATAGACTAATCTTTAATTTTTGGCCGAGTACAGCTTGAGGCTCATATTTTCTTTCTTTAGCAGTTCCTAGAAGCCTTTGACACGTGCAAACCTGTGACGGTTGTAAGCAAACTATAAATAAAGAAATTGCTCAATGGATGGAAGTGAAAGCCATTGTTAAAGTGAGGGTGCTTGTTTTTGGCAAAGTATGAGTCCCTGAGTGAGTGAGTGGTACACGTTTGGACAACACTATTATTGGCGAAGATGGTTTCCGTTCAGGTGGGGACTGCCCAAACGCATAGCATGTAACTTGGAACCACAAGTGCAGCTCGTTGAGGCTAACTAAGAAATCCAAATAATTGCACGTGCCCTGTTGCCTGGATACTTAATTTAATTTTTCCCCACACGCCATTCAAGTGCCAATAATAATTTCTACACATGCTTTTTACCTGTATTCAAGGAAATTTGGAAATTGGGGAGGGATCATATCCCATGCCACCATTAAGGTAATGTTGATGCCATTGCTTGGGATCATTTCATGGAGAGAACATAAATATACTAGATGCTTTAAGCCTTAATCAAGGAAGACCATGTATAATTTTTTATATATATATATTCATGGCAGTGGTGTGAAATATTTATTGATTTTATTGATGATTAATATTTATTGGAAAATCTAACTAATAATCTTTAGCAAAGTTTCCATCCTCAATCAATTTTATTTCATCTACTAGATTTAAATATGAGACCTTGTTACTTAATTGAATTTAATTATATTGTACTCAATATCCCATATTAATTACTAATATAACCAAAATAGAATATAAAATTAAGATATAATCATTATCTTACAAATTAATTTTATAAGATCGAATTATACTTATAATAAAATAATAATAAAATAATTTTTTAAGATGATATCATGATTTATTTTAGTAAATGTTAGTAAATTTATTAAGTTATCCACTATTAAGTCATTATTAAATTACTTGTATATGTTTAATTTTGTAAATTTTACGCTTAAATATTCAATCTTCTATATAAAAACAAGTTAGAAATCTCTTGTTAATGAACTTTTTACTTGAGATAAGAGTGTATTGAAGAATATCTTATGGACTAATTACTCATTGTTATTTGCTTTAATTTAAAATATTAGATTGACGAAGGATCCAAATCTGTGAGTATGGAATCCTCGTTTCCCTAGTTATAAGCCGAGTGATGAGCATCAAAATCATGCAAAAGGGTCACCAATTATATATGGGTAATGGCTTGTGTGTGAGCTGTAATCTAATACTACTACTATGAGATTGTTATATTAAAGCAAGTTGCCATGTTTCATTTTAAGGGGAGAAAAATCTTGCCACGTTTAATGTAAGAACGCTATATATGGTCCAAAAATTTAAGTGAGGTTGTCGATTTTAAGTTTGGTACACATGACAAGTTCCACCAAAATTAACAACGTATATGTTCTGTCCCCTTCTTAAGGTGGTGGCTGTCACTCATTCAAAAGCTACTTGAATGTCCAAAACATGGGTGTTGATACTCGGGTTTTTTGTTAGTTATTATCATGCTCAAATTTTCAACAACATTACCCATTTTTATTGTTTTAACGACAAAACGTTCCACGTTAATTTTGTTCTTGCACGATTTTATGGGGAGTTGATAACACAATACCGTTAATACGTGAGAGCTTGACGTCTTATTTAGAGTTGTATTTTTCCAACTTTGCCTGGGATTTTTCTTTGTCTGCTTAGATGAAGTGGGATGTTAACATAGACAAGATTTAAGGGAGGTATGGATGAATCTTGGCCTTCAATTTTTTTTTCCCAATTATATGTACTAATTGTTTTTTTTATAAATATTATATAATCATATAATTTATCAATACACTTATATATGTTAAAGTTTGTTGATTTATTTTTTATATTTTTCCTTGTATGTTTCTTTCATCGGGCTTGCTGGTCAATCCACAACTTGGTTGATAGGGATAGACACTTTGTGCCAATACTCAAGTATTTTAGTTGGTGGGACAGATTGTTATAGTTTAGAAGAAGGCTCCATAGAGTGAGGCACAAGCTTATATGCTTATATAACTAGAAACGGAATGAAGGCATTGATGCTATATTGATTTTGGTCACCAAGATTTAGATTATCTTTTTAGATAGTCTCAATTCGATCTAATATCATGTATTTAATAAATTTTAAATAATTATATGTTAATAACATTTAATAAATATGATTTGTTTAACATGGTATTATATTTATCTTAATATATATCATTTATATTAAAATATATATTACAAATTTCCTGATCTTTCTTACTAAAGGTTTCACATTTGATCTTCTTTCCAATCTTCGCTTCTTTTGAGTAGTTTGTAATGGGGGAGGAGTACCTACAAAAAAATTCTTATGATCAAGTTAGTCTAAGTTGTCCCATTTGTCATATCTTATTAATATACAAACCTTGGTATTTGGTAACCATTCAACTACTTCATTAGTTCAAGTAACTATTCTCATATAGTTATTTTTCTTTGTATTGTAACTTCTTTCATTATGCTCGTGTTGACCTGTTTAGGTCTACATGATTTTGATCTTGCTAGCTTTATTGAGGTTGGACAAGTCGATCTCCCAAAGTTGGATTAGTTGAGCTTATTCATCCAAGTTAGTACATAAGCCCCTAAGTCCCGAGTTTATGTAAGAACAAAGGGACTTAAGATTACCATATGTGGGGTTTCCCATGTGCTAGTTTAGTGACATGTTAATAAACAAATACAAGAAAATAATATTGACAATCCAAACCTATATGGTTTACCAACATTGATGATATGATTTTGTCAAAGAACAAGGAGGATTATACAAAGAGTTTAAAAAAATTACCTTGTCCTTTGAACTGCAAAGCTATAATGGAACTTATCCTCGAATAATCTCTTTGATGATTTAGAGAGTGAGTGTTATATGCTTGTATAATTGTTCTATACTATGTAACATGAATCTAACTTATAAATTAGACTGATATGATTTTTATTTGTAGTGATCATGGGAAAAAATGATTGGCATCACTTCAAGAGTAATTAGTTTCAAGTTGGATCAAAGTACAACTCAATTGACCAACCTAATCAAGATGTCCAAGTTGAAAATATCTTTCCTCCACCTACAATCCAACGTGTATAATGAAAGAAAGTTTGTTGTTGACATTTCAAAATAAGTTGGAAAAGAGGTTGAAGTTACTCCTAATGAGAATCATGTTGGCAATGAGATTGGCTATATTCAATTGTAAGAGAAAAAGAATGAAACAAGCAAAGTTGTAGAACAAAGCTTGGAAGGTACTTCTGATAAGGCAGCTTATGCCTAGAAATTCTATTATTAATCAACAAGATAGTTTAGTGATCAGTTTTGAGATGGCTAGTGAAATTGGTGCTTCTAACGTCAAGCTTCCCATAAATAATATAATTGAAGTTACAGGAAAAAAACAAGTGCCTCCTAGGGGTTCCAACTTCTACTAATTTTGTTGTTGGAAAATTATTAGGCTTTTGGCTATATTGGATCGTGTAACCATGGTTCCTCATGTTAAATCTTTATGGAATCTTAAGCTTACTATCGAGGAATTTCGTAAGGAAGATCAAAACATATTATACAATAGGGTGATGATGCAAAATGTCGATCCCATTGGTAGCATGGATTTTATTCAATACAATGTTCTATTGTTGTAGTTGATCAAGTTGTAAAATTTCAAGCTTAGCTCATTAGATTGGAATAAACCTTAACTCAACTCTTTAATCAAAAGGTGCCAAATTTGGCATTTTTTTTATAACGCTTTGAACTTAGCTTAATAGATTGGAATAAGTTCGAACTCAACCTTTTAATCAAAAGGTGTCAAACTTAGCTCTTTTTCTTTACTAGGCTTTGGACTTAGCCTAATAGATTGTAATAAGTTCAAACTTGACTTTTTAATCAAAAGGTGTCAAACTTGGCTCTTTTTCTTTACAAGGTTTTGAAGTTAGTACGATAGATTGAAGTAAGTTTGGACTTGACTTTTTAATCAAAAAGTACCAAACTTGGTTCTTTTTCTTTACAAGGCTTCGAACTCGACCGTTTAAGTTTGGTTAGGCTTTAAACTTGGCCTTTTAAGATTGGTTAGACTCAAACTTAGCCCTTTAAGTTTGGTTAGGCTTCAAACTCCACCTTAGGCTTACAGTTGGTCTTCCAAATTCTTTTAGGCTCAAACTTAGCCTTAAGCTCAAACTCAACCTTAGGCTCAAACTTGGTCTTCCAAATTCTCTTAAGCTTGAACTCGACCTTAAGCTCAAACTTGGTCTTTAAAATTGTTTTAAGCTTAAAATCAACCTTAGGCTCAAACTTGGCCTTTAAAATTCTAGTCAGTTTCTATAGTTTAAGATAAATATTTTTGGTCCCCTTTACTTGAGTGTTTTTTAATCCTTGTAGTCTTTCTTGTTATTTTTTATAACATTGTTTATTTTAAATTGAAGTGAAAGAGATATTTACTTAATTTTTTAATTCTTATGCTCATTATACCCTCTCTTGTAATATCTAATGTTGAGACATTTTTTTTAACCTTGATACAATTTTTTAATTCTTACATCCATTGTACTTTCACTTATAATGTTCGATGTTGAGACACTTTTTTTTTACACTTACAAAATTGAATTCTTCTATTACATTAACATAAAATAAAAAGCATTGTAAAAAAAAAAAAAACTAACGATATGGATTAAAAATCTAAAAAGCTTTAAATATAAAACTAAAAAAAATATTTTAAATTATAAAAGTAAAAAAGTAAAGGAAGGGAAAATATAAAAAATTAAAAAAGTATTTTAACTTTAATAGTATAAGTCAAAGAATAATTTGGCATCTTCATAGTTTTACTATTTGACAGGATTAGGTAAAATTATCAGTTAGCATGTCTTATCAGATTTTAAAGTTTTTCATCAACAATGGGATTTTTATAAGATTGCGTTTACAAGGTGAAGGTACTTCAGATGCAAATACATAATTTGCATGAAGTTAACACAGACTTGAAGACAAATTCTGATCGGAAGCTAAGATGTAGATATAAAACTTGAAGTTACGATAAAATTAATTTAGGAAAGGAAGTGAAAGAAAGAAAAAATAAGTAGAGAATGAGAAAATTTTATAGATTATTTGATAAGAAAAAATAAAAATATTTTTTTAATTGTGTAAAATGTAAAATAGAAATAAAAATAAGTGCATAAAAATGACATAAATATCTTAAATAAGGGAGTTGCTACGGTACCCTCTAAAATTGAGGGGTTTTAATACATTTTTTTTATGTAAATTTATAAAAAATTTAAAAAATTAATTTAATTATAAAATGAATAATTTAAATTATACTTATAAAATAAAAAGTAAGATAAATTTATAGAGATTAAAATTATAAGATTTTAATAATATTATAAAATATTAAAAAAGGAAAAATTAATAAATAGTAGAAATAAAAAGTTATTAAAATTACAATATAGAAATTCAAAAATTTAAGACAAAAAAATAAAAATTATACTTAAAAAATTATTAAAATTAAAATATAAAAATTCAAAAAATTTAAGTGAAAAGATAAAAATATACTTAAAAATTATTAAAATTAAACTATTTAAATATATAATAATATTATTACAAATAAATTAGAATATATAAAATAAAAATAAAATGACTAAATAATTTAAAAATTGAAAGAATAAAATATCATAAATATTATTTAAATAAATTATTAAAAATATAAAATATAAAAGACTGTGTAAAATGTAAAATAGAAATAAAAATAAGTGCATAAAAATGACATAAATATCTTAAATAAAAGTAAAGAAAGTTACATTTTCAAACTCAATCTCGTTTTCACTGAGTTGAGAAAAAACTCAAACAAAATCCTAATTAATGAATAATAATGTGTTTGAATATGATTTTGTGATTCACGTCCACCCATAAATTTACGTCAAATTATTATAATTGATACAGAAGTTACATATACTTCTAAAAATTCACGTCAATTTGAATTCAAAATACACTAAATATATCCCCTAAAAATCATGTTGATGTTATACGAATATTCCATGTTCATATTTAGTTCTCATGTATATCAATTAGTCAATTTCTTCCATAATCAAGAAAAAGCTATTCCTGTAAGTTATGGCTCGCCAAAATATTGTTATATAAAACCTATCTTTGATTTGTTTTTTATTTATTTATTTCATTATAATAAAACCGGTTAATGCATTCTTTATTTGTTAATTTTCATTTCTTGAAATACGAAGTATAAATGTTTTTCAGAAACATTAGAACAATTCCGACAGAGATACTTAAGTGAGTTGTTTAAACTATATAATCTTTTCTTATTTTTTTTCCCTCCATTAGAGTTGATCTAGTTATTTGGGTTATTGCTTAAATTTATGCATAAATCTTTATTGGGTTACCATATTCACACAATAATCTGTACTGCACTTTCTGCGTTATTGTCTCTATCTCTCTTATATTTTTTTTTTACTGATATTTCGCTCTTTTTTATTTTATTTTATTTTATCAAGTATTAAATAATATTTATTTTAGGGGTGTAAGCGAGTACGTGTAATTTGCAAACTCGAACTGACCCAAACTAACCCAATAAATTTGGATCAGATTTTTTCATTGTACGGGTTAAAATCCAACCCAACTCAATCAAACTCGATACTGTACGGGTCGGGTAACGAATTTTGTATTTTCAACTTGCTACCAATCCAACCCAACCTAATCATATATAATAATAATAATAATAATAATAATAATAATAATAATAATAATAATAATAATAATAATAATAATAATGTTAAATTTTGTGTTTTAGGTTGATAGTATTATAATAACATAATATATTTATTTTAAATTTTATTTTGTATTAATTAATATTAATTTTTTAAGTTGATAATAATGTAACAAATTAATAAATTTATTTTAGAATTTAACTTGTATCATTATTTGTTTTATAGGTCGATAACATTGAATTTGTAATTATGTATCAAATGATTTAATTTATTTTAAAATATTTAAATTTTTATAAAAAAATAAATAAATATAATTATGTTGATCCGATTAATCCAACCCAATCTAACACGTGAATGGGTTGAGTTTGATTGAATTTGTAAAAAAAAATTATATAAATTTAACTTATCCCAATCATTAAATTTTGATTACGTTGGATAACGGATTTATTCAAATCCGACTCAATCCAATCCATTTACACCCCTAATTTATATTTTTAATATAATTTTTAATGCTTTTAATTCAATTTTATTTTCTGTCAGCAGAGACACAAAGATGACTAGCTCATCTTACTCATAATTAGATCCTCTCTCTTCTTCTTAGCATTTTGTGCTTTGCATCCAAAATTGACATTTGTGTTTTGCTTTCAAATCAATGGCGTAATAATTTTATTTGTCTCTCATGCACCATATATTTCTTTTTCCATTTTATTTCGTTTTCCCTCTTTCTTTAAAACCCATTCCGCATACCATTGTGTGGTGATTGGGGCACAGTTCAATAAACTTTATCAAAGGAAAAAAGAACATTTTATAAAGTAAAATATAAAGTTATACACAATCACCAAAGAAAATATAAAGTTATACACAATTGTATATTGAAAATCAATAATTAAATGAAAATAACATAATAAAAAAAAGGATTTGTTAAAATTTACATTATTAATTTGGATTTCTCTCTGCCAAATGACAAGATAATTAGCGGTGGAAACCTACACTTTTCAACCCCTTTTCCATTTTTCATTCAATTCCAGCTTCTATAGACTATAATGGGGTTTGTTGGAGCCTCTTTTTAAGCCGTTCTTGTTGAAGATAGTTCAGAAAGAACAAATTCTGGCTTCGTGATTAGAAGGTTTTCCCTGTATCATGCTTTCAATCTGGATCTGCTCTAGGGATTTGGTCATGCTATGATAATTGTTTGTTGAAGTTGAAGGTCATAATTTTGTCGGCTCCTTAGCTATTTATGTACTAATCCTTCTTGATGTATAACAATTTATTTTTTATTCACTAACACATTTTTTTCTTTTTCTTTTTTAGTGGTACCGGCTTCAACTACTTTAAAAAAATCTCAAATTCGAATCTTATAAATAAAAAAATATGAAAATTTTGGTCGTGAAATTAATGCCAAAACGGTGAGATTAGTTGGGCAAATTGGCTGCCTCTTATTCTTAGCATGATTAGGGCAATCATAGAGCTTAGTAGTTGATGAAATGGGAAGTCTGGGAACAGGTGTAGCTAGTAGTTAGATAGTAGCAAGTTTTATATATCTCAGCATGCCCCCTTTTGGAATAGCATCTTTAGAAGCAGAATAACAGCAATTAGGTGTTTGGGGAATTAATTAATCGCCGTTGGGGTTGTGAAGAATCAACTTGCGTCATTCTTTCTACATAAAGTTTATCCTGATTGAGAAATTGCAACAAATCCACTTATGGTGTTCGGATTAGAAATTTTAAAATTTTAAAATTTTTTAAATTTGAATTACATTAATTTATTTTTTTAATTAATTTTTAAATATTTTATTTAGATAAATTAATTCAAATTTTTAAAATTTTAAATTCTTAATTTGAATATAATAATTTGATTTTTACTATAGGTAAAATTGATCTTAAATATAAATATATATATATATATATATATATTGAGATTTTAAATTAAATTTTATGAAAATAAATATTTAATAATTTTAAAAATTAATATTAGATAATATTTAATGATTTTAAAAAATATTTTAAATATTTAATAATTTAAAAAATTATTGATATTTTTTTGTGTCAACTTTGAAAGAGAGATGTGGGGTATAGGAGAAAAATCAAAAAGAGAAAAAGGAGAAAATAAAAAATAAAAATAGGAAAAGATGAAGAAAAAAGAGAAATTTGGGAGAGAGATAGGAGAAAGAAAAGAAATAAAAATTAGAGAAAGAAGAAAGAAAAGTAATATGGAGAGAAAAAAACAAATGAGAGAAAGAGAGGAGAGACCGGAGAGAGAGAAAATAAAGTATAAGAGAGAAGGATAAAAAGAAACATAAGAGATATGAGAGATAGAGAGAGAAATACAAAAGATATATAAATTAGATGAGATAAGAAAAGATATATAAGTGAAATTTACAAAAATATACGAAAAATTTTAAATTTTCTTTTTTGAGAGAATTTAAAATTTAACTATTTTTAGTAATTTTACAAATGTTTAAATTTTAAAATCTTTATAAATTTTTCATTCAAATAAAATATTTCACACAAAAACATTTGAAATTCTTTAAAAAAAAAACACTATTTAAAATTCTTATCCAAATATACTTTTATTTTTTTAAAGCAAATTTAATAAAAAAAGACCAAAGACAAATGAGTACTTATCATGCCTATATATATATATATATATAGATAGATATATGTTTGATTAATAGTTGTAGAAATTTCAAAAGTAGGATTACAACTCTTTTCCTCCAATGAAAACACACACACGAGACCAAAATAATTAACATATTCAGTTTACTAATAATTAAAAGAAAGGATAGTTGTCTATACTTCTGTACATAAGACAATTGAGTATGATTTCTCGGTTATTCTTTTTTTCTTTTCTAGGGTAGTTTTAAAATAGTATATTTTAGCGTAGTGTATTATTTTCATTCCTTCTCAAAATGTCATGCTCTGTATTTCCCGAACTCTTTGAAGTAAAAGATATGGTTATTGTGCTTACTTAATGTATGCATTGTCCAATTAATTTACTTGAGCATTTAATTCTTGTTTTGTGGTAACCATCAAAGAACATCTAGATTTTTTTGCATGCTAAATTACAGAAAATTAGATCTCGACTAGGTGACTTAGTTAAATTATTTATATCTTGGGTATGAGATTCACTCTTGAGAAACTTGTTGCATGTAAAGAACATACATGACTAATATATGTAAAAAATTCTACTTGTCACACATACTTAAATTGAAAACTTTAAACAAAAATTACCGCCAACTCTACTATTTTAATTAAGAGGCATAAAGATAGTCATGTTAGAATATGAACAGAAAATCCTTGGGCCATGTTGTTAGAAAAACCAAATTAGATAGCTTTGAGATTTCTATCAATTTGATTCCGTCGTACAGTAGCAGTATGTCATTATGTGCAATTTTCAAAGAAAAGAGGGTTGATCTAATTGAAGTTTGATTGCTTGGATGTTTCCTAATCTTAGTCTTATGGAAGGTGGAAGAAACTTGGATGAGTAAAACGGACAAGAATTTTTAACTTTAAGTGGGGTGTAGTTTGGTCACACCACGACAATGTTGAGTGGAACAAGTGATATATTTAAAATATTTTTCATATCATTTTTATAAGTTTGTTTTATAATCCTATTATAAAAATATACATAGTTACTTAATAAATAAAAATGAATTAATTATAAACAATAAAGCGGATTATATAATCAAATATTTAATTATATTAAATGCAATGCATATAGATATAAGAATTTGTATTTATTTATAGTTATAGAGTTATATGTAGGGTTGACAATGAGCCCAAAATTTTGATATCAATTTGAGACCCGACTTGTTAATTGGCTCAATGTTTTTGGCTTATGAACTAAATAAATTTTATTAAGTAAAAATTTTAGCTTATTGATAAAATAAGTTTAACTTGATATAAATATAATTTGATATTACCATTTAGTTTGATTTTTAAAAATCTCTATTTTGATCTCTGACTTTGTCCTCTCCTGTTTACTGTCGTTTCGTTTCACACAAAAAATATTAAAATAAATGACATTTTGTAAAATCAGAAACTTGGATTTACAAGCTTAAGAGTTGAATCAAACGGTTTTAAATTTATATTCAGACAAGTTTTAGTTGAAAACATTTTTCATATAAAACTTTGATTTGAATTGCATCAATTTTTTATTTATTATCTAATTGAGTTTTTTTTTACAGAGTCTAATCGAGTTGAACAATAACAAGTAACAAGTTTAATTTATTTTTAAACTTAATTATATGACAAAAAAAATAAGAAATAGTGAAACAAAATAAAAAAAAATGTAATTTTACATAATAATGCTAATTATGTTAAATATACATTAATTGTTTACTTATTTTGTGCTTACCACTCTAAACTACTATTGATATTGATTGACACAATCATAACTTGTATCTTAATTTTTGAATTCTAATTTTATATATAAAATATATTATGTTGGAAAAAAGAAATCACTCTACAACACTTCTTAGGAATATCCTACATTCCTAATATGTATTTTTATTTATTAGAACTGATGGAACTTGAAATAATTATAACCATTCACGCAACTTTATATATCCTAAATTCCTAATCTCATTCGCATATCATTTACTGAGAATGAAGAAAAAGTGGAACGAATGGTCACGGAATAATCCTATATATCAGTTGGCTACCAAACTGATAGCTGCAATAATCCTACACTAAAAGGGAAAAGTCGGTGTCGTCATTAAATTTATAACTAATCAGGTCAGTTTAGTTATAAAAAAAAAAAACTCAACCTCGCATGAAAAGACTAGTAAGCAAAAATTTAACTTAATGTTTTTCTCGAACCAATCAACTTAATGGTTTATTACTGGAAACAACTGTATAACCAAATCTTACTGAATACATACACAATTGCTAGTATCAATTAATTATTACCAACCACTAATGCAAGCAAGGCACTATTTCCTAATCAATCAAAGACAGTTCAAATTAAGTGGACCATTTCATATTGCATTGAATTGACTTGAAACAGTAAAATAATATAATAATATATGTGAGTCAGCTTAGCTTCTAGCTCTCTCACAAAAATCACCATGCCTAAGATTAGCCTAAGTAGTATTTAATTAATAGACTTAGGTCAGTAGGTGTCACACAAGCACACACACTAATTTTTGATGAAGAGTCAAGAAATAATAAACATGCCAGTTCAATATCTCCAAAGCTGAACCCTTTTTCTCCAGGTTTTCATAAGCCTCTGCACTTTATGTCTACGGTTATCGCTTCTAGGGTGAGACCTTTTTCCTAAAGAAAAAAAGCATTGGTAGCATCCAACTTCCCCTCCATTTTTTTTCTCTAGCTCACCTTTCAAATTAATCAACGAACATCAGTGCTATATATGACTAGGTTATGACCATAAAATACACTTTCCGCCCAATTATAGTACTTTAATACAAGTATATGCACTGTACTTTACGAAGTAATACCATGGGCATGAATGGAAACAATATAACAGTAACCAATATTATGTGTAATATACTTACCAGATAACTACCCTTCTTAACCATGTAGTCAGATTTTCTGTTTTCATGATGATATCCATTAAAAATGTTCTCTCTTTAAAAAGCTATTGTTTCTGACTCAAAGCTAAGAAATACCCTTGATTAAAACAATAATAATATAACAGTGAGGCAGTCAAATAAGTACTGTACTATATGAAAACCAAACATCACTGTAAAGGTAGTCATATAGTCCACACATTTTGTAGATGGCCAACAAACAAAATTGTACACATTCCCTGCATGTCAATATGTTAATGTCATGACATGATTCAAGTTCAATTCAGCTATATATATATAAGAATTTGATGAATGGATGTACCTCAAAACACTTTCCCACCACACAGTTACTTTCTGCTCAAAGGACAATCCAATAACAAAGACACTCACCCCCTTCACCCTCTCCCTCACCATTGAAATTCAAACTAAACAACCAAACCAAACCAAACCAAACTATGGCCTCCTTCCTCTTCCTTCATCTTCTTTCTCCTCTTACAATGACCCTTTTCACCATTTTCCTCCAAATCCAAACAAGTTCTTCTTCTTCTTCTTCTTCTTCTCTCTCCTCTTCACCCCCAACTCAAACCGTTCTCATGTTGCCTCTTAAAACCCAAACACTCCCACATGGCCTAGTTTCACAATTTGCCTCCCCACGTAAGCTCTTATTCCGCCATAACGTGACATTAACCGTTTCACTAACCGTAGGCACGCCTCCACAGAGCGTTACCATGGTCCTCGACACAGGCAGCGAACTCTCGTGGCTCCACTGCAAAAAACCAAACACAAACACAAACACAAAAAACACAATCTTCAACCCACTCCTCTCTTCCTCGTACACCCCAACACCATGCACCTCACCCATCTGCACCACCCGAACCCGAGACTTCCCCATACCCGTCTCCTGCGACCCGAGAAAACTCTGCCACGTCACTGTCTCTTACGCCGACATGACCTCCCTGGAAGGCAACCTCGCGGCGGAGACGTTCGCCGTATCCGGGTCGGGTCAACCCGGAACAACATTCGGGTGCATGGACTCCTCCGGGTTCACCTCCAACGCCGACGAGGATTCCAAAACAACCGGGTTAATGGGCATGAACCGAGGTTCACTCTCGTTCGTGACCCAAATGGGGTTTCCGAAATTCTCCTACTGCATCTCCGGCAAAGACACCTCCGGCGTGTTACTCTTCGGCGACGCGAAGTTCTCGTGGCTGGGACCCTTAAAGTACACGCCTTTAGTGAAAATGAACACTCCCTTGCCCTATTACGACCGGGTGGCGTACACGGTTCGGTTGTTGGGTATTCGGGTCGGGTCAAAAAACTTGAATGTGGCGAAGTCGATTTTTTCACCGGACCACACCGGGGCGGGTCAGACGATGGTGGATTCGGGGTCGCAGTTCAGTTTCCTTCTGGGGTCGGTGTACAAGGCTCTGCGGAGCGAGTTTGTGGAGCAGACTAAAGGGGTGTTGAGGGTTTTGGAGGATCCGAATTACGTGTTTGAGGGGGCGATGGACTTGTGCTTCAGGGTGAAGGGGGGTGGGGTGGCGGCGGTGCCGGCGGTGACGCTGGTGTTTGAGGGGGCGGAGTTGGTTGTCTCCGGCGAGAGGTTGTTGTATAGGGTGGCGGAGGGGAGTGATGTGTCCTGTTTGACTTTTGGGAATTCGGATTTGTTGGGGACTGAGGCGTATGTGATTGGACACCATCATCAGCGGAACGTGTGGATGGAGTTTGACTTGGTCAACTCCAGAGTTGGATTTGCTGACACCAGGTGTGAACTTGCTACTCAAACACTTGGCTTAGCTGCTTAGTTGCTGTGCCCTACCATTCTGCTTCTGCCTCCATCTTTCAATCCCTCCATAACTCAGGAAAAATTGGTGACATGTCACAGGATGATGATATTTTATTAATGAGTAAAATATTTACAATTTTTTTTCTTCTTATTTATAGATGTAATAAATGAAGTTACACATAAAAGAAATATATATTGTACAAACTGTTTTACAATTTATTGCACTTTTGTTTTTTTTGAGGTTCTCATTTTGGCCAATCTGTAGAGGTAGGTAAGTGGATAATAGTGTTACTGAAGGAGACAGACAACTAAAATGAACAGCTTTTAAGTTAAGTTGAGGCATCATTGCTTGCCAAATTGAAACACAATTTTATACAGTATTCTATTTTACTGCATAATAAAATAAGGGATTCTTATGCGGATTTGCGTTGGTTAACTTGAGAGTTTATTTAATTTTAGAGTATGAACATGTTTCTTTCATGATGCGTCTACACTCCTCTTTTGTTCTGTTTTGGGTGAAGATGCGATTTTGCGCGATTAGGATTGTTAACTGGTTTTGTCTTGTTGCTGGTTTTGTTATTGCAATCCATTTTATAAGATAAGTTTCTTGAATTAAATAAAAAGTTATTTTTAAGTAATTCACTTTATTTAGGAGACTCTTTCTAATATATTTTTAATATTTTTATCATAAATTTTAATAAATCTTACTACTAAATCAGAAAAATTTATTAAATAAAATGTGAAATTCATAATTTCTAATAAATTTAGTCAATAATAAAAATGCGTTTGAAAGAGAACGTTAAGAAAAAAATGTTAGTAACTTTTTTTTTAAAAGATTATGTCACATGGTTTGAATTTTTACTGTTCATTCAAAGTTGTATTTTTTTAAAGTATGTGATATTGTGAATAAAAATAAGTTGACAAAAAGTTAGATTTTTTATTATATGAATGGAAAAAAATATTGGTGGAATGAAAATCCAATTCAGTATTTTTTTTCTTAAAGTAATTTATTTTTAATTACTATCTAATATATATCTTAAACATACATACAAAAAAATGTTTTTATAATTGGACTTTAAATAGTAAGTGTAGAGGTGTCAAAAATACTAATCTTTATTTTTGAACCTAAAAAAGAGTAGGCTAATTTGATATGGGTGGACAAGCAAATGGGCCAAAAAACTTTAGGCTCAGAGGTATGTGGATTATTTAATTCAATGTTATTTTTTTTTCTTTCTTTTGAAATTTCATATAAGATTATTAAAAAAATAATGTCTCCCAATTTAATTTAGACTAGAAAAAACATGAGCCCAATGAGTCTAAATAATGAGAATTTTAAAAAATATTATTGAATTTAATATAGACATAGAGAAAAATGATTGAAAAGTAAAATGATTGAGGAAAGAGTTACTTATTTTATCTGGTAATATTTTTACCTTGTGTTTTTATCGCTCTAATTTGCAAAAGTACTGCAGAAGGGAGGTATATAGGTGAGGATTACCGCTCACCACACAGAGAGGCTTGACCTTCGTTTTGTTTAACGAAAATCTAAAAAGAAAAAAGAAAAAAGAAAAAGAAAAAGAAAAACTATATCACCGATTCTCGTGATCTTCGGCCTCGAATCGAATCGAGAGGTAAAAGATCCAACCCCGCCTCTGTTTTGTGATCGAAAACCCAATCGCCGTTTCCGATCACAGCCTCAATCAGATTCAGCTGTTGTTCCTCGTCAATTTTCGGTACGATTCCATTTCGATTTCATCATCGCAAATTCAAAATGTTGAGCCAATCTTCTTATTCTTATTCTCATTAATGTATTAAGCGTTTCTTTATTCTTGCTATTCGCTTCGATACGCGATCTCGATATTGAGCTAGGCCTGCTAGGGTTTTTGTTTAACTTTCTGGAGGATCTGCCCCTGGTTGGTGCCGTTATGTGATAATCGCGTAGTGAATGGTTGTGGTGTCATTTTGGTCGACGTGAATGCCTTGATTTGTGTGTCTCCATTGAATCTTGCAAATTGTTTTTGGTTAGGTGACGGAAGAATACATTGTATTGTATCAAATTGTGTATTTGTCTGTAATGCTTGAAGTGGTTTGGCACCAAGTTATCTGTTGTTTGATGTGTTCCTCCGGAAAATGGATATATGGCCAGTAGTGGCAGCCAAGTGTTTGATTCTGTCAATTGATGTGATTTTTTATGGGAGCTGGGGGATGGCATGGTAGTTGTTATAGACATGGCTGGATGGATGCCTTTTTGTCAATGAAAGAAACTTGAGTCTAAACTCTAGAGAAGGGACAAATTTATTTTTCTAGCTGTCATACCAAACATTTGGGATTGGGATCCATAAATTTTCACGGATGCTCCTTGCTCTGAATAAACAGAATAACTGAAATATATTTTAGGGATCATGTTCTTTGTTATTAGAGAAACAATTTGAAATGTTCATGGATTACTTTTAAATTTGATTTATTGTGTTTTAGCTTGTTATTTATCGTTAAGGTAAACTCAAATTTAACCTTTTATTATTCCTTTGTGGTAGTGATATTTTTATGATGAAGATTCCCGAGGAGTGATAATATTTTACAGTATTGGCTGATTTTGGGGATGATCCTAGTTAGCTTAGAATGTGGTATGATGGATATTGTCTTTCTTTCTTTCTCTCTCTTCTGGTTTGTTGGGTATTCTCTTAATATAATTTTATTGTATTCTTGGAAATTTTTCATTTTCCCCTTGGTGTATCATATTGAACTTCATACACAAGCATTTAACTGTTATTGATTTATTGTCTACTGACTATTATTTTATTGATATTTCAGAATATTGAAAGGTTTTAATTGTTGATTTTGGTCAAGTCTCTAGTCAACCTGTGAAGTTTTAATTCGGGTTTTCCAATATATATAGAACCATGAGTTTTGTTTTTCGAGGAACAAGAGCAGATATTGAAAATGGGTTTCCAGGATTTATACCTGAGAGGCGAGCATTGGTATGTACTTTTTGTACCAATTACCTGCATTTGCATATATGTTTTGACAGAGCTGACATTTTCAATGATATATTGTTCCTGTTTTTTCTTGTTCTATTAATAAAAGCATCATCCTGTGTTTATTTAGTAACATCAACTAAAATTTCATACTGATTCCAATATTTTATTCAGCGCGTTCATGCAGCACGTCCTAGTAATTCTAATTCACTCACTTTTCTTGTGACAGGTATTCATTTCTCATATTATGTTGTCTTTTATCACTTTTGTGAATATGTTTTTTCTTCCCCTTATATTGCTTTCAATGTCCCATTTACACCTTACTGCTTATATGTTTCAGTTCTTCTGTTATTCATGATACTGAACTCTCACCAGATGTCCCCTAACTTTCTGGTAAGGTCTTGTAGTATGTAAAGTAGTCATGTAAGTTTTTTCATGGAAAAAAAATGACATTTAATTTATTAAAGTGGTTTATAAGTTCTCATCTCTATTTTTAGCTCTGGCTGGTGCTTGGCGTTTTCTTGATGGCAACAATGTTGAGGATGTATGCAACATGTCAACAGCTCCAAGCACAGGCCCAAGCTCATGCAGCAGCAGCCAGTGGCATTCTTGGCCACACGGAACTGAGGTTGCATATGCCACCATCAATAGCACTTGCAAGTCGAGGGCGTCTGCAGGGTCTCAGACTTCAGCTTGCACTTCTTGATCGGGAGTTTGATGATCTTGGTTTGTAGTTATTTTCAGTTTTTGTAATATAAATTCCTATTTTTCCAATGAATTTTTTAGAACCTTCTGAAAATAAATTTTACTGTGGTTAACTTATGTGCTCCAGTCTCTTTCAGATGTGTTTTTATAATATGTTGATACACAGATTTTTCTTCCCAATTTCAGATTATGAAACTTTAAGAGCTTTGGATTCCGATAATGTTTCTACTGCACCTTCTATGACCGAGGAAGAGATTAATGCTCTTCCTGTCCACAAATATAAGGTTTCTGGTCCCCAAAGGTAAAGTAATCAATCAGATATGCTGTTATGTCCTCCCTCTAAATGGATGTTAATATTTTAAACCAACAACTTTTATCTGTGAGTAGTTTTTTAACCACCACCCCCCCCCCCCCCCCCCCCAAACAGAAAAAACACAAAAAAAATCCTCTATCTAGATTAACATTATGTGGCAAAAAAAGGAAAACTCTATTTTTATGTTAGCAATAAAATATTAAGGATACATTTGATGGTAAAAGAGCAATGATAATATACAGAAAAGGCTATATTAAAGAAATTATGATAGCTTTGATTTTGAATTACATGGAAGCACTGAATTTTACTGCCATGTTATTTGGTACTTTGATATGTTTATTATTTCTGTATATAACCATTTTATATGATATATGAAGACCTTCTTAAACTATACTTTCTATATGAAAATGTCCTGTCCACCTACACTTTAACCTGTCAATTACCAGTATTGACTTAAAATGCTTGTTGAAATGAGGATGTACTCCTTCACTTAGAAATTTTATTGAGTTTATATATGCCAATCTAAATAAGTTATAGTACTGATTATTTGACGAGAAGCTGCTTTTGCTTACAGCAGTAGTTCCTCAATGCAACAAGCATCATCTTCCGCATCTGTTGAGGTATTTGTCAACATTTTTGGCCTTATTTTCCCCTTCACCCATGTGCCTTAAACAAGTGAATTATATTGCATATCATGAGAACTTCATTGATTCCCTAGGTGCATTTTCTGCATTATTTTTTGTTATTTTCCTATGCTATTCTTGACAGTATGGGAAAAGTGCTGACCCTCAAACTTCACTGATATAGATATAGCACAATTATCTTGTGGTTGAGAACTGAAAATAGTCAATGCTTACATATTCTTTCATTGAATACCATTGTATCACTTATATCCATCACTGTGTGTAAATTCATTGTAAGTCTTCTGGGCGATTTATATGACAAAAGGATCATACAAATATGCAACATCTACATTGTTAGTCAAAGGTTTGTTTATTTAGTATACATGATGCACTATAAAAACATTATAGCGTTGTTTGGTCCTTGTAGCCAATCTCACTTAAGGGGGGAAAGACTTGGTTTTTGTTGTTCTACATTGTTAACTTTTCCTTGTTGAATTGTAAATTTTGTGTTTTATGAGCTATTAGTGTGGTGATAGATTTTCATATTCTATTCCTTTTCATTTGTGCAGAAGAAGCAAGATAATTCAAATGCTGTTGGGAGCATGAAAGCCTCTGACGATGAACTCACTTGCAGTGTATGCTTGGAGCAAGTTAATGTTGGTGATGTACTGCGTAGCTTACCTTGCTTGCACCAGGTTTGTGTCATAGCTTAGTAATCTGTAACTTATTATCAAATAGCTTCTTTTCCTAAATTTTCGAATGATACATTGTGTCAGTTTATCCCTTTTATTGTCATCTGAGTCACTGATATATAGAAGTAATAACATTAGTTAGTTTGAATTTATGGGAAGGAAGAGAGGCTTTTTTATGTCCAAGTTTTAATCAACCATTTTTTCTAATACAAGTTTGGTTGAACTCCTGTCAAATTTCAGCTACAGTTGAATTGGATTTGTAGGTTATTGCTATATTGCCATTGTGAAAACTTTCGTTTATGTGGATTTCCATTATGATCTTGAGCCATTTACGTTGTGCAAGTGTATCCATGGAAGAAGCACCTGCGATACGGTTTAAAACAGATGTTTTAATATATTTATATGATGCCGTACAATTTTTTCCAATTTAAAATCTAAAGAAGTGCTTTTTAAACATTTTTTTAGTGATAGAAAACAAAACATTTGGGTTTTAGGATAGTAATTATCAGTACAGGCAGGTTTATGAACATTTGTTGACTATTCTCTTCAAGTAATTATAAAGTTCATTAAAATCATAGTTGATATTCTGTATAAATTTATGTATCTTATGTGAACGATACTGATACCTTGTTTAATTTTGAAGTTTCACGCGAATTGCATCGACCCCTGGCTGCGCCAACAAGGGACATGCCCTGTATGTAAATTTCGAGCTGGATCTGGGTGGAATGAGAATGGACATAATGATATCGCGGACATGGTTTGAATACCTGTTTCTAATTTTAATTTATGGGCGTGTGGTTATAATCTACAACTGTAACTTACTCTCGTCATTGTATCAAAATTAGTAGCTCATGACTAGTATTCGTGTAATTACCCCTGACGTGTAGGGATCTCAAGAACGGCACAATACCGTGTAACAGCTATACGAGTTTCCCATTAAACTTACATTTCTTCAACAGCATGTACAAAAACATTTTCTTTGCCGCTACTTAGTTCTATCTCTCTCTCTCAAAATGCTTGTATGTGTATATAAATTTTGTTTTAGTTGGCTCAGTCATAATTTCAGTTGGGATATTGAGTTCTATGGATCAGTTTTTGAACTACGCGCAAATAAGTATGATAATCAACGTGTTTCAACGACGTAATGATCGGATGTTAACCAACTATTTGATCTTAACTAGTTACAAGACTTGTTACCCGATTCGTAGTGTTTGGAAAACTGGTAAAACAGGCCGCTTAGTCAACGTAAAATAATCCGTTAAGTCATCTGTACAGCCAGCACATCGAACGGTTTAGGAAGTATGGAATACATATTTTGTCCACTCAAATAATCCGTTTGGTTAATTTATGAATTTGCTTGAAATTCAGTTAACTAAGTGGGTTAAACTTCTTTACTCATTTGCTAAATTATTGAAAAGAAAGTTGAAACGAGCTTCAAATTTTACATGTTGAAAAATAGCATAATTTATATTTTTGAATAAAATTCCAAAAAGTAATTCAGTAATGTAACTATTGATATAATTATTTTTTAAAGTTAGCAGATGGGCCTAGTTATTCCATGCTAGATTGACCAATACTTAAAATTTTACATGTTGAGAATTAGCATAATTTTTATTTTTGAATAAAATGCCAAAAAGTAATTCAGTGACAGAGACAAACATCACATTTATACTATGGTGGACAAAAGCAAACATACATTCATCAATATAAAGTTTCGGATCGGCCAATGGGGAAGTGATATACTGGATAGAGGATAATACATCACTATTTGATTGTCATTATATATCAATCTCATGCAGATGTTTGATGAGTCCCTATTTCGCTTTACCTTTACCCTTTCCTTGACCTTTCTTGGCATCTAACTTGGCTTGCACACGTGCAGCAGCAGCTGCTTTTGCCTCTTCCCTCTTCTTCTTCTCCTCCTCTTTGGCAGCAGCAGCTAGCTCTCTCTGCTTCTTCAGCTCGCTATTTTTTTTAACACAAGACATCATGTTATTATTGCTTTCCAATAAACAAGAGACATCCAAAGCAAATTTTGGACAGTGCAGAAGCACAAAAATTTGGTAAAATAATAAATTTTACTTACTCTAGCCTAGCCCTCTCCTCTGAAACACTTCCCAGACTGGAGCCCTTCCTTGGCCGACAGGCAACTAGCTCAACTTCAAAAACAAGGGTTGCACTGCAAGGAAATTCAAAAATTATAAATTCGCAGTCACTGGTAGATGCAAGTTCTTATGACTAGAAAAAAAAAAAAAAAGTAGATTAGTAGAATAGAGAACAAAGCAAAACATTAAGGTAAGTGTTGGAGTGTTGGACCCAACATGCAGGTCTACAGAGAGTAGTAGCCTTGCATTTGCCAAAGGCTAATTTAATGAGTAAAAGGGTTCTGATAAATGGCCCCTCCTCAAGCCATTTAATTTTCCTAAGATTTTTGTTTAACAATAAATTTGTTTCCAAACAAATAATTGTGTCATGAGAATAGTACTCTGGAGGAATATCTGGAGGAGATCCTGCACTGCCATATGCATATTCTGGTTTGCAAGTTATTTTTGCAACTTCTCCAACCTGGCAAAATTAGTAGATAAACATGAGATGAAAACCCTGATTTAAATACAGTTTCAACAAAGTTTGCTTTGTTAGACCTTCATGGTTTTCACTGCAATTTCCCAAGCCTTGATAACACTTCCTTTTCCAACCTCAAAAGAGAAGACAGTGTTATCTTCATGCGTAGTGTCAAAAACTTCACCAGTATCAGCAAGTGTGCCTTCATAATGAACTGATAAACATAGACAATTTGAAACAAGAATCAGTAAATTCAAGCACCTGACGCAAATAAACCTTAAAACTCATCTAATTGGAGAATCAAAATTTAGTGTCCGTTTGAATAAACTTCTCAACAAGTATTCTTAGGACAAAACAATAGAATGAAATAAGGAAGAAAAAGGAATCAAACTTCTTGCTTAAGTTAAAATTAACTTATGAACCTCAGCTTTTTCAAAAACACATTCATCTATATTCTCCAATTTCCATAAGCACTTATTAACTCGTAAGGGATGTTTTGTAATTTAGGAATAAAGAATTTTTCTCAGTCGAAAAGCTGCAATAAGCTAAAAAGTAAAAACTAATCCAAGGTCGGCCTTAATATATCTAAACCCTTCCTTGTAAATATCCTGATATTTTGCAATTCCAACCCACTGTATCACATCCCAACATGCTTTTTCTATAATACTCTAAAATAGAGTGGACCTTGATACAGAGATACCCGTGAAATGTAAATACTCATGAAGATAATTACTTTTTCACAAATAAGGGGAAATTACATTAACATCCAAGTAAATTATAGCAAAGTATCATGTATGTGTTTTAGAACTGAAAGCAAAGGTGAAGACAATATGATAAGCTTTAAACAAAAATATTATATGATTGATTGGTTAACAGATGAGAGACAAGAGGTATCCATTTTTCTTCTGATAAGAAGGTAAGATAAATAATAATTGGAATGACTTCTACAGCACATTAAAAGACAACAGTCATTTTACTAGATGAAAAATACAACAGAAGTATGTAGCCATACTCCAAAGGTGCTGAACATATTGCATCTTGCTTAAAGATTACCAAGTAATATAGTCCAAAACCAGACTAGTTCCAAAATATTCACCATACTAACTACAAGCATACCATCAACGAGAGGAAAGTTTTCTGTTGGACCAACAGCATCAGCTTTGCTTTTTCTCACAACGGTCTTGATGACTCCTCCATCACCAGACAAATCAATTGCATCACCCATGGTGGCACTCTGTTAATATGTTAGAAAAGTTAACAAACATAAACATGGATAAATAGAGCATTGCCTTGCCCCCACGAGGTTGTATTATATGAAGTCATTAAACTCCTGGGAATAAATAGATTTTTAATACAAACAAGCTGCACATCAGACACAAGCATGAATTAAAAAATCAAAATTTAATGGCTACAGTCACTTAAGTTTTTCTATATGAAGTTTTCCACCTAGTGGGAAAAGGTTTTTGTTATTGTAGTCACTGTTATATCTAAGAATTAAACATTTTGATAATGTGATTCCAATTATAAAATCTTCTACTTGTCTAAATGTTATTGAAAGAAAAATCGATGAATTTCATAACTATGCAGAATATGCATAAAAAAGTATGACCATGGAATATTTGGGCTCATAGTGAAATTGTGGAAATTAAATATTGGAAAACATTCTAGATCCAAAGCTCAAGTACAGAGTTCAATTACTATCTCCAGTTCCAGTTGTCTGAAATGTCATTGCCATTGCAGTGTAGATGTTAAAATTCCCAAGTTTATAATGCATTACTGGAACTATAGAGAAAAAGTATTGGGGGAAAAAAATGCTGGAACAGGACCTAAAAAGGCCTTTCACCTGATAAGATAAAGAGTCCAAAAGGGTTTAATACTTCATTTCAGTATAGAAGTACAACCAAATAACAACAACAACAACAATCACTAAACGTCACAGACACAAAAAAAACTCAATCAACAACATTTACCACACAGCGTATAATTAATCAGCACATTTGACAAACAAACATCAGAACATGCAATTCAGATTCCATCACATCGTTTGGCTATCTATTCCCACAAACAACGGTGCAATTCTCCACAAAATAACAACAAAAATAATTTCTTTAACTTCTCCAGATTTCCAGAACCTTCAAATCTGCAAACTTTGCTTATATTTCACAAGACCCATAATTCAAACTTAAAAAGTGAAAATTTCAAACATCAGTAATATATTAAAGTTGTTAGAAATTTATAAATTTTTTACACAAAATGAATCAGAAGCAGAAGCAACGAAAGAGTGGAATTGATTTGGAGACTAACCCTTTTTTCAGGTGAAGGGCGGAACGAAGCGAGTGAATGGCGTAACTGATGAAAGCGGCGAATTTGGGGTGGCCATGCGTTTGATGAAACTCTTTTCCTTCAGAGGTTTTAAGAATAAGCGCCACAGGACAATGACTCCCACGCGCACATATAGCGCGTGACTTAATCTGTTACTCAAATTGCCTTGCGCGTGTTTTACATGTTACAGCGAGGGGCGTGGGGGTAGTAAATATTTTTGTACAGTTGTAATAAATATATGATATTATCTTCACCAAGCGAGGAATATACCCAACACTCTACTCCGTACCGTTTGATCTAGGTTTTCATTTTTTTTATCAATTCTAGGTTTTCATTTTGAGTTAACTCAGTAACTTACCATTTTTTTAATCAGAAAAATATAGTGAAGATTACCTCTATTTATATAATTAAATATAATTAATTTTATTTATAAATAGTTAATAAATAAATTAGTTAAAGTAGATAATTCTCGATACATAACTAATAATATCATAAGTCATGAAATAATTGAAATTTGTAATAATAGTTAACTTTATATTACAGGTTGTTAATAATGTTATAAGGTTGTTGTTTATAGTTAGTAATTAACATATGTATAAATATGGTTAACCTTACCTCACATTTAGTTAACAGTGTTATAAAAATTTTAATCATTACACGTGGATAATTACATAAATGAATATAGTCAACTTTATTGTGCATATAAAAAAATAAATGAACATCATTGCATTAATCATTAATATATAGTTAATAATATCATAAAATTATTGAAATATTTAATGATAGTTAATTTTGTTTCCCAAGTAATTAATAATATTATGAAATTATTAAAATTTTCAATAATTAGAAAATAAAATTAATCATGATTTACATGCGGAATTAAGTACTTAAAGTGGATGTACATTGGATGGACAATTTTTTGATGTATGGTTATTATTACTCTTTTTTATCCATGCAAAAATAATAAATTTTAGTTTTCAAGTTTGTTTCATGCAAGAAAAGAAATTAGTTGATGAAAATGAAAAGAAAAAAAATAAATGAAAGAACACATAGACAAAAAAAGAATAGCGTATATAATGCCTATATATATATATTCGTGAGATTTTTCCACTTTCACAATTAAATATTTTCAAGTCTATGCAAATTTTTGTTTTACTTGTAATTTGGTTAAAGGTTACTTATTATATTCAGAAAAAATAAATTTTATAGGCAAGTATTATTTATTTATTAGCTTAGTCATATTTTACTGTTTGTTTTTATTCAATTAATGATTAGTCAATTTTAGTATTTAAACATTTGCTATAAATACTTTTAAAGTGTAAAAAATTGAATTCATAATTTAAATATATTATATTAATTTTTATCTCTCTTTTTTTTGTGATGTTGTAGATTTTTTAATCTGAATTTTTATATTTTGTTTAGTTATACATCTCTGTTTTTTATATTCTATTTTCAATAAAATGAATGTTTGTTCAGGAAAGGAGTATTTTGCAGGAACTTTTTGGTGAACCAAATCAAATTATTTGCATGGAATTGGTTACACTCTTTGCAACAAAACTTCTAATACACATTTCAACAATGGAACAACTCCTCTGGAATATGTCTGGCTGCGTGGTGATTGACTATATATTGGAAACATTAAAAGTTTGGAAAGTTAATATGCACCACTTGCATAATGATGGGCTGCACGTAACATAACAGAGGGAATGTATCACATTGGATAACAACATCTTGGAAACAAGGTTAGAACATGTGCATGAAAGTATGACCCCGGTTCTTTGAATCAAGTAATGTATGCAGAAGAGGGAATGCATTTTTGTAACAAATGAGACACAAATGTTGTATAATACTATCCCCGATGTAACTCACTCGGTACTTCTAGTACCATTATAATCCATATATAAATATACTCTTTTTTTTTCTGATAATATATATATATATATATATATATATATATATATATATATATTAATAGTATGTGTTATTAAAGTTATTGAAATTATATGTCATATTATACTCATAATCATATATATCAAATTTATTATAATTTCTTCTAGATATTTTATCTGATAATAAATATTTAAATATATTTTAAATATCATATTATTGTTAGAAACAAAAATAAATAAACTTTTTCTTTTATGTATAAGGGTGAAATAATATAAATAAGTTAACACCATAAAGAAATAAAAAATTTGAAAAAAATCACATATAAAATTTATTTAACGTAATTCAACTCCTCATGTCTATATCTACAGATGTTTATTATCTCAAAATGGATCAAATATATATATGAAAATCCTTCATTTAAGTTTTGTGGGTAATATTTGAAAACATCTCTCTACAATTTTTATGGGTGAAACTTGAAAATTTTCTCCTCAAGTTTTTTGGTGAAAATTGACAAATCCTCATTCATAAGTTTTTTGACAAAATTTGGTTAACCCTCCTTTACAAGTTTTTTGGACATAACTTGGAAAACCTCTACATAAATTTTATGTTGAAACTTGGTAAACACTCCTCCATATATCGTCTCTCTCATTTAAGGCAATGACCCCATTCTAGAAGTTGGATGGTTATTCTCATCTCACGGATCTTTATTTATTGACCTAAAATCTCAATCTTAAAAGGAGAAAAAAATATCTAAAATAAATATAATATATTTTAATTTTAAGTGAGCTAACTTCACCTTCCAGGTGTAGTCCCTATTTGAGCTCGCTCAAAGTGAGGTGTGAAGTGCTTGGAGCAAATTTTGCTCACTTAGAGCGTGCCTTGTTGCGCTTAGAGTGATGGGTGCTCTTTAAACATGTAGCATCTAAGTTATATTTTTCTCTGAGTTGTAAGATGCATAAGACATATTGTGTTGAGTTGTATGTGATATGCATGAGGCATGAGATTTTATGGAATTGTGTTGTGTTGTAAGATGCATAATGCATCTTATTGAATTGTGTTGTAAACTTAGGACTAGATAAGAGTTGTTATTTTAAAAGTTTAAATATTCTATTGTATAGATATGTGTTGTGGTGTTTTAAGAGCTCAATTATTAGAAAACCCTTCTTGAGATTGTTTCCTCTTAAAGTGGAGTGTTGAATCTCTTTTAAGTCCTTAGTTGATATTGTATGGAGGCAAGATCGAGTTATATTGGTTTAGAAATAGTCAAATCTGAGTAAGGTATAAAGTTAAGGGATAAAGTCCTTAACTGATTATCGAAAAAATGCGTGGTATTGCGAGGATATTCTCACATGTGACTTGATTAATACATGTTAATGTAATGGAAAGTTCACACCCAAGCTATACTATTCCTAACAATGAGTACTAGACTTTCGTAGTATAACTGGTGAAATTCAAGAAATCATGTTGTGTTGAAAATGGATTGATATCCAACTTTGTTGTTGATCTAACAAGCCAAAAAGATTGTGTTATTCTTTGTTTGATAGGGTCAAGCCACTTAGACTGCTCATCTCTGTTGTAAGAGATATTTTAATTGGAATATTTGATGACGGCGCCTAAGTTACTATGTTGTGTTAATAAGTTGTGTCGATAAGTTATGTTGTTAAATTGTGTTGATATGCTTATCTGTGTTGTTCAGTTGAGCTTTGGTTGTTGTTGTGGAATTGAATTGAAGTTGTTTTACAGTTGACTATATGCTTCTATATTATGTTGTTTCATTATATACAAATTTATCTTTACTTTTTCATGTTGTTATGTTAGTGATGATCATATTATTATAGGAGTAAGGAAGGATTAATATTAGACTAAAAGTTTTGCTTGAGGATTTGCCATGCTAGGGATAACTATATCTTTCCATGATGTTGTTTTGATGTAGTGTGTATATAATTGTTGTTTAACTAACAACCTAAGACTTTTGTATTTTATAGCTTGATATTTGCATATATATATATATATATATATATATATATATGTGTGTGTGTGTGTGTGTGTACATAATTTGGTTATAATTTCACTGAGAAGTTTTATGTTTGTAGTTGTTTATTTCTTACATATATATTGTTGCATTATTATCTAGAAATTACTTACATGATAATCCTATGTATTTAAATTTATGTTTTTCACTACTTAGTTGTTGAATTGTAATAAATGTAAAAATATATCAAGTTGTTAAATTATAAGTATTCTTTAATTCAAACTTCTTCATACCCAAACTATTATTATTATTATTTTACAATTCAAGTATTATTTCAAAATAAGTTTTTTTTTACCTTAAACTCAAGTATTCTTTTAGCATACATAAAATATTTTTAGAGTTTTACCGGTTTCACCTAGGAAAAGATTTAAGGAAAGACTCACTTGACTACTTCATCTTAGCAAGACAAATATACATATTTAAGTACAAGTCTTTTTTCTCTTGTTACACATAAATTGCAAAGAAAGCTAAAATGAGATATTAATGTGAATAAACACAAGTTCATGGAAAAAAAATTGTCTTTTAAGTCCCTGGTATAAGTATAGGTAATTTGTTGATATTCGTTGTTAGATAATTGTTTCAATAAAAGATATAAACGATAATGTAACATTACATTCTTTCATCAACTTGTAACTTCGATAATTTAAAATAATTTGTTTATATTTCCTCTTCATGTATTGACTGTACAATAAAGAACAAAACTATTTTTGTTCAAACAAGTACATTATCTGTACTTTATAAGATCGATGATTCTTTTGACGAAGTAGATTATCTTTCTGCGAAACTTTTTTGATAAACTTAGCTTATAATAATTACAAAATGAGCATTTTTTTTTGAAAATTTGAAAAAAATATCAAGACTATACATACAAATACATGCTCCAATATATATATATATATATATATATATATATATATATATATATATATATATATATATATATATATATATATAACTCTATTTTAAGAAAATAAATAGACTATTTTATAGAAAAATTATCTTTTTCTTTGTTTAAATAAAAACTAATGTGTTGAACTTAAATTATAATTATTTAAATAATGTTCAAGTTCAATGTTTGGCAGAAATAATTAAATTTTATTTATCTCTTAATTAAATTAGATTAATTTAAAATAAAATTTTAAAACACTGGCGCAAATAAAAAAAAATCAAAACTAATGAAAATTATAAGACAATATTTAATTTAATAAGATTTATAAAACAAGTTTTATTCTAACAAAAATATGAAAAAATAAATGATTTTATTTCACAAACTCGCCTTTCCCTTGAATTTCCATCTATCTCGACTTGATTGAAAAGTATGTAAGCCCAATATGCTTTTGTATCATGCTTTCTATCTTTAGACCAAAGCAAACAATTTCCATTCTCTTTTTTCCTTTCTATTGTTTCAAGCAGAGAATATATAAATGTTATATATTTTGATTTATTTAAAAGTTTTATAATTCTTGTAAAAAAAAAAAGTTTTATCATTAGAAAACACGAAGAAAGCTAATATGTAAAAATAAAAATAAAAAATGTGAGATTAGATGCAAAACTTGAAAGGAATTTTATCCTCCAACGTTTCTTACCTTTTTAATAGTGATATATGAATGTTAGATATCTAATCATGATTTTTTTTTTAATCTTTGTATCTATGGAGATTATTTATCGTTAAATATTTTATAATTAACTAACATATTAATGATCTTATTACAACAAGAACAATTCTTAAAAAAAAAAAGGACAGAGAGTAGGTGAGAACTGAGAAATACCAAAGCAAAGCAGGTTGGTATGTGAGCGTGCGTGCGCGGTGTCTGAGTGTCTCTGCATTGACAGTGACAATGACAACCTTTTTTTGTTTAACAGCACAGTCAATTTCTTCCTCTTTCTGCCGAGGTAAAATGTCGTGCTCCAATTCGAAAGCAACACGTGCAAATGCATAACCTTTTATTCTTTTTAAATACCAAATACCAAGCGTGTGGTGATGTGACCGTTGACCATGCCCTTGGGCCCAATCCAACCACCTCCCTCGGCCTGCTACTGGGCCCACAAGTCCTTTCCTTTACCCACGGGTTTTTCTTGCTTCAACTGCGCAAACAAACCTTCTTCTTGGTTTGCTTTTGGTCCCACCTTTTCTTGGATTTTACCCAATACATGAGCCCACCACCATACCCATGTGATAATTCCGAAATGTTGTCCTCAACCTCTACCAGGGCCACTACCCCTTTCCTTTGGGCTTTTTCGGTTAACTTTTCTTTATTGGGTTGCAACCCATCACTTTTTAAATTTAATATTGTACACATATTCCTAACGATAATATATTCAATGTATTTATTGGATTGGAGCTTTATATAGAAAAATTATTTATTAGGAGAGTTGGTCTCCACTGTGCAGTGGACATTCCAGAATCGAGCATGATTATTTCTCTTTCTTATAAAGATACTTGTAATTCAGACTTGCAAAAAAAATATTTTTCTTGTTAATTCTTTTAATACTTTTGTAATTTTTCTTTTTGACTGAAATTAAATGCATTTATCATTATAAAAGTGTAAGAAAAATATTTAATACTTTCATTGTTTATTAAGTAGAGAATTAATAAACAAAATGTTAAAAGATAATTCGAAGGGATTTTATTTGTCGCATATTCTTGCACATATTTGTTTATGAAGTATAAAAAGAAAATTAAAGCAATTATTGCACATTTTTTAAATTTTTAATTTTTTGTTTTTGCTAAAATAGGGTGGTACAAGTGATTAAGATTAGAGGCTATTTAAATAGTTGCAATTGAATAAAATGTTTTACCATTTATACCTTTGCAATAATCTTTAAATGGGGCCTTTCTTAGCAGCCTTAATATGTTATTTGCACTTTATTTCCTTTTGTTTTTCAAAAATAAATACAGTATTCTTTTAGTTGTATAATTGGTCGCTATAATAAGTTGAGGTTAGTAATTAGGCAAAGTCTTCCTTAAATTAACATCTTTAAGTTGCAATTAATTATTATTGCAATAAATTACTAAATATTAAGTTAAATTTTGCACTTTAATTTTTAAATGCATACTTAATATAATATTTGTGACTTTCCAAGATGTCTAACAAGAGCCACCTTGGAGACATTTTGGTTGGGTATGATTTAGTTTTTGAGGTATGCTACCCTTTTAAATTGTTTGACCATATCTATTCCATTTAAATATCTTAGGTTAATGGTGGGAGAAGATGCTATAAAAGTTGAGTTTTGGAACCCAATAATTGAAAATTTGAAAAAGATGTCCTTGGAAGCAAAAAAAAAATTATATTTTAGTGGGAGAATTTGTTTAATTAATTCTACTTTATCTTTCATCCTTTGTATTACTTGTCATTTTATTGTATTCTTAAGAGTATTGTGACTATTATTCGAGGGCTGCAAAGACATTTTTTATGAGGAGTAGTGATGATAGTAACCTTATTTCATGGGTTAGATGGGATGTGGTTTGTAGAGATAAGGATAAAGGTGGGATTGAGAGTGAAAGATTTAGTGTCATTTAACAAAGTACCCCTTGGGAAATGGAGGTGGATAATGTTATTGGAAAAAGAAATACCTTGGGTTAAGGTATTAGAAGCAAAATATGTAGTAATTAGACATTTTCTTGCTTTAGATCAAAAGCATGTGGGTTCTTAATGGTGAAAAGATTTGTTGAAAAATGTAAACGAAGATGGGGAGAGACAGTGGCTTGAGAATCATATTCATGTGGATGTTAAGGATGACAGTAAGGTTTTGTTCTGGGAGGACAAGTGGTTAGTGGATGATTCTTTGTGTCAATTATTTCCAAATTTGTACTTGCTTTACAAAAATAAGTTTAACTTGGTAAAAGGCCTTGGTGTTGGCATGATGGTTGTTGGGTTTGGAAGTTTTCTTGGAGAAGGGTGTGCATAATGGACTAGGAGTGAGTAACTTTTTCCAATTTTTGTAATATGCTCAATTTTATTTCTCTTTCTACTAAAACATCAAATAATTGGGTTTGGAGTGCTACAACTACAGTGGGATATACTATTAAAAGAGCATATTCCATGATTAGAGATATGCTTATTGTTCCTATTGATCTTATGTTCAAATTCATTTGGGAAGTTAAAGCACCATCCAAGGTTGTTGCATGTGTGTGGAGGTTGTTCCTTAATAGGAATCAAACGTTGGAAAATTTAAGAAAAATGGATGTGTTAGGCCTTGATGGAGACAAATTTTTCTTATGGGGATGTCATCATGTGCAGAATGTGTTTCATTTTTTTTATCAGTTGTAGCTCCTCTTACTCTATATGGCATAAATGTATGAGTTGGATTGGAATTCAACAACCATTCTCAAGTAGTCGTGTAGCCCACTTTTGGCAATTTTTTGGTTGTTGTTAGCAACAATATGCAACATTTGTGGGCCATTGTGTGGATGTCTATTATGTGATCTATCTGGTTGGCGAAGAATGAGATTATCTTCAAGTAATTTGTTCCTTGTCAAAATAATGTGTTTGATGCATCTATCTATAGGGCATGGCGTTGGATGCGTGCTAAATACTCTAATGTTGCCTTTTCAAAAAGATTTGTTTCAGTTTTCAAAAAGGTTATTATTATTATTATTATTATTATTATTATTATTATATGGTATTTGGTCATAATTATTTTAATAATTATAGAGGAATATTATTTTGTACGTTTTAAATAATTATTGTTTTAGACAATTATTTTGTACGTATTAAATAAGCATTTTTATTAGCATTTTTAAATAAATATTTATATGTTTTAAGAGAAGGTTGATTTTATACGATATTTTGTTATTGAAAATATATTATTATATTTTGGGTAAGAAATATATTATTATTATAGATAAAAAATATTTTATAATATACATGTATTTATTTTATTTAATTATTTTGAGGAAAAAGAGAAGTGGGTTAGAAGAGAAGGAAAATGGGTTGGGTTGACTCAGCCCAATGGATTTATTTTAAGAAAGGAGTCAGGTAGTGCTAACCCTATCTGTCTCATTTGCGTTCTGACGGGTTAGGGAAAAAAAAGAGGAGAAACAAAGAACTCTAAGGAAGAGTACTTACGAACGATCTTAGATCACACCAAGACCATTCGTCTTCTGCTCATCCAGGTAAGGGGGGAGTGAGAAACCTTGCTCTGGGTGTGGGAATGTATGTTGGGTAGTGAGATTGGCCTCCAATCCTGTGTTTGTTGTATGCTCATGTATGAGAGGTTTTCCCCAATTGTATCTGTTTCATCTATTGTTCTTCTTGTATGTAATTAATTGTATGAATTGCTTGAATGAATGATTAACTTCAGTTTTAAAATAGTAATTGTATGATTTGAGATTTCTGTGGGTTCCTACAGGAAACCTATGAGAAGTAGACAAATTTTTAAATGTTATTTAAATATAAATGTATAATTTTGAGATCTCTATGGGTTCCTATGGGAAATTCTAAGGGAATGAATTTGTAATTGTAACAGACAAAATGTGAACGTTTTTTGTTTTGTTTTTTGATTGCTCTATTGTGTTCCTCGTTGAATGAGATGAATGAATATGTGTTTAGTTTTGAAAATAAACAAATTTTGATATGAATTAGAGTGCTCTGTGGGTTTCTGTGAAAACCTTATGAGAAACAGACAAATTTTAAATGTTTTCTGTTTTATGTTCTAAGTTTTCTGTTGTGTTCCTTGATGTTTATGGAGTGTAAATATGTGTTTAATTTTGAAAATAGACAAGTTTTAATATGAATTAAAGTGCTCTGTGAAAATTGTGAATGACATGTGATAATGTGATATGACAATGAAATGTGAATATAATGATGAGATATGATGATGAAATATGATGATGAAATGTGGTGATGAAATGTGATGATGAGATGTGATGATGACATTGTGATATGAGAATGAGACATGATAATGTGATATGAGGATGCATAGAGTCTTGATTGACATGCATTATGTGCATAAATGTTTTTAAGGGTACGATATGGAATACATCGCCAGAGAAGGCCCCCTAGTGTAAAAGCTTTGGAGATTAGTCCTTGGAGATAGCTCGATTTGTAAGTCCCAGTCTCGCTCATTGTGTGCATGGGATGTATCTTGTGCGGCTTAACTATCCCGACAAGACTCTGGTAGTATGTCCTTCAAGTGAGAGTGCGCAAAGGGTGTGTCCCGACATGTACTCCTAGACTACTCTTCGTGTATTGCTAGCGGCAATATGCCATGTGATATGTTACTAGCGCCACATGCATGATAAAATGTAGTCCGTGTCCATCCATGTGCATTTTAATGTTATATGATAAATTGATATTTTTATGTCTTGAGTGAGTGAGATGTGATATTATTATTAATTTATCTGTGATATACATGTTTTGTTTGTGTTTGGCTATCAAGTGTATATTGCTACACTGTGAGCCAGAGTGAGATGTTTCTCACTCCCTTTTCTTGTGTTGTTTTTCCTTGACTGCCTTACAGGTTATTATCAGCATGAGGCTGAAGATGTTGGTGATGAAGCTTAAGCTTCTATATTGGGATTTGCTCTGATAGGACATGTGACATCAGGCGTAGATAGTGTAATACCTCGAATTTTTCTACTAATACTACGAATAATTATTATTTATTTTTATATTTATGAAGATTATTTCCTTATAATTATTTTGATTAATTAAATGGGTTTGATTGATTTTTTAAAGATCTTTATTAATAATCATTTATGAAAATTATTTTGTATAATATTATTAATTATGATATTTTGTTATAATTATTATTTGAAGAAAATTATGTTTTAAATTGTATTGATATTTTATTTTAATTTGATATATATATATATATATATATATATATATATATATATATATATATTATTTATTTATTTATTAACTATTAATGTTGGATTTCCATAGCCGTGGAACGGGCCGTTCCAACTCAAGCATTCATGAGTAAAATTTCAACCCAGAACGAGTCGTTCCACTTTGGGAACGGGCCGTTCCAGATGTAATTTAAAAGAATGAAGTATTGACTCAAAACGGGTTGTTCCACCTTGAAACGGGTCGTTCCAAAAACCCCAGAACGGGCCGTTCTGGTTTTGGAACGGGCCGTTCTTGGAGAGGCTTTTGTACGTGTTCTACGGGCTCAGAACGGGCCGTTCTGGATTCGAAACAGGTCGTTCTGGTCACGGCCTGATGCCTATAAATAGAGCGTCTTGTACTCTCTAAAACTCATTTTTTCATTTTCTAATCTTTTTCCTCCTTTCTCTCTGAAGACGAAGGGGAACCTAGAGGGGGCGACCAACAAGATTCGGCTCCTACTTATCGAGGTAAGGGGGGAGTGAGAAATCTTGCTTTGGGTGTGGGAATATATGTTGGGTAGTGGGATTGGCCCCCAATCCTGTGTTTGCTGTATTTTTTGTATGCTCATCTATGAGAGATTTCTCCTAATTGTATCTGTTTTGCTTATTATTTTTCTTATATGCAATTATGATTTAGAGTGTTCTATGGTTTCCTATGGGAAACCCTATGAGAAATAGGTAAAATATGAATATTTTCTGTTTTGATTTCTGATTGCTCTATTGTATTCCTTGTTGAATGTAATGTGTAAGTATGTGATTAATGTGATTAATTTTGAGAATAAATATGTTTTGATATGATTTAGAGTGCTCTATGAGTTCCTGCGGGAAACCCTATGAGAAATAGGCAAAATATGAATATTTTCTGTTTTGATTTTTGATTGTTCTGTTATATTCCTTGTTTGATGAGATGTAAAAAAAGATGTATTTTATTTTATAAATAAATGAGTTTTGATATAAATTAAAGTGCTCTGTGGAGGCTTTGTGAATATGATGAGATAATGTGAAATGTGATTGAGATATGAGATATGAAATGTGATAATGAAATATGATGATGAAATGTGATGACGAAATGTGATGATGTGAAATGACCCTAGGAACTGATAATGTGATATGAGAAATGCATAGAGTCTTGATTGACATGCATCATTTGCATAAGTATTTTAAGGGTACGATATGGAATACACCGCTAGAGAAGGCCCCCTAGTGTAAAAGCTTTGGGGATTAGTCCTTGGGGATAGCTCGGTTTGGAAGTCTCAGTCTCGCCCATTGTGTGCATGGGATGTATCTTGCGCGGCTTAGCTATCCCGACGAGACTCTGGTAGTATATCCTTCTAGTGAGAGTGCACAGAGGGTGTGACCTGGCACGTACTCCTATACTACTCTTCGTGTATTGCTAGCGACAATATGGCATGTGATGTTTTACTGGCGCCACATGCATGATAATATCTAGTCCGTGTCCATACATGTGCATTTTCAATGTTATATGATAAAGTGATGGTTTATGTCTTGGATGAGTGAGATGAAATATTGTTATTAACATATCTATGCTATATCTGTCTTGTTTGTGTTTGGCTATCCGACGTATATTTCTACACCGTGAGCCAGAGTGAGATGTTTCTCACTCCCTTTTCTCGTGTTGTTTTGTTTTGACTGTTATACAGGTGATCATTAGCGTGAGGCTGAAGATGTTGGTGATGAAGCTTAGGCTTCTATGTTGGGTTTTGCTCTGATAGAACATGTGACATCGGGACATAGATAGGATTGGTTTAAGATGTTCTTATTAAATTATTTTGGAAAATTCAGTTTTATTTCTTTGTAATTTTACTGACATGTTATTTGGATTAAGTTCATGAATGTGAACTCTTTACCCTTACGTGGTTGGAAATTTGATTTTTATTGATGAAAAATATTATTTTTTTATAATTACTGTATATGTATGTTTGGGTAGAGGGTGTCACAAATAGGATTAGATTAAGATGTTTTATTAAATTATTTTGAAAACTTTAGTTTTATTTCTTTGTAATTTCTGCTGATTTTGTTAAGTTATGGATGTAGTACTCTCTATCTGAACACATTTGATATTTTAATTATGAAATGTTATGTTATTCAAATTTTATTATTATGTGTTATGGTATGCGGGGTAGAGGGTGTCACAGTTGTTAGCAACAATATGCAACATTTGTGGGCCATTGTGTGGATGTCTATTATGTGATCTATCTGGTTGGCGAAGAATGAGATTATCTTCAAGTAATTTGTCCCTTGTCAAAATAATGTGTTTGATGCATCTATCTATAGGGCATGGCGTTGGATGCGTGCTAAATACTCTAATGTTGCCTTTTCTCTCTACGAATGGTAGGTCCAACCTTATTTATGCTTGCAACAAATTCTATCTTAATTGTATTATTAGTAATTATTTTTGTGATGAGGATGTGCCTACTTTATAATCTTATTGATTTTGTTTTGCTGTTGAGGCGTTGCTAGCTTTTATTATTTTGGTAGCTTCATTATCTTTGTCTTGAGCTTGGATTGTTATTGTTGAAGCTAGGCTTGAGTTGTTATGTACTGGTGAATTAATTTCTATAATCACTATTATTGTATTATTGGTTGTGGTGTAGTTTCACACCTTGTGACTACACTCGACCTTTTCTTTCTCTTTAATAGTATTTGATTTGGCCTTCCAAAAAAAAATCCAAGATGTCTCACAGTAAATAACATTAAAAGTTGGCAAGCAAATATAACAATTTAGTCCCTTGCAAGGGATACTATATCACTCACTAGTTCACACCTTTATTATTATGAATTAATCACCTATACACTGCTAGTGTAAATTTTTTTTACACGGACAACCAATCATATCTCTTAATAATGCCATGTCATTTACTCATTTAATCAAATAAAAGTAAAATAAAATAATTTAAAAGATATGATTGGTTTCCAGTGTAAAAAACTTTACACTGACAATGTATAAGTGGTTAACTCTATTATTATTATGATTTGAATTGTATCGATATATATAGAATTAAGCTAACTTTGTTGTTGTAAAAAGACAATATTAGAAAAAAAAAGCAAGAAATCATGAAAGAATGCAAAAAATAAAATAAAATAAAGGAAAATGTTGTATGCTCCGAAAACAAAGGTCGAAAAATTGTTCGAATAATTAAAAAAATTATTATTTTTTAATAAATTTATTATAAAATAATTATAAATTTATTAAAAAATAATAATTTTTTAATCATTCGGAGCGTTTTTGATCTCGGTTTTCGGATGCTATAACAATGCTCTAAAAAAAAATAAGAAAGAAAGTCACATATCCAATGCCAAAAGTCAAGAAAAAAATCAAGTAAAAAGCAACAAATCAAGAAAGAAGAAAAAATCATGAAACAATGCAAAAAAAATAAGCAAAAAAGCAATAAATCGAGAAAGAATGTAAAAAATAAAATAAAAAATAAAAAAGTAAGAAATCATGAAAGAATGCAATAAATCAATAAAAAAAGAAATAAAAAAAGAATGCAAAAAATTAAGAAAAAAAAGTAAGAAATCAAGAAAAGAACAAGGAATCAAGAAAGAAATAAAAATTCATGAAAGAATGCAAGAAATAAATATAAAAAAATCAATGAAGAGATCAAGAAATAAATAAAGAAACCATGAAATCAAGAAAGAATGTAAAAAAATTAAGAAAAAACGAAAGAAACCATGAAAGAATCCAAGAAATTAAGAAAAAACACAAATCAAGAAAAAAAATTAACATCTTTAAAATATTTTGTATTACAGGTAAAAAAATAAATAATCAATGTTGCATTTTTACTATATCAAATTATTAAATATTGAGTTAAATTTTGTAATTTAATTTTTTAATTGCATACTTCATATAAAGTTTGTGACTGTACAATATGTCTTATATTAAGTGACATTCCAAATTAAAATTTAAAAGAATAATATTTATTGTGTAAAAAAAGAGTAAATATATTTACTAAAAAATAAACCTATAAATAAAATGTTCACAATTAATTCACACAAAATCTTGAGAATATACTTATTAAAAAAATAAGATATTGAAAATTATAAAAACAAAATACAATGTTAATTACATCTTTTACAGTAATGCCGTTAATAATATTATGCAATAAATAGTTGTTGTGTTACATTGTTTCTAATAAAGATTAATTTTATAAAATTATCATTTTTTTTCATCTGTTTACCAACATTTTAGTTTGTGTAATGCATAAGTAAGATATTATGTTTGAATATATAAATCATACTCAAAATTGGTATAAATGAATATTTTTAAATATATAAATTATTTTAAATTTATGATAAATCGTTTATATTTATAGCACAATAGTATTTTAATTATTAATAAATTTTTTTAAATTAAAATTTAATTAATAAATAATTATGATAAATAAAAAGTTTAAAAAATCCCTAAAAATCCTTTCATCAATGATAGAAATTTGAGTTTAATATAAGTAATATTGTACATTTTTCTTAACTATTGTATTTTGTCAATAATTTGTGGTGTGTGTTGTTTTGGAGTCTATTGTTGAGGGACTTTAGGAATTATGGAACTCTTGAAGAGTTTTTAAGTATTTAGAAAGTTTCCTTGAGCAGATATTCAATTTGACCTTGATGGGAAGAGTATATAAGGTTTCTTTTAGATTTGAGCTTCATAAGTTTAGTTCTTGAGAATTTTAGAAAGATAAACTAGAAAGACAACTTCATAAGTCTAATTCTTCTTCTTCTACTATCTAGGCCTTCTTAGTGTGTAAGGATTGTTGTGAGTTGTTGATTCATAGCCAAATAATTGAGAATCAAGGTGGTGTAGGTGCGGAGCTTATGTTTACTTGAAGCTCGAAACCGATCTTCTTTTTCCTTCTTCATCTCTTTGCTTGAAGTTGAGGTAAAAAAAAATGCTAGAACTTATATTTTGTTGGATTATTTGAGTTGCATGTGATTTATTTGCATCAAAACTTTACTATGTTGGTCGTATGTTGTTAGTTTGGATGAAGTTGAGTTGTGGATGATTGATATATATATATATATATATATATATATATATATATATATATATATAAACTATTGCATTGCATGTGGAGTATATGGTGTTCAAGTGAAAGAAAGGCCATTTTGTGGGTCTGCTTTTTGTAGAACTATTAAATCAAAAGATGATCTTAGATCCATCATGTTTCATAAGTTTTAACGATAACAAATACTACATCTTTGGGCGAGAAAATGTTTTCAAAAAGTGATTGTTTCAAACTTTGTAAGACGAAGTAGTGTTTGTAAGACGAAACAAATCAGACGAAACATACAATTATTCTTAATGTCCATTATTTATGATGACTGACGTTTTTAAATTTTCAAATGAATGCTTTATAGCTTAACAAATTGAAATTCATTGTATTGGAACTCACATTCTATTAAAATTGTATAAAAGCATGTAGAGCATCAAAATAAAGGACAAAGGTCCCATATTTCACAGAAAAGGTGTAGGAAAAAGACTATATCCTTGCTGCATGTTGACTTTGCTTCCTACTGTTCCCATTTTGCTACTATACTCTGACAAGTAGCTTGTATCAAAGATAAGGAGTATGTTTAGGTAAAAGGCATTATTTGAAGCATTTAATGCACCAATAAATACTTCCTCTCTCTTTCTAAATCAAACGAAGAAGTAAGACAAAACAACTCTACGAATCATACTCAAAAAGTTGCAATGGTCATCTCTTTCAAAGCTATTATATAAGAGGCTCTGAAACTCAAGAGAAGAAGAAGAAACAATAAATAGAAAAATTTTGAGATGTTGATAAAATATACAACTCATAGAAAATCTTCTTCAAGAGTTTTTCTTGTACTTAAATGTTTGTTTTAATCACGTCTAAAAGAGATGACAACTGCAACCTTATCATACCTTCATAACCATTGTTATAAAATAGAGTCTAGAGAGGCTTAACTATAAAAGAATACTTGGAATTAAGCCGAAAGAGGCTTATTTATAAAAGAAATACTTGGGTAGTGGTTTGAAGAGGCCAATCAAAGCACACTTGTTTGAGCCAGAAGTGGCTTGATGAAAGAATGCTTGTAACTTTGTTTAAAGTTAGTGGAATTCAATTTAGTTAGATTAAGAACTGGACATAGCCTTGGTGATTGAGGTGAACCAGTATAATTTCTTTTTGTATTTGTTGATTATTCTTGCTAACCCTTTGTCTGCTATAGATACTACTTTACCTACTTGCAAACAGAATTTTTCATATACACTATTCGACCTCCTTTCTAGTATTTATCTTTTCTCCATAAGAACTCATCATCGCGCCTAACGCACCTTCAAGGCGTCGGGTGTGGCCTCAATATGGGACTTATGTCTTGCTCACGTCGGGTAGAGGATTGGTGGCACCAGGCATGAGGAGAGAGAATTATCTTGAATTGAAACCACATTAAGTGGGTTTTGAATGGAATTGAGCGTGAAGTGAGAGAATTTCCTTGGACGCCAATGGAGTGACACTAGCCATGAGGATAGAGAATCATCTCGGGTTAGTTTGGGGTCGAGTATGGGACTTTGCCACATAAGGCATAAGCATCCATGGGTCTCTACCTAATCCACGTCAGGCGTGGGTTAAGTGAATCTACTATATGTTGTATCTTGATTGGTGATAATTATTCTATGTATGTTGATCAGGAATAATATATATAGATGATTGATGGTTGAGTTGTTAAGATGCATTGGTATATTATAAATTGATTTTTGTTGATAGTTCTATATACATTAAGTTGGGGTAATGCACATAGATGCATGTTATCAAGGTGTGATGTTGAAAGTGTTAAAAACATTTAAGCATGATTTGTTGACCTATTGAGGTGTTAATGCTAAGAGTGTTATAAACATTTAGGCATGTGGATTGACTTAGGATTAAAAAAGATGATGTTTTTGAAAGTTAAAAGGATATTGATGTGATGCTCTAGGAGGCCAATTATTGAAAAATCCTCCTTGAATAGGTGTTAAACTCTTGGAGTGGATTAGTGAGTCTCCTCTAGATTGTTAGTCAATGTTGGGTGTCCAAGAGTAAGTCTATCCAGATACTCCATTAAATAATCAGGACAGGTCTTGAGATTTCAAAGGTCTTGGGTGAAACAATAAGTTTGGGCCCTTATATATAAGCGATAATATTTGAAATATAATTATTTATAATATAATAATAGATACATGATTTAATTGAGGCCTAATATATCATTTGATTTATGAATTCTTTATGAGAATTTTGAATTAGATCTTAAATTAAAAAAATATATAATTTGGTATTTCATATTTTTATATTAGTCTCTACGATTAGAGATTAGTTTATGATCCATGATATTTAATTTGACATATTTTTTTTTTGTATTTCTTTGTATTCAAACAACTATATTAGATTACCATTCAATATCATTTATTTGTGTTAGATTTTAAACTCCATTGGTTAAATTTTTTTTATTATTTTAGAATTGTTATGAATAAAGAGATTATAAAAATTATTATAGATAGATTAAAATCCATTTAACATGTATGATTATATATGATAATAATCTGAAAAATGTCATATTTACAAAATATAAACAAACCTCTAGTTTTAAGGATCGAATTATGAAAAAAAATGAATGACTTGATTATAAATTTTGTTAGTTTAGAGACCTAATAAAAATATTCAAAAACTTCATAGACCAAACAATGTATTAAACTTTTAATCAAATATAACATGTTTTATTACATTAAAGAAATAAAAATGTTAACAAATCTAAAATAGAGATACTAATATATATTTTATTCAATTTGCTTTTATATAATAATTTATTATAAAATATTATATAAATAACTTTAAGGACCAAAAATAATGCATCTCCAAATTAAAATGACAAAAATAAGACAATTAAATCGAGAAACTAGAATCAAATTTGAAAAATTTTAGAAGGATCAAAAATATAATTTATAATTTTATAAATGTAATACATAAAAATTTTAACAATAAAGATAGCAAGATATTATAATTATATCACTTTATATTTTAAATATAAAAATAGAAATATATAAAAGATGATAATTTTAATTTTTTTTTAAAAATAATATAAAAATTATAACACAATTGTATAGTTTCAAAAGAAAAAAAAAATGGGTCCCTTTTAGTTATAGGCCTAGGGCAATTGTCCCCACAATCAAGGTCCAAGATTGATCTTACCAATAACTCATGTTCTACATCAAATTTTAATGATCTAACTGTTGAGTTAAAAATTTTTAATGCATAAATCAATTTTCCAAATTTTTAAAAAAAATTAAAATTATTTGATACTCTGTTTCATTAATTCAAATTGATGAATAATCATAAAATATTTTATACATTGATTTGAATTAATAAAATGGAGTATCAAATAATTTTTAATTTTTTTAAAATTTGCAAACTTGATTTATATATTAAGAACTTTTAATTCAACGGTTAAATTCTTGAAATTTGATGTACAATATGAATTATTGAACGAAATAAATCTAGGTAGACTTATTCTTGGAGTAAGGAAATTTTTTTCTTTAAAAAATTTGGTGTGGATATTTATTAATATGTTTGTCAAAAAGGTATTTTAAGTTTATTTTCAAGAATGTAAATTCATAATTTACATGCTTCTTATTTTCATAATGGAGGATGGATATTTTATATTCTCATAAGAATGAAAATTACTTTTTCAATATCTACCTTTTTTCACTTTTTCATTCTATACCTTTTTATTTTATTAATTAAACAGTTTTTTTAAATAATAATATCAAACAAACTTATCCATAGGAATAACATTCCTGAATATAGTATTTTTGGCAATGAAATTTCCAAAAATACAATATTATATCTTAAAACAAAAGCCACCAAGAACTATTGCTTTTATGACCAATTTTCCTTTTATAAGAATTGCTACATCATGTACTCTAATAGGTGAATTGTATAAGAATTGGTTCTCAAGTTTAAAATCCAGGTGAACAAATTTCATTGAAGATGTTAAAAATTGTATACACTATTTTAATATTTAATAGTGGATGCAAAAGTAATTAATCAAGAGTGTAAAAAAATAATATTTTATAAAAATAGGAAATTTCATTGCAAAATATTAAATTAAAATTAATTAATTAAAAATACAAGCAACTAAAATTTTGAGAAATAAAAAAGTTTTTAAAAATATTTAAAATAGAAAAAACTTGTATTAAAAAGAAAACGGACAATTTTAATAAATACAGTAAAGAAGAAAAATAATTTTTAACGATAAAATTACGTGTTCTAACAAAATAGATTATTCTTTATATATATATATATATATATATATATATATATATATATATATAACTAATAGACTATCTTTTGTAACACTATTGATTTTGAGGTGTTGATTTAATTATATGATTAATTGTATGTTTTGTGTTATTTAATTATTAGTTGTTTTTTAGAACTTTAATGGTCAAGAAGACCTTGAGAGTTAAGTTGGTCTTTGAGATAATTGGATTAGAGTTATTTTAGTTCAACTTAAAAAAAAGATAGATAAGCTTTTTCTTGAGATTAAATCTCATAAGTTCAAGTTTTAAGAAAAATTAAAAAGAAGTTTTAAGTTGTGGTGTTTTGTAAGCCTAATTGGGAATCTTTCAATAAGTAACGTGGCTTATAAATGAATAGTTATTTTAAGTTGTCTCCTCTAAGTTTTATGTGAAATTCGTATGTGGACAAGGTCAAAACATACATGTATAAAACAATCAACCGAATAAAGTAAAATGTCGGAGATTTAGTTCTTAACTGAGTATTGAAAAAACATAATATTTGAAAAGTAGTCGATGATTTAATCTCATAGATGGCTTAGTGTTATAAGCTAATGTTGTGGTAAGCTCATATCCTAACAATTCTACTATAATAAAGTACTAAACTTCCTAGTTTAGGTGACGAAACTTGAGAAATAAAAATTAAGTTGTTAAACAGATTCTCTAAAAGGCCTAAAGTTATATATACCTAATCTGGTTGTGATCGGTTAAACATTGTGGTTCGATAAGATCTAACTACTTAAATTGTTCACCTTTGATATGGAAGATCTCCTTAGTTTATATACGTCACAACATATTAGTTGAATATTGATGTTGATGATTGAGAATGAAATATGTTGAAGTTACTATATGTTGTAATAATAAGTTGCAAGTTATTTGTGTAGTACTAGCCAGATGATAAGTGGAAATTGTATGTTGAGTTGAATGTTGTTGCTTAGTTGATTCAAGTTGTTCCTCAATATTGTTATTATATACGGATTCTTTTCATAAGTTTACCCTTCTTTTCTTTGTAGTTGGAATTACAATAATCATACTTGATATGAGACATGATAGAATTAACAAGTTCGCTTTGAATGTCTTTGGTGGCAAGTCATGTTAGGGACAACTCCTCTTGTGATGCTACTAGGTTATAGTATGACTTTGTATAGCTGCTTAACCGATAAGTAGAGTTATTCATATACATATTTGTGTATATCTTTTATATAAATTATATATATATACAATAAATATTTTAAATCTTTTACCTTATATATATATACATAAATAAATGTGTATGATAACTCTAAATTAATTTTATGTTATTTAATATTTATCACTACATACTAATTAAACTATTGTAAATGCTCCGAAAATTTATCAGGTAGTTACAATCTAACTTTCAGTAACAATAATTCTACTTTATGTTATAAAAATATTATTCAATTTTAATAAGTTCGTGTTCAAAAGAGATAATTTGTTTAATTCAGAAGTGCTAACTTTTGAAGAATGTATGAATATGAGAAGGCTGAAAAGCAATTCCACACATTTACGGGAAAAGGCCTTTCTATAAAGTGGATTGACAAACAAATTAGGAAAAGCAATTATTGATTGATAATTACAGCAGTTCCATATGAACAATAAAAGTTTGTGTAAGACTGTTCAATAATTATGGAAAAGGAACTATCAATTTTTGAGGTTATGAAATGCCATAATTTAGATGGGTATATGAAAGAGGTAATGATAGATGAAAGAGGTCGATTTGCCTTTTTTCTTTTTTTTGGTCTTAATATAGATTACGGATCAAGTTAATATATAAAATACTCAGATCATATCATGGATTCAAGAAAATCTCTGTTCTCTAGCACGTTCATCAAATGTCCATAATTAGATTGGGAAGAGTCCAAAATAAATGGGGAAGAGAATACAATAACAAGGGAACAACAATCTCATGCGTCACAAGCTTTATGTTCTTATTCATTGGACTCTCATCCATCATGTCATGCCCCTATGGTTTCACCAACTTATGAAAACTAGTGACCATAACTTAATACGTGCTTTATTTGCACTTTGCATAGGAGAAAAACAACTCGTATCAAAGGAATGCATGGTTGAAAATCATGTAATATTGTAAAAATAGGTCATGCACTTAAAAGTGAAAAGTAATTTTACACCGATATTCAGTTTGAATATAAGTTATAAGTATGTTTGATAATTTTTTCTATTAAAATTAAAGAGCTATTTTCAATAAATTTTTTTTTTAAAATTTATGAACTTCTACCCAAAAATATTCTTAATTATAAATTATTTATTGACTTTTATAAAAAATAAGTAAAAAAATATATCAACAATAATATCTAATTTGATTATAATAGTGTATGATCATTAAATTATATATATATATATATATATATATATATATATATATATATATATTTCAAAATAGATGATAAATGTAAAATAATTTTACATTATTATCCAAATATAAAAATTTATGATAAATTTTTTGCTTTTATAATAAATAATTAAAAAATTATACCAACAATAATATCTTATTGGTTAACTAAACATTACCATTATTTTAATAATTAACCACAGTATTCTTTTAGGCTTAAAACTATGTTTTCCTAAAAACTATAGGATCATTCAGCTTTTGTGCTTCCTTTTGTGGAACATTTAATTACTTGACAAAGATTAATAGCAAGTGAATGATATTTAGTGCTCCAAATCAAATGCAAGCATCGATGGAGATTTTAGAAATCATGCAACTATAGGCTATAGGAGTGGATTTGGATATGGGATGATTATGTTTTCACCTTTTCTTGATCACCTATTGGATTTTGGGCCCTTCAAGCATGGAACTATTTTCCCTTTCTTCCTTTCCCACTTCCTTGTATTGGATCTTCGTCTTGCACGCCAAACCAAATCCCAATCATTAACATCCCAACTTAATCTAAGATTCTGAGAGTGATGTTTCTTTGATTGCACACAAATTGCATCAAAAGAAGGTTTTGGAGGAAAAGCAAAATCTTCCCTTTGACTAGAAAATCCATAAGCTGGACCATGTTTATGGATAGAGACACAAAAAGATAATTGGGAAATTAAAGCAACTTCAAATCCAAAGGGGAAGTAATTAATTAAAACCTAATTACAATTAGTCAAATTAGCATAGTCCATAGATGAGATATAAAACCATGTAAAATTGACACCACTGAAAGAAAATAAGCAAATAAAAGCTTCCAATTCCTTATACCAAACTAACACCAATAAAGTATCATCTATTTTTAAAGATGGTTTATTTTAGATAACATAATTAGCATCACGATTCAATATTTGTCTTAGGTAGAGATAATTTGTTATATTTATTTTGTTTACACCAGTGTGGAAATGTTCAAACACAAAATTATAAACTTCATTTTTTTTTATTCACTTAAAGAAACTGATATTCATGGATAATTTTGAATACTTCAATTTGCAATATACAATTAATTGAAATTTTGTGAACAAAACTTGGCATTCGGCATGTTGATGTATAACCCACTAACCACCACTAAAAATTCCTCACGAGTTTTTCCTTAATAATTTTTAAAATATTTTCTCACCAATAACTCAGAAGTTAATTATTCTTTTAGAAATATTATAATTCAGTGCCAAAAGCAAAAAGTCAATTTAGCATTGTTTTTGTTTTTTTAACAAGCAATATCCTAAAGTCAAATATCAAGTTTAAAAGGATTTAGTTCTTTTCTTTTCTTACTTTGAATCAACACAACGTTCGATTGGATTTATGAGAAAAAAAGAGTGAAAAACAAGAAGCAAATGATGAAAAAAAAGAAAAGTAAAGTAACTTTTTCCCTCATTTGATTACAGGCTGAATAGTGAATGAAAAGAAACTTTATGCAAATTTCATTTCAAAATATTTTTAGGTAAAATATTTTTTCCTCGAAATATATTTTAAGGTTAGTTTTAATTTTTATTTAAAAATTATTGTATTTAGTCACTATATTTATTATAAAAAAAAGTAATTTAGTTATAATCCTCTTTCAGGAATTAATTAAAAACATGTTTTTTTAAATAAATGTAAAGACTAAAAATTATATTATTTATATTTTATATTTGATTTAATTTTTTTCCAGCCCTCATCGTGCAAAAAGTGACTACTAATATTTTGAGCAAAAGTCTAAGAGACGTCCATCGTTTCACTTTCCCCAATTAAACATGATTTTTTCGTTAAAAGGTAGAAACACAATTATACTCATTTTTCACATTATCCCTTTCTAATTCTATTCAAAACAAAGGAAAAAAAATTGTTTCCATTTCCTATAAATGCAAATGATATGTAAAACTTACTCATTTTTTTTCCTCTTCTTATTTTCTTCTTAGCAAAGCGTTAATAAATTTATTAGGCTTAAATAACAAGAGGAACAAAAATATAAATACCATATATTTAATTAGCTATAAAAATGAACCTAAAAAATACTATATTAAAACTTCACCAGTTCTTTTATAAAAGTATGATCTTGATTAATTTTTGTTAGAAACTTTGGCTTTTAAATTTTAGTAGCGTTATCTAATTTTACTTAAATCAATGATTTGTTATATATTAGTAACTAAAATTTCGAAAGAAATTAATAATGCACAATTAATTAACCTTAAAGTATCACGATTAAAAAATTAATAATAATAATAATAACATAATCTAGGTTTTTATAACAATTTATTATTTGATTAAATTTGAAGGTCTTTTATAATTGACCTAAAACATAAGCTTCATATTTAAAAAAAAAAGTTTCTATTTTTTTAACATAACATAACATATTTAATAAATAAACTTAATTTAAACGTGAGATAAGTTAGAAAATAGACATTCGCCAACACATTTTTATCCCTAATATTTTTCTGGTGACACAATTAAAAATGAGAATTTAAAAGTAATAATAGAAAATAACCCTAAACAGTGATTTATGAAATTATATTATTATTATGTGGACGTGTCTGAGTGACTGAGAGTCCATGTGTTGCTCTCTCGCCTGTGATGCCATTGTCAGCGTCCGTGCCAGCCTGCCATTCCCAAAGTCATAAAATAATATTATTATTATTGTTAAAAATACATTTCTATAATTTCTTTCTTCTTTTCATACACAATTTTTTACTATTAGTGGCCAAGTAAATTGTTATTTTTTTTCTTCAGAAAATTACTTAATTTAGCTATGATTCCCAACGGCATTTCCACTTTATTAAATAATCTTGACGCGATCATAAATATAAAAAGGGGTATTATTTATTTAACATTTATCTTTTGTTTTTTCACGCAGGGTCAGGCCCTGGTAGCAGTTCTGCAACTTCACTCCCACTGTGTAAACAACAGCAAACCCAGCTGTAAATAAACTCTCACATGGACGATAATACCCCTCAATTGCATCACAATTACTCTTTCAAAATTTTACTCATAGCAAATGTAGACCAACCAGCATATATTAATTCATATTTGGTTCTTCTAAATCAAACCATTTATTTTTAATTTAGTTTTTTAATATCTATTTGTATTAAATGATTAGATAAAAAAATTTAGTTATTCCGAATAATTTTATCTGATTTAAATAGATTTTTATGTGTATTTTTTCATTATATCTTTATATGTAGTCGAATAATTAAAATCAATTAAAGTGAAACATTCCATCTATATCTCTGAATAGGAAAGTAATTAATGAAGGTAATTTAATTTAAATGCATATAAAGTAAATATTTTTTAAAGCCTCCAAGTTTTGAAATATAGACAATAAGTATTATTTGTCATAAAAGATAATTAGTATTTCTAGTTTTACCTTAGAGTTCAAGTTATAAAATTTTATTGTCATAATCCGTTTGAGTTCAAGAGTCATGTATACATATACATAATACATGGCTGTCTTAAGTACTCAGTCATAGAATTTTATTATTATAATGATTTTATTATGTTGAAACAATATTTTTTTTAGTGAAAATACTTTTAGTCTCTTAAAAAATAATTTTTAAAAAAATGTAGTGAAATTTTTTTTCTAAAGTGTCCTTTTCAAATTCATGAGTGAATAAGTGATAAAAGTGAATTAGCTTACTTAAAATAGGGGAGGATGGATTAATCTATTAAAAAAATAAAATAAAACGAGTTAATTCATTAAAAAAAATTAATTAAAAAATATAACTCATTCCACTTAACAATGAAATGAGTTGATGAGTTGGATCATTTTAATGAATTAATAGATTAAAAATATGTTAACAAATTAACTTACTTTCAGCATACTTAATATTTTGTCAATTTTTTTTAATAATTAAAGTACTTTAATATACATTATCAATTCTACTTATACTTTGTTATTATGTAATTTAAATAATATATTTTTATTTCATATCAAATAAAAATAATTACTTAAAAAATTAAATCATAAAATAAAAATATTAATCTAACATAAATTCAGTAGAAACTTATCTTTTAAAAATATTCAAAAAAGTATATTACACGTTAACATACCAAATTAACATATAAACTCACCAAATTAAAGAGTTATAGGATAAGTTAACATATTGATGAATTCATTTATCCAATTTAACTGAATAAAACTAGACAAGTTAACAAGTTGACTCAAACCTACATTATCACCCTTAGCTCAAGCTGCTGGTGTTACATCCATGAGGTCAGAGTAATACATCCTGTCGCAGGACAATTTCGTCATTCGACTTGGAATAGAAAATATTGTCTCGGAAGTTTCTCCTATATAAACTATTGTGCCACCACCGAGACTGTATGTGAAAAAATTATTGTTGATAATTTCTATAAAAAATTGTATATTAACATTTCTTTCTCCAGTAAATTTCTATTTAATCTATTAAATTGTAAGAATTTTTGTAATTTTTTTATTTTAATCTCTTCACTTTTTAAAAAAATATCTTAATTTTATTTTTATTTTTATTTTTATTTTTATTGTCATTTTATATAAAATCAAAGTAAAAGTTATAATAATTTAAATTAAAAAGATAAAAGTTATATAAAATTAAAATAATTTATGCTTAACTAACATTTAATTTAGTAAAAGAAATTAATATATAATTATATGTTAATATTTAAATTTCTGTCAAATTTATAATTAATATCTTATCATATTTTAAATAAAATTCTCTCTAATCTAAAAAATATTATATTATAATGTTGTTATTTAAAATGAGGAAATTAACGAATTAGCAACTGAAGTAAAATTAGATTCAGTTCATTTAAGTAAAGTTTATATTTGAATGTTATAAATAAAAAATATATTTTGAAGAGAAAACTATACTAATTAGATATTTTTTAATAAATATTTCACATTAATAATATTATTAAAATATGAAAAAAATGAGAAATATCTTCTTTGGAATCCAGGAATAGATTACTAATTTAACCCTAAAAAAATCTTAATGTAATCAAGACTTGAAAAATTTCTTTCGGTTTGTCTCGTAAACACCATAATAATAATATTTAGCACCAAAGTTAGTGCACAACTTTGACCGAGGGAACGGCATCTTTGTTGCTTGTCCCTTTAGGTGTTCCAAAGATGTCACTCTGACTTATTCATTTTACTCCAAAATAAAATAAAATAAAAAACTAAAATCAAATATTAAGAAGTGTCTTTAAGATGGTAGTAGAAGCTAAAACTAAAAAATTATTAATATGTTTCTATAGTAATTTTTATTAAAAAAAATATTTTATTAATTAAATTTTTAAGTAATATTTTGAGCTCTGATGTTTGGGAAATAAGAAATTACATAAAATGATTAAAGAAACTATGGTGTTGCGTCAGCCTAAGCACACACTAGATCTAAACAGAGCCTAGCTCACCTCACCTCATCACCCTGCAACCTGCAATGGTGAATGGAATCTCTGAGATTTTAGATCTCAAACACCCATCAATCCTTCTTCAATCCCAAAGAACAACAACTCCCAGAAACACAAATTTAACCCAAAAAAGCTAGTAACAAATTACATTTCAGGCCACAAAAATAAAAATAGAGAAAAACAAGCTAAATGTTAAGACCAAGTATATTTCAATTAATTTCTCAATTCTAATATACCATATATCTTTTCCAATTCTCAGATAGACAAGAAAACTTAAAAGCACCACCACCATCCATGAGGATGAACCTCTTTCAATGGAAGTTCAAAGTCTCCTAACAAAAAACCATGATTAAATAATAATTTAGCCTACTCGAGGAGACAATAAAAGAAAAGAAAATCTCCAATTTTTATGTACAGTTGACCCCAAGAAAAAGCTCAAACCAACCAAGGATCTCATACAAAGAGAAGAGAGAGGGACTTGTGAAAAAAAGAAAGAAAGCAGAGGAGTTTTAATAAGTTGATATATAGATCATTTGTTGTTGTGTTGCTGATGAATGAGTCACTCACTACTCACTGTACTCATGCCAGCATATGAGCATAATGACACAACGCCTCATGATGTAGAAACGAGCCCTTTGTTCTTTGACAAGCCTAGCGCACTTTCTAGCAAAAGCACACTTCTTCTGAGTGGAGGAATTGTTCTTCATGAGAGGGGAAGTGGAGGATGATGATGAAGTTTGTTTATTTGACAAGTTGTTCTTCTCATTGTTCAAGTAGAGAGGGGGTGGTGGAGCAGTTTCAGTGCTGCCACATGTGGATGAAGGCATGTTGGAAGAAATTAAGAGTTGAGTTGAATAGTGAGAAGAAAGGAGTGGAAATTACTGAGGAGAGAAGGGAGGAAGGGAGAGAGGGTGAATATTTATAAGGGTGGGTTAGATTGGGAAAAGGAAACAAGCAGTAGCAGATGGTGTATGTGTGGCACTGGGTATCACCTGGGCCTGCCTTTCCCTACACTGGCCCACCTTTATTTTTCAATGGCTAAATTCAAAGTTTAAGTTTTCGAAAAAAAGAAAAGAAAAGATAAATTAGACTATATTATAATATTATTAAGATATCTATTTCACATAAACTAGATAATGATATAGTATAATATAAATTATGTGACAAAATTATTGTTTTTTTTTAAATTCTATGTATATATATTTATAATTTATTTAATTTTGATAAATAATTTATATTGTTATGTTAATTATTGATAATTTCTCTTAAAAATATTAAAATTTATTTTTGAAATAACATAATAATTAAAAATTAAAACAGATAATTTAAAAAAAAAAAACTATAAAATTATTTTAAGAAAAATGACTAAAAAGCACATTCATTGAAAACAAATTCTTAAAATATTCTTATGTAAGATAATTATTCTCATAATATAATAATAATAATAATAATAATAATAATAATAATGAGAAATTAAAAGTGTATCTAATAAGTACATACCTTATTACGAGAAAGATAAATAATAGTTTTTATATTATAAATGAAAATAATTAATAATTAATAATTAATATTAAAATTTAATTTTAAATATTTTTTAAGATTATTTTTATTCCATCTCTATCATTATCATTATTATCACTACTCATCATTATTTTTATTACAATTATCACTTTTATTTATTATTACTATCGTCATCATTATTTTTATCTTTATGTGAAAATAATAACAATGATGAAAATAAAAAAATAGTAATAATAATAATCATGACGATTGTTAAATTTTTATTTTAAATTTAAATTTATTATTTTAAAAAAATAATCAATAATTAAAATAATTATATATCACAATTTAAATTATATATTATTAATGTAAATTATAATTTATGAGATAAAACTATTTATTTATTATAAATTTTAATTATATCAAATAAAAATATATACTATACATTACACAAACTAATATTAAACTTATAATTTTTACTTTTTTGGAAGGGTCAAAGTAAAATTTTATTCTTTCAAAACATAGTCTGAGTAAATATAAATGCTTACACAAGAGTTTAATAAAAACATATACATGAATTATGTGTTTTATTTAGTTACATTTCACCTTTAAAAGCATATACATTGAACACTTGTGCACTTAAAAACTTATCATACATAATAATTTTAAGCACAAAGCAAAATAAATCATTCCACTTGTGTCTTTGTATATGAGTCCAATTTTGTTAATTTATATATCATGTATAATAAATATGCGTGAACACATACCAATTATGTTATTTATATATAATACAACTAATTTATATTTTTTATCTTCAACTTTCTTCCATCACACCATACCCAACAAACAACGAAGGATCTTAAATACTAACTAAAAAAATTTGCCTTGAGTGATTGTCATGTCTATAGCTAAATTAGTTTCATATTTAACTAATAAATATTTATATCATAATTAGTAGGAGTGTAGGGATTTATTTGTAATTTTTATATAAAGTTTAAAATGTATTTTTTAATATAAATATTGAAATAAAATTAATATTAATTAAGTATAAGTCCAAAGTGTTTTTTAATATTAATTAAAAATTTTAAATAAAAGTGATATTTAATTATTTTATTATATTAAATATACATTCTTATTTAATATTTTTATTAAAGTATTTAAATTTAATATTTATCATAGAAATAAGAAGCTATAACAACTCATTTTATTATTATTATGTTTCTTATTTTAGAGGTTTCTTTCTTAAAAATTATAATTATAAAAAAATTGACTCTGGCGGGAAATTTTGAGAAACTTTAGAAAGGTTTGAACAGGATGATATGGGAAGTGTGAGTTATTTTATTTGAGTGGATGGAATCCTTGGCGCTGAAAAAGCCTTTCGTTTTTCTTTGGGAGCAAAAAACGGCCAATGCCGAAGAGATTCGAATTAAAAGAGATCGAAGGGACTGTGTGACATTGTCACGGTTCGATAGAAAATTTACTGTTCATGATGTAGAAATTACTTTTACTTCTACTGTGAACAAATAAAGTTTTATGACCTCATGTTCTTTCTCTGTACCCAAATTTAAATTTTTCTCACGGGATCAAATCTCTTTAATTAATGAATTTTTTTTATTATTTTTTTTATATTGATGTGGCTGTTATTTTTTAAAAATAAAATATTTTTTTTACATAATATTTCTATTTTATTTTGTTATCTATAAAAATACCTAAAGAATTCGAAGAGAAGACAATGGAAAGAAAGAAACAAATCCGAAGAAAATATCTCATTAACATGACTAAAGTGAAATTCGTAATGAACAAATTGTTTGCATGGTGATTTTCTTGTTCTAAAACATGGTTATTTGTAGCATGCTTTCAAAGGGGTTAAAATAAGTTAAGTAGCTGATAGGAATAATAATTTGGCCTTATTTTAAGAAATAAATTAGTCCAATATTTTTGTATAACATTGTTTGGTTTGAAAAGTTAAATTTTAAGTCATTCAAAAAAATGCTTTTTTATTTTATTTTAGTAGGCTAAATACAATAATAATTTTAGTTAATATTATTAGTATATTAATTATAATATTTATTAAAATTATATATTTATTGGTCCTTTTAAATATTAAACATGTTTAGACATATATACAAATTAATTTTATAAATTTATTGAAAGATATGTTTATTTGAACATCTTATTATAAAATAGACTTTTAAATATATTATAAAGAAGGTCAAATTAAACCTTATAAATAGATATGTATCATATAATAAATTATATTTTACTCTTTTAAAGTTAAGATCACTTAATTTTACCTTTCATTTATAATGTCGTGTATTTTTTTTATTCATTGATTAAATGGATGTAATTAAAATTTTAACATGAATTAAATTTTTGGTAAAATTTAATAACTTAAGTGAGTCTTGTATTGATGTTGTGTTGTGGGCTTTAATGAGCATTAAGTGTATAGGTGAAATACTCTCCTAAAACTCTCTTATCAAGGTTTAAAAACTCCCACCAATCCCCACCACTCTTTCCTTCTCCCTTAAGCAACCTTGTTCCTCTAGAGTGATAACAAAGGCAATCCTTTTCCTTCTTTCTAGACCTCTTTGGTGATTCCTAGTTGAGGTAAGTTGTTGCACTTCATTTTCTTCTTCCCATATCCAAATTTTATGACCCAATGAAGGTTTCTTTGGTACCCAATTTCTAATATGGTATGCTTAGAGTGGTTCTTGATGTTTTGATAGAGCTTGTTGGTTCCTTATCCCTTCTTTACTAAAAGAACCAAACCTTAGGATTATAAGAGGCAAGGGAAGCTTATTTGAGTGTATTTATCTACTGAATTTGGAATAAAATGAATTGAACATGTTATATTTGTGGGTTTTTGGATTGTCATAAAAATGTTGAGAAATTAATAATTGATGGAAAAAAAATTGGACAATTGATGATATTGGAGGTTAAGTCTATGTTTAGATGTTGGTAAAAAAAATGATTTGAATTTAAACAAAAAAAGGATTTGTTTTGCCTTTGAAAATGTTGAAAACTCAAAAGCTTGAAGAAGAAAACACGATTTTTTCTAAGAATTGTTATGTATAAATATATGGTTGGGCCAAGAAAAAATGGTCGGGCAATTTCTCCTAATGCAAAGGGAGAAATGATCTCGACATGAAATTCAGGACTTTTCCTTATGCAAAAGGAGAAATGATCATGGTATGAAATTTGTTAGGCTTAGAGAAAATGGTTGTGCGATTTTTCCTGATGCAAAAGAAGACATATTGGTCACAACATGAAATTCATTGGGCAAATTTTAGCTCGTCAGGTGATTTTCTTATCAAGGTAGAAATGACTGGGTTGTTTAAATTTGTTGTGTGATTTTCTCACTTATAATTTTATAATTTCCTTTTCTTTTATATAAAATGAATATTAAATGAGATGCTTTATATATAAGATTTTGTTGGAAAATCTTTCCTCCTTAATTAATGAAATGCTTGAAGTTGTTGACAAAATATGTTGAGGTGAGAATAAGAGTTTATTGTTGGATTTTTTTATTTGATCCTAAGAGATTGAATGGATCTCTTGATGAGTTGAACCCTATGTTGTTCTTGATGAAATGATTTTATGTTGAAGTTGATGTTGTGTTGATATATGATGATGTTTATTGATATTAAGAAGTATATGTTGAATGTTGTGTAAGTTGCAAACTCATCTAATTATGAATGCATGTTTTTAAAAAAGTTGTACTAGAGGAGAAAAGTTACTTTTAGTTGGAAGTTGTTTTGTTTAAAAGGTTGTTTTCTTTAGGTTTTTGTGGAAAACAATATAGAGGACATGTCGACCCATAAGTTGTGGCTGGAGGGTGGGACCTCAACCTAGTGTTGAAAGGTTTTGGTGTTCACTAATGTTGAATGGGCTTATAGAATAAGATGGCGAGCGAATTTCACTATAAGCTATGGTTGTTGCGAACCTAGCCATTGTAAGCAACTACCTATGATCAAGCATAAATCTACCACATGATTAAGTATAAAACTCTCTGAATGGTCAAAGTTGAGTACTATGTTAAGGGATGCTTCTATGTTGATTGCTAAAAAATTGGAAATCTCCTTGAAGTAGTGTTTGCATGACTTATCATACATTCATATTATTGTCTTTTTTTTAATAATGGCTTATAAATTGCTTACTTTGGTAAATGTGAAAGTGGATAATAGTTGGAGAAATATTTTGTTTTCTTCCTTTTAAATTCTTTATTTCTATCTTAAAATGAGCTTACTCTTGTTGTTTTCTTTTGTGAACTGTAATGATCATGTCTTTGATACAGGTGCAAATGATAATGTTGCAACTAAAGGATGAAATGTTTTTGGGTGACTTGTATCATTCTCTTGGAGAATGATAGTTGAAGCCTTGATGTGTGTAGTTGTTGTGGATTGGAAATGAAGATTCAATTATCTATTTTATCACTTTTGTAGTAGAGACCAACATAGGGAATGAGTTAATGTATGTTTCCTAGTTAAGTACTTTTGGGATTGAGGTGTCATAAGGCATAAGACTTATTATATATATTGTTAATTAGTTATGTTTTATGTGATATTAACACGAGTTATATTTGTTTCTAAATGGAAAAAAAAAAATCTACCAAGGCTTTGCATTAAGAATATAAAGGTTTTATATGCACAGGACATGAGTCTCATCTTCTAACTCACACAATTTAGTTATTTCCTAATATTTTTATGTGATTCTTAAGTTTTAAACTATAGCCTCAAATGTATGTTTTACAACCTAACAAATGAAACTCAATTTGATTAATCACACATACAAAAATCACGAAAATACTAATGTATGTTCATACATAAATTTTAGATAACCAACACAACTCATACAAAAACTCAAAAACTTCAAACCAATCAGTAGAAATCATAATTAATGCCTAAAAATACTCTATTATACCATCAATTATTCAAATTCAACTTCAATTTCACAAAAATCATCAGTTAACATCAATATTCAACCTTCTTTATGAATCAAGGGTTTCTACATGCATTACAAGCATCCACATATTCACAAATAAATCAATTCAAGTGAAATTCGTTATGCACAAAACACAATTGTCATCCATAAGGCACATATGAGTCATACAAAGCACAAATTCTCAACATACAAATCAAATTTGGGATTTCTCTTGTAGGACACAAAAAATCAACTAAAATATCTAACAAATATCTCACACTTTAAGGCGAGATTACTCATTGTCCCTTACTTTGATGTACAATTGCAGACAAATGCAACCCTATTGGATGGTTGCCTTTTAGATCTTCCAACAGTTCTTTAGTTTCTTTCGAGCATAAAAGAGAATGTAAGCATAAAAATAAAGGGCATAACCATACTATGCTCACAATCTTAATTTATAAAACTACTCCTACCCTTATTTTATTTTCAAATAAAAAATGTAATTAAATAACTCAAAATATAAAAACACATTTTCCAAAATATATTAAATTGCATAATTAATTAAAACATTTTTTTTCTAAATACTTACTATAACAAAATAATTTCATAAATATCTCTATACTAATTAAAAATACACATAATTATTTTAAAAACCTTAAAATTATTTTATAAAGCCTCTTTAATTAATTAAAATATTCTTTTAATTATTTTATAAAACTTAGGGTGCTACAAAATTTATTTTGCTATAGTTACTCTAAATTAGGTTTCTCGACACTTTATGCCTTTTTTACACTCTCATATGTGAAACTCATTGTTGAGACACCATTTTTTTACACTCACAAAATATAAGACATTTATCAGGTCAACACAAAACACATACAACATTATAAAAAAATTAAGGATAAACTCTAAAAGCATTAAAAACTATAAGAATAGAGATTAACAAAATTTATATGAAACTACAAAGATTAAAAAGATTGAAAAAGATAAGTATAAAAACTAAAATAAATTATTTTAAACTATAGGGACTAAAAGGTAAGTGAGTGAAACTTTAGTGACTAAAAAGATATATATTTCAACCAATATAATTGTTGTTCTTGCGATTTAGCACTTTTTCACTTTTGGTCTTTGCAAGTTTTTTCTCCTGTCTCATCTCTAACATTTTATATAATATTTCAAAAATAGTCTTTATTGTCAACTCCAATTATAAAATATCTTATATGACTAATGAAATACGTATTCATTATATTCTATGTCACTATTGCCACATACATAAATTATTTTTTTATTAAATCAACAACACAAAACATAGATTTTGTTTCAAGTAAAAGAAAGCGAAGAAAGGCAGTCTCTTGCTAACCAGCTTTACACCAATTACAAACCATTTCAATTTTTTTTCTTGCTAGATCATGGAGAAAATAGATAGTAGACAAAGGTTTCAATAGACATTAACTTAACAAACATAATACAATTTCATTCAACATTAACCAAAGTTACAACCAAGAAACATAGCTCTTTACAAATCACAAAAGATAGCTCCTTAAAACATATTTAACAAGTTCTACAAAAAAAAAAAAAACTAATGCTCTATTTTGGGGCATGATTTATCTTAGATTTGTATGGATGCGAATGGAATTGTGTGGATTTAAAAAAAGTTGTTCTAAGTGGAATAGTTGTGGGTCTCACTATGAAAACAATTACCCTCTAAAAAGAGGTCATTTGCCTGAAATCGTTATTTGATTCGTTAACCTTTACAAAATTAACCTTTGTTGTTTTATTTGGATTTGAAAAGTTGAAGGCAGGAGGGTCTGCGTGAAGGTGAGAATGTTTGAGCGTGAAGACGAGAGTGTCCAGCTTCCTCTTCAATTCTTCATCAACTAAAAGCTCTCATGCTACAAATCCATTTTTTTCCCCCACATTTATTGGTCATTATTTATGGCTGGTTCTTGAAGACAAAAAAAAAAAGGAATGAAAATGAGAAAAAGTATTTTTTTTATCATTTCAAATAACTTTTTCTAAGAAAAACATTTTTAATTTTTTAAAATATTTAAAAATCAAACTAAATAAAATTTTTCAAAAACATTTTAAATAAAAGTCTAACTAAATAAAATATAATTTAAAAACATCAATCTCTCTCTATTTCTCACCTATTTTCACTCTACTAAACAATTGCAAAATTCCACTCTATTCCATTCCAATTCTTACCTATTTTTTATCAAATCAATTCTCACATATTCCCTCTTATTCCCTTCAATCCCCCCCCCCCCCCACCCCAAAGTGTAAAACGAGGCACAAAACAAAGTTGTACCCAACAACAACCACAATCAAAGCCTACTATGATATAAACAAAATACAAAAAAAAAAACACCCACAAAATAAGCCCTTTATTTTTTTTTATCTCATTATGTAACTTTAACTTCAACTTGTTTATCTTCTTCAATGTTAAATCCTGCTAGGTCCAAAAATGATCTTAGATCCCTAAAAATTTTGAAGTTTTAATGATAACAAGCAAAACATTTTTTAAAGGGAAAATGTTTATGCAAAATACAAATAAGATGAAGCATAAGATGCAACCCTTTAGACTGATGATGTGTCATCATACAAAACATACAATCTTACTTCATAAAGTCTTAAATGCATATCATTTATTATGAGCAACGACTATTTAGTACATAACTAACCATTTCCTTAACAAATCTAATAAAGAAAACTCATTTGGACTCATAAACCTGTTAAAGTAAATGAAGTCATATTGTACACAAAAACAAGGATAATGAATTCCCAAAATCATGGAGAAAGTTAATAAAATTTGATATAGAATCTACTCTTTGTTGACACATGCCACAAAAATTTCATTTGATTTCTAAATTATTTGATACGTAACCTCCTTGATTAGATAAAAAATGACAATTTGGAAAAATGTAATTAATACAAGCATTTAATGCTTCAATAAACACTTCTCATCTCTAGGAACTTAGAACAATGACAGATAAAATAAGCTTACGAGAAACCCTCAAGGTGTTGCAACGACCATCTTCATCCAAATTACTATATAAAGAACTTCAACAATAGAAAGAAGGATGGGGAACTAACTACAAAAAAGAGAATATCTTGTACAAATATTTATTCAATCTTTATATAAAGACATTTGTGCTTAATTTGTTGTATCACATATTGTGTGTAAGATGAAACAACATTTGTACCCAAATATAACTATTGTTATAGAATTGATTCTAGAGAGACTTGTTTGTTAAAAAGAATACTTGTTTGAGTTTGGACAAATTTGCCTATAAAAGAGTACTCGTTTGAGTCTAAAGAGACTTGATTGTAAAAGAATACTTTGTGTTGAAGCTTAAAGAGACTTTATGTTCAAAGAATACCTGGAAGATTGCTAGGAGAAACAATTCAAAGAACACTTAGGTTTGAGTCAGAAGTGGCTTGTTAAAAGAATACTTGTACTTTTGTTTAAAGATTGTGAAACTCAATCTGGTTGGATTAAAAATCGGACGTAGTCTCAATGATTGAGACAAACTAGTATAAAAATACCCTGTGTTTTGTCTAACTTTCCTTTGCACTCCATTTGGTTAGTGTTACTACTTCGTTACGAAAAAAAATGTAAGTTTTTTTTATATACATTATTTAATTCTCCTTCTAGTGTTTATCTTTTCTCCATAGTTTAGTATCAAAGCTCAACCTTTAATGGGATTGAGCATTTAACTGTGCTAAAGAAAAAAGATCCGCTATGAGAAGTAGTGAAGGTCAGTACCTACTAAAAGGAACATTTCTCATAAGCCATCATACCTTTAATGAAGAGGACTATCTATATTGGAAGGATAGAATAGAGATGTTCATGAAATCCACCCAATACCACCTCTGCAGAATCATCACTCAAGATTATGTTGTTGCTACCAAGCATGAGAGTCAATACACTCAAGATGACTACAACCTGTTGCAACTCAACACTAAAGCAAGATACATTCTTGCTTTGTTCTTTGTCCAGGATGGAGTACAACAAGTTATGCAATTGTTCAACAAATAAAGAAATGTGGGATGACATCAGGATAACTCATGAGGGTATTAAAAATGTAAGGCTCATACAAGTTGCTATACCTTAGAGACTTTATGAGTTATTATTCATGAAGGAGGGTGAGTCCATTGATGAAATGTTTAAAAGATTACAAACAATTTTAAATGGGTTAAAATTACTAGCAACTAAGTTCTCCAAAATTTATAACAATTTTAAAATCCTGGATAATCTTTCAAAGGTCTAGGAGTCCAAAGCCAAAACTATATCAGAATAACTCTTATATAATATAATTAATGTAATTTTTACAAAAACATCTTAAGTTTATAAAACGCATATTTTGGAAAAATTTGGCGCGTTTCACTAATGATCTTTCTAACATAAATAAATACAACCAAACAATTAATATATAGTTTCACACAAATGACGGCGCGATTGGAAATTTTTTGAATTTGTACTGTGAATTTGAGTGATCTTCAAACTTAAATAAACTCGTCTTATCAACAATGATAGTAATGTTTCATAGATCACGCGCAGGCAACAAATATAAAGGATCAAATTCTATGTCTGTATCAGTCTTTATGTAGCCATGATTATGATGCGTATCTGTCGGAGTTTCTACGTTATTCAGTGAACATATTCCACGAGAGAATGAAGTCTCGGAGTTACGAAGGAAAATGATGGAAATTGAGCGACATATATAAAATAAGCGTTATAGCGGCCCCGGTCCCTGGCTGCTAATTAATTGAAGAATCACGAAGGAAGAAGATAAGCTTAATTTGCATGCTCACAGAAAGCAATTCCTCATATTTTATATTTATATTTATATGCATGCATCCATCCAGCTATAGTTATAAATTATTATAGTTTAAGAGAAAGACTCTTCAAATATACTAATAGATCGATGAGATTTTCAAAATCAGATTTAACTTGATTGTATAAAATTAATTTTTAAGATGATAATCATCTTTTACTTATATATATTGTTTTAGTTATGTCATTATTTTATATAAGATTTTTAACATTTTTTAAGTATAGGAGCGAACTTTTTCAGCATAAAATTTGTAAAATTAAACATATGTGAATAATTTGATAATGGTCGAATAATAGATGATTTTATAAATTTAATAACATTTGTTAAGATTAATTATGATATTATCTTAAAATTATTAAATTAAGTATAAAATCACTATTAAATAATAATTTTAAGTATATATAGAACTATTAAATGTTTGGAGGAAGATCTTTCCTCCATATAATGATTCTAGCTACTTGGTTTGAATAGAATAGAATGATAGTTATAATTTCTATATATAAAGAAAGAAGTTTGATGACTACACAAATGTTAGGTCCCCTTCCCAGTTGATAAGGGTGTTGCTCTCTCCTTTTTTCTTTTTGGACAGTTGTTCTTTAAAGTGATAAATGGTACGTAGACAAGGGAGATCTTAGCCTCTTAGGACCCGTTTGATTTGATGGGTCGTTGGCTTCTAATGACCTTCAATATTGCATTCAATGACACTTCCATCAGATTAGCAATATTGTTCAGTATGTTTGTATTGTTGAGTTATAATATCTCATAAGGCAATAATATTATTTTTTTATGAACGGGTCATGTGAAATAAGTTTAATATTATAATTTATGAAACAACCATATTTAAAAGTGAAATAAAAATGCGAATTTTCATTTTAAATAAATAGCATGTTAAAAAGTGTCTTGACAGAAACTCATGAATCATGGTCTTTTTATACATAGTTTTATTTAATCCTTTAATGAGAGACTTGAGATACGACATTTTTCCTCAAGTTTAATTAACTGATTTGGTTTAAGTAGTTGTGATTTATTTTCAATAATTAATCTGAGTTTGAACTTCAAATTTGGGTATTTCATACTACACGTTTTGTTATTATATTTTTTTTAACTATAAGATATTTTCTACTAATGACAATTTTGTTCAAGTTGGGTAAATGATTGTCTCCAATAAAAGATATTTAAATTTCTTAATCAAATTATTTAGAATTTAAATTCTAATATTAAGTATAAAATAGATTGTATTATTCATAACCTATAATAAAGATTCATATATTAATTAAACATGTAATTAAAAATTATTTAAAAATCGTCGATACCAATTCCTAGAAGACGTCATTAAGCATAATATTATCCACGACATGTGTTAATCTTAACTCATTACAAGTCAAAAAGTGAAAATTTTTCCATCATTTTCTTAAGATCAATGATGTACAATTAGATTGGAAGTAATTAAGACTAGAAATTAGGTTTGGAGTTGTTTTACTCTTTTGGATGTTTCAGGACAATCATTTGTTTAAGTCTGGGCTGGAGGAAGGCCAATCAAATACCCTACCTATTTTTATTGTTATAAGTACTTATGTGCTCTCTGTATAAATTGTTATAAAAATGAAAATAAAACATAATTAAATAGAGAAAGAAAAAGAGTAAAGAAGTCATAATAAGAAATAAATATCGGAGAAAATGAGAAGGGTTTTACATATCTATCGGCCTTAGGAAAATAGCTTAATAATATGACTATTCATCTATCCATACCTAAATCTTATTAAACTCATATATATATATATATATATATATATATATATATATATATATATATATATATATATATATATATATATATATATATATATATATATATATATATATATATATATATATATATATATATATATATATATATATATATATATATATAAAGCATCTTAATAATGTATTTACATTTGTGTTATATTGGTAGTTCTAAAATATTATCAAACCTATAGTAGAAAAACAGGTGTTAATGTTGAGTGTAAACACTAACTCATATATATATTGAAAGAGTGAAAAAAAAACTAATTATTTGTGAGTTGTAAAGATAATTCAATTTACATTGAATAGAGTTAATTTCCAATGTTACCTTCAACTGTTATGTAAGTGAATCTTCAATAGTAGAGAATAAGTTATTTAATTGTGTATTATGATTAAATAACTTTTGTTCGAAATTGAGTTTACATGAATTTTGGGTGGAGGGAGAGGGACGTAGAGGGTCATGGTTCCCCATTTTTTTTTTTTAAATGTAGCAAAATTACTTTAAAAAATATTATTTGGCCTTTGAAAATTTATTAAAAATATATATTATAAATTAATAGATAAAAATTATTATATTAATGTACACTTAGAAAAAAAAGATAAAAATATATGTAAAATAATATAAAATGTGATAAAAAAAGAAAAAATATATAAATAATAATAAATTATTTATAATATTAGAATATTTACATATATAAGTGTTAAAAGAAAAGAAAAACTTATTGGTCTCCTTTAAGCCAAATTTTTGGCTCCGCCTATGCATGAATTATGTTGGAAAGAGTGATTCATAATATATTACTCTTTTTTCTTTTCTAATTTTAATATACTTTCTGGAACACATAAGCAATTTTACTTATAATTTATAAATTTTTAACTAACTTATAAGTTAGTTTTAACAAATATTATATAATAAATAAGGGGAATTAAATTACAAATTAATTAGGAAAAGAAATTAAACCACCATAAATATTATTTTACATCTTAAAATAACAATTTGCAAATAAAAATATTTGGTAAAAATGGATTAGACAACCTTTAGATTCACTTTTAGTTATGGTTGTCTCGATACTTAAGCTTATCCTTTTTCTCTGAGTTTTGCTTTACATTTATTCTATTAATAAAAAGAATTACTTCATTTGATGTCCAATCCGATTATGTCAAGTGTAAGAATTGAATTAATTTAACTTAACTCAACTTGTATATAAGTGATGATATCTCTAGCCTAGCCTATTATTGATTCGTCAAGTCATGTTAAATTGGACTATTTTATTTGATAATTTTATATGTAATTTAGAAAAATATCAAGGCAAACAGGTCTGATTTTTTCAAGTCTAAAAATAAAGAATTCAGTTCAATCGTCGCACTAACAAAATAGATCGAACCAACTTTAACATTTCTAACTACAATTTTTTTTTTTTATGGATGAAAAATAAAAATAAAAATTCATATACCGAAACTCATATGGGTCCACCTGTTTGTTGCGCATGACCGTATTGCCCTAAAGTATACAAAGGTGTCATTAGGCGATCGCACTCGTGATGTACGCATGTATAGCACCGTGGGACACCCACTCTTTAAATTGATAGAAGAACCCTTCCATGGACATAACAAGTCCCACGTAGGGTCACATATAAATATAAATAATATATATATATATATATCACCTTTCTCTTTCGGCTCAGTTAATATTTTATACCACGAATGGAAAAGATTCATTTTAGCCAAGTGTAAAACACCAAGCCCTATGCATGCTTATTCTTAATCTTTCACCTCTTTCTTTTTCGCATAGATATATTATATATGCAAACCAAAGAGGGACTTGAAATGAGGCTTTTTACCTTTCTGATGTTGTTATTAACTTATTTATTTGAGCGTGTTTTTTTTTTAATTAGTTGTGTTTTTGGGATTGTTTTATTACATGATGTTGTTATGGGTTATAATAATTTACGTGACACATGTAATTTTATTTTAAAATTATGAAAGTCATGAAGAAAGAATTGTTATAGTTATGACCTATTATATATTAGTTATTGTAAGTTATAATTATATAAAAGTGACTAATTTTTGTTTTTGGAGGTTGTTATTATAGTTTATAAAGATTTTATTTTTAATTTTTATTTTTAAGGGGTTGTTACAATTCATAATGATCTTATTTTTATTTATTTATTTATATTTTTCAAGGAGCTGTAATGATTTTATTTTTATTATTATCGGGTCATTACTATGATTCATAACATCTTTATTTTCATTTTTTTTTAATAATTTTGGGCCACATGACACTCTTCTATTGGAATAAGACAATCAAAGTAAATGGTGATATTGGCAAGGACCATGTTTTAATTATTTTCTTTTGATTTATTTATTTATTTATTTACGTTTGTGTGACTAAAGCCTATGACACTACGGCTTAAGTCACTATGTCCTATAGTGATTATGATTATTTTTAATTATTTTTTTTATGTTAATATATATAGGGATTTGTTTTAATAATTATCTCTTTCACATTTAGTAGACTATTATATTTTTTTATTATTATAAAAAAATAGTTTTTTTTATTATCAAATCTAAGACCTTTTTATTATTATAAAAAAATGATATTTTTATCAAATTTAAGATTTTAACTCAAAACCTCATTCAAGAACTAATTACAGTATTAATTGGACCAATATATTTTTATTACTTAATTTCAATTTTTATTTCATTTTTAATAAAAATGATATGGGTCATAGTAACTCAATAAAAAAAATTAAAAATTGGAAATAATATTAGCTATAACGATCCAATCAAAAAATAAAAATTGAATATGATATGAGTCATGATAACCTAATAAAAAATATTTTAGACTAACACGTTAAATACAGATTATTACTGTTAATAATACACTGATAAAGTTATTATTAACTATAGCGACTTAAATACGACTCAAACGAATCCACAAACATTAAAATAAAAATACACGTGTTACATAAGTTGCTATGACCAATAATGATATTTATGTAAAACAATCTAAAAAATTTAAATAATTACAAAACAATCCCGCTTAGATAAGTAATTTCAAAAACTAAACAATGGTCAAAAAGCTCTTGAAATAATGTTTATCGGATTCACAAAGTTTTACAGTGTGGTGGTAGTGGGTCGGTGGGCATTGAACACAGAACACAAAAGGGTGTGAGTTCAAAGGCAAAGGCAACACACTCTCGATCGGTGTGGTATATATATATATACCACAAGCGATATTTATTCCACAAGCGACACCTATCATCTTTGGTGTTATGGAAATCAAGTGCACGTTTTGCAATACAAAGATAGATTATCTGTACCAAAATAAAATACTATTTTGTAGTAAAAAAGACAAGTAACTGATATTTGCGGATATTTCATGCATCTGATTGAGGAATTAATTAAGCTTTAGAATAAAGAAAACAAGGAAATTAACTAGCTTAATTATATTTTTAATCTTGACGGGATTTTTTTTTCCTTGGGTGGCACATATGGATATAGAGGAAAACATAAAGAATGCATGTTTCAGGGACTTATAGTTCAATGATAATGATCGAAACATAAAATATGTTTTTCTTCATTTTCAATTTATTCAAGTTTTTTTTTTCGTTTTGTATTTTTTGATATTTTATATATTTTGTTTTATTTGTTCTTTGTTTTGACTTTATTGTGTTTGAGGGATAAAAATACAATCTTGATGAGAGTTTATTGTTTCATATTTTTTTTTTTGGGAGGAAGATATTAAACCTAGCTCCGAGAGTTCTACTTTATGTTCTTGCAATAGTACTATGTTTATTTGTATACATGCTTGCTGTCTTACTGTGTAATTTATGTAGACACATGAACTTTAAGAGGTTATAACACACTTATTTATATAATCTTTAAATTCATAAAATTGTTTTTTCATGTCAATAGATACCTCATTCGAATTTCTGGAAGATGTAGATATTAAAAGAATGTTTGACTAAGACTGGTTGTACACTAAAACAATTGTACAACTAATTTCAACCAAAACTTTTTTTTAATATTTGCATATCTCTCAAAAATTCGAATGAGACATTTACTAACATGAAAAAACTATAATTTTTTAAAGGATATGTGAATAAATGTTTTATAACATTTAATAGATCATGTATTTGCATAAATTACAAAGATAACAAGCATATGTATAAGCATATAATTATTAGAACACAATGTAAAATTATAAAAACTAACAAACTAAAATGTATGTATGAACGACAATGTGAAGACATGAGTGATGAATCCTAGGAACTAGGTTCAATATTTTCCACCAAACAAATCTAAAACAAACAAACAAACAAAAAAAAAACTCTCATCAAGATTGTATTTTTACCACTCATCAAACTAATCAGAAACATAATGAGAAATGGGAAAAAAATGAAAAGAAAAATATATAAAGCACATAAATACAAAGGAAAAAAACTTGAACAAAAATAAAGAAAAACTTTGCCTTTTTGTGTTTTAGCCAATTCTTCCTCATTATATATCATTAAACTATAAATCACGGAAGCATGCAAATATCTTTTATGGTTCTCCTCTAAATCACTAGTGGAAAATTAGCATATTACGTCAAATTGATTGGAGGTGTGTTGTGTCCGACGTAGATTGGACTTTTTACGTCGGACTCTACCAGGTCCGACGTAAAAAAGGACGCAAATTTGAATAAGAGAGCGCGAGACACACCGCGCGCATTCACTCTTCATCACTTTTCATTTTTTTCTCTCTAAACTCTCTCCCTCTCAAGGACGGAGCCAAGGGGGGACCTACGGGTGCCACGGCCCCCCCAACAATTTTAATTTTTTTTTATATACATATATATTACTATATGGCACAACTTAAGAAATAAAGGTATTGAAATATATTATTTATTCTCGGCCCCCCAGTATTGAAATCCTGGCTCCGTCCCTGCCCTCTCCTTTGTTACTGAATCGTTTTTTTGTCTTTTGCAGAGGGATGAACTCTTTGTTACTCATTTGCACATTGTTGTTGCTCCTCAGGTATGAATCAAGGTTTCGTTAGCACTTTTCTACTTCGCATTGCTACTCTGGCTATCTGTTTTATTTGATTTTTTGGTTGTTCTATTTGTATAGGTAGTGAGCGTTTTCTTTTGGGTTGTTATACGAAACTGAATGGCTTATTCTGCAAGCAGAACGGCCCGTTCTCCAAGCAGAACGGCCCGTTCTCCAAGCAGAACGGCCCTTTCTCCAAGCAGAACGGACCGTTCTGCTGGCATTTTTATGTTTTTTTTTTGTTTTTTTTCCTACTTTTTACGTCGGGTGTCGCAATGTCCGACGTAAATTTACGTCGGTTTTGCATAACCGACGTAAAATTTACGTCTCCCGCTTCTACGTCAATATGTTTTCTGACGTAAAAAGCTGAAAATATCCGACGTAGTATACCTCTTTTGTACTAGTGAATTTGTGCCACCCAACAATATAAAAAAGTATTCTTCAAGATTGGATTTTTGCCGCTCAATAAACTCATAAATGATTATAATAAGTGCATGGGAGAAGAAAAATACATGAAAACACCAAAAATGCTAAAGGAAAAAAATTGAACAAAAATGAAGAAAATCCTTGCCTTTTGTGCTTCAGTCACCCTTTCCACGCTATCATTGAACTATAAACCACCACTAAAGCAACTAATGCAACTAATAACGAGTTAATCACCTATATATTATTAGTGTAAAAAAATTTTACACTGACAACCAATTAAATCTTTTAATAGTATATTTTTTATTTTAATTTGATTAAATAAACAAATGACATGTCATTATTAAAAGATCTTATTAGTTGTTAGTGTAAGAAAATTTTATACTGATAGTGTATAGGTGATTAACTCATTAATAACACCCACATCAAATTTGTTGGCCAGTAATCATATATGTAAACACCATCATGACCTCGATCTCAACCTTAACATTCATAAGAACATTCAACATAAAATTGCCACATAAACTCATTAGCAAGAAGGAAAAGAAATAAATTTTTGAGGGTTAGAAGAAGAGAAAGAGAGGGAGTGAGATTTTGGCATCATAGGGGAGAGTAAGAGAGTCAATATGCAAGAAGTGGAGGCACTAGGTTGTGAGGGAGAGCAAAAGGCAAAAAAAAAAAATGAGTGTGGCTAGGATTGTGAAGGAAAACAAAAGATGGAGAGATAGATAATAATGAGACAATTAAAATTGTAATAACTATATATGAGTATTGCTAATCGGTTCAGGTTCAGATACCAACAAATTAATTTTTTTAATTAAATATGATAGTATATACTCACTTGAAATTGCTTTTTCCGACTCAAAAGCTCGTTTTATCCACATTAGTTGGACAGAAAACATAAACTCATTTTTGAATTTTTTGGACTTGATCAGGTGTAGAAAAGTTGGTCACCCTTAAATTTGGAAATTATCTTGATGTACAACATATTTATAATCTAGTTTCAAGACTTTGAGATGGCTTCTTCATAAAATATATGGTGGCTCACTAATTCATTTAAGTACTTAATGCAACTATTTTGTTAGTATTATATTGTATTAAGTACTTAATGTACTAATTTGATGAGGTCTAAATAATAATATTAGCCCAAAATTGCTAGTCCTTTTGTGTTTTAAAATTTTGAGAGAAAAAAGAAACAATTTTGACCCAATAAAAGGTTGAGACCCAAAGAAATCCACTTGTTTAAGGCTTATGATATGTACACCTTATTTTTTTTTTTTTTTTATAAGTACACCTTTTTTACTATTTTTTCTAAAATATCATTAATTTTTTTATTCTTTAATTTTTTAATTTTACACCTCTAACTTTCAATTTACCACTTTTTTCTTCTTTTCACACACCTTTTTTCTTCTCTCTTAGTTTTCACATGTATCATTTTGTCTTTCTCCAATTTCTCACTTATTTCAGTAGGTAGTTTTAGTTCTCTTAGTTTTTACATTACTCTCTTCTTTCCTCACCTCTTTCATTTTTTTTCACATGCATCCAGACCGTAGAATTGGTGCATGACAAACATTGTATATACATGTAGCTTCCTTGACAGTTTTTGTCGTACTAAATGCACATTTTTTCTTCCAACACTTTCTCATCTCAATCCCCCAAAAACCTTAAAATTGAATTTAATATTATGAAAAAAAAAACATTACAAAACACTAATTTTACTATTTCAGAGCACTTTCTAGGATAGTGAAATTGGGGTTTCGAAAAGTATTTTTTGAAATTTTATTTTTTATATACTTCCAAAAAATACTTTTTAGAACAATAAATTTAATATTTCAAAAAGTACGGAAAATAACACACTTCTAGAAAGTACTTTTTGGAATAGTAAAATTAATATTCTATAAAGTATTTTCTATAAATGTGTTGTTTTACATAATTCTAAAAAATACTTTCCGAAATACTAAATTTATTATTCTAAAAAGTATTTTCTAGAAATATGTTAAAAACACAATTCCAAAAAATATTTTTACAAACACTTATTTTACTATTCTGGGAAATACTTTCTAGAACACTGAAATTATTTGATGTTGTGTTTTGTAGACAAGTAAACTAGGGAAGTGCTCAAAGAAAAAATACATATTTGACTCGATACTTTCAACATTGTAAAGGAAGTAACATGCGTTTATAATGTTGTCGAGAACTAGTTCTACATCCCAAGTGCGTGTAAAAACTAAAAGAGGGGAGAGAAAAGATAATAGTGAGAAAATCGAAAGAAGTAGGAGAAGAGAGTAATGTAAAACTGAAAGAATTAAAACTACTTAATAAAATAAGTAAAAATAGAAAAAAGATAAGGAATTGTATGTAAAAACTGAAAAAGAGGAGGAAAAGAAATGTGTGAAAAAGAAAAAAAAATATTAAATTAAATATTGAGATATAAAATTAAAAAAAAATAAGAATATTTTATACTCTAAAATTGCATGCGCAAGTGATAAAAATGGGCTACAATTTTTTGTTGCCGGTTTATTTTGGATTGAGCTTTTTGAGCCCAAACCCATCGAAACCCTCCCAATGTTCACCCGTATGTGAAGGGAAATAAAGGACAAGAGAGAAGTCGTATAATAAGATAGCTAGCATGGTGGTGGATGCTTGCACAGGAAAAGTAGTGGTCGTTTAAGAAAGCATACAGAGCTAATAATGATTAAGGGGAAAATAATGCAATAGCCACACTATTAAATTACAAAACCAACAAAAGGAGTCAACTAGTGAGCCAAAGCTGTTTAGTAAAAGAAAAATAATTAAGCAAAGGTCTAGTGGACCATTATGGGCACAATACTTTTTCTGCTATTGATAGTCTTCTTAATTGGGAGTCATAGCCTTTAATAGGCTCATAGTGAAAGTTGTTGGAGTTTAATTTCTACATTATTTGTGTAATTTTTTTATTTTATTTTTTATTTTATATATTATCAACTAAAACAAAAATATATTAAATTGAGTTTTTTTTAGTGAATATGGAGTCAAAATTAAAGGTATATATCCTTTATCCGTAAAATAACACTAGTGGAAAATTAGTATATTACGTCAACTCTTTAATGTCGGACACACAAAAATTCGACGTAAAAAAGACACGGTGACATTTTTGTAATTTTTGTGAACTTTTTTATTTCGAACCTGGTAGAGTCTGACGCAAAATGTAAAATCCACGTCGGATGTATGTTGTGTCCGACGTAGATTTTACATTTTACGTCAGACCCTACCAAGTCTGACGTAAAAAAAAAGAAGCGAAAGCGAATAAGTGAGTGCAAGGCACATCCGCAGGCATTTACTCACTCGGATCTCATCATCACTTTTCTAGATTCTTCTTTGTAAACCATCTCCCTCTCCTTTGTTGCAGAATCTTTTTTTTTGTCTTCTGTAGAGTGAGGTGAATTCTTCGTTACTCATTCGCACACTGTTGCAGCTTATCAAGTATGTATCAGGGTTTCACTAACACCTTTTTGCTTCGCATTGCTATTGTGGCTATCTGTTCTATTCAGTTTTTTTGTTGTTCTATTTGTTTGGGTTGTTGGCCTTTTCTTCTGGGTTGTTCTATCAAGCAGAACGGCCCGTTCTTACTTTTTTACTACTTTTTTATGTCAGACCTTGGTAATGTCCGATATAAATTTACGTCGGTTAAACCGACGTAAATTTACGTCTCCCGCATTAACGTCAGACCTTTTTCTGACCTAAAAAATTTAAAATAACTGACGTAAATTATCTCTTTTATACTAGTGTAGATCAATATAGTGGGAGAGAGTCGTACCCTTAAGAAATATTTTCTCAAGCACTATTCCACTAGATTCTCCGATGATCATTGTTCTTTATTCCTTAAACCATTCTACAAATGCAATATACAAAGCGTTTCAAAAGCTTATCAAATTCAACATAAAGCCTTAAGCAGTGGCATCTGGGATCACGAGGTTGTTAATTAATAACTGTGCCGTCCAGGTCGCAATCCGACCTGGTCTTCTATTCGGCAATAGGGCGACCATGATCTTCCACTTGGCATTAACCCAACCAAAGGCTCAGCACAGACATGGTCGGTCATAGTCCGACTCGACCTGCAAACTCGATTCCTCTTGTTACCCGGTATTGACCCGACTGGACCCTCGGTATGGACCTAGTCGGTCGTAACCCGACTGGACCCTCCGTATGGAACCAGTCGGTCATAAACGACTAGACTCAGCCACGCTAACCCCGCGCCCTAGTGATAAGAACGGTTAGGAAAATCCCTTCATTCTCGGGGCCCAAGAGGCCCATGAACGACATACCATAAAACCCAAAACCCTAGAGTTGAGAAGGCAGATTACACTTTTGAATGCTCTGGCTCTAAGGCACGATCTAGGAAAAAACCCTAGTCCACCCTTTGGCCGGAACATTTTGGCGCCCACTGTGGGGCTACGGTGAAACTTTTCCTACGCCCCAAGTCATACAGAAAGACCTACACTTTACCATGGCGAGAGGCGGCAACAACAACAACTCTCAACCCCCTACCATGGAGGAGATGATGGCCATGATCAATGGCCTACGGGAGGATAATGCACGCTCCAGGGAGAGAGAGGAGGCCATTCAGCGCGAGAACGAGGAGATCAGGAGGCGAGCGGATGAGTTACAGGCCAGAATAGAAGCCAACACCAGAACGGTGGAGGAGGATGTCATGTTGGAAGTCCCAAGGGATTTTTGGCCTTTCTCGGAAGCCATAGAGGCCGAGGCCATCCTTAGGGATCATCGAATACCACAGGTCGAACCCTTCGACGGAACGCAGGATCCCAATCAACATCTAACAGATTTCCGAGCTCAGATGTTGATTTGCGGGGGAAGTATGGAGGTTCGCTGCAAGCTATTCATGGGGACACTCAAGAAGGCGGCGCTGGATTGGTTCAGTGGCCTCCCTGACCGATCCATCACCGACTTCGATGTTTTCAGTCGGATGTTTATGGCACAATTCGCTGCTAACAAAAAGAAGCCGCCGATCACGTCGGATTTGTTCGACCTCAAGCAACAACGCGAGGAGTCTCTGAAAGATTTCCTACAACGATTTAACGAGGTCGCCTTGAGGATAGCATCTCTGGACAAGAGGATGGCGGTCATCGCTTTCCAGAAAGGTTTGAAGTCCGGAGCCTTCGACATTGCGCTCGAAAGGGTGAATTGTCAAACGATGTCGGAGGTGAGGGCTTTCGCCTTGAGCCACATCAAGACGGAAGAGAACCGATTATTAAGAGGGCAGCTGAGAACCGAGAAACAGGGGGTAGCAATAAGGAAGGAAACAAGCATCTTCGACCGCGATCAGACTGGAGTAAACGACGTGACCGATACAACGTGAAGGAGGGCAACTACAGGCAGGCCGATCACGGTGGTCGGTCAAGGGGCGAGTGGACGCGCAGCAATGAAGAAGAGAAGTTTACTCCACTCACTGTACCCAGGCGACAGATACTCCACGATGTCAACAGCGCATCGTTGTTTGAGTTCCCGGCGGCGACGAAGCGTCAGTTGGGCCCTTTCAAAACCGATTGGTGTGAGTTTCATAGGACTCACGGGCACTCAACTGAAAATTGTTTCGTTTTGGGAAGACAGATCGAGCGCTTGGTCAAGGAGGGACGACTAAAGGAGTTTGTGGCGAGAAAGCAGGAGGGAAGCTCGTCAGATAGGCGACCCAGGCACACGCAAGATGACACCAGGAGGGATAGGCGTAGAGAGAGAACTCCTCCCAAAGATGCGCCAGCAAAGGTGTCGAAAGCCCATCAGCAGCCCATCCATGGGGATTTCAACACCATCGCAGGGGGCTTCGCAGGCAGGGGAGCTACCTCTGCTGCCCAAAAAAGGTACACTCGGTCGGTACTTACAGTATCAAAATTCAGGCGACCTACTCAGCCTGAGATTTCATTCTCGGACTCAGACTACGAAGGAGTAGCCCCTCATGAGGACGACCCCGTTGTCGTATCAGCAATCGTCATGGGGTACAATGTGAAGCGTGTATTGATCGATCAGGGAAGTTTCGCTGACATTTTATTCTGGGAAACTTTTGAGGGGATGAAGATACCTAACGATCGACTAATTCCTTATGCAGGAACTCTAGTGGGTTTTGTAGGAGACCAGGTCACCGCAAGGGGATATGCCGATCTGGAAACGACTTTCGGCCAGGGTGCTCAGATGAAGACGGTGGTTGTTCGGTATTTGGTAGTCAACGCGCAGTCATTTTATAGTATACTGATCGGTAGGCCGACCCTGAACAAGTTAGGAGCGGTGGTGTCCACTTCCCATCTGAAGGTGAAGTATCCGTTACCGAACGGTACTGTGGGAACTCTCCGAGTGGACCAGGAGGTTGCTCGGAAATGCTACGGTGACAGTTTGAAGGCGCGAAGGCGACTATATACGGCGCAGGTGGAGCAGGAGGTCCACTCCATCGATTTAGACCCCAGGGTGAGCCATTTTGATCGTCGACCAGCTCCTGCGGAGGACATTAAGGAGGTGACGTTGGCGGAAGGAAAGAAAGTGAAGGTCGGTACGTCCCTCAGCCAGGAGGACGCCGAGAAATTGATTGAAGTGTTAAAAGCGAACATGTCAGCGTTCGCGTGGCACGTTAAAGATATGCCAGGAGTGGACCCCGATTTCATGTGCCACAAACTAGCCATCGATCCACGTGCAAAGCCCGTCATTCAAAAGAGGAGGAAGTTTGGCGAGGACAAGCGCAAAGCCATTACTGAAGAGACCGACAAGTTGCTAACGGCAGGATTCGTACGAGAAATACAATACCCGACCTGGCTTGCAAATGTTGTGATGGTACGAAAAAGCAGCGGAAAGTGGAGAATGTGCACAGATTTCACTGATCTAAATAAGGCGTGCCCGAAGGATTCATACCCCCTACCAAATATAGACTGCCTCGTCGATGGTGCGTCGGGGTATGAGTTGCTAAGCTTCATGGACGCGTATTCTGGTTACAATCAGATCTGAATGCACCCAGCCGACGAGGACAAAACCGCATTCATTGCCGACCAGGCCAACTACTGCTACAAGGTAATGCTTTTTGGTTTGAAAAATGCAGGTGCAACGTATCAACGTTTGATGGACAAGGTGTTGATGGACCAGCTGGGCCGAAATGTGGAAGCTTATGTCGACGACATGGTGGTAAAATCGATGAGTCTGGATCGGCATTTAGACGACTTGAAGGAACTGTTTGAAACTATAGGAAAATACCAGCTCAAGCTGAACCCCGAGAAATGTTCTTTTGGAGTTCAAGCGGGAAAATTCCTCGGTTTCCTGTTAACTCATCGCGGCATCGAGGCGAATCCTGAAAAGTGCTCGGCGATAATCAACATGAGGAGTCCTTCCACGGTGAAGGAGGTGCAACAGCTCACGGGAAGGATGGCTTCATTATCCCGTTTTCTGTCCAAGTCGGCCGACAACGCATTGCCGCTCTTCCAATGCCTAAAGAAGAACGATCGATTCGCCTGGACGAACGAGTGCGAGGAAGCCTTCACAGAACTCAAGAAATCGTTAGCCTCGCCGCCGATCCTAACAAAACCGTGGCCGAATCTTCCCTTATTGGTTTATATATCGGCATCCGACCGAGCAGTCAGCGCAGTGTTGGTCCAAGAGTAGGAAAGCACCCAAGTTCCGATATACTTCGTAAGCCGAGTCCTGCAAGGCGCGGAAACGAGGTATCAGAAGATTGAGAAATTGGCTCTCGCGATATTGGTTACAGCGCGGAAGTTGAGACACTACTTCCAGAGTTATGAAGTGATAGTCCGAACCGATTATCCGATCAGGCAGGTACTACAGAAGCCCGACCTGGCAGGAAGAATGATGAAGTGGTCTATAGAGCTGTCGGAGCACTCCATCAAGTATGAGCCGAGAGGGGCAATCAAAGCCCAGATATTAGCCGACTTCGTGATGGAGTTGACCGCGCCCGTCGATGAGGGTGAGGTCAGAGAGATGCAGTGGATCTTGTCAGTGGACGGAGCATCGAACCTTGGAGGAATTGGAGCAGGCATCGTCCTGGAAGGACCGGGAGGAATCTTGTTGGAACAATCACTGCGCTTCGAATTCCGAGCAAGCAATAACCAGGCCGAGTACGAGGCGTTATTGGCTGGCATGGCATTGGCAAAGGAAATGGGGGCGACGATTTTGTCAGCGCGAAGCGACTCTCAACTGATCACGGGGCAGGTAGCTGGCACTTTTCAGGCGAAGGACCCTCAATTAGCCAAATACTTGGAAAAGGTTAAGCTCTTATCAGAAAAATTCTGAGAGTTCACTCTTAACCACGTACCGAGAGACCAAAACTCGAGGGCCGATCTACTCTCCAAACTTACCAGCACAAAGAAGCCGGGAGCCACTCGGTCGGTCATCCAAGAGACCTTAACGCAGCCGAGTATTAATGGGACACAGGGGAGTATACTTTTCGTCCAAGAGGAACTCGACTCATGGATGGGGTCGTACATTGCATACCTGACTCGGGGAGAATTGCCAGAGGACAAGAAGGAGGCCTCGTTGATACAGAGGGAGTCTGCCAGATTCGTGGTCATCAATGAAAGGTTGTATTGAAGAGGTTTCAGCTCCCCCCTTCTAAGGTGTTTGACCATGCCGCAAGCGCAAAGAGTGATGGATGAGATACATGGTGGAATGTGTGGGAGTCACATCGGAGGACGAGCATTGGTATACAAAGTGGCGAGGTCAGGCTACTTTTGGCCGAGTCTGAGGAATGATTGCGTCAATTGGGTTCAGAAATGTGATGGGTGCCAAAGGCATGCAACCTTGCACCACTCCCCAGCTGAACGACTCCACTCAATTCTGTCTTCGTGGCCATTCAACAAGTGGGGCATTGACATTCTTGGTCCGTTTCCGATAGCCGTGAGGCAGTTGAAATTCTTGATAGTGGCGGTGGACTACTTCAGCAAGTGGATCGAGGCGGAGCCTGTGGCGACCATTTCAGCGGAGAAGGTAAAAACATTCTTATGGAAGAATGTAGTATGCAAATACGGTGTTCCTCAGATCCTGGTATCGGATAATGGGACACAATTCGCAAGCTCGAAAGTCCGCGAATTCTGTCGAGGGATCAGAATCCGAATGACATTTACCTCTATTGAGCATCCCCAATCCGATGGCCAGGCGGAGTCGGCCAACAAGATAATTCTCGCAGGGCTAAAGAAGCGTGTCCAAGACTCAGGCGCTTCATGGGTGGAGGAGCTTCCCCGGGTACTATGGTCATATCACACAACAGTGCATTCATCGACTCAAGATACTCCATTTAACTTAGTGTACGGGACAGACGCCATGATCCCGATTGAAATCACGGAACCTTCAGTACGTACTACGGCTTTTTCTGAAGAAGAATCCGACCAGGGAAGGCGAGTTGACTTGGACTTGATCGCCGAAACGAGAGAAAAAGCAAGGATAAATCAAGTAGCAGCCCACAGAAGAGCGGCTTTTAAGTACAACACGAAGGTCGTTCCGAGAGACTTCGTGGTGGGAGATCTCGTTTTGAAGCGCGCTCAGGCGACACAAATGAGGAACAAGCTATCACCTAAGTGGGTCGGTCCTTATAAAATTGATGATGTGGTCGGCAAAGGAGCTTACCGACTGAGAACCTTGGACGGAGGAATGATGCCGAGGACGTGGAACGCTGCAAATTTGCGCTTTTATTATAGCTAGTCTCTTTGTATAAGGTGCACTCTTTTCCTAACTCAGTATTTTGTCCCCGTAAAAATATGAGGGGTTTTTGCTGAGAAGGTTTTTAACGAGGCACCATTCCTTTCAATTTTAATAAATATTATCTCATTCTTTTATCTCATGACTTCTAACGTGTGTTATTTTAAAGATCGAAACTCGTGATTGATCGGTAAAAATCTGACTGGGCGAGTATAAATAACTCGAAGACCAAACTCGTGATTGTCGGTAAAAATCTGACTGGGCGAGTATAAATAACTCGAAGACAAACTCGTGATTGTCGGCAAAAGTCCGACTGGGCGAGTATAAATAACTCGAAGACCAAACTCGTGATTGGTCGGTAAAAATCTGACTGGGCGAGTATAAATAACTCGAAGACTCAAACTCGTGATTGTCGGCAAAAGTCCGACTAGGCAAGTATAAATAAATCGAAGACTCAAACTCGTGATTGTCGGCAAAAGTCCGATTGGGCGAGTATAAATAACTCGAAGACCAAACTCGTGATTGTCGGCAAAAGTCCGACTGGGCGAGTATAAATAACTCGAAGACCAAACTCGTGATTGATCGGTAAAAATCCGACTGGGCGAGTATAAATAACTCGAAGACTCAAACTCGTGATTGTTGGCAAAAGTCCGACTGGGCGAGTATAAATAAATCGAAGACTGAAACTCGTAATTGTTGGCAAAAGTCCGACTGGGCGAGTATAAATAACTCGAAGACCAAACTCGTGATTGATCGGTAAAAGTCCGACTGGGTGAGTATAAATAACTCGAAGACAAACTCGTGATTGTCGGCAAAAGTCCGACTGGGCGAGTATAAATAACTGAAGACAAAGTTATGATTCAAACTCATTTAATACACGATATTCACCATCGTAAAATCGGAATTCTGGCGATTGCAAACAACAGAAATCGGGATTCGGGCAATTCATTCATAAATTTGCGGCTCAATGTTAACTTGGAAAAATCTTGTTCGTCTTTCTAGCCAGAATTTTTGGTGATCCAAGACAGGCACATCGGCTTAAGGACGACTTTCCTACTTGAATTTTAATTCATAATTTAGTTCGGGATTTAATTCTTCAAGTCTACTTCCTAATCGGCATTGGGCCGATCATGTGGTTAAGCTTCCTTTTAAACCTTGGATTTTCTTATTTTTTCGAATCGGCAGTTGGACGATCATGTGGTTAAATCCTAAACGGAAATATTTTCTTCTCATTTTTTAGTCGGCATTTGGGCGATCACTCGCTGCAAACGTATCCTAAAATTATTTCTCTCTTTTTCTTACTCCGCATGGAAGCAATCACTTGATTCGAAAGTATCTTTGAACTTTGAATTTGCAGCCGGTACTGGGCCGATCTCTTGGTCAAATGGCATCTAAACCCAGAAAGTTTCTAATTATTTCCAGTCGGTTTATCACCGATCATTTGGCTAATTATTGACTATTTTCCAGGTTATTCCGAATCGGCATGGCTACGTAAGTCAAATCAGCGTCTCACCGGTCCCCTAGTCACTCGGCCAATATCAGATTTGTTTTTCCTCGATATGAACCAGGTCGACCATGGGCCGACCCAAGCCGCTCCATGATCGTCAAAATAAAAATACTTAGAGTCTATACTTGTTGTACCTATCAGCGTTTGACCAATTTGAACGATTATGTTCAGAAAATTTCACTTTTCACTTAGAGAAAATTTTAACTTGTTATACCAATCGGAATTTGAACGATTATGTTCAGAAAATATCACTTTTCACTTGGAGAAAATTTTAACTTGCTATACCAATCGGAATTTGAACGATTAGGTTCAGAAAGAATCACGTTTCACTTGGACAATATCTTTAGTTATCCAACCAATATTTCTAGTTATTTACTTAGAAAATGTCCCACATTTTATGATCGGCATTTGGGCGATCCGGTCATCAATTTTTATTTTAAACTTAGCAAAATTTTGCCACATTTTATGATCGGCATTTGGGCGATCCATTCATCAATTTTAATTTCTAACTTAGCAAAATTTTGCCACATTTTATGATCGGCTTTTGGACGATCCATTCATCAATTTTAATTTCTAACTTAGCAAAATTTTGCCACATTTATAATCGGCATTTGGGCGATCCATTCATCAATTTTAATTTCTAACTTAGCAAAATTTTGCCACATTTTATGATCGGCTTTTGGACGATCCATTCATCAATTTTAATTTCTAATTTAGCAAAATTTTGCCACGTTTTATGATCGGCATTTGGGCGATCCATTCATCAATTTTAATTTCTAACTTAGCAAAATTTTGCCACATTTTATGATCGGCTTTTGGACGATCCATTCATCAATTTTAATTTCTAACGTAGCAAAATTTCGCCACATTTTATGATCGGCATTTGGGCGATCCATTCATCAATTATAATTTTTAACTTAGCAAAATTTTGCCGCATTTTATGATCAGCATTTGGATGATCCATTCATCAATCTTAATTTTTAACTTAGCAAAATTTTGCCGCATTTTGTGATCGGTGTTTAAGCGATCCATTCGTCAATTTTGATTTTTAGCCAAACAAGTGCTTAAGCTCTAAACACGGAGTATATATTCTAACTCTACTTACACACAAGGTCAAAAGAAAAGTATTTTATATCAAAACATAGTTGTTCAGTTTACAAGGATAATGCAAAAGGCCAAAAACACAAAAACAAACACAAGTATGTAAGAGTACAAAATCAATCATCTTCCGGTGGGTCCACGAGCTCGCCATCCACGACTTCTTTGAAGTAGCCGAGACTTCCAAGGTCGAGATCAGCATAGAGGAACTTCACTTGACCCGTGGCAGCATCAAAGCCCTGCATAAACTTTTGCAGCGAATCCACTTTAACAGCTTGGAGATCAACCTGCAACTTCTCGACCTCCGCCTTCGCCAAGGCCAAGTCATTCTCAAAGACCTGAGCCACATCGGCGCTCTTGTCTCGAGCAAGTCGAGCCTCCTCCAGAGCTTTCTCAAGGGTTGCCTTCTCGGAAGCCCAAGCCTTCTTCTCTTCATCAAAGCCACGCCGACTTTCAAGTAAGTTGTCTCGCTCATTTGACACCCATTTAAAATCGGCTTTGCTTTTAACCAACCTCTCCTCAAGGGACAAGATCTTTTTCCCCTGTAACTTAGTCTCGCGCACCAACCTACGGATCTTATCCTCGTTAACAAGTGAGAGGGCGGACAGACGATTCGTCAAGAACTCGATCCCCTTGGCAATCGAGAAAGCGCTCATTTTTTCTAAGTCCCCACGATCTCCCTCCAGCAGGTCAGTCCCACGAATATGGGCGCTGTGATTGAACTTTTCATCCCAGAAGGAAGCCACGTCGCCACGATCGGCGTCGTGACTCACCGGATCCCAATTCTCACCGAGGCAAACACTGATAGTCCTCTCAGCTGATTGAACCTCCTCGTCGCCTTTATCCCCTTCAGACGCCATAGTATCCAAATTAACCACCGAGATTGGCCTATCGGCTTCACGGCGACGCTTGTGCGAAGTTTCACCCACCCTTTTCGCCAAAGTCACAGGATTCGTGGCCACGCCAACCCTCTCGGTGACCGACTCGTTTACACTGGTGACTTGGGAAGCTTTTTGCTGCTTCCATAACTTCATCATTTCCCGAGTACCCAAGCTGGCCATTCTTTCTGCAAAAAAAGCACCCAACAATTAATAAAAAGACAAAGACAAGAGTAAAATACACAATTTCAACATTCAAACAAGCACAAGTACCTATATATATTTTCAACTCTTGGGGCCTATTTTCTAGATCTAGGAGTTTTGTGGTGTTGAAAAGAGTTTTCAAGTCTTCAAGTTTTTTAACATCCTCTCGGTCATTCTCCGGGAGTGACTCAGGATTTAGCCCACCAAAGGAGGTCGGATGCTGGTTCCAGAAAAGAGGATACCCCTCAAGTAAATCTTCGTGACCGGGCAAGCACCGAATGCGAAAAAATGACCTTTTAAAGTCCTTATAGGACGACTGAAAAAGAGACAACAACCCCCGCCCCGAGACACTACTAACGGACACCCAACTACCCCGTTTGGATATTCGGCCTTCAAAAAAATAAAAAAATTTACTCGAGGTCGGCGTTATTCCGAGTCCAGAACACAGGATTTCAAAACCCCTGACAAAGGCCCAACTATATGGCTGAAATTGAGTTGGGGCGACATTCAAGGCCCTAAGGACCTCTTTCTCGCACTCGGTCAAAGGCCACCTTACCTTAAGCTTCAAAATAAGGGTAACATAACAAAATGTAAAACGCTCAGAAGACGAACTTATGCACACGGGCTCACCATCTACACAAGGTTCACAAGCAAGGATGTTATCAATACCACGGGCAACTACATGCTCACTATTGAAACTTTCCATAGCAACCCAGGAGTTTATACAAGAATCACATTTCAAGACATCATCTTTTACCCAATTGTAAACTTCCTTGTAATTTAGAAACGCCATGGATTCCTAAAGACCTAGATACACTAAGCAACCAAAATGATGCACAAACAGCACAATAAATAGGCGTACCTAAGGTCACATAAACACCACTTTTCCTCTCTAAACACCACAAGTCCGCCACGAACCACCGGGAGGAAATGAAGAAAAAAGGGGGGAAATATCGCCGGAGAAAATAATGCGAGCGGAGGGAAAGGCAAATGAGTTAGAAAAAATAAAGGCAGCCCCTATTTATAAAGAGGCCAAGGGACGCACGTGGAGGAAACAACCAAGGGTCACAACGCGTGTAGAACGTTGCGACCTTTAACCTAAAGGAAAAATGGGACCCACTGCATTAACTTTAGTAATAGGCGCCGCCACGTGGCACAATCATCATTCGCACCCCTGCAACTCTGCAATAAATACGCGTCCCCCCTCGAGTAAGGTGAAGAGACACGTCTTATCAGCTTTTAGGGAATCATGGTGCTACGCGATATCCTGCCTTGGTTCATTCCCGATAGGCGATCTCGGCCTATTGCCGAGAGCATTCGAAGGGAGCAGTTACTTTAGCCTTTTTCGCCTCATAGGCTCAAGGCTGGAAGGCAAGTGTACTGTCTCGGCTTTTTCCCGATAGGCAATGTCGGCTTATTGCCGAGATCGTTCGAAGGGAGCAGTTACTTTAGCCTTGTTCGCCTCGTAGGCTCAAGGCTGGAAGGCAAGTGTACTGTCTCGGCTTTTTCCCGATAGGCAATGTCGGCCTATTACCGAGATCATCCGAAGGGAGCAATTACTTTAGCCTTTACGCCTCATAGGCTCAAGGCTGGAAGGCAAGTGTGCCGTCCAGGTCGCAATCCGACCTGGTCTTCTATTCGGCAATAGGGCGACCATGATCTTCCACTTGGCATTAACCCAACCAAAGGCTCAGCACAGACATGGTCGGTCATTAGTCCGACTCGACCTGCAAACTCGATTCCTCTTGTTACCTGGTATTGACCCGACTGGACCCTCGGTATGGACCTAGTCGGTCGTAACCCGACTGGACCCTCCGTATGGAACCAGTCGGTCATAAACCGACTAGACTCAGCCACGCTAACCCTGCGTCCTAGTGATAAGAACGGTTAGGAAAATCTCTTCATTCTCGGGGCCCAAGAGGCCCATGAACGACATATCATAAAACCCAAAACCCTAGAGTTGAGAAGGTAGATTACACTTTTAAATGCTCTGACTCTAAGGCACGATCTAGGAAAAAACCCTAATCCACCCTTTGGCCGGAACAATAACATAGTAACACATGCATGGTAATACTAAATTGTCTATATTAATCTTTCCACTTAAGATCACAATTGTCCTATTATGATGATATGAATTTAAAAGTATTAGGAATCATAACTATAGCGTGCACAACTGGGTGTAGATGGTCAAAGGCAAATATTCTTTTACCCGCTTGTGCTTATATAACTAAACAAACGATGCTTATTTAAAATTGCCCCCCTTATAATATTTTACTTATCTGTTTATTTGACCATTACAATGCATAAAATGGCTTAAGGTAGAGAGACATTAATGGACAAGAAATCTTGCTGACTAAATACTTGCTTTTGTTTAACTGACTAAATCTGAAGGATTTGGATTCAATATGTCATGTATATACATGAATGCATTCAATATAATGACATTCTAAAATTATCATTAAAGAATATATTTTGTCTCTAATTGGTTCACTCCATAAACATCCAAATCCATCTATTTATTAGTGAAAGCAGAAAGATTTTATATTCAAATTTAAAAATTTCCTCTATTATCTATAGAAAAATGAAGACCATATATTGGTAACTATGGAAACATATTTCATTCTTACATTGTTAGCTAACAGAATACCTTGAATCCTTGAACTATAAAATGGAAAATTGAAAATGTTATCATTCATGAAGTTCGTATCATGGAGTTAATCTATATTTGTTAGATTTCAATCTACACTTGTTTGAGAGTATTTTTCAAATTTTTAATTTCAAATCTTTAAGATATTGTTCTCGTATAAAAAAAAATATTATTTATAATTAAAAATATTAAATTTATTTTAAAAAATTGTTTCTTTTTCTAAGATTAGAATGTTAGACCAATAAATAAAGATTCTTAAAATAAGAAAAATTACCCAATTTATAGAAGATGTCACCGCTTTAAATGGGAGAAAAAGTTATAGCAAAATAGAAGGTTTTTTTTTTTTTTTACAAAGAGACCATAGCAAAATAGAGAGAGAAATGAAGCATGCCATGTTTCTTTGCATGGGAACCCATAAACCCTGGAAAATAGTTTTCATTTCTAACATGTGTTTTTCCCTTTATTATTAATAATGTGTTTTGTTTAACTTTACTTTCATGGAATTCTAAGTTCAGCATGGGGACAACAATTAGAAGATTGGAACAATAACAGGAATTTGTAACATATTTATTGAGTGATATTTAATCCGAGTCTCATCTAATTACTTTGTCTAACAAATTCGGATCCTCTGACTTTGAGATATAAAAATTATGGTAACTTAACACATTTAAACTGTTGGATTTGTAATAATAGATCAGATTGTGACACGTGTACAAAATATATTTTGAGTTAAATGTACACGTGTCACAATCTGATCTATTATTACAAATCCAACGGTTTAAATGTGTTAAGTTACCCTAACTTTCCCTCGATAAAGTTAGGGGATCTATTTCCCGAAATGCTATGACATGTGATTGAAGTTTTTATGTCCATTTATTATTCACGAAAACAAACCAAAAGTTGAAAGACCAAGTTAGAAGATAGCAAAATGGCAAGCAACAATCTCCTTGGAATTGGGTACACAAGCTACTTTTGGCAACATTACACCTTGTTGATTGCTTGATGATGTTATCAAGTTTGTCGTGGACGATAATGTTAGTTTGTTTTCCTTCCATATTCATATGACACAAATATGTTTATGCAACGAACTTAGACCAATAATTCATGAGGAGAGTACAAAATGCTCTGATTCAACCGTTATGTTTCACAGTTGCCAAAGTCTTTTTCTGCTAACTAAATCCATACTTCATTTCTATTCAAAGTATTTATCTCTCTACCCAACATATTGAATCATATAATAACTTCCCCATAATATTCAAAGGGACACCAAGTATTGAAGTAGGGAATATTTCTCATATTATTTGTGTTTTTTTACAAAATTCATTCTATACATACGTTGAACAACAACTCGAAAAATAATAAGAAATTTGGTAGGTTGCCAGCTTGCCTCCTTTGTACTTTGTAGAGTCATGACTCGTGAAACACATGAAAGATTAATTCTGTTAGCGGTACTATTAGTGTTGTTAGCTCGAAAGATTTTCGTAAAAGCAAGTAAACATTAGAATCTTGCGTGTAGCTGGGTCAATGACTTGTATTCATCCTAGAAATTCATAATAAATGCAGCAACACAAATTATGTTAAGTAACTCCATGAACTTAATTTATAAACTATGTGGCTTAGCTAGTACATTTGTGTATTTTAGTCTTTACCATTCTTAAAACATATGTAATATTATAACACTAGTACAAAAATGACTTTTAAAATCGGGGTTTTAAAATCGGTCATAAGGTAGTTGATTTTAAAAGTGACGCGATGACAATTTTGTAAATAATGGCATTACTTTTAAAATCGGCTACCTTATGACCGATTTTAAAAGTCTCTGACGCTACTTTTAAAATCGGTTCTTGAAGAGCCGATTTTAAAAGTGATACTTTTAAAATCAGCTATCCAATAGCCGATTTTAAAAGTGCTACTTTTAAAATCAGCTATCTAATAGCCGATTTTAAAAGTGATACTTTTAAAATCGGCTATTAACAACCGCTTTGTATATAGTTTTTAAAATCGGTTCTTAAATAACCGATTTTAAAAGTAACACTTTTAAAATCGGCTATTGAAGAGCCGATTTTAAAAGTAGCATAAGAGATTTAATCTACAATCTACGCTCCCATTCTCCCACTAGCTCCATTCTCTAATCTTTGGCTTCAATAGTACATATATTCTTCTCTTTACTCTCTCGGGCTCTCATTAAAGTGTGCAGCTTCTCATTTTCTTGGAAGAATACAATATCGAGGTAACATTCTCTTTTCATGTCTCTTATTTCGTTGTTGCTGGGCGAATTTTGAATCTAGAACGACCCATTTTGCTTGTAGAACGGGTCGTTTTGAAAACAAAACAACCCGTGCTGCAAGTAGAACGAGCCGTTCTAGGGCCGTTCCAGACTAAAGTTCTGAAAAATTAGGTGCTTTATTTTATTTTTATAAATTAATATGATGTTATATTTATGCACATATTGAGTGAACCTTAGTTTCCCATTTGAAATTTAATACAAATGATTAAAATAGTGAGATTAACATTTGAAATTTAATATGTTGCTTAGCTCCTTACTTTTCTAAGTAAGTTTATTTGTATATAATTGATTATAAATTTTTAAAAAATGTATTGTCTATTACTGATAGTTTCTCAATGCAGTGCTCATCGGCATCTTCTGATTATTTGTCCTATGGACAATATATCTGTATGTATTTGTTCGATGCATAAACCTCCTCCTGCAGACTTTAAAAAATTATTAGATAAGTAAGTTGTTTTAAAAAAACTGCTTTATTTTATTTATCATTATATTTTATTTTAAAATATAATAATGATGTCCTTTTATCATTAGGGCTATGGAAGGATACCATATACTTAAAGGTTCAAAGTTGAAGAAAAAAATGCTTTGGGTCTCTCTTAAAGTAAGTTATTTTAGTAATGATATTTTTTCTAATGTATTTTCTTTTGAATTACCATTACTACTAAAATTGGTTTTTATATTCTTTTTGTAGTCTCATAAGCAAAAAGAAAATTATAAGTGCGGATACTATGTAGTGAAGACAATGCATACTATTGTTGATTCACAAATAGTATCTGGGTGGACTGAAGTACGTTTTAGAATTTTGAAAATTTTTATTTTAAGTTTGCATTTTATCATGTTTTAAGAATTACTTCTAATTGTTCTAAATTTTCTTAACAGATATTTATAGATCGATCACCATTGTCGTTAGAAGATATAAACATTATTAGGGAGCAATGGGCTACATTTTTCATTGAAACATTGGCTAGCTACGAGTTATGTTTATAGTTTTACTCATTTTGTAGTTTAGGATGCATAATAATTTGTAAGTTACTTTGATTACAGATATGGTTGACATTTACCAACTCTTGTCATTTGTATGTAATTTGGCCTATTAAAAACATATGAATTGTCTAATATTTTATTAATTTGTAGGTTTTGTTCAGGGATCCTCCTAAAATAAGTTAAATATTTTAAAAAAATTAACCACTTTTAACATCGGTCATGACATGACCGATGTTAAAAGTTAGACTTTTAACATCGGTTATGGCATAATGTTGACCGATTTTAAAAGTTAGACTTTTAACATCGGTCAATGACCAATGTTAAAAGTTTCACTTTTTAAAATTGGCTCTTTTAAAATCGGTCACAGAATTGATTTTAAAAGTCAAAAATGACCGATTTTAAAAGTATTTTTTCTACTAGTGTAAGTTGTGATAATGTTATATTACTTCTAGTTATTTTATGATGTTAAGTGAAGTTGTTTGTGTTTGAAGAGCCCTTTTAATTAAGCTTCAGTGGTATTGAGAGTGGATTCTCTGGACAAATATCCAATTTGATTGGAAGGGGAGAGTATATAAGATTTCTGTTTGAACAAATCCTCTCATAAATTCATTTCCCTCAATATTTTAGAGAGAAGATCTCTAATTTGTGAGATTCTTTTTCTCTCAATCTTCCCTTTTTCTTCCTTCGAATCTCATTTAAGTCGTGTTGCTATTGGATTTCAAGACAAGAGTAGTCAAATTTGTGTGGTTGAGTTTATGTGGAGCCCCGATTGTTCTCTTCTTCTTCTTCCTCGGACTTGAGCTACCCGAGGTAAGGGAAGCCGTAAATTCTTTTGTGTGTCGAATGAAATGAAGAATTATAGATTAATAGTGAGATGTGTTTAGTGTACGTGGAGACACATTTTGGGTGGTTGAGTTGACGAATTTGAAGGGGGAAACAAGTTGAAAATTGGGTTTTGATTGGTTGTGATGAATGAGGTGAATTGAGATGATTTGTAGTTACATGTTAAATTTGAGCATATATTTGAGTTGGTTGTGATATATTTGTTTGCTATTTTGTGTTGCATGCATTAGAGTGCAAGTTTTGACTCAAAATTAGGTTTTGCATATATAGAATTATGATGTCACATCGTGGGCACCTTTAAGACGTCGGACGTTGTTTTAACTTGAGGCTCTCTGTCTCGATCATGCCAAGTGCATGATTAGTGGCGTTAGACGTGAGGAGAGAGATTCATCTAAGGTTGGAACTACGTCAGACGTGGTTGAATGGTGTCAGGTGTGGATGCTTTGAGAACTCTTTAACTTGGTGACGTTGAACCCAAAGTTGTGTGGCACCTAGCATGGCCAAACTAGAGCTCTTTGTTTGGGTTTCATCAAACGTCAAGGTGGTAACGTCGAACAAGACTCATGCTAAGATTTGTTGCTTGAGATAAGGTCGAACATGGTGTTTCACCACGCTAAGCATGAGGTGCCAAGGGCCTTTGCCTTATCCACGTCAGGCACGATTTTGTAATGTTGGGCGTGGGTAAGACAGAGAACCCCCTGTCTAGATGACACCAAGTGCAAGGTGAGTAGCGTCGGGCGAGAGTTATTGAAGGAAAATATGATGATTTGGTTGAAGTGTTGATTTCTTGTTGATTTAAGTTGTTATATGATAATATTATGAATGAATTGTAGAGATGACATAGTATATGATGATTTAGTTGTTAGTTGAATAGTAGATATGAGTTGTAAGTTGTATGTTGATTTTATTATTGTGTTAAATATATATTGAGTTGTTGTATTGTTGAGTTATGTTGACCACTTAGAATTAGAGAAGATGTTTTTGAAAGTTGCATATCCCATTGTGTGGATATTGTATTATGGTGCTCTGAGAGCCCAATTTGTTGAAAAATCCTTCTTGAAAAATTGACCTTTGAAGTGGATGTTGTGTTGTTCTTTAGGACTTTATTGGTACTGTGTGTAGGTAAGGTTGAGACAAGTGTATAAAACGACCAAGTATACGAGTTAGGTCAAGTTATATTAGCTACAAATAACCAACTGAGTAAAGTATGAATTCGGAAACTTAGTTCCTAACCAAGAATCGGAAGGTTGTACTATTTGGATGGTAGTCGGTGGGCTAATCCCATATGAGGCTTGGTTAAGCTAGTTAATGTCGTGGTAAGTTTGTACCTAGTTATTCTATCATAACATTAGTATTATACTTCCTTATTTAAGTGACGACATTTGAGAAATTGAGTTGTTGTATTGTAGATTTATATCCAAATTTGTTGTTGATCTGGCAAATCCAAAAAGATCACCCTATGTTGTTGATTCGATAGAATCAAACCACTTAAATTGTTCAGTCTATGTTGTAGGAGATCTCCTAATTGAAATGCGTGACGATGCATATAATTATTGTGTTGAACATATGATGTATTGAGTTGACTGTATTGTTCATATATTGTGTTGACTGAGATAATTTGTGATATTGTGTTGAATCAAAGTTGCATCATGTTGATTTGAGTTGCATGTTATGTTGTTGTGTCGTTAAAGATGAGATGATGATGTGATGTTTCTATGATGTATTTATGTTGTTCTTTTTATTATAACTTACCATTATGTGTTTCCATGTGATGTGAATTGCAATGATCCTACGTGATATGAGAATAAGGTAGGGATATGACTAGAGAGTAGCTATGGCCACCCAATGGTGTTGGAGCTAGAAGACTTTTTGATGACTACCTATTAGTGGTAATTTTGTATAAACAATATGGTTGTTTAATCGACAACTTAAGATGTATAATTTACATTACTAGATTATTATATTTATATTACATCTATTTATTTAGTTAATTTGATTTTAATGTGTAGTATAATACATACTCTACTATCTATAAATTTATAGTCTTAAGGTAGTATTTCATGCTACTAGTTACTATGCCATACAATATAGGGATCAAGTCACATCATTACAAAAACATAGATATGCTTTTGAGTAACATCTGTGAAGATAGTTCTATTTGTAACATTGTTTTTCAAACTCCGCCAACAGTTTTACTTCTAGCTATCTAGGAAATTGTAAGCTAAAGCATATAACCATTTAGAAACATGGACTTTGGCAGTAAAGCATTTAATTTGAACTTAGCTATATTACAAAATAAGGTTTGTCTCACACAGAAATTTAAAGAATGTTATTCAGATTTAGTTATACTGGAATATCATAGCGGCTTAAATTCAAGACATATGAAATAAGGTTCTTTTATTTTGCATACAAAAATTTTTTATCAAAAAAATTAGACTTAAATATACTTTTAATTTCTCAAATTTATAATAAATTTACTTTTAATCTCTCAAATTTAAAATTATTATTTTAATTTTATAATTTTTAAAAATATTATTTTAACTCCCATATCACATATAACATATCTGAAAGTAATATATTGGGACAATTATGTAATATCATTTGAGTCTAATATGATATTTTTACTAACAGGATATCAATAGATACATTTTATGCGACAGTATATAACCGATTTTTTAACAAAATTTGAGTATAAGAATTAAAATAAGATTTTTTGAAATTATAAGAATTAAAATAACGGATTTTAAATTTAAATAATTAAAAAAAATTATCAGAAAAAAATATTTAAACTAAAAGATTAATATATGGAATACAGACTAAATGCTAACGATATAAAATATTGTTGAAATAATAATCTTTTAATGATTAACGTAAATAATACCAAATTCTAGAACATAAGCCTAATGTACCCCATAAATAAAAAATTAAGAAGACAAAATGAAATTTTTTTAAAACTAAAATGAGTTTGTATATAAGTTAAAATCATCCTCTCACTTTGCATCTCCTTTTTTATCATATTTTTTATGTAAAATATTCACAGATTTTATTGATAACTAATTTTTATCATATAATTTGATATACTACTTTTAGTACAATTTTACTTTCTAATCTTTTTTATTTATAAAATCTGAATCCAAGATATCATTCAAGGAGTCTGGAAAAAAAAATTATATCATGAATCAAAATTTTTGAAAAAAAAAAAAGTTTTGGAGAATTTTTCGGACACTATTGAAAACATCTTTCACCATCTAGCATGTCATTACGAAGGAGGAGTGTTACATGACATGTAAAACCTTTGTTTTTGAAATGGGGAACACTGGTTCTTTCACTAAATTTTATGGTAACCTTTGTTAAGGTTTGTTTTTGCACTTACAAAATGCATGCAGCTGCGCAAGTCCAACTGTATCCACATGAAAAAACTGAAAACAGCCATTAGAAAATTAATTAATTATTCGACAGGCATCAGGAATCATGTGGTAGGTACTGGTTTTGTCTTATTAATTAAGCTTGCATGAGTTCCGTAATTTATAACTTGTTCTATTATTGAACATGAGCAAAAATTGCACACTATTTTGATACAATCTTCCTTTAATCACTTTGTTTTTCTCTCGTATGTATTCATCATGAACAAAAGCTGACTAGATAGATTACAATCAGAAAAGTGGTGGTTGTGGCAGTGATCACTCTGAAAAACTGTTAATTAAAAAATCTCAAACCCTCACATCTAATTCTGTTTGACATTGAAAAATGATGGCGATAAAAATAAAAAAAAAACAAATTCTGAATACTGATCCCAGATTATGGTGTTTAGTATTGATTTAATGATTAAGTGTCATGACACGATTATAGTAGAGAATTATGTGTTTCATTTTATTTAATCGAGATATTTCACGTATTTATATTTTATTTAATAAAAATATTTAAAAATTATCAATATTTATTAAATTAGTTGATATTGTATTTGATTCTTAAATTTTAAGGTTTTAAATTTGAATCTTGTGTTCGAGTGTAATTAATTTTTAGTATTATTTATTATTATTTAAAATTTAAGAGTAAAATCGCTTAAAAAATATTATAAATAAAAATTAAGGATCAGATAACAGACTAAGTCGTCCCTTAATCAATTAATCATGCATACTAATTAACTTAATGTCAAGCAAAAATAAACTACATTACAAATTAAACTCATATTAAAAGCTGCATGAAAAGTTATTTTTAATTTTTAAATTTAAATATGTTTTTAATTCTTCAAATTTAGAGTAAATATATTTTTGATCTCTCAAATTTAAAGTTTTTGCCTTTAGTCATCCAATTTTTAAAAATCTTATTTTAATCTCTTCGATTATTAATAATATATCTAAAAATGTCAAGTTAAGCCAATTATACACCATCAATTGAGCTTAAAATATTTTTACTAACAAGGACACTAGTAGGTAAGTTTATGCAACAACACTTGATATATTCTTTAACAAAATTTGAATATAAAAATTAAAATAATATTTTTTTAAAATTATAGAGACTTAAAAGATTATTTTTAAATTTGAGAAATTAAAAATAAATTTATCTTAAATTTAATAGATTTAAAACATATTTAAACATAATTTTTATTATGTTACAACTTACGACTAGTATTAATATCGAAGGAAAAATGTTACCAACATTATGTAAGATTGTCACACTCTTTTAAACACATATTTTATTAAAATTTATTGAAAAATATAAAATTTGATAGATCTCACATCGTAATTAATGATTTTCTCTTCTAATTTTATAAGTTTAAATGAATTATAATGAATGAAAATAAATATATTAAAAGAATATGTTGCTAAGATTTTTCAATGGCAAAAGGCCAATGGCTTGGGAAACATCAATTACTACTAAGCCTTTGTATCTATGAGAGGCAATGGCTACAGAGTTGAAAATGCATGCTAGATTGTTTTGGGGACAAGGTAGCTAGCTTGTTGCAACAAGAACATGTTAAGTTCTCTGTTGTCCATTGACAATATTAAGCCTTCAATACAATGAATTTAGAAAAATTGTTTCATTGTCCACATAGGGGCCAAGTCATTCACTGGTTTCGATATGCTAACATGTACAGAAACTTTTGTCCCAATTAGCATTGTTAAGAAATTAAAACAAAAGTCTCAATTTTTTACGTTGAATGAAGACTTTACTACATTATTTTCTTAGTTGTTCTCTTCTTAAATGGATTTTTATACATCTCGATTTGAAACTTTAAGATAGAGACATATTACGTTCTCTTCCATTAAATAAATAAAATAGTCTCTACCATCATTTTCTATCGATTAATAATTATGTGATTAAAGATAGGAATAAATCATAATTTAAATGGGTGTTTATGATTTGACTATTTAAATTTTAATCTGATGTGACTTATTTAATAAAAAGATTGGGTTTAAATTTTTTAAAAATTATTTATTTAAAAAAATTAAGTTTAAACTTATTAAAAAAAAGTCTATTAAATATGATAAATAGATCTATTTATCTACGATATAATAAAAAATAATATATATATATATATATATAATATTATTAATAATATAAATAAATAAATAAATTTGTAATACAAAAATTAAAACTAGTAATATTTTTTATATTTTTATTACACTTAAATATTTTACATTCATTATTCTTTATGAAATTAAAATATCAAAAATAAAAATTTTAATAATTACATCTTCACCTACTTTTTCTTCATCTTTATGATTAATTATTTAAAATACTTTAAATGTGATACAAGAAATAGTTACAAAATCTTTTTCTTAATTAGATTATCTTCTTCGTTATAGTCTATATGTGTTAAAGTATATGAGTATACATAAATTATCTCTTAATTAGTTTTTTATTTATTATTTGAAACTCTAAATTTTAATAATAATAATAATAATAATAGAGTAAACTATTTTTTATCATACAAATTAAAAAAAACTTATAATACAAATTAAACAATGACTTTCATGTGTATTAAAAACTATAATTATTAACTTATTTAAATTTTTTTATTAATTTATTTAATATTATTACTGTAAATCATAAAATAAGATTTTAAATAAATTAATAAGTCATATTAAACTTTAAAAAAGACATATTAAACTTATAAAAAAATTATAATAAATAATAAATCAGAATTATACTTTAATTTTATATAACAGACCTTATCAATATATTCAAATTTTATAGAACAGACTTCATTAATATATTCAAAGTTTAATATGATATATTACATTTTGTTCTTATTAATTATGCATTAATTATCTGTGAAATATCACATGCCTAGCAGAACCTCATTGTTCAAATTATACCGTCTACTAATCACCCTGATATAATGTGAAAATATGTCGGCAGTTGTTTTGGGTACACACGCCATTGATTTGAATGTCAGAAAAATGTTTTAACTATGCTTAAAATCTTATTTTGGTCCTTATAATCTTTTTTTGTTTCAATTTAGTTCTGCATTAATTTTTTGTCTCAATTTGGTCCCAAATTAATTAATTGGTTTCAATTTAGTCCTAAATTAATTAATTGGTTTCAATGTGGGACTTTCCGTCCAAATTGCTTTAACGGTGTTAACTTTGGGCCACGTGGACGCCACGTAGATGCATACGTGGCATCCACGTGGATAAGAATTTATAGAAAACACCTGGACCCAGAACGGCTCGTTCTGGTTTCAGAACGGACCGTTCTGGTTGCAAAATTAAAACACCACCAGTGAAGCAGAACGGGCCGTTCTGAAATCAGAACTGGCCGTTTTGATTTCAAAACGGGCCGTTCTGAAATCAGAACGGGTCGTTCTGGTTTCAGAACGGCTCGTTCCAGAACTGTGAATAAAATATTCTTTATTTAATTGTGTTTTTGATATTATAATTATGCAATTTTGATCTCTAAGGTTTTAATTGAGTAATTTCAGTCCTTAAAAGATTATAATTGTGTAATTTTAGTCTCATAATTTTTAATTGAACAATTTTAATCTTTCAAATATCATAATTGTGGAATTTTAGTCTTTCTCATTAAAAATTTAATAATTTTAAAATTTTAATATATATATAATGTTTTAAAACTATATAATTGTTTGTTTATTTAAATTAACGTATATTATTTTTTTTAATGTATCAAATGATATATATTTACTATTACTAAATAAATAAAATTTATATATTACTAGTATTTTAATATTACTGATAAATTAATATCAATAATATTTTTACCCTTTTTATAAATAAACTAATAATCTGATAAATATAACTTAATATATATTAATATACTTTTACAAAAATATAAATATATAAGATCAAATATAAATTTCTAATTAATATACTTATATTTTTGTAAAAGTATATTAATATATAACAAGTTATATTTATCAAATTATTAGTTTATCTATAAATATATTAATAATATTATTGATATAATATCGAAAATTATAATATACGTTAATTTGAATAGATAAATAATTATTTAATTTTAAAACATTATATATATATATTAAAATTATTAATTTTTAATGGGAGAAACAAAAATCATACTATTATAATATTTGAGGGACTAAAATTGTTCAATTAAAAATTGAAGGACCAAAATCGCGCAATTGCAATTCTTTAAGGACTAAATTTATGCAATTAAAATCTTGGAGATCACAAAACTGCACAATTGTAATACTTGAGGGATAAAAAATGCAATTAAACCAATATTCTTAATTAATTTTATTAAAAAAATATAATAATTAATAAGATAAAAGGAATATCACTTTATAATTTTTTGCAACTTATTTAAGATTAAAGGAATAAAATGATAAAAATTAATAAGATAAACATAATAAATTAAAATATAAAAAAAATATTAATATATTTATTTTATTGGATATAATAACATAATTAAAATATAATTAATAATATGTTTTATAAAATTATTAATATTTTATATATAAAAAAATAAAATAAAATCGGAACGGCCCGTTCTGAAACTGGAACGGGCCGTTCTGGTGCATTTTGGGTGTGTTAATTTTGCACTTGGAACGGGCCGTTCCGGATGCAAAATTAACACACCAAAAGTGCACCCAGAACGGCCCGTTCCGATTTCAGAACGGGCCGTTCTGGGTCCAGGTGTTTTCAAAAAAATTCTCATCCACGTGGACGCCACGTAGATGTACGTGGCGTCCACGTGGCCAAAAGTTAACACCGTTAAAGCAATTTGGACGGAAAGTCCCACATTGAAACCAATTAATTAATTTAGGACTAAATTGAAACCAATTAATTAATTTGGGACCAAATTGAGACCAAAAATTAATGAGGGACTAAATTGAAACAAAAAAAGATTATAAGTGACCAAAATAGAGTTTTAACCTTTAACTATCAAATGTCAAATTATTGTACAATTTAACCATATATGTAGGCATGGCAAGGGGCAGGGGCGAGGTGGGTTTTACGTTCCCCGCTCTCATCCCCGTAAATTTAAACTGTCTCCGCTCTCGTCCTGATACTCGCTAGGAACAAAATCTAGGTCCATATCTCGGCCTCTCGGGGAGTTAGGGTTTCCCTGCCCCGCTCCTATCCCGTTCTTATTTTTTTTCTTTTTTTCTTTTAAATAAATATGAAGAATTTTAAAAAAATAAAAGAAAAGTAAAATAATATAAATTTTTACATATAAATATTTCTAATTTTGGTTTATATATATATATATAAATAATTTTTTAATTATATTATTAAGCGAGGCGGGAGCGGGGCGAATATGGGGGCAGGGGCGGGGTAGGGGTATTAACATCCTCGTCCCCGCCTCTACCCCCGATTTATCAATCGAAGAAAACCCGAATCCGATAAACACGATTTTTCCCATTCAAATCGGGACAAGTTCGGGCGGTTACCCACGAAAGCGAGTTAAATTGTCATGCCTACATATATGCAACTAACTAACGAAGAAATTGGTTAAATTGAACAAGAAAGGCATGTTCATGTGCAGCCATGTGAATGAGTATATACATATTCCTACAAAGCTCTGGCCGAAACAGAAATAGGCAAGAAACATATTGTATATGCTACTTTAATTTGTTTGAACAAAATAAAATGTTACTATAATTACATACACACCTTTTATTCACTTTCTAATCTTTGCCGGATACAAAATTTGAAACCTTGGGAATGTTTTGCGCCTATTTCCTCTCAACGAACGAAGCATTAAAATTAGACTTAATAACTTACACAATGTAAAGTTTTTTTACACTCACAACTAATTATATTTTTAATTGTGTCATGTCACTGTTAAAAGTAAATATGTTTATAGTGACATGGCATAACTAAAAAATATAATTGGTTAACAGATAATATATAGGTGATTAACTCTTAAAATTAATAAGCTCATAATTTTTTATGTGTGGAATATAAACAAGTCACTATCTTAATTATTGTAAAATGATATACAAGTCACATGAGACAAGTACTATCTTTATTATTGTGAAATCTGTATATAAGCTCTCTTATATTAAGGTTACTATTACTTAGAAAGAGTTTAGATACCAAACTTATTCAACACCAAGAGAGAACAAACACAACTATAGGTTTGATAAAGATGAAATAAATAAATACGTAACAATGTTTTAATAAAGTGTTACATCACTGAAGAATTTATCTCTACTGTTCAGTGTTCACACTTCACATTGCATATTTGCTTAATTTATTCAAGGCAAATCCCAGTAGAGTGGCTTTGGATTTCTCCCTAATTTGTAATAATGATCCGAAGTACTTAAAGTGGTGACGGGCTGTAAATAAAGCCCAAATGGAAGAGAAGAACAGTGAAAATAAAGTTGAGCCCAAAGCAGGCCTATAATTTTAGGGTGATGATATATACACCTCCTATTTTTTATAAATACACCTCCAATCTCTTTTTTTAAAATAAAATTCTTAAAATATCCTTCTAACTAAATACAATTATATTGATGAAAACGTTAATTTTAACATTCAGGAAAGTATTTTCCGGAATAGTAAAATTATTATTCCGGAAAGCATTTTCCGGAAGTGTGTTTCTTATATAATTTTAGAAAGTTCTTTCCGGAACATTAAATTTAGTATTCTGGAAAATATTTTCCGGAATTATGTAACAAGCACACTTCCGGATTTATTATTTTTCTAACTTATAATTTTTCAGATTCACACCCCTCTTCTCACCATTCTTCTTTCTTCTTTGTGCACCCCGTTTCTTCTTCTTTACTTTTTTCTCCGCACCTCCATACCTCCCCTTCTTCCCTTTTCAATTTCTGCATTATCCTCTTCTCTTTTTAATTTTGTTATAAGTTGTAAGTAGGTTCAATATCGAAGGGAAATGTGTCAAATCATATGCATTTTTTTTTCCAAGTAATTATTCTCACTATTTGTTCCGGAAAGTGTTTTCTAGAATAATAAAGCTTTTGTTCCGGAAAGTATATTTAGGAATAGTAATTTTTTTATTCTGGAAAGTATTTTTCAGAAGTGTGCTTGTTACATAATTCTGGAAAATATTTTCTGAAATATTAAATTTAATGTTCCGAAAAGAACTTTCTAGATTTATATAAGAAATATACTTCCAGAAATGTTTTCCGGAACAATAATTTTACTATTCCGGAAAATACTTTCCGAAATGCTAAAATTAACATTTCCATTAACATAATCATATTTAATTAAAAGGATATTTTAAGAATTTTATTTTAAAAAAAGAAATTGGAGGTGTATTTATAAAAAATAGAAGGTATATATATCATCACCCATAATTTTATCATTGTCGTAAACTAACATCTCCGGCCCAAGATACTTATTAAACTGTACATGAAGAATAGATAAAGATATTTAGAAGCTTGGCCTGGAGATTCAAAAGATTGCTCTAGCGATTTAATTGTCCTATGATATACTAATGTCATTTTTATAAATAAAAATAAAATGATTGAATATACATACATACGTTTTTGGTCCAATATTATTATTTTTTAAACTGACTAAAGATACTTTTTTTTTGTGAAATTTATTACTTCTTTACAATTTGTACTTTATTTTCTCCTGTAGATGACGAGCACCTATTTATAATATGGTGAGCATTCTTAGACACAATTTTTTTAATAAATTATATATATATATATATATATATATATATATATATATATATATATATCACTTGAATCGATTACTCGTAAATTATTTATAACATAATATTTAAATGAAATAGTTCAAGTGCTCGTAATATATTATGAGAATTGTATCACTACTAATAAGAGTTGTGTAGATAACAGACATATATTATATATATCATTCAATTTTATGTGACAAAATAACAAAACGGGAAACTAGTTACAATTGAAGCATAAATTGTAGTTTTTGGTCAGAGAAGCAATTGTTAAAATTAAATTTGAGTCTTTGATGAAAGTATCATCCATATAAAACTCAAAACCTATTATATTAATCACTAAAAATTAATAAGTGGAAGCATACTTGAACTCAGGATAATAAGAGTCATACAGTTTGGCCTTCAAGATCAACACATACTTTGTTGACAGAATATTTTATTTATCTTTCTAACCCTTTTTGATAATAGAATGTCAAAAAAAAAAAAATGTCATATGATCTAGGGATCTAACTTATTTATAGGCAATCATAATATTGTCTTCTGATATTTCTATTTTTATCTATTATAAAATACAAATATCCTTTAGTTATCACACATTAAAGATTTTTTATCCTTTCAAATACATAATTGTCCAAATAATTTATACAACATTAAATTACTTTAATTTAACATAATCTTACATGTCCTTAATATATAGTTATTTGCATATAAGGTCAATGTTGGATTAAGGATCCAACAATCTCCCACTTAGATTATATGTGAAACCTTATAATTATATAATTATCAAATGCATCTTTTACCAATTTGATTCATCAATCATAACAACATATGATCAAAACAGTCTTTGTTACATTTATTGTAACTAAATCCATCAATGGTCACATATATTGATATAAATGAATAACATGAAACATGCACTAGTGAAAAATGAGACTTTTACGTCACCTCTTTCTCATCGAACTTAACAAAAATCGACGTAAAAAATATGCGGTGACATTTTTGTAATTTTTATGAACTTTTTTGCGTCGGACCTGGTAGGGTCCAACGTAAAATGCACAATCTACGTCGAACACAACATACAACCGACGTAGATTTTACATTTTACGTCGGACCCTACCAGATCTCATCACTTTTCTAGATTCTTCTCTGTATAAACCCTCACCCTCTCCTTTGTTGCTAAATCATTTTTTATATCTTTTGCAGAGTGGGGTGAACTCTTCGTTACTCGTTCGCACATTGTTGCAGCTCAGGTATGAATCACTAACACATTTTTGCTTCGCATTGCTATTGTGGCTATTTGCTCTATTCGGTCTTTATGTTGTTTTATTTGTTTGGGTTGTTGACTTTTCTACTAGGTTGTTCTATCATGCAGAACGGGTCGTTCTCCAAGCAGGACGGGCCGTTCCCAAAGCAAAACGGCCCGTTCTGCTTGCACTTGTTATATTTTTTTTGTTTACAACTTTTTTATGTTGGATTTTGGCAATGTCTGACGTAAATTTGCGTCGAATTTCACAACCGATATAAATTTATGTCTCCCACTTACTACAAGAAAAATCAAGATTATCTACGGAAAAATCCGTAGATAAACATAAAAATCCGTAGATAAATGTCAATTATCTACGGAAAAAAATCCGTAGATAAAATGGTCGTAGATAACGTTATCTACGGAACATTATCTACAGAATTTTCCGTGGATAATGTTATCTACGAAATTTTCCGTAGATAACTCACAAAAGTTGTTATCTACGGATTTTATCCGTAGATAACTTTCAGGAAATTTTTAATTAATTTTAATAAATTTATTAATGTAATAACCCTCATATTTGGCCTCTCAAGGATGCTATTTCATTACACTTCACTTTTCAACATGTTTTGTCCTTATTGCACATTTTCTGGGAAACTTCCCAGAAGGTCACCCATCCCTATACTACTCCAGGTCAAGCACGCTTAACTGTGGAGTTCTTATGAGATAGGCTACAGAAGAGCTAATGCATGTTATCAGTATAAGTAGTACAAATTAATTCATTTAAGTACAATCTCATACTTATACTATTTTTGGATCCCTCTCATTTTGGTATGTTCAGACTGCTATAAAAATATAAAAATATATATAATAATTATATTACCAATAATAATAATAATTATATTATATTTAATTAATATTTATTTATAAATATACTTACTTGTATAATTAACAATCTACTTATTTCTATTTAAAATTAATATTATGATACAATTTAAATTAATTATTATAAATTTAAAAGTTTAAATAATAATTTATATATTTTAAAATGATAAGGGCTGAAATAACACTAGTGTAACTTTTACTAAGTATTACACCGCTCAATAATGTTATATTAAATGTGAATTTTGTAAATTCAACCGTTAGATTTAAAGTTCATATCACTTTATTTGTTTATATCAAATTTTGTTAAAATTGAACACAACTTGAAGGTAATCAAAGTGTTCATATTTTAGTATATTTTGAAATGTATATATTACGTCAATTTTATTTTACAAGAATGAAGTATCAAATCATCTTAAATTATTATAAAATTTTGTATATATGAGCTAAGAGTAAAAAACTTTTAATCTAACAATAGAATTTATAAAATTCACATTTAATAAAAGTTACATTGATATTATTATAACCCTTCTCTTTTAAAATATTATTTTTATAAATTAAATTTTATCATTTTAAATAAATTATTAATTAAATTAATATATTTATTCATCTTCAATCTAAGATATAAAATTCAAAAAATGTATTTATTCTTGTTTTATTTTCTAATTATCAATCATTAATAAAATACTAATTTAAAATCTTATCTAATTATATCCTAATATTTTCATATCAAATTTAAAACCATATATTAGTATGTTATTTTTTTTATCATCAATTAATTTATGAAAATAAAAAATTTAAGATGACAATTTTTAATAATATTTATTTTAAAATATTATAATGAATTAAATAAAATTTTAAAATATATTTTAATCATAAATAATTTTAAAATATATTTTAATCAAAAATATATTTTTTGGTCAATACGATAACTAAAAGTATTATGATAAATAATTAAATTAAAAAAATTAAATCATATAATGATTCTTTTTTTAATGATGCTATATTAAATATTCTAATTATTTTACAATAAACTAAAATGAAAAGATAATAAAATATGTTAATTGATGTTTCAAATATGTAACCTAAGAAATTTATTTACGGGTGAAGTTATCTACGGAAATTTCCGTAGATAACTTATCTACAGAAAAATCCATAGATAAATTATCTATGGAAATTTCCATAGACAACTTATCTACAGAAATTTTCGTAGATAACTTATCTAATGACAATTTTTAATAATATTTATTTTAAAATATTATAATGAATTAACTAAAATTTTAAAATATATTTTAATCAAAACTAATTTTAAAATATATTTTAATCTAAAATATATTTTAAAATATATTTTAATCTAAAATATATTTATTGGTCAATACAGTGACTAAAATTATTATAATAAATAATTAAATTAAAAATTAAATATTATAATAATTATTTTTTTAATGATGCTAAATTAAATATTCTAATTATTTTACAATAAATCAAAATGTATAGATAATAAAATATGTTAATTGATGTTTCAAATAAAATGTATTACCTACGGAATTTATCTACAGGTAAAGTTATCTACGAAAATTTCCGTAGATAAGTTATCTACGAAAATTTCCGTAGATAAGTTATCTACGGGAATTTCCGTAGATAAGTTATCTACGGAAATTTCCGTAGATAACTTATCTACGGAAAAATCCGTAGATAAGTTACCTACGAAAAAATCCATAGATAAGTTACCTACGGAAAAATCCGTAGATAAGTTACCTACGGATTTTTCCGTAGATAACTTATCTACGAAAATTTTCATAGATAACTTATCTAATAACAATTTTAAAAATATTTATTTTAAACTATTATAATGAATTAACTAAATTTTAAAATATATTTTAATTAAAAATATATATTTTTTGGTCGATACGATGACTAAAAGTATTATAATAAATAATTAAATTTTAAAAAAATTAAATCTTATAATGATTATTTTTTTAATGATGCTAAATTAAATATTTTAATTATTTTACAATAAATTAAAATGAAACGATAATAAAATATGTTAATTGATATTTCAAATAAAATGTTTTACGTACGAAATTTATCTATGGGTGAAGTTATCTACGGAAATTTTCGTAGATAAATTATCAACGGAAAAATCCGTAAATTTCCATAGATAATTAAATATTATCTACGGAAATAATTTCGTAGATAATATTCCGTAGATAACTAAAAATTATCTATAGAAAAAATTCCGTAGATAATATTCCGTAGATAACTAAACATTATCTATGGAAAAAATTCCGTAGATAATAATCATTTTTCTTGTAAGGGTTTAGGGTTTAGGGTTTAGGGTTTTTTGTGACATAAAAACTTAAAATAACCGACATAAATTACCTCTTTTGTATTAGTGATAGTATGGATGTGTAGCATGAAATTTTCATGTAATATGATCTTAACATGCCTAATTTCAATAGGTCTTCCTTAAATCTTAGTGAGATCAAATGATAAACAAAATTATTAGAATTTCAATATACCAAAACACTATTTATGCAAAAAAATATATTTAACTCATACATATATTGAAAAATATGTCTATGTCGTAGAAACATTCAAAAAATTACAAACTCCCACTAAATTTGAACATCACTTAAAGACCTAACATTTATATGAATAATGTGCTCATGAAACATTTTGAGTGGTAATCATTTAGCAAGCGAATTCGCAACCATGGAGTTTGTCAATATATTTTATAGACATTTGTTTACTTCGAACTCTATTTTTAATAACTACAAACTTGATGTCAATGTATTTATTTTTATTTTTACCTATCACAAAATAGAATTACTCTTTAGTTATCATACATTTAAGGTCTCATATCCTTTCAAATACATAATTATCCAAATAATTTACACATCATTAGATCGCTTTAATTTAACATAATTTTATGTGTCTTTAATATACAATTATTCACATATAAAGTCAATGTTAACATTAAATTAAAGATCAAAAACAATAATTGCAATAATATTTTATTCTAATTTATTTCACATGCTTTCATAAATAAGTATTATTTCCCCTCATAACAAAGATGGGTCTTTTAAAGCATTTCTTATGATTTTATAATTTCTACACATTTTTTAATTAATCATATAATGAGTCAACAATTCAAATATAAAGTATTTTTCTTACATGTAAGTATGTTACACCATAGTATTTTCATAACCAATCTAACAATAGTTACACAAACAATATAATGATACTAATGCATATCATTTTCTTATAATGCACTTCAATTTATTTTTACTACATCACGTATACTAATTTCATTTCAGAAGTAAAGAAAAATTGAACTATTTTAGAAATTCTTATCAACTTAATTATACGCTTCTTTCCTTTGGAATGAACTATATAATATTTTTTTAAAAAAAAAAAAACTATATACAATTTTATAAAGTATGTAAGATTAGGGTTTAAAAGAGGAGAAGTTTTAGACATTTTAGTTTATTTTAGGTCAATTTTATATTTTACTGGGTGAATTAATTTTGAGGAAAAGAAAGTTTATAGCAATTTAATCAAAGAAAAATGTTTTTTGTATTAAAAAAATTGCACAAAGTGGAATGTCAAGTTTTTATCTTTATATATTTTCACCATCCAATTATATAATTATAATTATTTTTGCATTTCCACTATTATTTTTGTATAATTTGAGTACAATAAGAATGTTCTTAATCAATTGATTTGTAAGGAAAATAATTAATTAATTTCAGGGTTTTAAGTAAAAGAAATAGATGGAAAAAACTAATTTACTCTTTCATTAAAATAAACAAATTTAGATAGTTCAAACACTTAACTTCAAGCATGTGCTTCAGCGATAAGGGTTGATCCACCCTTAAGAAAGGCCAGGGGTTCGAATCTTGCCTTGTGTATATGGAGCGAGTTATCCCACCCTTTGAGGTGTCTCCAACCTAGCGAGGAGATTAATCACCGCCTATCGGCCCTGGATACTCCAAGGATGAACAAAAAAAAAATAGTTCAAACACTTAAAAAATTATAATCTTGTACTTATATACATTGTGAAAATTAAATAGATTAATTAATTCATATATATTAAATGTGAGCAAATATCTTGCATGAGAGTCATTTTTAGAACTATTCTTAAATACAAGTGTTTTTAGAAATTTTTATAATTTTTAATTAATTTAATTTTTATTTATCATATATTATTTATGAATTAAATTTAATATTTTAAAATAAAGTAATAATAATTAAAAATAATCTTGTGCACCAATATAAAATATTTTTCTTAAATCAATCCCTATATTAAATATGAATCTTAATTTATCTTGCAAAAAAAGTATTTTTAGGAATTTTTAATTTGACGAGAGAGTTTGTAAAGATTTTTTTAACTTTTTATCTTATTCAAATTTTATTTATCATAATTATTCATGAATTTAATATTAATATTTTAAAATAAATTATCAATAAATAAAAATATTTTTATATAATATAAATTATTTATCATAAATAAGAAATATAACTTATATGTTTAATAATATCTATTTATACAAATTTAAATATAACTTATATATTAAAACATAATATTTATTTATATTAAATGATTTATTATAAATTTAATTATGCAAAATAAACATGTTATATATTACACATGTTAAAATATTAGTTAATTATAAATTTAGTTAAAATATGATTTAAAGTGATAAAAGCTAAAATAATATGTAAATAGTCTTATATTCAATTTTTGTTGCTATTATAAGTTTTACTGATGAAAAAAAACTAAATTTATTAATAACAACTTTTATATATTTAGAAGAACGGCATTAATACTGTCTCTACAATTTTTACCAGGGTGATGTTTAATTTTCAACCATATAAGTTGTTCCACCAATTGTGAACATATTGGTGACATGTCATTTTATGACATGGGTACATATAATGTAATTTAGTATCTTCATATTTTCACCTTGACCTCACACACATGACACGCATGTCTATTATTCTTCGGTCTTCTTCAACAGTTAAATAAATCTCTTCTGCTCTTCTATCCTTGGGCCCTCCTCTCATTAATCTGCCTTGAATAGTACACTTTTTATTTTCATTTTTGCATGGAAATTCTTCCCTCAAGTGATCCTAAGCTGTACAATCAAACGCATATGACATGTACATAACAAATGCATTATAAATAAATCTCTATACTTCGAGTAATATAGCCATTAATTTTTTCTTTTGTTAAGAATACTTGGATTTACAAAATTAAAAAAAAATTAAATAAACCAGTTAATTGACAAAAATGAGTAGTAACGTTCTGAAAATTAGATAAGGGTTTAATAAAAAAACATTTTATAATTAAAAGTAAATTTTCAAACTAAACGATTGATATATTTCACAAAAATGACCACATAGCTGATTAAGAAACTATATTAACTAGTTACAATGGCGGTATTAATTTAATTTAAGAACTAATTTTTATTATAAGAAATATTGCATATTATGATATACAAAAAGTATTATTATAAATTTAATAAATTTATAGGTATAAATTTATTTAATATATACTTACACATATTTTTTAGTGTTGAGTTTTGATAAAATTTAATAATATATAGAGTTACTACAGTACTGTAAATTGTGATGTTTTGGTACAATCAATTTTTTATACTAATAAAAATTACGTAAAGTATGAATTTTTTGCTTTTCACTTTCATGTTTTTTTTCTTCTACACTAAATGATATGTCCTTAACAAACAAATGATTTAAGTAATTAACTTATAATTTTTTCCGAAAAATATTGGTCCAAGTGTTTCAACTTATTTTGTAGAAATCAAAAATAACTTTGAGAAGAACACAATAAGATTTTATTTGTTGAAATTGAGAGAAATTTTATAATTTTTTTTGTTTAATTTACTCCTTATAATTTGTACACAAGTGTAAAAAAAATTAATTTATCATGGCTCTTAGTATATAAAAAATATTCTTACTAAACTCAAATATATATTTCATATATATATATATATATAGCATTTTAAGAAATATATATTAAAATAAAAAATATAAACATGTTAAAATATAAACAATTCTAAATTAAATATTCAAATATTAAAAAGAAAAAACAGTTTCAAAATCCTTTAAATATATAAGGGTATCATAAAATTTCTCTAATATATATTATGTGTTATAATAACTTATACGGTTATATCTACACTTTTATATTAATATATATTGTATGCTTAATGTAGGTAAAAATAATTTTTAATAATAAATATTGTGTCATTATATAATGTATAATTACAAGATAATTTTTTTGTAATGTTTAATATTTATATATATATATATATTTTGGTAATTAGATTGAATTTTGACATCAATATAGATAAATTTTAATTTTTCATAAGAGATCTAGTCTCGAGTCTTCCGCTATCACTATGTAATTGTGTATTTCGTTAATATTATGGTCGAGTCAACTTCTTGATGTTAGGTAAGTTATTAATTCTTGTTGTAATTGGCCTCAGTTGACAAGATTCTTGGGACCACATGCACTACTACATTTTTTATTTTTGAAGGGTGCACTACTACATTTTATTCACCAGTACATTTTACTTCTTCAGTAATATTCATTTATTTATATTTATTAAAATATTATATTAAATTGAATATATAAGTTATTTTGTATTTTTTTAAATGTTACTACAGATAGAGTAAATCTTAACATTTTTTTTAATTGTTTTTAAAATTAAAGTATCACATTAAGTAAAAAATATATTATATAAAAAATATATTTTTTATATATTTAATTATTTTTCAAAATTAAAATCTCGCATCAAATAAATGAATAAAACATAAAATATATATATATAATCATAGAGTAATACTTTAGATAAATAAATTTAATATTTAATTTAGATTTGATGCTAACCAATCAAAAATATCTTCAATTTCAAAGAATATGTAGGAAGCTAGAAGTAATAAAATATAAGTGATATCAACATTTACATTAAAATTAATTAAAACTTATCAATATTATTATAATATGACAAAAAATATCATTTTAAAAAAATATTATTTAATTACGTAAAAATATTATTAAAATAATTTTAGTAACAGGGATGTTTGATAATATATTATAAAAAGATAATTAAGTAGTCTTTTAAATATTATCAAAAACTTTTTTGTTATAATGAGACTACTTACAACCTCTGTGGTCGCCACCACTTCCTTTAAAAAATATAAATTATTTTTTTGACATAATCCTTATAATGTTTTTGCAAACCTGGGAGAGATGAAACAGGAACTGCTAGTTTTTCCGTGTTCTTTTGCTGTAAAAAACTTGCGGAAGCAGGAGGAAGTGTCTTCAGTTTTTGGCCAATGCACAACTAAGTGTCTTCAGTCTTATAATGTTGTTGATTGTTCTCTCCTGAAACTGGGCCCACTCGAGACTTTATGATGAAGATCTTTTATTTTGTGGCTTTATGTCCAAGATTTTTTATTTTTTAATTATAAATTTAAATTTTCACTATTTTATTTTTAGACATCATTTAAAAGATTTTTAATCAATAGAGATAATTATATATATATATATATATATATATATATATATATATATTCTCTTTTTTGAATGGTGTGAAACTTTGTTTGTATCTCAATAATTTTTTTCTTAAACAAAAACCATGATTTACCTCCTTGTAGCGCAAAAGCTAATTCACAAATATTATTCGATAGTGGTGTATACAATTTAGTCGCATTCTAAGTACTTGTACTGTCACTCTATCATGTTAATTCACCAAGAGGATACTCCTCCATATATGAGCCTATCGTAAGGAAAACTTTCAATAAAAGGAATTTTATACTCAGATCCACCTGCTAATTTCATCATATGTGTCGAGTCAGTCATCTAGTCGAACCAATGACTTTAATACTACTTGTTATGCACCCATAGGGTTTTTACCACACACATGTCTCTACAATAATAATATATTGTCTATTTTGGACTTAAACTCTCACGACTTGATTTTAGACATCATAATGTCAACTCCATCATACTCGTTGAGTCAGTTATTTGGTCGAATTAATTGTTCTCATATCAATTATTATGCATTGAGATTTTTATCACATACATATCTTCATAATGGTAAGATATAATCTGCTTTGATTCTAAATTCTTACAATTTTTTTTAAACATTATTTAAAAAACATCTAACCAATAAAAATAATTATATATATATATATATATATAAATTTACTTCTTTTTTTTTTATAAATAACGTGAAACTTTACTTACATCCTAAAAATACTACAATCTAAAATAATGTCTAATTTTATAACCACACATGTAGGTATTTTTTTCAACATAAATTTATTTTATACTCATAATTAATCAAGATTCAAATAGTAAATAATTTGTTTATCAACCAATATCGGTTATACTTTACGCCCAAGGTATATTGTACACTTCCTCAGAACACTAGGGAGTAGGGAACCGCAGCAGACAAAATAATAAGACATTTTCTTAGATTCAAATCGCGGAACAATTTTACTGCATGTCACTGGGAAATGGTCAAATCAATTCTGATCATCGTCCATCCATCAGACTCTACAAAATGGTGAGGACTTAAATCATGAACGTAAACAAATATCAGAAGCAACTACAATCATATATTGCGTTGCATATCATCATCATCACCATCCATCCATCATCTCTATATACACTTCATGCATGTCATCATCCGCAGTCACTTTCTTACCATAAATATCCACTCACTTCCACACCCTCCCCTGTTTTTCTGGTTCATATATACTAATAAATTCTAAGCGTTAATGGCAGAGATTTTCTTGCACTCGATTAATTTCTCCTCTGACATGATATGATATGGTATAATTGATTAAAAAAAATAATTATGTCCTTTAATTATGTTGTAATAATTTTCAGATAGTTGAAGATCAACTGCAAATAATTCCCATCGGGTCTTGTTAACAGTTGCTTTTAACACACTACCTAATTATGGAAGAACGTTTTATTGAAAATTAAAATAAACGTATGAAACTACATTAGAAAATGCATAGATTCATTTTTTTTAATAAAAACTTTCTATTTATGATACCTTAACTTAGGTACTTAGATATTATTTATTTTTATTTTTATTTTTATTTTACAAGTCAACCTTATAGAATTGAATTAGACTTAAATTATTATTTAAAGACTATTTTTTTGGACGCCAAAAAAGATTTAGACATATTATGAAGGAAAAGGTATAAGGAATACCTAACTTACTACATCCAAATCTAAGATGAAGATTAAGTAATTATATAGCTAACTTATATATTTTTATTGCATCCTAAAAACCCAACTATTATAATTAATATGTAGACTTGTTATGAATGATCGGTGCCTTTGATCAAATATAGATCAGAATTGATGCCAACATTGAGGAAAAGAATAATTAAGACCAAACTTTTGCAACATGTGAAGCCATGATCAAGAATAGAATATAATTTGTTTCAAGTCAAATTATTCATTTTTCAATACACCGATTTCTATGCTTCCATAATCTTACCAATTAAGACTATATCAAAATTTATTTTAACAATTATTATTAGCTTTATATTATTAGGTTACTATTGAATTATTAAAGTATATTTAATCTGCAAATTTTATTTTTAAAATATACATTTTTGTTAATATAAGTGGAAAAGTGACTCGTACTTTATGGACTGTTTTTATATATATTGAATTAGGTTCAAATTCACGTGAAAAAAAAAATCAGCCTTAAAAAAACGTTAGTACATTCTTTGAAAGATTAATTTTCCGTTTAAAAAGAAAGAAATTAACGGAGAAAGAGAGAAAGGAAAGTGTAGAAATGCATGCATGGGGTGGAGGGTCCTTTACCTTAAGTACAAGAGGCCCACACTAGGACGAGGCAGAGTTAGTGTCTATTATGTAATTCAACACCAGTAGTACGTACCACACTACTGAGATTCCACACAAGTGATTAAAATCCAACGCTTTCACCCTCCCTCTGATGGGATCGATTTGATTTCTTTTGGCATGAACACGACTACCTAAAAATTCTTCATTATATAATTCACACTGATGTAGCAGCCAGCCAGAGCTGACGCATAGGTTACCCTGCTTGTCCATTGGCTCATTCTTACAAACACGTAAATCACCTCCTCCTACTACAAACTTACATGTGGATAAATTGGTGCACTGCACCCTAACCTGCACCATATATCCCAAACAAACACATTCCATGATACTTTTTTCCAACCACAAAATGTTACTCCATTATTTTGGAACTTTGTTTTCTTATGGCTAGCCAGCTAATTCATTCCAACTTTACACCCATTATATGTTGTTACAACTTGCCACTGAGTCTGAATTAATGCATTGTACGATGCTGGCATTGCCATGTTACTGTAAAGTCAAAACATAATGAAATGTACTGCCACCAAGTTATTACTAAGCTTCCTATAATCATATGAATTTAACCAAAGACCTTGAATCTCTTTGTTTACATAATTATAGCAAAGTTAGCATTTGTATGTGTTTATTATGCTGCTGTCTGAATTTGGTTAGTTGCAACATTAATGTATACTATTTCATGATTATTACTATTACACAGACACATGTACTCTTAATTCAATGTAGAGATGGCGTGTACAAATATACATACAAGTAAGGGCAGCTTAAATAAGGGAATACGATGAGTAGGGGCCAGACATTGGAGTTTTCCGGTTGGAGTAAGCTACAGATGCAATGGAAATTAGGATATGATGTATTGTGTTCAGAATTAATGTAGACATCTCTGCGTATAGCTAGGTTCTTGTGCTCAGCGAAATTTCTGGGTTTACGTTTGTTTGATGTATCTTTTCACATATATAGTTGTCTAAGCATAAGTGCCATGCCCAATGAAGTAGACTAGGGATCAGGATCACTCACTGCTTATTCTAAAACCTCACGCTAATGTTATATATACATCATAAATCAAAGTTAAAAGAGTTTTCTTATAGTCCAATCATATATGTATGGAAGTTTTCTTTTTCCCTACACTAATTCATATTTCGGTCAACTGCTATGTTGTACTCAATATTTTCTGCTCTCTCTAAAGGGTGACATGAAAGAAATAGCTATTGTGAGTATCTCTTTTCCAAAGATTTTTTTACAGCAACGGTTCAATATATTTAGTTAATAACTATATTCTAGCTTGAATTACAAAGTGTCTCTGTTGAAAGAAGTACAAGTTTTATTTGGGGGAGTTTACACATAATCACTGTAACATAAACATTTGATGTTGACATATATATATATATATATATATATATATATATATATATATATATGAAACTTTATTATACAATAGTGATACAATAGTAACCAAAAAGTGCAGTTACGCAATTAATCAAGATAAAAGTACATTTTTTGCTTTCATATGTAAATATAAATTTGTTATACCTTTCAAAAATAGTCTATGAGAAACTGTTATTTAAAATATTCTTACAAATAATTGCACGATTATTATGAATAATGGAAAGTGTAGGATCATATTTTGGTGGAGCCCAGCACTTAGTTATCAAAGGTGGTGTGTGTGAAGTGATTAAAAACAATTTGTGTAGCTTCGTAACTGTAGATTAATTTGTCTAAAAGTCAAATTGACAGTTACATTTGAATGGAATCCACTGACGAGAGTAAAATGAATTCACATCGTAGAGTCACTTCCAAAAATGATTGATGAGTTAACTACATATGATTCACAAATGAAAATGGTGATGGAGAGATTGCAAGGTGAATGTAGGAGTTGTTTGTTTTGTGTAGATAAAGAAGGGAGTCCTATATATCTAGGGTACAAGGAGAAGAAGAAGAAGCTCAAGTAGTTTTGTAACAAATAAAGAGTGATGAAGCCTGGAGTGTCACTCGATCTAATTGAGCATTCTAGAAGAGAACTTTGGCTTTTTACACTGTCACTTGAGTTGTGTGCATGTGATGATGATGGAGAACCATCCCAGTCAGGGCGTTTCTTTTTTCTTTCTTATAGCAATAATTTTCTAAAGCAAAAAGCTGTTTGAGTGTTTGACATGACAGCCCAGTAAATAGGTGGATATATTAAACTGTTTAACCTTTAATTAAGGAGAAAAATAACCTTTAGGAGCCTCGAATGACATCAGGGCGTTCTTACTTTAAGTTTTTCTTTTTTTATAAATATTTTATATTAATTGATATTTAATTTTTCAATATTTTATAATTTTAAAGACATTTTTTGATTTTTAAAAATTATTTCAAAAGATTTATCTCTAAAACATATATAAATATAATTATTTTTTTTAAGATTCATCTCTAAAATGTTTTTATTGTTTTCAAAAAGTATTATTATTAATTTAACAAAAAATTTGCTTTAAAATTTACCTTAAATATAATATGTTGAATTAATCTTGAGTGACATGTCCTGAAATATAAGAAGCCGACTTAATATTTTTAAGTTGAATTTTCATATATTATATTCGTGAAAAAAGAAAGGACAAAGATGTAAAATTCACACATGTAAGTTCTTTCCAAAAAAAACTATGAGAAAAGAAAAGAGGAAAATATTAAAAATAATTCTAAATTTCACTATAGTTATTGTTGGGATGCAAACAATAAGAGGATGTACATGGGTTTATATACACACAATTGTCTTCATTAGTCGAGAGGCCTTTTGGGTGATCTCCAAAAGTAAATCTGTGAGGGCTTGGGCCCAAAACGGACAATATCTCACCAATGTGGAGACATGTGTATATGTGTGGTAACCTCCGATGCACAACAAGTGGTGACCGGCTCGACGAGTATGATGGCTGGCAGGTGATCCAAGTTTAGAATCCCTTGTGTCGAAAGTCTTCCTAACGGTGGGTCCATGTGGAAGAGAGACTTCCTAGTAACATGGAGGGTTAGGAGGCGTGTCTCGCTGTCATGAGGAAGGTCATGATGGAGCGGCCATTGTCATGAGGGAAGTCATTATAGAGCGGCGATGCAAGTACTCTGAGTGCGAGTGAGCTCTATGGGGCCACCATCGGATAATACCGGTGGGTCCATATGGAAGAGAGGTTTTCTAGTATGGAGGGTTAGGAGACGTGTCCCGCTGTCATGAGGGAGGTCATGATGGAGCGGCGGTGCAAGCACTCTGAACGTGAGTGAGCTTTGTGGGGCCACCATAGGATAATACTCGTAATTTCTACCGTAAGGGAGGTAAACCGTGGTCCTTTGTTTGAGGGGAGAATTGTTGGGATGCAAACAAAGTCAACAAGAGGATGAACATGAATTTATATACACACAATTGTCTCCATTGGTCGAGAGACCTTTTTGGTGATGTCTAAAAGTAAATCTGTGAGGATTTGGACCCAAAACGGATAATATCTCACTAATATGGAGACATATGTATATGTATGATAACTCCTCCCAATACACAACAGTTATAGTCAAAGACAACTTGGAGTTTACAAATTTGATTTTGTAAGGTTTAATTATAGACATGAACATATTTTTCTTTTAACTTTGAGAAAACAAGTGTTATATTTTATATATCCATTAAATAATAATATAATCTTTTTTTTTTCCTTCTTATTCAATTCCTTATCCAAGTCCAAACAAAAAACTTTAGAAAGCTTGGGAAAAGACTGCAATATAGTTTGTGATTAATTTATGACTATGAGGCAGACATATTACGCACTCTTGTTGCAAAATGGCCAACAATAAGGACTCATTTGTCACTAAGCGCATTTCCATAATAATGGTTTATCAGTCGTTAAATTCTTGTTTGTCTGTATGTGACTAGACTGCTGACGTATATTCTTGTCAACATGCGCCTTGCAACTATTAAACTATGGCTTAGATATACTGTACATAAACATATCTCTAAACTCATATTTTACTCATTTACATTAGATCATCGGTGGATATATATATATAAATTATTTTACATTAGATATGTAAAATAGGACAAGTTAGATCGCACGGCTAATACTTATAAGTAGGTTGGCTCCTTTTTTATTCAAATTTTTTTGCGATCATTTATTTTGTAGTTTTACTTAATCAATTGAAAAAAAATTTATATTGACTAGAAATATAGCTAACAAATATCGTATAAGTAAGGATAAATTTATCATATAAATTAGTTTTTAAAATTAAGTTATGGTTAAACTCACTTTTTAAAATAATATTAATGTCTATTCAAATGATTATTGATTGTTGAGCTTATTAGTGTGTGTATAAGTAGTAAGTTATTTTTATTTAAAAATTAATTTTGTAAGATCAAGTTATGCTAAAATTCATATTCTGAGTCTTAAAAGAGACATTGCCATTTATATACCAACAAACTCAATAGTATTATCTATGAAAGAATGTATTGAAAAAAATTCAAGTCATATATTAATTAGAGATAAGACTAACAAAAAACATATAAGTGGGGGATAATTTTTACCTTATAAGACCTTACTTGAAAGAGCTAATAAACAATTTATTTTGTACTTATCTTATTCTATAAGTATTTATTAACATGTTTAATTTTGGTAAGTTCTATACTATAACTTATTGTTTAACTTATGGGAGATCCCATTACCAATGCAAATGATTATATTTTATTTTTTATTCATTAAAAATTAATTTTATATTCTTTTTCATTAACCCTTATGGAGGTTTTCATTTGTTTCTCTAAAAGTTTTTCTGCCTTTTTTTTGTCCAAAATTTTTTCTATCTCTCTTTCTTCCAAAATCCACATTTTCCCTATTATGAAAAAAAAATCCTATAACTTTTTTTTCTTCTAAAATAACACATCTACTTTATTCGAAATCTCTCTATCAAATGTAAGTAACATTTTTTTTTCTATTGTGAGTTTCAGTTACTACTTTACAACTTATTATATTTATCCATTACATGATTTTTATTATAAAAATCAAAATTTAAATACTAATATTTATTGAATTAATTAATATTAGGGCTTAGTCTTTAAATTTTAAGGTCTTGAATTTAGTTCATTTTCAATATTAATTTTTATTATTTAAAAATTTAAGGATAAAATAGTCAAAAAATTATATACATGAAAATAAAATATCTTTTTTATAAAAGGTATAGATATACTAAAATTAGGAGAATGGTGACTAATGATTATTTTTTTAATATTATTACGATATACAATGTCATTTTTAAAACTTATTTAGTTACTTTTTAAATTTATATTTTTTATTTGGCAATCAAGATTTAAGTTGTAATTTCTAAAAATTTTAAAATTATACAACATTTACAAGTGTTTAAATAATAATAAATCCACACATACTTTAAAATTATATGTATTTTTCAACATATATATTCAAATGTAACAAGTTATTGAATTTTAAACATTTATAATGAGTTTTAATTACATAAAAATTTATTAAATAAGATCGTAATTAAATCATTTATCTAAACAAACCTTAAAGTAATTTTGTAAGATTGGATTAAGTCCAAATTACTTTTTAGAATGATTTGTTGACTTGTCGAATAAAGTTAAATTAACTCAATTCTTGTTAAGATATTTTTTTGGGAGTCTAGTCCAATCCAACGAACAATTGAGTATTAAATCAACGCATTAAATATAAAAACTAATTTTTCTCAAAAAAAATTTAACAAATATCAAATAAGTAAACATCTTTTAAGTTAATCCTTTTGAATTTCTAAAATCAAGAATTCAAATTTCAACCCCTTTATTAAATAATGTAAGTTCTTCGTCACTCGAATAACTCAAATTAGTACATGGTACACTTATTAAATTAACTCATACAGCAAAAATTATACAAATTACCCATATGTTCCCCACCATTCCTTTGTCTCACGCATTATAATTGCCAACTTAAGTAGGACCGCAAACTAATCACTTGTTTAGGGAGTATCACACTTATTGTTCATATTTTCCTAAATATTATTAGGTACATAAAAACATCACAAAAAATATATATTATTTAGTGTGATTAGTCAGCCATTTTTATATATTTGAAGATATAAAAATTATTTTAAATATCGCAGTTTAACTTTAGACGAGCATATAAAGTTATGCATAGATCCTCTCACACTATACTTTTTGTACAAACAAAACTATAACTTAATCCTCCAGCACATTATTACAAGGTTGCTTTTATGCAGATAAAGTTACAAACCATGATTCAGGCAACCTTTGACGGCAAAGTTACAATATATTTCAATCCATCACAATTTTCTCTGTCTCAAACAAATCTCACTAACAAGTTATTACTCATCACAAGCTCTTGATTGACTACCAATTATCCACATATTAATTCTAAATTCTTTTTTTCTCTCAATTATTTCTTATTAAAACATGTACTATTTTTCTTTGTAAGCGAAAATCTCATTGAAAAGAGACGGGAATGGAATGAATGAAGCACAAGATATGCTCATTATCCACACCCAAAAATAAGACAAGTACACAAGCATTATGTACTATATTGCACGAAGCAAATGCATAATTCATAAACTAGATTATATAACAATTAATAAGGAACACTTTCAAAAGATAATTGAAAACTAAAAATTAAGGAACAAAAATAGTATATTCTCTTTTCTTCTTGCATTTCCTTTTGTAGATTGAGGGTGGTTGGCAGTTGTGCAACGCTATCCATCACATCTTTCATTGACAAAATTGAAGAGTCACTAAATAACTCCAAGGTTTAGGAATCTAACTTTTCCTTTATTCATGTGTACGTACACAAGGCCTTTAAGGTTCATATAATAAATGCTATTCAAAGTGATTTTTTTTATTATTGTATTCAAATGAAATTAAATAATTTAAAATTATTTTACAATAAATTTATTAAACATAAAGTTATTGAAATTATAATAGATTACATATAATTAATTATTAAAAATTTAAATGATGTTTTTTAAACATATTCTTTTAGAGACCATTGAATAGGTGAGATCAAAAAATTGCTTGTGATTTAGATATGTGCAATCAAATAAAATTGTCTGTGATTTAGGTATGTGTAGTAAGTGTGAGTTTGTGAAATATTTTTTTTCCTAACATAGTTATTTTGTTGGAAAAAAAAATTGCTTATAAAATAAGTTTGTTGTTTGAGACAATAGGTCTGTTTTTTTTTATAAAAAAATTTTTCTTATAATTTATTTTAATAAAATAAGTATTTTAATTTTTAATGTGTTTATTTAAAATTTCTATTTTTTTTTTAAAAAAAGAGCATTCTAGTTTTTTTAACTCTTATCTACTTCTTAAAAAGTTATTTTTTTTAAAGGACTTGTTTAGAAACATTTTTTTTATTATTAAGAAACAGACCCAATAGCTGATATTTATAAAACAACTTTTTATGAAGAAAAAAAAGTTGTTTCCATGAATTTGAAAGTTTAAAGCTTATAATTATTTTTCAACAACTTAAAAAAAACTAATTTACTGTATAATTTTTTTTTTAATCTAAACAAAATTAAATATTACAAACTTACTTTTAAATAAATTTATAAAAATATATTCTTTTTATAATTAATTATAACAATAACTAATCATATGTAATTAATTATTAAAATAATAAAATTTTCACAATTTTCTCAAACACATCTAATTCTTTTTTGTTAAATAACTTCAACATATCATTTGCTTGTTGCTAAATCGTATCAAACTATAAATGACAAGTTAGATGACAAAATTTTGAAATCATGAAAACATTATTAATAGTATTCAGAGACCTCCCAGAAAAATCAAATTAAGAAAACCTTTTTCTGTTTAACAAATGAACTGTATCTTTGTTCCAACACTTATATATTTACCTTTTAGTTTTAGGCGGAAGAAGCTTCAAAGACAGGAAATATTCGGTGTTTAAAGAGAATGTACTTAATCATGATACCTATAAGAGATGTATGTTTATCTTTAATAAAGAAACAACTGTCTACAAACTATAAAATGAGTAGAATTACTGGTTACAAAACATAAAAATAAATAAATAAAATTGCTCCAAAACCACAAACTACCCATTTGAAACTAGGGGTGGGCTTTTTTCCCATCCCTAATAGTACACATTATCCCTCTTTAATTAAAGACTTGTTAAAGGCCATAGTTAATTTAATATGAGTAAAGTATAAGAGATGAGAAAGTAGGTTACTAGATAGAACGAAAAGGCAATTGAAAGTTGAAAGTCAAAGCAATTGGCGTGGCACTGAAGAATAGTTTAATTGAGCAGCTATGACTAGTATACAAGTATAAAGTATAGGTAGCATCTTGAATGATTAAATTATATTATAAGAAGATGGTGAAAGTAGGTCCGAGGAAGATGATTTTGTGTAGAGGAGAGCGTGGGAGAATAGGATCCACTTCTCCGTGTTCAACGCTTGTCTATCTCGTCCGTACAAAAATGCAGTCACATCAAGGTCATGTCATGAGGGGAAGGGGTTAATTACTTTACTGTGATTGGCTGTGTGGCAGAACATTCTGATTATCTGTCAATGTGACCTACTGCACCCCTTCTAGTTTCGACTCCTACCGTTACCACTTTGCCTTCTCTCATCTACTAAAACTCTACATAAATCTATAAACTATAGTCAATAATTACTCTTTCAATATGTGTTTTGTTTTGTGTGTAATGTTCATATTCATAATCACGTAATCCCAAAATATGTGGTTCAGCATAAGGATTATTTATTTTAAATAAGGTTAGGAGTTCAAATCTTGTCTTGTGTATGCAGTCGCGTTAAATTTTGAGGTTAACTATCCCACCTTTTGAGGTGCTTCCAATGTAGCGAGGAGATTAGTCACCGTTATCGACAGTAAATACTCTAGGAACGAAAAATAAATAAATTTATATTCATATATATATATATATATATATATAATATTTGTCCAAAAAAATCCATTCTTTCGATATTATATTTGCTAAGAAAGAAAAATAAATAAAAGAGAAAAAAAGATAATAACTTCACAGTTTAATAGAAAAGAAATTGGCAAAATTTTAATGAGACCTACGCTCTTTATTTAGTAAAGAAGTAAAAATGAAAGAAGAGGAGAGAGTAAAAATATAGAAATTAAAAAAAAAATAATAGGGACATTCTCTCTAACACTTTCTTTATTTTTGTCAAAAAAAATTGTAAATTTTGTGTGTGATTTAATGAGTTTCTTGATTTAGTAGTAAGGCTGGACAAAATTTATAATTTTTAACCAATATTAAAGAGAATATGAAAAAGGAGAGAGCTAGAGAATTTTGTTAGCATTATATTTTTCATAAAAAAAAATTGATGCCATATGATAAGAGAAAAATGTGAGAAATTGTGTGTAAATATTAAGGGTCTCACAATGTAAAACTTTCCCTTTTAACTAAAGAAAAAATGCAATAAAACAAATCTTACAACATAAATTTAAGCTAGAAAATCAACTTATGCAATGAGTATCGTCTTGACTTTCATTTATGCATTTTATCTTGACATTATATATCTTTAACTTCTCACAAGCTTATATTATTAAGCATGGTATACAAATATATGATAAGTGAAGATAAATAAATCTAACATCTTCTTAAAACATGAATTTAGATTTAGTGTTATTTAAAAGTAGTGTTAAAAAAATCATTAGTTCAACTGAAAATTGTGTGTAAAGAAGAGTGTGTGCATGTTAGGACTACTCGAAAGTTATATCACTCGAAAACTATGCTTTCGAAGATACGCGAAAAGAAAGACAAGAAAATATGTATCTACCAAGAAAGTATTGGAAGTACAAAATGTAGGTATTCAAATGTTGGTCGAAAAATGTAAGAGATGAGGTGTTTTGAGTAGTTAAGCAGTTACACTAAGGTAGTTACAAAAAACTTTGGTCGAAGAAATAAAAGAACGTGGAGGGGACAGTTATGGAAGTTACATGGGTTCCACGACATCAGCGTAGTGGGTAGCGATTGCACAACCACGACACGTTTACACAGGAGTAACCGCTCTCGAGTAGAGTCTATAAAAATAGGAATCATAACCCCTCAAAAGAGGTCAGAAATTTCATACTTGCACTCCTGAAAGCACTCTCTACCTACGCATATGGCTTCCATGCATGCGATTGTTGGGTACTAATTTCTTGACTATATTTCCTTGCTTTTCTTAAGATTAGTGTAATTAGTTTCGTAATTAATTTTCAATTCGTAGTTAGTTTAATCCTCATTTATAATTGGATCTTTATGTGAAATGAACTATGATCTGTATTGCCAATGTATTGATTGTTCATTCTGTTCGTTTGAGTATTTGCGTGCATGAACATTATTGCTTAATATTCATTAATGAAAATCTGAAAACAAGTAATTATTAATCTTTCTACACCACTTTTTCTTATACTTTAAAGTTCAAAATGTCAAATATCTAAATTAAAACAGTTTATACTAGTTCGAATAAAAAGAACTCATAAAACAAATTCCATCGCAAACGGTGCCATGTGAAATTTGTTGGTTTTTATAGTTTGGAGAGTGCATAGCGGGAAACTGAGTTCGCAGATCGATGCACTTTTATACTAGGAAGATTTTGTTGCAGAGGTTAAGATTGAAATTTGAAAAAACAATTATTAACGATAACACATGAAAAAGTGCAGAGACATGTAATAGCAACTTTTCGAAAAGCAAAAGGCACTGTCACTCTGTTGCCGCCCACAATCACTTATTTAGTCCAGCATATCATTCTACAACAGCCAAAAAATATTCATGTGGTGGAATTTTGTGATCCTCTCTTCAACTAACAAATTTTAATTAGTCCTAAATCATAGACACATTGCATTGACCAGTGATATGAACAAGGACAAGAAGCCAATCCCTGAAAGCTTCTGGCTCCTCTCTTTTACTAGTAGCTGTTGAGCCAAATTAAAGTCATTTCAAGCGCAAATCTCTGATTTGTAAATCAAGTATTGCCTATATATAATATGTTTTGTTTAATAAAAAACAAACTATTTAAGAAAAGGAATATAGATTAGTAGAATGATATAAAATAATTTGTAAAATTATGAAATGTATTTTCTTAAAGATCAATGGAGATGCTACATATTCATTATTCAACTTGATACGTACCATGAAATGATAAAAGATTGAGGGTTGTGGAACCCAGATGAGTTAAAAATGCATTATGAGTACTCAATACAACTTTCGGTGGGGTATGCTTTATCTGGCCACACGGCAAATTCTTGATATAAAGTAAATAAACATAACGAAAAGACTTTTCTTAACACACATTCAAGCAAACAGGCACAAACCTTTTTTTTTTTATTATTTTATTTTTTATTTTTTATTTTAATTATCAGGATATAACTCTCTTATACTCTTACTTTATCAGTCCCCTATTTTAAAAATATCTAAAATAAAATTTTCGATGTTATATTTAAGTAAAAATAAAAAAATTTGACTTGTTTAAGAAATAAGTGACGAATCATCTTTATTAATATTGGTTATTTTTGGTAAAACAAGCACAATGGAATCTTTTACGTAAAATTATACTTGTACTTATTGGAGTTTTGTGAAATTACACACTAACTCTCTTATTTTTTTATTTATTTATTATCTTTTTAATGTATATGACAACCTATTTTGCTGGAGTCTAAGGCTGTGTTTGAAAAAATTGTAAAAATTAAACTATTTTAATAATTAAATTATATGAATAATTGATTATTTCTACAATCAATTATAATCAAAATAAAATTTTATTTGGATAAGTTGATTGAAAAAACAATTTTAAAATATTTAATTTCATTTAAATATAGTAAAAAAAATCAGTTTTTATGTAGTAAATTAACTTAAAAGAAAAAACAAGTTTTCAAGAAAAAAAAAGAGTTCTTTACAAATTTAAGTTGTTGTTTCAAACACAACTTTTTTTCAATAAAACATCTGAAATTAAGAGATTTTATCTCTCCCAAACACCCTCTCAATGTAATGTTTTTCAAATAGGTGTCCATGTAATGTTTTTTGAAACAATTAAGGGGTTATTGTAAAAAAAAAAAAAGAGGATATATGTGTAATTTCACAAATTTTTGAGAGGTGTGTTAACGTCTATCACAGAAACATGTCAAGATGTACTAATCTGTACTTAAGTTTTAGGGTATTTGCAAAAGCGTTGATCGAAATCTACCAAATCTTTTCTTTCACGCTTGGTTCCCTAAAATATGTGCTTAAGATGTAAACACATACTGAAGCATTTAATTAACAATGTGTTATATGTAATATGTGAATAGAACGAATATAATGTGGCAATTACTTAAGTTACCTTTCAAAAGAAATGTGGATATCCTATTTCTTAATCTTAGAATTATTAAAAAGACAATTCATTTAAACCAACTCATGGTGAATTGGGTTGAGTTGATTTATTTTTAAGTTCACTTAAAGGTGAGCCAAACTGAATTAACCTATCTATCATCTAATTCATGGTGGTCAGGTCACACTGAGTTACTTACTTTGACAACTCTATGTATAATAGTAACTAACTTGGTATTAAGCTCTAAGGTGTTACTCTTAAGTTATATTACAACATAGGTCTAGTGCACTCCATTGAAAATAGAAGAGGGAGAGAGGAGGGGGGGGGGGGAATAAAAACTAATATAGAAAAATAGGACTATATGAAAAATACAATTGATTTATAGTATATATATATATATATATATATATATATAGAGAGAGAGAGAGAGAGAGAGAGACAGAGAGAGAGAGAGAGAGAGAGAGAGAGAGAAGAGGGATCTACTTGCTCTAAAAGTAAATCTACATAAATTTAGTCCATTAAATAACTCATGTTCTGCATCAAATTTTAACAATCAAAATATTAAACTAAAAGTCATTAATGCAAAAATCAAATCTATAATTTTTTTAAAAATTTGAAAATCATTGATACTCTATATATTTTGTTAACTCAAATCAACGTATAAAATATTTTATGATTATCTATTAATTAATTTAAATTAATGAAACAAAATATTAAATAATTTTTAATTTTTTAAAAATTAAAAATTTTCAATACATTAAAAACTTTTAATTCAACGGTAGAACATGAGTTATTAAGTGGAGTAAATTTAAGTAAATTTATTCTTAAATTAGATGAATTTCTCCTCTATGTTATATAAAGATAATTGAATACTCTATTATACTACTATCTAGCTATTTCTCAACTGGATTTTTTTAATCAAAATGCCATAAGTCACACTATGCACAATTTTAAATATTTTTTTATAATTATATTATTAATATAAAATATTTATCTGTTTTCTCAATAACTAGTTTCTAAAAAAAATGTCTGAATACCTTCGATGATATCTCTTCTTAATAACTTTTTCTAGCTATAAAACTAATTTGATATAGTTTGATCTTTTTTAATGTTAATAGGCTCACATTAACTAACCGTATGAGAATTGAAAACAACCCCAACCCCCGAAATCTTATGCTAAACGCCATAAAAAGATTGCTTTTCTAAATAAAATGTTTGTGTTGATTGTTGAACATGACTTGACCGATTAGATAAATGATAAACCCACGAGGAAACACACTCGGAATCTTACTAGATAATGCGACATTTCGTTGCGTATTCAAGTACCTGGAATTTATAGAATGTGAGTGATTTATTCAAGATCCTAGCTCCATTATAAAAGTCCACATATAATAATAGTTTCTAGTACAATCCACACTTTTTCCTATGATTTATTCATCAAATTTTTATTACATATTGGAAGGTTAAAGGCAATATATTCCTTGTGATTTGCGGCTTTTGTATGTCAACAAGTAATATTTGATGCTTTGCAATTCTAGATGGTTCCTTCCGTCGGGTTTGTTTATGATCGTTCTAATTACAATAATCGTAAACATGTTAAGAATAATAATATACTGAATGTTGCACGGATTTAAAAAGATGTGCATACATTGTATTTTAAGAAAATTAAAATTATGTTAAATTATTATATTTAATAAATGTAAAAAAACTGAAATAATAAATACATATAGTAATTATATGGAAGATACATATATTTATCACAAACTAGAAAAAGATATTAAGACATTAAATTTTTATTGTGGTCTTAGTTTTTCAAGTTCATTGTATTATTAACATGATTTTTGAGGCAAATTGTAAGATTTAAGTTTTCTAAAATTGTTAAAGGAATATTTTGCTTAATTAAAGTGTTTTTATAAAATATTTTAGAGGCTTTTATAAGGATTTTTAATAAATATTTGTGAAATTATTTTGTATAATATTTATTAAAGAAATATGTATTTTTATGATATTTTGTTATAGAAAGTATTTAAAGAAAATATATGTTTTAATTATTTATGTAATTAAATATATTTTAAAAAATATATATTTTATGATATTTTAATATATATTGTTAATTACTATAATTATATTTTGTTATAATTATTTGTAATAGTTTTAATAATTGTTTTAATTATTTTATTAGGTGAGGAAAGAGTTTTGTAATTAGAGTTGATTATTTTTAATTGTTGAGTTAAGATGGGGTTAAGTTTTTAGAAAAGGAAGTTATACGATCAAATTTTTATTTTACTCTTTTCTCTTTTCCTAAGTGTTCTGAAGGCTTAGGAGAACCATGACTCTTAGGAGAACACTTCAGAGATTTACGTCCATCTTCTATAACTCATCAAGGTTAGGGAGAGTGAGTAGTCTTACTCTAAGCATGTGATAATTATTGGATTAGTGAAATTTATTAGGTAGTGAGATTAACTCCTAATCTCTCTTGTTATATGCGATGTATAAGGAGGAAATCCAAATTGTATCTATTCTTTAATTTATGTCTTCAATATGATTTTTCATTGTTCTAATTGATGATATTAAGTGACTTTTGCGTAACAATCTAAAGAAAAAAGAGCATAAAGATTAAATAATATCACTTCAAAAATAAATTAAAGGGGGAAGATCAAATCCTACACCAATTGGCCTCGTGTCCCTCCATTTAGATGAAGTTGGCGACGTGTGGTCTTAGCTCATTCATAATAGTGGGCTTGTCCCAATAGAAGTCATGGGAGAATGACCCCCCTTTTAGTGTGTTTAGCATGGGATTTTTAGGGTTATTTGGGGATGATGGTTATGTATTTTATTAACCATAAATGAGAACCTCTCCATGAAAGCTTGGAGTGATTTGTTTTCATCTTGCCTCATGTTAGGCAACACTAGAGTCAAGGACTCATGAGGCCGACTAGTTGCAAATCGCACACTAAAATGTTGTGTCAAAACAACGTAGCTAGGTAGGTATGCTTAATGGGGGTATGCAAGTATATCATAGTAGTGTAAGGCTTGTGAGCGTTGTCGAGAAGATCTTGCATAAGATTGTCTCGTTTTTGGTGTACAAGCGTATTTTGGTTTAATAGGCATCGAGGTGCTCGTCTAGACATGTCAACCTATCATATGCCTTCATGATCATACGTTTCCATCCTCAGGGAAGTTATACATTGATTATGTGTTGATAAAGGAATTACAATGACATTCATCGGCGAATTGCCCTAGCGTCATCCAAGGATGAGGTTGGCCTTCCTAGTTGAGTTGAAAATCTCGTGCAGTAGGGGTGTCTCTAGTGGGTTGAGAGGTTACGTGTTCCTCCATTGCCAAGGTACCTATACTTGTGCGAATATTGATGTTCTCTTGTTGTAGAGCTTTAAGATCTCATTCATATCATGCAAGATCGACCTCGTGTCGCTAGCGGAGGGCTACTAAGACTACCTCATTATTATGTTTTTGCATAGCCTCCATGCACTCTAGGAGTTTAGTGGTGGATGGTGCAACAGGTGACATAGTGGTGGTGGCAAATGGTGCCATAGGAACCATAAACGGTGTTGCGGGCGTCAAGACCAATCTAGGGTGGCCAATAGTCGTAGAGTGTTAAACCCTCAATATACTGCATAATAACATGTCATTCACAATTGTTTTGTCCTATTTTAATGTTAATTCTTTGACAAAACTTCACTTTTCTTGTTAAGTGTGCACCTAAATTGGGAAAATATTTAAAGAGATGAAATTCATGCACTAAAAAAAATAAAATGGAGCAATTATAAACTTTGAAGCCATGAATAGTTGTGCTTGTTTGATGCACGATTGTGCTTCAAGCGGAAGCACGCCCAAATGCGTGACTGTGTTATGATACAAGGTTGTACGTGCTTACCAATATGCACGATCATGCTTCCATCAGAGTGTTCTTGAACGAGAAGCATGCCCTTGCCACTAATAAAGCACAATTGTGCTTGCCAATAAGCATGCTCATCCTTCTTGTTTTAACAAAGCACGTCCAGGTTATTGAGCACGACCGTACTTGATGAGATATATAATTGTGCTTAAAGGTTTATCCTAATTTTTGCTTATTAATAGGGATATCTAGAACACGTTGTAATCATTCAGTTTTTAATTATTGAATAATTGTTGAATTATTGAGGTGATGATGCTAATAATGTTTTAAGCATTTAAGCATGCAATGTTGATTAACTGTTGAACAATTGTGGCGTTGATGTTGAGAATGTTTTAAGAATTTAGGCATGTTATGGTGATTAACTGGTGAATGATGAGGTGATGATAATGGTGAGGGTGCTCAAGGCATTTAGGCATCAAGGTGTGTTGTGTGGATCAATTTAGGACTAGAGAAGAGGGTGTTTTCGAAAGTTAAATATTCCATTGTGAGGATATTGGTGTGGTGTTCTATGAGTCCAATTATTGAAAGTTCCTCTAGAATGGTTTATTCTTGAAATGGAAAGTCACCTCTAGGACATTAGTTTATGCGATATGTGGGCCAGGTTGAGGTATACCAGTTATAAGTGACCAATGGTTGATCCATATATGAACAAGGACAAGACTTACATGTAAAAAGTGACCAACCAAATAAAGTACAAATTCAAGGGCTTAGTCCCTAACTAAATATTGGAAGAGCAAAGTATATGGAAAATAGTCAATGGACTAATTCCATAGGGAGCTTACTATATATTACAAGTTAATGATATGGTAGGTTTGTATCCAAATTGTTCCACCCTGATAGGAATACTAGATTTCCTAGTTTAAGTGGTAACATTTAAGAAATCATGTTTTTAGAGATTGATATCCCAATTTGCGGCTATTGATCTAGCAAGTGTAAAAAAATTGTATTGATTCGGTAGGGGTTTAGATTCAAATTAATGTATAAAATACTTTTATGATTATCCATTGATTTGAATTAACAAAATGAAATATCAAATAGTTTTTAAATTTATAGACTTATATAACATTATTAATAATATAATTAAATAAATAAACTTGTAATAAAATACATTAAATTATCAATATTTTTTACATTTCCACTATAATTAAAAAATTTACATTCTTTGTTTGTATGAAATTAAGATATTGAAAATAAACCTCTAGTAGTTGTATCTTTGCATGTTTTTTTCCTTCATTTTCATGGTTGATTATTTAGAAAATTTTAAATATGATATAGAAAATATTAAAAAAAAATTTAATAGGATTATCTTCTTCATTACATTACAACTTAGCATGAGTATACGTTAGTGTATAACATAAGTCCCTCAAGTAGTTTGTTTTTTATTTTAAACTTTAAATTTTAATAATAATGTAAACTACTTTTTTATCATACAAGTAAAAAATGATTTATCATGAAAATTGCACATGTATTTAAAAGTATAATTATTGACTTATTTAAAATTATATTTATTGACCTATTTAACATTGTTAATGCAAAATAAATTTTTAAATAGGCTAATTGTAAAAGTAGGTTTTTAAGTAGGTTAATGGGTCAAGTCAAACTTCTAAAAAAGGCAAATCAGACCTATAAAAAAGCTTAAGATAATAGATCAAGTTTAGACTTTAATTTGAGTTAATCACCTATACACTACACTGACAGTCAATCAGAGCCGTTAATAGTGCTTTTTTATTTTAATTTAATTAATTGAGTAGATGAAAAGGTACTATTAACGGTTCTGATTGACTGTCAGTGTAAAAAAACTTTACACTGGCAATGTATAGGTGATTAACTCCTTTAATTTTATAAAACAGGTTTGACTTATATATTTAAAAGATGGTATGACCTAGCCTATTCTCACCCCTAATCTTTCTCCAAGTTTAGACATAATGTTGTATGATATCTTATAGATATATTATAGTGATTGTGTGAATATATTGTTATTGATTAGTGGAGATATTGCTCTTCTTGATAAGTGAAAATATCCTATTAGGTGAATATAATATGTTTGATTATGATATTTTAAAAAATATTCATGCCAAGATATCCAATTAATTATTAGGGGTTAATCATATGTAGAGTTTCACTTTATGATGATGGACTGGAGGTCTAGTGTGGGCGAGTAGGAGATGTTTAGCTCGATCTAGTTGAGTTGGGCGATACATAAGTCCCTTGAGCTCCAAACTTTTTAGAAGGAAAGAGTTACGAGTTGTGCTTAAATTGCTAAATTCTTGGTTCAAGAGTTTTAGGGTTGCGCTTGAAATTGGAGTTAATAGTTGATTGTTAAGTCATAAGAGTTCGTTTGTTCAAAAATCGTATATAAATTCATTAGTTCTTGTTTATGTGTTAAGGGGTACAAGAGTTTATTTGTTCAAAAATAGTGCACGAATCAAGAAATTTGTGTTTAAAAAACATTAAATAAAAGGATATTATGCACACAAAAAACTAAAGACTTTATACATAAAAAAATTAAAGATAAAACAATTATATATTGTGATGATTAAAACTAATTCTTTAATCTATTCTTAAGTAAGGTGAGTCATGATTTTCAATTCATAATCACTTGATAAATTAGTCCCCGATTAAATCCCGTTTTTCACAAACTAATGATGAAATTGGTCAAAACAATTTAAACTAATCTATTTTGTCATCTTATTAAAAAAATGTTCATATATAATTGTCTTCTTATGTTGTTTTTAACACAAATAGATCGATATAATTAGATTAGAATATAATATATTTAACATTTTTGTTCCCATTTTCTTTTTTATTTAATTTAATGTAGTATTTGTGTTTATTTTTGTTTATTGGTTTTTCTTTCAAATATTTTAATTTTACAATAGTTATAACTGTGTGCCTTACTTTAGTAATTGTAACTTTATAAGCATAAAAGTCCTGTGACCAGTATTATTTATGGTTATTAACGTGACAAGGGATGCTGTAGTATTATTTTGTCGTGGGAACATGGTCGGTGATGACTGAAGATGACAGAATAGGATGTTATAGACATTGAGTAATATTTGTTTTCACAATATATTGATTTAATTTTATTACGCGTGTAAATATCCAGTGTCTAGTTTATAACTAATCACGAAAACCGGAGATAAATACTATAGACATCATATTATTATGGGACTTTAGGTATGTCCATCGCTTTAGAACATGCCATATGAAAATAAAAGGATGCAATTAATATTATATATTAATTGCGAAAATGAGTGTTTTAAATTAAGATCCCCTCTTGTCGTGTAAAATAAAAATCCCGTCTTGTTTTTTTTTTATTTTAATCTTTTATGAAAAGATCCCCTCTTGTTATGATTGGAAAAGCATAAACTAAAACAAATCTTGGCGCCTCTTCTTATCCAAGAGATAATAAAAGTCAAAAGTAATTTATTTATATACCTAAGTTTTCAATAAAATAATTATTAGTATGATCCAATTTAATCACGTACGTGAAAGATTTTCTGGATTTTTTTTCTTCCAATTTTAAAAAAATCTAATATTTTTAAAATCTTGTATTCACATGTACAATATGTATATATGCAGGATTTCTTTCTTTCTTTTTTTGCTGTGCTTGGCAAAGACATATTTTTAGATATGAAAATTATTTAAGGGAATAATATTTTCTAATTGAATGTTCTTCTATAGAGATAGATTTTCTGATTACATATTTCAAAAAAAATAAAATTATTTGTGAACCACAGTGCTGTATTATATATGTTCAAAACCAGCGAAGAAAAGGGCGCTTTGTAACTCTAGCTATATGCTTATTTAGAACTTAAAAAAAATAACATATTAATATTTGAATAAACAAATAATAAAAATTAGATGATAGTGGATGATTTATATTTAGGAATTGAATAGTTTGAGATAATTATTTAAAGTAGATATATATTGTAGTAGCTATCTTTTGTCAAATCTTAATATTTTTTACAATAATCTATTTTTAAAACTCTTCAAAAATAAACATATAGAGGCATGTACCTCTTTCCGGTAAGTATTAGTAAGATTTTATGATTTAAAAAATGTGGAGACGAAAATAAAGTTATACAAAGCTCTTACCTCCCTTATATACTTTGTAGATTATAGATATATTAATGCAGTATTTTGTATAAAATGTATAATGTAAATTAGAGAGTATCACAGAAATTAAGCCTCCAACTTGAAGTAAACTGGTCACACACGCATGGACTGGACTCTGGATATGACTAATGCACATTGTTAGAGATAGCCTAACCCAATTGGTTTCAAAAAGTGAGAAGTATTACTAAAAAAACAGAAGACCCAGCAAAGTGAAAATGAATATAATTTGTTGAGGAGGGCGTGGGAAAAGAGATAGAGTGAATTATATGATGTGAAAACATAGAGAGTGATTAAGAAATAAAAGGCATTGTTTATGTAGGGTATAGCAGATTTGTGATAATGAAACATAAGAAGAGTCCAAAAGGGGGATCAATGAAAAGAAGGAAACCCTAGGGAAGAAGAAAAGGGCACACTTTGGCTGGGCTAAGGGTTACAGGGCCTGTCAATTCCGGCCCCCACTTTGAAAACGCTTGTAGAGGACGCAAACACTTGCTCCAATCCCAAACGCCACCTCGTTCCTCTGCTGGGTAAGTTTCCATTTCCCAATTCTCACTCACCCTACCTATTATTCCTCTTCCATCTCTGGAACAAGGACTCGGTCAGAGAGGTTTAAGTTTTTGGTAAATTTGGTGCCTAAGATTACGATGTATAACTGTTCTACGTGTTACATCCTCTCTCTCTCTCTCTCACTGACACATCTTAAGCACCAACCAATTCCTCTCTCATTTATTACTTATAAACACACTCTCTGTCTCTCTCTCTCCCTTCCCTACTTCACCACTCTCTCTATATATACACCACTAAACACTTTCTTCCTTCTCAGTTATCTACTCTCTCTTCAACCTAGCTTTCTTCCGGTTCTGATTTGAGAGTTTCTTGCTTTGTCTCTTCATTTTTTCTCTCTCCTTGCTTAATTTCTTCTTAACCCTTCAACAGTTTCTGTTTGCTTTCTATGCGTTAATATCTATAGGTGGTGGTACTTTGATTGCTTTTCTTTTGTATAGAGACATATCAGTGAATAATACTACCAAGTGGGTCTTGTGTCTGTTTTCATGGCCTACATATACACATGGGATTGAGGAGCCTTTTATGCCTTACATTACTACTGTCCCTCTTTTCTTGCCTTTACTTTTATGCCTTGTATGTTGGATTAGATTACATTTAGGGTTAGGGTTAGGGCTGTTCTATTCTTCTTCTTCAACTCTCCTCCTTTTCTACTTCCTGATATGATATCCTTCATTTTCGGCTCCTCCTTTTGTTTTTTTGAAGCTTTTCTTTTGCATGGACTAGTGATCTTGGTGGTGGTCACGCAGAGAGAGAATCTTATAAAGTCCTAATTAGACTAAAGAAAACCAGTCACTGTTTGCCGGTGGAGCATCATCAAGATTCACAAGCTTTAGGTGGCATTAATTTGTTTGAGGTGGTCCCTTATTGCTCCAAACCAATTACCCCTTTGCTATGAGAATCTTGATGATGCTGCAGCAGCAATTAATGACTAATATATATACTGCCAGCTTTGCCTTGAGGATCTGATCACACTACTACACAACTATGCTACAAGGCTTGGAGCAAAAGAGGTTAACTCAATAATATTAAGTTAATATGTTTTCTAAATATATAAGAGAATAATTACCCTAGATCATAACTTTTGGATATTTACCTTTATTAATAAATAAATTTCATCATGGATGGTTGAATATTGCAGGTCCCTTTGGAAAATTTCAATCAAGTGCAGCTGAACGACGCTTTGAATGAGACATGAAGGATAATGATGCTATTGGCCTGTCTGGTAATGCAGTGTAATCCTTTCTTGTGCCATTTTGAGGTTTAATATTCAGTAACGATGGAGTTGAGTGCTCTTACTACCTTTATGGAATTTGTAGTACTGCAGAACCCCTTCACACCTGCAAAGCTCAGTAGGTATGTCTGTACGTTGATGGAACATTGTGTACTACCATGGATCATTCAATGCTTTTACTTCATGGACACTTGGGTAACACTGTTTATCTTTTCTACTCTTCTGTTACACATATATAAAGCATTTTGATTAATCTCTAATGTTCATTTTAATCATGTTTAATTAATGCATAAATTAATTTCAGTGCTCTTGTTGATATTGTCAAGGGAAAATGTAGAATGTATATGACTATCTTTTGATTAACCGGATGGTGCTGCTTTTGCTTTCTTCGTAAAGTAGCATATATCAGTTCTGCTTTTGGATTTGACTCTTTTTCTTATTGATGACTAAATGCTTCAGGATTTTCTTGTTTTCTAGAACAGAATCGTATGTAAATAAATATATATGTTTGCAAAAAGTTTAACACATGTATTATTGGGGTATAAAACATAGGATTGAGTTTGAGCTCTCTGGTTTGGGTCATTGTCTGGTACTATGACTTCACATGGCTGGTCAAACTAGTTTGTTGTTGCGTTGAACAATCTAATTCTACCTATTTAATTTATCTTTGGACTTAAGGTTAGCGATACATTGATTTGCAACATTAGCTTAAATTCAAGTTTTGAAAACTGAAAGCTCTTTAATTTCTACTCACTTTCTCTTGTGGTATGGCTCTATTTACAAGCAGTCTTAAGGTATGTTAGAATTCTGAGATATATCTTTCATAATTAACATGTCTGTGACCTATGTTATTATGAAAAATTAAGATTATTGCAATGAATTGAAGTTCCCTCTAAAATGCAGAAATAATATTAAACCAATAGTAATGAAACACATTACAATAATTGTTACTTGTGTTTATGTAAGCTATTTGTAAGCAATGAACAAATTAAGGCTTAAATCTACCTATCAACTTGAACGATGGTTTAGTTATGTTTCTTCTTGACTTTGGACTTTAACATCTTCCATACAACTATATTTCAATTTCTTTATATTTGTGAAGAACTAATGATTTATAAGTTGCAGAGTTTCAGTATTTTTTTATATGTTCATCTAATGACAGTTACTAAGAGTAGTTCAATTGATGTTCATGCATTAATTTTAATTTCAATTAAAAGATAGAGCACAATATATTGTAAATTACCTTTCTCTGGGATTATGTTTATAGTCTTTCACTAAAGACGTGTACACACTTCCATTATGTGTACGGTCCCCTTAATCGAATGAATGATGTTGGAGTTGTACCATGCATATGATGCTAAAAATGTGTTTTAGATTTCTTTTGCTCTTCACTAATCATATATTTTTTAAGAGCACCATTCAATACTTTTGCCCAACAGGAAAAAAAATTATCAGGAAAATTTCTTTGGAAACAATAATTCATCAGCAACATCGAAAATAAATAAGCAGATCTCACTTGTCGTTTAACATCATATTTTGTGAGTCTCTAGTACGTTGTTGTTCCGAATTGTATCATCAATCATATCTAGAATGGAACATATGCAAAACCAGATCCTATGTCAGTGGTAGAACATATTCGGAAAAAGGAAAATTAAAAAGCTGAAAGAAAGCAAATTCAAACAACCTCTTTAAAACTTATATATGCGAAATTAGGATTTAGAGGATCCGTTTTCAAAATATCTTACAAATGATGACAGACTATCGAATCAATAAACTATGGAATACAACATTTACTTTCATTTGAAGATAGAGATTTGATACAACATTGATGTATCTATCGATCTTCATTCGAGCGAAACTGTCTTAAGAAATAATTATTATACATATATACTTTTTTTTTTGTTTCGTCAATCACTTGCTTTACACTTGCATTGCAATTATTGTGAATCTAAATGCTTCATCGATTACAGCTAACATGTTACTGAGATCAACCGAATTCAGAATTGAAACGCAGAAAGAGATAGCACAATTTCTACCGAGATTAATTGTACCATGTAAATGGATAAATCTATATATTAATTATGGTACGATATGATTTACATTTTTCGTTCTTTTATATATAATTTATAACTTCTGCTAAGTTTTTGGCGATTTATTTTGTTGATAAGTCGGTCAATTATCAAGTACTGAATTTTACAATCCTTACTTTTTGTTATCAATCTCGCTTTTTGGTTATTAAAGTCAACTTAAGTATTTTTTTAAAATAAAACCTTCTCATTTATTTTATTTAAAGGCTCGTTTATTTTAAAGTTATGTAAAATTCATTTTAATAAAAATAATTATAAACTAGTGATGAGTTAAACGCACGTATTTTAAATATAAAAGTATTTATATTATCAATTAATTAACCACAAATTATTTTAGTATGATTTATAAGATAATTATTGTATAAAAATATAACAATTTTATACAATTTATAATTGAACGATAGAACAAAAAATATTTGTATTATCAATATGTATAGTATTATTATTTTTTTGGTTGTCCAAGGCATCTTCCAGCAGAAACTAAATCATTTACAACATTGATATCTTTAAATATAAATAGATATGGATATGAGAATTAAACTCCTAATCGTGTGCTTAAATAATACATATATTATTTATTCATTATTAACTGTAATAAACCAAATTAGCTTTACTCAAACTTGTACTTTTTATTAGAAAGTGTGAGAACTAATTTTTGAACTCTAGAAACAAGAGTCGTATATATGGATTATAGATCAACACAACAGAAGTTACAGTATTTTATAGGTTCCATTAGTTGCCCTCAGTGAGACCCACACCAGCATGGATGCGTCATATCCTATGCATTCCAAGGTACCTTTTTTTTTTTTCTTTTCTATTTACTTTATCAATTCCCGTTAATTTTATCGTTAAATAATTCATATAAACTACAAATATTAAATGGTATGATAAATTTGTTTTTGATATAACCTCAAATTACTTCATTAAAACTAAGTGCGTATAGCTCAGTTGGTAGAATACAAACTAACCTATCGAGTTTTACTAGATTGAATAGAATGTGTTTAAGATATTAAAGAATAAAATGTGGATGAAGTTTGATTATTAAGTTGTTTTTGAGAAAGAAAAAAAGAAAAAAGAAAAGGAAGAGCACTATTGTTGAGTGAAAAGGAGGGAAAGGAGAGTGTGATGGAGAGCAGGACGTACAAGTACATAACATTTACCTAATAAACCAATATGGTACGCCGCACAATCTTTAATCAGTCAATTATGCCACTCGTGTGGTACAATTATTCAAACTACAAAAGCAACCCTCGGGCTCTACTTTCTGTGTTCTGTCCCTACCAAAATAATTATATTATATTTACCAAATTATTTTATTTTACCATATCGTTTTTTTAATTTTATGAAATATTACAACGCAATAATAAAAGATGAAATTAAGACTTTATACAACTATTTCAACCTTCATAATCACTGTTCACTCTAGCCATTCTATATCCAATATATATCATCATTACATTTTAATTATCTTTCACAATATACAAATACACTCAATCCACTTTATTAATTATCATGAAGACTTTTGATATAAGCAGCCTCACATGAATCCAATGTCATCTTTGTGCTATAACATTTGTCTAACTCAGTTTTACCATTAACATTGATACTACTTGTTGGGGAACCCTATTCTTATTAATTCAAAACATATCAAATTTGGACGAGAGTATTTTGAGAGTTATTAGGTTTTTAGGTGTTATTATCACTCTCAAATATTTTTTTAGCTGCTTATCCACTTTTATTTTATAATTTTTATCTTTATTTTTAATTAAATTTTAATATTCTATAAGAAATTATCAAATAATTAACACTAACCTTATATTGTAATATGAATTATTTATCGTAAATTTAAATTATAAATTATATGTTGAACCTTAATTATACTATAACTTATATATTCAATAATATTTATTTATTATAAAATTTTAATTATATCATTATATATTTACATTGCACATGCCACAATACTAATATATAAATAGAATGCACTTTACCAAAGAAAAAATATGTATTAAATGAAAATATTTTTAGGGATCATTTTTCAACTAGGGTAAGGTGGGCTCAATGATATCCGAGTAAAGTAAATTTTAAGAGAATTTTTTTTTCTTTAAAAGTATATGTTAAGTCTTTTTTACAAATATATCAGGACAATTTTTGCAAACATATAATGTCTTTTTATAATATGTGAAATTTTTATTTTATAAAAATTAGTAACAAACGTTTTGTTTTATTGGTGGGCCTAAAGTTTAAGCTTTACATACATCGGGACAAGTTTTCAACTATGGTGTTTATAACAAGTTTTCTTCAATGAAAATAAGATTAGAAATTTTTTACTCTCTTATCTATTTCAATATAACATTTTTTATTTAAATTAAATTTCAGTATTGTTGAATTCTTTCTATAAATTAGAATATCAATGTAGAATAAAAGTGCTTTTAGATGAGCAATTTTAGAATTTTTCTTAACAATATTGAATTCTCTTTATAAATTAGAATATCAATCTTCAATGAGAGTGTTTTTAGGAATTATTTTTAATGGGATGAATAATTTTAAGATTTTTTCTTAACTTCTTATCTCTTTTAATTATTATTTTATTTTTATTTATAAATTTAATTTTTATATTTCTAAAAAAATTAATATCTGCAAAAAGTAATCTTGCATCATCATATAAATTATTTATCATAAATTTAAAATATAATTTTCATAATAAAATATTTTTTATTATTAATTTTAGTTATAATTTTTTTAGAAAATAATTTATATTTTATAGTTCTGAAAAAGTAATTGAAGTTCCTAAATCCAACCTAACATTGATAAGGATTTAATTGAAAAAAAATTATAACTATATCAAATTTTAACCTAACTGATTCATGTAAGCAAATAAACTTATATATGAAACAAATTATTTTTGGCCCGAGGAAATTACAAGAATCTATAGGACAATATGTTTATGCCTATTGCCTAGTAATAGGAACTCAGATACACCCTATATTTACGTCCTTCTATTCTCCTCCACACTTTATTATATGAGCTAGCTGGCACTCTTTTAATATTTTTTTGTCATTAATTTGTCTCTCTCTATATATACAAGACACGTAGGAATGCGATATACATATGTTATTTTTTAATTTAAATATATATTTAATTCTTAAATTTAAGATAAATTTATTTTTAGTTTCTCAAATTTAAAATTAATTTTTTGTCATTAATGTTTTAAAATATATTATTAGTGAATCAAGAGATTAAAATAATTTTTTTTTAAATTATAAAGATTAAAAATAACTGTTTTAAATTTGAAAGATAAAAATAAATTTATATTAATTTTGAGAGACTAAAAAAATTATTTAAGTATTGTTTTATTACAATTAATGTGGTTCGATGAACTAAAATATTACATTAATATACTTGAGATAGTGAATTATGGTTCAAATTTTCTCCAGAAGAAATATTAATATTTAGTGTTTATACATTTGAGTAAAATTTTATCGTTTAAAACATTTCTGTGGAACACAAAGAAAAATATTTCTATTAGAATTTCATGATCAATTAATATATATAAACAAAAAAGATTTAATTAATACGAGTAATTTGCATATATAAATCATACGATCTTGTTTTACATGTTTTCTACTACATCTTTCCCGGATATAGGAAGTTCATATGGTAAACACATACTTATTTATTAATATTTCTCAAGGCATCCTCCCATATTCTGTTGGTAAGAGTTGAAATATGGACAGATTCTAAAGTAAGAATCGCTTCAGATAATATTTTTTTCCCTTACATAACACTTAGATCATTTTAAAAGAAAATGGATTATAAACTGATAATAGCATTGGTTTTATAATTTGAATTATATATGATGATATCTTTAGTATCTCCGGTGGGTCCAAAATTTATTACATCTGGTACAAATAATTGTGTGCGTAAGAATGTGAATATTTATTTTTATTTCTTGTTCATGTGTCGGGTGTTTTTCTGCACATTTTTGGTAAAGGTAAGGTGACTGTAAGTAGAGGGTATTGCATGTTATACTGGAGAACACTGAAACACTTTCAACTTCCCATGATCATCACATATTGGTTTTCTTTTCATACGTGGGAATTGATCTCAATGCTAATTAAAAAATATTATGACAATTCACATATCAACCAATTGAATTAAATTTCTTTAATGACCTGAGAGGTTTAGCTAAGTAAGCCAGTGATTATTCTTTTTCATAGAAATTTTAAACTTAACCATCATTTATATATACTCCGTTTATTGGTTGAAGAAAAGAAACATGTCACAAATATAATGATTGAAATATAGAAGAGAGAATAAACTAATAAAAATTGGAGGAAAAAACAACACTTAATTATATTTTATTTCTCATTTTTTTTTCTAACACACGTGTCTTTTTCTTTATTAATTGTTTTTATACCGAACACATTTTACCGAAAATGTTGTACCATATTTAAGTTACAGCTTTTATATTACTATCTAGAATCATGGAGGTATTCTCAAATTGTAATTCTATATATTATTAGTCATAATAATTTTATAGACAATAAAAATATTGTTGTTTCTCTTCGGAAGGCAAAATGGTGGGTGTTGGAGTGAAGTTATTAGGGAGAATCTCACGTCTCATTCCAACCTTGATATTTTCACGTCAGTTTTCACCCCCCATCATCTTACATCTCACTGTGAAGAAGTATCTTTTATTTTTTTTCCCCTTTTCCTAATGATGTGACCTTTTATGAAAAGAATCTAATTAAATAAATGTTGCATGCATCACTCTATAAAATATTACTTTGTTTAATAACATTTTTTTTTATCGTATTATATATTATAGATGTACTAACATTGTAGTCCAATAAAGTGCCACGTTAACATTTTTATGAAATATTATATGTCAAGTCAATAAATAAATCAAATTTTCATAATTAAAATAGAGAGGATACTAAATTTGAAAAAACAAATGAGAAGACTAAATGGAAAATATGAAAAGAAACAAAAGATTAAAAATTTCTGCAAAAAAAATATATATATAAATACAATGAAACTTAATTTTTTTAGTCTTATTTGAATTGTTGTATTGCTGTCGGTGGGTTAGTGTTCAAGCCCCTTGGGTTTGAGGCCTTTTTCCTAGGCGTCATGTAGTTAGTGGGCCTTTGGGCCTGCGTGTTTGCGTCTTAGTTTTGTGAAATTGAGTCCCATTCCTTGGCCCATAATTTAAGCCACTGTTTTTTCTTTATCTCACTTAATATGTCATATTTGTTCCACTGTTTTATATTTATTTAAAAGTTTTATTCGCAAAGATCGTTCTATCCCTAATTATAAAAATTACGTTTGTAGTTTATATAACTTATGCAGTGACGTATTATCATTTTAAAATTCAAAGTCGTGGTCTAACTAAAATATATAATATTATTATTCGTATAATGTAAATTGATGCTATACAAATGTCTTCAACATTATCTGTCACAATCATTTTGTTGAGGTGACTTATCTTGTTCATTATATTTTATTTCAGTTCAACAACTCTACTCTCTTCAAAGTGACTAGTTCTTGATTGAATAAATAATTATTTATCTTTAGCAAACTCTTGAAAAACTAAATTACAATAGAATCGCTAGTGGATATCATTTTCACATTTATTAGAATGTTTCATGGAGACTTTTGATCACATCTTTACAAATATTGAAAAATTAAGCTTTTGGATCCCAGATAGGGTTTGTTTTTGGATAAACTTTTTCAATAAAACTTTTATAAAACAAAAATGAAAAATAAAATAAATTTTTTATAGACTAAAATCAACTTATAAATTAAAAACAAAATTTTTAAAGTTAATAAAAGAGAGTTACAAATTAACTTATGAACAAGACAATTTTAACCGAAAAGAAACTTCATTTTATTTTGCTTTCCTCTATTTTTCTTCTTTTAAAAATATTTTTGGTGAAGTTTATCCTAACAAACTTAAACTCTTTAAATAAATGCAGTGATTTCCAACGTCAAAACATCAATACATGATAACATGAGAGACTTTTGTCTTTCTCATCATTATTATATTCACAAATTATTAACTGACTCTGAACTTTTCCAAAAACACATATTTTATCTACCTGATGTCAACGAATTTGTTGTTTCATTCATAGAATAATTGCTGTGTTGCTCTATCTCTTCTATGTCTCCAATAATACAAAATCCAGGTTCTTTAGGTGGATGGTAAATGAGCAATTTCATTTGAAAGAAACGAGACAACCTCAAGCATAGTGGGTCTATCTCTTGCTTGATCTTGGATGCATAGAAGACCAATATGAATGTACCGTAACACTTGGGTTGGAGAGTATGATCCATCCAACATCACGTCCATTAGCTTTAAAGCTTCACCATCGTTCCATAATTTCCATGCCTAAAAATAAATAAAGGAGTACACTTCGTTACTTATCAAACCAACGGCATATTTGTATTCTTAATTAATTATATGGTTTCATGTAACTTACATAAACAACAAGATTCAAGGGGGTAATCATCACTATTTTTCTTTCCACTTAAAATTTCTAGCAATAGGATGCCAAAAGTATAAACATCAATTTTGGTTGAAATAACTCCCATCATAACATATTTAGGAGACATGTAACCGCTAAAATAGTAATAATTATTAATTCATTAAATAGAACTTGAAAAAAATATAAATATAAAATTTTTATATATGTTTATTATGTTTCAACAATTTTATTAGTTTGTTCTTCTTATCTAATCAAATCAAATACTTTAACTATGTCAAAATTTGATATTTTTGGATTTAATTGGTTATCTAATAAAATATTACTTGTTTTCAAGTCTTTATATATCACTTTTAACCTTGAATATTGATATAAATATACAAGTTTTCGTGAAATTCCTTTAATAATTTTGCATCTAATCTTCCATTCTAATGTACTTTTTTTGTTTGAATCTCCTTCAAGGAAAATATTGGTAATTAAGCATATGTAAACAAAGTACATAATAATCTGAAAATTTAAATAAAAGGAGCATTGGAGAACTAATGAGTAAATTTCCATCCTAAAGAGATATAAATTCAAGCTTTTGTTGGGAAAGTACTCATAAACTAATATTCTTTCTTCTCTATCGATACAAAATCCAAGTAGCCTCACCAAGTTAGTGTGCTGGAGTTAGACAATTAGCATCGCTTCATTTTTAAACTCTATCAACCCTTGTCCTGAGCTTTTGGAAAGTCTCTTTATATAGCTATTTCTTGTCCACTTGGCAGCTTTCCCTTTAAAAGAGAAAACAGCAAATCTTTCTATTTAGTTCTAAAGTACGAACTTGCTTATTTTTGTCAGCAAATGAAATTATTATTAATATGAGTATAAGCAATAGTCACAGAGAAACAAGAGATATTAATATTGGTTCAAAAGAACACACCCATCAAAGACAACCAAGGATATATATGACATCATTAGCACAAATAATTTTGTTTTAAATAATTGAATTATCATTTGACTTTGTTTCTTCACCAAAGAATCCCTCTAGTTCATGACCAAATTCCTTGCCTTATCATATTTATTGAGGGAAATGGAAAAACTAACAAATAATATTTTATTATTAATTAGTAGATTACCTTGTAAACAGGTCCAAAGCCACCCTCCCCTATCTTATTGGAGGAAGAAAAATTAGTAGGTTCCTCAAGAATAGTTTGAAAGTCGAAAAAATACATAACATCACTTGTTCTTCCATCTCTCCTCTGTTCTCTTATTTCACTGTAAGCCATGGAAATTGCAGTATTTCCTCCAATTTCACCCAGTAATTTTGTTCGCTTCTTTCGATTTTCGACTGTACATATATCACACATGAAAGCTTAAAGGCAGCGATCAATGAAATCCTAAATAATAAATTTAAGATGCATTGAGCTAAATTTTTTGTTAGACTATAGAGTTGCCACCTATTTATATTTTTTTATGACCATATTATTGGCCACCTATATATAGTTTACACATTCACATATGCAAGAATTGTATTGTTAATATAACATTTTTATAGTAATAAGGTCGACAAATGATAATTAAGGTTGGCAAAGTCTTCACTTTTAATCCCTTTAAACAATATTTTTCACTTATTATAAAAATCAAATAAAATCATAATGGTTTTAATAAATTATTGTTATGATTTTTATTTAAATTTTTTTAGGCTTAGATAAATATCAGACCTGCATGTGAAAATATATTACCTGTTTCTTTTATTTTTCCCCATAACTTGTTGCATGTGAAGCATAAGATGATTAGGACTAGAGTTCGAAGTCCAACTATTGCAGTTATGATCCATATCTTTGCATTGCCTGCATTGGAATGGAAACTATTAGTATAAATGTAGCGATTCGACAGAGCTGCTGCTTCTTATTTTGAACACGTATATATCCATGCAAAGTTTGGAAAGAAATTCTGATGTTAAATTGAAACCGTAACATAAATTAAATTGATCGCAAATATACTTTTAAAATTCTTCATGCATCAAAAAAAAAAATTCTTAAATTTAAAATAATTAGGACAAATCGTTAAGCTTCATAAGCAAATTAATATCAAAATGAAACAAAACAAAGCTGGCCGGGAATCAGAAACTCCATACATATAGCTCAGTTGGTTATTCTACTGTTAAAAATGTTTATTTCTTATCTGTTTAACTAAATATATTTTCCCTAATGAAGAAACGAAGCTCAAGTGTAGTGTATGATACTATCCCGTCGGTAAATATGACGTGCACTAAAATCAGGAGCATTATATTAAAAAAAAAAAAAAAACACTCTTACTAGGGTAGCTAAACTATAAGATATATGTGGGATATTGAAGTAGTATCATAAGGCCTAGATTCGAATTCTATTGTTATAATTACACCACATGTCAAACTTTTAAATTTACATTTCTTAAAGTCCATATAGAATACAACTAACCATGTTTTCCAATTCCTTATTCTCTATTATCATAGCAAAAAAATTTATGTAATCAAACAAGTGTGATAGATTAAATAACACTCTCTCTAGCCCTTTTAATTTTTTTTATATGAAACAAATAATGATAATATATTTCACACTAATACACTACCATTAACTTGTTTCCTAACTTGTAGATTTTGTCGTATATATGTACTTATTGGTGGCCACAAACTTTGCTGAGTCCTTGCTCCGATCCATATCTCACATCCACTTTCATCTTCGTTAACATAAGAGAACGCCTCACACGTGCAATTATTCAAGCACTTCATCCAGCAGTCAAAATTACTCAGATTCTCACTTTCATCAAATACGAACCCCTTACTATCACCCCATAGCTACTCCAATTTCCCAAATATAAACTATCATCATCCCTACATTTGGGAAGACGTGGCATTGAACATCCAGAGAGAAGATAATTATCTATGCACGAGTAGAAGTTACCAGAAACTCTACCATATATTGAACCCCATAATCCTATGTATATATAACGACCAACAGGAGCATATGTCACGTTGGTTGGATTTTCATCAGAAAAGTAGTTGAAAATGAAGTCCTTCTTGTAAAGTGGGGACATCAAATTGGTGAAACTTCCACTTCCATTGTTCCATTGGCCACTACTCCAAACAATGTTCCCTCTCCACCACATCACCAATTCCTTCGTTTTGGGTCAACACCAAGGGTGAAAGACCCTGATGAAGGTGAAATATTACTTCTCCATGATGTTATAGACCAATTTTGGCCAGTTCTTCTGTCAAACCCTAGCTTCATCCCTGGAATAAGAACGTGTGAGAGGTGATCAAAGTTTTGCCAATAACACCCTCTTCACAGATCCATCTTGATCCGTTTCACGAAGCACAAAGTTGCCATTATTTTCCAATATGGCACTGATTGCAGTACTACTGTTGTTACTCTGATCAGCTTCCGAAGAATATAGCATGATAGTGGGATTTCCCGCGTTGGAAATGATTTTCATGTTACCATGTTGATCAATTGTGAGAAAGCTAGGGTCACGGATTGGCGTGTCTCTGTTGGAAATCCAGAAATAACTGTAACTTTAATAAGAAGATGATGACCTAACTCCAAGGTAGAAATCTTCAGAGCCTTTGTATTGAAAGAAACTCAACGTGTACCAACCTATAGATGAAACCAGACGATCAGTTTTTGTGAGGTGATGATCCTGGAGTAACGTGTCTGTGTTCGAGTTTGAAGGCTTCGTTGCGTGGAAGAAACAAGTAAAAATGATGAATCGCAGTATACTATCTGAAAGCCATTGTTGGTGGAACATTCAGTGAAGGGGTTTTGATTCTTTTGAAGCACACTGCAAGTCTACAACAATACACTTCTGCTCTTATATACAAGTAATTATAGATGGGACTATATGCCATTAGAAAGAAGAAGAAAAAACCACGGTTAAAGGTTTTTTTTCTTCTTTTTTTAACAATATTACTCATATGAAATATTTATTATTATTATTTTAACTAATCTCTGTCAAAAAAAATAATTAATTTTTAGTTGGGTCTTTGTTTTCAATTATGATGAATTTTTACTTAAAAAAATATAAGATTTAAATATATTTTTAATTTCTTAAATTTAAAGTAAATTTATTTTTAATTATTCTCAAATTTAAAATTGATATTTTTAGCTTTTATAATTTTAAAAAATCTTATTTTGATCTTTATATTCAAATTTAGTTAGAAAATTTATAAATACGCGCGATCACATAAAATCTATCTACTAATATCTTTATTAGAAATTTTGAGTTAAAACCATAATTTGGTTCCTTATAATATTTTTTTGTTTCAATTTAGTCTCACTTTAATTTTTTGTTTCAATTTGATTCCTAATAATTTAAATTAGTGCAATGTCGGACTTCCGTCCAAATTATTATTTAAACGGAGTTAACTGTTAGTCATGTGGATGCCACGTAGATGCATAGGCGGATGTCAAATTTTTTGAATGCAACTAGAACCAGAACGGCCTATTCTGAAACCAGAATGACTCGTTCTGGTTGCACATGTTGTGTGTGGGCCATTCTGAATTCAGAACGGGCCGTTCCAGAGCGTTAACCACATACGTTCATTCAACAAAATGCCGCAATGTGATTCAAAAATTGAAAATAAAAATTCATAAAATAACATAAATTCAAAGACAGAAAATCATATTAATTATTAATTTTGATTTAAATGTATTTAAAACTAATTTTACCAATTTATATTATTTTAAATCAATTATATCAACATATATTTCAGGATAATATAAATTAATATTATATTGATATATAGTTAAATATTCATCTGGATAACGCTGAAGGTGCCAATAATACATCTTATCCACCATATAACACTGAATGGCTAATAGGATATCATCATTATCTACCTGTACATATGGTTGTGTGGTGAAATATTTGTCCTGTGTGTCCTCTTCCTCTACTTCAGGTTGTACCTCCTCAAGAACAGATTGTTGTTGTTGGGGTACATCGGCCAATGACTTCAAGGGAAAATACCATGTCGTTTCATCCTTGACTATATAGTGTCAATTTGGTAGTAAGTGATTCACTTCAGTTTGACTAACAATAAAATAAAACCTGTTACCATTATCCTTAGTGATACACTGCATTGTCCTTAATGATACATTGTATAGCTTAAATGTTTAGCAATTGAAGTTATCAATCCCCATTGACAATATCATAAATTCCAGTATTTGAAATACTTTGTACTTTGGGTCTTTTTCCTGGCACCATTCACAACCTTGAACTATAATCATCATTCGTTTGTGTTTGACATTCTGGAACCAGAACGACTCGTTCTGGTTGCACTATTGGTGTGTTAATTTTGCATCTGGAATGACCCATTCCAGATGCAAAATTAACACACAACATGTGCAACCAGAACGGGCCGTTCTGGTTCCAGGTGCATTCAAGAAATTTGGCATCCACCTATGCATGTACGTGACATTCATGTGGCCAATAGTTAATTCTGTTTAAATAATTTGGACAGAAGTTCGACATTGTACTAATTTAAATTATTAGAGACCAAATTGAAACAAAAAATTAAAGTGGGACTAAATTGAAAAAAAAGATATTATAAGAGACCAAATTAAAATTTTAACCAAAATTTTATTATGTTTTTCAGGGTGTTTTGTATAGTATTGGTTCACAGTAATTTAGATGACATGTGGATTTTTTTTTTACACAAGTGTATTGATATCATACGTTAAAGTTAATAACAATACTAATATGGTACCGTTTAATAGCTCGCTACAATTAATAATAATGATCTCGTTAATATTATTATTAACTATAATGACTTTTGTTAAATAACATCATGTGTAGTGATCAAATTTTTTTATAAGAGTTATTATAATTGTAATGATCCTTTTTTAATAAGAGTGTTTCTGCTACGAGTTATAATAATCCAAAAAAAAGTCGTTACAACCTATAATAACCCTTATAAAAAAGGTCAGACCAAAAACATGTATTCTTATTGTTTTGTTATGCAATAAATTGACAATTTAGCTTTTCAATCATTTTTCAATATTAATATAATATTTTAATAAAATCATCATAAAAGAAGTTCTTACATTATAGAATTGGTATCTAATTCAATCTTTTTTACATTTAGGTTTTTAAAAATTAAATAATTGATATAATTTTTATACATTATGGAATTTTGTGCAAAGAAAAACTAATTTTGTAAATTAAATTTATAATTTATCCTAATTCAATTCTATATAAACCTGGAGTCAACTAACATAATCTTTTATTTTGTGAAACTTCTTTTAACATACTCAATATGTATGTTCATGGAAAATTTATCAATGGATATATAAAAGTTATCTTGTCATTTATATATGACCTAAAATATCACCTTTTTTTTTCTATAGGAGTCGTTATGACCTATATTTACACCCTTTTTTTAAAATAAAAAAAACAAAAGAGTGTAACTATGAATTTTATGGAATACAAATGGATTTTGCTCGTTTTTAATATCAATATTTCTTGTAGTTAACAAGGATGATGAGATAACATTTTTTTTTATCTATGAACATGACACAATATTTCAAAATTGACAATTAAAGACTAATCTATACTCATAAAAAAATCGAACCTAGAAACACCAAATTATAATGGTAGATAAATTAAATAAGTAAAAAAGATATTTGTATGTGATAAAATAATCGACAATATAAAAACAAGAAAAAAAAAAATGGATTGTGAAAAGTAGGACATCACAAATTATACAATGCAAATATTCCATAATCTACATGAATACAATTTGAAAATGGTAAGAAAATATTTTTTAGTTTCTAAATAGTTTTTATTATTTCTTAAACTCAATTTAAATCAATCCATTAATTAGTCTTAGATCAATTCTTATAATTTTAAAATAATATTTAATCAATAAAAATTATGTTTAACGAATATAAATTAGTCTTTAATTATTAATTTTAATATATTGAATAGATTATATCTATAGACAAAAAAATTAATCCATTAATTATTAAGTTAATTCAATTAATTCAAATTTGATACAAGAATTATACAAGTTAATTCAACCAAAACTATTTTGATCAATTTGTATAATGAGCATAATGAAACCCAATGCAATTCATGTAAACCCGACCCCTTCCTAAAGACTTATAAGGAATGATAAATAATTTAAAAAATTGATAATAAGATTAAAAATAATAGACCATTAAAATTAAAACTAAGCTATTAACATTGTCATTACCATTATCTTGACCATCTCCTAAGCATATAACAATGGTTGTTAGAGATTATTAATAGTGAAATGATTGTGATTTAGGTAGTAACAATAATAGATATGACAATATTAGAAATAAGAATAATAGTAGTAGAGATGTTAACAATAAAGATAAAAAAAATACTAACAGTGGTCGGAGTGAGTTTCATAAGAAAAAAAGTGTTTATATTTTAATTTTAATTTCATAGTATGTTATTTTTTTTAATCTTGATCAAAGAATGAGTTTGTGAACGAGACATAAATTTACATCTTCACCCTTACTTTTACAAAATGCAAAAAAAAAAAAAAAAACCCAAACTAACCTTAATCAAACCCATAATTACTAATGTCCATACTTTATGGACTCTAATCGCGAAACAAATTGTCTTGTTTCTCGAAAAAATTTAATCTTATATGTACTAACAATATACATATAAAGCCCATAATTCCTAATGCCCATACTTTAAGGACTCTAGTCGTGAAACAAATTATGCGTTGTCTCTCGAAAAAGTTTAAAGTTATTTACCAACAATATAAATATTTTATATTATCAACTAATCACAAATTAATATATATATATATATATATATATATAATATTTAAGCACTTTTTGTAAAAATTAATAAATTTATTATAACAGTAACCTTTTTTTTTATTGGATGATATTTCTCCAATTTTCTTAAAAGTAAAAAATTTGAAAACCCCTTTTACTTACGGAAAATTGATCTTTAGAAATCAAATTTAGATTTGAGAGTCTAATTATGTAAGGAAACAGCGGAATTCAATTTTACTACGTTTCTAATAAGTTTATTAAGAAATTATTACCTTATAATTAATTGTGTAATTATTAATAGATTTAAAATATTTGTTTTAACCCCAGAAAGAATAAAATAAAAATTAAATGAAACTATATATGGAAATTATTAATAATAGAAAAATTGTAAAATAACAATGAGATAAAATTTTTGAGAAATTTCAATTGTAAAAACTAAAAAACCAATAATAAAATTAATCCGAGATTTTCTTAAATTTTTTTCCTTGGTGAATACATTTTATAATTTATTTGAACGACTTTGTTAGGGTTTGTGAGGCCCGTTGCCATTGAGTCATGCTATCAAGTTTTATGCAACATAATGGCCATGCCATAAAGCCCATAAATTAAGCGACTGATATCACGCGTTATTATGCTCTCTGTTTCTTCTTCATATCAGTTAGGGTCTTCTATCCATAACATAATTATATACAAAGAAATTATATGTGTTGTCTACATAATTCATGCACTTACATTTCATATCATCATTTTTAAAATTCAAAGTCGTGGTCTAAAAAATTATATATAATTATTATTTATTTAAGATAAATTGATGCTTCAAAGTTCTACATTATTTGTCACGATCATTCTACAGAGGTGGTTTATCTTCATTATATTTTATTTCAACTTAACAACTTGTTGACAGAAGGATTATCATGTTTCTTTAGCAATCTCTTCTTTGACAAGTAAATGAAATTTTTTTTGATAGTGTTCACCTATGTCGTTGTACAGGAATGATCGGATTGAATTTGACGCATTTTAATACAATTTATTAATTTTAATTGATTCAGCTTTTACATTTTCAATATCCATTTTCAACCAATGAAACCTAATTTTATTATATTAGATAACTTGTAAAACGTATTGAGCTAGTTTGTTTAAACATAAAGAAACAATTATAGAAAAAAAAACTTCCTAAAAAATTCAAAAAAAACTGTTCATTTTTAAATAAGCAATTTAGACAAATCAATTTTAATTGATTTGAATTGACTCAATTTTTTACATTTTCAATCTCCAATTTGAACTAGTGAAATCTAATTATATTATATTAGATAACTCGTAAAAACATATTGAGGTAGTTTGTTTAAACATAAAGAAACAATTATATATAAAAAAAAACTTCCTATTTTTTTTTTACTTATTTTAAAACAAGCCATTTAGACAAAAACATTTAAAAAAATGCTTAAGCTAAAAAATTGTCTTTTTAAGAAAAAAATTTACAAACATGTTTGTTATCATATTATTAATATATATATATATATATATATATATATATATATATATAGATATAAATATAAATATAGATATAGATATAGATAAGTAGGGTACGTTCCGAATTAAAAATTATGAAAGAAATATATTGTTGATGAGTCAACAAGCAGAGAAAAGAGCTGGGGTTGATTAAATACATGCACCCCGATCGTAAGAAAACTCAAAAGTTGTCATACTATACAACTTGCTTGATTTCCATAAAGATGTGTTATTATGTCCTTAATTAATAAAATATATAATTTTACTAATCCGTTTCACAACAAATCAACATTATAAATTATCCAAAATCTGGCAGGTATTAACATAATTACAAACTCAAAACAAAGTCTACAAACCTATCATGCTTAACAAAATTACAAGTTAAAAAAAAATTCATTATGCCAATATCACTAAACAAATCGTTGAGAGACTCTTATATAATGAATAGATTTATTTTACACTAAAAGTCTAAATTTTACAACCTAAATTAATAATAATAATAATAATCAATATATTTAAGTCACTAGGGTTAACTTAGTAGTTAGGTGGGGAAGGGTTGGAGTAATTAGAAGTATGAGGATCTAGGTTCAATTTTTATTGTGACCATCTTTGTAATTCTTCTTATCTTTTAAAAAAAAATCATAATATATTTAACTCAATCAACCAGTTTGATTCGACTTTTAAAAAAACAAAATTTAAAATTTAATTTTCAAACCTGAATCGATTTATAGTCGAAATCAATTCAAAAAAAAATTTCTTGGAATTTGGTTTCATTGAATCATTAGATTGGTTCCAATTAGTGCCCACCCCTCTAGCTTGACCATACACTTTGACAATTGCTAGAGACATTTTCACACCGCAAACAAGTACGTTTATCCCTTCTAACAAATGCTAGTCTCAACTCACTAAAATCCTACATAGGCCTTATAATGCTCGTCGAGACTTTTGAATATCTTTAGATACCAGTATTCTAATAAATTTGGAGAGTTCCAATCCCAAGATATCAATACATTGGAGGCTTTTGCACTTGTTATATTCACAAATTATTAGCATACTTTGAACTTTCTCAAAAGCGTTGATATTTTATCTACCTGATGTTAATGAATCTGTTGTATCATTTATGGAACAACTATTGAGTTGTTCTACCTCTTCCATGTCTTCAAAGATACATAGTCCTGGTTGTTTTGGTGGTGGTAAATGGGCAGTTTCATTTGAAAGAAAAGAAACAACCTCAAGCATAGTGGGTCTATCACTTGCTTGATCTTGTGTGCATAAGAGACCAACATGAATGTAGCGTAACACTTGGATAGGTGGGTATGATCCACCCAATGCCCTGTCCATTAACATTAGACCTTCACCTTCATTCCATAATTTCCAGGCCTGAAAAAAAAAATTTGTTAGTTGCCGACCTAATGACATATTTCTATTCTTCATTAATTACACAATTTGACACAACTTACATAAACAACAAGATTGAATGGGTAATCGTTACGATTTTTCTTTCCACTTAGAATCTCTAACAATAAGATGCCAAAACTATAAACATCAGTTTTAGTTGAGATGACACCCATCATTGCGTACTCCGGAGACATATAACCACTGAAATGGTAATATTATTTAGTTCATCAAACAATTTAAAGTTTGAAAAAAATGTAAACATAAAATTTAATATAGATAATGACTATTTAAACAACAAGAAAAATTAATAATACTTACTATGTTCCAACAATTCGATTAGTTAATTCTTCAGATTCTATTAACCCGAATATTCGAGCCATGCCAAAATCTGATATCTTTGGATTCAATTCATTATCCAATAAAATGTTGCTTGCCTTCAAGTCTCTATGTATCACTTTCAATCTTGAATATTGGTGTAAATATACGAGTCCTTGAGCAATTCCTTCTATGATTTTGCATCTTATCTTCCAATCTAATACACTCTTTTTGTTGGAATCTACTTTCAAGGAGAGATTAGTAAGCATATGTAAACAAATTACATAACAATCTTAAAATATAAATGAAATGGGTGTGGATGACTAATGAGTAAACTTGCATACCGAAGAGATATAAATTCAAACTTTTGTTAGGCAAGTACTCATAAACTAATATCCTTTCTTCTTTGTCGATGCAAAAACCAAGTAGCTTCACTAAGTTAGTGTGTTGGAGTTTCACAATTAGCATCGCTTCATTTTTGAACTCTATCAACCCCTGTCCCGAACTTTTGGAAAGCCTTTTTATAGCTACTTCTTGCCCATTTGGTAGCTTTCCCTGAAAAATCAAGTACATCTTCATTTTAAGAAAGTACAAAATTGCAATTTTTTCTTTATCAGCAGTAAAAGAAAATATTGTTAATACGAGCTTTAGCAGTTTTGGGGGGAGAAACAAGAGATATTACATTTTGGTTCAAAAGAACACACCCATCAAATACTCTTTGGCTTTTGACCCTATAATCCCCTAAACCTATTCCACTTTTGTTAAGAGTGATCGTTTGACAAAGTTTTCATAAAGTGTTTCTTCAATTCTTACACGTCAATCGTCTTATAGAATTTTATTCATATTTTACACTTCCTTCTCTTTCTTTCTCTTTGTTATAGAATTTTATATACAAAATTCTCGTACAAATACAAATACAATTTCTCTCCAGAGTGTACCTCTGACTCATACTAAAAGTCTTAAACCCTGTTCTTATCCCATGTACAATGCTTTAGTGGAAGCAAGAGATATGTTGTTATAGTTAAGAAATCTGACCCCAGAACTCTCGCATTATGTACAATACTAAAAAATTTGTCGGAGTAATCTTTAATAGTCTCGGTCTCCTTCATTCTCTGAAGTTCAAATTTGCATGCTTTTAATTTTGTCAACTCCTTCATATTCTTTCTTAAGATAAATCCATGAGATAATATGAAATTGAAATTTTAATAAGTACTTTGATGAGAATGAATAACTAAATTGATCAAAGTCAAAACAATTTAAAATTCAATTCAGTTGTATGTGCTTTATTAGTCAAATAGGACATTAACATTAATTATGGGAGTTGAATTGATCTCTTCTCGGTCAAGTCAGCAACACTTTAGATGAAGATAAAATGGTTCAAATTTTATGAGTATTTTAAGACTAATTTACCAAAATAAAATATGAGTCATTCATTTTTTATCAATTGGTTCTGAATTTCGATTAATTAACTGACTGCAAGAATGTGTTAAATCCCTAACTGCAGAAATTTGAGTCTATCTTTATGGCACCACAATGAAATTGAAGACATTTATCTAGAATCCGATCTGTATGATAAATTTCATGCGCACCTTTTTTATTTTTATTTTTATTTTTCTTCCTTTATTTGAATCTTCTACACTTATTGACTAAAATTTTAAAGTACAATCAGCACAAACAATTCCGATTTAAATATTTTATCAGTTAGCTTCATTGTTTCTTCCCCTAACAATAATCCCTCTGGTTCATAACCAAATTCCATATATATTCATCATTATTATCAATATTTAACTAAAACCAAAAACACTAATTACAAACAAAAATGAAATATTAATAATTAATACATTACCTTGTAGACAGGTCCAAAGCCACCCTCCCCTATCTTATTGGTGGAAGAAAAATTAGAGGTTGCCTCAAGAATGGTTTGAAGGTCAAATATATGTGTATCATCATTTCTCCTTTTTTCTTTCCTATGTTCTCTTCTTTCACTGTATACAATGGATTTTGCAGTGTTTCCTCCAATTTCAGACAATAACATTGTTCGCTTCTTACGATTTTCGGCTGCACACATCGTACATGAAAGCTTAAAGACTATAAAGCTATGTATACGTAGTTTACATACATGAGCAAGAATTATATCGATGTGTTATGTGTATGTAGTTTACCTATTTGCTATATGTTAAATTTTTTAGAGAAATTATCTTATATTCGATAAAAACATACTTTTTTCTAATGAAAAAAAAATGGAAGTCAGATTGATATCATGGCAAGATTAATAAAGTCATTGATCAAGTCCTTCAAACAATATTTTTTAATTATTAATATTATTTTAAAAATTTGTAAAAATTTAATTATTTACTTGATAATAATAAGATAATTTCTTAGGAAATTTGACATTTTACAACTGCACTGTAATCTCATAACCTGTCTTAATATAATACATGTATATATATATATATTAATTAGTAGGTCCTAAACTATTTGTAGAATTTTATTTAGGTTTTCAAACTAAAAATATTTATAATTAAGTTCTTTTAGCCAGGCTTAAATAAATAACCAGCACTTAATTAAAGTAGCTAATATTGTACTATTATTGAATTCTGATGTTGAAGATACATTACCTTTTTCTTTTAGTTTTCTGCATAACTTAATGCATGTGAAACACAAGACGATTAGGACGACAGTTCCAACTATTGCACTTATGATCCATATCTTTGCCTTGCCTGCATTGAAAAGTATTAGTGCCAAGTGATAGTGGAGCTCTTGCTTATTTTGAGAATGTATCCATGGCAACTGAAATTCTGATGTTGCTAATCTTGAAACTGTAATATAAATTACCTCGATGCTTTAAAAGCAAATTTGTGGAATTTAAAGTAAGTTGTGAGGACATATATACCATTAAGCTTTATAAGAAAATATTACTAGGAAACAAAACCAAGTCATTAATAATCCACACCCCTTTTTAACTGAATTCCTCTTTATTATATTCTTAATTATGATTAAGCTTAACAGTTTTTAATGTTATAAAATAAGTGAAATATTAAATCACAATAAGATTAATAAACACGCATTCTCGGTAGAAAATAATATATTATTAATTAATCGAAATAACCTTAATATAATTTTTTAAGATAATTATTCCAAAAAAATATGATAAATTATAATTATTATCTTAAATACTTTTTTAGATTTTCAAATTTAAAGTAAATTTATTTTTGTCTTTTAAATTTAAAATTGACCTTTAGTTAATTTCAAAAAAAAAAATTTATTTCAATCCTTTAAAAACATCTCAACATTGATATATATATATATATATATATATATATATATATATATATATATATATATATATATATATATATATATATATATAAAACTTAAAATCACGTGAGGAGTGCTAATAACATAATTTAATATACTCATTTTTATTATTTCAGATTTATTGAAAATTACAAAATTAGGAAAAAATTATTAAATTAGTACGACAAATATTACATGACATGTAAAAATTATCACTATAGATAAAATATGTTTAGATATAAATTTATTTCACATATAATTATATACAATTTTAATGTTGATTTTAAAAAAAATTAACAATATAATATATATATATATATATATATATATATATATATATATATTAACAATATACCAACATATATTATATATGTAATATAGCTAAAAATAATTTATAATGACAAATATTATTACATAATAATTTTTTTTAATAAATAAAGTGAGACCTACCAAATTTTAAGTATTTTAATAAATTTCAATCAATAAAAAAAATATATTTAAAAGAGTGCTGTAGAAAATGTATTGCTTACGTTTTTTGTAATGATATCACTCATGCCATCACAAGATTACGAGAAAGTCTTGGTAATCCATTCGAATCTTTTACAAACGTGTTTTGATTTTACAATAATAATACTATAATCGAGAGATCAGGTTTAAAACTTAGCCAACACAATAATATATATATATATATATATATATATATATATAGTGAAAGACCATTGAATTTATTATAAGAGATGAGAGGGTTATAACCCTTAAATTAATCAAGTGAAAAAGAATTAATCTAAAAGTTATATTTTAACCCTCTTATTTCTAATAATAAATTATATATATATATATATATATATATATATATATATATATATATATTATTTATTCATGTAAGAAGGAGAACACCTAAAAAAGACAGATGAGTTGGAGGCATGTGCGTGAAGATCAAGAGCAGATCGCGAAGGCCCCTGGGACAACAAACCTTGGGATGTACGTAATAGAATAATTAATCAATTACACGATTCATGATTCATTAATGATAATAAGATTTTTTTTTTCTCAAATTACATGATTAAAAAAAGTTAAATTTTTTTTTTTAGTTCGTTCCTGAAATATCTACTCCGGACAGGGGTGACTACACAAGGCAGGATTCGAATCCCTGATCTTGCTTAAGCGTGGATCAACCCCTACCGCTCAAGATCAAGTTTACTTTATATTTAAAAAGACTAAATATATATATATATATATATGACCTCACACATATTAGTTCAACTTAATAAATAAATAATTAAAAGAAAGCAAAGACAATCACTAAACCAAACTCGGTAGTTAATAATAGTTAAACTGCATGTACTATTTATTTAATGCAAATCAATAAATTAAATATTAATTGTGAGATATGTTGTATGAACACACCTTTTTTCTTGCGAAGGAAGTAGATATGACGGCCCCCAGCTGTGAAATTATTAGTGGCAACAAATTTTGCAGAGTCCTTACTCCAAATCTCACAGCCAGTTGCATCCTCATTCACATAAGAGTAAGCCTCACACGTGCAATTATTCAAGCACTTCATCCAGCAATCAAAATTGCTGAGATTTTCACTTTCATCAAATACGAACCCCTTACTTGACATTACCCCATAGCTACTCCAATTACCCAAATATAAACTATCATTATTTCTGCATTTGGGAAGACTTGGCATTGAACAACCATAAAGAAAGTTATCACCGATGCACGAGTACAAGGCACCAGAAACCCCACCATATAATGAACCCCATAATCCCATGTAGATATAACCAACCGGAACATATGTCACGTAAGTTGAATTTTCATCAGAAAAATATTTGAAAACAAAGTCCTTTTGATAACGTGGGGACTTCAAATTGACAAAACTTCCATTGCTCCATTGGCCACTACTCCAAACAATGTTCCCTCTCCACCACATCACCAATTCCTTCGTTTTGGGGTCAACGCCAAGGGTGAAAGACCCTGACAAAGGAGTCTTGTAACTTCTCCACGATGTTATAGACCAATTTTGACCCGTTCTTCTGTCAAACCCTAGCTTCATCCCTGGTATAAACGTGTCCGTGGGGTGATCAAAGCTTTGCCATAGTAACCTCTTCAGAGATCCATCTTGGTTCATCTCACGAAGCATCAAGTTGCCATTGTCTTGCAAGATGGCACTAATAGTACTACTGTTGTTGTAACTTTCGGAAGAATTGTAGAGCATGAAAGTGGAATTTGCCACGTTGGAAATGATTTTCAGGTTACCATGTTGGTCGATCGTGAGAAAGCTAGGATCATGGATTGGCATGTCTCTGTTGGCGACCCAGAAATAAGCGAAGCATGAATCATCAGATGATGGTCTAACTCCGAGGTAGAAACCTTCGGAGCCATCGCACTGAAAGAAACTCAACGTGCTCCAACCAGAAGATGAAATGAGACGGTCAGATTTTGTCAAGTGATGACCCTGGAGTAACGTGTCTTGGTTCAAGTTTGAAGGCTTTGCTATGTAAAGGAAACAAGTGAAAGTGATGAAGCATAGCATACTTTGGCTGAAGCTGAAAGCCATTATTGGTGAAGGGGTTGTGATTTGTGAAGGACAAGGGAAGTCAACAACAATATACACTTATGATCTCATTAGCCTGTAATATATATGAAGTTCCATGCACGATTATAGTTGTGATGATGACATGCCTGCCATTAGGAAAAATAAAAATATGAAAGGGCTTTGTCGTTATTTATTGACCTAGCAAAAAATAATAATAAGTAGTTGTTTGGTATTAGCATGATATCCTCCCACTCTGTGCGCCGTGGTGTGAGCAACTAAAATTTAATTTCAAGTTAATGTAGTATCATTCAAATACTTATTTCGTTGAATATGTTTTCAAAGATTTTTCAAAAGTTTCTATAGTTTAATTTTTTCAACTTCTCATTTATTTTAAGATTAAATTTCATTATTTTTAAATTATTATATAACAAATTATTTATTATAAATTTAAAATATAATATATATATATAAGAACATTTATTTATTACAAATTTTAACCATATTTTTTTTTGTAAAGATTACAAAGATGGTCGCAATGAGAATTAAATCTAGGTTCTAATGCTTCTAACTACTTCAACCTCTCCCCACCCAACCACTAGGCTAACCCTAGTAGTCTAAATTTTAACCATATAAAATAAGCATTAACTCATATATCACTATAATGGAATTGTCATATAGTGACACACATTTTATAGTGACATAATATATGTCACTAAAAACTACTTTTATCTGCACAATAAATATAATATATGTTGGTATATTGTTAAACAGTGTGAATATAAGCTATAGTGACACACAAAATATGTTGTTAAATCTCATTTAAAATCAACACTAAAATTGTGTGTAGTTATATGTCAAATAGATATATACCTACATATGTTATACTTATAGTGACACTTTTTATATGTCACTATATGTAACATTTATTATATATAATATATATATATATATATATATATATATATATATATATTCAATATATTTTTTTGGTGAAATGTGGGCATTAAAGCCCAAATATATTATTTAAAACTACGAGGGAAAAGTACAGCGAACTTGTTCACAAACAAAAGAAAATAATTCTTTATATGATTTTTTAAATTTTTTTATATAATTTAATTTTTAATTATTATAATTATTTACAAATAAAATTTTAATATTTTAAAATAAATTATCAATAAATAAAAATAATTTTATACTACAATATAAACACCTATTAATGAAATTTTTTATGGATATCTGTTGCCAACCCTTATTAAATGATAAAGTCAAATTTGATTTTTTTCTTCCCTCGAGATAATATCATTATTATAAAATTCTCTTGATAATATTAAAAAATGATAGAAATTTGACTTTTGGTTAAATGAAATAATGTTTATTAACCTCCATGAGAGAAAAGAGAAGTAGACGAAGGATAGATATATAATAAAGAACTGTCCATGTAGATGGAGCATGTTGTCTTTCCACGCAATTGATTCATTGATTAATACCTTTATGGTGTGTTTGGATGAAGAATTTTACAAATTCAAGGAATTTTAAATTCTTGGTATTTGAATTACTTTGATTTTAATTTCTATCATTCTTAAAATATTTTGTTTGGATAAGTCAATTCAAATTTATCAAATTTTAAATTATTAGGTTGGATATGATAATTTCATTCCACCATAGTAAAATTGATTTTAACAATATATTTATATGCTGAGAATTTTTAAATTAAATTTTATAAAAATAAATATTAGCAAATTTTTAAATATTTAATAATTTTAAAAAATTAATAATATATAATATTTAATAATCTTAAAAATATTTTTGAATATTTAATAATTAAAAACATGAAGAGATAAGAGATAAGATAAAATATATAAGTGAAATAAGAAGAAAAAAAATATGAGAAAACAACTTCCTGATGGCATATATACATGCTATTTTCTGGTATGAATATAGAAGATGTACTTTAAATGGCTTCAGGCATGGAGGTGTGGGGTGGTTTGCACATTTCATCAGCATAGACCACCTCTCTTTTTTCATAATATGTGCTGTCATAATCTAAGGCAAATGGATATGACTGCTGGGAGCTTATCACAGTCTTCAGCTTGACATTTATGTTGAACAATGGACAAGGCACGAAATCATCACAAATCTACCTTCGGCTTCTACTAGTGGCCAAAATGGGGAGTTTTATATTAACAATAATCTGCAGTACTACAAAACTTTTGTAGGAAGTTAGTGTGGGGAAAGTCTTCTAACTTGGATCCATATTTTGTAAACCTTGCTTGACTCGTAATTTATCCTTGTTCAAATGTAAATTACCATTTAACCTGGATTAAACATAAAATTTTAACCTTATCTAGCAAGACATAGTATAAAAAAAATTGTCTTCACATAATATTTATTATTAAAAATTATTTTATCTACATTTATATTTTTATAATTGTTAAAAAGTGTAAGTATAAGATATAGTAATTAATAATATATGTTATTAATTTTCATTCAATATATATATATATATATATATATATATATATATATATATATATATTAATTATAGTGAGATTTGTACTTATACCATATGATGGCCGACTAGTCCGAATAGTCTGAACACCCGAGACCGACGCCAGACACCTGAGCCCGCGGACGCTTAGGCCTTGTTCCGAAACCGCCGACCACTCATAACTCGAGCGTAATAGGTCGGTATGCTCGGTCGAACTCCGCACCTAAGTCAGGATAATTACAGAGATTAATTAACATAATGCATCGGATTAGCTCTCTAATTTTGCGGGGCCCAACCCCTAATCACGGTCCAATAAGAACCACTATAAATAGGACCCTAACGAGGTATGTACCAACCAACTCAACTACCGCATTTATTACGCCGAACACTTACTTGAGCGTTGGAGTGTCTTTGCAGGCACCTCCCTCACTTCGGACTACTCGGAGCAGGACGAGAAGACCTAGACCCAAGACCAGACCCGCTACAACAAGGATAATTGAAGTGTGTATCCTAACACAGGAACACTACCTAACATATTTTGTAGTGCTAGATATTTCATCTACCTGATATCAACGAAGTTATATATCTCATTAAGAGAACTACTTTTATGCTGCATTATCTCCTCCAAGGATTCGGTGGTACACAATCTCGGTTGTTTAGGCAGTGGTAATTCGACAATTTCATTAGAAAGAAAAGAAACAAGCAGGTCTCTCTCTTGATCTTGCGTGCATAAAAGACCTATATTAATGTAACGTAACACTCGGATGGGAGAACATGACCCATCCAATGTCATGTCATGTCCATTAGCTTTAGAGCTTCACCTTCATTCCATAAATTCCATGCCTGAAACAAATTAACACAATTTTATAATTGTTAAACTCTATAAATATGTGTAGTCATATTTAATTGTAAGGTTTGACATAACTTACATAAACAATAAGATTCAATGAATGATCACTCTTTTTCCGCTCAGTATTTTTAACAAGAAGATGCCAAAACTATAAACATTAGTTTTAGCTTAAATGACACTCATCATAACATATTTTAGAGACATATAACCATTAAAATAATAATATCAATTAATTAGTCAAACAATTTATAGTATCAGGATACACAGGTAAAATTTTATATAAAATACTTATGATGTTGTAACAATTTTGTTAGTTTGTTTTTCAAATTCTGTTAATTCAAATATTATTGTCGTTTCAAAATATGATATTTTAGGATTGTATTCATTGTCTAATAAAATATTGTTAGTTTTCAAATCTTTGTGTCTCTTTTAGTTTTGAATAATGGTATAAATATACAAGTTCTTGTGCAAATCTTTGTGTCTCTTTTAGTTTTGAATACTGGTATAAATATAAAAGTCCTTGTGCAATTTTATTAATAATTTGACATTGTATCTTCCATTGCAGCATGTTTCTTTTGTCGGAATCTATTTTGAAGGGAAAGATCATTAAGCAAAGTACACATTCTAAATTGTAAATGAAATAGTGAGTGAGTAAATTTGTATATACCAAAGAGATATAAATTCAAGCTTTTGTTGGGCATATACTCATAGACTAATATTCTTTCTTCTACGTCTATACAAAATCCAAGAAGCCTCACTAGATTAGTGTGCTGAAGTTTGACAATTAGCATTGCTTCAGTTTTAAACTCTATCAATCCTTGTGCTGAACTTTTAGATAGTCTCTTTATAGCAATTTCTTGTCCATTTGACAGCTTCCTCTTAAAATAAAAAAAAAATCCAAATCTAAATGTAGTTAAAGAACTTAGTTGCATGCATCAAGTACGTACTTTGATAAGATAGAAATTAAAGCGATAAAATATTAAAAATAACATAAAATTGAACTTTTTATGTATTTAGAGATATATCGAATGCAAGTCAAGTGCATACAGCCATACAATAGCTAGCTTCATTTGCCCTTCATTAGATAGTCTATCATGTTCATGACCAAATTCCATGCCTTTTCATATATCAATATCATTATCAAGATTTAATGGAAATGACAAACACGAACGATGAATATTGAAATAATAGCATATTACCTAGTAGACAGGTCCAAAGCCTCCCTCCCTTATTTTATTATTGGAAGAAAAATTAACAGTTGCCTCAAGAATAGTTTGAAAGTCGAATATATATGTTTCATCACTTGTCTTTCCATCTTTCCTCTGTTCTCTTTTTTCACCGTATGCAATGGAAATGGTAGTGTTTCTTCCAATATCAGAAAATAATTTTTTTCTCTTCTTAAGTTTTTCAGTTGCACATCATACATGTAAGCATAAAGGCAAGTGATCTATCATCTACAATGTAATAAATTCAACATGGCTCTGTCCGAATTTACATGGTCTTGTTGGTTTGTGTATTGTACACAGCTTAGATTCACTAATGCAAAATTTGTGTTTAGGATAACAGATAACTTAATATATAGTATCTTATGTTTTATTTCTTTTGAATTCTAATATTGAAACTTACCTCTTTCTTTGAGTTTTCTCCATAACTTGATGCACATGAAGCACGAAATGATTAGTAGAAGAGCTCCTACTATTGCACTTATGATCCATATCCTTGTAGTCCTCGTGCCTTCATTGAAAATTGCTAGTAGCAGTGACCAGAGCTACTTCTATTATTTTTAATAGCATGTATCAGTGGCAGAGATACCTTGAACTGAAATTCTGGAGTGTCAATTCGCCAAATGTTGATTAGAGTTTTAAAAAAGTCAAACTCATCTTTAAAAATGAATGGTCTATATTAAATAAATATGTCATAGTCATACTTAAATTTATGAAATAGATCTAATTTATCAGTGACACAAATATACCAAGCCTTATACTCTGTAACTTATTTTAGTAATCAAACATACTAAACAGAATTAATTAATCAAATTTGACTTAGGTCATGATACTTCACTTGATTTCACTACCAAACTAAACATCAAAACATGCGCTTACTCTTAGAATGTGTTTTGTGCCTAATTCAATTATCCAGACAGTAATATACTATATTTTGGTCATCTCTGTGAAGTATACAGTTTTGACTATTGATATCATTTTAGTATGTGATTTTATTCTTAACTCAATCTTATAAAATTAATTTATAAAGTGAAAATTGTTCTCTATTTATATTATATATTATATTTTAACTATATCATTAGTGAGTGAGATATCTCCAACACTTGTGTTTCTAGTATGGACCTAACAGCTTTTTCAATGAGAATGAAGTAAATTTGACGCCCACAAGAAATGGAACTATTAGTGGCTAAAAACTTTGTTGTGCCCTTTCTCCATATCTCGCAACCAGTTGCATCCTCATTTACATAAGAGTAGGCCTCACAAGAACAATTATTCAAGCACTTCATCTAGCAATCAAAATTGCTCAGCTTCTCCCTTTCATTAAATATGAACCCTTTCCCTTTCATTACCCCATAGCTACTCCTACTACCCAAGTACAAACTATCAACGTCCATGCATGTGGGTGGAGTCGGCATTGAACAGCCACAAAGAAAGTACTTATTAATGCATGAGTGAGTAAGAGGCACCACTGCTACCATATATTGTACCCGAAGATCTTAAGATTATAAGTGCGTTTGAGAACCAGTTGAGTTCAACTCAACTGAGATTAAAAAAAAGCTACCCAGACAAACTTATTTTTTCTGTATTAAAATGTGTATTTTTCTATTGAACTAGGTTTCAAACACACATTATGTAATCATACGCAGGCACATATTTCATGTACGTTGCATCTTCATCTGAGTGGTACTCAAAAACAAAGTCCTTCTCAAAAGGTGACTAGTTCAAACCACCAAAGCTTCCATTATTCCATTGGCCACTACTCCAAACAACCACATCACCAATCTCTTCGTTCTGGGGTCAAGGCCAAGGGTGAAAGACCCTAACAAAGGAGATTTATCCCTTCTCCATGATGTTATAGACCAATTGTACCCTCCTTTTCCATCAAACCCTAGCTTCAACCCCGGAATAAGCGTGTTTGTAGGGTAATAAGAGCTTTGCCATATATAGTACCCTCTTCACAGATCCGTCTTGATTCATTTCACGAAGAATAAGGTCACTTGTGTCCATTAAGATGGCACCAATGGTACTACTGTTGTTGATTGCAGCTTCAGCAGAATACAACATGATAGTGGAATTTTCTGCATTGGAAATGATTTTCAAGCCACCATGTTCATCAACTGCGAGAACCAATGAAGGGTCATTGATTGGCTTGTCTCTGTTGGCAACCCAATAATAACTAGAATTATGGGTTGAGCGTATAATTCCAAGGTAGAAATCTTCTGACTCGTCAAACTGAAAGAAACTCAGTGTGAACAAAAACCTGAAGATGAGATCAAAGTGTTGATTGTTGTGAGTTGATGCCCTTGTATGACAATTATGTGTGCGTGAATATTGTGTTCTCTGAACTTTTATTTTCTTTTGAATTCAACGGGTATTAATTAGCACAAAGAATACAGGGGAAAAAACTACTCTGTAAGAAGAAACTAACTGCAACACGGATGCTTCACACAATGACACAAAGAATCACTTAAAAGAGCTTTTGCTAATAAGACTCTTTAAATATGGAAATTAATTGATCGTATAACTCTTTTTAGAAGTTCATGGTCTATCTTAGGTTAAGTCTAAATTAGATTTGAGAGTCCTAGGAATTATATAATTTTCTAGTGTCTCTTTGGGAAATTTTAATATCATTCATTTCAACTATTTTAATTAATTTATCTTCGAGAGTATATCTTATTGAATTAAGAAAGAAAAAATTAGTAGATTAAATTTATTTTAGTTTCAATTATGATTTTACTCATTTTAATATAAATTTTTTTTTGTATGATTTTGTGCTTAGATAATGAAAATGGAAGGAGTTGAACTTGAAATAATAAAAAAATAGAAAAAGGATTTAACTCCTTTAAAATTAATGGATTTCACTTTAAAAATTGAAGTGTAATCATTAATAAATAAATAAATAAATAATATTATGATTAATTTTAAATTTTATTATGTATGTATTTAATTTTATCATAATTTTCTGTGGTTGATTTTTTTAAGTCAATGATTAGCATTTCACTTTATTTTCTTACCTTATTTTATAAAATCAAATCCAAAATTGAAATCCTAATGTGAATGCCAAATAATGATGTAGCTATCCAAAGTAGATATTCGAGCAGCATGTTCAAAAAATTATTAGGCAGTTCAAAGCTCTTAATCAATGTTTTTAAAAGGTAGCAAGATACGAGAATTAGGTATTGTTTCTTCCCCATTCTAAGGAGTTATTTCCTTCTTTTCCTTTTCTTTATTGTTTCATTGTTGGTCATCGATTCTAAGAATGGTACTTGATATCTTATTTGTTTGGACCTTAGATTTGTTCGTATATTTATATATCATATGAGTAACATAACTTATTTTAACGTTCATTCAATCGTTACAATTTTATTTATAAAAAAAATATTTTTATGAGTTAAGAGAAAAAAATATTTATAATCTATTATTAAATTTAATTCTTATACGATGTAAAATTTCTAAATATACAAAAATATTCTTATTTTATTTATTACTCACACTGTAACGACCTGCCCAGCTGTCGCACGACAAACAACACCATGCAGAATAAAATATGCATATAACTAGAAAATATATATACATAGGTCTAGCCTGGGGCTCAACAAGTCAATATACAACAACATCAACCTAGCTACACTAAGTAGCCAAAACAACAAAACATTAGCTCCATCTGCCAGCTGTAGTTCTGCTACTACACTCCAACCTATCTCTGCTCTGCTCCCATATATAGTATGATCATTGCAATCCAACCCACATGGAAACAAGCAAGGGTAAGTTAGTAAAAAGAATCAGCATATGTAGAAATTATAAACAGCTTCAACTTAACAACACATCATCAATTTCAGCAAAGTTAACATACAACACATAAACAGCATACATCTACATCTCGGCTTCACAACATACTGCACACATACAGCTCATATCATTCAGCAAAATCAACATTAAACCGCTTATGCGTCGTCACACATTTCAACTTGAAGATCTCCTACAGTCTTAGTTATCAACAGCTCAGCCTTACGGCCTACACAACTCAGCCTTACGACCTACACAGCTTATATTCAACAACGCAGCTTAACTATTTTAAACAGCATATTCAACACTCAGCACAACTCAGCTAAACAGTATTAACAGCTTAGACGGCATACAACACAGCTCGGCATAACAACATTCATCAACATAAGCATCATACAACATAAACATCATACAGCACAACTCAACTTTACATCATATGGCATTAACAGCATTAATCAGCATAGTTATGAAAGAACACATCCGCGCCCGGCGCAATAAGATTTGCGTCCGGCCTGGACCAGCCAGAGAGCTCCAAAGCTCTCACGCGCCCGATACAATACCAATTGCGCCTGGCGCAATAGAAGGCAGAGACTCTCAGGAGTCTCATAAGCCCGGCGTATCAAACCTGCGCTCGGCGCGAGTAAGGCAGAGACCTCCCCAAGGTCTCACGCCCAGCGCAATACCAATTGCACCCGACGCCACCCCTGACAGAGACTCTCATGGAGTCTTGACGCCCGACGAGATTGAATCACGCCCGCCATCATGCCAGTACACCAAAATTTTGAGTCCTTGTCTGATATCACGCCTAGCGCCATTCACCCACACCTCTAGCCATCCAGGGGCTTCCATTCTCAAGCTCGCCTGGTGTAACCAGCCTTGCGCCTGGTGTGCTCGAACAATGGAACTCTCTGATGGACACATGCCCGGCGTAAAGAACTACGCCCAGCGCACTATCAAACAGCCACCCTCAAACTTCGAAATTTCACTCAAAACCTGCAAAATCAAACAGCTCAAGCACATGCAATCCATTAGATGAACCACCTTTTTAGCAAACAACTCATAGAAATCCCAAATTTTCACCATTTTTCCTGAAACCCCGAAAGTACTCAACTCCTAAAATCCGACCGAATCTGAAATTGAGTCGCATTTGAGTTCTCACACATATTCACAACCAATCTACACAAAACTAACTTCCCTTACCTCGGAGGAGAAAATTCCGAGCTTCCGGAAAGAGGAGGAGAAGAAGAAGAAGCTTGAGAAATGAGAGGAGAAAAAGAAGTCCACGTCCTCAGCTAACAATCAACACCTCTACTCAGCACCTTGAGAGAGCAAGGAAAAAGAAGAAAAGTCAAAAGAGAAAATGGGAGGAAAATGAATGTCAATGGGAAAGGAAGATGAGAATGAAAAAGAGCTACGGGTCTCACACACACAAAAATCTCAAAATCATATATTATAAAATCTTTTTATATGTGCTCATTATTCAATCCTATTTAAACAAATGGATAATATGGTAATATATTAATTTTGACTATAATATTTTTAAATAACTACTTATAAGAATATATTTTTATGTTTTATTAAAATTACATATAACTTTTTAAAATAACTTTTAATTTAATTGAAGTTTTCAAACTAAAGAAAATAATATGCTAAGTGAAAATTTTATTATATATATATATATTACTATATAAATTTATATTATATAATATATATTTTGTTATTTTATATAATATAATATATACGAAGATATGAGTGTTTGAAAAAATTATTGTATCTTATTGACGGAGTAAATAATAAATTATAATAACATATGATAATTATTTATTTTATCATGTTACGATGAAAATAGTCATTAGAAAGTGTATTTTCCATATCAATGATTATAGTGTGCAACATATTCTTAACTTTTCACGTCAATTATTTTTTTAAGTATTTTATATTAATTAATTATATATATATATATATTCCATTATTTAATATTTTGTACACGTAATAGTTATAATTTTTATTTACAATATAATTAAAAATAAATAAATATTTTATTAAAACATTTAGACAAAATTTGTTATTTAATAAAAAAATGTTCTTGTTCAAACATTGGTATCAAGTTTTATCTGACTTATTTGATATTTATTCACTTTAATTACATGTTGTGGATAATTATTCACTTCTTTTAGAATGATTAGTGATAATAATAAATTTTACGTATTAGATTTGATATTGCCAAATAAAAATAAATCATGATTAAAATTGTTAAAATATTGTCCAACTTTTGTAATTAATAATGTAAGAGAGGGTCTCTTGAAGATAATAATTGTTAATAAAGGAATATCAAAGCATGGTCTAATAAGGGAGAACACAATTATACTCTTTTTAACATTTTTTTTGTTGATTAAATTTTACTAGTCCCATATCTTATTAATGAATTTCCTATTTTATTAATAATATAAGACGACCAAACTTTATAATTTGGAATCAATAATATAAAAAGTAGTACATTGCAAGAGAATTAGAGAGTTGCTTACATTAAATGAAGACTGTGATTAGTTCAATGACCCATTCGGGTTACCCGACCGGGTCGGGGCTCACCATGTCTGTTACTTATGTTGTTCACCATTTGCAGAGGTTGTCGAGTCGCAGGAACACAAACCAAACTCACTTCTTCTTCTTCGTTCTAACCGACATAATGCCCTTCATCTCCAAAATTCAGCGCCAATCTGATTACACTCACTTCGGTTCCGCCACTCCCATCGTCATCGACAATGGCGCCTCCTATTTCCGCATTGGGTACCTTCTCTAACCCTAATTTTACTCAAAAATCCAAACTTTCTTCTGGGCTTCTCTCTTTTTCAAATCAGCTCGTGATGGGGTTGTTGATTTTAACGTTAAAGTTGGTTTCTTTGGTAAATTTTCAGATGGGCAGGCGAGACTCAACCTCGTGTTGTTTTCCGCAACATTGTCCAGAGGCCACGCCACAAAACCACTGGTATCACATATTCTACATTTTCACTATGCTTCCTTGTTGTTCTCCATCTTAGTTACTGTATCATATATCTGTTTCATTGTTTGGGTTTGTCTGAAACGTTTCTCTTGTGAAAAAGTTTAGTTAATGAGTTAATGTTGTAGTTGTTATGCCAATTCTTGTTGTCTAGGTGCATTTTCATCAGTTTGTTTTAATTTCGTAAAAAAATAAAGTAGGACCGACATATATTTATTATTTTCATTAGTTTGTTGATAATTTTTTATATTTAAGAGGAACCTCTCTTTTGAGCTGATAACGAGCCAACAAAATGGGAATTTTTTGTTGCATATTGAATAATTATTTTCGAACATTCTGTTACACAGGAGAAACTGTCACTATTGTTGGCGACCATGATCCAGCATTAATGAAATACTTTGACTGTACTCGTTCTGGACCCCGCTCGGCATTTGACAGCAATGTTGTTTTTCAGTTTGAAATAATGGAATACGTAAGTTTTCCCTCATTACAATTTTGGGAGTAAAGGAGGGGTTGTTTTTTGAGTTGTTTCAATATGATTGTTATTATGCTATTAGAATTCAGTTCATGATGATCATATGCAAGTCTTTTTTTGTGTTGGTTCTTCTGTGTGTGTTATACTTATATGCATGTGAAGTTGCATTTCTAGTTTGGAAATGGTATATTTGGCTGGCTGCATGTTAGAATTAGAGTTTAATACTTGAGTGAGAACAAATAGTGTTGCCATTTATGTCATTGCTCTATGATACATCTGGATTAATCAGATATTTTTGTTGTTTAGTTATTGATTTGTCCAAATTGAACACCAGAATATGGAGAAACTTCTAAGGATTTAGTTTTCAAGTCTTGAGATCTTCTATTCTAAAATGTTTTGAGAAAAAGTATCCAAATTCCAAAATATACTTTTTTCCTCTGCATGTATTCTAGCTTTTGAATTCTGCTGATTTGAATAAGAATTGTTTAAGAGTTTGAACATGGTAAAAAATATTGTTTTTCGAGCAACTGAGCAAGTATAGACCTTGCCGTCTCAAGGTCTTATAATTACATATTTGTAACATCCTAGAACTATCTCACACAGTGGTGCCTTGCACTAGGCAACGCCAATGTTCCTTTTCTCATATATAATAAATGGGAGAACTATTCTCCTAGTGTGGGGTAATGGACTAATTGATGTGTGTGTGACAGTGGGGTTTGATAGGTAACTGGTCAAATGTCACTAGTGGAATATGAATCATTTGACAACTAGTTGAAGGAGGTGTATCATATTAAATATTATGGAAATAAGATAATGCATGTACACAGGTGTATACTTTCATTGATTTTGAAGAACATGTGAAGGGAAGCATTACTGACATTTTCTTTCATCTATAGATTCTGGACTTTGCATTTGATCGGATGGGAGCAACAGGATCAGAGGTATTCCCATAAGTGGAATAGTGTTTTCCAGTTTTCTTCCCTGAGCATTTAGTTTGTTATCTTTGTTATGATGGTTTTTTAAACTCCAATAGACCACTACTACTAATTTTGGTGTGCTAGTTGGTCTGTGTAGTTGCCTTGGAGTTTATTGGTTTGATGAATATAGATTTTTCTCTTTTGGAAATTCTGCAATTTAAATTATTTAACTCACTCTTTATATCTCAATGTTTAATGCCAGAGCAGATTGATCATCCTGTCCTGATCACAGAATGTGTATGCAACCCAGTTCAGTCCCGCAGTAAAATGGGAGAACTTCTTTTTGAGACTTATGGAGTTCCATCTATAGGTACTAATACTTTAGTAATCCTACCAAAAGTAAAAATAAAAAACATCATCTTCTTCAAGTGGCCTTAGTAGGAACTGAAGTGTTGGCTTACCTGTTGTCTTATACCCAATCTTTTCCATCAAGGCTATTCTTAAGTGAAAAACCAATTTCTAAGTGAATCCCTTCAAGATCATGTTTGTCACATAGTTGTCACTAGTTTGGACCCCATCATGAGCACATGTTTATCTCTATTCTATGCTAGATGTTGTACTTGTAATTTTATTGACATGCTATCTATGCTTCTCTGTCATGGCAGCCTTTGGCGTTGACGCAGCATTCAGCTATAAATATAATCAACAACAAGGAGTTTGTGATAAAGATGGTCTTGCTATGTGTCCTGGATTCACTACAACTCATGTGATTCCGGTATGCCTTTTTTGTGTCATTTTAATCTAAGGATTTTTTTATGCTAAGGAAATAGCTTATCATTTCTGTTTGTTCTCGAACACATTGTTAAATTTGTAGATGATATACCATTATTGTTAAATCTGCCTGTTTACTTTTGAGCCTTCATTGACTGTCTATGAGGGAGGACTGTAATGTGATTAAAAAAAATGCTCTGTTCTGCACATATGTGTGCCTTTGCTAAGTAACAGATGCATTTTTTGTATTAGCATACCCAAGGTTGTCAATCTCGAGAGTTTACGTAATCTCGTGGAGGCTCCGTAAACTCGTATCGTAAACTCGTAAGAGATTACTCAATAATAAATAAATAAATAAATAAATAAAAATAACATAATAATTGAATATTTTAACTCCCAAATAGCAAATTACATTAATAATAAATGTTCTTAACACAAATTTAAGATCAAAAGTTCACACAAATGACAAAACACAAGTTCTTAAAAATAGACAAATAAAAAACTAAGACATCACATGAGTAACGGAGGTGAGGAGCAGTGGTGCGGCGCGGAGGAGGTGTTGCGCTCGCGGTGGCGAGGCGCGCGGAGGAACGGAGGTGAGGAGCGGTGGTGTCGCGCGGAGGAGGTGTTGCACACGGAGGTGGTGCGCGCGGAGGAGGTGTGTCGCACGCAGAGGAGGTGTGTCGCGCGTGGAGGTGTGTCGCGCAGAGGAGGTGTCGCGCGCGGAGGTGGTGTCGCGCAGAGGAGGTGGTTGAGGCGCGGAGGTGAGGAACGGAGGTCAGGAGCTGAGGTGAGGCGTGGAGAAGAGAAAAGAGTCGTGGAAGAGGCGCTGCGGAGGTTAGAGGAGAAAAGGAGACAAAGTGCCCTAACCCACAACACAAAAAGTGCGTTTTGTGTAAGTGAAAAAAAAAAATGGTGAACTCTTAATATCGGAGGTAGTCTCGCGAGTTTACACGAGTTTACCGAGATTGCTCCGAGTTCACTAAAAAACGAGTTTACCTCCGAGTTGTACAGGTAAGCTCTTGTAAACTCGTAAACTCGAGTTTACGAGTTGTCACTAGAGATTGACAACCATGAGCATACCCATTTTCTGTGTTGTGCTGCTGTAGCAGACTTCGTAACTCTTTCACCAATAATAGTGTTGATCTGCATAATTATTTTCAAGATGTTTAGGGAATCAATAATCACCAATACTAATATAAAAGAATCTCCTTACCAACCTCTTCTAAAATAACTTATAAATTTAAAAAGAGGGCTACTAAACACAATTTTACATCTGTCCTTGTAAAAAGAGGCTGTGACTTGTTGAAAGTGATGTGTTCCTACTTTCTTTGTGGAGGATCTCCTATGGGGAAAAATAATTAAGTAAATTCAATGGTCAGTTCTGCCAATAGGATTTAGATAACCTTCAAGTGTATAAAGTGTTCTAATTCTTTGTAATCATTTTTTTTTATATTTCCAGTTTGTAGATGGAGAGCCTATTTATAAAGGATGCTGCCGTACTAATATTGGTGGATTCCATGTGACTGATTATTTAAAGCAACTTCTTTCACTTAAATATCCTTATCATATGTGAGTATAAAATCATCCTGGGTCTGCTACCATCAATCTGACTGCTAAATGCATAGTATTTCTTTGGTTTACTTTTTTTCTCTTTAAATTATCAATGCAGGTCTAGATTTACATGGGAAAAGGTTGAAGACCTGAAAATGGAACACTGTTATATTGCACTGGACTATGCTTCTGAAGCTCGGTTGTTTCAGGTAAGAAAAGGTTCTTCTTTTTAATAGTTCACGCATGGTTCCTAAGATTTTATTTCTTTGTCTGTCAGAAAGGTGCTAAGGAGGCTGAAGAGAAAACCAGATGTTGGCAGCTCCCTTGGGTTCCACCCCCAACTGAGGAGCCTCCTTCTGAGGAAGAGATTGCTAGAAAGGCAGCAATAAGAGAGAAACAAGGTCAAAGGTTACGAGAAATGGCCGAGGCAAAGAGGTCATCTAGAATAAACGAATTGGAAAATGAATTGCATGGTTTGGAATTTCTTTTAAAACAGCTTGAACAAGTTGAAGATAGTGAAATTCCATCTTTCCTAGCAGAGACTGGTTATGTCTCTAGGCAGGAGATAGAATCTGCCCGCATTAAAGTTATGCAATCCTTAAGGAAAGCAAAAGGTGAACCAAAGAATGATCAAGCTGAAACTGAAAAGGCCAGCCCTAATGCTAGTGAGAAGTATTCTCTTATAAACATCCCTGATGACATCCTCACCCCAGACCAGGTCAGTTTTTATCTAATAACATCATTAGATTGAAGTATTCAACTTGCTGTCTTCCCACCCTTTAAATGTACTTGTAATCTTTTTGCTTTTAGCCATATTTTGTTTCTGATCTTTGATATCCAAATCATTACTTTGTGCAATCTTCTCTGTCCCTTACGAAGTAAACAATGATTTTTTTGGGTGTTCTCTGTTGATAGCTTGTTGAAAAGAAGAAACAGTTGTCACTGAAATCCATGTCTGAAGGGCGGCAGCGATTAAAGCAGAGGCGTTATGAAGAGGAATTGGAGCGAGAAAGGAAACAGCAGCTAGAGGAGGAGAGACGCCTGTATGTTTCATGCTTTAGTTTATCCAGTTTAACTACAATTAGATTGCTTCATATTTATGCAAGTTGAAGAGCTTATAATCATTTCTACCTGGTAAAATGGAAAAAAGAAAAATTGAGAGCAAGAACATTCTCTCTGTCTAGTTTAAGGTTACTAAATGCCTGAGCACTGAACAAGGTAGAGAAGGGAATACTGTACTACCTACCTTAGCTAATGTTAGGATCTAAGCATGACTTTTATCTTGAGTCTTCACAAGGCTTGAATAATAAACTGTAGTACTCTACTGTGCTTTAAAACCTTTGTGATTTGCCCTTCTTACTGCAGAGAGAACCCAGAGCTTTACTTGGAACAATTGCGTGCAAGATACAAAGACCTTTCGGAGAGAGTGGACCAACGAAAACGGCTCAAGACAAATGGAGGCCATTCTAACGGAAATAATTTGTCTGGTGGCATCGGTCGTGGTGAGAGACTGAATGCCGCTCAAAGGGAGAGAATGCGCCTGTTGACAACTGCTGCATTTGATCGTGGTAAGGGTGAGGATACATTTGGTGCCAAAGATGAAGATTGGCACCTTTACAAATTGATGAGCAAAGATAATGATGATGGTGAGGAAGGAGCAGATGAGGATGATGCAGAGCTAGCCCGCATCTCTTCAAGGCTACAGGTTATCTTATTATGTCTTTCATAATAATGTTATATTGTTAACAGTTATGCTTTGTGGAAGCAATCTGCATTTGAATGGTTGTGACATATGACTCAAAAATCTTTCTGAATTGTTGTTTTGGTGTAGGACTTGGATCCAACATTTGTGCCCAAGTCAGAAACAGGTAGCTCTCAACCAGGTGAGGCGCCACGTGTCCGGCCTCTGAGCAAAGAAGATTTTCAGATTGTTTTTGGTGTTGAAAGGTTCAGATGCCCAGAAATTTTGTTCAATCCGAAGTGGATAGCAGTTGATGAGGTAGGGTTGGATGAGATGGCAGGAGTTTCAATAAGGAGGTTATCATGTAAAGATGAAGGGTTGGAAGAGAGACTGACTAGCTCCATACTTGTGACTGGTGGAAGTTCTCTCTTCCCCGGCATCATCGAACGCCTTGAGGCCAGAATCCGGATGATTCGGCCGTGTGGATCGCCCATAAAAATAGTTAGAGCACTGGATCCTGTTTTGGATGCATGGCGAGGGGCTGCTATGTTTGCATCAGCCCCACAATTCCATACACAAACTTTCAGTAGGATGGACTATTTTGAAAAAGGTGAAGATTGGCTCCGCAATTATCAGCTCAAATATTCATTGTAATACAATTCATAAACACAGGACTTGTTTAATTTGGACCATTTTATCCAGTAATCTAATTTGCTGCTGGACCTACAAGTAGTAATGCTGCTCACATTTTCACTTTCCATGTCGATTATGATCATTTTTTTTCTATTCTTTACTTGTATTTAAAGTTAAAAAGAGACACAGAAATAAAGTAGAAAAATTCTGTTGTTTAAGGTGGCTGTGGATTTGGGCTCTAAATAGAGATGGGAATATACTTAACTTAGAATACATAAGTCAGGTTTATTTTATAAAAGTAAATTAAGTCTGTTTTATTATTTATCATAATCTTTTTTTTTTAGGTTTGGTCTAATCTTTTTAAAAATCTGATTTGACTTATTGACTTATTTAAAAACTTATTTTACATTATATACATAAATATATTGGGTTATCAAATCTAACAATTTTTTTTAAGTCTAAATTCAATCTTTTTAAATAAATAGAATTTTAAAAAAAAATTAAAAACTTAACATTCTTATTAAATAGATCAAATCAAGTCAAATAATAAGTCTATGTTTAAAATCTTATTTATTTTCATTTCTAACTCAAATTGAGCTCCTAACTCCAAAAGACAAGCACTAAGCAATATGCTTCATAGTTTGGTATCTTTTTATTGTTAATGTTATTGATCATGCTGTAATTTTCTGAGTCAAAATATTTTTGACATTCGAAAACCTATTTGACACCTACAAATTGATAAATAAAAACAATAATAATAAATATGTATGATAGATGATATGAAAAAATAAAGAGAAATGATGTATATTTAAAATAAAATGTTGTACCTGATAAATAAAAAAAATATTGGTCAAAATCATTGATACTTTTACCAATGGAGCGAACTTTTTATTATGTTCATGTTCAATCAACTCCTGCAAGCATCTGTATTTGAAAAAGAATGATTTACCAAATTATATCTTTAAAACTATATCACTAATATAAACAAATACGGCTAATGTAATTATTTTTCTGTTGTGCATCTCAATAATAAAGGTGTAAAAATATATATTAATCATAAGAACAAACTCCTATAATTATTACAAGAAATCCTCCTAATCTTCTGTGACCACTCCTAATTTAACTTTTTTATTTTTTGACAGAAAACTCCTAATATAACTTTCTTAAATATACACGCAATATTCTTTTTTGATTAATATACACACAATATTCTGAACATCCGCAAACATTATTAATAATTACATAATCACTGAAATTATCTCGACATGACTTACTCATAATTTCTCAAGTATCCATATAATTTCCTAAACATCTGTAATCACACAATTACTATAATCACACGAAATCCTCCTAATAAATATAACCCGTGAAACCCATTAAAAAAAAGGGTTATTAAGCAAAACGAGAAAATTGCCTACATGGAAAAAACCCAGATCATAAAAATAGCCCCAATACACAATATAAAAAAATAATAAAAAAAAAATTATAACGGCTAGTTTGTGTGCAGAAGTGTTATTATTGGTAACTGACCGTTGTAATGTGTTTAAGGAAATATATTATTATATTGATTGTCTCACCAAAACTAAGCCTCTTTTCCTCTTTCTCTTCTTACGCTCCTCACTCCTCACAATTGGACCGTTACATTTATAACCTCACCCATTTCACAGAGAGAAGCTGTATTCTTCTTCTTCTTCATTGAGAAAAATGGAGTCCCCAGGAGCCAGAAAAAGCGGTTTGAAGCTCCCAGCTGGGATGTCAGGAGGCACGCTGCGGCTGGACACAACGAAAGCAGCATCAGCATCAGCATCAGCATCAGCATCAGCATCAGCATCAGCATCAGCATCAGCATCAGCTTCAGCTTCGTTTCGTTCGATTTCGAGCATTACTTCCCCTTCTTCCTTCCGGTCCATCTCCAACCTGACATCCCCTTCGAAAGCGAACTCGTCGACGTGCAGCGACAGGTTCATTCCGTGCAGGTCGTCGTCGCGGCTCCACACGTTCGGGCTGGTGGAGAAGGGCTCGCCGGCGAAGGAAGGGGCCAACGAGGCCTACTCCAGGCTTCTCAGATCGGAGCTCTTTGGTCCTGACTTTGTTTCTCCTTCTTCGCCTGCAGCTGCTCCCCACTCCCCCATCAGTCCCACCAAGAACATGCTCCGCTTCAGAACCGATCACTCCGCCCCACCCTCTTCGCCCTACTCTCCCTCCGTTTTGGGGCCGCACAATGCTTTTGCTTCTGACTCTTCTACCCCGCCTCCCAAACCTCCTAGGAAAGTTCCCAAGACACCCCACAAGGCAAGCTCTTCTTTTTTTGCACTAGGATTCTTCTACCAGAGACTTTTATTCTCTATCATGCTCTTTCCTGACTTTAACATGTCTCAAGTTCTAGTCCTGTTTAAGGGTTTTGAAGTCGAGTATTGACCCTGCTCTATTTAGCGTGTTTATCCCATTTGAATATGTCTCAAGGTGTAGTCCTATTCCTAGTCCTAGCCATACAATTTCAAGGAGTTTTGTCGTCTATGATAGTCTTAACTGATTTGAACATGACTTAAGGTCCAGTCCTGTCTATGATAGTCTAACCATGCGTGGAGTTTTGTTGTCTATAGTAGTCTTGGCTAGTTTGAATAGGCTTAGACTCTCAAGGTCTGGCGTACAATTACGGAGAGTTTTGCTGTTTATAATCGTCTTACTTGGTGCTAACAGGGAGGGTTAGCTTGGAAGAGGATATTTGTGGTCTATGCTAGAAAAGTTCACTTTTTAATGCATTAACACGTTTAGTGATTCCGAACTGTTGGGTGAAGATTGAATAACTCTTATTTTTTCTTGATCAATCAACCTCAAACACACATTTGAAATCTGAGTCGTCTGATGTTCATCCAATGGTTATAATAAATGTGTTACATGTGAGAGTGTGGTATAGAAATGACCTGACTTAATTCTGTCCAAATAGGGTTGTTTGGTGTATTTTTAAAAATTAGTGCATTTAATTTTAAATAGTTGGGGGTGGCATGGTACTTATCATAAAAAGAATTAATTTGTAGAGTGATCAATGATTTGAACATGCATGTAATGTGATAACAATGGTTACATGATTTAGAAAACTGTAGCGGTGAGAAATCATAGTTTGATATGATTTCACCGTGTGCTTATTATGGTCCTGGTTAAAAACTTGAATGTTGATTGCTAAAAGTGGGCGAGCTTGTGCAGGTTTTGGATGCTCCATCACTTCAAGATGACTTTTACTTGAATCTGGTGGACTGGTCCTCACAAAATGTTCTTGCTGTGGGGCTAGGCACTTGTGTTTATCTGTGGAGTGCTTCAAACAGCAAAGTGAGTCCCAACCTGCGAAACGATTTCACATTAATTGAAATCTCAAGATGAATTTTTAATGAAATACCTTTATGTGACTTTCAGGTGACTAAGCTATGTGACTTGGGGCCTTATGATGGAGTCTGTTCTGTTCAGTGGACACGGGAGGGTTCTTTTATATCAATTGGTACAAATCTTGGTCAAGTCCAGGTACTTTGTTAGCATGCTTAGATTTTGTGTTTTTCATACATGAATTATTGCATTTCAAGATCAAGAATAAGACAACATTTTTTGCATTTATGGTACAGATTTGGGATGGAACACAGTGTAAGAAGGTCAGAACCATGGGTGGGCATCAGACAAGAACTGGTGTTTTGGCATGGAACTCTCGCACTTTGGCTTCTGGGAGCAGAGATAGGAACATACTTCAGCATGACATGAGGGTTTCAAGTGACTTTGTTAGCAAGCTTGTAGGCCACAAGTCTGAGGTAAAATCATTTTGAATTACATTCTTTCAACTTGTAATCTTCATGACTAACTGGAAGCTGAGAAATTGATAGCAATTGTTATCCCTTAATTTGTGACAGGTGTGTGGATTGAAATGGTCATGTGATGACAGGGAACTTGCTTCTGGTGGTAATGATAATCAGGTATACTTATGTTTCCTTCCTTGCACCCTTTTCTTTACATTTGAAAAAGTGCTTCATTATATTACCTCTTGTTGGGTTTTTGCTTAGTGATATACCTCTTCAATGTCATGTTTTATTGTATGAGCAGCTTCTGGTATGGAATCAGCACTCTCAGCAACCAGCTTTGAGACTCACCGAGCACACTGCTGCTGTGAAGGCCATTGCTTGGTCACCTCATCAAAGTGGCCTCCTTGTGTCTGGAGGTGGAACTGCTGATAGGTGTATTCGTTTTTGGAACACTACAAATGGCCATCAATTGAACAGTGTTGACACTGGGAGCCAGGTTTATTTCTAACACATTTTTAAGTCTGTTTACTTTAGATACAAGACTTAGAAGAGTTTTTAACGAGTATCTCGACTGAAAATTAAAAACTTTTATTAGTATAGAAGTGTCAAAAATACTTCTAGCTTTTATCCAAATAAACTTTTATCTCTACAGAGAATTTTATGAAACAAACAAAAGAGCATCTCAACTAATATTTTAATGCATAATCTGCAGGTATGCAACCTTGCTTGGAGTAAAAATGTGAATGAGCTAGTAAGTACTCATGGCTACTCCCAAAATCAGATCATGGTGTGGAAATATCCATCATTGGCAAAGGTACTTTACTTTGACAATTCTTTGGTGAATTTACAACCTAAAAATGTGCTTGTCCTGATTCTTAACCTTGAGGAGAAATTTTGATTAGGTTGCAACTCTAACTGGCCACAGCATGAGAGTGCTGTACCTTGCAATGTCTCCCGATGGACAGGTATGTCCCTCACATAACATGATTCTATTTTATGTTATGGAAAGAAATTATTCCTTTTTTATATCACATTTAATTTTATGTGGAAAATTGCAGACTATAGTAACGGGTGCTGGGGATGAGACTCTTAGGTTTTGGAATGTTTTCCCATCAATGAAAGCACCTGTAAGCATGTGAAACTATTTCAATTATGCTTCTTCTTATTCTCTTCAATGCTTGGACTCTACTAACTCCTCTGTTTGTCCCATGTTTCATGATGTTTCTCCAGGCCCCGGTTAAGGATACAGGCCTTTGGTCATTGGGGCGCACTCAAATTCGATGATCCATTTGATGCCATATGGAACAAGGAAGACGAGGAAAAGCTATCTTAATATTTTGTGTAATTATTGATTATCTGTATATGAAATTATACTGCCATGTGTCATTACAAGTTTGTATCATACATCAAACACGGTGTAGAGACTTACAAATTGTAAAGTTTCCATTTAAATCTAATATTTTATTTGTGATAATAATCGTTTCAATTCATCGTAAAGTCTGATCTTTTATGATGGGTCTTTACTAATTCTCAATTTGATAATTACTGGTATTTATTGCGGCTTTGACTACCAATAAAAAGGGAATAGTATTGTTTGGTTAAAAGATTATTAGTATGTCATTGACTCTCTATGCAATAATTATGAGAATGTTATGTCATTTATATTTTATCTACAAAAAAAAAATTTAATGTGACATCTCCTATTTTATATATCATAATACATGAATAAATAAAACTGAATAGAAAACTTTATCATAAATAAATCTTCAATGTTCAACATAGAAGGTATCATGTTTTAATTTAAATAAAAGCCAATTGAAATTACAACAAAAATAAAGAATTGTCTTAAAACATAATAACAGGAAGAAAATTTCTAACTAAATACCGATGTCACATCCTATCAAAATATAACTCATTTATGAGGACTAAACTTCGTCACTAATATCCTTAATATCATGTTTTAATTTAAATAAAAGCCAATTGAAATTACAACAAAAATAAAGAATTGTCTTAAAACATAATAACAGGAAGAAATTTTTTAACTAAATACCGATGTCACATCCTATCAAAATATAACTCATCTATGAGGACTAAACTTCGTCACTAATATCCTTAATATCGTGTTAAAGATCATCCGCAACAACATACAAAAAGAACAACTCAAAATAAAGGAGTGAGAAACATTTCATTCTATCTCATGATATTGGATAGTCAAATAGAAACATACAACAAGATATAGCATACACAGATAAATATCATCATCACATTTGCTTCATTCATAGCATAATAAACAATAACAGATAACATTTTTATATATTATGTAATGGACACAGACTGTATATTCATGCATATAACACTAGTAAAAAATCGTATATCACACTTGTGCATTGTCTTTAGCAATACAAGTAAAATAGTTTAGGAGTACATGTTCAGTCACACCCTCAATACACTCTCACTAAGAGGATATACTACCATGTAAAACATTTAATCAAGTTATAAAACTCTTCCTTCACTTAATAAAATAAATAAATCGTTTAATTATAAAACTTTATAAAATATTCACATACATATAAAATAATTAACAATTATTAAAACAACCCTAATAATTATAATAAAATGAAATAATTAATTATTAACAAATATATAATATATAAAATAAATATATTTCTCCTAACATAATTATATTAAAATAAAATATATAAATAATTATAATATAAAAAAATTTCTCCAAATATTTATTGTAACAAAATATCATAAAAATACATATTTTTCTAATAAATATTAAAAAAAACCATTTTTGTGATTATTTATTATTTAATTAAAAACACTAATAATCATTGAAAATCTCTAAAATATTTTACAAAATTCCTTTAATAAATAAATAGTAATAATAATAATTTTAAAAAATTTGGAGTATTACACTCAACATTTTCGACAATTTTCATACGATTACACAATGAATTTAATTTTCTTTTGATCCATCGAAATTACAATAATGACACAAAATTCAAACAAAAATCCAAACTCCAACCTTTTACCTTTAGACCGACCCTATAATTTTACAATAATTTAAGTAAGCATTATCTTTTATATAATTACATTTTATTTTAGTTCATACGATTAAAATATTCAATTAACAATTACTTTGATCCTTGAAAGTGGTAAAGCATGTTCACATTAGTCATTAAACCCAAAAAAATGTTATATTTAACTAATAAATGTCATTTTGATCTTTGATTATATATTAATATTATCATTTTAATTTATTTTTTTTGAGTTTGAATTAATATGATTGTTTTTTATTTTTTTTAAGACAGGATAAATATGATTGTTAATTTGTACTTTCAATAACTTATTTATCATTTTCTTAAATTTTTAATCTTAAAAACTAATATAACAAAATATTTCAAATTAATGGACTAAAATGACCGTTTACTAAAAGAAAAATATATTTGTTTCAGTCCGTACAAATAATAGTTTTTTTATGTTTTAGTTTTTTACGTCTTCATTTGTAACAGTTTTGCATCACTATAAAACTAACAAACATTAAAAAAAGAAAACGTAAAAACACTAAAACATAAAAATTTTATGTAGAACTGAAATAAAATGCTGACCAGAATATAGATATTAAATGATTAAATGAAAGTTTCACAATTTACTACTGTTACGGTCAATTTTATTAAAATATTGACGTTATTTATTATTATTTGAAAATGAAATTCATGAAAACATATTTAATTATACAAAATCCTATTTTCTGTTTAATCTAGACTTACTTTTGTTTCTTTGACAGAATCTAGAGTAGCTTCAAATTTAGTTAATCATAAAAAATAAAAACAAATAATAATAATAATTGACACCAATCAATAGCGTTATTGTTTTTTTTTTTTTTCGTCCCTGGAGTATCTACCGCCGATAACACTGCTGCATACATAAGGCAGGATTCGAACCACTGACTTTGCTTAAGCGTGAATCAACCCCTACAGCTAAACCACACGCTTGGATTATTGATTTAAAGGCATAAAAAATGATTTTATGATTAAAAAGAATTGTATGGGGCACGTGCACATTGAATTTCGTGTAAACTGCGGATAAGGATCCCGGAGGAGGGGGAATATTCGTCCTTGTATCCACAGTCCTCTTTGTCTTCATCCACTTTTTATAAAGTTAAATCATAGCCACAACTCTAAATAATGGTGGACCCTCCTCACCCTCAACTTATATTCACAACTAATTTGTACAATAAGATATGACTTCTATTTTTCTTACAACAAAATAACTATATAGAAAAATATTTTTTTTTTTTCATCAGTCTTGAAAAAATGTATTAGAAAATATCAGTTCTTTAAATAGATTTCAAAACTCCGAAGAGATTATTTTTTATCTTTCGATTATGGGATACTTTGATTTAAAGAATATATAAATATATTTACCATCAAAAGCAAAAATAAACATACAAAATAGTAAACATGAACCAATTCAGCAAATAGAAAGTGAGTATCAAACAAGTGGGAACAATAATTTCCATAAATGAAGAGAAAGATAATAACATGAACATTTTCACCTTTCCTTTGGCCTGTCATGTTCTTTTTTACATTTCTACATACATTCATAAATGAAAAAGAATCAAGAAAAAAAATCAAAGAACAGCATAAGTTCCTGTTAGAACAACAACCTTATTGCATCAAATCATGTACAAATGCCAACCCGAATGCAATTAATGGCCGGCAAAGAATTTGGTGTAAGAATATTACATGAAATTGAATCAAAATGTACAAGTTTGTCTTCCTCTTTGTCCTGTCAACAACACCACCACCACTCCTTTCTACACCATCATCACAAGTGATTGTACACCTTCAACACACACACTGTCTTTCAGCTGAGGCTTCTGCAATCTTCAAGGTTCCAGGTCCAGCTTGGTGCTTGCCATGTTGCTTAGTTTGGTGCTGAGACCAGAAAGCATGTGCAGCCAAAACCCTGTCTAAGAGCTCCTGAGGTACTGGCTCTCCTCTCCTTTGTTGAGGGGAGATTGTTGCAGTGTGCACCAATGTTTTCCATTTATCCTGTGCACATCAAGTAACAATTAAGCAATGCTAGTAGCATTACAATTTATGCCCTTATAACCAAACTAACCATGAAATGGATTGAATCAGTGCAATTGTGCCAATCCTTTTTTTATTAAAAGAGTTATTTCATCATCTTAAGAAAACAAGCATAATTCTGAGCATAATATTTAAGAATTACCCATACAAAAACATAAAATAAAACAGAAATGGACTAAACAAACTAATCATATTATCCCAGGGACCAACTGAATATCTATAGGATCAAACAGGAGCCGTAATACCAACAGAAATAATGACAAAGACCAATACCAAATTAACCATAACTCAAATGCCTTTTTTTTTTTATGTATTATCTTTCTAGTAGTTAAACCATGTAAAGAAACCCCACATATGTTAAAAGGTACTTGGTACAGAGGGGAGGAAAAAAATAATGTACCTTTAAGTCTACATATGTCCTATGGTCTGCATTCTCAAAAGCTCGCAACTTAACATCACGCCACCTGCATAGTATATAAACATTATCAGCAGGCCAGTTTTGTCCTCTATCATTGGTCGACGTATGATCTACAACTATCTGCAGGTAAAGCTGATTTATTGATAACATCGTACCTCCCAGTTCCTAGTTCCTCAACTGCATGAACGAGTGCTTCTACCTCAGCCACAGAGAATGGTCTCCTGGTTCGACGCTGTGCAAAGTCAGAGCGCTTGGTTTTCTGACTCACAGGAACCACAGCTAATGCTTCTGTGATAGCTGGAACAGCAACTAGTGCTCTGGAATCAGGTGTTATGTTGTCAACTGTAGTGTCGGCGGGTGAAGAAGTAAACTCGTGGTTACTTTCAATTAGGTTGCCCGGATATGTCAGCAAGGGTGAGTCATGTAAAGTATCTGTAATCCCTGAATCTAAGACAGGAGTTTCTGTGGGCCTAGAAAAATCATATAATGATATTAGTTATAGTATCAAAATAAAAATTTGAATGCATATAACTGAATCATAATTTCTACCCCATGAATTAGCTATGGTGATTAAAAGTAACAATGTCATAAAGTTTGGCTCACCTGGTAGGCTGAGATGTTTCACATTGAGAACAAGGATCACCAACACACAAAATTGGAGAAGCTTGTAGAGAAGTGGGCTCCAACATGAAACTGAGGCTATCCAAATTTTCATTGCAAGATATACCAGTCTGCACAAGTGTTCTATTGTCATCTCTAACTTTTTTCCCCTGAAGAAGAACACCAACATGCGCACCACCTCCAACTATAGCCATCACTGCCTCCATGATTCTCCTCTACAAAAATTTTGCAAGAACACACATTGCAAAGGTTAGAGCCAGACAAGACTGCAAATGCATGGATGAAGCATTGACAACAGTAATGAATATTTTGAAAAATAGAAGTAAAGCTATCTCTATTTATACCTTTAGTGAACCAACAGTTGCAGTTTCAGGAACCTCAATATAAAGCTCTGGTATCCTTATTGACTTAATGCTAAACTTCACTGTTCACAAGGTACACAGAGAAAATAAGTTACTATCAAGTGAAAGGAACAATTAAGATAAACAATGAATGAACATAATAGAATTAGTTACCATGAGAATCCTTGGCCTTAGATACATGAAGTTTTGCAGATGAGCTAGGCTTGTCTCTATCTGTCCCTTTCTGAGGTGAATTGGACACACTCTCACTGCTAAATCCTCCATCAGAAGTTACCCCTGAAACTCTGTCAAAGAATTTCCTCCTTTTAACAATGGTGTTAAGCTGAGACCTTTCAACACCATAACAAGTCTTCCTCTTATGATAATTTGGTACTCCTAAATCTGCAAATTTTATATTACTTTCGGTGAGAGACACAATTAAACTCATAGACATAGCATGCAGCAAATAACAAAGCATTTGGTAGCACATTTATAAGCCACATTACCGGATCTAGAAAGTTCGCAGTCCTTCAACTTTGGAGCTGTCTTCCAGTATTTGGAAGACATCAAATTCCTGATTCTTCGGTGTGCAATGCGTCGTGGAGACCTAAAAGCCTTTGATTTCGTGCAAGCTTTTTTGCACCTTAAAAAGTTTTCGTCATCATCTCTAAAACCTAACTTACTACCATTCCCATGCCTGGAAAAGGATGCACTGGGAAAAGATTTCCTATGAAATGGAGACTTAAGATTACTTTTTGAGTCAATTAGTGTAGGAGATACATACAATTCTAAGTGCTCCTTCAAACTACATTTATCAGCCAAAGTTGATTCCCGAAAGCATGAACTGCCGACCTCCTGTTCCCATTTAAATCCTTTCTTTATGTTACCATCGCTAGACTCCCTAAAGTTTTCAGGTGTTTCTACTAACCTATCAGAATAATGTCCAAACTTATTATCACAATCGGAAATTTCAGTCTTAACATCAGCTTCAACTTTCTTCCGACAGTCAGAATTAGTATTAACTGAAACGTGCTCTAGCAAACAATCAGTCTTGGCATGTGAAACAGATTTCCGACTACTGTTTTGTGAGGCTACCTCAGTCTTAAAAGTACTCTCTGCACAACTTCCCTGATGAACTTCCTCGGTTTTTAATGGTTTCACTTCATCCTGTCTATCTTGCCCAATGACACCGTGGCTAAATGCAGGCTGATGATTTCCTTCAGATGCATTGCTGGAAGCAGAACTTTCACTCTCCTGCAACAACTGCCCAGCTAAAGAAGCCAGTAGTTCAATAGCACAGGCTCGACCATCATCATCTTTGTTGAAAGAACCCCTCCTCTGAACATTTATCAAAAAAAGGATCAAAATAGAGTTCAATGCACAAAAATGGAAAACATAAAACAACTAGCACACTTGCAAAATGTACTAAGTACTTACTCTTGCAGATCTAGGAGCTTTAGGTATAACTGGGACTCGAAAGCCTTTAAATCTATAATCAACCCTCTTCTTCAACACCATAGTTGGCTCATCAAATAACCAGAAACACAAATACAGCAGATCTTTTTCACTGCCATAATATTAAAGGAAGACATGTATCAAGTTAATTTTCACATTTTGCTAAACTTTGCAAATTAGGAAAGCAATGACACACTACCACCGGAACAAGACATGTGCAAATTTTTCAAATCGACGGTTACTTGATAAAAAATACACATAGCCCCACAGTTATTGGTTCTCCCCATACTACCAAACCAAGGAATGCAACTTGAATAATCTAAGCTTCAATTGACAAGGACAATTTCTATTTGCTCGAGGACTTATATCTTACATATGAAATAATTAAGATCATGTACAGAGGAAAATTCACTAAATTAACTAAATCTGTCAGAAAAATAAATATGAAAAATAACATTAAAGAAGCAAGACGTCAGAGAAACCAAATCTGTCACAAAATCCACCTAACTGTTGCAGTATAGTACCATTCATATCCCAGATGAATGCATGCGGAATAAACGAGGTCAGATTTAAGGGAACTCCAGAAAAGACCCATTTGACTCCCGGATTCAATTTCATTGAAAAGAACATGACGATAAACAATAGAACGCACATAAAAGGGGTAGAAAGTTGAATCCACATAAGAAACATGAAATTGATCACACGAAATCCGAATGCTAACATGAATTCAGACGAATTTCAAGGAACTGCAGGAAAAAAAATTCCCAATTATTCAATCGTTCCCGAGATGTCAGCGAATTAAAGAATCGTATATATAAATCCACGATCAGAAGTTCAAAAACAAAATAGAAACACACGCATGGAAGGATCATAAAATTCAAAACCATCATAAAGCAAATACACGCTGCAATTAGTTGCCGAGTTCTAATTGTGCGAGATCAACAAAAAAGAACCAAATTCCAAGAACCTGCAGCACTTGCATCCAAATCAAAGAACTTGAACTCCTCAACACAAAGTCCACAACATCAACCCCATTAAAAAAATAATTTTTTTCATTGAAACAAACGAAAAACCATTTGCATACAACAAACACAACCAAACTTCCACGATCGGATCTTCAATTCTCAAATCAACAACACCCCAGAATTTTTTTCCAAAATAAAAACAGAATCTCCAGAAGTAAGAACAAAATTGCGTACAATCCACCACAATTCTGTTCATTGCATCTCCGAAATTCAACAAGAGAGAGAGTAAACAAACAATCTCCACCACACAACCACGATGAGATCGCACCGAGAACCATGAGACGATGAGAAGAAACACACACCAAAAAAAAAAATTCAAAACCTCTGACATACAATAAAACCTCTCCCACCAACTCACCTCTTGAGACAACAACATTCGAACAACGATCCGAGGAACCAAACTACGATCAAGCAACGAAATTTCCGATGAAACTCATTTTCCGACAGCGAAAAAAAGTACAACTTGCGTGCAAAGCAAAAACCCCGGAAAACTGTTTGGAAATGCAAGAGATCTAAGGGAATTCAGGCACTGAAAGCATTTAAGTCCTGAACTTTCTCTTTCTCTCTCTCTCAGGAACGTGAAATTTTCATTTTTTCCTTTTTCTTTTTATTTTTTTTCTTGTTTTGTGAGATGGAACGAAACAATAGATAGAATAATAGATAGAATAACAGAAGAGTTTAAAGGGACAAAAACCCACCAATACCGTAAACAAAAACCACGCAACAGTGGTCTTAAACCCTTTATATTTATCTTCATGGTTTTGACCACACAACCGGACAAGCCAGTTAAAGGGTACATGTCACCGGCTATAGCAGGTCACCCTCCCCACCAAAAACCAAAACCCGTCCTTAACCCCTTTGGATTGTTTCCCTCGTGCCACGTGTCAGCCAGCCTCACTCCTCCTTAGACAGGATTAGAAACATGAAGGGGTGTTTTTTTGGCTTTTCCTATGAGGAGTGTCCAATGTGATGTCCATTATTATTACCTTCCTTGTTTATCTCTTTCAGTGGTCCATCTCTTTTTGGTTCCTTTTTTTAGTTCCTTTCCTTTTCATGTGTTTTTGAATTTCTGATTCTAAGGAAAAAAAAAAATTCCTGTTGCTTCACTTTAGTTATTATGGTCGTTTAATTACTCGCCTTTCCAATTACTGTTTTCATAAAGTCTTTCTATATGTATATAAGTATTAGTATTGTTTTGAATTTGAGTACATAGTATAATAATTTGGTGCTCATAGTTCATCATCACAAAGTTTTTAGTTTTAGATAAAGAACAGTGCCACTGATGACTCGATTTTCTATCCACTGACCCCTTCACTGCAGTTTCTAGTATCTTCCTCATTGTATAGAAATCCAATCATACCAACAAAAAAAAAATAACGATAAATGTTGATACTTTGGTTGGGATGGGGTACTGCGTACTTTTAAACAGATCATGCTATAAAATATAAATATGCATATATATATATATATATATATATACATAGGCTGTCTGTTTCTAAAGGGAAGAAAAGAGAAATTTTAATGAAAAAAGACAGGTACTTTGTTTAATTTATAAGAGGAAAATAAATAAATCATTTGTTAATTAGTGCGTAATTATTAAATAGCAATTAAATTAAGAATAATACAACTTAAATATTTTTAAAATATTTTTTTGCTAAATTAATTAATTTTGAAGGAGAATCGCAATTGAGTAAAAAGTTCAACTCCTTTTTCCTTTGTCTACTTTAGTTAATACATAAGAATTTAGAAATTTTTCTTGCAAACTAGATTGGTTAGTTATTATTTTCACTTGTCTAAGGTTTCTCTTCGGTGCACAAGGCTGACGGTACTAACTAAATTAAAACAAAAAAAGGTATGAGAAGCACAATATGCAATATAAGAGAATTACATTACCTAGAACAAGTTCCTTAAATTAATTTATGGGTTTTGTAAACGTGCATTATTTTTTATGAAAGAATTACAATATCATAACAGTTCCAACTTAAAATTTCATACATAATATTCATACTTTTTATTATTAAGCCGATTCAAGTGATTCTTGTAAACATATATTCTTAATCTTCATTAACTATGTTGCAAACTAAAAAAAATATTACTAAATAATAGCTTAAAAGTTTAAATAATATTTAACTTTTTTTTCTTTGGGTTGAGTGTTAAATATAAAAGTGACAAAGTGGGTCGCAATTCAGGATAAATATTTTAGTTTGCATAGTCTGTTACATCTAATCCATCAATCTATTGAGTTAATTAAATATTTATTTATTTATGTTGTAATTTATGGTGTGTTATTTTTTTATTGTAGTATATTTTTATCATTGAAAGACTAATAGTATTTGTTGTAATTCTTAAAAATTATTTTGATTTTGTGTTGTTCAAAAGTTATTAATAGCAATTTTGGTTGAAAAGAAAGACTTATCGTAATTTTTAATTTATTATTTTGTATTGTAATATTGAAATTTAAGAAAAAAAATTTGTTATAAATCATTTACCAAGAAAAAAAATATTAAATTTTACACAAATTAGTCAACCTATCTCTAACAAGGATAGGTCAAGATTTTCAATTCGTTTTTATCATATGGTTAACCTATACCATTTTACTTTTAGAAGTCGATGCCGTAAATATTAATAAAAGTTGAATTTAATTAAAATGATTAAAATATAATCAGATAAATATATTTAATAAGTTTGTCATTCACATTATAAAATAATATTAAAAAGAGATTTTTTTATTTTGCTGAAATGTGGAATAAAATGAGACAGAAGGAGTTCTTTCATCACAAATTTCCCTTTAAATTATTTTTCGTCTTTTGTGAACATATATTCTTAAATACGATAAACTATGTTTGCAAAAAAAATGTTTATTAAATAATAGCTTAATTTTAAATGATTGTTTTCTTTGGGCAATTAATTAGTGCGTTACCAACGGAAGTTGAGTTTAGTTAAAGAGATTATCTTTTTACAAATTGATAGACTAACATTTGAATCTTCACTAGGATATGAGCTTGTGAGAAAAATTCGTTCAATTCATAAACATATATTCAATAATAATAGGTCATGAACTTTAACTTTCTGCTAAGTAATTTGTAAGTTATTATTTAAACTTGTTTTGTGACTTTTTATATATGTAATTGAGTGACTCTGGTGTTTTTATATTATATATAATATTTATTGCTTGGCTGATAAAATAAATAAATAAATAAACTTTAACTTTCTGCTGGCCTCGAAATAGTGAAGAGGGCATTGGACTTAAGGAAAGGAAATAAGTTTACTTGTTTGTTTAATAAGAAATTGTTAGATCAGAAATGGAAAAAGGTGTGGATCTTACTTTTTTTTTTTTTTTTTTTGCAGTTTTGTAGAGAAATAGATGAGAAATGTTGCACAAGTATGTAAGTCCATTCATGACCGTGTTGTCCCTCTTTGTTGATTGATCATGAGTTTTTTAAGACATTATATTCGGTTAAAACTTTTGTTTAATTGATTAATGATCGTAGAAATAATATGTGAAATATAGTCTTGTAATCAATTGTGACTCTATTTTATTTGAATTTGTATGTTATTTTTTTAATGTTATTTGTTGTATTCCAATGTACTTATTTTGTATTCAAATGTGCCTAATGTACCATAAATGCTTATCATTTTTTATTCGAATACAGGTTTGGTTGTATTTGACAACAATCTTTATTTGATTACAAAAATAAATTAATCCTAATAGATACTATGTAATTAATTTTGAAAGAGTAAAATGTAATGTATCAATTGAATATTTAGACTTTGGATTTATCATGCAACTAAAGATTAATATCATGTATACAATATATGTAATTAAGGAATAAGCAACATAATAATAATTTGTGTACATATATATTATATACAAAATACCGTATTGAATATAAAATAAGTCTAAGCGTTAGCCAACATCTATACAAGATTTAATTACAATTGAAGTAATTATCAATAAAAATATAAATAAATAAAAACTTAACCATTTTTAGAGTGGTTATCTTCTAATTATACAAGTCATTCCGTTAATTTTATTTTACTCTTATATCAAGTATAATCATTACAATTTTAATCACAAGAAAAAAAAATAGGGTAAGCTTATGAAAATAATTCAACATAAACAATATCATCATAATAAATATAACAACTCACAATAGGACAACATCGTTAGTACAACAACTTAACAACTCACAACACATTTATCATATTAATATATACATCACATTTGATGCATCGTACACATATCAATTATGGAGATCTTTTACAACATAGGATAAATTGTTTAAGTGACTTGATCCTACCGAATTACAACAACTTGTATAACACTAAAAAACAATGATTGGGATTAAGGTCAAAAAACAATAGCTAGCACAAGGCTAGAAACAACGACTAGCATAAGCTAAATTGATTTATCATGTTTCACCACTTAAACTAGGAAGTATGATACTATGTCAAGGTATAACAGTTTGGGTAAGGGCTTACCACGACATTAGCCTACAACACTAAGCCACCTATAGGATTAGCTCACAGATTACCCTTTAAATATCACAACCCTCCAATACTAGGTTAGAAACTAATTCCTAAACTAGTACTTTACTTATAGCGGTCACTTTATACACATGCATTAATCTTGCCCACAAATGGATACCACATAAAACCTAGAGGGAACAACTAAAAAACAACTTACCCATTTAAAGGCCAATTTACATACTAAAGGGTTTCAACCGGCTTTCGAAGCACTGCAACATATATCGCACAATGAGATATTCTAATTTTGAAAACAACTTACTCCCCTCTAGTTTTTACATATTGTAGTTAAGATATATATCTAACCCACATATCCATAACTTATCAACTCAACGACTTTATTAACTTTCAACATACAGCTTACCAGTGTGAACAATTTAAATAATGTACATCTTTGCAACATGCGCAGCTTAATATAACAACATCAAATTTAGCTTAAACAACTTAAAAATAACTCACAACTATACAACATGTTCAATTTACTGCATATCAACACATATGTCATCTTACATCATTACTCATACAACTTATTCATCATTAATCAGTTATTAAAACATCTTAAACAATTAACTTTTTAGCATGTGACTCGCGCCTGACGTCCTCTATAGGCACCTAATGCCATTAAGGCAAATTAAAGAGAACTTTGTCTCATCCACACCCGACGCCACATCGCTTGCACCCGACATGATTAAGGCAGAGAGTTTCCTACTCTCTCACTCCCAACGTGGCAACACCCACACTTGATCTCAACTAAGCAGACAGTTATTTGCCTGACACATGCCCAATGCCAAACAAAGACGAGTCTCTCTTCTCATGTTTGGTGCCACCGATCCTATGCGTGACATAAGTGGGACAAAGACCTTTCTTTGGAGTCACGCTTAGTGTCCTGAAGCTACACTCAGTGCGATATCAGGTTTTGTACCTATGTGGAACTTGATTTGGCCATTCAACCTAAAATCCAAAACTTCCAACAACATGAAAAGCATAAAAGAACATAAATACAACCTGCATCGAAAACAAATGCATTTAAAATCAATCAAGAATCACCTAATTTCTCATCCTCCCATTCAAAGCTACAAGTTCTCCCAACTTCATCAATTTCATCGCCCCAATTCATCCTAACAACTCAAAGTCAACTCATTTTAGCATCACAATCTAGACCACACACCCAAGAATTCGAAATCACAGCTTCTCTAACCTCTTAGAGAACCAATCCACAAGAAGAGAAGAGGAAGAAGTAACTTCACAGACCAACCTCTAGAAGTTCCAACCTTAAAAGATTGGATCTTCACCACCTCTAACTATAATTAGTTGAAGAATAAAGGGAAAGGAAGGTTTCCTAGTGAGAATAGAGAAGAAAGAACGGAGAAGGAAGAGAGAATCTCTCTGAGAGAATCTCTCTGAGAGAATCTCTCTGTAGCTTCTCTCTGCAACTTCTCTCCGCAACTTCTAAACTTGAATTATGAAGCTCTTAACTAAAAAACTTTCTTCTATACTTTCTTAAGTTGACTCCTATTATCTTTGACCCTGCTGCTTATAGATCAACTTGCTATCAAGGTCTCCCAATCTCAAAGTTTTCAACAGTGACTGCCAATCAAGCAACAAAGGCTATGAATTGACAATGTTACATAAAATAGTAGGTTTTCTTCAATTATAATTTATTTCCTCTTCATTGATTCAAACCAAACAACTTCATAATATTATTGCTTACCTATTTCTCTAAAATTAATTAAGCAAATACATTTTCATCCTATTTCTCACCTAATTCACTAAAAAAAAAGATCACATTTCTCACTTATTTTTCTTCTCACAACCAAACACAATGTGTAATAAAGTCGATATTGAAAAACAGTTTCATAGCTAATCCAAAAAGACTAAAGCTTGTGCATATAAGTTGGGGTCTCGTTAAGGAGACAAAAGTTCTAATTATGGTAATGATTAAAAATAACTTATAGAAGATGTGATCAATGAGGTTTAACTCAATTGGTTGAATAGAATATGTAAGTTGGTATAAATATCTTGATATAAATTTGACTTTCACAAATTAAAAAATAATGATAATTCTACAACAAATGTTTCCAAAAGAGAACATGAAAATTCAATATAAGTTAAGTGTTAAATTTTATGGTTTGATAACGATACAATATTAGTGTAATGTAATTTTATATTATCAATTAATCAATAATCATTGTTAGAATAATTTTTAAAATAAATACTATAAAAGTTAATAAATTTAGTAAATATGATAGTTTGTAATTAGTTTACAATATTAAAAAAATTATCTCTATTTATTATATTTTATTTACATTCCTTAATTGTTTCTTACCCATACTTTTAAGTGATTTCTTAATGCAATAGTCATCATAATTTTTCAAAATTAACAATGCGGAAATTCACTTAAGAGTGGACACGCCATTTAGATTCTTTTATTTTTATTTGAAACCTATCAGGATACATTTTGCTATAAATTTAAGATATTCAATTAAGAAAATTCGCTTTAATTGTGTTAAGATTGAAGCTAACAATCTTACTTTTTACATTAAATCCAAGAAATGGACACCAAATTTTATCTTTAAATTTTCCTGCACCGTTTGTGATTCAACCTATCAAAAAGATAAAGTGATTTGAAGTTGAAGACCTTTATAATTAAAATTTAAGACCACCAATCCCTGCCCATAAACAAAATATTTCGTCACGTACGAAAAGCAAAATAATTAACTTGTCAATCACACACAAGTTGATGACATTGACAATACACTTAAAAAAAAAAAAGTAAAACATATTTCATTAATGAAATGAAAAGAAAATGAATGGCTGGAAAATTGGGTAGTATATATTATATATTTATATTGTGGTGGAAATAAAAAACGAGGGGCAAAAAAGTTGTTGGCGGTTATTTACCCATAGCATACACTAATAGAGATAATTTGGTGTGAAAGTATGTGTGCAGTTATTCACATTTTTTGTTTTACGATTTTATCTTATCTATGTGAATAACCTCAAGCGTGTGGTTCAGCAGGGGTTGATCCACGCTTAAATAAGGTCAGAGGTTCGAATCCTGCCTTGTGTATGCAGCCGCGTTAAATCTTGGGGCCAGCTATCCTATCCTTTGAGGTGTCTCCAATGTAGCGAGGAGATTAGTCACTGCTGTCGGCGGTGGATACTCAAGGACGAACCACAAAAAAATCTTATCTATGGGACTCATTCACGTCACTTTCTTCCCCAAGAGAAGTGGGTCCCACTTTCTTTTATTGTTCCAAACGTCTCAATTCTTCAATCATCTTTCGGGTCAAACTTAACAGCCGCCGCCGGGTTCGGGTACTCCCATGGGTCATTGGTTAATGTTTCTTCTTGCTTCTTACATCTTTCTTACATCGCCTAACTAGTAACTATATCTTAACTCAATCTTACATATAATCTTTTTCTAAGGCTAAAATTGTCTTTTTATTTATATATTTTTAATTTTTTTCAAATTAAAATAAATTTATTTTTAGTCTTTTTAAATTTAAAATTCATTTTTTAAATTTAAAAAATCTTATTTTAATTCTTACACTTAAATTTTGTTAGAAAAATTATCAAATATTGCTGCATAAATTATATTTATTAATGTTTGTTAACAAAAATTAGAGATGTTCATGGACGAATTTTTGAAAATTTCAAACCAAATCAAATCGATCCATTTTATAAATATGAATCGGTTAACTGATCTATTTTTTTTTTTATATGATTTGCTTTTTTAAAATATTGATTGATTTTTTTAAAATTGAATTGGTGCGACGCGATTATTCCTTCTTTACTTATATATGGATCATTTTTTAAAATTGAACCGAATCGAATCAATCCAATTTATAAAAATGGATTGGATAACTAAACCAATTTTATAAAGTAGATCGGTTCAGATTTTTTTTCTTCAAAATAGATATGATTTTTCAATAGATCAGTTATGAGTTGATTTAAATTAGTTTGGATCTTTTGCATGCTCCTAATGAAAATACCACATTAAACCCAATTGATAGTTCATAAATGTCTCAATTAATAACTTTTATATATGTTATTAATAATTTGAGTAACTAAAATAAAATTTTTAAAAGTAAAAATAACAGTTTTAAACTTGAGGAACAAAAAATAATTTTATTTTAAATTTAAAAAATTAAATATATATTTAAACATTATTTATATTGTTTTTTTTTATCACATTTTTTATGTTAAAAATTAAATATCTCAAACATAAAATTTACAAAATTTAACATTTGTAAACAAATCAATAATTTGATAGTAAATATATTGATAATTATAATAATAATGATTAAAATAAATTTTAATATCATCTGAAAAGGTGAATTATGATTTAATTCAATTTTTCAACGCATTATATTATTTATATAAATATTTGGTTACCAATTTATCTACCATAACTAACGATGTTCATCTAATCTAAAACAAGGAACGCGGTTTAGCGAGTTTTTCTTAACTTGAGTCTTATGTCATATATGTTTGAGAAACGTAGAAGCTACAAACTTTACTTATCTTTATTTCCCTCCTTCAATTACTATCCTTTTCTTCTTCTTAATTTTGATTTTTTTTTTAAAATACTTCATAGTTATACAACCTTCTACAACTCTAGAGTTTCGAAATTGACTCTTTCTTTCTCCTTTTGGAAAAAAATGTCAGGTTTCCCAATATTCATAAACTGGAAAGAACATCAAATAGGAGATGCTGCCAAATTTGATATCAATCCTATCTTCTTATACAGAAAACCTGAAGACATTCATTATACAGAACAATAAAAGCTATAAGTATGATAGATGGGTATAGTGTGTCAAATGGAAGGACATTGTTACGGACTAGGCACTAGGCCTCAGACCCAAATGTTGGAAAAGTCTAACAATATAAATATTGACTTTGGTCAAATTAAAATTAATTAATATGCATTCATGGACAATAAAATTTGTCACATTTAGAAGTAAAATTGTCTGGTCAATACCGAAATAGAGGTTTTCAGTTTTCTACCAATGAAATTGGTCCAACAATAATCCCATTGTATTAGTGTTAATTGGGTGAGTTTTTATTTTATTTTAATTATTTATAATTTTTTTAGGGTGCGTTACGCATATACTTCACCAGTTTTTTAATATTTTAGTTTCATTAAAGTTTTCACATAACACGTAAATGGATTAGGTTGGATTAGAATTAGATGAATTTATTATTTGATTTGATTAAAATTTAATAAGTTAGATTGGATTTGATTAGTTCAATATTATTAAATTTATTATAAAAATTTAAATATTTTTATAATTAATAAAAATTATTTGATATTTTATGATACTAACTAAATTTTAAAATAAATTTATTATATTGTCATCAGCTCAATAATTAACATTAATATAAAATAAAATTTAAAATAAATATGTTGTATTATTACAATATTAACAATCTAAAAATATAATACTCAATATTAAATAAGAATCACAAAGTATTAACTTAATCAAGTGGTTACACTAACTTATTATTATTATTATTATTATTATTATTATTATAATATATGATCGGATTAGATTGGGTCACTGGTCAAAAAAGTACCAAATTTTGATCGGATGGAGTTAAGTATGATTTAAACACTACAAAAGTTTAATTTAAGTTCATTGAGTTAATTTGGATTAGTGTGAATTTATCCATATTCATTTACACTCCTAATTTTGACCAATTTTAAGAAAATTTTTACTTTGATTTTTTAATATTCAAAACATTCACTTTAGATTAGACAATAATTTACTTTAGAACAATTAACAATCTATTTTGAATGAGTTAACAATCTACGTACCAGCCCAATTTAAATTAGCTATTCATATTTATTTAAAATAGATTGCATTATAAAAACAAGAAAAGAAACATGGTTTTGCCAAAAACAAACATTAGTGAATGCTACAAGAAAAGCTGAAGTATTGAGAAATTATATTATATGATTTTTGTAATTTTAATTTTTTCAACATTTTTTGTTTGGTTTAACTGTGATTTTTCAACATGGCTTTAACTAATTACAATTTATTTCACTTTTAATCTAAATTATAGGAGGATTTAATTAGTGATAAAAAAATAGTATAAAAATGTTAGAAAAGTGTGAAATTAAAAGGAAATAAAGTATAATATGTCCTAAATTCTTTTACGTAGGACTTGTAATTATTCAACTATCACTTTTTTATATATAGAAATTAAAGTATATACAAATAACCATCTTAAATATGAAAATCTACAAATTTCTCTTTTCTAAACAAATAAGTTTTTTTTCTTTAAAATTATCAAATTTTCTACTCTTTAATTAAGATTAATTCTCACTAAGAATATTTTTGTGACCATTTTACAAGTACATTTTTGTCGTAGTACAATAACAATGATATTAATGATATTAATAATGATAATAATAATAATAATATACTAAGAAAATAATTTATACTTTCAAATATTTTGTTCTTGTAAACATGGTGACTCTAATAAAATTAAAAATTACTTTTACTCATAAATATTTAATGTAGGTAAAATTCAAATACTTGTATTTATAACTATTTGTTATAGGTAAAATTTACAAAATCATTGTTACACAACTCAAATTATGCGACATATAAATCAAAAAGAGTAAAAGTAAAAGTATACGTTAAAAAAATTTCAACTTTTAGTAATGATTTATATTCATTTAATTTTCTTGTAGCAATAATAATGTTGTAACGACAATAACAGTGTGGTGGCGGTAACAACGACGATATTAATAAAAATAGTAATAACAACGATAATGATAAAGTGGTGGTGATAGTAGTTACAATAGTAGTAGTACCAATGATAATAATAATGGCAACAATGATAATAATAATAGATGATAATTTTAATCATGATCTTTTAATCTAAATTATTTGTTTTAAAGATGTCATAATTAAACCTGTTTGTTTAAACTTTTTTCTTAAGAAAAATGTATTTTTTAATAAAATAAACAATTTTTTTTTTGTTGTTTTAATATGTTTGTCTAAGCTATTTGTTTTTAAAATAAATCGTTTTTAACCTTTTTAAATGAAATATAAATACTTTTTAAAAGAGATTTTTTTTAAAAAAATTTAAACAATGCTATATATATAATTATATATTTATGAAACTAATATATTAATATTTTTCTTTATGAATATACTCTCTAAATTAATACTTTTTAAATGAAATATAAATACTTTTTAAAAGAGATTTTTTAAAAAAAATTTAAACAATGCTATATATATAATTATATATTTATGAAACTAATATATTAATATTTTTCTAAATTAATTTTTTCATTGTTGTATGTGTTTATTGTTTCTGAATTAATAAGTTTAAAAATTATTTTATTATTTATTATTTACATAATAATGATTAGAATATTGTGTTTTTAATAAAGAATGAGCTGAAGAATAAATTAAGATATCCTCATGTAATTTCTGTTAGTAGTTTTGAATATAAAATAATGTATTAATTCGAAATTGTAGCAGTTATTATAAGGGAGATGTTTGAAATTTCAACTAAGATTATTTCTCAAGTTTTATCGAATATTCCAAAGTCAACTAGAAATAAAAATAATGAAAAAATATATAATTCAAATCACTTTAAGTTAAATTTGATTGATTGGATTAAAACTTATTAAAAAAAATAAGAAATCGTTATTTTATAAAAAAATATACTTTTTTTCAAAAGAAAAAGAATAAACAAATGCACAAGTAATTTATTGTGGCCAGGTACCTTAAACTTGTTTGTTTTGTTTTTAATAAGTAATAGTTTGTGTTTGCTTCAACAAACTTGTATGATTTACTCAAAAAAACATTTAAGAAATATGATGATATTGATTAAATCAAATTGTATTTAAATTTTACGTTTCAAAAACGCTAGATTTAGCGCGATAAAAAAATAAACTAAATTTTTTCTTTCATTGTAAAATTATTAAATGCAATTTAAGTGTTAAATATTAATTTTATTAAGACCTATAAAAACCTCAAATCAATTTATGCAAAGAAAAAAATATTTTTAAGAACATACAAATCAAATAAATTTGTGCAGTTAAAAAAAATATTTTACTTAAATCAACAAATAAATTATTTAACTTATCAAACATATATATAATTTCTTGATTCAATGATTATAAGGTCTGTCTTGAAACATAAGATCGATTAATAAGATCTATCTCGAAATACAGAATTCCTTGATGTTCTAAAATTTATTAATATTAAAATAATATTTGACTAATAAAAATCATATTTTACTAATATAAATTAGTTCTTAATTATTAATTTTTTTTATAAATATTATGAATGAAAAAAAAAAACATGTATCATCAGAATGGCAAGATATAGATCTAAGTTTATGTTAACTAAGGATTATAAGAAGACCTCGGATCCTCCATATGATTTGCATTATTTTTATTATCCTTTCATTGCCTTATTAAGGAACAAGACGCACCAAACGAGAGAGGACAATAAAAGTATTGGTTAGTAATGAATTTGTCACGTGCAATATGTTTTAACTTAACATGAGCAACCAGAGATAAACGAGTTTGTTGGATTTCAACGTTTTGGACATAATCTTATGAGTTATAGTCTATTTAATTAATTGACAAAGTCTAAAAAATTAAAAGAGTTTCCATAATGCATGTGATGATTCCAGATTCCAGATCTCATACCAACCCATTGAAAATAATCAAACAAACCCAAAATTAAATATCCACCATGAGGAAGAGATAACTCTTACGCTATCTTCCTTCACATTAAATTAACACGTACACAGTCAATTTCAGTTGCTCAGAAGTTTGGTTGTGCATTTGAGCTTGACTTGACTCTAGAATTCAATGTTAAGCAAGCATATATATACTTGTATGTATTTCTCAAACGCTTTCAGATAATTTAATGCCATTTTAATAAATTAAACACACACAAAATTTCGTAGCCAAAACCAAATTATTTAAACACTACAAAGTACAAAGCCTATGGTCAACAAGTATCATTTCTTTTCCCAATAATAATATTAAGAGAATAATATCGATTTGTGCTGATGAAATTAACCATATGAAGCAAGAGAGTGAATTTCAAAATCACATAATGGAAATAGCATTGTGCCAAACCATTGTGACAAAATGCATTCAACCTTAAATTCAAGGACGAACCTATTTATTGGTGATATGATTGCGAGGGTACTTAACAATACCCTTGATGATCTCTTTGAATAAAATATATAGTTGGTGAATTAAAAAGCTGGCTTCCTTGTACAGCAAAACTAGAAGTTGGTTATGTTACTTTTTTCCTAAAGCGGTAGCTGGAAGCTGAAGAAAGGAATATGGTGGAATTTGAAATTGAAACTTTTGTCAAATTAAGTAACTTTGGTGGCCTGTAATTAGGAGATGACAGAGAGTAATCCCCATTTGCACAAATAAGTTGTCAGATTAGATGCTACGATCAGGATTAGGATGTATGAAAAAAAAGTTTTGTCTAGGGAGCTTTTTTATTTTTGGGGCATTGAAGCAAAGAACAAAATTACAAACTGCAGACAGGGTAATATATCATTTCATCCACCCATGTGATAATTCTTTTTCAAGAACACGCCTAACCTCTTCTACAAATAATCTTATTCCAATCCAGTAAAATTGCTATAAGTAATAAAGTTGTATCTAACACAACTGCGTTTTCATAATTCAAATTCCATATTACTATGTGAGAATTTCAATTTAATTACTTACCTTTTGTAACATGATATGAATGTCCTCTTGAATACTTTTTTCTAGCACACTTTATTAGTGATAGAAATTTTTTTAGAAAAATCAAAGATTTTGTTAGTTTCTTATGATTTTCAACCAATAATAAAGAAAATATTAGTAATAAGATCTAACAAGTATATATTTCCGTGTTGTCCAATAATTATAGTTATTTATAATTGGGGAAATTAAGGTAGGATACTGGGTACATTGTATTGTGATTCCTTTTAATGAGTGACGAATAAAAATAGTGTTTCCACAACGTGGTGTTAATAAATTTTGTGGCACAAACCAGGAAGATGTATGTTCCTGTATGAAAATATGATAAAAAGATTCAAATAGATCGGATTATGATTAGAAGCATAGAAAATGTGAATAAAAGAAAGGGCGAATGAAGATTCCGTTGTAAAGAAAAGATTGTTTTGTTGTGTAATAAGAGCTGGGAAGCACGTTGGAAAAGTGAGGTTTATCTCGGTGATCACAGAATGGGAAGCAATTTGAACCATGTTCCCCCATTGGAATGATATTTGATAGATCTTTGAAAGATGCTGTTATATGTATAATTAATTAATGGAGATTGGATTAAAAGGAAGAAAGTGAGGATATATAATAGAGAGAGAAGGGGCATTTTGTAAGTTGAAAGAAGCATGTGAAAACTTGTGAATACAGCATGTCTCGGTTTGCTCCGCCAGCTGGTTGTCCCCTGAATGAGAGAGAAACTGAAAAAGGGTCTCTAGCTAACGTGATCTACAAGGTTTCGTAAATGGGGTGCCAAAACACCCTATTCCATTCTATACTTTTTATTATATGACGCAGTAAAGACAACCATCAAAAAAGTTCCTGCTTTAACCAAACCCATCTCTTTTCTCCACTTATTTTCCTACAATTTGATGGAGATTGGGTTTGGTTTTCGGTTTACAAAAAACATGTGTCCATTCATTCATAAGTTTTCTCTCATATGCTTCCCACTTGCTTAAGAATGTGTGTTACAAAAACACAAACACACACTAAGATGGTCAAATTAGTGTACGTGTATTTTAGTAAAGACCAACTCAAGTCAGTTTTGTAAGATTGAGTTAAACTCCAAATTACTTTCTTAAATAATATTAAAGTTTATCTTATTGATTATTGATTATTATTGTATTTATTAGACAATTTCTTATCGTATCATACCTAAATGTTCAATCTTGTAAATTTTACACATTCTCAACAAGAAATAGGTGTATGAAAATAATTAAATTAATTAGAGAATAATCCTTATCTTGGAAACCATTTTTGAAAGAGAGTTACAAGCTATTCTATCGCTACTCTTAATATCTATCATTAAAATACTTGCAAGAAGATAAAATTAACATTCATATTTTTTATTCATACCTCTAAGAACTAAGGGGATACAAATTTATAGCCTAGTAGTTACTGATGACCTTAAAATTGTCATCATCCTATTTTAGAGAAAGTTTATATATGTTTTTAGTTAATCAAATTTAGGATAAATTTATTTTTGATTCCTCAAATTTAAAATTAATATTTTTAGTCTCTTTAATTTTCAAAAATCTTGTTTTAGTTTCTTATGTCACCAATAATATAAAAAAAATAACAGATTGAGATAATTATACAATAGCAGTTGAATTTAATATGATAGTTTCACTAGTAAAGACACCATTAGATATATTTTATACAATAATATTTGACAAATTTTTTAACAAAATTTGAGTATAAAAACTAAAACAAGATATCTTTTTTAAATTTCAAGAATTAATATGACCAATTTTAAATTCGAAGGATTAAAAATAAATTAATTATAAATTTACGAGATTAAAAACATATTTAATCTTTAAAAATATAAAATAACATAAAACTAAAAAATAAATATAATAACATTTTAAGATCTCATTAGGCCCAACCTATCATAGTTAGACTCCAAACAACCTTTTTAACACAATCCAAACATTGCACAATGAATTCATGTAATATTCTTACCTGACCAAGTCTTTGAAGCCGAAGTGGATACCTTTGTCTAACATCACCATTCACCAATATATCACCACACAAGGGGCCTAAACTCTCGTGGCTTAAGACGACCTCAATGATACGTATAACTTTCACTCATTTAGAGTCTAAGTCAAATCTCACTTCAATAATGATTTCAGTCTTCATATCTTTCATCTAGCTTTAGGCCTTACTTCCACCCTATGTTATCTCAAATCATGATCTTCATCCACATGTCTCTCATCACTCATCAATGTTATTGTTATGGCCTTGCTTTCAAGTTTCAACTTGATTCAGATGTCACCATGGACCATGATCTCCACCCTCATGTTCCTCATAACTAGCAAATATTATAACTATATTTAATAAATAGTCGACTTTTTTTTTTATCTTTAAAGAGCCAATTACCTGTATTCTATAGTAACATGGTATCTTATTATTTATATTATTGTCACTAGAAGGAAAAAGAAACACTTCATATCTCTCAGTTTTTAAAAACTTAAAAAAAAAAAAAAAACTAGAGAAAGCTAATTTAAGAATGATTGCGAGTGGTTTATTTACAAAATATGAAAGATTTTTTTTCTTAAGGTATAATTATCTACTAAAAATAAAGACAAAAAATAGTTACATCAACTTATATTTTCTTTATAATATGTACCTTTATAATATATGTAAATAATATATATGTATAGATATATAGATGCATATAGATAATTCAACTAGTAATAAAAAGTGACAAATTAATTTGTTAATATATTTCATCCATCTTATACTTTATAATTTCAATCTCATAGTTCAAAATTATCTGGTGGCAAATTTATTTAACAACTCAATTCCATCAAGGAACTTGCACAATGGTTAGAGGAAATAAAGTTGGATTTTAGAAAGGATGTGTTCATTCCAGTTATTCATTTATTTTCCTAACAAACTTACAAAATTTGACGTCAATAATATAAAGATGTTGATGATCAGGATTTTATATATGACCTTGAATAATCATGTGTAAGTATAACTACCACGCAAACTTTGGTTGCTAAATTTGAGTTACAAACGAAAGGATTACTTGGAAAATACGCATGCCTAACAGTTACATCTTAGATTTTTTTCATAGACATAATTCGTACAATATTTCAAAATTAATAATTAATAACTAATTTATGTTCAGACAGTATACAACTATTTTTTTTTTATCCATATATATTATTATGGAAGATAATTTTGTTTAAGTTAGGTAAAAATATTAAAGATGGCAAAACTTACTCTTGGAATCTCAGCTTTGTGTGTAATAAAGCATTAGATTAAATTTTGCATGCAGCGGTGCCTTCTTTCTAAGGTTGCATTTATTTTGTCCATTCCAACCCAAATGGCGAGGGAAAGTAGCATTGCATGTGATCCAATATTCCATGCCATTTTCCTCTCCCATTCAAACATCTTATCTGAAATTCATTCTGAATGCATCATTAATTTCGAAAAATACCTCTCACATTTCAATCTTTAGTTCGGTTGTTATCATCAAAAATATAGGATCACTTCTTATATTATTTGGTAATAACGTATAATTAAAGAAAAATTAAATCATGCTATCTTCACCCTAATTATATGCCTCTTTCAACTGAATTATACAGCAAAAAATAATTACATGCCTAATTAAAATTAATTAATTAAATTATTTTATTAATCTAAATAAAATATTACAGCAACTATTTATTTTTGGATACTTAGTCATAAATATAAAAGAATTGATAAATCTGAAGTCGAAAGAGGAAAACTAGGTTGGTGTGCCCAATAATTGTTATTTGTTGAGGCTATAAGGTGGACAATGACCATGTATTGGATTGTAACTGGGCTTCTACAAGCTTTTTCTGCATGTGCAATCAATGAATGCCAATGATATAATAAATGATCGCGTTAATTGATGCAACCCAATAAGAACTTTGCAAGGTTCAAACTAGCTAGCTACGCGTCTTATTTTACTATTTGATCGGTTTGATTTTGAATTCTAACCTTTTTTCCATTCAAAATAATAAGTATTTCCCTTTTCTTTATTTTTTTACTAAGTAATAAACAAATATTGAAATATACAAAAAAAAAAAAAAAGATTTTTATCCATCTCTTTGAACATATTTAGTTGAGATTTGAGGTGAAAAAAGTAAATTTAATAAAAAGAAAAATGAAGAGGGTGAGGGTCCACTACCCACTTCATGTCCCTCATGACTTAAAGATAATTTAATGATAGTACTAAGTAGTTAAGAAGAAAAGAGAGAATAGAATGGTATACAGTGAGATGTCCCAGGTCAGAAGCTTGGGTAGCCTTTACTTCTTCATTTGGGTATTGATTGGTGAAGAAGCAAGTGTTGGACATTAGCATCATGCTCAACCAAACTAGACTTTGCTTTGGAGCTTGAGGGAGAAGCAGATTTTGGAAGGGTTTAACCCTCTTGCTACTTTCAATCCACTATCCACCACCTTTGGCCCTCTCATCAATCCAATTATATTATCTCGGGTTTGGGGGAATTAAATGAAAGAAAGAAAAAAAAAAAAAAAAAAAAAGGAGAGAGTGAAAAGTGATATAATTTTTAAGTTTTATAAGAATGATAGGTGAACCTTATCTTTTGTCTTGTTTAACTATATAGAAAATGAAAATAAAATGTATAAAATAACATAAATATTCTTAATAATAAAAAAAGGCATGTAAAAATAAACATAAGTTAGTCTTCACATAAAGTTTAGGGTCCATTTGAATAAATTTTTCTAGAAAGACTTTTAAAGAAAAAAAGAATTTCATGAGATAAAATTAGTTTATACATAAACTAAAAAAATATAAAAATTATATAAAGAAAACTTTTAATTAATTCATGTATCAATTAATTTTAATTTTAATAAAAAAATATCTCACATTTTCTTTTTAATTGTGATTTCGGAAAATTTTACCTAAACTAAATGTCATTATATTTTCATTTCTTACCAAAATGGATGGATAGCATTTGGTTATGGCCTTATGGGTTCCACAATCTTTTCCCATCATTTCACTTTTAAGATATTCCAAACCGTGGAAATAAATACAAAAAGTGAAATTTTCGTCCCATCTATTTTTATGTGTTTCACATGTTCCCTTAATAATCAAGGCTTTTTCTGTCTTTTTTTTTTTTTTTTTTTTTAATTTTTCTTTTGCTTTTTTTTTTTTGTAAGTAAAGTTTTATTGTATGAGAGATCGATTTTATTTGGATTTTTTTAATAAACACTTATAAAACAAGATAAAAATGGTCAAATAAATTACAACTTCTTTCTTAATTAAAATTAACTTAAAATACTTCAATTAGTTGTAAAAGGAATAGTTTAGAGATTTGAAAGGAGGAATTAGGCGTTTGGAAAACATTAAAACTGTCACAATAACTAATATACTATAATTAAAAAATTAAGAGATTAATTTGTGCAAAAAAATATTAAATATAAAAAATTTCAGTTAAAAATTAAAAGTGTAATTATTACTTTTTTTTTTAATTAATTATCCCTTTTTAACAACCATTCAACCTGTGGTAACAAGGTGGATGGTAACATTCACACTATTCATGGTTGTCATTAATGATTAATAAAATATCTTTATTATATCAATTAAATGTCTTGTATTTATTCCCTATGAAATAAGGTAGATGTCAATAAAAAAAATACACTAATTACCTACAATTATATTATTTTTCTAATTTAAGTGTCAGAATATTATTGCGAGTATATTACTTTACCAAAAAGATTTATAGACCACATATGAAAAGGAGAAAAATAAGTCATCTAGTAGTACTCATTTTTTCGGTAGGTGCAACATGTAAAAAAATGAAAATAGAAGAGGTTTTGTTACTATTGTAAGACAAGCTATTAATATTTCAATGAAGGATAATTTTTTATTATTATTTAAATAAATAAATAATATATATATATATATATATATATATATATATATACCTTAACGAATAAAAAAAGTATTAGGATTAATCTAATGATGAAAAGTTGATTAGTATACATAAAATTCTAAATTTAAACATCATTACCATGCGTGATTATATTAAAAAAATTTAATGAATAAATTTTAAATAAACAGTGCTTTAAAGTAGTATAGTTAGTTATAAACACACGTGTGCACACAAGAAATAATATATTCATGAAATTATGTTACTTTCGTAATTAATTTACGTTACTTAATCCCGATGGATAAAACCACACAGAGCACAAGTAGTGTAGTTAGTTCAATTAATAGAGATTTTAAAAGGGGAAAGTTAGGCATTTAAAAAACATCAAAACTGTCCAAATAACTTATAATAATGCTAATGCTATCGATGCTATTGTATATTAGTGTTAAACTTGATCAACACTTGTAACTAGGACTAATAGGACGTTAAGACCAAGACAGGTAACAATGGGCCTAGGCCCAATACGTAAAAATTACTTTCTATATTTTTTTTAATAGCAAAATATGCTATTAAAACTTCACCATAACATAACTAACAATATTACTATAATCCATAATAATCATAGAGATCATCATAAATTTAAGTACCAAGATTCGAGCAAATACCCTCCACACTCCCCAAATCTTGAGGCTGAGGCAGTGAGGCTGCATATATATCAAATATGCAGAGACAAATATATTACTAATTTTATGAAATTATAATTTAAAATTTTGGATAACTTCTTTTACAATTTAAGGTAATAACTAATAGTTAATTATTAAATTTAATAAATATTAAGCTTTTAGTAAAAATAATATTATTAACTATAAATAATTTATGAAATATTATTAATGACTCACGTTACTGTACTTTTAGTGGGAAAAAAATTGTCTATACAAATACTCATAAAATTTTATTTACATCCAAGCACATTTTAAGGAAAATTAAGTAAACGATTATATCAATTTAAAAAAAATTAATTTCTAAACTTGATATATGAATTTGATAGTTAAATTTGCTAAAAAATATTAAAACATGCATTTTACGGTATCATAAAGCTTTTAATTAACATTTAGATAAATAAAAACCTTTGAACTACTCATGTATATATGTCTATCAACTAGAATACTAGTAGCAAACGAAGTTTGTTTTTTAAGAGTTTCTTTATTGCTTATCAAAAAAAAAAAAAAAAGAGTTTCTTTATTAAATTTTTTCAGTAAAAAAATATCAAAATCTCTTTTAAACTTACATAAAAATAGACTAATAATAATTATATTTATCTAAATATTCATTTCATTCCTTCATAGTTTACTAAAAACGGAGATATAAAATTGGCAAGTTATTAACCTAAAAAAAGAAAGAATAGTGTTTGATTCATCTAACTGATTTTTAATATTTATAAAAGGAGATATTAATTATTGTGGCTATAATTAATCATAAAAATTAAAATAATTAATTTTAAAATGTTTGATAATTAAAATTAATTAAAACTATAACAATCAAATTATTATATCTCATTAAAATTAATATTAATTAAATTTTAAAACTTATAATTAAATAAATAATTATTTTAAATTTAAACTTAAATTCAAAATAATTTTACAAATAAATTAGCTTTTTGAAATATATGAAAATATACAACAATTGATGGACTTTCATATAGTTTCCAAACCTATCCTTTATTAATTTTTGTTAATATTTGAAATTTTTATCTCCAAACATTCAATTAAAAAAATTGTAACTTTAAAAATTCAAATAACTGTGTTAGTCTCTCTCTCTCTCTCTCTCTTTTATATTTTAAATCTTTTAATTTATTTTCTTTCACTTTTCTTCTCACATTATGCACAAGAAGCTAACAGATTGAAGCACACTGACAAGTATATTCTGTGTGTGGAACAGAGCATTGCTCTTTTCAGAAGTTTCATTTTCATATCTTCAACTTCAAGCTTATTTATCTTATTAAACCTTCCTCAAGCTAAAGACATCCTCGCATCTTCAATTTCCATAAAGATATGCATCACTCTAAGACCACCTTTAAGGTGGTTCCTACTCGATTCTTCAAAAAAGTTGAAGTCATATGAAGGGACGATTGCTTCTGTAACTATTCATTTGTGCCTTTTTATTTATTTATTTATAGAAAATGTAAAAAGAACGATATTATTATTATTATTGCAACTGCAAGATTGTTCAAGGTGTTTTGAGATCATGAAATTGATTGTGTGAGACTACTATTAACGGCATAAAATTGATTTGATACAGTTAATATGTGTCTAAATTAATCTTAATTATACACTTTGCATTAAAATATATACATGGTATAAGAAGAGTTGATATATAGTTTGATTCTTTCATGGGGTGGCTTAATGATCAAACTTGTAAAACATACATATCTTTTGCATACCTGGATCCATTAGTTGGAAATGAGCTTTGAGGGCCAATAAAGCTTCATAGATCGTTGCAAATAGTAATATCTAAAGTTTAATGAATAACTTTGGTAACTTTGTCGTACAATCGAAAAAGAATGTCTTTGAATCATTGTTGCTTTGGCATCCGTTAATTGTCTGTACCTTCCAACCGAATTACCTACCACCAGATACGATCGAGACTTGTCACTAAAGGAAATGTTAGTATTAGAGTGAATTATATACTACATTTAAAATTGTTTTAAATTCCAATTAATGAACTGAGATCATGATATAAATTTCCTTTTAAAAATGGAATGATATATTTTGGTTTCTCTGTTACGGAACCATCTTGTATTGTAATAAGAACTTATTTGCATAATCTTCTTTAAACATATTTTTGGAGAATAAAATCAGAAAAATAAAATAAAACAAAATTTTCTATTAGTTAAAATTAGTTTGTGCAAGTCTTTTTAGATAAATAATTATATAAGCATTAGTTACTAAAAATAAAGGGCTTGATTTAATCCTTTTTTATATACTAGGACAAAAGAGAATTTGAAAAAGACAAATATATGGATTGAAAATATATATTTTAAACTATAACGACTCAAATATAAAATAAGTAAAATTATAAAAATAAATAATTTATTTCAACCAAAAAAAACAATTTTACTAGCAATACTCAATCACCTTAAGCAAAATTGAGTCTAAATTTTATGAAAAAAAAATGTCATTAGGAAAGAAATTTCACTAAAGATACGTCACTGACAATGCCAAATTCATATATTTTTAACTAATAATATTTCAATTAATAATATGGTTATAAAATAAAAGTACAAACAATATTTCATCCATTTCATGCCAAATTCATATAGAGCCATCTCATTACATCTTTATTGTGCATACTTGTGGCCTTTGGTAATGAATTGAGCTGGTTCCATAAGGACCCCAAATACGAAATATCTAGGTGTAGCGTTTCAAAAGCTTTAGACGCTCTATTAGCAATGGCTGATTAAGGAACTCTTCTATGTCAATTGTCAAGCGAAAGAGCAAACATCGCAAACATCATTTTTATTCAACTATATCATAGACAAGTTTCTATTCACCATTCCTTGCATTAAACAATACTTTCGGTCATGCCAAATCGTAGTGGTTTTGGGTTTCTCGGATATAACTTGCCCTTTTCACGTTTTATATCATAGGCCTATATATTTAAATTGAACATATAGATATCTGCAAAAGGTCATGTTAATGTGGGAAACGATTTATTGATGCAACTAACAAGGGATGGGCGGAAAATAATTGTTCTCAAACATGCCCTTAATACTTTATCATTGCGACTACACCTTAGCAAACATAACACTCAAAACCAGCTGCATATTAGTCAAGCACAAATAAATGACTCATCTCAGTTGTCACTATAACCATATTCCACACCCAATCCTTTCCATCCCCACAACCACAAGCAACACAATCTAACAAATGCAGTCAGTTGATTCCAAATTAATCACAGCATGCACATGTCTTGTTTCTTATCATATATAACCTTTCAAGTCTTATGTCAAAATAACACTAATCAAACAAAATGAACAAGTCAACATTGAATCGAGCAAAATAGTATTTAGGTGTCAAAAAGATTTGGCAGAAAAATAATAATCACTGGTTTTCCCTGGAATAAGAAAAACTTTGATTATATGAAATTACTACCTTGAGACACTAAATTGAAGAATAATTTTAGTTAGAGAAACAAAATTAAAACCCTAAAGGGACCAAAAAAACATTTGATAGAATTTAACTTGATAAGTGATTAAAAGGAAGAAATGTGGGATGGAATCAGTAGAGAATGAGGAAAGAAAAGGTCATAATCTGTGGAAAACCATCCCTACGGTTGTCTGGCCGCTGCCCAAATTGAGCTTTCTCTGTGCGCACTGACACTTCAACGAGAAAACAAAACACAACGGTTTCCTCGTACAAAACACACAGTGCAAAAATAATAATAATAAAAAAAAAAAGAAAAAAGAGGGCTCATATCAAGTGTAAATTTAGAAAGATCTGTCACTGTGGGAAAAAGAAAACCCCCAATTCAGTTTCGGAAATTGAGATACCAAAGCCGGAACCTTTGATTTGATGCAAAGGAGATGGCGGCACCTTCAACTTCATTCGAATGGAATTAGGTTTCCCACTCAAGCCTCTCTCTTTGTAATCACAGCCCCCTTTTGAAAATGGGCCTATGCCACAAATATATAGCATTAGCACCACCCCTTTTTATTTTTTACCAAATTTTTTATACCACTTTGTCATGTGGATAAAGCTAGGCCGTTATTTGGGCCTTGCCCAAACCCACCAGTTTTCAGGCCCAATTTACATAAAATTCTACCTTTATAAAATACCAAGTTGGGATAGTGAATTATTCATCATTTATGTAGTATGTTTAGATGTATGTATTACTTTTTTTTTATTGTTTAATTGAATATAAAAGAATAATAAAATATAGGAGTAAGGAGGGAAGTATTACTAGTTTACTATTTCTTCATCTAAACGAATATTTTCTGATGAATGAGAAAGATGTAAAAAAACTAAAATAAAAGGCTAATATTTAATTGCATCCAATCAAACACAAACATTTCCTTCTCTATAAGTATGCTGAAAATGAACTCGGATGAATGCAAACGATCTACACCCCTGCGATCATGTGCGGTGATGTTTAGAAAATTTGATTCTGCATCTAGGTTTCGGTACCCTGCATTTCAAGTTAAATTTAACCCATTAATAAATATAGGATTAAGAAAAATTCAAATGTCAAACTCATAAAAAAATACAATTACTTACACCCCTATTTCATTTTTGCTCATTATATTATGCATAATTTATTTTACTTCTTTATGCATAATTACACCCTGCTTTTATACAATTAATTTTATTACGCTTAACCATGTAAATATTTTTTTAAAATTTCTTTTTCTATTTACATCTTTTTACCTCTTATTTATTTTCTTGATATTTCACACCATTGTAACTTAGCATTCTAACTTAAATTATGGATAATAAATAAATTTATAAATTTGAACTTATCCTGATTTTAATGAAAAATATGTAATTTGTTTGAATACAAGTAATATCCAATTTATTGAATCAGATATGAGGATGAGATAAATATACATATATGTCCCACATCCACTTTAAAATTTTAAAAATTTTAATTTTTTAAAATTTACTTGACATTTATGTAATTCTTACTCTATTTTAAACTTATGCAAATAACACTTAATTAATATAATTTTGTAATTGTTCTATATGTTGAAATTCTTGATTTTCTAATATTTATTTTTAAAAAAATTATTTAATTAATTTTTGGACGAGTACGAAAAAAATATGATTAATATCAGACAAGAATGGAGATGAAGATACAAATTTTATACCTATTAGACATGGAGACGGGAATGGATATAGGATACAACAATAGAGATGGAGACGAAGACGAATACAGAGATAAAGATGAAGACGAAATGGAGACGGAGATAGAGATGAAAATAAAGACGAAAATAATAAAGCTCGATTCTGTTCCACCTCATTAACACCCCTAATGGTGTGTTTGGATAGGGAATTTTACAAGTTCAAGGAATTTGAAATTCTTGGTATTTGAATTACTTTGATTTCAATTTCTATCATTCTTAAAATATTTTGTTTGGATAAGTCAATTCAAATTCCTTAAATTTTAAATAGTTAGTTTGAATATGAAAATTTGATTCTACCATGATAAAATTGATTTTAAAAATGTAATTGTATGTTGAGATTTTTAAATTAAATTTTATAAAAATAAATATTAACCAATTTTTAAATATTTAATAATTTTAAAAATTAATATTAGATAATATTTAATAATTTTAAAATATTTTAAAATATTCAATAATTAAAAAAATGAAGAGAAAAGAAATAAGATAAAATATATAAGTGAAATAAAAAAATGAGAAATTTTAAATTCTTACTTTTTGAGAGAATTTGAAATTTTACTATTTTAAAGAATTTTACAAATACTTGAATTTTAAATTCTCCTTCTAAACAAAGTATTTCACCTCAAATAATTTAAAATTCTTTAAATAAATAAATTATTCCATTTAAATTTTCCATTCAAATCCAAAACTCACTGAAAGGGAAAATAAACCATGACCCTGGCCGACATCTTGATCAGTATTGTCAATTGCATTGATCCTCCTTACACGTATTTGCCTCTTCATTGTTTTCATCTGATTCAATAGAAATTCAACCCCTTCCTCTATAGTAGCTTTCCTTCCCACTCCTTTGTTCCACAATTCAGTGATCATAAATCTACCACTAGAATTATATTCATTAATCTCTTTCAAAGCTGCCACGACTGCATTGTAAGCTTCATCTCCCAATTCTTTTTTCAGTACTCTCAGTTTTGCATCTTCATCATCTATAATTTCCTGAAATGACCAAAGTTGTGTTCATTCTCATGTAAGGCAGTTTTGCAAGACATATTATCGACTAGGGTTTCTTTGGAAGATTTATGTTGGAAATCTCATCAACTACTAATATGATTAAATTAAATTGAATTAAATTCAAATTCACATTCAAATATTATTACAAAATTCCAATAATATAGGTTGTAATGCTATTTTAAAATAAGTTAAGGTCTATCAACTTAAAATGATATTAGAATGTATCGTAATTCTATTAAAAAGAGCCATTATCATTTATGTACGTAATAAATTTATAATGTTAAACATAAAATACACAAATGAGAGACAATTTTTTATTTTATAAATTAGTTTTTAAAGTTGGATTTAATTTAAACCAACATCTTTAATAATTTGTGTATAATAAAGTTTTACCTTTGATTTCCCATGAGCTGTGATTATTTTGAAGGGATGCCAATGAGGGTCCTGCACATCCTTTTGCCATAATGAACACATTTCTAAAGCTCTTTTCTCTGCTTCCTCTTTGCTATATCTTCTCTTTGCTCTCAAAGCTTTAAGAAAAGGTTGAGTGTCTATTTCCCCCATTCTCTTCAAACAGATATTACCATCATGACTTGATATCTCCTCAATGCCCTGCAATTATTAGTAGATCATACAAATAATAATCAAGTTATTATTTTAAGTGTATTATTTAAAACCAAAAGAAGTATAACCATATCATAATAACTATCATCATATTGTAACACAAATTCAAATCAATAAAACTTTAAACAGAAAAGAAAAATCACCATCAAATACATAACCAAGGCCATAATCTTCATAACAGCCAAATAATTAAAATAAGAGTGATCAAAATGAACCTGATGAGCAAATACTACTATAAATTAATTCAAAGAATCATCACTTCATAAGAGAAGATAATTTTTGCAAAAGAAAAAAAATACCTTAATCAATTTCTTTCGAGCTTTTTGAAGCTCATCATTACTCTCACGCTCTTTAGTGATTAATGACTGGTTGAAATCTTCCATTTCCACTACTTCCATATGCAAAGAACCCACCGATTTCAGAAATTCATCTTCCATGTACTTCATCACATCTAACTTCCCTTTTAGTTGTTGATTCTCCGATTCCAGCTTTTGATTGCATATTAGTTGATTTTTCAGCTGAAAAAACAATAAACATCTTCAATGTTGATTGTTGAACAAAACCGCCAAAAAGACGGTTAACTAACTTAAAACTCCTAAAATAAATAGTCAAGGAACATAATAAGAAGGACAAAGAGTTTTTTTTGAAAAAAAATTAGAAGTGTTTTTAAAAGTTTTTCTACAGAAAATAAAGAATATTTTTAATAGAAAAACTCTCAAAACTATTTTTTAATTTGTATCTAAATAGACTTAAATTTATACTTATAACATGTTTGGAAAATATTTTTTCTCATCATTTCAATTACTTTCAATGAAAAAAGTTTTATATAAAAAAAGTTAATTGTTTGGAACAACAATAAACCTTTTTTTATGAAAAATAAGTTTTCTTTAATCTCAAAACTTGAATCTTATGATTATTTAACAATTTTTTTCTCCTACAACGGATTTATTTCATAAAAGCTGTTTTTTTTATTCAATTGAAATCAAACATCTAAAAATCATTTTTCAGTAAATTTATCCACAAAAAAAATTATTTTAATTACAATCGATTATACACATAATTAATTATTGAAATTATCTAATTTTTATAATTTACAAAACACACCCTTCGTAAGTGTTGATAGTGGTTATTGACTTATTTCTAATTTGAACGAGTTTCACACTTTCACGAGTAATATTCATAAATAGAGAAGGGGTTTTATAGAAACAACAAATCTTACACTTACTAGCATAGGTATTGGTGTGGTTATTTCTAATTAAAACTAGAGTTTCAAATTAATAATATGCATAATAAATAATTCTATTAAATGTTATTTAATGTATAATACCTCTATCTATGTTTTGTTCCTAATCCTTGTAGAAAACCCTATACATCCAAAGGTACAGATTGCTACTGAGTACTGACCTTTTGTTTTTCCTCAGTAAAATTCTTCTGCAGAATATCATTCATAGCCTTACTCTTTTCAAATTCCTTTGTGATCAGCTCCATCTCTTTCCTTCCACATTCCATGTCACGACTCATGTTAGAGTTCAAGACCTTCATCTTCTGTAATGCTGATAATTTTAAAAACAAACTAACAAAAATTAGCATAGAAAACATTGAAAAATAAATTCTAGTAATGATATACCAAAAAAAAAAAATCATGTACAGATGTAGGCCTATATGCTATATGCTTTATTTCAATTTGTCACCCAAAAGGTCACATGAAAATTAACAAGCCCTGATTCATGAAGAGAAGAAACACGGCATCAAAAAGTAGTTTCATTTTCAGCAATAAACAATGGAAAAGTTTAATATAAGTAGATAGTAGATACTTGAATTTTTTAATAATTTTTAATTAAATACCTAAATTTATAAGTTTGTAATTGAGTAAATGATATTTTATAATTTTTGTAATTGATTATTTGAAACTAGTAAAATGACAACAAATTGTTACATTTGTGGTAGTTTCAAGCTGCCACAAATTAACTATAAAAACTCAATTATAAAAATTCCCAAATAGTTGAGGGACTGCATGTAAAATTCGCAAACACAGTAAAGAAATATTTTAAATCTCCAAAAAGATTAAAAATAATAATAGCACATAACAAAACAAATTAATGCTAATATTAATAACTAGCTCAGAGTAAAGAAAATACCTTTCTCACATTCTTCATTCAGCCTATTTTCTGTATTTGTCATTTCTGTAAACGTTTTCAACGATCCGATGAGTTTTTTCATACAAGCATCTTTTTCTGTGTTTCTATTCTCCAAAACATTAATGATCTGTTTCTGGTTTTCAATTTCCTTCTTTAAACTCACAAAAGCCTTGCTTTGCTTACTCGTCATTTTTTCACAACTATGATTCGCCATCTGCAAAATAATACAAATTAATTTAAAGCCATCTCAATAAATAAATAAATAAAATACTTACCTAAAACTTATTTCATTTTACATTCACCTTACAACCTTATGTATGTTTCTTCTTTTCTCATTACATTTACATTCATACTCATTATTTTTCTTCACTTCTGGGCCTATTTCTTTCTTCCTCCAAGGTGTAAATTGGATTTGTAAAATCATTTTCGATAAGCTATTACGAGTGTCATTGGCAAGCATTTGCAAATTTGATATTAAATAACAGTGTGGACTTTTTTCCAACCTAATGTGAAAATTACATTTTATGACTTAAACTGAATTTTAAGAGAAAAAAGTAATTTTCCCTAACAAATAACAATATTAAAAGAAAAACAAACACAATGTGTCTATTTCTACAGACAAACTTGGAATATTAAAAGAAAAAGACAAATAATAAAACGAGAGGGAATACAAATCATCAACACATATATGAAAAAATCGTAGAAATTCTTGTGCAAATATTGTCACCCAAAAAAAATGTACAACTTAAAGATATAAACATGAACAGAAACATGTAATGAGAGAAGGGAGAACCTTGGTTCAAATATTGAAATGAAAATGTGCAAAGAGAAGAGTAAAATGTGTTGAGGTAAAGTTGCATTTGGAAAAGTAGCAGTATTTATAGATGATTGAAAGTGGCGTTAGACTACTCAGTATTCATTGCTAAACATTGGGAAAGACTTTGCAACTTCTCATTGGTATGCAGATCGTCACACCACACATGCTTAAGATTGTATACACCACATCTAACCAGGACTCACGTGTAAACTTAAAACAAAAAAGCTGAAAAATAAAAATAAAAACTAAGAGTTGATAAATAAATTAACAAATTAATTATGTTAAAAATATTTAGTATAAATAAATATAAAATAACATAGAAAGGTATTTTATTACTTGATCATAATTTAAATTTTAATAACTGTATATGTTTTTAAATAATTATTATTTTTCATATTTAATCTATTTTAGATTATTATTATCTCACATTAGAATAATATAACTACTAATTTTATTATTTTCTCAAAATAATTTTTATTAGATGAAACAATATAACATAAATGGATTTATATTATGATTATGGCGATTTTATATTACCAAAAATTGACAATTGATCGTAGGGAAAGATAGTGTTAAGGGTTTTTTAAAAAAATGGTAAAGAAAAAATTGTAACAAAATAATAAGGATAAAATGAAAAATAAAGAATTTATAAGTTTCGAATGTTACATCAAATAGTTAATTATACGTTATAATTAACATTTAATTTAATTCGTTAATGTGGTAAAAAAATTATGTTAATAATGTAATAAAATTAAACTATTTTTCATTGTTATTTGTGTATACTTTTTAGAACTGTTAAACTAATCCATGTATTTTAAATTAAAATTAAATTCTTAGCTCAAGTTATTTTTATCTCAAGAAGATTAATCATATATTTCAAATGTCATGTTTTTTAATGAAATGAATATATCATGCAAATACTAATTTTTTTTAAAACAAATATATATATATATATATATATATATATATATATATATATATATATATTCTCTCCCAGAGAAATTTGGACGAGATATAGGATTGTGGTCAACATTACACCTCAACTTTAATTCAATGAGAATTTCTACGGTATCCTGTATAAAAGAAGGGTACTGGTACTGTTGATGATGTGACACTTACGTGTAAATCTAAGTTATTTATAATTTTCTAATTATTTAAAATTCACATCCACGTTGAAGTTCACGTTTTTTTTTTTTTTTTCGGAATCTCAGCGAGCGAGACGGCGAAGGTGGAAACCGCGCGACGAGTCGTGGAGGAGGAGCGTGGCGGAGAGGGAGAGGACATCAAAGCGACTGTGGAAAGTGACGCTGGCGCCGGGAGTGACGGAGGGTTGACGGAGAGTGACGTTGGTGACAGTTCCCGAACCGGACAGGACGCATAGGCCCGTGTTCTTTCTGCGGCTGAACCGGCCTAGGGCCTCGACCACGTCGCTTCTGCCCGGGATTTCTAAAATAAAAGGGGTCATAGCGGGCTCGGTGGATTCTTGTGGATGGAGATCTGGGACCTCAAGAAGCTATTATTTATCCTGGAATGCTCTTTACCAAGCAACTGCAGGATATGTAAACCCTGCATTACACAAGACTGAGATTAATATGGAGGCTAATATGTATGAACGATGTTCTTTAGCCTTCAAACTTTTGCCCAAGTCAATGACCAGTTTTGATTGTCCAGAAATGCGAGCAGCAGGTTATGGAATTGAAGCTCAGTTCCAGCTTCCTGTTCCGGTGGATGATTTTATGCAAACATCTCATCCAACAGATAGTCTCTTTAACAGGCCTGGTTGGTTACTATTTTATAATTATAAAAATATTAATAAAAACTTAAAAATAAATAATGTAAAAATTTAAATACAAAATAATTTTTATTTAAAAGACTGACATGACATTTAAATGATGTGTATATACACATAAGATACAGTACCAAAATCCCTCATTTATCCAGAGTACAGCAGCAACCCCTACTATTAAACTCCTTCCACCTTATATAGATATATGTTTAGTCTAAGGGAAACGAATCTAACCTTCCAATTTATACACTGAAATAAAAACAAAGACTAACAAAGAGTATTGATATATACAGAACAGTGTTCAATAACTTTTAATACCAGTCAGACATATAAAACTTCAGCCAAACTTTGAACAAAATAAAGTAAGCAAAAAACACATCCATGATAAATACATGTGTGGAACAACAAAAAGAAATCTGACGAGAGTAACTAGAGTGTTTGTCAGTCCTCAAAACAAATTTAGTCACACATCAACCTGCACTCAAAATAACCTCACTATCAACCTTAGCGGATTATACACCCTTTCTTACAAACGAAACTGTTGGAAAATCTTAAATTTCTAGAGATTCCGAGATATCCGAGATATCCGAGATATCCGATTTAAGTTATCTGGAATTATTTGATTTATCTTTTGAGTTATTTTGTTTCAGATTAGATAAGATAGTTTTTTGATAAGTTTTGATTTGATAAGATATTTTATTATCTTCTTGTTAGTTCAGTACGTTGTAAAATGGCTATTTAAAGGTCATCTCTTATTCAATAAAAAAATACAGTGAGTTGCTACGTTCACCCACAACATTAGTATTACCTCGTCTCTCTTATTTTTTTCTACAAATTGGTATCAGAGCTTTATGCTCTGAGTGCCGAGTGTGAGAGGAAAATAGTGTGCGCCTGTGAAGGGGAGGAAAGAAGAAAGAGAGAGTAATGGCGAAGGTTGTTAATGGAATGACCGTACCACAACTGTCAAAGAAAACCAATTATGATAATTGGTGTTTACAGATGAAGACCCTGTTGGGTTCCCAAAGTCTATGGGATATAGTGGAGAAGGGGTTTCAAGAACCCGAGGAGGACGAAGACCAATCTGTGGCTCAGATTACCGCATTGGAAAAGACACGAGTGAAGGACAAATCGGCTTTGTATTTTTTGTACAATGTTGTGGATGAGTCAAGCTTCGAGAAGATTGCAAACGCTGCATCTTCAAAGGAAGCATGGAAGATCTTGGAGGTTGCGCACAGAGGTAATCACTGTGTCAGACAGATCCGACTTCAAACTCTCCGAGGAGAGTTTGAGTGTTTGAAGATGGAGGATAAGGAACAAGTATCCGAGTACATAACTCGGGTGGAGAAGGTGGCTAACCAACTCGGAAGGAATGGGGAGTCAATGCCAGCAAGTAGAATTGTGGAGAAAATCTTGAGATCATTAACAGATGATTTCGAGAGTATCGCATGCGTAATTGAGGAGTCAAAGGACTTGTCAGTCCTCTCAGTGGAAGAGCTCGCTGGCTCACTCGAAGCCCACGAACAAAGGAGGAGGAAGATGAAGAATACACTTGATCAAGCATTACAGGCGCAACTTAATTTGAATGAAACTCGGAACACCCAGGGCCGAACATTAGGAGGCAAAGGACGAGGTGATCATGGAGGACGAGGCAAAAGACGAGGTGATCATGGAGGTGATCAAGGACGAGGTAGAGGACGAGGTGATCATGGAGGTGGACAAGGACGAGGTGATCGTAGCCAAGGAAGTCAACCGAGGTCCGAGGTGGAATGTTATAAGTGTGGCAAACTCGGCCACTACGCAAAAGAATGCAGATCGGCAAATTGCTACAACTGTGGCAAATACGGTCACATAACAAAGTATTGCCGAGCTAAAAGCCGAAGTGAAGAGAAAGAGACGAATCTTCTCACAGAAGAAGAGGACGAGGAAGCAGGAATTTTGATGATGACGCAGAGCTCGGAGACCAAGCTACGTCCGAGTTGTGCCTCCGAGGATGAGCTAAACTTGAGTTGCGTGGAGAGATCAGTAGTTGAGCTTCCAAGCTCAGATGAGAAGTCAGAAGCCGAGCTTGATTCGAGTTGCTTAAACAACTCGGTCTGGTATTTGGACACTGGGGCGAGCAATCATATGTGTGGAGAAGAGAGTTTCTTCAACGAACTCATCAAGGTGAAGGCTGGATTCGTGTCATTTGGAGATGATTCCAAGGTGGTGGTAAAAGGGCGTGGAACCATCAAGTTTATGCAGAAGGATGGACGAGTTGGAGAAATAAGAAATGTCTACTACGTTCCCGAACTTAAGAGCAACATCTTAAGCATGGGGCAGATGATGGAGAAAGGCAACTCGGTTCTGATGAAGGATCGAGTGCTTTATTTGAAGGACAAGCATGATCGCTTAATAGCCCGAGTGGAGATGAAAAAGAATCTGGATGTATAAACTGGAGCTGAACATCATTCAAAATAAGTGCTTAAAGCTGGACGTGAAGGATGAAGCCATGATGTGGCATTTTCGTTTTGGGCATTTGAACTTTGGAGGTTTGGCCGAGCTATCAAGGAAGGAGTTGGTGCACGGACTACGTGGTGTTGAGTTTGATAAGAAGTTTTGTGAAGCATGTGTACTCGGAAAGCATACAAGAACAAGTTTTCCGAACTCGTCCGAGTACAAAGTAAAGGAGCAACTTGGCCTGATACACACTGACTTGTGTGGACCAATCTCTCCTGCATCCTTCAGTGGTAAGAAATATTTCATCTCTTTCATAGATGATTTCTCTCGAAAGACCTGGGTATATTTCTTGCAAGAAAAATCAAAGGCATTTGAAGCTTTTAAAAAGTTTAAAGTCATGGTAGAGAAAAAGACTAACAAGCAAATTAAAGCTTTGAGGTCGGACAGAGGTGGAGAATTCACATCGGCAGAGTTTATGGAATACTGTGAAGAGCAAGGTATAAAACGTTTTCTCACAGCTCCATATTCACCACAACAAAATGGAGTAACTGAAAGAAAGAATCGGACTATTCTTGATATGGTCCGAGCTATGCTTAAAGGGAAGGATATGCCTGAGAAGTTTTGGGTAGAGGCAGTGCAGTGTGCTATATATATACAGAACAGGTGCCCACATTCAAAATTGGATGATGTGACACCTCAAGAAGCATGGAGTGGACAAAAACCGAGTATACATCACTTCAAGATTTTCGGAAGCCTTGCTTACGGTCATGTTCCAGCTCAGCTCAGAACGAAGCTTGATGATAGGAGCAAGAAGTATATCTTGATCGGGTATGATGAAAAGGCAAAAGCCTACAAATTGTACAACCCTGTTACAGGAAAAATTCTGGTAAGCCGAGATGTCCAGGTAGAAGAGGAAAGCGAGTGGAGCTGGAGTAACTCTGAAGAGACTTCGGGGAGCTCGAACTCTGAGAGGGAGAGATCGGAGATAATAGGGAGAAGCTCGGATAGGACCAATGAGCATTCCGAGGAAGATGATGAACCTGAGCAGCTTAGAACTCGGAGCTTGCAAGACATCTACAACTCCACTGACGAGTTACATGTAGTATGTCTATTGACAGGAACAAAAGACATAAAATTTGAAGAGGCAGTACTTGATGAGAGATGGAAGAAAGAAATGGATGAAGAAATCGGATCAATTGGGAAGAGTGAGATGGGAAGCAAAGCTGAGCTAGTTGAGGAGTTTAAAGAAGTGATGAAGAGAGAGTTTGAGATGACCGATTTGGGCATCATGAAGTATTTTCTGGGTTTAGAGGTGGATCAAAGAACAACGGGTACTTTTGTGTCCCAAAAGAGGCATCGGCCACCGCGGCGTCGGGGGTGTTGGACGTCGTGTGGCTCGCGAGGCCATGGTACGCGGAGGAGTATCGCGCTCTGGTGGAAGAGGCATCAAAATGAAAAAAAAATTTAAGCTTATGGGGGAGTTTTGTTGGAAAATCTAAAATTTCTAGAGATTCCAAGATATCCGAGATATCCGATTTAAGTTATCTGGAATTATTTGATTTATCTTTTGAGTTATTTTGTTTCAGATTAGATAAGATAGTTTTTTGATAAGTTTTGATTTGATAAGATCTTTTATTATCTTCTTGTTAGTTCAGTACGTTGTAAAATGGCTATTTAAAGGTCATCTCTTACTCAATAAAAAAATACAGTGAGTTGCTACGTTCACTCACAACATTAGTATTACCTCATCTCTCTTATTTTTTTCTACAAAAACTTCATCATCATCACCATTCTCATTTGCTCCATCATCCATTTGACCTATTTTCCTTCGTTTTGTTTTTGTTTGATTTAATAGGAATTCGATTCCTTCTTCCAGTGTAGCTCTCTTTCCTTCGTCGTTGTTCCACAATTCTCTTACCATGAACCTCCCACTTGGGTTGTATTCATTCATTTCTTTTAGAGCTGTCACCACAGCTTTATATACTCCAACACCCATTTCCCTTTTCAATCTTTTTAGCCTTTCATCTTCCTCATTTATAATTTCCTGAAACAACAAAGGTCATACTTGTTCTCAACTTTGTCATGATATTCATTATCTTGTAAAAAAAAAAAAAAAAAACAGCATACATATATCAATAGAATGAGATAAATTCTATTAAGAGTGAAAGATACTATCAAGTAGGTAAACTTCAGGATATCAATGTGTCTAATGAAGTTGCACCTTTGATTTCCCACCAATTGTGATTATTTTGAATGGATACCAATGGGGATCCCCTAGATACTTTTGCCACAATGAACATTTTTCTAAAGCTCTCTGCTCTGCTTCCTCTTCATTATATCTTCTCTTCCCAGTAAAAGCTTTAAGGAAAGGCTCAGTGTCTATTTCTCCCATTTGTTTCACACAAATATTGCCATCATCAAGACTTGATCTCTCCGCAATACCCTGCAATAAAAGGAAGAGATTATTAGTAAATTTAGAAAACAATATAGAAAAGTAAAAAATTATAGAAAGCTTCAAAAACGATAAATTTTCATAAGAGTCCAGTGAGTAATGTGATACATGGCAAAAGTGAAGAGGCATCTTCGTAATCAAGGGCAGTAGAAAATAATAGGGATGCATTGCACTATACAAAAATGTAGATTCATCACATGTGCCATTCAAAGCAACTTTCATTTTAGACCTGAGTAGTTACAACATTCAATTAAAATCATGTATAAATCACACAACACATCAGGAAGGCAATATCATCATCAGATGCACGATCAAGGCCATAATCATCCAATGACGGCCAAATAATTCAAATAAGAATCGTAAATCTTAATATGATTGAACATATGCTCCCCCAAATTCATTCACAGAATCATTCCTTTAAAACCAAAGATAAACACAAATATACCAATAACAACAAAATGACTTATTATCCCATTAGGATAACCAAAGACATATGTCATAATAAAATTAAAAAAAAAAAAAAAAAAAAAACTTGCCTCAATCAATTTCTTTCTAGCATTTTGAAGCTCGTCATTAATCTCACGCTCTTTAATGATTAGTGATTGGTTGAAATCTTCTGAGTCCTTAAGTAACCGTTCCTTTTCCACTACATTCATATGTAAAGCACCAACCATGTTCAGAAATTCATCTTCCATGTGCTTCATCACATCTAATTTCTCTTTAAGTTGTTGATTCTCCAATTCCAGGTTTTGACAGCATTCTAGTTGTTTTTCCAGCTGAATCACTTTTGCATTGAGTTGCTCATTTTGAACCTGGTTAGATAATCAAATGCCACTAATAATATACTCTTCTGATGCCGACATGGATACCTGCTACATTTACAAAGCTTAAAAACAGTTAAGACTGACCTTTAGTTCTTCAGACAATCCTGAAACATTGTTATTATTCTTTTGCTTCAAAGCCACCTGAAGGGAGCCAATTTGCATTACATTCTGAAAACACGAACACCGTTAGTGTGAAACAAGGCTTTTAACAGGTACCTTAAACACAATTAAACTGATAAAATAAATAGGTAAATGGGCTTATTTCATTCTAACTTGATTTGAAATTTTAATAGATCATTTATTAAAAACTGAATCCAGCCCAATAAAGATGAAGTAATATATGGCACTGATTGCTACTAACCTTTCGAATCTCTTCTGTAAATTTCTTCTGATGCATTTCATTTAGGGCCTTACTCTCTTCTAATTCCTTCATGATTAGCCCATTCTCCTGAGTAAATTTCTTCTTCTGCATATCATTTACTGTCTTACATTCTTCCAATTCCTTTGTAATAATCTCGTTCTCTTTTTTAATGCATTCAACGTCACGACTCATTTTAGTGTTCAGAACTTTCATCTGTTTTAATTCTGAAATGTATGAAGCTAAGTTTAATATTTACCGGAAACATGCAATTCCAAATTCCAATGATATTGGCCGAATGAAACAATATCCAAATAAATTCAATATATAATTTGCAAAATCTCCAAAGTTTTTTCAAAAGAAATAACATATCACAAAACAATAATTTAGTGCTAATGATATAAATTATAGCCACTATTTCAGAATAAAGACAATATATACCTTTCTGACATTCCTTATGCAGCATAGTTTCTTTCTTAACCATGCTTGTAATAAGTTTTAACGATTCGTTGAGTTTGCTCATGCAGTCAGTTTTCTCAATATTTTTATATTCCACATCAATAATTTTTTGCTTCTGGCTTTCAATCACCTCCTTTAGGTTTGCAAACGCAACGTCTTGCTTGCTACTAGACTCATCATAACTACGGTTCGCCATCTGCAAAATAGTACAAATTCAATGCACCAGAATGAAAAAGAACCGAAACAGTTATGAAAGTCATGAACCTTGCATGGGTATAAAACTGAAACGGAAAAGCCAAAGTCTAACATTTTTAGTCTTAGAACTACACAACATCATCGGTTACTTTTTTAAACCTACAACATATGCATATCATAAACACGAAAAGTATATGCACCAAAAAAGAGAGACTAAAATGTACCAAAAAAGCATGAAAAGAAGGCAAAAAAACGGAAAGAGATAAGCATGTAATCTTAGCTCAAACATCAAAATGAAAATGAAAAGGGCCAAAGAGAAGTATAATATGTTGAGGGAAGTTACAACTTGCCAGAAGCACAAAACTTGGATCCTGAAGTGTTTTATCTGTCTTCACCTTTAATACAAATTTTTATTTCATGGAAATAAAATTTAACTTTTGAATATGAAACAAACAATCTTAAAAATAAGGTTTTTATGTCCTGTTCCATTTTTTTAGAGAAAGAAAAAAAAAACACAAAGACAGTAACTTGAACACTTCATTTACGTTTCTGTTAATTTTTTTATTTTATTTTTGGGATAAGAGGAGAGTGCAAATAATAGATGGTAGCACACAAGAGAAAGGAAAAATAAGAAATCTACATGAGCATAAGCAAGCATATAAGAAGGTAGTCCAAAATGTACATGTTAAGAAAGGATACAATAAGAAGCAGAAAGCAAAATGATACTAATAGGATTAGCAGAGGGTAATGGAAAAAGATGGTAACTCTGGAAGCAAGAAGAGTACCTTCTAAACCACTGCTGCTCTGTACGTCCCTGTTTGTAAAAGTGTGCCTATCAGTACCACGTCACTCTACCTCATTTTTTTTTTCTTTCTTAAATTTATTTTTTAGTCTATGAAATTTATAGTTTTTTTAATTTAAATTTAATCATTTTAATTTCTTAAATTTTTAGAATATCTAATTTAATCTGTCTATACATCCTACATAATTTGATATGATACTTTTTAAGAAAAATGTTGTATATTCCGAATGAGACTCTGATATATGCTCCAACTTTTAAATTTTTTTAAAATTAGATATAAATAAATGTTTTACAATATATTTTTAATCGTTTGGAAGAAGTTTTACAAATGAAATAGCATTACCCTAAACCCTAAACCAATCTACGTCTTTAATATTCTTATTTCAACTTTGATAACTCGGAGAGAAAATTAAGTTAAATTGAATTTAACTTTTAAATAAAAATAATACTTTTTAATTTTTAATTCAACTGATATTTGTTTGTATTTTACATGGAAAAAATTGTTAAACATGGGGGCACCGACTGTATATCATCCTACAAATTTGTTTGAAAAATGTAAATATTATATTAAGAAAATATTTGTAAGAGTCATTCTTTAATGAAAACATTTTAAAAAAAATTCTTCAATTAAAACATTTTTTCAATCTTAACTTTTTATCTCTTACAATTTATTTTCTTTATTTTAAAATTAAATTAATATTTTATAAATATTAATAATTAAAATTAACCTTATACCATGAGATGAATATATTTTATAAAGTTAAAATATAATTAATATGTTAAAAATAAATTTATTAATTACATATTTTACTTATAATATAATTCAAATATTTATATTAATTATTTATTATAAATTTAAGTAATTGAAAACTAGTATTTGTCTTATACATTACATATGATAAAATACTAAAATAAGAATACATCAGGGCTCTCATTCCCTAAAATAAGCTAAAAAAGCATTATGCAGAGCCAATAGAGGTAGCAAACTCAAAACCTATCTCAATGGGCCACCAAGCTAGGCCCTTCAGATCAGTCCGAACAGAATCACACCCATCAGATAAACGTTATTTACACCTCCACTTTTTAGGCTGTGTTATCTTACACTCCAATTTTTTTTTTCTCTCTTTATTAAAATGTGTTTTTCTTTTGTTAAACGTTATTTGAAATTGGTGTTTAAATACATATTTAATAGTTACACTTTTTTTTCAAATTTTTTAAATACACTTTTAATTTATTTATTACCTTCTAAACTAAATTGTTTTAAAAAAAAAAATCATTTTTTCTCCAACAATTAAGACAATTACTAGTTAATCTCTATCATTATTTAAAACTTATTTTTTACATTCTTAGCTTTAATATTTTTTATACCCTAATTTTTTTATCCATCTTTAATATTGTATACAGAATTTTTTTTGAAGGCATCACTTTTTAAAAATATGAAACTTTGATTTTACAATAATATATTTTTTTGTTATTAAGATTATGGGATTATGTTTTGTAATTCTTAAAATATATTTTTAGAAATAACGAAATATAATTTTTGTATCAAAATTACAATCTAATCCAAACATATTTTCAATTTGTCAAAGTTACATTTGCATCTTTAAGTGATTGATAAAAAAATCAAAAAAAGTTTTTATACATTGAATTTTATATTTTTACTTGTTTTATGTGAGGAAGCTTTGTGCTCCTTGCCTTCTAAATAAACTAGGAATTTTGTTGCTTAATTATGGCTAATGTATCATATGCCGATATTGAAGTAAGTCTGTTGGGAAATGATAAATTCTCATCTTGACAATTTGTTAGACTTGGTAAACTTGTCAATTGTGAAAAGAGATTAACACATACTAGAACATAATGTTCTAATAGTTGTTACTACATTCATTAATTACTCTTTCTGTTCTTGGTATATCAATTACATTCATCTACCATATTAAGATAAGTGTTAAAGGGATCCAGGAAAACAATATATTGATGACTGAAATTTAAAAGTACAACAAAACCTAAGAAAAATATGTTCTACTTTCTTTTGCGCTTGTGAGTCTTCAATTGTCTGATAATATATTGAAAAATTTCTTTCAGAGTGGCTTTCCTTCTCTCCTTCCAGTTCCAAATTTCAGCAATTGCATATCTTCCACTTGAATTGTATTCTTCTATTTCCATTAATGCATTTGTTACAGCCTTGTATACCACTTCACCACATTCACTTCTTAGACCTTTCAATTTTTCGTCGTTTTCATCTAATATTTCCTGAAATTATCAGAATCTCAAAACAATTAATTCACCTTAATTATGTCAAAAAATGATTTCAACAAATACGCCTAATGTCAGATTAAATATTTATGTGCTCTCCACAAGAACTTTTATCATTCATTTAGTTAATAAAGATGATAGCCATTTTGTTACATAATGGTAATTTACAATCATGTACCTGTAAGATGCCATTGACCTCAATTTTTTTGAAAGGATGCCAAGTTGGATCCTTCATATTCTCTTCCCAGGATGAACATAAATTAGCAGATATCTCCTGCCATTGCTCACCTGAGTACTTTTGCAGGCACAAATCTTGAAAAGGTTTTGGATCTAATTCTCCCATTCTTTTGATTCCAAGTTGAGATCTAACTCTAAACATATCTCGTAAACTCTACAAGGAAAATTGACGAGGTCATGCTATTTTATACACCTTGCATATGTTATGATATTAGGGACATACGTTATATTGAAAGGGTATTCATTGTGGCAGATCAATTACAGAATCTCATTGCATTGTGGAAGAATAAGAAGGGACGAAATCTCACATTTATGGATTCTTTACGAGCATCATATAGTTCTTGTCTATACTGGTGCTCTTTAACCACAAGTGAACTGTAAAGGTTTTCTACAAGCTCCAAGTATTCCATTTTGTCCTTCAATTGGTTTTTAAAAGTAGAAATTTGAGTGTTCAAATGGCCATCACTTCCTACATGACTCTGATCTCCTATCACTCTTTTTAGCTGGAACAATAAAAATTGGAAAACGAATTAAATAGAAGTTTTAAATATTAAGCAGACAAACATATTGAAGATCGGAATGTAAACAATTTAAACAAATGAAAAAGAAAAAAAAACTCAAATAAAAAATCTCATATTATATTAATGATTTTACATTATGTTTTAATCAACTCTTACCCTTAAATAGGAAGTTAATGCATTCAAAAACTAACATTGTCATTTAACATGTAAGAGACGAGGCTTCAACTTAGCAACCCTCAACAGAAAGCATACAAGTCAATTTCACAGAAAAGGTAGAAGATGAAATGCGCTGACAGTGTTAGCTGATACCAAGTAAAACAATTAAACAGCTGCAAGAAATAGATCAGGGGTCTGGTTATAGAAAACCACACAATTTGCTATGATTTAATCAGACACCTGAAGGGTCTTATGCCTCTTTTTGTTACTTACCTTTTCAATCTCCCCAATAAAGTTCTTCTGCTGTTGGTCATTTAGGGCTTTACTCTCCCCCAGATCCTTGGTAAGCTGCTTATTCTCTTTCTTTAGACATTCCATGTCATGATTCATATTAGCGTTGATGTTCTTCATCATTTGTAAATCTAGAAAATATAAAGCATGAGTTGAACAGAAGAAAGCATAGGAAACACAAAATTTTCAATGATACTGTATACGCAACTCATGGACTAATACAGGAGAAATAAGAGTGTCCCATGAAAGAAATTTAGAGATGGATGTTGCCAATCTGAATCAGCATCTATTATTTGAGTTTATTTCATATTAATGGAGCATTATTAGAATTCCTACGTTTATGATTTTTTAATTATAGGAATTATAGGTGCTGTTACACTTTTATGAGTATTTATATTTGTCATTTAATTTTATGTTTATAAGCAGAATTTGTATCAACTTTCAATTATGTATTTAAAAGGTTACAAGTATGAATAAGATATATGAGTTTAAGCCTTCTAATTCTTCTTGAATTCCAACAATGGAAGATTTGGTCTTAAATCCAAAGATGAAGAGGAACATGTAAGTTCATACAGAGACTGATGCAAGTAGTCCTGAGTCTCGTGGAAAACATTGCTGTTACATAAACAAATGACTTGATGAAAAAAGCAGTTTCAAACCAAAATCAAAATATGGAATCCATGTAAAATTTGGTAATAGAAGAGCCTATAGAATAAAAAAATTCTAGCAAGTTTTCCAGAAGAAAGGATCCACCACATACAGATAACTTTCCCTTTAAAACAACACATTTAAGTGTTTTGTCGTTCCCTCATTCTAAGATTATAAAATACCTTTATGACATTCCTCGTGCAACTTTTCTCTCTTGTTCGTCAAATTCATCTGAACCGTGTTCAATGATTCATGATACTTGCATTCCATTTCAAGCAGACTTCTTTCTTTGGAATTAATATTCTCCACAAGCCCTATAACGAGTTTGCGCACAAAAGCAAGTGTCTCACTATGTTTATGCTCCATCTCCATTAACTTGTGATTCTTGCACTCAATTTCATTTTGAAGGCTCTCAATAATCATTATCTGATTGCTCAGAGCCTCCTCATACTTATGATTCAACATTTCAACACAAATTCAACTTGCCTGCGCAAAAAAACCTCAAATCATCAATGTTATCTTTTTAAGTGTCAAAGCAAACAACCCAACTTCAATGGCAAACAAAAATTGAAAGGTAAAGAAAAGAACCCGAATGAATAGTTATGAAAGTTGTGAACTTTGACTATGACGCAACATAAAAATGGGAGGGTGGAATTTGTGAGAGAAAGCAGAAAAATTCAGTCCAACACTTCTAACAAATCCCACATTTTGTTGCAAAAATCACACGTATTTTCTATTTTTATTTTTTATGTGCACAAAATGCAGCTCAGAAAAATGAAAAAAAATAGTACTCCAACAATTTCAATCAAAATATAAAAAAGAAGAGTGAAAAATGAAAGCTTTAAGAGCAAATCCAAAATTAAAATGCCCTCTCCAGGACATGAGACAAATTTAGTTTCATCAAAACTCAAGTACAGTGCTGTTGGTGCTCTTCTATTAAAACTGGAATTTTCACCAATAATAAGTATTTATATTTATTAGATAGAAACCTTATAATATAATAATATATAAGGTAAAATTTAGTCACAGTTTCTTATATGGGTTCTCCTATTAAAATTATAATTTTATTTTAATATTATGTAAATACATTTAATGTAATTATTACACATACCTAAATTTTATCCTAAAATATATTCACGAGATAGAACTCCGATTCTCATCCAAGAACACCAACAGTTTTTTACTTTCAGTTTCTCCTGTCCGGTTAAATAATTATTCTGTTTTATAATTACTTTAAGTTTAAATAATACTTATAAAAAAAACGTCAATGGAACTGTCTAAATACATGTTTTATTAACAGCTGAATAATTTTGTTTTTTAGATAATTATATTATTATTTTTACGAAATTTCTAAGACTTGACACAGTTAATAAGATAATTATAAATCTATGAACGATAAAAAGAAAATGAAATCGGTCCAGTCAAGAAAAAAATTTCACCAAATATTCGATATTTAATACAATTTCATATATAAAGCTTGATGTATCCGCCACTTTTAGTAAATTAAGTATATGTATAACCTTAATCTAATGAGAATTATTATCAAAATATAAGTTTTATGGAATAATTGCACGTAAGAGATAAATGAAAAAATTATAGAAACACGTGATGAAAAGCATCGTCAATTGTCAAAATGAAAAGGAAAAAAATATAATTCAAACGTTTAATAAAAGCTCATATTTCGATAACTATCTTTTTTTTTTTCTATTTTTATTTTATATTTTACTCCTCTCACACACTTTACAATTTTGAAAATTAATTACTCTTTGTAGTAAATAAAAAAAAACCTATCTACTCTCATTTACAATTGACTATTTCAAACTTTAATCTTTTTTATAGCTATATTCTTTTAAAACCCCTTAAAAATAAACATGGCCGGCCCAAGCATAATAAGAATAAAGTTTTTGTTTTAAGTTTCCTTAAAAAAAATATTTTACATTGCATTTATATTATTTTTCAAGATGCATAATTCAAAAGTTGTTTTTTGTACTCTTAATTTTAACATATTCATTTTTCATAATAAATGTTTATTATATATAATAATTTTTTTAATAAATTATATACAAATAAATATTATATTTAAATATATAAATTTTATTTAAAATTTATATTTTTCAGTTCAAAATAAATAGCTTATATTGTAACACAAGATTATTTTTAATTATTCTATCCCAGTTAACATTAGCCAATCTGAATTAAATAATGATGTTTTTACGATTAATATTGATCTTGATTAATTAATTTTACATATTTAAGGTTCTAATCCCAGTTAAACATTAACCAACCAATCAAAAATCTTGATTTAATAATGAGTTTTTCTTATAACAAATAATGATCGATTAACTGTGATTCCCTTCAAGTAGATAATGGATTTCCCCTATCGTTTAATTTTTTTAAGAATGAATTCTAATTTCTTTCAAAATAAGATAAAATACTAACAGGTGTAAACTTTAATAGATTGGAATTAGACCATCATAAATCATAATTAATAGCCAAGCTACAAGATGTGTTGATCATTTAGCTATGCAAGGTCACAACACAGATTTACCGAACATGCAACACAAATAATCTAAAGTCTAATTCTTCATATTTTTTATAAACTTTCAGTTGGCCCAGATAGCTGTTTGAAGATATTTTCGATCCGTTGCATTCTGCAAACATAATAAATTGAATCTGCAGTGTTAAAACAAAGCCGGACAACCTTCTAAAAATGATTTCAAACACACAAAAATAACATATTATTCAATAATTACTGCAAGTATTTCTCACATCCCTTTTAAATTGTTTAATATTACTAGTTGCTACCTTGTCATTCATCACTACTATAATCGTCTTCATCGTCACTTTCTTCTTGATGTTCTAGCTCTTCAAGCTGAATGATTTTAGCATTCAGCTGTTCATTTTTCTCCTAGATAAATAGATGGTCAAATAGCATACATAAATAATGTGATATTTTGAAACTGACAAGGATACTTTAAATTAATTATGCAAAAGCTTAAAAAACAGGTAACACAGACCTTTAGTTCTTCAGCTTGTTTCAATACATTTTCATAGTCATTTTGTTGCTTCAGAGCAGCGAATTGAAGAGAGCTAATTTCCATTACATTCTGAAAAAAACCAATAAATGTCAGCAATATAAGCCTTCTACAACCATATATAGAACCATAGAATCATACAATTGCATTTAAGCAAATTTAAACTGCCACAAAAAAATAGACACGAGGTAAATTTAATCATAGAAAACCATATATATACAAGCTTCCTACGTGTTAACCATATGTACTCAGGTATTAATTGCTATAGCATTTCAGTCCCTTTATGAAATCATATAATTGCATTTTTTTTACTAAAGTAATAACTCATGATAAAGGTTATACACATCAACAAGTGATATGAATAAAATGAATATTTTGTAGGATTTAATTCAAATTCATATTTTTATATGATATTAGAGTTTATTTTAACGAATATTGTTAGAATATTTATTCGATTACACTATCAAAAAATCTGTAGATATTCAATTATGCAAGTTTCACAACCGAGATATTAATAAAAAACTGTGCACCAAATTCTTAAGGTATCTCATCGATGAATAATGAAAAGATGTCAATGGAAAAGAGCCAAAATTGTTAAGGTGCCCCATGGATGACATGAAACCATGTCAATGGGAAAGAACCAAACCCATCGTTAAGCCTCTCTGTAATAAGTTAGGATGGTATTATTTTGGCATAAGGTATCTTGGCCATCGGAAGATGAATCATGAATGAAATAGATCGTGACAGTTACATTAAACATGAAACTTGATCCATTTGTGTAAAAATGACCCACCTCCATTACAAAAGAGTTAACATAAAACATTGCATGCAGGTGTATATATAATAGTGAGTAACAGTTATACGTGAATAATCTATTCCAAGTTACAATCCAAATGCGTGTCAAGTACGTATGGTTGATCAATGAACTTAGCTAGGACACTGTTTAAATATAAGTTATAAGTGTTTTTAAAATCTTTTACACTAGAAGAAAAAGAAAAAAAAAACTCCATATTTTAATAGAGAAATTTTCAAAATTCTTTTAAACTTGTATCTAAAAAGACTTTATATCATACGTATCCAAATAAACTATATATGAGCGGTTAGAATACAACATTAGTGTCCTGACCTTACAATACCTGCTCATGTACATACAATGTGACTGTATAATAAGAAAATTTGCATGAGTTTAGCCAATTATGAACATGATATAATTTGTATTGAGAAAGATACTTTAAAAAAGAAAAAAGTTATCCTTAATATGTCAAGATACCTTATATTCCAAAATATACTTTGAGCATAAATCTTGAACTACACTATGTAAAGTTTATATATCAAACGATACAATTGCTACCGACCTTTTGAATTGCCTCCGTAAAATTCTTTTGCTGCAGATCACTTAGGGCCTTATTCTCCTTCAGTTCCTTGCTGATCTTCTCATGCTCTTTCTTTATACATTCCATTTCTTGACTTAGATTATAGTTCATGACCTTCAACTGTTGTAATTCTGAATAGTGTTTACTATTTAGTGAAACTTGATCATAATCAAATACAGAAAACATATAAACTCCAATGATATTCTAGATGGAAATCATATCACATATGTAAGCCTATATCAACAAACGCAGTAGAAACAAGTATTAATATTTGTATATAACAAATGAAACACATGGTTATGGAAAATTTTATCCAAACACAACCTAAATATCAAAATTATGCAAGTACAAATGTGCTTCTTCGAATCTGTTTGAAAGCTCACAGATACTAATACTATACTATATTCCTTAATCTCAAAATGTATTTAACCTGTGTGACATTCCTCGTGCATTGTATCTCTGTCGCCCATCAACTTCTTGGTTATGTTCAACGATACATCATATTTGTTTTGCATTTCCAACATACTTCTTTTCATGGAATCAATGTTCTCTACTAGCTCCGCAATGAGTTTGCTCATAATAACACCTTTCTCACTATGCTTTTGCTCCATATACAAAGAATTTTGATTCTCCTCCTCATAACAATGGTTCATCATTTTGCTATAGATTCAAGGAATGAAGGGCCTACATAAAATATTAAACAACCTTAAAATTACAAGTGTCAAATGATTTAGAGACTGCTTGTATAGATTCTTTACTAAAAATAAAGATTAATTTTCAGTTAAAAAATTCTTATAAAGGACATTTCTAAACTTTTATCCAATCATATTCTTAATTATTCTAAGAAAAAAAATTCGTGACGACATTGGCTTAAACCTATCATCGCGAAATAGAAAACGGGGGCAACCTTTTGCCAAAACAACGAACCCAGATGAAAAATATGCTAAAAATGAATTAGAGATGGAGTAGAAGCATGCCTACCTAAGAAAAGGACATGTGATTAAGATACTAATACAAATTAGAAGAAGAAAAAAAGAGGACATTTTATGGTTGAAGGTGAAGTGATTTCAAACTGAAACGTTTTGTATTAATGAAACGTGAGAGTGGCTGAGCATCACCATTCATTGAAACCTGAAAAGTTGCTGCTTACCATTTGATGTTTGGACTGACTGACGTTAAAAATAAAAAAACTGCACTTTTTATTTTATAATTTTCTGTAAATCATTTTTCATATAATGGAAGTCTTCAGAATCACATTGTTAGAGGAGCACCAAAATAAATGTCATTTAGTTTATATAATATAAAAATAAAAATAAAAATACATAATTAAGTTATATTAAAAATTTATTATAAAAATAAATTAATTATGAATAATCACTACAAAAAAAATGGAATTTAATGGGGGTTAATTTTGAATTTAATTGGGGTTATAACCCCCGCTAAACGCATTTCCAGGGGGTTATCAAAACCCCCGGTAAATCATTCGTAGGTAATGTCTTTAGCCGGGATTTTCATCAACCCCCGGAAATTGTGAATTTCCTGGGGGTTTTAAACCCCAACTAAGTAGTTGCGATTTTTAACCCCTAGTAATTAACTAAGGTTTCTAACCTCACTTATATAGTTGCGAATTCTAACCCCCATTACTTGACAAGGGTTTCTAACCCCAAGTAATTAACTAGACATATGTAACCCTCATTAAGTAACATGCATTTATAACCCCCATTAAATCATATATATTAGTGGGAGTTATATAATCCCAGGAATGTGTTAGGAGTTATATAACCCCCGCTAATACAATCTAAATTTTTTCTAGATTATCTAATTTTGTTAATATCTTTTTTTTAAAAGAATACTTTCTTATACTTGCAAATTCAATATTATGTCGGATATTCTTTACATTTGTTATATAATTATATAAAATAATTATACTGCAAATTCAATATTATACTGAATATTCTTTACGTAATGACCTTTTTGTTATACAATTATATAAAATAAATCAAGTAACAAAGATGCAAATTACAAAGTATAGAAGTAGAACTAACACAAATTTATATTAGTTTGATTGTGAAACAAAAAGTACATAACATCACAATGTATAAAAACTTTTATACACTAAAAGAAGTTTCTGAAGACTCTTGTATGGTCAATCCTAGAAAATAGTGAATATAAAATGATAAAATATGTTACTCAAAACAAACTAGTACAATGATAATATGTTCTATCAAATTTATGAAAATAAAGGATAAATCTTCTTTAAATTGATATGCTCTTCATCAACTATCAAATATGTTCATCTCCATGTTGATAATTTGTTTCATTAGTTGGTACACTTCCTTGATCAGAAACTTGAAATATAAACGTAAATCATAATTTAAAACTTAAAAAAATTATACAACGAAATATATTAAAAAAATTATTTGACTTTTAAAAGTTACCGGTGAAGGTTGAAACATTGCCAAGTTGGGAGGCAATTGACCTTGATAATTTTGCGCAAAAAAGTTAAACATTGCCTCAAATTTTTTATTTTGTTCATCAAATTTTTGATTTTGCTCCTCCAATTGTGATTTCAAAGTAGTGACCTGTGAAACAAAAATTTAATTTAGTTAAACCAATAAAATTAAAAAATCACAAGGAATTAATAACAATTAATTATGTCGTTTACAAATACACACATATTAGTTGATAAATTCAATTTTCATTATTTTCTATAATTAAGGGATCGATATAAAAAACAACAAAATATAAAAGGGGAAAATATAAATAAGAATGTGAATGAGGGTTGAAATTGAAAAATATTAATGGAAATTGAATTAGCATTAGCATCACCAATTCAGTCCCAATCACTGAATTAATTTAGTCTCAAAAAAATTAATAGCAAATAAAGAAAAATAAACACATACTAACCTCATTTTGTAATTGTTTATAAGAAGAAGATGAAGTCATCCCATTATGTGAATGTCTAGTGTATCCAAAACAAACGAGATGGACAAGGGCCCAATCCCATCCCCCGAACACGTCCACAATGTTCTTGACTTCCTAAAGCATGTGCTAGGGAATCTTGAGTTGATATGTCTTGTGAAGATAATGGTGCATTTGATTCATATGCTTTAATTTTTTCCTACAATATAAGTAATAATATAAGTTGACAAATACTTGTTTAAGCACTATATATAATATTTGCCAAAAATGAACTTACACTAATTTCTCTTGCTTCATCATTCACAAATTCTCCATTAGCATGTTTATGTGTTGTTATCCATACTTCTCCCCTACTAACTTTACGACCACATTCTTGTTCCTATAAAATGTAACAAAATTATATTAGTATATATGTTAGATGAAAAAATATAATTATATTATTGAAATTTTTAAGTTACCATCTCATGTCTCTTTCTTGCAATGCTTTTGGATCCACCAGTGTGAGGAAATGTTTGCCTCTTCCTATTATCCTTATTTTTTTGGGAAATTTCCTATTTATGATAAAAAAAAAAATTAACAAATCCAGGTACATAAATATAAAGGATAAAAAAATAGTTTATAGTACCTTTATTTTTGAAGTTAGACGATAGTCAACATAAGAAGCCCAATGGTCTATATTCACTACTAGAAAAATTAAAATTAGAGAGGGAAAAAATCCGTCACTAATTTTGATAAAATCCGTCACAAATCAATTAGTGACGGAATTTGTGACGGAAATGATTCCGTCACAAAATTTGGCATCACAAAATATTTAGTGACGGATTATTTTCTCCGTCACAATTAGTGACGGAATTAAGGCATCACAAACGGTATAATTTCCGTCACTAATTTCTAATAATAAATGTTTAGAAATTAATAAAAATTCGTCGCAATTTGCGAGGGATTTTAATCCCTCGCAATTTGTGAGGGATTAAATCCGTCACAAACTGTGATGAATTTAATTAAGTAGAATCCGTCACAATTTGTGAGGGATTAAATCCCTCGCAATTTGTGAGGGATTAAATCTGTCACAAACTGTGATGACTTTAATTAAGTAGAATCCGTCACAATTTGCGACGCCAGAATTCCGTCACAATTTGCGACGGATTTTATCCGTCACTAACTGGGATGAATCCCTCACTAACTATTGATGACTAAATTTGAGGAAACCATTGTTTTTAAGAGTCTGGTAATCGATTACCTATACATGTAATCGATTACTAGACAATGAAAATCATATGTTCGAAATTTACTTATTAAAAGGTTCTCTGGTAATCGATTACCAAGTACTGTAATCGATTACCAGAGCCTATTACTCTGGACTAAACAATAACATTTGTCTTCTGAAATTTAATAACAAGTAACTAAGTCTGCTATATAATCCTATCAGATGCAAACAATCATTGAAAAATGCGTTTATAGTATGTTAATGGAACAATTATTGATTCAAGATCTTGCGTATTTAATTTGTACAATTAATCTACTGTATATAATAACTCATTACTATTGGAATAAGTTGAAACAAAATTTGTATACATCATAAGCTATTATTATTAACTGTCCCAAGCCTAAACAAAATGTAAATAAGTTCTCCCAAACATCATTATTCAATATGTTCATATTAAGTGAAAGCTTACTCATAAGCTTGGCCAGGAGCTTACAACAATAAGCCATAATCAAAACTCGTTCCAATCAGATAACTGATAAAAATCATTTCAAAAAAGTGTTCACCGCATTACACACAACTCATTAACATTCAAAATCTGAATTCAGTTATCTAAGAATTAAGGCTACCAACAAACACCCAAAGGACTTGAAAATTATAGCATCCAAAACACCTCCTTAAAATGTCCATACCAACACCCATTCCAATCAGATAACTGAGAAAAATCATTAAGAAAAGCAGCTCAATCTCATTCCCACAACCTGTCCTCAATAGATACATACCCGTCACAAAAAACAATCAATTAGGCACTGAACCAAAATTGAAGGGAAAAAAATAAGAATCATCCAGAAATTTTCCATCTCAACAATTTCACAAGACACAAGATAGACAAATTTCCCCTGAGTACAAAGCATGCCTATCAGATACATTCAGTAATTTTATAAATACCCAGATCTCTAAGTATACTAATTTTCATATATACAAATTAGATTCTTCACAACAAATCACTGATCCTTAGTATTCAAAGGCAATATGAAAAAGAAGACAAAATAAAAAAAAAATATATATACATACACCTTGGATCCTCTTTCAAGTGACAGGGCATTTGGGTCCGCTTGCCCTCTTCTTAGTGGTCTGGTACACCACCTTCCCACCTGAGACATACCCATTTGCAAAGGTCAGTTAAGCCACCAAACAGCATTAACAAAAGAATACAAATCCAAAATCTATCAAAAAATTTATAAACAACTCCAAAATTTCCATGCCAGTATATGTCTGCATACAAATTAACTGTAAACCAATCATTACGTACCTATTTATCATGAAAAGATGCAACAAAAGTTAATAGCATGTTTGGTTCAGTTTAATTCTAAATAAATAATCACTTATTTATCAAAGGTTCCCTCAAAAAGTTGAAAGAAATAAGCAATTATTCTTTTAAAATAAATTGAACCAATCATGTATTAAATCACTTTTCTTCAGTCTCTATACTTGGCCACCCTTGATCAGCCTGTAACTTGACAAACTCTGCCAATATCTTGATCTCTTCATCTTCCAAACGTGCTCCAAAGGTGCACTGACCCCGTGGCATGCACTCTTTACCAAAGCCCTGCATGGAAAAGCTAAAGACCTAACAGAAAAAATAAGAGGGAATCAAATACACATCCTAAACTTAAACACCCTATGAATAGCACCAAAAATACATAGACCCTCACTCGCATTCAATGAGTCACGCAACGGCCGAAAAGCTGTGGAAGGGAGTTCCTCAAAGTCCCTTTGTACCTAAATCATACCAAATCCAAGTACTCAAAAACCACAAGAAGAAGAAGCCGTTGGGGTAAGTATTTAGCATTCTCAAACACCAATAAGCATTAACCAGACATTGACAGGAAGTAGAAGAAAAAAAATTATAAGCAGAATAATTTACAATTGGTTAATAATATAAAAGAAAAAAAAAACTACTGCATCATTGATAACTCATTTCAAAATGCAGTTTGGCATCAAATTCAGATTAAGACAAAAGATGAGAAAGATAAAAGCCATAATTGACTATTTGCCATAGTTTCCAACTTAATGTTGACAAAACAAATAATGCTCAACAATAAAACACAAACAAAAGATAGTTTCCAATTCACCCCATCTTATACAATAACATTTGATCAGGCAAATAATGATCAAAAAGAGAGAAAAAAAATACCTTTTCATAGAGGCGTTGTGCACGCTCCCTTGATGAAGGAGCAGACATCTTATCCATTTCTACTATCATCATCCATCAATTATTTCTTGACAACCCGAACTCAAATTACATAAAACCTGCAAAAAAAAAAACAAGTATACAGTCCTTTTCAACTTCTATACAAATTGCTCACTTCAAAAATCATAGAGAATGGTTAGCAAGTAACTGATCAATTAATTTGATGATTGACTGGAACAAAACAAACCACAAGACCATATTAAACAACATACATCACAAACCTGAAGCTCTAATAATAAAAACATGACTATAAATGAACCCTCTAGAAAGTCAAACCCAAAATAAAATTCCAGTAAAAACACCAAATAATTTAAAGTCTTATGGAAGATTGTCTCAGATGAATAAACTCAAGCATCAAAAACTGAACTCACAAAACCAACAATCACACAGCACAAATCACAAATATTCATACGAATCAACACAGTAAATATTCATATGAATCAACACAATCGGCAATCAGATAATTAAAAAGACAAACAAAATATTAATAGAAAAAGAAATGACGACCATGATCAAAAACCCCTCAATAACATTGAGACCCCAAAATACCAAATCATAGACCTCAATTTTGTAAACTCTACGATTTCCACAAACTCTAAGATTTTCATAAACTCTAATAACAAGATTTGCACAACTTCGAATGTCAAAACCCCCTGCTCGCAGAGTAATTAAATTAAATAAAATAAAAAATTAATATAAAAAAAAAAACACGAAACAATCCAGAAAAAAAAACACGAAACAATCCACACCTTTGATATCATCTCCACCCTTAACAAGCCTAGCCTTCTTCTCTAACTCCTCCACCAACCCCTGCACACTTTTATCAATCCCTCTCTTGAGAGAGACAGGGTTAGCCCCAAAAGTCACACTTAGAAGCCCGAGATTAATTATCTCACGTGCAAGAACCGAGGCCGTGGTCGTCCCATCACTCGTAGAGCCTTCCTCAAGATGCGGCTTATGTTGGTGATGGGAAGGTACCTGTCTTGCTCGCAGACATTGGAGCGAGGGTTGTGGTTGCCGTTCTCGTGGCTGTCGCAGCCAGGGCTGGCAAGACCCTCCGCCATGCTCGCTGGAACCCTAATTTGAGAAAGGGGAAAAGGGAAAACATGAGGCGAAACCCTAGAGAGAGGGAGGAAGGGGGAATGTTAAGAATACCTGCAACCGGCTTTGGCGTAAACGCGATGTGTGAAAAAGTGCAAGACTCGAACACGCCCCGCCATTTCCAGCTTAGACTCGATCTCCATAGTGGGCTGGACCCTCAGCCCATAGTTGAAGCCCACTCTGTCATAGTTCGGCAGCATGGGGCTCAGCCTTTGGGATGCCGAGAGGGGGAACGACTGCACGGAGAAGGTGGCTGCCATGTACTGCGTCCGCCCAACATCGATCTCGCTGGTGGGGATGAACATGAACCCCACCTGGCTACCGGACGCTTGGGCCGCTGCGCTGTTGGAGGGGCGGAGGCCGCCATGGCCTGCGGTGGCAGAGGGAGAGCCAGAGTGGAAGTGGAAGTGTGGTGTATGACTCTTCTTCTTTATGTTTAGAGCCTTTCATTCCTCATGGTGCTTAAGGATTTCGAAGGGTTTCTTCGGAGAAGAGAAACCGTGGGTTTCTTGATTTTTTAGGGAGGCAGTTGTTGGGTTTGTGATTTTTTAGGGAGGGAAATCAAAATTTTTTTTATTTTTTTGGAGAGGTAAGCTGAAAGTTTTAGAGGGAAATTCCAGATTTTGGGATTTGTTTTAGAGGTAAGCTGAAATTTTTTAGATTTTGGTTTCTGCCATGTACATAAAAATAAAAATAAAAATTGGAACAAAAGAAAAAGTCTAAACACAAAAATTAAGGTCCAGAGAAAGTACCAAATAAATACAAAAGACCATTTTAATAATGCTTTTCCAATTAATTTTAATAAATTATATTTGATCACTTTTTAATAAAATAAGTGAATGATAATGAATTAACTAAAATTTTGAAATATATTTTAATTAAAAAAAATTATCAATACAATGACTAAAAGTATTATAATAAATAATGAAATTAAATAAATTAAATCTTAAAATGATTATTTTTTTATGATACTAAATTAAATATTCTAATTATTTTACAATAAATTAAAATGAAAAGATAATAAAATATTTTAACTGATACTTCAAATAAAATACATTAAAATATTATAATCAAAAGAAATCCAGTATTAAATCAAAAGATTATAAAAATCATAATTAAAATTATAATAAATATTCTGATATGACTCAATGAAGGGTTTCAAGTTATCTTGTTTTCTTACTTTTTTTCCTTCATTTAGAAGCAATTAAAGTTAAAAAAAATAATTAAAAACTTGTAAATTATCTTTGTCACTCTTAAGTATACCATATAACAACTCTCTGGTAGTATTGATTATTATTCTCAAATAACAACCGAGTGATTTGAAAAGATTAGAGTTAGTTCTTAAAATATTTTAATATTGATCATTCAATTAAATAAATTAAATTCACATAATCAAGTCAAGAGATCAAAGTAATTGTTAAATATGTTTTTATCTTCATTGTGAAATTTAAAATATAAAAAAAAAGAAATTAATATATATATATATATAACAACACATAAATTTAGAAAAATTAAAGCTAACTATATATAATTTTTTATTCATATTTATCACCCGATTATATAAAAATTGAAAATGAAATCAAGATAAATAAATTCAGAAGATAAAATCCAGAAAATCAATCTAATTCTAAATTTTTTGTTATATTTATAGCCTAATTCTAAAAGAAATATGGAAATCGAGGATACTCATCACTCATTTAAGTAAACATTGAAATTGAAATCAAAACAAATCTAGAAAGGTCAAACAAATTCTAAAAAAGAATATTTTTGTTAAAATTTAAATTCATATTTTTTACTATAAATGAAAATATATAATATAGTATGTGACAAATTATAATGCATATAACAATTTAAGAAAAAAATAGTGAAAATAAAAATAATTTAATTGGAAATAATGTTATAATTAAATTTATATTGACAATGAATGAAATAAATGAAAAATATAATAGATTGTGTGGCAAATTATAAAATTGTCTAAATCCTCAATTCTAGCAGATAAATTGACTATTTGTTTGAAATTTATTGTCTTGGAAACTTTTTCTTTGTCATATGAAAATATTTTGCACACATTAAAATTAAAAACAAGATTTTCTAGTAAATATTATCTTATATTAATTTTTAAAATTATTAAATATTTAAAAATTAGCTAATATTTATTTTTATAAAATTTATTTTAAAAATCTCAACATATAAATATATTTTTAAAATTAATTTTATCATGATGGAATCAAATTATCATATCTAACCTAATAATTTAAAATTTGAGATATTTGAATTGACTTAATTATCCAAACAAAATATTTTAAGAATGATAGAAATTGAAATCAAAGTAATTCAAATACCAAGAATTTAAAATTCCTTGAATTTGTAAAATTCTTCATCCAAACACACCATAAGAGAATGCAATCTTGAATTTGTAAAATTCTTCATCCAAACACACCATAAGAGAATGCAATTGTAAGAGACAATTATATGAGTAAGATGTTTATTGTATGGATTAGAATACTATGTAGGTTCTTAAGAGAACCCTGAGAGAAACAAACAAACTATGCAAGTTTATATTTTGCTTTTTGATTGTTCTGTTGTATTCCTTGTTGCATGACATGTATGAATATCTATTTAATTCCACAAATACATGAATTTTGATTTGAATTAAACATGTTTGGTATTTCAATTATGAAAAATATTATGTTATTCAATTTTTGTTATTTGTGTTATGGTATGTGGGGTAGAGGGTGTCACACAAATGATATATATTTATTATTAATAAATACATAAAAAATATATATATATATATATATATATATATTATATTTTTATAATATTATTCATAAATTAATATCAATAATATTATTAGTATATTTATACATAAACTAATAATTTGATAAATATAACTTATTATATATTAATATACTTTTACAAAAATATAAATATACATATCTTATCTACTATATATTTATATTTTTGTAAAAGTATATTAATATATACTAAGTTATATTTATCAAATTATCAATTTATCTATAAATATACTAAAAATATTATTGATATTAATTTATTAGCAATATTAAATTATTAATAATATATAAATTTTATTTATTTAGTAATAATAAATATATATCATTTGTTACATTAATAAAAATTATAGTATATGTTAACTTAAATAAGCAAATAATTGTATAATTTTAAATTTTATATATATATATATATATTAAAATTTTAAAATTATTAAATTTTTAATGGGAGAGATTCAAATTGCACAATTATGATTTTTGAGGGACTATAATTGTTCAATTAAAAATTAAACGACTAATATTGCACAATTACAATCCTTTAGGGACTAAAATTATCCAATTAAAATCTTAGGGATCAAAATTGCACAATTACAATACTTGAGGGATCAAAAATGTAATTAAGCCAAAATTAAATTAATATTTTTTTTTTAATTTCACAAGTTTTTTTTTAAATATTTTTAATGAATGTCTTAGTTTCTTATGTTCAAAATTGACAATTTTTTATTTAATTAAATGAATTTCATAATTATTTTAGTCCTTTAATGAAATAAAATATTTTTAATTTTATTATTTTCTTAAAAAAAATTTAACATATTTTCTTTAATTATGCATAATTCTTAAATATAAAAGTTTCATAAATAAAATTTAATATTTTGAGAGGAAACAATTTGTCACAAATTTTTCACAAAATATTTTAACCTATTTGTGACGAAATTTTGAAAGGGAAAAATCCGTCACTAAATTGTTTCATTTTAGTGACAAAATTTGTGACGGATTTTTTAGAGACGAAGTTCATTCCGTCACAAAATCCGTCACAAAATTTTTTTTTTATTTAGCGATGAAATTTGTGACGGATTTTTAGAGACGAAAATTTTTCCGTCACAAAATCCGTCACAAATTTGTTTTTTTTTTATTCAGTGACGAAATTTGTGACGGATTTTTAGAGACAGAATATATTCCGTCACAAAATCCGTCACAAAAGTCAATAAATTCTAGTCCGTCACAAAACTTAAAATTCCCTCACAAAATCCGTCACTATTAGCGATGCTATTTTTTCCGTCACAAAATTCGTCACAAATATTAATTTTTCTAGTAGTGATTTATTCCTTCTGGGACCATTGCAATCAATTCATCTCTTGTACGTGTTCCATCATTCCTTTGGTTCCATAATTGTTGCCTATAGTCACTCCATTTTATGTTAAGTGACTTGAAGACATATTGTGCATGAGCTTCAGAGGGAATTTCAAACTTAGCCTTCAAATTATTAAATAATTAAAGTTAACAATAAATTGAGTATATTTGAAATCACAAATAAATGAATGCATACATCACTTACTTCAATGGTGTGCTTAAGAGCATTTTCTTTGTAGTCTTTTGGAATCTTTCTCCAACTTTGATAGCAAATAGGAAATATATTGACATTTCTTGCAACTCGACCTAAAAACCTATTCAACAATGCTCCAGCATTGTCAATCGGTTGGTCCTCACTATTCCAATTCACAACAATCTTTTCAGTAGGAGGTAAATACCAAACATCATTGACAGTCAATTGTTTTTTACTTTTACTGCCCTGATCATCTGTTAAAGTATCACACAAACATGACAAATAAGAATTTAATTTAATCATATACTAGTAAAAACTACATAATTATCTTGTTTAAATAGGGGTTATGGAAGAAACAAACACATTGTTTTTTTTATTTAAAAGAACACACATTCAACTTGTTTAAATCGGGATAATTTTAGAATAATAATTAAAAATAAATAAAGGGCAGTCCTATTTTTGGTAGAAAAAGGTGATACAAAAAGTAACCACCATACAGGTTATACTTATAAACAAAAGTCTTTACGCCCAAAAGACTAAAATCTGAAACTCATGGCTCCATATTGGCTCAAAATATGCACCAAATATGTGATTTTTGGGCGAGTGATGGTGAGAAAGATAAGGCATCCCACAAGTCTTCGGTGCTTTGATTTCTCATATCATGACTTCTTGCCATTACTTCTTGCTACTCAGGATGACTCAGCTTAAACATAGGACTTGGGCTCTTCATAAGAAATAAGCTTGTGATTCATCCTCATTTGATGGTTCAGATTTAGGGTTTAAGTTTTATTATTTAGGGTTTAGATAATATAACACTCTTAATGAATATTGTTATGTAAAAGAGATTATCAATCAAACAAACTCATTTTAAAAGAAAAAACAAGGAGGTTATATATAAGGTGTGACGAACCACTGTCTAAGAGTCATTTTTCTCCTTGCAAAATCCTAATATAAAAAGCTGAGTTTGATAAAGTTTTCTCATCTTTGGAGGCATAATTCTTCTCCAACTTCTCCCAAAGAAAGGAAAATTACGTGAGAGCAACTACCTCATACCCACTATGATGTTAAAAAAAAATTTACAAATTTTTCTCCACCAAACCTGTGATACATTATTTTTTATCATTACCACCAAACCTGTTATTATTCCAGTATTAGTTATTACTGTACCATTTCCCTTGCTTCTTTGTACCATATCTCAACCCCACCAAACACAGAATAAAGTAAGAAAAAAAATTGACACATAAATTAATTATGTAAGGGTAAAACACAAAAGTATAAAGAGAATTACAAAGAGAAAAAGAAAAGTGAGAAATATGTTGAATAGAAATAAGAAAGAGTAAAAAACAAGCAACAAGAAAGATGCATGAATGAAAATAAAAAAGAAACTATAAATAAAGCTACTTGATTTAAAAAATAGTGTTAATGACATATTACTAACGGTGATTCTCTTTTGACAGCAGACTTGTTCAATCGATTCACTGTGTCCTTGATTTTGTAGGAAACATGAAATAGTAGAGACTAGAGAGAGTAGAGAGGGGCAGTTTGGGACTGAGAAACTAGAAATTGATATTAATTTTATAAATTTGGCCGACAATTAAAGGCTCTTTCTTCTTATTTCTCATCCTCACTGGAGAGAGAAATTAAAACACCAACCTTGCGAGATGAAGGACAACTGCGAGCTGTGCAAGGCTCCGGCCAGGATCTTCTACGACTCCGACCAGGCAACCTTGTGCTGGTCTTGCGACGCCAAGGATCACACCGCCAACTTCCTAGTCGCCAGACACTCCTGCACCCTCCTCTGCCACACCTGCCTCTCTCCCACGCCGTGGAATGCCTCCGGCGCCACCCTCCCCTCCGCCGCCACCCTCTAAATCACCAAATTACAATAATGAGTTACAAACAAAGAAATCAAATACGTGAGAAAGAGAATGATTTATAGCCTAAAACAAAGATAAGTGAGAAAGAGAATGATTATAGCCTAAAACAGAGATAAGTTCCCTTGATCAAGTATCCCAATCAATGTACCTTAACATATATTAGGAGAAGAAAACTAACTTTTATATTTGGATTCTACTCTTTCAGATGTTTTCCAATGCCTATACCGAAAACAAATGCATCAATTTTCCCATTTGAGCCTTTTCATATCTTTTGACCTTTCAATTATTGTAGAAAAGGTTAGGAAACGAAAGGAAAAAACGGGAAGAAAACACTTGAATGGGAATGCGTATGTGTGTGCGAAGAAAAGATTAGGAATTTAGGGTTTGAAGAGGGAGGGTCTGAAGAGGGTTGGTTAAGAGGGAAGGAAAATAATTAGCGGGAAATAATAAAAAAAAGGAATGAAATTTTAATCTAAAAATATTAAATTAAAATAAAATAATTAAAAAGAATGTTATCTGGAGTTTCTGAAAGAACACTGGGCACTTTCTTGGGGTTTGAAATCAAACTCCTATAATTTAACTAAGGTTATTAAAACCTCCACTAACTATACACATTCCTAGGGGTTATAATAACCCCAATTAAATAACCTCCGTTAAATACAATAATTTTTGTAGTGAATTAATCAATAATTTTTTTATTAGTCGTCAGCAAAAATTTACTCATAATTTTTTTATAAAAAAAAAAAAAGTTAGCAATATTGAATGTAAAGAGTATTCCAATGAAAAATGGTTGAGAATTAATTTTTATATAGTTATTTCACTCCATAATTTAAAATATAAATTAAATTTCAACTATCCAATAATTAAATTAAAAATTATTATTGAATAAATTAAATCTATAATTTTTTATAAAATTTTAAAATTATTTAATGTTTTGTTATATAAATTAATATTAATGTATAATATTCTTTTAAGAATATATATATATATATATATATATCAATTTAAATTTATATAATAAGGAAATATTTAATTATTTTAAAAATTTATTAAAAAAATTGTAAAGTTGATTTATTTACCAAGAAGTTTTAATTTAACAGTTAAATTTATAAAATTTAATGTATATTAGGTGAGTTGAAATGCTTTTTTTTTATATATATATATAACTACTTAGGCATTTAACTATTAATCTTGGTGTATATATATATATATATATATATATATATATATATATATATATATATATATTTCATTAACTGGTTTTAAATTTTTTTATTTCCTTGGGTAAATATTTTATGCATTTTTTCCTGTTGTTTCATATTTGAATTTAATCACTTTAATTTGCCTCTAATTAATTTTACATTCACAGTTAAACATTAACCAATGTTTGATTAAAAAATGTCTTTTCTTTTACAATTAATAATCATCAACTAACTGTGATTGCCTTCAAGTAGAGAATGGATTTCCCCTTTCCTTTAATTTTTTTAATATACATTTCTAATTTATTTTAAAATAAGATAAAATATTAATAGAGGTAATAAAATGGACTAGTTCCCACTAAAAGCAGTAATCCACGAGAGGCAACCACGTTTGATCTTTGACTATATGCCTTAACATAAATTATCTTTTATGAAAGATATGTGAGGGAAAATACCAACATAATAAAGTACACGTATTAGAACATACATTTTGAATACATGTGCCCATAATCCACTGCTGATGCGATCAGAGAGATGTTTAGCCTAGGATTAGACCATAATATTTAGGGGATCAGCATGGTTGAATTCAGTCTGCTAATTCGATTTGATTTGAAGTTAATTTAGATTTTGAAATTGAATCAATGAATTTCTAAGAGTTACATCTTAAACCACTCAATCCGATTTTTATATAATGTTTTCTTAAAATGCATAAATTTTATTTAATTATTATGTTTTAATAATAAAAAATATTTAATTATTAATAATATGATATTATATTTATAATTAAATTAGTTATTTTAAAAATATGTATTATAAAATACATCTTAATTTAAGTTTTATTTTTTTTTAATTTACAACTTAACTACACAATACTAAAATTAATGCACTTTCTGTTCTTTATTATAAAAAGAAATTACACATTAAAAAAATTAGTTATTTACATTAAATTATATTATTTTTATAACATTCTTTTCTTTATCCTTGTTATAATTGTCGAAAAAAAATAATACAACTGAAAAAATATGCATTAAAGAAAGAATATTCTAAAAAAATATCATTAAATAAAATAAAAATAATCATAATTTGTTTACATTTATAAACAAAAATCTGTTTTTTTTTATAATAGATAATAGAGGAGTAATGTATTAAAATTAAATTGACCTGACCTTATCCCAGTTATTTTCAAATATTAGTTAAGTCAAATTTGAATTTAAGAAAATGACTAAATCAAAAACCCAGTTAGATTTAGACAAAAATGCACCAGCCCAACCCATACTCACCCCTAATCATAATTAACAGCCAAGCTACAAAATGTACCGATCATTTAGCTATGCTAGGCCACAACATAGAATCATTTTTCAACCCTCTTTCTATTATTACCTTTCTGACAAATATAGATATAACTGTTTTGTTTAAGCTACGTTTATCATCCAAAATACTAACTAATTTTTTTCAATACAATTATGAGAAATAAAATCCGTCAACCTAACATAAATTGATTTAGCTTTCTTTCTTAATCAGAAGTGACTAATCTCCATAAAAAAAAATCTGAACGCCAACAAGGTGAGTATTTTTCACCTAACAATTTTCTCAAAGATACAAGCAGTTATAACGTGTAATGTTGGTAAATGATTTAACTTATGTGATAATAATACAACACAAATGGAAGGTTTTTCTGTCTAACAATCGTCTTGGTATCATGAACAAGCGACGGTGAAATATAATTTATACCAAAATGCCAATAACTCAGAGACATGCTAAAATTAAAGCCAATTGATATATTCATACACGCTTAACTTCAAGGTCTTCTCCCACACTAGAGTACAACGTTGACATTATGAATGCAGTTTGAAAACAGTTTGATTCTCAGCAAGATACACGTAGAAGCTAATTCGCAAGTGAAATAAAATAGTTTGACATTATCATAAATCACTTAAGCTACAAACAACCGCTACTTTCACAGCTCTCCCAAGATGGACGCATGCTACCAGGCTGCTATCCCCGAACCAACATCAACCTTTCAGAAATACAATCCTTATTTACATGACAATAACAATAAAAGTAATCATATAAAAAGAACGTGGGGGTTGTGATTGTGAATAATGTAAATTAGTTAAGTAATTTCTTGAGAAAAGAAATAACCTAGGTGCTTGTTACTTATAAGTAACTAAGCCACATACCATTGGCTTTTAAAATCTTTTCTCTCTACAATCTAGCCGTAGCTACAGTTCAAAAGACAAATGCAGTAACCTAATACAGTTATATACAAACCTTCATGTCAGTCCCCTCTTGCGTTTAAGAACTTTCCATTGATTCAACAGAACTTGTACTCCTTCTTTCAGAGTGGCTCTCCTTCCCTGTTTATAGTTCCATAATACTGAGGTTAAGTATCGCCCACTAGGATTATGTTCATTTATCTCTAACAATGCTTCCACCACTGCTTTGTATGCCCCTTCACCCAAGTCATTTTTCAACCCATTCAGCTTTTCATCGTCGTCTCTAATAATTTCCTGGAAGGAAAAATGCATGAAGCCAGATTACAAGGTGCAAGTATTCAGTGTATATATGAACAGAAAATGTTAATGTAATAGTAGATTAAAATGAAATAAAAACCCTTGTATACATTAAATTGCTAAATTAGAACAATATTCTTCAAAGGACCTGTTTCTCCCCACCTAACCTAACATGACACTCAATTCAACCTTATCCCGCACTTCATCTCCGTCCCTTTTCTACTCTCACTTCTTACAAGCGAATGCCCTCCTTCCCTCACTAATCTTGTCAGCTCAGTATACACTTGTGTTCTAGACTATCAGCATGATATTCCCTTTATTTCACATTGTTATCTTGTTTTATCCCCCATCCCCTTATTGTAGAATGCTAAAGTATAGGACAAAACTTCGGTATAATTCTTTAGGTGCAATTGGTAATGCTCTCCAATCAAAATTGAAGTTTTACCTTGATATTATGCACTTGCATTTAATGCAAGTCTCGTTAATATACATTTATACATACTATTAAGGTAAAATTCCAACTCTAATTGGAGAACAGCATCAACCACACCTAAGAAACTATACCTAAGTTATATTCTTAGTAATAAGATATGTTACTGGCACCATCATTTTCATATTAGAACGTAATACAATTTGTTGCTAAGTACTTTATTTTATGCTGTTTAAGCCTTCAAGTATTACAAATTTATGAGGAGAAAATGCAATTGGGGGTGGAAATGAGCCTGGATAGGCTTTACCTTAAACAGCATTGACCAATTTACCATACTTGAGCACTTTCATAAAGGCCTGAGCTGGCCCTTTTAACACTCTTCCCCGGCTTAAAGGTTATTTTAAAGTATAAAACATCAACAAATTGACTGTTATTATTAGTTGTCAGGTCATTCTTTCTCCTAAAATCACCTATGACTTTTCTCATCAGCACAAACCTCCCTCTACTGCATTAAACATCCGACACTATAGGTGTATTTGAGATTAGGGTTTCAGTGGGGAAGGGAGGGGAGAGCAATTTTTTTTATTTTTAAAATTAAAAGAGTTATGTAATGTATATAATAATAGATAAAATTAGAAAATGAAGTTTTTGCCAATCTATTCATTTTTTTTTTCATTTTAAAAAATTGTTGATTCAGAGATTATTCAAAATTAAAAAGCTGCCCTCCCTTCCTTCCCCCTTCAAAACCCTAATACTAAACACACCCTAAAGTGAAAAGATCAATATAAAGAATACCCTAAGGGGATGTTTGATATGCGAAATGTTTTTACATTTTTGGGAATCTTAAAACGGGAATCTTAGTTTCTCATGTATGATAACTATTTTAAATAAAATAAAAAATAAAAAGATTCTCAGGAATATAATTTTGTAGAAACCATTTTAATCTCACCTTCACAAAAACATTCCCAGTATCTTTTTTTAAGACAAAAAATATCTCTTTCTCCCTCTCTTTCTCATTCTCTCTCACTCTCACTCCCCCTCTCTCCCTCTCCCCCTCACTTTCCCCTTCCCTTCTCTCTCTCCCTCCCATCTCTCTCTCTCGAATCTCATTAATTGTTGACTTTGTCAATTTTAATAATATTATTAAAATTTATTTTGTTTCTACATTTTAATTGTATTTGTTAACACTTTTTTTTTATTTGAATGAAATAAAATAATATATTTTTATTCTTCTTAATTATAATATAGCATTTTTATTTTTTTTGTTGAATATTGTATATAAATAATTTTAATAATTTTTAACTTTTAAAAATAGTTTAATATCATATTTATAATAAAATATGAATAAATAAATATATAAAATGAATTTATTTTAATAAAGGATATTTTTGTAAAAAATATTTATAAACCTAGGAATATACTATTATAATCAAACATGAAAATCTTTAATTCTTGAAAATCATGTATGAATATTTTCAAGAACTTTTATGAGTAACCAAACATATTTTAACTATTTTCAGGAATTATGATTCCTAGGTATGAAAAAACTTTTCCCTTTTCAAAGGCTCCCTGAGAGTAAAACTGTGAGAGTATTACAGGTTCAGAAAGACAAATAGTTATAATACAGAGTATGGAGACCACCAAAACGTTAAGGGACAAAAATGATAAATAACCGAGTGAACCAAGTTTGATTAAAAGTGACATGCAATGAAACACAGACTTCAGGATGATATCAGGAGATCTATAAATATATTTAACAAAGACACACCTTTTCTTTCCCTTCAACCATGATAACTTTGAATGGATGCCAATCTGGATCCTTTAGATACTCTTCCCACAATGAACACAGTTCTGAAGCCCTCTCTTCAGCTTCTTCCTCATTATATCTTTTCTTCATTGCTTCAAGGAATGGTCTAGTGTCAAGTTCCCCCATTCTCTTCAAACGAATATTACCATGAGATTGTAACTCTTTAATGCCCTGCAAGTTAGAAAAAATATTACTAATAAATCTTGAAAGCAATATTGGATAGTAAGAAGTCCAAAAAAAGCTTTAAAAATTGCAAAATATTTTCAGAACATAATAGCCACACAATTTTAGGTCTTGTCTGCATAATCAACTGTACCATTAAAAACATTTTATGTAATATGAGTCTATTAGTTGAAATGGAACGAATGAAATTTTAATTTTACTTGATTTACTCTAGCTACCTTGTTATGAAGCATACAAGTTAACTACACAAAGTTAACCAAAATTTAAAAATAAAATAAAATAAAATAAATAAAAAAAAGTGGAATTCTCTATAAAAAATGTAAATTTATAACTTATAAGACCATGTGTGCTTCAATCCATATAACACTTTAAATGGGCAAGTAATATCATCCTAAAAACACTAGCAGTGCCAGCTCAAGATCCAAGTGAAAGAATAGTGACACTGGACAGATCCTCATTGAGATGCTCTTGCAAATTAATTTAAAGATTTAGCAGGAAGATATATTTAAAAAAATACACACTTACATCAACCAATGCTTGTCGAGCTTCTTGCAGTTCATCATTACTCTCGCGCTCTTTAATGATTAGTGTTTGATTCAATGCATCTATGTCTTGAAGTGACTGTTCCTTATCTCTTAATTCCTCGTGTAATGTATCTACCTTCTTCAGAATTTCTACATCTTCATCATCTTCCATGTGCTTCAACACACTTAATCTTCCTTTTAATTGTTGAATTTCCAACTCCAACTCTTGTTTCATATCAAGTTGTTTTTGAAGCTGAAAGATTTTAGCATGGAGTTGTTCTTTTTGCCTCTGTATAAAATATAAATAGCATTAATACTATGTCATTCTTGTACTGAAAAAGGACACTTCTGGTTATTAACAAAGCTAAAGGATAGGTAACACACCTTTTGATCTTCAGCCAGTTTCATAACATTTTCACCAGCTTTCCTTTGCTCCAAAGAAGCCATCTCAAGAGAGCTATTTTTTGTTGCATTCTGCAAATCCAACAACAGATTTCATATATATATATATATACAAAAGAAAAATTCTTAATGGGAGTAAACTGAATAATGGAAAAACAGAAAAACCATGGCATGAAATTCTTTGGCATAAATAAATTTATTTGAAAATAATTTTCCAACCAATCATTTCATGATCAGCAAATCCTATAAGTAAAAACAGAAAAATGATTGATCTTGGTTGTTAATTCCTTCCTTTGAAGGACTGAAACATCTAAATATCAACCATTATAATCAATCAGCCAAAAACAATATTATTATTTCTTTAATCATAATTTCACAGGAATTTCAATCATAGTATACCACAAGATATGCATCAAAATAAGAAGATAAAAAACTATACCTCCTCAATTTCTTCAGCCAACTTTTTTCTTTCACTTTCATTATGCGCCTCACGTTTTTCCAATTCAATTTTCCGCAACTCGAGCTCATTTTTATGAGATTCCAATTGCAATTTAAGCTTTTCATGATCAGTAAAAATCCTTTGGAAGTGATCCCTAGCACTAAACTGTATTTTCTTTATCTCTGAAGACAAGGAATCATAGCATATAACAATGTTGTTACAACAATACCGCGGCATTTTAAAATAATAGTCAATTGTTAAAAATACAAAATTGAATTCCAGAACATTATTATTAAGAAATCAATTAAGCAAGGGTAAATCCTATGGAGCCAACCACTACACTGATTCAAGCAATATATGTCTATTTGGTCCTAAGGCTCAATAAAAATATATACCTTCATTATAAGCTTGAATGAGTTTTTCTTTTTCCATCATAGCAAGGTTCATTTTGTCCGTGGTCTCATGGCATCTCACTTCCATCTCTTTTAAGTGCTTGTTCTTGATCTGAATAATGTTAGTCAAATTGGACACAAGTTTATCCTGCTTTCGAGCTTCTTCTTCCATAAGCTCGGATATGGTTTTGACATCACCCATCTTTCGCAGATGTTCCCCATAGATATAGTTTGATTTGTAGTCATCTGCTCTGGCAACCCATGCATAAAGACCAGACTTCTGCCCAGAATTAGCAAACCAATCCTTTTTCCCATGCTGATCTAATTCATATGCTCTTTCAAATGCCAATGCATTATCTAACCCTGGCCAGTTTTTATTGAATTCCACAAGAGCAGTTCCAGAGTGACCCCGGAAATTCCACAGAGGATTGACTCGAACCGGATTGAAACCCCTGCTTCTGTACTCATCCCTCAGCCTGGAACCACTCTCGCCAACACATCGTCCATCTTCTGACCGTCTAGTAGGAATATTAACAACAATTCCAATCCAAGGCCACACAAACTGCTCATCAGAATTAACAGAAGGATCACTTTCATCTTCGGGTTTTGAATCTTTTGATGGAACATCTACATTCATGAGATCCTTTTCCAAATACTTCACTAAGGCCAAATGATTAGCCTTGTCTCTAGCTTTTCTCTTTTGTGAACTACTCTGACCCACCCCAGAAGCATGTTGAAGGAGCTCCTTGTACAAATAGTCCCGTTTTCTCTTTTTAGGGCAATATGGACAGGTGAAAGTCTCATCCGAGGTTTTCACATTCTGCCTTCCATTTTTCAGTTCTTCATAAGATTTATCTTCATACTCACTAATTTCAGAGTCACTGATATCAGTATCCTCATCAGAGCTGCTGTGAGCCATCACAGTTCCTCCTAGGCTTAATATAAATATTACAGCACCTGAAATACAAATTTAGTGTTAGAACTGACTCTTCTGTTGCTTTGCAGACAAATTTCATTAAATATCACATTCAGAGCCTGAGAAAAGCACTAAACCTGGACAGAAATTTTATCGCAATCACTTCATCCGATCAAACCCTCCATTACTTTAAAAATTATAGTATTCCTTCAATTGTGAAACTAAAACCAAGTACCGTATAAGAGATCAAGCATGAAAACACACACAGCCCCGGAACCATCGCAAATAAATAAATAAATACAATGTAATTAAAAAAAAAAACGCAACAAGTATAACAAAAAAAAAGCACAGAACCATTCAAATGTCACTTTGTGGAAAAGAATCTCTCCATTTCTTCCATTACCTTGCTTTTCGGAAAATAAATGATATTCTCCATTACATGATGCGACACATCTCCATTTCATTTATATCTCTAAAACTACAGTAATGGAAGAAATGGAGAGGATCATGAATTCTTGACCCGCCCCTTATGGCCTCCAGTTAATAAACAGAACAGAACAAAACAACCGTTCCGATTAAGAAGATGAAATAAATTTCCCAAACTCAAAAAGGGGCCTCCACGCAGACAGTTGCATGCAATAATCAACAAACGGCACATTACTCATAGTAAAAAATTAAAACAACCAACACCTTCAGCACCGCAATCACTCCAGTTCCACCTCTCCTCACAGTAACACGATCACCACTAGTCCCGCATTGACCAAACCCCAAGGCAATTCAAAACAGCTTTTAGCCAAAACATTACGCAGAGCTTGTGAAGAGAAAATCAAACAAAATCAAATATGCACCGATAACAGTAGAAAAAAACACGATGAAGAGAACATGTATGCGAATAATCCAATCCAATCCAAGTAAAGAGTAAATTATAGGCGAATTCAGTGAAAATGCAGAAAGAAATGAGAAATTAACCCTTGAAAAATTGGAAGCTCCCTCAAAGTGGATCTGGTGTGTGACCTAAGAGTCTACATGAATCAAAGATCGTAAGAAGACGATGACAAAGATGTTCTGATTTTGGGGTCTTTTATAAACGCTATAAGTACTACTCACTCACTGCCGCCTAGGGCTTCGTGCTCTCATTGCCTCTTCACGCTTCCTTTATGCCACGCGCGCCAATCGTGTGTGGAAACTTGGTGCACCGTGTGACGTGGAGCTTTTCCATTGGAGCGTCTACCCGGATGCGATTGGGTTAGCGCCTGAAAGGAAACTGTTCGCAAAGTGCGTCCCAATTCTCATTGCCGTTCACTCGGCACCAAAAAACTCTAGTTACACCTTCATGTGTTTAGATAGTTGTATATATAAACAAATATATAATTTTATCACAAAAGAAAAATGATATATCTATACCTTCATGCTATAAATGTTTTTTTTTTAACTTGTGTATTCGGTTCGGAGATAATATTTTCAAGATGAAATCCAACATTAAATATAAATAATTATTTAATAGAGATTCAACTATCTTACAAATAAATGTTATACATAATTTCTACACTACCAACATGACTATTTGTAACAGATAACAACTAATAATTTAAAATTATAAATTTATTAATATGTGAACATGTACTGTATACCAAACATATGAAATAAAAATAATTATATAAACATATATATATATACATATATATGATATAAATACAATAATTTAATAAAAATAAATTGTACAATCTAAATTGTCGGGTAAACAACTTCTACTATCAACTAGGTACTTTAAGGTAATAAAAAACATCCGTATTGGCTTCCAAAACAACTCTTCTAGAAACCTATCTTTACTTTACTTTCATATCAAATCTGATAATCACAATTCATCTATATGAAAACACACAAAAATAAACTAGAATTTAAAAGAAAACAACATATATACAATAAAAAAACATCAACAATATTAATATATTAACACATTTTTCCTACACCTTCAATGGTATCAACATATAGCATCACAACATAATCAAATATATATCAACATGAACAACTCAATCTACTATACTACCATATCAACTTGAACATCACTACATCAACAACTCGGATTTTTCCATCACAACAACATAACAACTACATGTGTCGTCATGCATTTCAACTATAAAATCTCTTATAACACAGGGTGAGTGATTTAAGTAGATTAACCTTACCGAAATAACAACGTAGGGTGATCTTTTTAGGCCTGTTAGTTCATTAACAAATTGGATATTAATCCACAACATAACAACTTGGCTTCTCAGATGTCGCTATTTAAACAACGAAGATTAGTACTATTATAAGATATAAAATTGGATATAAATCTACTACAACATTAGTTATTAGAAAATATGGCTTGGTTCGAATCCTGCCTTGTGTATGCAGCCGCGTTAAATCTTGGGGTCAGCTATCCCACCCTTTGAGGTGCCTCCAACGTAGCGAGGAGATTAGTCACTGCTATCGGTGGTGGATACTCCATGGACGAACCAAAAAAAAAATATGGCTTATCCACAAAGGATATCAAACATCTTCTTTCAAAGAAAAACATTTTATAGGTTTTTTTTTTTAAGTAATGTCACAAAGGTTAAAGTTCTTTTAGTTTTGAAAGTGAAAAAATGATATATAGAATTTTTCTGACAAAAACAATCGATTATTCTCATGAATAATCATTTATTTTGTTCTTCGCAAATTTGGAAATTTAGCAAGAACAATTTAACCAATCATTTCTCAAGATAATTGATTATTCTAGAGAGTTGCTTATGAAGTAATCGATTATTTCATTGGATAATCGATTATTACAACAATGTTTCTCAACTTTTGAAAAAAGAGCAAATAATTGATTATTTTAAGAGATAATCGATTATTTTGAGTAAAAACTCAATACTTCAATTTTCCAACCAGATCTCTTTTCAAATCAGTTTTAAAACTTTTTTCCATCATCAAACATCATTTATATGGAGATTTAAAATTAAGTTAACTAAAAAGCACAAAGAAAACACGCAACAAAAACATAAACACATAATAAGATACAGTTTTCACTTTTATCATTCAAGATTAAATACAACATATCTTCATCTTGAGTTTGGTCAACATTGGCTAGCTTAATTAAGCCTCCTGTGGGATTAGCCCATTTACTGCCTCCAAATACTATGTCTTCTAATACTCGATTAGGAATTAAGTTTTCAACTTCGTACTCCACTCGATTAGTCACTTGTAATCAGTATAGTTCGGTCTTTGTTGGTCTTCCGAGCAAGCGCACCCAAGTCTCTGTAGTATAGTCAAAAGGTTGTCGATCCTCAAGGACTTGTGAAGTAGATTTTGATTTCTATTACACTAATTGTTACTTGTAATTTCAAAATCTGAGTATTCACACATGTTAAATAATTGAGATGAGTAGTGATTTAACTTTAAGTAACCAAAAATCAGATTAGATTTAAGAAAAACAGATATGAGAATCAGTTGGGATTAAATTTCATCAATCTCCCTCCTATGTATTCCTAATGATTCTTACAAATGATTCCATTACCTATTGTCATTGAGTTCTCTATATTCATTCAGACCAATTCCTTGGTATAAGAAATTCTAAGATATTTGACTCAATGAATGATTCTTCACTTCATTCAGTTAAATATCCTGCATTAAGAATCATAACTTGTTGCAACTATCAATTTCAAAACCATCCCTGGCATTCAAAACTAATAGGTGATTTGTTTTGAGTCTAGATTTAGAAAACCTTTTCCAACCAGATTCTAAATCCAAGATCAAAGATAAATGATCAGTTTATCAAAGCATTAAAAACGGAATACAAATCACTGACACTAAGTAATAGATCTAATATATATATATGAATCAAAAGGGAATACAAAGGAGTTCGATGATTACATTAATCCCAACCCTAGAGCTTTAGCTCTCCATGGTACAAGAAATCACAAAATAACAAGAAGAAAGGTAGAAGAAAGAGATCCTCTGAAGAACCGCGTTCCCACGAGCTCCAAAGTGCTCTATTTCCTTTTTCCTCTCTGTTCTTCTCTTCGCGCAACTTCTCATCTCCTATTTTCTCTCTCCTCTACCCTTTTATAGGTGCTAGAATTAAAACAGAGTAGGCAAGAAAGAGAAGGAACCGCTCAGCGCCTTGAAACAGCTGAGCGGTTTGGAGAATTCTCCAACATGAAGTAATCTGAAGGGCTGAACCCCTCAAATCCACTGAGCGCCTGTGATGATTCTTCACCATTAAGCAAGCAAAAGGGGTTGGGCGCTTCAGATCCGCTGAGCGCCTAGGAGGCAAAGAGCACTCATTCTTCCAGGGCCAAAACCGCTCAACACTTAGGAGTGGCTGAGCGCCTCTACTTTGGTGCACTTGTTGAGCTCTCTGGCTTGAAAGCGCTCAGCCCTTTTGAAGGGCTGAGCCGTTTGCCTCCAGACTTCAAAACCTACAAAATAAGCACAAAATCTCATCAAAAGACTCATCACTCCATGTAATAACGTAAATTAAGAGTCCCTCTTTCATTCTAAGTATATATTGGCCAAAATTATATCAATATGTACAAAACTTATGCTAGATAAGTGTCTCAAATTTATATTTCATCAGACTAGTTAGACACTTATCAGTCTTGCCCCTATATTATGGTCTCTTTATACATGTGTGCCTTGAACTTGCTCACACATGGTACCAACTAAGGTCCTAGAGCAGACTCAACTATCCTTTTCATGGGTCAACTTTTTAGGAAGGGTTTTTCAACAAATTGGGTCCTTAGAGCACCATAACATAATATCCACACAATGAGATAAAGCAACTTTAAAAATAACCTCTCCTCTAGTCCTAGGTTGGTCATCAAAACTCAACAGCACCATGACTAAATGCATAAAACATTCTCAACATTCATCACCTCAAAGTTATAGTAATATCAAGAATATAACATATTAAACACAGCTACACAATCACAAGACCTACAACTCAACTCAACTTTTAACTAGCAACTCACAATATAATCATCAACATACAACATATCAACATTCAAAATATAGATTTCGTTATCATACAACATCAACCATCTAACTTGTCCATCATCATTTAATCATAAAACAACTCAAACAACAAGTGTTCAACATAAAAATCATTCATCAAGAAAGCAACCAACTGAATTAGAGAATAAAATTATTTGACTAATTTCGCACACTGACCATGGAGTTTCACGCTCAGCCTTAGCCTCCTAGAGGCACACCCAAGTCCCTACATTAAGCGTGAAACTAACGCTTAGCCTCAACCTTCCAGAGGCATATTCAATTCTCATGTTAAGCATGAAAACTCACATTTAGTCTTAGCTTCCTAGGGGCACATTCCAATTCTCGCACCAAGCATGGAAACATATGTTTAGCCTCATAAATCCATAAACTCGTTCATAGTTGAAGAAATTCCAATAGCTATGAACACCACCCAATCTCTAAAATCCTCTCAACTTATGCAATACATGCATGCAACCTCAAAATATTCCAATTATAACAATATGCAACTCAGAAATTGATGGAAAAGAAATATGCATCATCAACACATCAAGTAGATTGTCAAATTGTCAATCTTTCACCAAGAAAACCAAAAGCTCCAAATTGTCTAATCTTCCATCTCAAAACTCTTTAGCCACTAAAATGAAAATTTTTCAAGCAACATACACAACACAAATCAATCAAAAGTTGAGTTATAGCTTCCCTTACCCAAGGTCTCCCAAATCGTGAGAGAAGAGGAAGAAGAAGAAGAAAGTTTCATGCAATCTCCACACCCACACCCTAAAAACATATTTTCATCCTTCAGGAATGAATCTTTGCTTAAGAATTTGGGATGAAGAAAGGAAAGTTTCAAATCCCTATAGTTTCTCTCACCACTCTCTCTCTCTAACTTCTGTGATGAAATGAACTTATGAAGTCTATTTATAAAGAAAGACCTTAAATACCTTTCTCTTATAGATCTAACTTGACATCTGCTTATAGACACTTTTAACAACAAAAACTCACTAGGAATTTCACCAAATTTTTGAGCTTCTCAACACAAAACAACAACCCAACATAAAAACATATAATTAAAATTATCTATAACACTCTACGACTTATAATGTTACATAAATCAGCCAAACTCTAATTGGAATATTCTTATTTAATCTTCACTTAATTGTATTCATGTTTAGTAATTTAACAAGTTAATCATATATGTGCTTAGGATCGAATTGATAGTATCACTTTTTTTTCATGGACATGATTCACACAATGTTTTAATGTTAATAACTAAGGACTAATTTGTGTTCATAAGACGTAACATCTGTTGGTCAAACATTATTTTAATACGGATGAGAATTGAACCTAGGTGCATCAGGTCAACCCTCATGTCCCAAGGAGGCCCAAGACTAGCAACACACTTTGCCGTATTATTGTAAACATTTTCTTTTATTGGTTAAAAATTTATTAAAAAAAAATTAATGTATTTCACATCCTATTTAATGACTCTCTTTCTCCTACTTTTGTGATTTTTAATAAAGTATAACTTAAAAGAATGAGTATATCATAAAGTTAAGGCAAAGGGAGAGAGGGATCTCGAAGGACCATGGTCCCCCTTCCCTTCTCATTTTTTTAAAATGTACCAAAAAAAATTTGACTCCCTAAAATTTATATAAAAAAATATTATAGATTGATGATGAAAATTATTATGTTAATTTATACTTAGAAAAATAAAATTAGACAAAAATATGTAAGATTATATATAATGTGGTAAAAAGATTAAAAAAAATAAATAATAATAAATTATTTATAATGTGAGAATATTTATATATAAATAAAAAAAAATTGACCCTTTTTAGTTTCACCCCTACATAAAGTGTGTTGTTCAGAACTTGTCTCGAATTGAGATATTCTCTAAGACCATCATTTGAACCGATGAGTACCCACATTACAAGTCGAACTTATCATGTTTTATATAGAAAATATCCTAGCAAAAGGTTAATGTGGGCTAGTTAACTTTACATTTTAACGTCAAACCCTTTATATAAAATAAGTATCACGTATTAGTAAAGAAAAATGATATATTTACACTTCCATGATATAATTACCGTTTTTTTTTCCGCATGTATTGTGTTTCGGAGATGATCTTGATCAAAGCACGGTCGAGTATTAAATATGAGTATTTTTACTAATGGGAATTCGAATATTATATATACTAGATATATAGTATACTTGTGCGATTCACCAGATTATTCGTGACGATAATATTATCATATATAATCGGATTTAGATATTATATATATTTTGTAACTGTATATAAAAGAGATATGAGTTTTCATATACAGTTTTTGTATCTTATTTTGTCCTACTCCTTATAGATTATAAATATTTTTTTCTGGGAATAATATTGTTCGAGCTGTGCAGATGTATTATAAAGACGGCAAAGTTTTCACACTCAATATTTAACATAATTACGTACTCGATACTCAAATTTAATACCTTTAATTAAATTAAAACAACCTCTCATCAATTGATTTACATATTTAGTGATTTTTATCCTTATAAAGTCTAAATTATAACTACTTCTGTAAATGTAATTTTTATCCTTATAAAGTATAAATTATAGCTACCTTTGTAAATCACTAATCCTCTAAAATAGATCTTCTCAATTTTGTCTGCAAACCAAATCATGAAGGCAAGAGAGGATCTTTGTCCATATGTCTCTCTCACTATCTTAATTGTTATATGGGTTATGTTTTCTCTATTTTTTCATAAATTATACTCACCAAAACACCTGCACTCTCCAATTAACCACTTCCTATTATTTAACCTCCATTATTTCTCTTTCTTATTTTATGTTTAAAAAAACAGAGACACAAAATGTATCATTTTTTCCTTAGATATTTATAATGATTTTTCATGGATATGTTTATTTATTATTTGAAATTGTATTTCATTGTTACATTAACCCCTCAAATTAAAGACACATTAAAGAAAATCTCAAATAAGTTTTTGTTTTGTTTTAAGGATTTCGTTTAACTTTCTTAAAATATTAATCATTTTTTCCATCTTAATCTTTAAATATATATTATAAATATCACCATGAAATAGGGACAAAAAGAAAATAATGAAGTAGTTTAAGTACTTAAATGAAATCTTTAAAAAGTTTATGGGCGTGTTTGAATTTTTTTTAGTTTTAGAAAGTAATATATGCGGTATTTTCTTCATTATTTTATATAATATACAATTTAGAATGTCTCTTGCACTATTTGTTATTATTATGTGTAATATTGTAATTTTTTGCTAATTATTATATTTTTATTAATAATTATGTTTTTTTGTTGTTTTGAGGTGTGTTGTTGAGAGGCTTTGGAAGTCAAGGAACTCTTGAGAAAGTTTTAAGTATTTTAGAATGTTTCTTTAAATAGAGGTCCAATTTGACATCGAGAAAAAAAAATATGTAAATTTTTTTTTTGACTTGGACCTCATAAACTCATTTTCTCATAAAACTTAGAAAGAGAACTTGAAAGAGATGCTCTAAAACTTAAGGTAACCTTTATTCCTTTTTATTCCAAACAAACCTCTAATTCCTTCCCATAAGCTATTGTTGATAAGCTGCATTGGGATCCAAAGTTGTTGAAGTTGGGGATTGGTGCTGATGTGGAGTCTTAAAGTTGCTTGGAGTTCAACTTCCACTTCCTCTTCTTCTTCCTCAATTTTCTTCGGATTCGGGGGTAAGGGAAGTTAGAATTAGGAAGCTAGAACTTAAACATTGATTAAGTTGGTTGTTGAATGTGTTGAATTGTGTCTAAGTTTTTAGTTGTGTTGGTGGTTTGAAGATCAAATTCTTGCATGGTGGGATTTTTGGGTCACTTGAGCATATTGAGGTGATTGTTGATTAATCTTGATTGTATGTTGATTTTGTTGTTGAAAATGAGTTGTTGATGATAAATATATGTGATATATTAGATTGCATGCTTGAGATTTTATGGATTTTACTATATGTATTTATGGATATATATATATATATATATATATATATATATATATATATATTTAAAGGTTTTTTTGTAGAAAAAATATTTAAAATAATTAAAAATATTGAAAGAAGTGTATTGCTATTTTTATTCAACGAGCTCAAAATTCAAAGTACTTGTTAGTAAAATTATTTTTTAATGAAATGTGTATATCAAAATTGTTGAATGAAATTAATTGATATTTTTAATTAATGTTTTCAAAATCCAAAGTACTTCTTTATGAAATGTATTGATATTATTAAGTAAGATTTTTATATGTAAATATTATTTGTTACATTATTAGAAAAAAATTGAAATATAAGAAAAATGTCAAAGGTCCGACACTTTTCAACGAAATAAAATATGTAACATTTTTTTTAATGAAAATACAATAAATATTTAATATTTACTTGCTATGTAATAAAAAATTTAAAATATATATAATTGTGTAAATATTTTAGTGTTACGATTTTCAATATGATGTAAAGTCATACAAGGAAAACGTTATTAATTTTTGTTTTGTAAAATAGATATACTCAAAGTAAATTATTAAGTAAGATTTTAATATTTAAATATTAATTAATACTTTAATAAAAAAATTGAGATATAAGGAAAATATCAAAAGTCTGACAACTTTCAAGGAAATAAAATCTGAAACATTTAATGAAAATCCGAAAATTATTTAATGCTTAATTTTATGTAATAAAAATAAAAATACTTAAAATATTTAAAATACAGACAACTATGTAAATTTCTTAATTATGGTGTGTTTGGATGAGAAATTTTACAAATTCAAGGAATTTTAAATTCTTGATATTTGAATTACTTTGATTTCAATTTCTATCATTCTTAAAATATTTTGTTTGGATGAATCAATTCAAATTTCTTAAATTTTAAATTATTAGGTTGAATATGATAATTTGATTCTACCATAATAAAATTGATTTTAAAAATATATATATGTTGAGATTTTAAAATTAAATTTTATAAAATAAATATTAATCCATTTTTAAATATTTAAAAATTAATATTAGTTAATATTTAATAACTTTAAAAATATTTTTGAATATCTAATAATTAAAAGAATGGAAAGAAGAGATAAGATAAAATATATAGCTGAAATAAGAAAACAAATATGAGGAATTTCAAATTCTCCCATTTTTGGAAGAATTTGAAATTCTACTATTTGAAGGAATTTCACATATGCTTGGATTTCAAATTCTTTGTAAATTCCTCATCCAAATAAAGTATTTTACCTCAAGGAATTTGAAATTCTTCAAATAAAGTTAATAAGAATAATATTTTTTTAACTCTTTTTGAAAAATAGATATATTTAAAAGAAATTATTAATTAAGATTTTTATATGTAAATATTAGTTGTTACATTAATAGAGAAAAAGTTGAGATATGAGAAAAATATCAAAGGTCTGACACTTTTCAAGGAAATAAAATATGAAATATCTAAAGAAAATACAAAAATATATTTAATCTTTACTTTTAATGTAATAAAAAATATTGATAATAATGTATCTTTTTAAGTGATTATGATTTTCAATTTTTCATCACGAATTTCAATGTGATGTAATTCAAACTTTTGTTTAATTTTTTATTTTTTTGTCTTATGATTAATATAAATATACCGATAAGTAAAAATAATAATAATATTAATAAACATTTATTATATTACAAATATAAAATTATTATATATGTTTAAACTAATTTAAAATTCTTAATAAAATATACTAAATACGTTCATGACATGAAAAGTAATAAATCTTTTGTTTGTAATGGAAATTGTTTAACCTTTTATTTTTTAAAAGAAACATTTATAATTTAATAGACTGGCAATGAATATTTTGATTCCAAATAAAAGAGGCCATTAAATATTATATAAAATTAATTAATAAAACTTCGCTTTATTGCGGTGAGCGTGGATCGAACACGGGACCTTCGGATCTTCAGTCTGACGCCCTCCCAACTGAGCCATCCCCGCTTGTTCGTCTAGTAAACCAACAAAATTTAAATATTTTTTAAAAGAAAATTAACAGTTATAAAATTGTTTAGTAAAATCGCCGTCTGTGGGTATCGAACCCACGACCACGTGGTTAAAAGCCACGCGCTCTACCACTGAGCTAAGACGGCTTTGATGAAAACAGTAAACTATAAATTAATAATAGTTTTAAACAAATAACATTTTAACTAATAATTATTTATAACTTCGCCGTCTGTGGGGATCGAACCCACGACCACGTGGTTAAAAGCCACGCGCTCTACCGCTGAGCTAAGACGGCCTTGTTGGTTATATATCATACAAAAGAAATATTATATAAAAAAAATCAGTTTTCTTTTGAAGTTTTATTTACCTGCATTTTGTAAAAATGTTGGATATAATTGAAATATTCAACCCTTCAAAATATGATAGAGTAACTATTTAAAGAGATAACATCGTAAATTGATCCATTATGATTTTAGTTCAATTACTTTTCTTCTTTTTTTCTTTCAGATCAATAATAATTTAATCACGTATAAAATAAATAAACTTCAGTTCTTCCTGTGTTATTTATTAACATCAAAAAAATTTATGACAAAGAAAAGTATAAAATTAAAACTAATAGATCTTAGGCATCTAAATATGGGTCAAATTTTGTGTTCTTTTAGAAGATGGAATTATAAGTTATTATAAAATACAAGAGGATCTAAATTTACCTAAAAAGTAAAAAAAATAAATTAATTTGGTTTTGTAATTTAATTTTCTTAAAATAGTTTTAACATAATTGACTCAAATCGTATATGTTTAATTATAAGAGAAATGTTTATGTACATTTTTATAATTGTTCTTATTATTTGGTGAAACTCTTGTAAAATTTATCAGTAGTATGTGAACCCGTGTTATTTATCGGGAATAATATGTAATTTTGTCTATTAAAAATCGTTTATAAAACAATATTTTTACCTGATAGCAAATTGGAAGTGAAATAAATGTAAAAATTCATTTAATAAACTTGAGTTCAAGTGTAGGACGACTTAATTATATTTGTGGATAAAAAACAATTTTGAACCAAAATGTTTTTAGCTGTTATTTAAGGTGTACTTGGATATAATTTAATTAAACATTATTTATTAAATATCGGTTTATTAAATGAGAATTTATTTATAAATTTGACTGACAAGTTTATTGAAATAAGTTAAAAGTGAAATTTATTTTGATAAACTTTTATACGAAATCTATTGAAATACAACTTAAAAAGAGTTTATATAAAATTATAAATTATTTTCATAAAATAAAATATACTTTTATAAATTTTTTTAAAATGTCATTTAATTAAAGAGAGGTGTATCTCTTGTTATTTTTTATTATTATGTATTATCATTAAAAAAAATTATGTAATATATATCTTATTGATTCTATAAGAATCTTGATTTCATTTCATTTTTTATTTATAAGAATTCAACTTAATATCATAAAATTTACAACGGCATCATTTGTGACATAGTAACATCTAACATTCTCTCTCTCTTTTCCTCTTTGTGCGTGTTTGGATGCGCGTTGCCCTAATGCAACGCGCGTATTTCCTTCCGAAAACGCAATTCGTCTCTCTGAAAGCATGTTTGGATTTTTCTTCTTCACACGATTCCATGAACGAAAATCAATTTTGGCTGAAGCTGATGAAGATTGCTTCTACGTTTTCAGGAAATTGATTTTGGTAAGTGGATATTTGATTTTCCTCATTTGTCCTCATGAAACTTCAATGTTCCCTTTCTCCTCACCTAATTCATAAATGTTCTGATTCTTCTCATCAATTTTATTTTCACTGATTTAGGATTTTTTCCTCCTTGCGTGTGTACATGTTGCACCTATTGTGAACCAGAAATTTTATTGCGCATTTATTTTGTACTTCAATGCTAACCAACAACCTCTCCAAGTTGTAACTTTTATTTAAGTTGCATTTTGATGGATTGTGCGTTCATGCTTTATCGATCTGTTGGTGTGGCTAGTATAAAACTCTATTTTTGCTGGCATATGAGCTTCCTGAAGATTTTATCTTCATATGACCATTTTCTTTTCTCTTTACATGCAGTATCTGGATGAGAACAAGTCCTTGATTCTGAAGATTGTTGAAAGCTAGAATACTGGCAAGCTGAGCGAGTGTGCCAAGTAAGAATTGGTTTAAATAGTAGTATCAATTGAAAATTGTGTTTCTCATTTCTTTACATGCATGTCCCCCATCATATGTATGATGAAGTTTAAGCATTTCAGGAAGAATGATATAATAATAACAATGTGTGAGAAGAATGATATGGCTGATTTAGTGTCATATAGTAACTTTAAGGTATTGAAACTTGGAAAATTTACTTGCAACAATCCCTGCATTGAATTTATATTTTAGTTTTCTCGTTACCTTTTCCATTTGTAGGCCAACAACATGGATGCAAGATTAAACGGTCCTTGATATTAATTTTTTTAAAGTAATTTTAAACTTCCTAGTTTCTCATGTGAAAGTTTACTCGCAATTACAGTAGTTTTTATTATAAACTACTCAATATAATGATAAGTGAAAGTGCTGGAAATCTTCAATCTAAATGGACAACAGAGGATACTGCATCATGCACGTTTTGTCAATGCAGTTGTAAGGTAACAAAGGATACTCTCAAGTCTTAATAGATTAACTTTTTTCTTTTGGATTACGGAAAAGTTTCTTCCAGAAATCCAACTTCTCCTTACTTACCTAGAGATAGAAAGCCGACCTAATTATTGGAATTTTCCCTAAACATCAGTATCTCGTTCGTTTCCTGTTCCTTTTGTTGTGGTCCTAAATGGTCATAATCCTCTTGCCATTACTTCAGGAACCAATCAAGGCTGTAGAGAAATCTCATGTACCTAGCTGCAATAAATGATGTGTCCATAGATGATTGAGGAAATATTAGATATGAACTTAAGTTCCATTCTCTTGTTTTGCAGGTAGCAAGCATATTTGTTCCTTCGGTTGTTACTTTGGCATTATTGACATTATTGGGTTGGTAAGATCACCATAACTACTTTGGGCATATTAATACATATTGTTGAGGAATTGGCGTTATTTGGCTTGAATACCACTGCCAATTACAGTGTGTTTATTTTAAGTATTAATTTTAGCTACTATTTGCTAAGTTATATTTTGTTAAACCTTTTAATGTAGAAGTATGGGTTTTGAGAAAGAAAAAGTTTGTTGGGATCTTAAAGCAACTGAATGTTTTATCATAGCATGCTTGGAACAAGTGACTAACGGCGAACAGTTGGGTACTAGTTTTACTAAGAAATGATGGGTTGGAATTACAACCAAATTTAAGGAGTTAACAGGAAAGGTTTATGAAAAAACAAAGTTTAAAAATAGGTTTGATAATTTAATAAGGGAGTGGAGGTTATGGTATAAATTATTTGGTAAAGAAACTGGGCTTGGATGGGATAATGTGAAGAATACTGTTAAAGAAATGGTTGCAATTTTTTTAAACATGGTTGGTCATGTGGTAGGAAATAGGATGCTTTAAGAGAGGTTTCAACACTCTGGAGAGACTATTAGTAGACATATCCATAAGGTATTAAATGCTTGCCTTAAGTTATGTGTAGAATATATTAGGCCACAAGATCCTCTATTTCATGATAGTCAAGCCAAAATAGAAAATGATACACGATACTGGCCATTTTTTAAGAATGCAATAGGGGCAATTGATGGAACTCATGTTCCATGTGTGGTTACTCCTAGTGACCAAGCAATATTTATTGGGAGAAAGGGTACTCCAACACAAAATATAATGGCAGTTTGTGATTGGAACATGTGTTCTACTTTTGTACTAGCTGGATGGGAAGGTACTGCGCATGATGCTCGAATCTTCGATCATGCTCTCACAACTGCCAACTTGAATTTTCCACATCCTCCTCAAGGTATTATTTATTTATATCAATACAATTGAATTCCAATTTCAATTAAATTATATTAATATTCTTTTTTACTTTTTTAATAGGTAAATGTTATTTGGTAGATGCTGGTTATCCAACACTAGTGGGATATCTTGGTCCCTATAGATGCGAACGTTATCATCTACCGGATTTTAGACGTCAGAATGAGTTTGAAAATAATAATGTTTTCAATTATTACCACTCAAGTTTAAGGTGTACAATTGAGAGAACCTTTGGGGTATGGAAGAATAGATTTGCAATATTGTGACACATTGTAACAGCCCATTTTTCATGGGCCAAAGGCCCAATTCGCAGCCCGGAACGGGCCGTTTCAAAATTGAAACGGGCCGTTCCGGAATAGTTAGAATGCCCAAAATGTATAAGCAGAACGGGTCGTTCTGGTTTTAGACCGGGCCGTTCTAGTTGAGAAATTTACGTAGGTTTGAAGGGCCAGAACGGGCCGTTCCGCTTTTAGAATGGGCCGTAGTGGTAGGTGAGCCAGAATTCCTATAAATAGGGGGCTTCACTTCTCATTTTTCACACACCTCTCATTCTCATTCTTTCTTCTCTTCTGTTCTCTCTTCTTTCCCTCTCCTTCTTTCTGAAGACCAAGAGGAATCTAGAGGAGAAGGTTCTGCCCTAGTTTTAGTTCTGGTCCCTGTTCAAGGAAAAAGAGGAGGAGGTTCTGCCCTAGTTCCTATTTATCCAGGTACAGGGAAAATGAGAATTATTTATATGTAGAGTTACATGAGGAAATTGGATAGAGGAAGAACCCTAATTTTATAATTATTTCTGTTTGAAGAATTATTGGTCTTATTTGATTATGTATGTATTTAGGAACATGAATATATGATTAATTGGTAAAAATGATGCTTTGGGAGAGAAAACGAAATTATAGAAAAGTGTCTGTAAGTTAGGTTGTGAAAAGTTGGATGATTTATGTTTGAGGAATGGATGATCCCATTAGATTCTGTATGTGATGAGAAGATTATAAATATGCCAATAATTTGTAAGAATGATGATCTGGGAGAGAGAACGAAATTATAGAAAAGTGCCTATAAGCTAAGTTTTGGAAAAATTAGAATATTTCTGTTTGAGAAATTAATGATCCCATTAGATTCTTATGTGTTGAGGATTAGAAATACATATTTAATTTGTAAGAATGATGACCTGAGAGGAAGAACGAAACTGTAGAAAAGTGCCTGTGAGTTAGGTTTTAGAATAATTGGGGGTTTTACTATTTATGTTAACATTGTATTAAATTGATAATTCCATTGATTATCATATTAACTTATGATTGTTATTGTTATATTACTTGATGAAATTGATGACTTAGATGTGAATTGCTTGAGATGTATGAAACTCATTATGTTGGACTTATCTGATGCGTGTATGAAATTGAACTATGAGATGTTGTGTGGAATGTGAATGAGATGTGATTGTGGTTCTTCACACCTATGACCAGGGGTGAGCACGGCCCTAGGTTAGGGGTAACGTGACCTTGGCACAGTGTTATATCAGGGGTGGGCACGGCTCTGGATTGTTACGTAGGTATCGTGACCTTGGTTAACATGTCATGGGTAAGCACGACCCTGGGATAGGGATAACGTGACCTTGACACAGTGTTATATCAGGGGTGAGCACGACCTGAGATTGTTAAATGGGTATCGTGGCCTTGGTTAACATGTCAGGGGTGAGCACGACCCTGGGATAAGGATAACGTGACTTGACACAGTGTTATACCAGGGGTGAGCACGACCTGAGATTGTTAAATGGGTAGCGTGACCTTGGCATAGTGTGAAGTGCAAGATTTGTGATGATTTGGGTGATTGAGAATTATGACGTGATGACGATGCATGATTGATTGAAATACGATATGTTGAAATATTTATGAATATTAAGTTATAATGAGATAATATGTTTGTTTTCTTATGTGCTATATATATAGATATTTTCTTTTCTCACCATGCGATTTGTGGATATTTTAGGTGAGGAAGATCCGGCTACGAGTGACATCTAGAATGCCAACGGTTGAGTTGTGGGTATGCTCTGATATTGTGACATCGGGGCAGAGAATTTTCTTTAGGACATAGATTTTTATATGGAATTGAAATTGTAAATATTTTTTTGAAAACAATTTGTAAACTCTTGCTTTTCATTTTATTATTGTAATTATCATGGTACAATTAACTTAGAGAAAAATCAAGTTCTAAATGTTATTTCTTCATCCAAAATGGATCAAGTTCGAGATTCAATACGAGATGAAATTGTACAATTGAAGAACAAACATTAGTATTGATGTTGTAGGTTAATGTTTTATTGCATTAAAAAGTATTTTCCTTTTTTCCTATGTTAGTGTTGCTACTTTATATATTGTTAATTTACTTTATTTTTACTTGTTTTTATATACATCCATTTATATAATAAGGTAATATATTAATTGTTATTTTTAACATGTTATAAAATTAATAATATACATGTCAATATACAACTAAAAAATAATACATTACACTACAAAAAAATCAATAATTAACTAAGGTCTATTTTGGTAATTATACACTTAAAATCAATTTTGATAACTATTTTCCAAACATCATTTAATATGAAAATCAATTTTCTAATAAATGTATTCAAACAAAAATAACGTTACTTTAAAATCACGTTTACTTAAAATTAATTATACAAAATCACGTTAATCTCAAATCAATTTTACAAACGCAAATCCAAACACGCACTTTATCATTTTGCTTTCCTCACATGCACTTTTTTTAAGCTCCTCTCATGCACTCTAAAAGTAAGGTGTATTTATTTTATTTTCTTATTTTTATCATTATTCTATCTTATTTTAGAAAAAGTACAACAACTCAAAAAATTATTAAAATTTTATTGTTAGGGAAGTTCAAGGTTGAACCATTAACGAGTTAATAATCGCGAGGATAAATCAAAAGATTATCAATGCATACTAGCTTAGTGGCACAACGATTTATTTATTTAATATGTTAATCCTACTTTTCAGAAGGATCAAAGGCAACTAAAAATAATAAAAAATCTTCGTTACACATGGACGACATCAAAACCTACATTTAATTCTTAATTGGTGTTCATGTTGGCCGACTAATATTACAAATGCTTGTTGGTGTCCTTCCATCCTTGTTTAACTTTTCCAATGAAATCTTCTTCCACCTGTGCATTAATCCCACCCACAATAAACAACATCATTCAAACAAAGTAACATATAGTCTATAGAGTACTGAAAGTTTTTTTTTTTTTTTATTTTTTAAATCACGGTATCTTCTTACAGAAAAATTAAAGACTAATCATTTCAAATACTAAAATATATTTAAGAGGTTAATTTCAATAATAAATAGTATATATATATATATATATATATATATATATATATATATATCAAATATTCAACTATTAATCACGTGTTTATAAGAGAATGTCATCTATAAATTATGTCACATTTTATTGGTATAGTGTAAGATATATTATAAAACTTCCTTTACATTTCAAACATGTAATAAAAAGAAGTAAGACATTCATTTGTCTCATTAAAATTTAGTTATTATAGTGCATTAAAACAATTAACTAGCATGTTATATGTCTATGTACTTAAGGTTAGTTAATTAGTAATCAATTTTTTCAAAAGTCTATCCATAAAATTTACATCTTATTAATATAGCATTAGGAATATACATACATTTAAATTTACAAGTTATTGGATGTTAATCACCTTAAAAGTTACACCAACATCAATTTCTCCACAATAAGATTGATCTGCACGAACTACTCTGTATTTGAGAAGTTGTAACTCATTTACACCATCCTTTACTCCTATGGCTAATAAATCCTCCACATAGATCCTACATATAAAGAAAAATAATTCCCTTAAAACATAAACAACATTTAAACAAAATATGGTGAGATTAGTGAGATGTATTTCCTATATGATCAATATGTTAAAATCTTACGTGGCTTGACCAACGAAGTCATCTTTAGATAAATTGTCTTTGTCCATGATTTTTAGAATGATCTTGTATGAATGACTTGGTGTAGGATATTCCACCTTGAACACAAATTTCTCATTCCAAATTGGATTACTACCCTCTCCTGCATTGCATTAAGTCAAAAAACCGTTATTTTTCCCCCATTCATATCCTTAACTATTTTTTAAAGATCATGAAAAAAGATTTAAATAACATATTATTAATAGTCAATTGAAGAAAAAAAAAACAAAGGGAAAATTTGTTTTGCTCCCCATATTGACACATGTAAAAAATACATACTTTGTCTTAATCAATAGCTGTTAGTGAAAAGTCTATTTCACAAGACGTTGTAACACACATCAATGAAGTTTAAATAGTGTTTAGTGGGAGAAAAAAAATAAGGGGAAGGGAGAGATTTTTATAATTTTTTTTATTTGATTCAATTTGTAGGAGAGAAAAAGTAGAAAACAAAATCTTTTCTCATCTAATTTTAGTAAAATATTTTTAACATAATGACTAAAATCACTTTTTTTTTTATGAATTATAAAATATATCAAGAAAACTTCCTATAATTTGATTTGATTTGATTTTGTTAATATTATTTAGTTTTTTATATGATAAATTATGATATTAAAATTTTTCATTAATTTTTTTATTTATCAAAATTACATTGATAATAAAAAAAGTTCAAATGACTTTACTTAAAAAAATTTCATTCATATTTTGTCTCTAAGATTATGATTATTTATTAATTTATTTTAATTTTTTCTAATAGTCTATAAAAATTATGAAATATTTATTTTTAGTCATTTAAAGCATCCTTAAAAGGAATAAAAATTTATTTGTTATTAATTAATATTAGGATAATCAAAAAACTAGCAGTCTAATTTTTACAAATTTATATAATTAATTTAACCGAAAACATATTAAATTTTTATATAATTATAATTAATATTTCATATTCAATAATGGTACAAATACATACACATATATTTTAAATGTTAAATTATTTTATATTTTCACTAAAAATGAAATCAATAAAAATTTAACTATCTCCCTTATATTTGGTCTCTCAAAACATATTCAATTATTAAAAAAAAATTATATCATAACACTTGCATTTCATTAGTTAACATAACAATTAACTATCTAATAGTTAAGACTTAAATCCATGAGAAGAATCTAAATTAAAAGATTATTTTATTAGGTGGAAGACTCTCAAAGCTTAAGTATCACATTAAGCTTCATATTTTATTAAATTGTCATCTCCTTTAAAAATATACATTCATTCTACCGACACTGACACTGATATGATGATAATCCTTTTTTCTTTGACGACTTCATTCACCTATCAGTATTTAATTTGCACCTTAATCTAATATATAAGTAATCCTTTTCGTAACTCGACTCAAAATGAGAGTACCAATAATTAGAACTTAAATACATAAGAAGAATCCAATCCAAAAGACTAGTCCCCTAGGTAGGAGAGCTTCAAATTAATGAAATAATTTATTTTTTTAAAAAAATTCAAATGCCTTGTTTGGAAATTTTTTTTCAAAGAATTTAAATTTCAAGCATTTGTTAAATTTCTTAAAATAGAAAAATTTTAAATTATTTTTTAAAAAGTAAAAATTTAAAATTCTTTATATTTTTTCTTTTTTATCTCACCTATATATTTTTATCTCTCTTCTATGTCTTATGTTTCCTTTTACTTACCTCTCTTTCATCTCTCATAGTTTATTTTCTCTCTCCCTTCTCTCCTCTCTTTCTCTCTCTCTCTTATTTCTCTTTCGTATTTTCTCCTTTAAAACTATTAAATATTTAAAAATTGACTAATATTTATTTTTATAAATTTTAATATATATATATATATATATAGAGGAGGGTTCAAACGACACCAGTGTAACTTTTACTAAGTGTTACACCACTTAATAACTTTATATTAAATATGAATTTTAAAAATCCAACCGTTAGATTGAAAGTTCATATCTCTTAGATCATGTATGTCAAATTTTGTTAAAATTGAACAACAACTTGAAGGTAATCAAAGTGTTCATATATTAGTATATTTTGAAATGTATATATTACGTCAATTTTTTTTATGAGAATGAAGCATCAAATCATCTTAGATTAATATAAAATTTGACATATGTGATCTAAGAGATATGAACTTTCAATCTAACGGTTGGATTTTCAAAATTCACATTTAATATAAAATTACTGAGCGGTGTAACACTTAGTAAAAGTTACACCGGTGTCATTTGAACCCTCCTCATATATATATTTAAAATTAATTTTATTCATTATAGAAATCAAATTATAATATCCAAACAAATAATTTAAAATTTATAAAAAAAATTAAATTAACCTCTTCAAATAAAATATTAAAAAAAAGATAAAAATTAAAATCAAACTAATTTAAATTTTAAAAAATTCAAATTCTTTAAATTTCTCAATGACACCATTAAAACAATCGAATACATGAAATTCAAAGCAGAACCATTAAAGCAATTGACTACATGCAATTCAAAGCAGAATGAAGAGATTTGAAGGCAGTACTAATTTCACAGTGATTTGAATGTCAACTAGAATATGTGATAGAATTTTGCAATTTAGAACTAATTAATTACCCTTTGCAACACTGCTCCTCTGTTCTTGGCCATTGTATTGAATCACAACATACGGATCCATACCACCTATTAACAGAACATTAAAGACAAACAACAAACAACCTTATTAGAACTGTTAAAGTACGACTTAATTAGGACACAACAACTTGAACTTATATTGGTGCTTGATATATTAGTTTTTGGTTTGCTTAAAGGAAAACTCATTAAAAAAAAGTTATTATATACACTACATTTATTCTTTATCCAGAGGAATCCAACTTAATATCAGGATATTTACACACATATTGTTGAATCAACTAAGTTAGATTCTCTTAACTATTACATGTTAAAGGGTTTACAGAATCAACATAAAAATGTTTGATGAAAGCTGTTGAAAACAAAATGAGGCAATAAATATATACCTAAGATATCAGTATGACACAACTCTTTTGCCTTCACAAGCTGCACCTCCATGAACCCAATTGCCATCTCTTTCTCAGACTAACAGTGTCTTTGTGTATGAAGATTATAAGTTAGCAAAATTCTTAGTATCTTCCTTTAACGTTGGAAGGGGTGGTACTTGCTTTTTATAGAGGATTCATCATTAGTGGCTTATAATATAGTAGACTTTGGCAAAAACGGGTCAACCAGACACCCACCCACCTTAATCTTTAAGTATTTCCATTTCCTATACCAAAATAAACAATTGTCAATTGGCACCAATAAATAATACAATATAGCTAAACTTTCCTTGAAGATGTAAAAATAATTAGTGTGTTTGTTTTTCCGTTACTTCCAACTGAGTGTCAATTTAACAATTTTCTTATTTTTACATTTTTGTTTTAAAAAGTGAAAAAAAAATCTATTGAATTGTGTTTAAACAAAAAAACAAACAAACACACTTTACATAATTAACATTATTCACATCACGTGAATCATGTGATAAATATTTAAGAATTTTTTTAAGAAAGTTAAGTAGTTGTTAAGATTAACAATGTCACAAACAAGATGAATGATATATATAAATTATGAATAACAACCTTTATTTTATCAACTGATTTTATAACAAAATTAAGTTTTTAATTCATTTTTTTAAGACGAATTTTATGTTTCTTAATCAAGAATTAAAATTTAGATATAAAATCAGGATTAAAAAGACTAGTTTATATTTATATAGAGATGAATTAAGGGAGAAAAAGTTTTATCTTGTACTTGAGCAGCAGGGTGTAGTTGGTCTTGTACTCGGAATCTTACTATTTAATGGTGAAATGTAAAAGGCCATTGAAAAGGGAGATGTATGTAAGTAGTTCAATTTTGACCCAGTTTGGTGGAACTCTCGTAAACTAAATTAAAATGGTTTCAGAACGGGACTAATTATTATTTACCTCAAGTTGCAACGTGAACAACAAGGTGGTGTTATTTTAATCTTCTTCATCATTTGCCTCACGTTGTTTTCAACTTATTTGGAGGGTTGTTTTCTACTTGAATTCGGAATCTTGAGACCCAATTGACTATTGAATCAAGCATCGAAGCCATTCACACATGATGCTTATGAATCATTCATTGCAGATTTTTTTTTTTTTTTTTACAAGTATATTTTATAGGCGATAATCCCAAATTTAAGAACATTTGTTAAATTGGAATAATTTTACTTCAGTTGATTACTAGGGACGAATCTAGAACCCTATCAAACAAGGAGCTGAATTTTTTTTAATAATAAATTCAAATAAATATTAAATTGGAATAATTTTACTTTAGTTGATTACTAGGGACGAATTTAGAACCCTATCAAACAAGGAGCTGGAATTTTTTTAATAATAAATTCAAATAAATATTAAATCATATTCGGTAAATACATCATATCTAATTTATGAATATTATTTCTTTAAATCATAAAATCATCAATAATATAAAATATGTATATTTTTAATCAATCTTTAATATAATCATAAATTTAATATAATAAATAAATTGTATTATAACTATTTTTTTAATTTTTACATGATAGTTAAACTAAGTTTCTTGGTTTAGTAATTATAAATTGTATTCTTAGATATGGAATTGGCCTATTGGTCTCACTTGTATTAAAATAATGTTTAATTATAATAATATTTTATAATTATAATTAATCATTAGTTGTCAATTTTGAAACAGTAGATCATTTCAATTAAAAAAAAAAAAAATCGATAGTTGAGAATGAGGAGAAGGAAATGTGAATTAAAGTTTTTTTTTTGTATTTTAAATTCTTTTACCAATATTAAGAAACCAAAATCTGTACAACAACAAAAAGACATGCTTTCATCTCATGCTATACTATGTATATCTTCAAAACAATGCAAATCGAGTTACGTGTAACACGTCTCATGCATTTCCATTTCCTCTCCTATGTACGAAGAGGAGAAGGATATAAACTTGGATTAGGAGTGCCACTATTGCTTGAGCTATTACGACCATTTATTTTAATGGTTTGATCTTGACACTGAGAGTTTCCAACTGCATCATCACCTGTGTCTTTGGACTCCTGAAGATGTTCCAATGATCTCACCACCTCATCTATGTTTGGTCTCACTTTTTGTTCTGTAGACAAGCATAGAATTGCTAGGTGAGCTATTCTCTTTGCTTCTCTCTTTGAGTATTGGCCTTCTATGCGAGAATCCATGACTTGTGAAATCTTCTTTTTGTTGATGAGAAGTGGTTTGGCCCATTCAACCAAGTTATGCTCCCCGTTTGGCCTGTTGTTGTCCAGTGCACGTTTTCCTGACATTAGTTCCAGCAGAACAACTCCAAAACTGTACACGTCACTCTTTTTGGTTAGGTGACCTTCACAAAAAAAAAAAAAAAAAAACACAATGGGAAAAATGTCAGTGGTGCTATTATGTTTCATGTTTTTTGGTTCTGTTGTTGTGACATGTGGTGATTACTATAGAGACAACATAGTTGGGGAGAGAATGCGCAGCTAATTTACTTAAAATCTTAAAATGGAAGGTTCTGGTCAAGCTAAGGTTTTGAAGTTACTTTGAATTGAATTCTAGAGAGCATGTGAAATCTGAATGCAGTTAAGTAAGAAAGTTGTCATAAACCAACTCCAAAAGTTTTAATTGTTAAGTGAAGACATGTGAATGATTTATATTACATCTAATAACACATCCTCACAGGCAAGTTCCCTTAAGGATTTAAGTGTAGTTAAGGTAATGTACAGGTCCGTCCACTTGTATTGAAATTTAGCTTTTTATGACTCTTGGTCATATATGCTTTGTTACGATGTCATGCACCAATATTCCAAAAGCTTAATTAAGCTGTAGGTGGAAAGAACTATATAAATGATTAGTTCAACATGTGAATATACCAGCTTTTTTCTATTATTCTCAAAATTTTGGAACTGCCAATGCAATCAAGATTTTGGTTACACACTATCCAAGTTTAAATGCCTATCCATTAATTGCAAGGTGTGATAATAGGATATGTTTGTGTGAATAAACTTTTCTGAAAGTACTTAAAGGAAAACAAAAAAAAAATGAAATAATATTTTTCAAAAGCAGTTTATTCAAACAGGTTTGGAATGTGATACTAGCTTGAAGAAGATTTGTGATACCTGTGGAAACATACTCAGGAGCTGCGTAGCCAAAGGTGCCCATTACCCTTGTAGAGACATGGCTCTTATCTCCTTCTGGCCCATTTTTTGCCAACCCAAAATCTGAGAGTTTTGCATTATAGTTCTGTCATTGACAAAAACGAAATTCAGAAAGCCAGTCTAACCAATAATATCCATCTCCTAAGCTTGTAAGATCAATGTGATTCACTTACAGAATCAAGTAAGATATTAGAAGTTTTGAAGTCCCTATATATTACATCAACTTCATCACTGTGAAGAAATGCAAGACCCTTAGCAGCATCAATAGCAACCTTCATACGTATGGTCCAAGAGAGTGGTTGAAAGTAAGAAGCCCCTGATCCAGAAACATACAATTAGATATGAGATTTTGAGATGCTTTAGGAACTAACAAGTAAACAAAGCCAACCCACAAAGAAACTTACTCCTGAACAGGTGATTATCCAAACTACCCTTGGCCACAAATTCATACACCAAGATCCGGTGATCATCCTCTAAAGAGTAACCAATTAGTTTCACAAGATTAGGATGACTCAGCTGCCCCAGGTAGTTGATTTCTGTCTATAGTACAAGGTTAATCAGTCGCATGATTCACAACAAATATATAAACTACCACCATCTATTTTGCTACTTACATTACAAAACACAAGGGTTGCAAAAAAGCGTGTTGAAATTAAGACATTATTTGAATAAGATTCCCCATAAGTAAAAAGAAATAAGAAGATAAAATGAACTGAACTACTGTTGGAAGCTAAAAAAAATCAACTTATGCACTTCAGCTTTTAGAGAAGCTAAATAAAAGTGTTTCTTTAAAACTTAAGTGCATAAAAGTTTGTTTATACACAGGTTTAGAAGAATTTTTGAAAATTTCTTTAGTGAAAATAAAGTTTTTTTTTTCTAATAAAGAAACTCTAAAAAACTCTTCTAAATTTATATCTAAACAGATCCTAAGTTGATTTTAACCCATAAGAAAAACTAAATTCATTTTACCTTATTTTTTCTCTCCTAAAATTGGTTACGGATAAGTTTATCTAACTAGGATTTAACTTGACATATATGCCACTAAACTCTCAAGCATTGAGAAAAGTTGCAAAGTGTAAAACGCCATGCCAAGTGAAAGTGACACTTACCAACCATTCACTATGTCCCTGGCGGCTTTCTTGGTTAAGCCTCTTCACAGCAATGACCATTCCTGTCCCTGGTTTAGTAGGGGCAAGTGTCTGCTCATCAATCCAACCCTTAAACACAGAACCAAAACCACCTTCACCAACCATACTATCAGGACGAAAGTTCCTTGTAGCAGTTCTTAGCTCATTGAATGTGAAACACTTCAAATTGCTGCACTGCAATATCTCATCCTCACTCTGAGGAGTTAGAAGCATAGATGAAGAGGACACCTTGCCACTTAAACCACTCAAACCATTCTCTTCTTTACTACCATCCTTTGAGTCCAAACCTGCCCATGGCAAAACAGAAACATGGATTCATTTCAGGCCATATACTAGCACTTTACTGACATACTCAGATAGGGAAATAATTTTTTTACCAATCATATCAATAGAAGTTATTACTGTAATGTAATCCATACAATACTCTTTTACATTTAATCATTTCTTCTTTTTTTTTTTTAAAAAAAAAACATAAGAGAAGAAGTTGTGGAGCAACGTTATTGCAATCTTATGCAACACACCTTTTATTATTGTGTAGATAAAGAAAAATCCTACATTGCATGAACTTTTTCTTATTTCAAAACAAATAAGAAAAGGAATAATCTCTAAAATTGAATTTTCTGTCAGTCTTTCTTTTCTTTTCTACTTTTCACTTCTAACCACGATCGTCGAGTTCTCTTGTCAACTGCATAAATCACATCTGTTAACTTTATTGCATGATAAGTTTATCCTTTTAAACTAAATTTAATTAACTGTGCAGGGCATCCGAGTTCATAGTTGAGAAACTGCATATAAAAGAAAGGCTCAATTGAAAGGAAAATATTAAAAACTACATTAGTAACCCATATGAGTAACAGGAGACATTAGATTTGGCTTCAGATCCGCTAAGGCAATCCTATTCGGCAAAACTTTACTTCCAAGTTAATTGATTAGTTGGTAATCATATTCTAGATCATTGGTTTAATTGAAACAACTTCGTAATGATTGATTAGTTGGAAAAGATTATTCTAACATTTTAGACATATTTCATCAATTAAGCCAATAAAACTGTTGCATTTGATATCAGGGTGTTTCTAATTTTCTTTGGATGTACATAACTCATCATATATTATTCATCTGAAGCAAGTCTATTTTGATGTTTGAGTCAAACATTGAACCCAGACAAAACCATAGAAGGTTGGAGCACTCAGAACTCCAATCCAAAAAGGGATCCAATTAAAGCAAATAGAGTTCAGAAACAAGCTGATAAAGTTAACAAAGGGAAGAATAGAAAAAGAATGATACCATACCATTACGTGGAGGGCTTTCAGCTTTGATCTTTGGAGGCACACTAAAGAAGCAACCCATGAAAGAACTCTTCTAGTGAGTCTCTCTTTTTCTTCAGTAAAACCACAGAAGAAGCTACAGGTTGAAGTTTTCAATTTGGTAAAGAGAAGTTTGCATAGGCAAAGAAAGCAAGGCCTTGGAAGAGAAGAAAGAAAAGTTTCAAGTGTGAAAGCAAGAAATTTCACACGTGGAAGATAGCTGTCACCAGAGGACTAGATATCTGCCAAATTCAAAAGTTGTGGTGTGAATGATGTTATGTTATTGTGTTCTTTTCTTGAAAATTTCTTTCCACTTTATTAAGATCATTCAGAACGACCAAATCAGAACGGGGTTGTCCTAGCCGCCACCGTTAAGCATTGACTTGCTTTGAGCTTTCTACTTCTCAATCTTTTGTTTTTCTCACTATGCTTTTGCAATGAGAAAATTTTGTAAAAATCTTTCACAAAGTTATGAAACTTTTAGAACGTGAAGTGTGAACCAAAATTTTTCAGGTAATCGAAGTTGCTACTTGCTACTCTCTCATAAATCATGTCTTGTTTATGGATCAGTTATTAATCTCTAAAGTTGTTAATAACTTTCATTGTAATTTTTCCCCACTCTTGCCTTTAATCATTGGACTACCCTTTATTTCCATCTGATATATTCTCCATTATTGTTTAACATTTTTTTTTCTGTGTATTCTCTGAGCAAGTAAAGCGAGTTTTTATCTATTTTTTCTGTGTTATTTTAACTTTTTAGTAAATTTAATTTGCAATCGAAAATAAAGTAAAATATATTGATGGTATAAAATTTGTTTACACCGTTATCTAATTATATATTTTTGACAAAATGTATATTGTTATATATAGTATGATTGTTAATTTTTGTGATAATTGCTTTTAAAGTTATATTTACTATAATCTTTAATTGATTGGTATTATGAATTTTTTATTTATAGAAACAATGTATTAAAAATACAAATTTAATATATTTTTATTTTATCTAGTATCTCCACTCGTTCAGCATAGTATATATATATATATATATATATATATATATATATATATATATATATATATATATATATATATTTTATCTTTGTTTCATTAGATTTAGTATCGTAAAATATACAAACTGATTTCAATAATTTTTTAATTAATAACATTTGATATAATAAAAACTAATTTAATTTAAATACCAGCTTAGACCATTAGATTCTGAATTACTTTTCAAATTCAACAAAGAAACAGTAACACACGTTTGCTTGTTTTTTAGTTTTTAATTATATAAAAGTATGCTAAAATTATAGTTACGACAAAATGCCTTGTCTAGACTATATTTTATTATTCTTTGACTAAAATATTGAGGGGACAGAAAGATTTTTTTTGGACGACATTGTATTCTTAATTAAAATAATTAAATAAATGCACGTAGGGAGGTTTATCTTTTTTCGTTATTTATTTACATGGTTTGAACCTTGAAGTTTGAAGTCAAACCAAGACATTAATATGCCCTCTTTTCTTACATACTTGCTCACGTCTTGAATAATAGAGTAACTTTATAGAAAATTTTCTTTACATTCTTAATAATAAATAAAGAATATGTTAAATATATAAAACATACATTTAATATCTTAAAAATACAAAAAATTCAATTTATGGTATAAAATATGGTTAAATAGATATTATAAGAGAATTTAAAGCTATTCTTTATTATAAAGAGTAAAATAAAATAAAAATATGAAAATATGTAAAATAATAAAATAGATGATTTGACAAAAAGTATAAAAAATATTATCAGATCAATATTCTTTGCATTATGTTGGCTGCGGTTGTTGGACACCTTATCATAATTTAGCATGAGATGTGGAGATTGAGAGAAAGAAAGAAATTATTAATAATGCATTAATTATTTGGGAGCACCATAGGTCTTTACTCTCAGGTTACAAATAATCTGGGTCAACGATTAAATTGTATAGAATGAAGTTTTTCTGCTTATTTACCCATATTCTATATATTTATGATTATGAATGAGTCTATTTGTTCAACTCATGAATACTAGTTCAAAGTTGGCTTTCTCATGGCCCGAACAAACTTAAACATAATATTAAATATCCACTTAAAGTGGTTTGAATTAGATTAAATTATTTAATTTTTATATTTATATTTTTGAACATATAATAATATTAAAAAAATAAAAATGCATAGTAATTTAAGTCAATTACATCTAAATTATAAATATTAATCATAATACTTAAATTAAAAAAAATATCAAAATAAAACTAATACACACTCTAATGATGTAATTGAGAATGAAATTATAAACAAAATTAATACAATACTTTTATAAATCTAAATTTGATACTTGTTTTTGACTTTACTATTTTTAATTTATTCAATTATATTTAATAATTTATAATATATTTAATGCAATTATGACCCTACTTGTTATTTGTTTGGATTCTCTTGTAAGGAATGTACTTATTCTAGATATAGAAGGGTCAAATGTGTCAAGACTGACAGTCTGACACATCCTATATATCACAAGATCAGTGTGCAGAATGATTGTAAGGAGTGTGTAGAATGGTTATAAGGAGATGAAAAAAAAATGCCAAGTACATGGATTTTGTCCAACAAAATAGCCTGTTCTCTAAGCCCAATCAAGTCATAATTTTTCAACTATCATTTTTTTTCTTGTTTGTCCTTTAAACATCATGACAAAACATGTAAGTTTATATTTTATAATCAACCCTTTTGATTTGTAAATGCTTAAATTGGGGAAAAAAATCTTGACAAAATTTATGTTTATATTTTATATTCACATATCACAAGGGTACTTCTTCCAAATAAAACATTATATTTATCCTCGTCACTCATTCATGTAAAATTTGTGTTTAATTTCTCATAAAATTTATTTGATAATGCATACTCATTTTGATCTGGTGGATTAAAAAGAGTGTGATTAACAATTATTCTCATGAATTCTTTTTTAAATTTAACCTTTTCAAAACCCTAGCTAACTTCCATTGTATCTAAGAAGAAATACTAAGAGTGCATTGTCTTATTGTTTATATAAGGTGACAAAGAAGATAATGAAATAGAAAATGTTGAAGAAAGTGTTTCAAAGATATTCATAGAAGATGACATTAGAAATAATAATTTTAGAACTAGACAAGTCATTGTTCAATTGACGATTAACTGGATTCATCATAGTTAAATTGAATAATTTCTCAATTATAAGTTTTAGAAATGATGTCAAGATTGTGTGTTCAATTTTCGAGTGCATTTATTAAATTTAATGTCTAAATTTTAATATCAAATATGGTTCTTAAAGATAAATATAGAATTTTCAAATCGAGAAAATAAATCAACTTTACCTGTTTATATATACTTAAAGAATAAACGCTAAATTTATGAATATAAATGAACAAGATTTAGTTGAGTGATCCAACTTAATCCGTATTTAATTTAAGTTATCGAGTTAATCAAATATAATATTATTATATTTATATTTTTTTAGATAAAAAAAAGTCAAAAAATATATAAAAAAATAATTAGTTTAAGTTTTCATAGATGTCCCAAACAAAAAAAAATAACATAAACACTAACAAAAATAATAATAGTGTATTGCTCCAAACAAGCAATACTAGATAACAATTATTTGAATTAGATAATAAAAATTAACAAACTAAAAATTAAAAAAGTGATTATAAAATAAAATTAACAATCATTTAGGTTTCGAATTATGTGTTGTGTTTTAAAATAAAATTAACAATCATTATGTTTCAAATTATGTGGTGTTTTATTATTGTTATTATTATTATTATTATTATTAAATTGTGATTGTGTTGGGTCATATTAATCGAGTTACAAATCCTTTGGTCTAATACACAATGCAATTATTATTGAATAAACCAAAAAAAAAAAAAATCCAGCCCATGAAATTGATTTGCGGAAACATCAATCTTTAATAACTCATTTGGTTTGATAAAATTTTTGACCAAACCAACTAACTCCTATGGCCAACATACACGATACTATCATGAATTTCATCCATCAAATCTGATGTAGTTTTCTTCCTATAATCATCCACCGCGCATTTAACATTCACAACGGAGGATGCCAACTGGGAGTGATATGTAAGCACATGACAAACCAAAAACATTTCTCATTGTCTTATAACTCTCGCTACCGTTTAGAAATAACCTAATAACAAGTTCTATAAAGCACAGTCCAACTCTATCAAATTACATAAAAAACATATTGAAAGCATTTTATGTCAATAATGAATTAGAGAATATACATTTATTTTTCTACATTCATATCTAAACTCTGCACATTCTTAATCTTATACAAAAAAGTTTCAAACATTATCACTAAAACCCAAAATCATATATACAAGAAATTATTACCATAAAGTTTTTAATTTTCACACAATAAAGATGAAATTCAAATTTCTCATTAAATATACAATCCAAACTGGGTTCAGAGTTTAAGAATCCTTGTTAATTAGACTCGATCAATCATTTGACCCTAGTAAAAACCACAGCAAAATTAGCAATTCAATGTCATGTTACCATGTCAGTGCAAATATATTTCTAAAATACATTCATTTTACTTTCTCAATAAGGAATAATAGATTCAGACTAGTTATTCTTTATTTAACCTTTTACCAAACACAACAAAATAGGTCACATTAGTACATAGTAAAGTTAGCTTTTAAGAACTCTTCAATTTCTATAATTGATCAATAAATAGGAGACAGATGAACTTTTTTCTAAAGTTCTTGTAACTTCAATTTTCTTTAAAAAAATATAATAATTAATAATACAGGCAAATACATACATGTTCAAATCATACCACCAATTTAACTGTATAATTCAGCTTTAAGTTTGACTTGTGGACTGCGAATATCATCCTGGCTTTGAATTAATCTGATCTCTAAACTGGTTGACTCAAAATCATGTCCAACATTTTCGTAGTCACTGAGTGTCCTATGCAAAACTGCCTGCACATATTGGTGAAGCTTGAAACTGTTAATCATGTTATTAAAAAATTGTAGGTTTGTTTCAGCAGATGAATGCTAAAGTTTAAAAATATCGATTAATGTTCTCTTGTTATTTGAAAGAAGTAATAAATCAGTCAAAATATTTTGAATGATAAAAGATCTTTTATTAATCCAAAAGTAATTGCACAAATATCAGAAGAGGAATAAAAAATAATAACATTAACAGCACACATCAAGAAAATAAATACCTGCAAGCTTGACACAGCAAGTTCTGCAGCAATCTCAAGGTTGTCTGGGTATTTCTGAAATTAATAGACAAATATCATATCACCATTATGAAATTACTAGCAAGACCAAACTCTAGTCATAACTTTTGAGTAAAGGTAATACATTGCTCCAACCAAGAAGAAGTGCAGTCATGAGATCTCCTGTTCCCTACAAGCATAAGAACATAGTTAAGGTTCTAGTTATGGTCATTGAAAGTTTGAATCTAAATAGAACAGAATTAAAGATCTTTATTGAATGAATTTATAAGATTGTAGTTTGAAAATTTTCTTGAATGAATCTTATTTTTCCTATTTATCCTTTGGGCTTTGGATAAAATTCTTACTGTCTAATAAACACCAGGCTAAATGGATTAACAGCAACCAAAGCAATATGCCCTGTGCTTTATTTTTTTGCATGCAGAACAAGTGGACAATCATAGAAGGCTTTAGATGGGCAGTGATGTTAAAAAGGTGAGTTTTCTTTGTGGCTAGTTTGCAAAAGTGGTTACATGGTGTTTTATGGCTGGAGACGAACCATTGACCACTGCATTGCTCTCTATTTTCCCAAGGAGCATATAGCTACTGCAATGAAAAGCAGTTTTTTAAAATGAAATATTTGTCATCATCGTATTTTCCAAAATGAAAACAAGGCAAAAGTAATTATTGGAGCTCTACATGATGATGAACAAGACACCATGCAGCTCAGATCTATTTAGGCCCTAAATTGAAATGACTACGATAATCCATTTATTACAAATGTAAAATTATTGAATAGTTCAAGCAGAAATTATCTATGTTGGACTCCAAATAATTTTTTGTCATTCACTTTAAAAGAAATGTAAAGATCAATCTTGGTAAAACCAAATATAAACAGAAGTTTTTTGAGGAATATTCATACCGTAAAATAAGCTGGTATTTTTGGAATCAGGATCTTAAATTGTCTGGGAGGCTCTCCCTATCAGACAAAGATAAGACAAGTGGGGTTGTTACCATGAGAGCACTTAGTGTGTAGAATAAAATCACCGAGTCTATGAAATTTAAAAAGATGAACGTAGAAATGTATAGAATTAACCACTGAATGTATAATTAAACAAAACAGTTTTTCATGGTCCAGTTATTTGGGTGGTATAAATAATAATAATAATAATTTTTTTTATTACTACTACTATTACTACAATAGGACAATGTGTGTGTGTGTATATATACTGGAAAATATAGAAAAATCTAATACTATTTTATAAAATATTTCTCACATATTTAAGTTTCAATTTCATGTATTATTACAGATGTACAAAAATTACATTACATTAGAATTTGTAGAAGTAATGTTCATCTATTTTTGGTTACAGCATATGAGGTACTAACTGAACTATATAACTAACGGATTCATCTATTTTTGGTTGAACCACTTCGGTCAGTGTGGTGTTAAGAAAATTATGGAAGTTGGAAAAGAAATTTTACAAATCACTGTCAATACTCAAAACATAAGCAAACATATTATGCAAGTTAATTATGAAAACTAGTAATTTTAATCTCCATTATCACTCATATATCTGAAATTAGAAATAAAAATATTTAAATCAACAAATGTATTATAATTCACCTTTACTTTTTGATGACTGCCAATCAGGAGAAGATTCCCATCTATATTTATACTAGTAATTATGACCTGAAGAGCATATATACATCAGCTAAATGTTTGAGAGTAAAAGACCCTAATCTACACTTTGGAAAATCATCAAAGAAAGAGTCATTGTGAGTTGTGACATCAGACTTGGACATTTTCTTGGCACAAAAAAAGAACACTAAGAAAAGAAAAATTAGATATATACAGCGATTCAAGCATAAAATTCACATGAGTAATTTAGTAATTTAAATTCAAGCTTCTGTGTGAGTTTAATACAAGTTGTTTGAACACTAGAACTAGAAGCATGCCACTTTAGGATATTGTTAGATCCAAGCATGCAAGCCCTCTACTGCTGCTGTTTGTATGAAGTTAAGATCCACAATTTTTCAGGGAGTCAACAATCTGGCAGGATTTTATTATATGAATAAACCAATAACAGATCTAATTAATAATTCACACAAAAAAAGGATATATTGATTATTAAAACCAGAATCTTAACTGAAAAAAGAAATACACTTGAACTTAAAAAAATATTAAAGCTATCCAGAAAGCCAAGAAGTATTTATATGCCATGTTATACTATTCAGTGAAAGAATCAAGTAGATGGAAGACAAGATAAATTGATTTGGATCATCTATTTGCAGGGCTATATGACAATGAAGAATGAAATTTATTGCACTACCCAATATTTTAGTTGTCAAGAAATAGAGTAAACACTTATTATGGTCCTCCATAGAAATACATAGCATCACATTGTCCTCCAATTGCATGCAAGTTAAATTCGTCCTATAATGGAAATTAATACTACAGGTTTTCCTTCAACTTCAAAAACCATTTTGATGTCATTTTAAGGGCCAAATTGATAGCAAAAATGTGACTTGAAGGACCAATTTTTTGTTGCACATATCATTGAAGGACCAATCTTTAGAAATGGATGACCAATGTGACATGACATATATCTTTTGAGGACCAATTTGGACATCCACTCTCAAGAATATAATGGTAGTTTCAATTCTTTTTTCTGTATACCACATATCAGGGATTTCCATAGAATATAACGCAGGCCCGCATTCAAATTATTATAGCAAAACTGAGATTATCTACTTGAGACAGATCAAAGGATTTCTGAATTGCTTTGGGAAATCCTCAGCATTATTAATTACATACACATGATTTACAATCTCTAATATTAGAAAAGCAGCAAAATAAAGAAACTAGGAAAACAATACAAGTCAAACCCTGATTATTTAAAAAATAAATAAACAAACAAACACCCAATATACAGCCACTGAATAGGAAATGTTCTGCTTAAATAGGAGACACTTTCCAACAGATTCAATTAGTGAATCTTTTCTTTAATATTGGAGTCAAAACATCTGAGCCCATGGTTTAAAACTTAAATGAGAAATCAATTTGCATAACTTGGAGAAAGTATAAAACGTTTGTGACTAGTTGGAAAAAACAGATGCCCTTGACTATAAAATTTTTTTTTAAAAAGAAGGTGTTTTTCAAACACAGATCAGAAGGGAAAAGTCATGACCAGTACAACAAGCCTATGTTGAAAGGAGAAAGTTTAGACCAAGAGGCTTCAGGATCCCCAAAAAAAAGGTGTTTTTCAACATACAACAATAAAAACAAACCTTTGAGGGCCCAGCTGCATGGAGAAACCTACAGGCCTCTCGACCGTGTCCTTCAGATTGAATCCTATAATAAGTATGAAATTTGAATACTTAGAAGGCAAAACAGACATATTGTGGAGATGCACAAACAGAATGAATATGCACTAATTTGGCAGTAATATTGCTGATAACATAAAGAAAAATGAAAACTACAGAACTCAAAATACATTTGTTTGATGTACTACAGAACAGGCTAATTTGTCAGTGGATGTTGGCTCTAAACCTAATTAGCTCCACAAATGAAAAACTACAAAAATATATTTCCAAGGAACCAACAAATGCCAACATGCCTTAGTGCATGGCACAGCAACAGTGTACACTGGACACTTAAAAACTACCAAGATTTTTTCCCTCGATATGATCATACCCACACCCTGCACCAACAAAAATGCATGCAAAACAAAGATATATACTAATATGTATGACAAGAAACCCCTGGATTTTAACAATGAGGCAAACAGATAGAGGGAACGCATCACAAACCCCCCTCTTTCTCCCAAATTACAAAGAAAAAACAAATGGAATACTTGCAGCTCAACCTTCCCTAATTAAGGCAAGCAAATAAATAGTATTGACATCAAAGCACCGCATGGACACCAAATAATTTCATTCTGAGTAATGTCCATAACTTCATCTCAACAAAAACAATCTTTTACATCCCAAAACTTAGTCAAGAACGTTGTGTATTAAACAGAAAAGGCAAAAGAAATTAATTTGCTATCATCTATACAGTAGAGAAAGGAAACCAACAACATCGAATATATACTAGAAAAAACTTATGCATTCTTAATTGTTATATAATTACTTGAAGCCTGTCAGTAGTTCTGCCTCAAACTGGTTGGGTGTCAACATTGAAGCCACTGGAACAACCTGCCAAAATGTGTTACTCACATACTAAAACTAGGAATATACTGTATCATCCTATAAAAATAAGAACCTGTTAACTAGCATTAAAATATAATTTTCAATTATAGATGAAGGCATACAATAGTTCAGTCCAATAAGTTCATCTTTTTTAAATTTGCTACATTGTATATGACTATCCAGTATATATTATTGGCACTTGCACACCTGCAGAAACATTTTCGCCAAACAGCCATACCTTCTCACGATAGACTGATACTAGCTCTTGAGGAACATAAAGCTTTCCTTCATCACCCATCACTGGATCACATACTGACAAGGAAGCACAATTTTATTACATTTATATATACATAGATATATTTATTCTCTAAAGAGGAAAAAAAAGTAAAAAACATGATTGAGGTCCAAGTGCCTAACACCTAAAAAGGAAAAAGACCGAAATCCTATTCCCCAGGCTTCAATTGTCAACACTTAATAAAAATCGCGACAAAACTGTGTTGGCCATCTGGAACACATACTGTAGTTGAGACTTAAAAAAGTGTAGTCCCAGTTGGCTAGAACAACAGTATGTAAGTTCTCTCTTCAATTCCTCCCTTTATATCTACAGACTTAATGAAGTCTTCCATTGTTCCTTTTAAAAATTAGTAATATCTAAACATTTATAAAAGCTAGGCCAATATAAGATGGTCTGATGTTAAAAGTGAACCTGAAAATAATAAAGGAAAGCACAAACATTGTACAAGGTCAGATAGGGTAACTAATCAGGGCAATTTTATCCAGCATATCAAACAAATCCCAAGTATTTTCAATAGGCTCACCATAAGTAAGCTCTGGGTTTTTTGACCGAAGTTTGCTGACAACTTGCAATACAGCATTTAGAAAAGACTCTGAACCAATATAACCTGAAAATACATGGATTGGAATAGGGAACAAAATAAAATTGCAACTGACATGTTAGTGATGGAAGACAACTAACAATATAACAGTAGTCTGCAAAAGTATAACATAAAGCGCATAATGATGAGAATTTTTTAATACTAAAGGAAATATTGCAGGATGGCTCAACAATAGTACAAAATAATGATTTAGAAAGAGAGAAACTTAAGTTTATCAACCAAAAAATAAAAAAAGACACAAGAATTCTAACATCCAAAAGAATATGACACTCAATGGACAGTCAAAGAATCATTTCATCTACTTTCTGTAAGATAAATTGAAGCATTTTATCAAGAGCTAGAAAAACAATTTACGAAACACATCCTCTAAGAAAGACAAATTGCCATCTATAATGGCAAAGCTTGAATCAGCTGCCTCCTTAACCGATTTAATATACAGTTCACGAGGGAAGTGCCATATACTTCACAATCAAAAAATATTTAAAATACCTGTTAACAAGTGAGTATAGAACAATAAATCATTTCCTTCAAGGCCTTCTATTAGATCCCAGAGTTGCTGTCCATTCAAAACCTGACCCTTAAATGTCGGGTATCCTGCATTATAACCCTCAACTTTATTAAACCACAACTGCAGTATTACTTTAACAAGTATACCATGCCACACCTAAACTTAAGTGTATGTTTGGAACTACGCCTCACAACCCCTAAATTCACATTTAGCCCAACACAATCAGCAATAACTTCTGCATTCATGTGGCCACTGTATACTGTTCCAGACAAACCTTATTCAGATTGTTCAGAAGCAAAATATCACTAATGAGATGTAAAATCAGTAACTATTAGCTTCTAAGTAAAAATGAAAAATCACACCGGAGATGTGAAACCAAACACGCTATAAATGAAAAACTAAAGACGCAGCTTGCCTGTATGATTCGAAAACTGCACGGAATTAATTGGATCCACGTCATATCCCAGTAGTTGCAGAGGGAAGACAGCAGATTTATTGCCAACATACCCCTGAGAATAACACAAAACAGCCACAATTTACTTAGCAAGCTGCATGCAATGCAACTGACAATGACATTCGAGATTATTATGGCCAAATTGCCAACAGCATAAGAGGAATCACGAATTCCATTTTTCTGAATCCAAAACATCATGCACATAAAAATACATCAACCTTGACATCTTTTGACTTTTCATCCCGCGCAATCAGTCACCAAAGCATTTGATGCATAATTAAGAACATCTCAGCGAATTACTATTGATTTTAATATCGGCGAGACTATTGGAGGTTACTCTTCATTTGTAAATGCAATTGGTGGCGTTTGAACAAGCAATCGAGGAACAAACGGTGAGGAGAAAAACCTGGACGGTGTGAGATTGAATGCTGAGAACCCGACCGGTGTCCGAGGGAAGAGCGAGGGAGAGGATTGGAGGCGCCATGTGCGGATTCCTGGAGTTTGTGGCCCTTGAAATTGAGAGAAGAAAGAGGAAATCGATTGAAGAGAATGGAAATTGGAAAGCGAGTGCGGCGAGGCGAGGCGAGGAGAGGAGCTGAGAAAATTGAGAATCGGATGAGAGGATTTTACCGTAAAATGCGAGTTTCTCGGGAAAATCTGTAGTTGGATGGATGTGTGAGTCGTGGAGGCTGTAACAGCATGGAACACTGTTCGACGCTGAACCAGCCAACTTCTGCGTTTACATTCATTCATTCATATTATTATAATTCAATATTATATTATAGATATACGATACATGACCATCATGCTTTTTAATATGTTTCTATTATTTGTAATTACCAAAGTGCCACCACTCTCATACGGGGAGGGGGAGGGAGAGGGATTCGAATTCATTAAAATATAAATGTTTTTATTAATTGTGATACCAATAAATCACAATTACAAATCAGTCTCTTCACTCCTTTCTTTTTACTCCTCCATGTCCATAAATTTATATTTTAGGTTTTAATTTGTTCTAGATATTTTGATATTTTATAGATTTCAAACAATGTTAATTACTTTTTTTAATTAATTAAAATAAGTACTTATATTTTTTTTTTGTGTTTCTATTGGAAGTGTCTTGTAATAAAAATGAAGAGGGAGTAATTGTTATTCCTATTCGATAGTTGTTATTGTTAAAAAATATTAAATAGAATATTTAAAATTAAGCATAGTAATAAGTATGTCAAAGCAAAGGTAGAGAAAAGGTGAAAAATCTGGAAAAGTTGGGTGTAGCGGTCCAGGAAGACGGCTTGAGTAAAAAGATGGGGTCAAACAAGAATCCATCTAGAATTGGATGAGATTGGTATCTCTGACCAAGCCATGAAAATTGATGGTCGGTGGAAGATCGTACTTTCCAACCCAAATTTGGAGCAAATTCATCCAAAACTAAAGCTTCAATTCATAACGTCATCGTACTTTTCTTATGTTTCATCGTGAGTTTGTCTCGCAACATGTACCGGATTGATTTTACTTTATTGTAAAATTAAATTTTAATTATTTCCACCAGTAGAGAAAATAAGTATTTTGGGTTTCTTAATTTTTTAAAATTATTAAAAAAATAATAAAAAAACAAATAAATTGTATGGCTAGTTGTAAGTGATTATTTTTTCTCTTTAGCAATTAAGAAATATAATAATCTATTAAAAAGTGAAGACATAAAACAATTATATTTTTTTTTTTATAATAGATCACTACTTCATGCCTCTTAATTTCTTAAAAATTGAGATAAAATAATAAAAATAAATAAATAATGAAATAGGTGGTTGTAAGTAGTTTTATTCATATAGAACAAGAGAAGTTATTTCCTTTTTGTTGTTATTAACATGAGAGATATAGTCTGCAAAAAAGTAAAAATTAAAAATAGTTTGTATCTTGAGAGTTAAGTTGTTCCTGAGTTAGTTTTAAGCACGGTTAGTTAGGTTAATTAAAATAAAGGTATATAAGATTTTTCTTAAGATGTGAACTTTATAAGTTTATATTTTAAGGAAAACTAAAGAGAAGGTCTGTAGAGTTTGAGAAATCTTTTCATTCCCTTATTCCTCTCATCCCTCCCAAACACTTCCTATAGTTGATTGAAGTTGGTAGATTGGTGATTTGAAGCTTGCAGGGCCAAGAATTCTAAGTCAAAAACATGCAAAAATTTCTTCCTTCTTTCTCTTCTCTTTTCTTTTGAGCGATTAAAGGCAAGAGAAACTTTGTGTTTGATCATTTTTGGAATGTGATGATTATTTGATGTTGATATTCATAAAATGTTAGTTGTTTTGAATTGAATTTATTTAGAATGTAGTTTTGCTTGAGATTTGGGTCTTAAATCTTTGGTTGCATGTTGCTTTTGGATTTATTTTCAAGTTCTATATGTGTATATAAGTTGAGTTACCTTTTGCATGTTGGTATTTGATAAATTTCAGGTGAAATGAGCCAAATTGAGCTTTTGTCAAGTGCAAATATCGTCATCACGCTAGATGGGCCTTCATGGCATTAGACGTGACTCAAGTCAAGGATTCTAAACTCTCATGACATCAAGCATAGGATTGGCGGTGTCCGACGTGAGGAGAGAAATTATCTCTAACTTGGTCACACCGGGCGTGGATTTGAATGATGTCAAATGTGGGGAGAGAGAATCATCTCTACCTGAGTTGACGTTGAGTGTGAAAGACTCAAAGACTTTCTACCTTATCCACGATGAGCGCAGGTGTATTAGTGTTGAATGTGAGCGACATAAAGCCCTTGTCTCAGTAGCATTTAGGGATGACAAATAAACCTGTATCCGTGGGTAATACCTGAACCCGTCCTAACTTTGACAGAAAATGCCCGGTTTGACCGAGTACGGGTAAAACCCGATATGTCAAACCAGGTACGGGTGCGGGTATATACATACCCGCCCGTACCCGTACCCGTCCCCGATTGAATTATGTTAAAAAATTTAATATTTTATTATGTGTAATTATTTATTATAATGTAAAATATTTATAGTTGTTTAATTATTAAGAAATCTCTTGATTAAAATATGAGATAGAGAAACAATTTAATTATAATTATAATATAATAAAATAATTTAAAAATATTCTGTATTTTTTTTGTAAAAAAAATAATAATTTTTTACGGGTATGAGTACCGGTATACCCGATGGGGATGGGGATGAGGACATAAATTACATACCCGGTGGGAACTGGTATGGGGATGGGTTTGAGTCGCGGGAACAGGGACGAGTATCATAAAACCTGTACCCGACCCGTCCTGTTGCCATCCCTAGTAGCATTAAGTGCGTTGGGATTGGCATCGGGCATGAGTTGTATGATAAAACATGTTGATTTAAGTTGATTAATGGTTGAAGAATGGTTATTAAGTTATATGATAAATGTTATAAGATGATAACTCATTATGCATTAAGTTGATATAATGTGTAGTGATGTTATAGTTAATTAAGTTGATAAGTTGTTAGGCATGTGGTGAAGATACATGCATTAGTTAAGATACATAAAGATTAGAAGAAGGTATGTTGTTTAAGTTGTTCCCTATAGGACTTATGTGGAACAATATGAAGGCGTGGTCGATTCATATTGTAGTTGAAGTGACAAATCGAGTAAGGAACAAGGTTGGGGCTTAATTCCTAACTGACTACTAGAAAAACGTACTATTTGGAAAATAGTCGATAGACTATATCCATAGGAAGCTTATTGCTGCAAGTTAATTTCATGATCGACTCATATCTAAGTTGTTGTACCCTAACAAGAATAGTAGATTTCCTAATTTAAGTGACGAAACGTGAGAAATTAATTTAAGTTGTATACTTGACTCTAAGAGGCCTAACATTGTTTATACTTGACTTAGTTGTGAAATGTCAAATGTTGTGATTCAATAAGATCTAGTCACTTAGATTGCTCACATCTATTGTAAGAGATCTTTATAGTTGATGAGTGACAACACATTAGTTGTTTAAGGATGTCATTATTTTGTTGTTTGTGTTGTAAATTGTTGTGATGTTGATGTGATAATGTTGTTAACAAGTTGAAAGTTGTTATATTGAGTGGTATTGAATGTTGATTAAGTTGTTTATATGGTATGCTGTAAGTTGTTGTTGTAAATACTATGTTGATTTTTTTTTTTACAAGTTTACCATTTCTTTTCCTTGTAGTTGAAACTACAATCATCATATTCTGTATAAGAGTGAGATATGACTAGTAAGATAACTTGTTCAGTTGGTGGAGAGTCATGCAACCAATGACCACTTTTGGTGGTGTCACTCTGATGTGACATAGTTATTATATAGGCGTTTGACCGATGATTAGAGATCTTTTATATATAGTTATGTAGTTTATGTAAATTATATGTGTATAGAGTGTATGTAATCCCATAAGGGAATTTATGTTTCTAATAATTATGTTTTTTGTCTTATACATGTGTAGATTGCATGAATGATTAGGTGACTCTTATATAAGAACTTTAAGATAATTAAACATTGTTTTGTATTTTTGATATGTAGTAATTAGACTATAATAAATAAAATGACCTACCAGATTGTTATATAAATAATAATTTTAAAAACAAATTATATTTCTACCTATCATTACATTGTTGGTCATATCAAATGTGCTACCAACATCTACTATTTTATGCATATGATTAAGAACGGAATCTTGACTAAGATACTAAAATAAGGACATAATTATTCCCTAAATAGAGATGAAAATGTTACATGAAACAATAAACCATCTCAAAATCACAAGGAAAAAAATTACAAGTATTTTTTTTATTAATGATCAAAATAAAATAAGATCAACATAAACATCATCTTTTATTTGTATTCATCATTTTTTTTATTGCAATTCATAAATTAAATTACACATAATTGTTTATATACTTAATGTTATTTACTCTATTTTCCTTTACGAAGAAAAACCATTTTTAAAGAATTTCTTTCTTTATTATAAATATAAGATAAAACATATTTTATTAATAACTTTTATTCAAATTATATATACACATATACAAATATACTAGTATTTTAATCTTTGTAATTCATAAATAAAATATTTATTATATATTAATAAAATTTATAATAAATTATACACACAAATAAATAATATGTTTTAATATATAAATTATGTTTTAAATTTGTGTAAATAGGTGTTTTTAAAAGATATAAATTATATTTTAGAATTATGATAAATAATTTATATTGTAAGATAATATTATTTTTATTTATTGGTAACTAGTATTTTTATGTGTGTAATGCATAAATTAAATATTTATTGTATATAATTAAAATTTATAATAAATTATATATAAAAATAAATATTATATTTAAATATATAAATCATATTGAAAATGGTAAAAAAAATATAGATTTATGATAAATAATTTATATTATAATATGATATTATTTTTATTTATTACTAAATAAAAATTAAATTAAATAAAAATTTAAAAATTCTTAAAAACCTTCTCTTTAAAAGAAAATCTCTAAAAATAGTCTATATATATATATATAATTATAATGATTGTCACACACACATATAAACTAGTCTACAAATGTAAATAAAGTTAATATTTTAAAATAGGTATTTATACAAATTCAAATAATATAATATATGAATAACTATATTTTAATGTATATTAACATTCGTAATTAATGTATTGAAATATTTAAATACATATTTATATAAAAATTTAAAACCAATAAAAAATACATTTAAAAAATTATAAATTAAACCCTAATACAAAGACACAAGTTATATTAATTATTACATTAGTTGCAATATAATAGATGAGAATAATTTTGATTCATGTGTGCTTGAGTAGAAGGAGGGTGAAAAGAATTTGAAAAAATAAAACTGAATTGAAAGAAAAAAATATTGTATTTTTAAAATTAACTTTTCTTTATATTTTTTCTTCGAATAAAAAAAATCGTATTATACATTTTTTCTCACTTTATTTTATTTTATTTTCACTTTCACGTCTTCTAAGCATAAGATGAAAGTTAACATTGCGATGTTTTTCACATGGAAATGATAACATTGCTTATAATATTTATTTAGATTAAATTATTATTTTAATCCAAATTTATTTAATGTATTCAATGTAATTGTTTTATTATTAAAAGTTTAATTTGATTTTTTAATTTTTTAAAATGATATAATGTAGATTATAATATAAATATATAAATATATATATATATATATATATATAACAAATAAATATTTCCTAAGATGAAAGACACAATTGTCTTATTTTTGTTGTAAACAAAAGATTTTCCGTCAGGATATTTTGAAGTCAAAAGAAAGCAGCAAAGATTGTTAGATGTGATAAAGTATGTGAGTCATAACCAACAATTTCCAATGCAAATGGATCAAATTTCTGCTACTCAGACCAAAAATGTGATCTTGTAATTAATTAGGAGATGGAAAATAAAATGATAAACGCACGTCTTACTCTGAGGTATATGAGTAAAAAGAAAAATAAAATAAAAGAGAAAAGATTAAAAAATAATAAATATGATAAGTAATGTGGTAAAATATGAAAAGAGATATAAAAAGAATAATAAAATGAAATAGGTTAGAAAGTGAATATATAATAGCAATATATAACTCATAAAACTATGATTATTTTTTTTTACTTAATTGTCAACCACTACAATCATAATTTTTTTTATTTGAAACAACACTACTCATATCGGTTTAACAAAAAATTATTTATTTGAATATATTTAATGTAGTTATATATTCAAAATTTAAATTTAAGACATATGTACATCAATTTAAGATAATCAAGCTCAAAATAATATCTTCCAATACATCAAAATACATTTATTATTATTTTACATTCACAAGTCCTGATGCAAAGGGTAAAAAAAATTGTAAGACAACTTGAAGTTAAACTTTCTTTTCATATCATTACATTCATGATTTTTTTTTTTTTTACTTAATTGTCAACCACTACAATCGTAGATAAGATTGACTATGAATTTAAGCAATAATGCATCATTTCATAAAAGTATATGACTTTTCTAATATAAATAAAGCAATGTATTTTTCATGAACAGACAATGAGTATATCATAAGTCTCTTGTACTCAGATCAACAAGTCATTCAAACACAAATGGCTCAACAAGAAGATCAAGAACCAATAAAATATTATCAATTTACTAGAGGGGTAGCTCTAGTTGTTCAAGTTGCCAATCCTGAATGTTATTAACATTGCTCAAAGAAGATATAAAGATTCAATAGAATAACATAATTGGAAGGGAACCATTGTTGTAGTAAATATCAAATACTTTTGAAAATTACTTTTTGTGCCTGTCGGTTAGATGTTGCACCCATTATACATGTTTCAGAACAACCATTTCAAAACATATGATGAATGGGATATATTGAAAGATGGGCACATAAAATAAAATATTATACTTTTACATCTATGTTCACAAGACCAAATTACAAATAGACGTTGCATTACTTGGGTAATAAAGAATGATGATCATTTTTCCCTCTGCACCCCATTTTTACTAACTACACTACTTTGTTTTTTTTTTTTTTTGGTATTTTTTTATATATTAAAAATACCCTTATACAGGTGGATGGATTAAGAATACCCATTTATTTTTCAAAGTTATGTTTGAAAATCCAATTTCGAAAATTATTTTTACATTTTCTCATAAATTAAATTCCAAGAGCATGCTTTTTTTTATTACTTTCGGAAAATAAATTCTGAAAGTGATAAAATTTCAAAATGTGTCACTTTCTTTCTCTGCTAGACATGCTAGAAAATTTTGACTGTTGAATCCAGACTTTAAAAAAATGATGGCCAAAGAATATTCAAAACGATGCAACCTTTCTCTCCGAGACCAATAAAAAAAATTCAACACTTTTTTTTTTCTCTTTTGTTCTTCCAAAATTAAATTTATGAAAGTGTTAAAAATTTCTCACACTTCCATAACTATTTCCAAAGTGTCATATCAACGCAAAAAGGAAGTAATTTAAAAAATAAAAGGCCTAAATGTGGAGGTAGCCCAAATCAGAAGGTGGAGGATAGCCGAAATGGGCTTGCGAACTTCGAGTCCACCCACACACTCAGGTTAGCCCACTAAATCCCACTCAAGTTTTGAAGGGATGAATTGAAACCCACGATTGTTTTCAGGTATATGATTCCATAAATACGGCTCATTAATGATTTTGGAACACTTTCTAAAATTATTTATTGAAGTGGAGCTGGTTTGCAATAATTCTTCACTTCAAACAAGTTAACATGCTTGACGCTAGTCAACAATAGCATCACTAGTGCCACATATTACAATTTTTTTTTATTTATTGTTTTTGTTAAATATGTGAGAATTTGTGCTAGAGGATGCAGCGTTTCTCACTTCGACATTACGTGAAATTTTTAATGGAAGAAAATTATTATAAAAAAAATGTCACACCTATAATATTAGGTTGACTAGAATCACCCTCCTAACTACTATAAATTGGAAAAAGAAATTCAAAATAATTTCATTTTAGTAAATAATTTTAGAAAATACTCATATACTAGATACCTATTCGATTACCAAGAATTAGCAATACCTTTTTGACACCTCAAATGATAAGACATCCTTACAAATTCAATATCATTCGGCATCCTCAAATGTGATACACCTTCAAATAATCCAAATGCGTTCGATATCGTCAAATACTAAAGCACTCGACGAATCCAAGTGTATCTCCCTAGACACCCTTGGATGTTGAGGCATTCTCATGAGCCAAACTCGCAAACCCAAGTGTAACTCCCTCAACATCCTTGGATGTCAAGGAACCCTCTCAAGTTCAAGTACGCCCCCCTTGATACCCTCGGATGCCAAGGCATCCTCACAAGACTAAGATGCACTTGTTTGACATCTTTGCGTACCGATCACTTGTGTGCCACTCTATAAGTTAGGGAGCCATCCTTTTAGCAATTTTACTTCCAAAGAAAACATAATGTCGATGAAAAACAAGTAGAACTCAACATGGCCAAAGAGGATTAGGAACAAGAACGAATAGTTGTTGAAGCCTGCAAATAGAGAATAGTTAAACGGTCGTTCTAGATTGAAGCCAAGAGAATTTCACAAAGGTGATCTTGTGTGGAGAGCCCAAGGGGAAACAAGAAAAGACCGTGTGGAGGATAGGTCAAGTAATATGTGTATAAAGTGACCAATTAAGTAAGGTATGAAGTCGAGAGTTAAAATCTTTAACCAATTATTGGAAGAATGCGTAGTAATTGGAGGATAGTTAGTGGGTTAATCTCATAGAAAGCTTAATTTATGCATGTTAAGACCATGGTAGGCTCATATCCGAGCTGGTCTATCCTGATAGTGGTACTAGATTTTCCTAGTTTAAGTGGTGAACTTGAGAAATCAATTTAATTTGTATATCTGACACTCTAATGAGGCTTAATGTTGTTTACACTTGACCTGGTTGTGACAGGTCAAACATTGTGGTTCAGTAGGGTTTAGCCACTTAAAACACTCACTTTTGTTGTAGAAAATCACACATAAGAAAAGTACATAACACGAGTTCATAAATTATAGGACAGAATTGGAATTCCTCCCTCACAACATATAATAACAGATAAGAGATTGAGGGTTAATTTTACTACCTAATAGTTATCTCACGCGTAGAGTAAAATTACTCACTCCTCCCTTATCTTGATGAATAAGGTACAAATCTCCATGATTTCTAGTTCTCACAGTTCTCTAGAGCACAAAAACCTAAAGTAAAATGAGTAGCTTGAAAATAAAATTGATGTAACCTTTTCATAAAACTCCTAATTTATGTTTAACTCTCTAATAACACAATTAAACTATGATTACGCTTCCTTTCCATTAAAATATTAAAATTTATAAATAAATAATGTAATATAAACATATTCCTCTCAACCCAATAAGAAATATAAAACAATTATAATAAAAAAATATGTTTTTAAAATGCATTTAATTACACAATTAATTAAAATGTATATTTTCTCCAAATACCTACTATACCAAAATAATTTCACAAGCTTTTATTTATTAATTAAAAACACTCATAAGTATTGAAAAGATCTAAAATATATCCTAAAACCCACTTAATTAATTAAATATCTTTTTTAATAATTAAAAAAAAACCTAGGGTGTTACACCCATTGTGAAGTTCTCGAACGACGATCAAATTACCTTCAATTCTCAAAATCAACAGTCATACACATAGAAAAAATCTATCTTGACTAGTGTCTTACCCAATTAAACGTAGTCAAGGTCATACCCTTCATCGTTTTAGCAAGCTTTGATGCCTATATGATATGGATTTTCCCTCTTGTCAAAATTCAAAAACTCGATATACAAAAGCAAATTAAGAATGAACAACATTTCATTATATCAGGAGTAGTAGGAAGCTACTTCTCCATGCACCCATTTGTACCCAAGCATGGTAGCAGGCCTATAATCCCTCCTCTAGCTTTAAGCTCGCTTACGCACTGGTTGATTGGCTAAGCCACTAGATGATAATTCGTCTTGTGGAAATTTCCACCATCTGGATGATTTGTTGTCTTATCTTCAACAACAATCACCTTTGACTCCTTTTCGACCTCACGATTTCCTTTGAAAATGGACTTGCTAGGTCGAGAAGATGATGTAGACAAATCACTACACATACTCCCTAATAGTGACAATCCCACCGAGGAGTCTCCAATTGAAGATTGATTGGACAATTCGACCATACCACACGCACCAATCAAAAACCATAATGTGCTTGACTCAAAAGATCAACACATAAATTGCAATTCACTCAATCTTAGAAGAAGCAATCACAATGGTAGAGTGGACTCCACTACTAATTCCTATTTATAGTACCCTAACAATAGAAGACAGAATGATACATTCTTTTATAATTGGAATGATACATTCTTTTATAATTGTTAGCTAGATAAAAAAATGATCTAACAGTTTACTAGACACGACTCTTCATTTTCCAATGAATGTAACTACCTCCAGGAAGTATAAGCAACATAAGGGTTGCAAGATATCATTCCAAATATACCCTCGAATATAGTCATCTAAACCTTGTTCGTCTTTCTCTTGAAATCCTCCAAGGCTTGGGGGGCATGTATATTATATAACCACCCGATAACAAGGCACCCTTGCGAATTCAGGTGTCCTCATTTGGCGTCTTTGGATGTTAATACACGCTTGAAGAATCCAAATGCGCTCGACATCGTCAAATATTGAAACACCATCCTCCCCCTGAATCCAAGTGTATCACCCATGACATCCTCAGATGCCAAGGCACTCTCGTGAACCAAAGTGTATCCCCTTTGACACTCTCAAATGTCGAGGCACTCTCACAAGCCAAAGAACATCCCCCTCGACATCCTTGGATGTTGAGGCATTCTTGTAAATCTAAGTGTAACTCCCTTGGCACCTTCAAATGCCGAGGCACTCTCGTGAGTTCAAGTATGCCTCCCTCGACACCCTCGAATGTTGAGGCACCCTCGTAGGACCTAGATGCATTTGTTTAGCATTTTCAAGTACCTATTACTTGTAACAACGAATGAGTTGAATGACTCCCCATTTTATCTAAAGATAATCAAAGTCATAAAAGACTAATTACAATACAAAACAAATTACAAATGTATGACTTAATTGATAATCATAAGTTGAGACTAATTAATATTTTGGACCCATCACAATTAGTATAAATAACATTGTATATTAAGATAAAATTATTGTTCACAATATATTCACATTTATTATTTTGAGTGAACTACTTACTTAAATATCAAAATATCTTTTATAAATATAACTCCTTCAACTTAACAAGACAACCGAATAACAAAACATCATTAATATTAAAGAGAAAAAAGATAACCCAAAATCAACTTCAACTCCAAAGTATCGATGACCGATATAAATACCTCTTATTCTCTTTCAATAGTTAAAAAAAACATTAAACTAATGGTGTTTAGATATTACTTTAACTTACTTGGCTATTAAAAACCCTTATACTGTAATTTTTTTAAAGAAAATAACGATAAACATTAAAAAAAAAGTAAAGAGTATGAATATAAATCGATTATTATTAGATGTGTGAATGTAATTTACAGAAAGAAAAATGAACGGGTCAAATAAATATAATTTTATGGGAAGTGGTAGCAATAGCTGAAAATGACGTTTACTTAACAGTAAACAATTTGTCAAGCAAAGACCGTATAATGCATAATTATATAAAGTGAATCCTTGATTCACCTACCAAAACCACCGGTCCAAGTCAAATCGTATGATCTCTTCTCCATCACATCACAAGCATAGATTATATATCTACCATGGTTATCAGAGCCCTTCGCCACACAAGAAAAGTATGAGAAAACCTTGTTGTGACAAAGAAGGCACAAACAAAGGTGCTTGGTCCAAGCAAGAGGACCAAAAGCTCATTGATTACATCAGAACTCATGGGGCAGGACGTTGGTGTTCCCTTCCCAAGGCTGCAGGTACTTTATTCTCTCACACAATGTTCCAATTCCTTACACAATGTTTTTCGTTTCGTAAGATGTATCTGCGTCCTACCGGATCAACCAACTCTTATAAGGATATAATATCCATGCTTATTTATTTACTGGCAGGACTACATCGTTGTGGCAAAAGCTGTAGGTTGAGATGGATAAACTACTTGCGACCGAACATTAAACGCGGGAACTTTGCGCAGGATGAAGAAGACCTCATCATCAAACTCCATGCCCTCCTTGGCAACCGGTACCTTTCTCCCTCAATTAGTTAAATTAACCACTCAATACTTTTATTTTTACTTAAAGTACAAATGAATTGTGTTCACTTTTAATATAATTGTTGGAAACTCACTTTCTTAATGTAAACTTCACATTAATATTGTATGATAAATTTGGTGACTTTTAAGTTCTAATTAGAAGTTATGTTCATTACATTTTATAATTTTTTTATATTGATAATACATGTAAATTAAATTCATGATATATAGTACAGGAATAGTGTATTATCTTTGTTTTCAAATGCCTCTTATATTGTTCTAAAAAAAACTGTCTATTTATCCTTCTCTTGGTTTACATAAAAAATAAATACATTTAATTCTTTAAAAACATTATAAAAAAAATGGTCAATTTGTTTTAATAACAAACAGCATAGGAAAATTAGAATGATTTATTTTTGTGGTTTAGGGTTTGAGAATAGAATTTGATTTTGCATTGCTGGTGTCAGGTGGTCACTGATTGCTGGAAGGTTGCCAGGTCGCACAGATAACGAGGTGAAAAACTATTGGAACTCTCACATACGCAGAAAGCTAATTAAGATGGGAATTGATCCCAACAACCACAAGCTACACCAAACCTTTCCAGTTCCAAAACCTTGTCATATTTCACGACCTGCTAGTACCGCACAATCTTCTGCCAACAATGATAGAATTTCTGACACACACAGTTGTCTTGCAGAAGAAACAGCAACAACGCTTTCTTCAACACCCCACTTAAACCTTGACCTAACCATTGCATTCCCTTCATCACCTGCACATGCTCTTCTTCAACACAAATCTAAACCTACAACTACAAGGAACATCATCCATGACCATCAGGATTCTGCTCCCACTGGCCTTCTCCTTTTTCTGTGATTAATTAATGTTACTTAGACTCAAGTGTATATAGTGTTCAATACCATATCTATGTACACATGCCAGCGTTTCATTATTTCCATCTTTATTTTGTGTTCAGTTCTTTAAGTAATCACTACCTCTCTCATCTATGAATAAAAAAACATATTTTATGTCATTAATAATATTTTCTATAAGATATTCATCTTATAATGCATAATTTTTTGGTTGTGTTATATATATATATATATATATATATATATATATATATATATATATATATATTTATAACGAGAAGAACTTAGAAAAATTTTATGAGATTAATAAAATTTAATGTGAATAATTAATTTTTTTTTAAATATGTTTGAAATATATTTTTTCTTCTTCTATTTTTAATAATATTGAACAGAGAGAATATAGTTTTTTTTGTCGATACTAAATAATAAGTCAAGAGTAATGTTTGTAATGACAATTTATACAATATTATTTTTTTGTATTTATCACTTTTCTTAATTAAAAAATTTATGAATGATGTGATGAAAAAAGATAGTATATATATATATATATATAGAAATTGTTGTACAATTTTGTTATAAAAAATCATTTCTCACAAGCAAAGGAGTAAAATGGAGTAAGTGCATGTTAATTTAATTGCACGTGTGATTCATGTTTAAGATTAAAATCAGATCATTGATGAAAACTTAACGTTATTTTGGAAGTTGAAAACTGGCGTCAAGACGTATGACCAATCATGCATAAAGTGTTTAGTTAATGCGACTGGTTTCATTGTTGGGCTTCTTTATTTTGTCCTAAATTTGTGGTAATGCAGAATATGAATTAATGGTGGCTATTCCCATGATCTCGACAAGATCCAAGTCTAATGTGTTTCAAGAATATGTAACCTAATTTACACGAGAATATATACTCTTCATTTTATGTTGTCCTTTTATTGTATATTTATATCGTAATTTTGAATAAACGGTTAGAATCAACTTAGTGACAACCTATTAAGCTTAAAGTTTATTACTATTAATATTATTATTGTAATTGTAATTGTATGGATAAAATGAAAAATTAATATTAACATTTTATTAATTTTATTTTTTTAATATTTTATCGATGGATATTTCATGTGCTTTGTAAGCATCCAAAACATATAAATGAAAAAAAAATGAAGAAAATTTTTATTCAATTTTTACATGATGTACTTGTTTAAGGGTATACTAGTAATCTTCACGTAGTGATCTGGGATCTTAAGGTTGAAAAGGCACTTCGATGCTCAAGTTAGAACAAATACAAATATCGATAATAGATAACGATAAATGAGCGATAACATTACCTCGTTTTGTGTGACTATTTATACCGATTATAATGGACTTGGATTTTGTCACTACCTTTATTAACAGCACACTATAAGTATTATTATAGGACATAAATAGATAACATTTGTAATAAACAAGTGTTATTGTACGATTCTTTTAGACAACACTTAAACACTTGTTTTAAATAAATGTTGTCATAGGACCCATTTAGATAACACTTGTAATAAACAAATATTGTCATAGAATCTCTTATTGGAAAGAACCCTCTGTGGGTAGTCCTTTTCTGAGATGTTCATCCATTTTTAGGATTAACGATTGACCCTACAAATCAATATAAGACTTTTCAGCATGTTTTGTCCTCACTCGCACATTTTTTGAAAAACTTCTCAGAAGGTCACCCATTCCTAAATTATCTCAAATCAAGCACAATTAATTATGTAGTTCTTATGAAATAAGCTATTAAAAAGTAGATACATCTTGTTGATATAGATGGTACAAATTAATTTTTTTAAGTCATCATCAACTATACAAATCTTATATTTGTACAATCTCTGTACAAATATTTCTAATTAACTTTTTTCTAATATATTTATCTTATTTATTATATTTTTGTATTTGTAAAAATATATTAATATATAACTAATTATATTTATGAAATATTTAATTTATTTATAAATATATTAATAATATATTGATATTATTTATGGATAACATAACAATAATAATATGTATAAATTTTATTTATTTAATAATAAAAATTATATATCATTTGACATGAATGAAAATTATAATATATGTAATATAAATATGTTAACAATTGAATAATTTCAAAACATTTAGTAAGAGTAACATCTTTTTTAGATAAGGGTGAAAAACTAAATATTAAATATAGTATATAACATCTCATTGCGAGTGATTAAGTCATGTGACATAATTTTTTTAAGTGATAATGCTAATTTAAAAAAAAAAATCTTAAACAGATATATGATGATTGTATAATCCCGCTTGCATGTTACAATTTTTACTGTCTATTAAACAATTTCGTTCCAAAGTAACAAATGACTAATTATACCAAAAGATGAAGTTAATATAGTTAAAATCCCACTGGTAATTCAAGTTAATTCGCGAGATTTTTTAAAACTACTCGTGAGATTGACGCAAAATAATTTTATTTTTGTTCCTACCGTAAGTCTGTTGTCATCGTTAGGGTCACCGCATCTGATGTATTGTCCGCTTTGGCGCTCGTTGAGCCGTTACAGTTTTATCCTTGAAAAGGCGCCTCACCCCAGTCAATGTTAAGGGGCAAGAGTGGCATGGGCCCCCTTCTGATGTATTGTCCGCTTTGGCGCTCGTTGAGCCGTCACAGTTTTATCCTTGAAAAGGCGCCTCACCGGAATAAGCCCCCCAGTCAATGTTAAGGGGCAAGAGTGGCATGGGCCCCCTCCTTCTAGCGCCAATGTTCCTACTGTAAGTCCGCTGTCATCGTTAGGGTCAGCGCATCCGAGGTATTGTCCACTTTGGCGCTCGTTGGGCTGTCACGGTTTTATCCTTGAAAAGGCGCTTCGGTGGGTTAAAGAGAAAGGGTATTTATAAACTAACCTTAGCATCGATTCCTAAGCGATGTGAGACTTTTGGGTATACCGGAACAATTTTCATACAAAAATGACTTCTTTATAATTTTATTTTAAAAATTATTTATAATTTTAGTTGGTACTAATAATATTTTCTACAATATTTTAAAATTCTAGTCATAGTTTTTTATTGCTCAATTATTATTATAGATAATATAATAATATTAATATATAAAAAAATTAATTTCACTTATATTTCATCAACTTTTTTTGATTAATTTTTTTAATTCATCAATTGATATTATTATAAATTCCTCTTGATGCTACTCGCCTTTACATTGATACAGAAAAATGATAACCCAATATAGTTAGGGGAAATTCATTAAGAAGGTTGGAATCAGTCGCTGTGTCGTCCATTAACTACTATTCTATACAGGTTTGCCTCTAGCTAGTTAGTCAATCACTCAATTGCTTTTTTTGTTCCAAAGTCCAAACATAAACATAAAAACAATTTTTAAATATATTTTTAAAAATTATTATATTAACCAGTTAATATTTTTTTTTCCTGATCACGTAGAAATGAGTTAACCAACTAATATACCGAGACGAATAAATTGAGTTGATTTTTTTTTTATATAAAAAAAAAATACTGATACTCTGTTAGATTAGAGACAAAAAGAAGCAAAAGAGCAAATATCAAAGCAATTTTTTTTATAAATTGACTAAAATAAATACTAATTAGACTAACTAATAAAGGAAAGGTTCACTTTGTATCTCTATAAAATTTTATTATTGAGAAATTTTAAGAAAAAATGATTGTAAAAAAATATTGATACTTTAAAATACATATACCTATTATTATTATTATTATTATTGCAGTGAGAAATATCCAAAGATGTAATTTCTAAACTATCTTATATTTATATATATATAATAGGTATAGGTTAATATTAATATTACATTTTTTCCTTCCTTTTAATTTAAAATTGTTTGAATGGTGAGAATGATGAATATGTTTCGCATTAAGGTTGACAGAAGATGGTAGTAACTGCATGAAAACACGTCAAGTTACTAAGTAATGCAGTAAAATAACAATAAGATAAAATAAAAAAAGCAACAAAAGTATATGTGTGACATGATTATTTATAACTTTTTTTAGAAATCAAATATACAAAATTATATATAATTTTAAATTTTTTTAACAATTTATTATATTACTTTATTTTAACATATAAAATAATATTTAAAATATATTGTTAGACAACATATCATAATATTTTTTTTTTATCGATTGTGAAAGTAAACTTTTACGCTAATAACATATAAAAGTTAAAGTTTGGTAAGTTCTTTTAGCACCTATCTGACATGTGATGCTTAATTACAATATTTTATTGAGAAAAATAAATGTAGAAACTTGTGTTAGTGGAGTGAATGTTTTGTTTTAAACTTGCTTTTACTTTAACTAAAAATATGATATTTGTCTAAAAAGGGAAATTAATAGGAAAGGTTGAAATAGAATTAGAAAGCAAAGTACAGAAAGAAAGGCACAACAAACTTTTTTTATCGGATTCAACCATAGTTTTAAAAACCGGACCAGTCATCGAACCGGTTAAGGTACTGGGTCAGTGGGTCAAAGGTTGAACCGGTGGGTCACTAGTTGAACCGCATGACTCGATTTTTATTTATTTTTATTAAAAAGTATTCACATTAAATATATTTTATACTTATAAATTTTAATAAATTCATATCTTATTTTAAATTTTAATTTTTCTATCTTATTTAAAATTATTTTAATTTTTATTTTGTAAAAAAATACATAAAAAAATTACATGTTAAACGGTATATTAATACAAATTAAAAATATAAATAATATGTACATATATAATATGCTTGCAATTAATATCAGAAAATAATATATGTAATATTTACATAAATATTGCATTATTAAATATATAATTTAAAATTAATAATATACTATAAAAGTTATTTAAGTTGTATATATTGCAAACAAATATATTAGAACAAGTAGTCATTGTTATATTTAATAAGACTCATTGCTTTTTCATTAAGAGATTCAATTTTCATTATTATTTTTGTGATTTATATGGTCCCTTAAAAAATTTATAAAAAAAAGTGGTTGAACCGGTTTGACCCACCGGTTCACCGGTTTAACCAGAAAATTAACCGGTTCAATCCGGTTTGAAAAGGGTCGACTGCATAACCGATCCAATTTCAAATTCGGACCGGCTGGACCACCGGTTCCCGGTCCAACCAGTCCGACCGGTCGGGTCGGTCCGGGTTTTAAAACACTGGATTGAACAGTGAACGACCCCCGCCGACAAATTTAGAGGACAGAATTGAAGGTGTCGTTAACATAGCAAAGTGGGGGATTTCTGGTAGAAATTAACATCCTTTTATTATTCCTCCATTACCACATGCTACGTATCTACCATTCAAACATACCCCCTGATCCCCGTCGCATGAAAATTCATTCTATTTATTTTTATGTTTTTGCTGTAGATACACTCTCTATTCTGTATTATAAATTTAAAAGAAAAAAAAACAATAATTTTACACATTTTATAAAAATTAGTCATCAACAATAAATTTTACTAATCATTCTATAATATTTTTTTAAAATTGTTTTTTTATATATATTAAAAAATAGTGTAACTGAAATATTAAATATTAAATAAATGATAAAAGTAGTTAAAATTTATTTATATATTTACTATTATAATAGAAAATAAAATGAATATTATACTAGACTATGATTTAACCCCAAGCGTGTGATTCAGCGGTAGGGGTTGATCCATGCTTAAGCAATGTCAGGGGTTCGAATCCTGCCTTGTGTATGCAGCCGCGTTAAATCTTGGGACCAACTATCCCACTATTTGAGGTGTCTCCAACGTAGCGAGGAGATTAAAAACTATGATTTAGGTAAGGGTGGTAAAATGGATTACAAGTTAGTAGTTTGGATTATAAAGCTAATTCGTCATATTAAATGGCAAATTGGGATGAGTTGATTTGCCGACATGCTCAATTAAATGTTTTTTTTATTTTTTATTTTGTAACTTATGGCATGTGTCAATTTGTATTATAGTTCTTTAAGATTATTTTAATTTTGTTTTATTGAGAAACTTAATATTAATTTTGATTGAAAAAGAAAGACTTTAATAATTCATAATTTATTATTTTCGTGTTGTAATCTTGAAGTTAAATGGGCAAATATATATTTTGTTATAAAAAAACTATTTTTTTAATTTAAATTAATAAAAAACTAAAAAATATAATTTTATAAATTTTGACTAATTAATTCATCGTTTGACAATCAACTTTTAATTAGGATAAATCAAGATTTTTAGCTTGTTTTAATTAAGAGAGACAATTTGTCCTATCTCTTTTTTATGAATAATTGACCGGACGGGTCTAAATAGGTCAAACTATATCTTATCATTGAAATCTAAGTTGATTACTAAAAAAGAATATTAATGTCTAGATTATTTTATAATTTGCTTGAAATAATTAGGGAAAAAAAGAAAAAAAAATATTGGATACCTTTGGCACTATCCAACATTTAAAAAAGAATTATAAATATAACTGATAGTTTGATTTGGTAAGAAAATAAAGATAAATAGAAAGAAGAAAAATTAATAAAACATTTTGGTGTCAAAAATCATTGTTTGAAAGAAAAAGGGTCATTTTCGATTAGAAGTGATCCCCATTCGAAGAAAAATAGTTGTCACACATCAATGTAAACAAACGCATATATACGAATTGAAACTAATTTTACACGAATGAATCGTTTTTTCATAGGATAAATACTTTACAATTAGTTCCACCAAAAAATTGAAAGCACGCATGTCATGTCATGCTAATAAATAGGCTTAAAAAATGTGGATTAAATGTATGAAGGTATAATGCTTGTATGAACCAGAACGTAATAGGATACTTATAACTTCATTGGATAAAATTTTTAAAATACTTTTTATTTTTAGTAAATAAATTAAAAAAAAAAACACTTCTAATTTATAGTCAAATAAATTCTTACTCTTTAAAAAATGGATTTTGCATGGTCATAGACAACTGCCCAAGGACATATTTTAAAAAAGGTTGATTTTATAAGTTTTTTAAGGTCTTTAGTGAATAAGAAAATAATGTCCTCAATTATTTAAATATTATGTTTATATTTTTATTATAAAATTATTAGGATATCAAAAATATTCTTAGAATCATTCATAATAGACATCTTATTTAGTATCATTTTTTATTTTATTATTAGATTGTAAATATCTAATGAACAATACTCACTAAGTTATTTAGTGTAAATATATTAATTTTTATCATTAGAATAGTCAATCTTATTATGATATTCATCTTCATTTTCATTATTTTCAACTAAAATATTAAAATTTTCTTAAATATAATTTTTGAATATCAAAATTTTTAGTTTTGGAGTCTAAATTATTTAAATTTGCATCATTTTGAAGAAAAATTATAAGATGTTTATTTTTTTTATCATGGGCATCTTTTTTGAGAATCAATATCAATTTCAATTTGTTTATTTTTTTTGCATTTTAGATGACCAAAATGTTATTTCTATGCAACATGTTCAAATTCAAACAATTAAATAAGTATAGACAAAAAAACTAAATTATAAATCTATGATTTAAATTATAGATCTCTAACAAGTAAGAGACAATGAGATGAAATAATAATACCTGATTACTTTTTTATTTTTGCTTTCACACTAATGTCATAAAGCTTTGTCTTAAACTAATATGGTCTAGTCGAGAGGTAAGTAAAGCCTAGTCAATGATTGTTTTCGCCAATGATTGAATTTGGACACTAGCCGAGTAATTCGATATTGAGTTCCACACATTAACCACGTTGGACACATGATCGGTGGCATCGGCCATGAGGAGAGAGATTTGTCTTGGCTTGGAATTATGATGGGTGTAGGTTGAATGATATCGAGCATGAGATGAGAAGTTGGTCTTTATCTAGGTTCATGTTAGGCATTGGTGGTGAGTCAGACAGAAAACTCTCTACCTAATTAGGACTAGGCATGGATGTTGCTAAACTAGGCGTGAGGCTGAGGGGCACTCTTTGCCTCATTCACATCGGGGGCGAGTGGTGAGATGTCGTGCATGGGTGAGACAAGGAGCTTCATGCTTCAATGGCGTCAGATGTGTAGTGACTGTCGTTGACCGTGATTTGTATAATGAAAATTTATTTAATGTTGTTTTACATTTGATTGGTGGTGAATGAGTTGTACGATGTAAAGTTGATTATTTAAGTTGTTTGGCAGTTGATTTATTATGATGTAATAAGTTGAACATGTTGTGAAGTTGTGAGTTGTTTTATGTTGTCTTAAGTTGATTTCTGATGTTGTAGAATCAAAGTTGTGAATATTGCAAAGATGTTTGATGTTTACGTTGTTAAGATAATATGTTGTAAAGTTATAAGTTGAATGTTGTGTTTATTGTATGTTGTTATTGCTAATAAGTTGAATGTTGAATGTTGAAAGTTGATAAAGTTGTTAAGTTGCTAAGCTATACATATGCGGGTTAGATACATGTCTTAGCTATGATACATAGAAACTATAAGAAAGTTAAAGATGTTTTCGAACTTGAACATCTTATTATGCGTATATACGCTATGTTGAACCTTTCAATAAGTAAGTTGGTTTTTGAATAAGTACGTTATTTTTAGTTGTCACCTCTAGGTTCTATGTGATATTCGTGTATGAATAAGGTTGAGACATACATGTATAAAGCGACCAACCGAGTAAAGTATTGGGTTGAAAACTTAGTCTCTAACCTAGTATCAGAGGGTTGTGGTATTTGAAGGATAGTTGATGAGCTAATCCCATAGGTGATAGTGTTGCAGACTAATGTCATGGTAGACCTATACCCAAATTGTCCTATCCTGACATTGAACCATACTTTCTTATTTAAGTGGTGAGACCTGAAAGCAATCTTTCTTGTGTTAGCTATTGTTTCTAGCCTTGTGTTAGTTGTTGTTTCTAACCTTCCTGTCAGCCATTATTTATGGTATTACACTAGTCATTGTGATTTGGTAGGATCAAGTTACTTAAACTACTCACTCTAAGATGTAGGAGATCTTCATAGTTGATATGCATGACGATACATTAAAGATGATGTATTTGTAGATATGTTGTACATGATGTGAGATGTTAAGTTGTTATGCTGATGTTGTTGTTTTGTTGTAAATTGATATATATATATATACACACACACACACACATATACATATATCACTACAATAAAATTGTCATACAGTGACATACACCCTATAGTGACACTATATATGTCACTAAAAATTACTTTTACCCACACAATAACTACAACATATGTTGGTATATTATTAAAAAGTGTGGGTATAGACTATAGTGACACACAAAATATGTTGTTAAATCTCATTCAAAATCAACACTAAAATTGTGTGTAACTATATGTCAAATAGACATATACTTACATATATTGTACCTATAATGACACTTTTTATATGTCACTACATGTAACATTTCTTGTAATGTATGTATATATATTATATGATAATGTTGTTTATAAGATGTTAAGTTGAACTTTTTTACTAGTTTACCTTATATTTTTCTTGTAGTTGGAATTGCGATAATTATACTTAATGTGAGAGCATGACAAGATTAACATGATGATTTATCCATTTGAACGATAATCACACTGAAGGTGGGCTAGTTTTGGTTGTTGTTGACTACTCCTTTGTAGTTGAGATTTATATAGACACTGATTGACATTTAGGTTTATTTCATTTTAATATTATATTTTGTATATGGCTTGTATGTATAAGATACTAGTTATTGACTATATTATAAACTCTTATTCTAATGCATATTACTTTGTCTTCCGCTACATAGTAATTATTCAATAGTAAGTATAATAACTTATCAGATCGTTATAAAATATATTATTTTATAAAGATATATAAAATTAAATTGAATCGAATTATTTTATAAAATTAATTTAATTAATTAAACTATTTTTACAAATAAATTGGTTTAATTATTTAAAATAACCCAATAATTTAATTAATTTAATTAATTAAACTATTTTTACATGATAAATTAGTTTAATTATTTAAAATATTCTATTAGTTTTGATTATCTACTTTATATGTATATATGATTTATTTTTTTAAAAAATAAATTAATCTGCTTTATAAAAGTGATTTGATTATCTCTGACAATTTTTACATAGTTGTTTGATTGGATTTTGGATTAATTTGATTTGATCTGTTATGCACACCCCAATGAACTCTGGACCGATGGCTTGGGAATTGAAATGGTAGACAATTATTCAATATTACATAAAGACACTTGTATTAATTTCTTTCAGATTGTTGAATTGTAATGCTTAAATAAAAGAATTAAGATGACAGTCAATTTGAATTTAATAAAATATATTTAGTTAATTAGGTTGATTCACAAAATTTATTTTTCAACAATAAGGAAATATATTGGTTAAATGATAAAAAAATACTTTCTTAGTGATGAATTACGTACTGTTAAATTTGGGTTGGATTGCCCTTTATCATGTTGGCTCTCAATTCCCAAAGATTGTTTGAGAATGAACCATGTTCGCATGATTTTTAGTACTAACTTTTAATGACAACGGTACGAAATATCAGTAAGCTTATCTAAATAAAATTTTATTTTGATTATAATTAATAATAATAATAATAATAAAATTAATTATATAATCAATTTTAAAACAATCTAATTTTCTCGTTTTCAGACACAGTCTTCAAGAGTTATATGCTTATCTGTGTGATGTTACCATCATCGTGTCTGTCCAGTCCAAAAATGAGTTGCGCTGTCAATTGTAATTTTTCCTAAAAGACATAGTTAACTACTTTTGATTTTCAAACTCGTGATCAACTTTGTCTGCACATTGGGCACATTGCGAAGCCTAAACTAGCTTATATGAAAATTGGACCTTATTTTAGGCCCAGCATATTTTTTGTCCTCCTTCATTAATGTTTGACCATTTCTATTTTTGTGACAGCAACAATACGAAAATCCAATTGTCATAGCTGCAGAATTTGATACCGTTGCCTTACTTTAGTTTTACTATCTTTTTATACATCGATAACCCATTATGCGTAAAAATGGACATATTCTTATTTATGAATCTGTTTTAATTTACTCCAAAATTTTCAATTAAAACTGCACCATTTTAAAAATTCGTGGCATAAATTAAAAAAAAAAAACACCAGAATAATTTTTACACATATCATATCGGTTTTCAATTACATATAAAATGTTATCCGTTTCGATTTAAACTTTAAATGCATTTTGTTTCCCTAATTTTCAATTCATATTATATTAATTTTCCATCCTAATTTGTAGAAAAAAAAAATTATAAAGGCAAAATATACTCTCTCTCTCTCTCTCTCAACTGTTCCCGATTGCATCTTGAAGTATTCCAGTAGCTTTCATCCTTTTGAATCGATTATGAAGCTCATCTTTGATTTGGGACGAAGTCAAACTTGAAACTTTCCAACCCATATTCTCTCCCACAGATCAATGTACCAATATATATTATTCCTTTTAAAATTAATAAAATATATAATATGTGTGAATTTTCATATTAATAAGCTGAATGTAAGTAAAATTATAAGTAAACTCAAGAAAAGTCAAATAATTATCCTTAAATAAAATTACAATTTTAAAGATAATATATACAAAGCTATAAATTTAAATTCATAAAGTTTGAATGAGTTATTTAAATAACTAAATTTAACTTCAATTTAAAAATTTTGTTTTTTTTTTAAATCAAACTAATAAGTTGTGATAAATCACAACTTAGGTTATTTAGGGCCAATTTGATATACATTGAGGTATAATTCAAAAAGAATAATATGAATAAATACTTAAGTTATTGAATAATATTTTATTTTGTACATTGTTTGATATATAAACAATAGACAACACAAATAAAATGGTATTAAATTTACTATTGTACCTTTTTTAATATTAGTTATCACTAAAAGTTATTAGTAAAAGTGGCTCAGTATTTTTGTTTCTTAACAAAGGATTGAGATTCGATCCTTGTGTTATACATGGAGTTGCAATTGGAGAAATCACTTTACTTATATAGGTTAACCCAGTGAGAGAGAGTTATACCTCCTAATTATAGAAAAAAAATTAGTTATCATGATAAATCTTGATCAATTATTACTAGGAAGGGAAGAGTGGACAACAATAACATTGGTGGCAACAACAACAATCATCATAGTAATGATAATAATGATGGTGGAGACAATGGTGGTAGGATTTGAGGTAATGGTAGGCGATGATAATAATAGTGCTAAGGTGTGGAGTAGTGGTAAGCAATGACAATAATAGTAGGGTGCAATAGTGTGACAATGTAGTAAAGGGTGAGGTGGTGACATAACAACAATGATGATGGTAATGTTTGTTTTTGTTTCTTGAGTATTGATAATTGTCAAATATGCATTTATATTTTATTCAATTTAGGAAATTATTGATTTATATTATGCTTTTAAATCTTGTTTTTAGCCTCAAAACACTTAATTAAGAGATAATTTCATTTTTAGTTTAATTGTTTAAATATTATTATTATTATTATTATTATTATTTTTTATGTTTTCCTTTGTTGAAATGGAACACAAGATAATTTGGAAGCTACAAGTTTCAAAAGGAAGACATTGTTCCAAGCTACACAAAATCGTCGCTCCAAGCTATGAAAATTCACTTAGAGCTACCATAAATTTGTTCTAAGGGAGCCAAGAAAGACAACAACATTGAAAGGCTACATCAGTTCGCTTAGAACAGGTAACATGGATGCTCTCAACGACCATAATTCATTTAGAGTTGTCACAAATTCGCTTTAAGCAAGTCAAGATAGAGAGTAACATTGGAAAATTACATCTGACCACTCAGAACGAGCATCCCAGGTGCTTAAGTAAGCAGAATTTGTTTAGAACTTCAACAAATTTGCTTTGAGTGAGTGAAGACAAAGAATATCCTTAAACATATTCACTTGGTAGCTTACAACAAACAAAATAGACACTCTAAATGATTAGATTCAACCTGAAAGTCTATTAGAAATTATTATAAAATTAAGGTTTCTAAAGGTCTGTTGATTAGTAAATTATTATAATACATTCTTTTTAGTAAAATTATAGAGAGATTATAGAGATTTCTATGAGATCAATATTTTCCAAAAAAAAAAGTCAGATTGTAATCAAATATTTGATATGCCACAAAAATAGATAGAATATTTCTTTAAAAAAATATTAACTTTTAAGTCGATTTTAACTTTAACTGACTTAATATATCTTCATATTATAAGTCCATTAAAGCAACAACCAACTTAGAATTTGAAGACATTTTTAACAATAGAATCGATATTAAAACTTAAATTTTACGTGAATAACCGACATTAAAATTCCTTTTTTCATTAGTGCATCTTTATGAGAGATTGTGGCCACGAGTTTTACGTGAATATGAATGCATGCTCGTGTTTACAAGTAGAAAAGCATGAAGCGGCAAGTGACAAGTAACAAAGGAAAAAGAAAAAAAAAAAGATGGGACAATTTCGACAACTTGCATCAATTGATTTTAAATAACCATAAAAGGTATGGCAATAATGTTGAAATGGTGTACATAGTACATGAATCAAATATGCTAATAGTAAGCGCAACTATAATAGAAAACAAACAAATTTAAGAGTTACATAGGAAAGGATTAGTCTACTATAGAGACTAGAGAAATATATAATTATGCACGTAGAGAGTTTAAATATTATGGCGAAGAGGTTATACGTTCTAAGTTCTAACTTCTAACACTCCCCCACAAGCTTAAGGTGTGTGATAATGATCAATGAGCCTGAGTTTGTTTACAAGAGCAGAATTTGATCTTGGACAACGGCTTAGGAAGATATGACAAATACTAGAAATGATCATAATACAGTCTCAGAAAATTCTATATAAAAGTAGTTAATATCTCAATTAATTAAAAATTTGTGCTGCCCAATTATTTTGAGTTAATCCGTTCTATTTACTATCATGCTATGGATATTCTTGATGCGTTATGGCCGGAGTAACATGGAAAAAAATAGTTTAATTATTTGAGGATAAGACTAGGAACGTACGTAAGAATGGGATGGATTTAATTATTTGAGGATAAGAAAGGAACGTCACTTAACCATTTTATGTTGGACTTGGACAAATTTCATAGTTCTGATGCAGCATAAGAGGTCGTTTTAGTTGTGCAAAGGATATGAATTAAATATTGATTGCTGGAGTATCAATTTTCAATCGACCCAAATTAATAACCGAAGAAAATTAGCCTTCTTGTAAACTGATTCAAAGTTGAAACAAAATAGAATAAACACCCTTTTTAATTTGGTCATTTTCATGAGCGTTTGGAAGACAATTAGTAATAAGTAATGATGTTTGCTTCTTAGTCTTTCCTAGTAAGAAGGTCAGAGACTCAGAAATCAGAATGGTGGAAGTGTGATGCACGTCATTCTTCCGTCACTTGTGAAATTCGTACAATAATTCTCGCGATCAGTTTTTTGTTTTACATGCTACCAAAAATATTTATAACACTAATATATCATATCCAATCAATTGAGTTTTATTTTTGTACCTGTCTGAGGAGCACACTAGTAATCTTCTCGTATTTTGAGGGTCGAACGAGAGCTACAATCGAATATTTCGGGGAGGGAGAGGTACCTGCAAAAGGTACTCCGACGCTCAAGTCAAAACAGACGCAGATATCAATAGTAATTAATGAACAGTGACGTTACTTCGAGATGTGAACTATTTATACTGATATTAATGGGTCCTGTGCCTGATGGGCCCGCACTAGGGTTACCAAATTAGGTAATACGTCTGTGACTTACTTTATATCCACGATTAACTGTTAATTCATGGTTGAAGCTAGTTAATGTGCTTATTACCGGTACTCCCTTTTCGACACTACTAGTGTGTTAGTGTCATGTAGTGACGGGTATCGAGATCGTCGAACCGATTGGTCGAGAGCTTTGTCTAGCACACTCGGGTGTCAAAGGTGTCGAGTGCGCTGGTGTCATGTAGTGACATTAAACGTTCCTCAAGTACCGAGGCCGCCGAACTAATTGGCCGAGAGCATTGTCTAGCACACTCGGGTATCAAAGGTGCCGAGTCCGGGAGAGAATCGAATCCAAGGAGAGTCGAATCCAAGGCTAATTAATTAGAGGAGTGTTGTCGGGTTTAGACGCTGCGAAAGCCGTTGCTTATTGCTCGCTCTCATGAGATGAAGATTGCCGAAGTCCTCAAGGATTTTCCCGTGTCTTTGTCTTGCGAAGCCACGTTTCAGGCTGGCGTGAAGCAGGAAGCTAGGTGTTCATTTTTGATCAAGAGGGGCCTTCATCAAATGGGGATGTGGCGTTATAATTTGTTGAAAAAGTACACATAGTCAATGAAATATGAAAATGATCGTTAAGCATATATGCTAATTGATAAATAATATCATATGGTCAGATGCATGTCACTTTTTAATATATGCATGTCACTTTTTAATATATTTAACGTTAAAACAATTTGTTATATTATTTTAACTAACGTTATGTTTATTTTTTGTCAATTGCCGAAATGGATTTTTGTTTCTTTCAATAAAACCTTTTGATTTTTATAGCGTTTCGGCATTTCGGCATTGACGTGAAGTTGTCATTTGACGATTTCACAATGGGGGTCTTAAGAATTTTGAATGTGGCGCCGACCCAGTTACACCCGAACAGTTGGGCACAAATGCAAGCATTCAACAATTTATGTCGGTGCATTGGTGTGACGCCTTCCCCTTGGTTGTTTCTTCATTTCTACTACACCCGACCGACCGATCTAGCGAAGTGGTTGTCATTGAACAGGGTGTCTGATCGACAACTATTCGACAGTTTCACTTCGTCTTACAAGAATTTCAAAGCTGGCTTTTTTAGGATAACCATTCGGCCAAACGGTCGACGATTTTTTTGCGATGAAAACAATGAAAGCTTGTTTCCGTTCTATTGGACACCTACTCCGCGACCGTATGATATCCTGTCGAGGGAAGACCTATCACCCGAAGAGCAATTGGATCTCGACTTACTATTACAGCTTCCTCGGGGTTTGCCGACAAAGCGGTTGATCAATTTGATTGACTCTCCCCGATGGGATAATGATTTAATAGGTAATTGTCTTTCTAGCATAATGTTTTGACAAAAATCCTATTGATGTTGACTTGTCCTTCTTGCAGGCATTATGGTGACGAGCGGGGGTGATGAGTTTAGCATTCGCAATTTGTTGGCCAATCGCACCCAACAAGTTCGGCAGAGTGGGATGGTTGGAGGTAGCAATTCGAGGGTCGCCTCGATTCCACGACCAGTGACTGATGCACGCGTGCCCCCTGAAGCCGAACGGAGGCACCGAGGTCATAAGGGGAAAAAAGTTCATCGAAGTGGTCATAAGCGAAAAGAAGATAAGGATCGTTCAGAGAGGCCGAAAAAGTTGAAGCAGCAAACCCTTCCTGGGTCTTCTCAGAGCTCTCTCGTGGTGCCTCCAACACTGATGACTCGAGCCTTTCTGAGTGAAGGGGTTTCAGCTGAAGGCCTTATTCGCCCGGATGTAATTTCGGTCCAAGGTCGCGAGTATTTGAATAATCTAGATACGGCGTCTAAGTGGAAGTATTTTTGTGAAGTTCAAGCTCGGTCACTTGTGCTTGCCCATAGCCTTGCCATGGAGCCGATCAGGGAGCTTGCTGGTATGCGAAACCGAGCAGAAGAAGCTGAGAAGGCTACAGTTGAGGCCTTGTCGGTGAATGATGGGCTGGTTCGCAAGAACAGAGAGCTTTCCATCGAACTGGACAAATTACGGCGAATAAACGACACACTTCGATTGGATGTTCAAAAGGTTGTGGCTGAAGGGGAACGTCAGACGGTGGAGAGTGAGAAGGCCAAGGCTGATTTGGTTGAATTTAAGCAATATGCTAAGGATCGTATTGTGACTCAGCATGAGGCCGGTTTCAATCAGGCCATTCGACAGGCGAGGTTTTTTGGCCATTTTCCGGAGAACTTAGTTTGACATTGGGCAGGACTTCTATCAAGGGGAATTTATGCCATTCATAGATATGCCTGAAGGAGCAGTGGCTGATGCCGAAGCCCCTCTACCTCCTCACGCCGAACCAACTGTGAATGAGGAGACTCATGTAGGTACTGAGGAGGAGGTCCAAGTTCAAGACAACCGGGCTGATACCGATCAAGTGGTGGAGGATGAAGTGAGTCAAGGCCAGTAATTTAGGAGTTGAATCCTTGTATTTTGGGCCGAGAGAGCCTGTAGTTTTTTGTGGGACTTCGGCTTCATGATGCCTTTTTTTTTTGTTATTGCACGCTATTGATGTAGATTTACTTGCGGTTTACTTCTTTATGTAACTCTCTTGTCAAGCTTTTGAAATTTATTTGTCATCATTTTTTTTTTACCGAATGGGTTGTCTTCGATGGTAAACTTGAGTGAACAAACCTGAAAGGTGCATCCTTGGCCGAGCGGGTTGCTCGGGAGGGAAACCTTGGTGTGTAAAATTTGAAAGGTGCATCCATGGCCGAGCAGGTTTCTTAGGAGGGAAACCGTTGCGCGAAAGCTTTGAAAGGCGCATCCTTGACCGAGTGGGTTGCTTGGGAGGAAAACCTTGTATGATTTTTGAAGGCACATCCTTGGCCGAGTGGAGTCACTCGGGAGGGAAGCCCTGTACGAATTCCGAAGGCACGTCCTTGGCCGAGTGGGGTCACTCGGGAGGGAAGCCTGTACGAATTCCGAAGGCACGTCCTTGACCGAGTGGGGTCACTCGGGAGGGAAGCCTTGTATGATGATTTCTGAAGGCACATCCTTGGCCGAGTGGGGTCACTCGGGAGGGAAGCCTGTTTGTTGTTTAAGATTAAGAATGAATCATATAGGAAATTGAACTGTATTTCATTAAAGGGTGTCTCGTTAAAAACCTTGTCGGCCAAAACCCTTTTCACTTTTTTATAAGGGGAGAAAAAACCGATCAAGGAAAAGAGTGCACCATGCATATATACATTGATAATTACTTTGTCATTACAGAAATTTCTAGCTATAATAATTTTTCAAATGAGTTGAGTTCCAAGTTCGCGGAATAACTCTGCCTGAAAGCTCTTCGAGTTTGTACGCTCCATTGTGGAGATTGTGCCGAACCCGAAACGGACCATCCCAATTAGCCGCCAACTTGCCCTCGCTTGGATTTCGGCGGGCTGTCCCTTGGACTCTCCATACCAGGTCACCTTCTTTGAACTCTCTTTTGTCAAGTGCTGTGTTGAATCTCCGTGTCATTTGTTGCCGACATGCTTCTGCGATTACTTGAGCTTTGTTGCGTATTTCTTCCACTGTATCGATTTCGGTTCGGATAGAGGCATCGTTTGAGTGCTCGTCGAAATGAGCACGCCGAAATGAAGGTTCCCCAACTTCTACAGGGATCATGACATCGGTACCATACGTTAATCGGAAGGGCGTTTCTCTAGTGGTTGATTGGGGTGTGCATCGGTAGGCCCACAACACTTCCAACAATTCTTCAGCCCAAGCTCCCTTCGCATCACCCAAACGTTTCTTCAATTCAGAGAGTATGACCTTATTAGCCGTTTCGGCTTGCACGTTTGATTGTGGGTGTTCAACAGATGTGAATCGGTGTCGGATCCCCATATCGGTCATAAACTTGTTGAGTTTTTGATCCGTAAATTGGAGTCCATTATCAGTGATGATGACATATGGTATTTCGAAACGCGTAATAATGTTCTTCCAGAGGAACTTCTGAACATTACCCGTTGTGATGGTGGCAAGCGGTTCGACTTCAATCCATTTCGTGAAGTAATCGACCGCTACCAATAAGAACTTGCATTGGCCCTAGGCTATAGGGAATGGGTCGAGCAGGTCCATGCCCCATAGAGCAAAAGGCCATGGTGAACTGATGCTGTGTAATTCTTCAGCCGAGGCATGGATTAGGTTGCCGTGCTTTTGACATGGAACACAACGCTTAACGAATTGTGCGCAATCACCCTTGAGAGTTGGCCAATAATAACCTGCTCTTAATACCTTTGCTGCCAGAGTCCGACCACCCGAATGTGACCCACAAATCCCTTGATGTATCTCTCTTAACACGTAATCCGCTTGGTCTGTGTCTAAGCATTTGAGCAACGGGGTTGAGAAACCCCTTCTATATAATTCTCCGCCAATGACTGTGTATCTGGCAGCTTGAGTTCGAAGTTTCTTAGCAGAAAAAGGTTCGGCGGGTTCCTTGCCTTGTAAGATGAAATCAAGGAGTTTCGTTATCCATGTTGCATTGGATGCTGTCGAACTCGTCTCTTCCACTGTCATGCTTTCGGCCGAGGCTATGCTTGGAGTGGACAACTCGAGGTGCAAGGTAGTTCTGAGTTGGCCCGGTTTGCGAGCACTGCTTGCCAATCAGGCCAACTAATCGGCTCTTTCATTGTTTTCCCTAGGTGTATGCCTTACTTGTACTTCATCGAAGTTGGAACACATGTTATGGAACAGGTGGTAATAACGCAGTAGGTTTGGATCTTTGACTTGGAAATGATTATTAACTTGTTCCGATACGATCTGTGAGTCCGTCCAACAAATCAATCTTCGGACCCTGACGTCGCTTGCCAATCTCAATCCTGCTAACAGTGCTTCGTACTCGGCCTGATTGTTGGAGGCTCGAAATCCGAAGTGCATGGATTGTTCAAGAGTTACCGCCATGGGCCCTTCAAGAATGATGCCTGCTCCGCTGCCCATGTTGTTGGAGGAACCATCAACGTGCATCGCCCATTGATCGCTCTGGAATTGACCCTTCGACTGTAGTTCATTGATGAATTCGGCAAAGTATTGTGACTTAATCGGCCCTCTTTCGGTCCCCATTTTTCTCTTTCGTTGGGCTATCGGTTTAGCTTCTCGGCATATGGACAACCTGTGACACATAACGTTGGGATCTATGCCCGGCATATCCGAAGGTACCCACGCGAAAAGGTCCTTATTTTTCTCGATGATTTTGCCCAACGCTTGGCGTTCCGATTCAAGCAATCTGGTCCCCAGGTATGTGACTTGACTTGCTTTCGGACCGATTTGGAATGCAACTTTCTCCTGTGTTGATTCCATTCGTTCATCCACATTCATTCTCGGGTCCAAGTCCCATGCTGAAGCCGATTCCAAGGAGGAAGGAGTTATTGCATGAACTCGTCTTGACTTAGCTTTCTTCTCTTCGATAGGTGGCACCCGTAAACTTGCAAAATAACATTCGCGAGCTGCTTTCTGGTCAACATGAATTGTAAGAATATCTCCTCTATTGGATGGGAACTTCATGGCTAGATGGGGCGTTGAGACGATGGCTCCTAATGCGTTCAATGAGGGTCGACCAAGTAAAATGTTGTAAGACGTGTTGGCTTGTACTACAATGTATTTTACTTGGATATCCCGATGTTCTTTTTCATCGAAGCAAAAGCGAGTGAACAACTTAATGAAACCCTTGGTATTGACCCTTTCCTCGTCGAAGCCGACCAGTGGTTCGTTGTAAGGAATCAGTTCTTCCTCTGAAATGCCGAGTTGCTTGAATGTATTCCAATATAGAATATCAGCCGAACTGCCTTGATCCACCAAAGTTTTCTTCACAATACAGTTATGTATCTCGACACTGATGACCATGGGATCATCTTGTATTGGATCTATATCTTGAAAATCTTCGTCTGTGAATGTGATGGTAGGTAACCGCCGAATTGATCGCTTCTCAACAACATTAACCGACCTGACAACTTGTAGATGCCTTTTCTGAGCTGAGGAGGTTGATCCTCCTCCTGCAAAGCCTCCGGCGATCGTATTAATGACTCGCCTATGTGACGTTTGAGGCTCTTCTTTCCGATCTCTTGATCTGTTGCGTTCTCGTCGATGTCTGTTTGAGCGTTCATGCCGGTCTCGTTGTTGAGACTGATAAGTGGGACGATGCTGGGATGTATTTGTCCGATCAATGAAATTTTGGAGTTGCCCTTGCTTGATAAGGTCTTCAATCCGATCCTTTAGGGCTGCACATTCTTCAGTGGAATGTCCGCAATTGCGGTGATACATACAAGATTTGTTGGTATCTGCTCAAGGGGGAGTTGATGCTCTCTTGGGAACCGCTAATACCTCCGATGCAAGAGCTTGTTCAAGCACTACAGCTCGACTTGCATTGAGGGGAGTATAATGAGAATACTTCGGACCTCTTGTGGGTCGGTCTCGAAGAGTTAACTCCTTACCTCATCCTCTGAATGACTGTTCTGTTGGCTTTTCGGCCTTTGGAACTGGTTTGGCTCTTGCTTGACTGCGGTACTCAGCCAGCTCTTCCATTTGCATATATTTATCGGCCCTCCTTCGTAGGTCATTCATGTCCAAAGGAGGCTTCTTGCAAATGCTATTGACGAACGGTCCTGGTTTTAAGGCTGTTGTGAGGTGATGGAGTGCTACGGCTGGATTAAGATCGCGGATTTCCAAGGCGGCCTTATTAAATCGATCCATGAAAGTCCGAAGTGACTCCTTCTTGTCTTGCCGGAGGCTGACCAATGATAAAGAAGTCAAGCTGTGGGGGCGACTTGTTGCGAACTGGATGGTGAATTGAGATGACAGAGTGTTGAATGAGTCGATGGAATTGGGGGGAAGCCGAGTGAACCAACTTAATGCCCTGCCTTTGAGAGATGTTGGAAAAATCCGACACAAAGCAGCGTCATCCGTGGTGCTCAACATTACCTGCGTAAGAAAAATGTCGAGATGCTCGTCAGGGTCCGTTGTACCATCATATTTATCAATTGGCAAGGACTTCCAGCTATCCATCAAAGGTAATTGCATAATGGATGGTGTGAAAGGGTGTCGGTGTGATCCAATAGTCGCCAAGTCCGTGGGACGACCGACGGTAGGCAAGGCCGAAGGGAACTTTTCGGGTGCCACAGCTGAGGCACGAGGGACCGAAGTATGGATCTCATGGGATTGATAAGATCCTTGGGTGTGAGTGTTGGTGGGCTGGGTAGGTTTCCACGAAGGGTCTTGATTTTTCAATGCTTCGTTTTCGGCCCTCAGAGCTGAAAGTTCCCTCGCATCCTTCTCACGTTGTTGCTTCATTGCTGCCATCTCTTGCTTCAACAAACGAACCGTCTCAAAAAGATCAATTTCGTCAACAACCTCAACATGTTCTTCTTCAGTTTGGTGATCTTCTGTGTTTGTTCTCCTTGTTTTCGCCATTGCTCTATTCGGTTGATCTTCACAATTGTCTCAGTTCGGCCCCACGGTGGGCGCCAAAATGTACCTGTCTGAGGGGCACACTAGTAATCTTCTCGTATTCTGAGGGCCGAACGAGAGCTCCAATCGAATATTCCGGGAAGGGAGAGGTACCTGCAAAAGGTACTCCGACGCTCAAGTCAGAACAGACGCAGATATCGATAGTAATTAATGAACAATGACATTACCTCGAGATGTGGACTATTTATACTGACATTAATGGGCCCTGTGCCTGATGGGCCCACACTAGGGTTACCAAATTAGGTAATACGTCTGTAACTTACTTTATATCCACGATTAACTGTTAATTCATGGTTGAAGCTAGTTAATGTGCTTATTACCAGTACTCCCTTTTCGACACTACTAGTGTGTTAGTGTCATGTAGTGACGTTAAACGTTCCTTAGGTACCGAGATCGTCGAACCGATTGGCCGAGAGCTTTGTCTAGCACACTCGGGTGTCAAAGATGCCGAGTGTGCTGGTGTCATGTAGTGACGTTAAACGTTCCTCAAGTACCAAGGCCGCCGAACTGATTGGCCGAGAGCTTTGTCTAGCACACTCGGGTGTCAAAGGTGCCGAGTCCACACTTATGGGCCGAGGGCATTGTCCCGTACAATTTTATTATTTATTACAGCAACCCAATCAATTGTGTTGGCCATTAGTAGATTAATCAAAGTGCTTATTTAGTAAATTAAAAAAAAAATCATCATATACGCTCTTCAAAAGAAAAAGTTAACTTTCGACCACCTATTTAGAGTTACTTTAGTTTAACAAATAATAATTTTCATGATAATATTCTTATTTGAGTTCAACAAATTATTTCTTATGAAAAGAATGGTAATAGTCATTAGTCAATTCTAAAAAATTAAATTGACCACGAATTAAAATGAAAGAAATAAAAAAAATTACTTTTCTTTTTTAACCCGTAATTTATTGGTTTGGGGCTTGCTGTCCAATGTTTATATAGTTGGTTTGTTAGTATTTTAATTTTTTAATAATATACATTTGTAATCGTTTCTATTTTTATATAAAAAAAATCATCTCTTAATAAGTCTTAACTTAAAATTTCACATTTATATTTATATTTTAAGTTTTTGCAAACATAGTTTTGTCTCGTTTTAATCTCTATGATTAACTCCGGTTAATTAATTTAATGGTGACAAGGCTAAATGAATAAATAATATTAAGATAACAAAATATATTAAGTCAAGATAATTAGGTTATCTTTAGGTGCATAATTTAATTAAATAATGTATTAATTATTTTATATAAATAACATAATTATATTAATATATTTACGTGCATAATTTATTTGTGATATATATTAAAAATAAACTATATTACTATAATTCCAAATTAATGTAAATAACATTAAAAGTACATTATAAAACTATATAAATAATATTAAAAGTATACTTTAAACTAGCTTTTTCTTACTCTCATTAATTTTTTTTACGTAAAATAACTAAATATTTTTTATGTCATTTTATATTTATTAACTAATTCACTACTAGAAAAGTGTCATTTTCCTGCGAATTTTCTTAAAAAAAATATTTGCAGAAATTTTTTACAAATTTTTTTGCAAAAAAAAAATATTCGCAAATTTTTTTTTGTAAATTTATTTGCGAAAAATAATTTACAGATATTTCTTACAAATTTTGTTACAATTTTAATGATCAGAATTTTTTTTTCCATGGTAAAATTTGCAGAAAATATTGTAAGAATTTTATTTTGTTTCTTGCAGATTTTCTTGCAAAAATAAATTCACAAGTAATGTTTATTAAATGATAGAAAAATTTTATAGATAATTTTTCCTGCGGATTTTCATAAAAATTTCACTACAAGAAAAATGCTGATTTCCGACGAAAATTTCCGACGGAAATAGGTAAATTTCCGACGGATTTTGCTTTTTCTGACGGATTTCCGACGGATTTCAATCCGTCGGAAAAAGTGGCGTCGGAAAAAAAATCCGTCGGAAATTTCCGACAGAAAAATCCGTCGGAAATTGCTGTCAAAATTTTCGACAGAAAAATCCGTCGGAAATTGCTGTCAAATTTTCCTACGGAAAAATCCGTCGGAAATTATAATTTTTTTTTAATTTTAATAAATTTATTAATGTAACAACTCTCATATTTGGCTTCTCAAGGGTTCTATTTCACAATATTTCACTGTTTAGCGTGTTTTATTCTTACTTGTGCAATTTCTGGGAGACTTCCCAGAAGGTCACCCATCCCAGTACTACTTCAGGTCAAGCACGCTTAACTGTGAAGTTCTGATGAGTAAGCTACCGAAATGTCTATGTATGTTGTCAGTATAACTTGTACAAATTAATTCATTTAAGTCATCCTCAAATATACAATCTCATATTTGTACTATAATAATAATATATAATAATTTTATCTTACGAATAATAATAATAATAATAATAATAATATATTTAATTATTCTTTATTTATATGTACTTACTTTTATAATTAACATCTACTTACTTTTATTTAAAATTATAATTTAAATTATTTAATTTTATAATTTATAATGATAATATAATTTATAAAATTATAAATATTTATTTATTACATACTTATAAATTAAATTTTAATATTTTAAATAAATTATTAATTAATTTAATATATTTATTTACCTTAAATCAAACATATAAAATTTAAAAAATATTTATCCTTTTTTTTTTTTTCTAATTATCAACTATTAATAAATTACTAACTTAAAATCTTATCTAATTATATATAATATTTTCATATCAAATTTAAAACCAGATATTAGTTATACAAAAATATTAAGATCATATAGTAAATTGTCAATAAGATTTTAGTTAAATAATTTAAAATAATTAATATTTCAATTATATTGTTAATTAGCAAATAATTTATTCCAAAACTAATTAATTTTTTATATTAATTATTAGTAAAATTTAATAACTTTTAATTTAACAATTAATTGGATCGATGAAATTCAACACACCATGAGTTATTGAGCGGAATAACTTTACCAAGAGTTATTTTGTAAGTTATCTTAAATCAAACATATAAAATTCAAATAATGTATTTATCCATGTTTTATTTTTTAATTATCAACCATTAATAAAATACTAACTTAAAATCTTATCTAATTATATCATAATATTTTCATATCAAATTTAAAACCAGTTCTTACATTTTCGACAAATATAAATTTGTCTGAAATATTCTATCAATAATATAACTTTTCTTACAAAAATTTTCTCATCAAAAATATAAATTTTTCGACAGATTTAATTTTATTTTATAAAAAATCATCTTCGATTAATATAACATTTTGTATATATGATTTAAGAGTAAAAGATTTTCAATTGAACGGTTAAATTTACAAAATTCACATTTAATATAAAGTTATTGAGTGGTGTAACACTTAGTAAAATTAATACCATTGTAATTATAGCTCCCCTCATGTATATATATATATATATATATATATATATATATATATATATATATATATATATATATATATATATATATCTGTGTGTGTGTGTGTGTGTGTCTATATATATATATATGATTTAAGAGTAAAATATTTTCAATTTAACGGTTGAATTTACAAAATTCACATTTAATATAAAGTTATTGAGCGGTGTAACACTTAGTAAAATTTATACCATTGTAATTATAACCCCCCTCATATATATATATATATTAAATGCGACTTTTACTATGTATTACACTGCTCAATAACTTTATATTAAATGTGAATTTGGTAAATCCAACTGTTAGATTGAAAGTTCATATCTCTTATAGATTATATATACAAAACTTTATATTAATCCAAGATGATTTGATACTTCATTTTTATAAAACAAAATTGATGTAATATATTCATTTCAAAATACACTAAAATATGAACACTTGGATTATCTTCCAGTTGTTGTTCAATTTTAACAAAACTTGATATACACGTATAAAGTGATATGAACTTTCAATTTAACGGTTGGATTTACAAAATTCACATTTAATATAAAGTTATAGAGCGGCATAATACTTAGTAAAAGTTACACCGATATAATTATAACCTCTTATATTATATATATATATATATATATATATATATATATATATATATATATATATACACATACATATATATACAGCGACAGCTGCACGTTTGGAATAGTGAGGCACTTGCCCTCACTACTATTTGACATATACATAATTTTTTATCTAAAAAAATAATATATTTTAAAAAAAAATTATATTCTAATAAAATAAATATATAGATTTAGAAAAAATGTTTATTTATTTGATATCTGTCAAATTTTTGAAGGAAATTAATTCTCATGTGATAAAAAAAATTTCTTAATAATGAATTAATTTTTAAAAAAAGTTTAATTATAATATATATATGTATATATATATATATGTCTTAATATTCACATATATAATGTAATATATTAAAACAAATAATTTTTTGATAAAATAAAATTTGTAGCATGCATGTTTTTCTTTTGTGTTTTTTATTTATTGTATACGTTGATTGAAAAAATCAAAATTGTAAAATTGTATACATTGATTAAAAAAATAAAAATAAGAAAAATCATAAGATTTATATTCTATTTAGAATTGTTATTATAAGATATATTTTAAAATAAATTATCATCTAAAAATATATATTAGATATTAAAAACAGATTTATATCATAAATAAATTAAACTTTATTTTTATAAATTTAACATATAGATTTTTATATTTTTAATAGTGTTAAATTATTATAAAATAAAAGTCTATATAATTGTAGTTCTACCCAAATATTTAAAAATTATCTATGATAGATAAATAAGTCACACTTAAAATATATATTTTTAAAGAAAGTTAGGTTCAAACCAAGTAAATTATAATAAAATATAGTATAACCTAATTTATTTTCATCTTTAATACTAATCGTAGATATAAAAAACTTGTAATAAATAATTATAATATATATTTATACCTTTAAAAGATATATAAAATTTTTAATACTACAAATATATATAAGAAATTAAAAATAATAAATTAAAAATAAGAAATTAAAAATAAGATTTTCGACGGAAAATTCCGTCGGAAATTTCCGACAGAAAATTCCGTCGGAAATTTTCCGGCAGAAATTTCTGACGGATTTATTATTCCGTCGGAAATTTCCGACAAAATTGTCCGTCGGAAAATTTCTATCGGAAATTTCCGACGGATTTATATTTCCGTCGGAAATTTCCGACGGAAAATTTTTGACAGAAAATTCTGTCGAAAATTTCTGACAGAAATATAAATCCGGAAATTTCCGACAGATATGGATCCGTCGGAAATTTTCGTCGGAAATTTACATTTTTCTTGTAGTGTTTTAATCCGCAGGAAAAAAAATTTTTTTTTTATAAGTTTAATATTTAAAAAAAACTTCAAGTCCCACATTGATTGAAAATAACACAATTAAAGGGTATATAAGTTAGGACAATACTTACCTTATAAGTTGATTTGTATGGTTGAATGTTAGGCTTATAATCTACCATCTTAGAATTTAAAAGATTATGTATCACATGTTAGAAGTATGGAACAAATGTTTAGGATGAATTCATTGTGAACATTTGAAAGTTGAAGAATTATTAATAGAATTTATAATAATTTCTTTAATTTTTTCGTAAAAAATATTCTTGCAGAATTTCTTCCGAAAAAATTCGCAGGAAACTTTCCTGCAAAATTTTTTTTGCAGGAAACTTTTCGGCGAATTTTTTTCGCAGGAAAATTTTCTGCGAATTTTAAAATTTGCAAAAATATATTATCTACAAAAGTATTACTTGAGATAAAATTTCGCAGAAAAATTTGTAGGAACAACGCTTCCTGCGAATTTTTTATGAAAAATTCACAAGAAAAGTTGTATGTAATAAGAAAATTTCTAATAGTGATTTTATCAATCATATTTAATTCAATTAATTAGTTATAAGTTTTTAATTTTTTAACTTTTATGGAAGAGATTGATCGATGTGTTGCCTTTTGTTCCTAATTATCTCATCTCTCTTTCATACATTTCACCAATAATTCCCCCATGTGCTCCTCTTTTTTGTCTTCGACTTTTCCTTTAATCACTTTACATCCCTATTGTTTATATTTTCACACTTTTATTCACAACTACACACTAAAAAGTGAACGTTAAAAGGTATCTCAAAGGTTAGGTCGAGGTTTGGTCCAAGCAATAAGCCTCCATATCCCTACTGAGATTTGATTGGTGCAAAATTTTCGGGCTTGTTGAAGTGAACATAGTTGGTAGGTTTTAGTTTGTTGAAATATAGGATCTTACAATAAGTCAATGTCTTTTCTAACCAAAAACTATTTCATATATAAAGATGATTATAGGGGTAAATCATCAGAAAAGCTTTGGGTACCTTTTTTAAATCACGTTGTATATGGTATACATAATTAGAGGGAATCAATTAATGATTTGGAACTTACCATTTAGTTGTAGAGACAAAAAATATATTAATTAAACAACTGAATTAGTTTATTGTTTGATGTGGCTTATTGATTAGACCTAGTTGCTTAGTAGAAGACTAGTTGTAACTACAGACATCAGAGTGGTTGTTTGGTGAGATTACTTCAGATATGTCTCTAGACTTGGTTGTCTTGAAAGCCAATTGGGTTAAGGTTCACGGGTTTTCACTAGAGTTATGAGCCTTCTAGTATCATACATAGCAGATATATTTTTAATAAATATAATCTCTTGTCGATATTAGTAGTTTGAAATATTTAGTTCATGTGGTTAAACTAATTATCAATTTTTACAAAGCTAGCTAAAGCGATTTGTTGTAGGTATATATCACATCAATTTCAAATTTAAAATGTGTGTTCTTCTAATTAAAAGGTATTACTCTTAAATCTAAAGCAAGAAATGACAGGAATATAAGTCAAGTTATTTGAAACCATATATTACACCTCAAAGTAATTACTGAAGGCATAAAAAGAGATTAAGGGGCAAAAACTGAACCGGTTTTTGAAAGTCCAAATTGGACAGAACCATTTTCATGCAAGGTGTGTGACTATTCATCTGACCTCTATGAAAAAGACATATATCTTTTAATAAAACCGAAAAAGATAGTAGAAAATGGGAAAAAAAAAAAAAAAAAAAAGGCCTCTTAAGCGCCTCATATCTTTCAAAAGTTGCTTAACATGCTAAAAGGCATGCAACATACGTAGTTTTGTGATCGTAAAAGTAATATTTTGTATCTTAAAATTAAACAATTTATTGCAGAAAAAAATAGTTTCTTGCATTAAAGGAGGTTATTTGTAGGAGTAGAAAAAGTAGGAGTAGTTATATGCAATTTCATCAAACTTTAGGAAGTGCAAGTATAATTTACACCTACATGTATTATACATCAGAAAGATATGCACATATGTATAACCGTATAAATAGTTATATTAAATTCCCAAGATAATCTCTCATTGTTTAATTTGATTTCATTTTATTAGGCGTAAAGTATCAATGATCAATATTCGATATGTACAGTATTAGCTTGGCTACACACCATTTTATTGGTTGTTCAAAAACTATTGAAGCTGTTTTCTTCGTGATGATTGAGACAAATCAGATATGAAAAGAATATGAGCAAAACTCACCTCTTTTATTCAATGGAAGGACATGATCTGTTGGATTAAGATTTAAAGTTTGGCTTGGCTCCACAGCTCATACATATTGATAAAGGGAAATGACATTTTTCCGTCATCTCTTTAGAAAAATAGTTAATTTATTTTTGTAACGACCCAATTAACTTTAGAACAAATTATTTTAATAAATAACTCTTTTTTTACACTCTAAATTTATTTTGATAAATATTATACATATCCTTTACTAGATGTAAAATTGCTTGAGTCAGATAAAATCGATTAATATTAATGGTAAAATCCTTTTTGAATATATCGTATACTCAAAGAAGGTTAATTATAAATAATTATGATTTTTTTTGTAAACATCCAATATATTCAGAAATCATATTCAACTTCAATTTGATCGAGTCAAATAAATTTACTTAAGGCAACAAAACTTTTTTTTTCATTCATAAAACTTAATTAGTCTCTAATTCTTATTTAAAGTTTACTTCCTAAAGCAAGAGAGATTAGTATATGATAAACATGCATGTGAGATTAAAAGGGTGGTCCCCATTGATAAGTGTCGATCCAAGTGAGATTAAACCCCACCACACTTAACTTTGTCCCTCGTGAATTAAATCAATGGTTTCACACCACTATTATGTATCAACCCCCTCAAGAGTGCGGAATCTGTAGCAAAATTCCACTAATTCACACACATCTCATAATTCAAACTATCTTTTGTCAACCTCATATTTATAATAGCACAACCCATGATCATGATGGCAATAATATAAATAGCAAAACCACCACCCTAAAGGAGAAACTAATCACAAATTCATAACCAATAGAAAAAGGAAAAAAAAAAAAAGAAAAAAAAAAAAAAGCAAGCAAAGTGAAGGAAGAGATGGGAAACGCTATGGGGAGTAAAAAAGCAAAGGTGATGAAGATAGACGGTGAAACGTTCAAGCTGAAGACTCCCGCTAGAGCGAACGACGTCGTTAAGGACTACCCGGGCCACGTTCTGCTGGACTCTCACGCGGTGAAACATTTCGGGCCTCGGGCCAAGCCGCTGGAGCCGCACCACGAGCTGAGGCCCAAGAAGATTTACTTTTTGGTGGAGCTGCCCAAGGTTCAGCCCGAACCGCTAGCGAGGAGGGTGCGGTCCAGTGGAATCCGCGGCATGAACGCCAAGGATAGGCTCGATTTCTTGATGCTATCCAAACGCTCCGTTTCGGACCTCACCATGGTCAAACACGGGCCGGGCCCGGACGACAACGGCGCTGGCCCCACCAGAGTCAGAATGAGGCTGCCCAAGGCCCAGCTCGAGAGGCTCATGGAGGAGAGCCACGACGGGAGCGAGGTGGCGGAGAAGATCATAAGTTTGTACATGGGGAACAATGCCACCGCCGTGGACGGCGGCGCCACGGCGGATGCCGGAAAGGAGGTTCAAAATCACAAACCGCGAAGGGTATGTTTGTTTAACTTAATGGTTTTAATAGTATTTTTTTTACTATAAACTTAAATTTAATAATAAAATCATAATTTTTAGAAAAATTCATAACGACTATTTCTATTATAATTTATAATATAATAAATTTGAATCAGTAACAAAAGGCACCATTAGAAAGAAATTAACTAGTAGTATTAAGTTTGTTTTGCTTTGTGTTCTGGAATGTTTGACATTTTGTTTGAATATTGGTGATCTTCTTCGGCTGTTGTGCTTCATAAAGCAATTTGCTTGCTAGTTGATACCGACGTGCCTAAAAGCTTTCTTGGGTACACATTACACGACCCTATCTTTTTAATGGGAAAAGATGTAAAACACAAGAAAACTGCAATGTCACATTCTGTTTAAAATTTAAAACTTGTTTAATATGAAATATCATGACTTTATAACTTATTTAAAACAAGATAAAAATTGTGTTTGACTTCATTTTTATAATTTTAAACTTATAAAATTGAAATTAAAATTAAATTGTTTTTATGATTCTTTTAACTTAAAAGTTATGTTTAACCTAAAATTATTGAATAATAGTATATTCTCGAGTCTTGGGATTTAAAATAAAGGAGAAGAAATAAATATTCTTAAAATCAAGTTATTTAAAAGTTATTTCAATACCTTTTTTTCTATTAAAAGTTTTTATTTTTTATACAAATTTTGTATGATTATATTTGTCACAAAAAAATCATTTGTCACAAAGATAGAAAAGTATAAATTAAATTGGATTGTTATTGCCCAAAAATAATTATTAAATTTATTTATATAAAATCATAAATAAGTTTTATAAAGTGAAATAAATTCTGTAAAATCTCTTCAAAACGTCTCCTTCATACGTTTATTATTATTTGACAGTGTTATTAAAATAATATAAAATTTTAATACTCAAGGCTTGTTTTGCGTTGTTGAGCTTGAGCTCAAGATCAAATTCTAAAAAATTAAAAAGAATTATAAGTAAAACCCATTTAACAAATTTGAGACGGTTAAAAACTACACGACATAATATGTATACTATCAGAAAACATTTATTGTGTCATTGACACATTTATTCTAATCAAATTCATTAAAAATTTTATTAAATGATGTGATATTTTTTAGACTGACTCGATTTATTGTATTTTAATAAGCACGAGTTTTGTACTTGAATCTTAGATCCGATATTGCCGTTTTTCTAGTTGATCACCTGAAAGATGATCTCAAATTGACAATAACAAAAAAAAAAATCAAATTTTAATGTCAATTTGTTTACATTTTATAATCCTGGAATCAAAGACCAGCAACTCAAAAATTTGAATAGAGAGAGACATTTGGGACAAATTATACTTAATCATATGGGTAGCGATCAACCTTAGTTTGCTGATGCTTATGATAGTGTTTGGGGAAATAAATTTATATTGCAACTTTTAACTGTTCGGTTTAGTAGTATTTGGGATAGTGTCTTGACTTGGTTGTTTCACGTTGTTTCTGAGGTTTAATGTTAAATAAACTTCTCTTAGTGTTTGGGGTAGTGTATTGACTTGGTTGTTTCACGTTGTTTCTTAGGTTTCATGTTAAATAAACTCTTAAAACATTTATAGAAGTAAGAAATAGGAATGAAAAATGAAATAAATTTTGCTATAAATTAAAATTAATATAAGTCAAAAATAAATTTTAAAGAAATTAATATACTTTTTTTTTTTTTTTTTTTTTTTTTTTTATAAATTGACTTATGCATAAACTAATTCTAATTTATGAAAATTTTAATTTCCTTTTTTCTCATAATATTTTAAAAGAAGTTTACCTATATATATATTTTTATTTTTGGTTTGGTCGTTATGAGGTTTCTTCTGAAGCTAGCTAACAAGGCAAGTAACATGCCTCGCCGTATTCTTAGTTCTCATTCATTTATGGACCAAATCGAAAGACCATCCATAGATGGAGAATATATAGGCAGAAGTCAAGCGTAGGATCGCATCTAAAGTCGGTGCATGTTAATTACATTTTTTCAAATTAAATCATAGTGGTACACTATATTAGAGCATGTTGTTTTAAATTACCTTTTTCAAATAATTTCTTTTAACAAATGAATAACTGCAATAGAGCATATATTGACAATTATTATAATTATTTCTACCTATTTTTTGAATAATTACCTTTATTAAAAGTAAAATACCTTTTAACCATTCTATTTCTAGAAATGATTATAGGTAAATAATTTCGTTAAAAATAAGTGTACATACACGCTAATTTAAAATACGACACTTCGTACAATACATTTTAAAACAAGTGTTTTATATTTTGTCAATTCTACCTTGAAGTTCTGTTAGTGTTCTACTCTAGAAAGCTTTTGATTTTAACACTTGGCAACCCCTTTTGCGTCCTTGTCTGCCACAATGCATGAGTAGCAGCAACTATGTGAAAACTGAAAACGTCAACATTGTCGGTGTGTCAGCAACGAAATGTAGCTTGAACACTAGATATAATTATTCCTCGTTTACTAGTTGTGGCACCTGAACAAAACGTGTTGTAGACATTATTAAGTGACATCGAAACCCAAGTTGACAAGAAACAAAAGTAGAATTTCGATGTCGGTCATAATTAGCCTATGATATTTGTAGTTTCCTAGTAATTCGTTTCACTTTCCATGAAAGGCTCGTTCAAATTGCATAATTGCATCTTAATTCACATATGCTACATACTTCATATGTAACTCTTCAGGGAATCATGTTAATGTTCTTTATATGATTTTTTCTTTTCAGAAACGGGTGAGTTTCAGCCCCATGGAACAAGGAGAAATTCATGAAGAAACAGAACTTGTCTATAGCAGTCCTTCTAGATAGTCATTTATGCAGAAGCAAGCCATTATTGAAATGTTAGGTGCTTATGAAGAAATTTATTTTTGTCCTAAAATTTGTAGCCTATGTTGATGTAGACTGTCTATACATTTATACACTAGCAGTGCTCAGATAAGATGGAATCATTTCTTCAATTTTATGCCTCGTCTAATTAGATAAATTTCTTTATAAACACTTTTAAGAAAGAAAATTAAAAATAAATAAATAAACAAATTTCTTCATAAGTTAATTTATAGGAACTCTCTCCTAATCTTATTTTTAATTCATGTATAAACTAATTTTATCTTTTGAAGAGTTTATTTCAATTTTCATTCCTATTTTTATCCTAGAAATATTTTTGGAAAAATTTATCCAAAATGACCGTCCTCATATGTTAGAGAGAGATTTTATAAAGAGAAGTGCATTTTTAATTTAACCCACAGAATCTAGTACATGTTAACAGTTTTTTTGAGTGAACCCAGATATCCCCCCTATTTGACAGTAAAAGACTAAACTCTCGAAATACTAAAATTTATTTAATACGTTGATATCTCCAAACAGATGCAATTACATACATAAGAATATGAAGAATGAACCTTTGACTACATGCTTAAAAGGCATAGTTATGTGCAAACTATACCACACGTTAACAGTTAAGACTGCTGCTGATAAAAATTTCTTGCGAAGTAATATAACGTCAAATAGCAGAAGAAACATTACACTAAATTGCATTTTGATAACAAGTGTTAAGTATTTCAAACCTCAAGTATGCAATAATGAGTTGTTCAATCTCATTTTTGGCTTGATATGATCGAGTGCCTGATCCATGATCTGATGCAATCATTGGCATTATTCCTTGTCAAACCACCACAAAGTTCAAACAAATGCTTATTTAGAAATTCTACAGTCAAACTTATTTCTAATGGCCTCCCAGAAGGCAGGGATAGAGATGTCATCAGGTACTTCCTTAAATGATGGGAGATAGTTTACATCCACAATTACATGGTCATGAGTACCTTCCTGAATTACAACATCAAAACCGAAGATGGTAAGATGAAGCTTTCTCCTTAGCCAATTTGCAGCATCTGTAACCAGCTTAAGGTCAATAGACTCATTCCTTGTGATACCATGGTCACTAGCACCAGAACCCTTGATGCTGTCAGCGGTTGGCAAAGATTTTAAGCTATCAAACAGTAGAGGTTTAAGCTCATCTCCGTTGGATAATTTTATCAAAATATTAGCATTTGGTATTGACTTCTTGACAGCATAGAAAATCTTTTCACCCAAGACATAAAATTTGTACAAAGTGGATGAATGATCCACATATTCCTGAATAACAGCTGGAAGAGGAACATTTAAACTCTTAAAATCTTCAACTCTGAAAACAATTGCCATCTTATGTGCATCACTGACACCACAAGCAACTTTCGGTTTCACTATACATGGAAGAGACAATCTAGCTTCTGATATTCCAGTTGCAAAATCAAAACCATCAAAGCTATCAACCTTAAGAAAATGGGCCCCTCTGATCAAATATCTGCCTTCAGTGTTTAGTTCTACCAAGCCAAGTAGAACTTGTTGAATTTCTAGCCTATCCAATAATGGATAAATATTACTCAGTGGATCAACCACACACAAATCCTGGTGTTGATCCAAATATCTTTGCAATGCTTGCATGTTCTGAGTAAAAGTAAGTTTATTATCTTCAATAGATAATATTTCATCGGTGGCTTTGTGGAGAACTATGTCAACATCCTTTAATTGAGATGATAAAGGCAGCTTGGACGTGAGAGGCATGAACATCAATCCATTTTGTGTAGGACACAAAGGAAATGCACCTCTCTTTGCAAAATCTTCCACGCGGGAAGGCTTCATTATATAACCCACAGTCACAGCATTGGTTCCATTTGTTCTTTTATTTAACTGACATATGGTCAGTGGCAACTCTTCTAAGTTTTCTATCTGAAGCATATTTGGATTGTGACATAAACTTTCACCTCCAACATTCAGAACAACAATAAGCCAATTATAGCTGCTTAATTTAGGTAAGAACTCCTTATTAGAAACCAGATAAACAATACTGCCATCATTAGTATTACTCCATCCAGGCATAACCTCATTTACGGTAAAGCAATCTAGTGAGTACAAATCAGCAGTTCTTTTAAGAATACTAACCTTGTCTTCTGGAAGGCCCACACCATAAGCAATTCCACAATGGGTTCTGGAAAGGAAGAGTGTTCGGATGAGAAACTCCACTCCTGGCCTCAGTAAAGATACAGTTTTATCATTATCATTTTCAGCCAAGAGTACTGATTCATCCAATATCACCCCCCTCACTACGCCCATCTTGGAACGGATGCACCACTACCACCAAACAAAATGAAACGGTAATTGTTACAACTTCTTAACGTAAAGATATAGAAAGTAGAAAAACTTAGTTATTATCATGAAACACACAATACATCGATATGTGTAAATTTTAGAATCAGTCCATTGAATTAGGTTGATAATAATGAACCATCTGACAATGTATTTCAAAATGTCAAATATACCAGACTTTTATTGGTCCAAAGATTAAAAAGACAGATATAAGTATAAGGCAATCTGTTAGCTGAGTTAGCTACATATTCAGTTTCATTTCTATAAGAAAATGATGAACTATCCTGCTTTCCAATAAGATTACTATAACCAAAAATTCTTCCAAAACAAAAAATAAAAATAAAAATCAACTTGTCTAGTACATTAATACAGTTCAATCACAGTTAACTAAAGCTTTCGTACATTACTTTGAGCACCAAATCTCATGTATGAAGTGCTACAACAGGATGAAGTTCATATCTTATTTGTTCTAAAGTCCTTTTGGGGGAGTTAACAATTTATGATCAATTCTTCTTTTTCAAACAGTATATGTAGGTGGACTTCACAAGGGTGGAATGGCCTCACATCTCCTATGAAATTTTCAGTCCAAGACAAGCATATCCCGAAGTTATAATGCATCCAAATAAATAGCAGACAATTCCTACTTTCCAGATTCCAGGGTTTCACAAAACTCCCATTGATTCATCGTGATTCGTGACATGATTAATTCCATAATCTGTTTCATTACTTACTCTCTATTTCAAAAATTTTTTTTATCAGAAATAAGTATGCCAACCCTTTTTAAAAAAACATCATTTCAGAAAATGGGTAATTGTTAAGTTTCAATTTTTGATAACTGATTCAACTTCCAGCCAAAAATCTGAAAGATTCACAGCACACTATGAGACTGGGTATATGAAATCGACCAAAACAAGAAACTAAATTAAAAAAAAAAAAAAAAAAAAAAAGAAGAAGAAGGAAACTTTGGAATAAATCATAGACTAGAAGAAGAAAAGGCAATGTAAAATCACAAAATCAAAACATGCAGGAAAAATTGGAAGAAGCAGGGATGAATCAGGTAAAGAAGAACCTCACACCTGGTACAAAGATTTCTCTCTGATGTGAGAAAACTGCCTCTCCTAATTGGTGGCTTAATTGAGGGTTTAGGAAAATGGGTGAAGTTTCAAATCAGAGGTATCAAACGTTAATATGTGAATGTTTGGAGAAGAGAATGAAGAAAGAAGGAAGAGTAGCAACTAGCAAGACATCACTCAACTCTTCAAAATAGAAACGAAAGCGGTTTCATCAGACAGACATCACACACCGATGCTGATTTAACCCGAATAATTCAATTTTAAAATCTATTTTGTTTTTTTTTAACTGTAAAATCTATTTTGTTTTTTCTTAACTGTACTATCGATACAAAATATTATTAGAGAGATTATTTTTTTAATCACATTGTTTTATATACAAAATTTAAATATAAAACTTTGGATAAGGGGTAGCAATTGTGTATTACTGATTTTAATAAAAGGTTCATTTTTGGTCTTTTATAGTTTTGCCATCATGTAATTCTGATTTTTAAGAAAATTATTACAAATTTGAACCCTTTAATTTTTAAAATCAAATAATATTAGTCAACTTATTCTCATGTCATCAATTTTTTTTTTAAAAAAATAACGTGTTTATGAATGAAAATGTCGAGTAGTTACTTAATTATGTTCACCTCTATATAAAGAATAATATTACTTTTTATTATGTATATGTTATATTTTTTTTATTTCAATTAAAATCTATAACCTATTAAAATAAAATTTTAAATTTCTAATATTATTATTTTTTGTGTTTAATTAATTACCTAGTAGTATTATTTACATACACATCAACATTTTATATTTAATTTTAGATAATATGTTAATGAGTAAACTAATATTTTTTTATTTTAAAAGTTATGTGATCAAACTTACAATAAAAAATTATGAGGGACTAAAATTATACATTCACAAAATTATAAGGAGCAAAAATAAATTTAAGCCTCAATAATACAGTGTTGAGCTCTTCTTCAAGTATTGTATATATAACACTATGATTTTGAGTTTTATTCATTAATTATATGATATCTGTTGATTAATTATTGTAATTATTATTGTTTTAGAATTTTAAGGGTCAAAAGATCTTAAAGAGTTAAGTTGTTATTGTGGTAGTTTTAGTTAGGGTCTAGTTGACAAAATTTAGAAAAAGGTATACAAAATTTTCTTACGACATAAACTTCATAAGTTTATATCTTAAGAAAACTTAAAGAGAAGTTGCACAGAGGAGCTTTGGAGCCAAGAAAACTTCTTCCTTTTTCTGAATTCCCTAAAGCATTAGGCCCTTTTCCAATAGTTGAGTTGAGTCAAAATATTGAAGATTCAAGACTTAGAGGTTGAAAATCTCAAGTGGAGAGAGTCATATGACGACCTCGATGACTTTCAATTTTTCTTCCCTTCTCTTTGATTTATGAGTGTTTCGAGGTAAGGAGAGTTTGTGGATTGATGAATGTTGTATTGTAGTTGTTGATTATGCTTAGAATTGTTCATTTGCTTATGAAGATTAGTTGAATTCAAGAGAATTGAAGCTATTTGGTTTTGAGTTTGGTTATTCTTGAATATGTAAAGTAGAAATGGATGGTTCATGTTTGTATATGGTTGCATGTTTCTATTCTTGATAGAATTGGATCAATTATGGTGTTTACATGTTGAATGGATGGATGCATGTCGGTTATTATGAGTTTCTTGTTGGTTTTGAGAAAATTTGAGATTTTTTCCAAGTGCGAAAATCTTTATGGGGCCAAGTGTGCCTTCATGATGTTGGGCATAACTCAAGTTAAAGGCCTTTTGCCTTGACGACGTTAGACATAAGATTGGTAACATCGAATGTCAGTCAATGAGGAGTTGTTTGACTTGGTCACATTGATCATGTGATGAGAGGCACCAATGTGATTGCTTGAGGAGCTCTCTGACTTGGTGATGTCAGACCTAAGATGAGTGGCACCAAGCATGATCAAGACAGAGACTCTTGGTTTGAATGATGCCTGACATTCATTTTGTGGCTTCAGGCGTATGTTAGTCAGGGGCTCTCTACTTGGATCTAGTCACTCCAAGTGTGATTGACATAGAGGTTCTCTACTTCACCCTTGTTGGACTCAAGTGGATTGGCGTTAAACGTGGGTGAGCTAGAGACTCTTTGCCTTAATGATGCTGAACGTTTTGAGAATGGCGCCATACATGAGTTATTGAATGAAAACTTGTGTATTTGACTAAGTGTTGAACATTTGTTTAGTAAATTGATTATTCACATGATTTATGTTGTTGTATGAATCTAGTTCATTATACATTGATATATGATGATGTATAATCATGTTTAACTTGCTTGAGAATGAAAGTTGATTAAAGATGTTCAGCTATATAAACATGTAGAGATGAGATGCATGTTAAGTTGAGATACATAAATTCTAAATGAGAGTGAAAGTTGTTTTAGAAGCTAAAATATTCCATTGCATGGATAATGTTGTGGTGCTCTAAGAGTCCAAAATTGAGAACCTTTAAATGAGATAGTTGCCTCTTGAATAGGTAGTTGTTTTTAAGTTGTCTCTTCTAGGTTTTATGTGAAAATAACATGGGAGTCAAGTTGAGTCATGTTGATTATAAAGCGACCAATGTAGAATTGTATGGGATCGGGTTGAGTCATACATGTCATAAGCAATCAATGATGAGTAAGGTATAAATTCAATGGTTAAAATCCTTAACTAATTATTAGAAAGGTGTATAGTATTTGACCAGTAGTTAATAGACTAATTCCATGTGAAGCTTAGATATGTATGCTAAGATTGTAAGAGACTTACACCCAAGTTGTTCCATCCTAATAGGTATTAGAATTTTCTAATTTAAGTGGCGAAACTTGATAAATTAATTTAAGTTGTTAAATAAGTGCTTAAATGATTTAAAATTGTATCTACTTGACTTTGTTGTGATAGGTTAGACGTAATGATTTGGTAGGATTAAATTACTTAAATTGCTCACCTCAGTTGTAAGAGATTTCCATAAGTTGATATTTATGACAATATATTGATTGTTAAATATTGTTTAAGTTGTGATTAAAGTTATATATGTTGAGAATATTGTTAAGAATGAAATGCATGATATATGCTAGTAGTGACTTGATGTTTTAAGTTATTTATGATGCTTTAATCATGATTTCACTACTTGTTATATTAATTTTTTTCATAAATTTACCCTTTTTCTTTTTTGTTGTTAAACTACAATGATTATATTTAATAGTTAAGATAACTTGATTGTTAGTGGATAGTCATGCTAAAAATAACCTATTTTGATAATACTACTCTAATGTAATATTATTATATAAATACTTAATCGATGATAAAGTTAACTTGTATTTAATAATATATATTAATATATTATATATATATACACAAGAATTATATGAAACTCCATAAAAAAAGTTTTATTTTTTAATTATATTGACAAACATTATCTTATATTTTCTGCATCCTATATAGGAATGCAAATAATTATAGACAATCAAAATCTGTGGGTAATGCAAAAAATTCGTGGGTAACACTTCATTTCCAACGGATTACAGACAGACAATAATTCGTCAGAAAATTGCTCGTCTGAAACATTTGTCGACAGATTATAATCCGTGGGTAACTTTCCGATGGAATTATCCACGGATAAAATCCGTGGGTATTGTTGATAATATTTTTAAAAAATTATTTCAAAATTATATTAAATAACATCCTTATTTAGTGCAACCATCCCTCATATTTGACCTTTCAGCAGCTCCACTTTATTTCAAAATTATATTAAATAACATCCTTATTTAGTGTAACCATCCCTCATATTTGACCTTTTTAGCAGCTCCACCCCATGGCATTTCACGCAACTCCTCATTGGTCAGAATCCTTCATCAATTAGAGTTCTTCATGGGTAACCCTTTTTGAGATATTTATATGCTTTTAGGATCAAAGATTGACCCCCACAAATCCCACAAATTAACACAAGACTTTTCAGTATGCCTTGTCGTCACTTGCACATTTTTCTGGAAAACATCCCAGAAGGTCACCCATCCCTAAATTACCCCATATCAAGCACGCTTAACTAGGAAGTTCTTAAGAAATAAGCTACCAAAGAGTAGATGCATCCATTGGTATAAATAGTACAAATTAATTTCTTTAAGTCATCTTCAACTATACAATCTTATACTTGTACAATCTTTGGATCCCTCTCATTCCAATATATTTCACAAATTACAATATAATATAATACTATAATTTTTATCTAAATTAAAAAATATTAATATTTTAGTTTGTGTATTTCACAAGTTACATTATTATAATTTAAATTTATAATAAATTATATATAAAAAAATATTATAGTTAAATTAATAAATTATATTTAAAATTTGTATAAACATATATTAAATAAAATTAGTAACTAATCAAAGAATAATTAACTTCTATATATAAAGCACAAATGTCTTTTTCGTACCATAGCGTTTTTAGAGACTTTTATTTAACTATAAGAATTTTATATATTTTTAAATTTTTTTATCTAATTTAGTTTTTATTTATCATTATTACTTATAAATTAATTTTATTATTTTTAACATAAATTATTAATAAAAAATAATTACCCACGATACATCCGTGGATAATTATCTAATTTAATTTATATTTATCATAATTACTTATAAATTAATTTTATTATTTTAACATAAATTATTAATAAAAAATAATTACCCGTGGATTTATCTGTCAGCAATTACCCACAGATAAATTCGTGGGTAATTATCTAATTTAATTTTTATTTATCATAATTTCGTGATAATTATCTAATTTAATTTTTATTTATCATAATTACTTATAAATTAATTTTATTATTTTTAAAATAAATTATTAATAAAAAATAATTATCTATTCACGGATAAATTCGTGTATTCGTAAGTAATTTCGTGGATAATTATCTAATTTAATTTTTATTTATAATAATTATTTATGAATTAATTTTATTATTTTTAAAATAAATTATTAATAAAAAAAATTATCTACAAATGCTGCTGTCGGTAATTTTGTAGATATTATTGATAATATTTTTAAAAAATTATTTTAAAATTGTATTAAATAATAATTTTATTTTATTAAAAATAATATAATTCAAAATTGGTAAAATTCTTATAAATATTAATAAATTATCTTTTAATTTTAGACTATCATGCATCAATATCAATTTTCTAATTATATATTTCTCAATTTAAATAAAATTAACTATATAATATTAAAATATATTAATAATAAATTATTATTTTTTATTATTATTTAATTATAAATTATATATATGTAATAGTTAGTATGGTAAATTAATTAGCATGAGAAAATTAATTAAGTATTTAAATATTTAATTTGTTAATTTTTTATTATTAAATTTTTTAATGTTATCAACGAATTTTTTTTTTCATTTTTTTATGAATAATATTTTAGATATAGATAATTCGTGAAAAATATTTGTCTAAAATATCAAATAAATTTCAGATAGAAAAAATTCGTGAATAATATCTGTCCAAATCAATTATATTTCAGACGATCAGAAAAATCTGTCGATAATATTATTTTTCAGATAGAAATTTATCTGTAGAAAAAAGTTTATCCATAATAAGTAAGTGTTTTTTTTTAGTGATATACATATATAGGTCACATGAATATCCAAATATTATATAGTATGAAATATCTAATATAGTAGAATATTTTATGTTTTCTGGTACATACCGACTCTGTTATACAAATTTGATTAATTAAAATTTTTAACTTGATTAAAATAAACAAAATTTAGATACAATATATAATAGTTAAGATATAATACTATAATACTTATAGGATTGATGTAATGTTCTCAAATTATAATTAAAAATTTAATTTAATAATATATTTAAATTGAATACAAATTTTGATAATATAAATTTAATAGAATTCAACGAAAATATAAATGCTACAAAAAATTTTTTCATGACACACACCTATAATAACACTAGGTATCTCATTAAAAATTACTTTTACCTACACAAATAACTACAATATATATTAATATATTATTAAAAATGTAAATATATATTATAATAATATACAAAATATGTTATTAAATCTCATTTAAAATTAACAATAAAATTATATGTAATTATATGTTAAATAAATATATATCTATATATATATTATATATAGAAGTACAGTCACTACTATTGTAGTGAAAGAATAGGCAAGTTTTATCCATTAAAAAATGAGTTCAAAGGAACTGGAACTAAATTTTATTTATTTAAAAATGGGTTAAGTTGGAAGCCGTGAAATATTTCTTAAAATAAAAAAATGTGGCTAATTACATTTTGATTGGTTTGAATAAATTTATCAAAAAAGTATTTATAAGAAATAAATAATAAAGATAAGTTGTATAAGTTAAAATTATCTAACTAATTTATAAAAATTTTCTTTTATTAATCTCTAAAATATTAATTTAGTTTTAAATTATAAATAAGTTTATTTTAATTTTCCTTTTTTTTTTCTACAAAATTTCCCATTTTCTGACAGAACAAATATGTAAGTTAGAATTATTTTAATTAGAATAATATTTATACTTATCAAATAAATTTATATTAATAATATACGAATTTATCTTTTTCCCTGATAATAAATTATACTAATATTTAAAATGATATTATCATATATAAATTCACATACCAGATTATATTATTAATATAAATACACCATATTATAAAATTTTAATTTAAATACTGTCAAATATAAAACATTTTTATACAGATGTCCAATACAATTTCACTCTATTGCCGTGTTATATTATGAAATATAGAATGAAATCATCAAATTCTATCAAATATAGATGGATTAAATTTTACATACATAAAATTGAATGTAAAATGTATAAATTAAATTTATATTTTTATAATAAAATTAATATTAACGATGTTTTATAAAGGTTATATTATGAAATATGAATAGTTAATCCAACACTAAAACCTTAATAAATGATTTTTTTTCATATCGATAAAGGAAATATGAAAAGTTAAATCTATTAATAGTAACCTTGTTTCTTTCTTGAAAGAATGATAAAGGAAATAACGATAATGATTACCTAAACGATAAATAGTCCAATCATAAATGAAGAAAAAGAAGTCACGAAGGAAAAAGAAAACCAGAAGCCCAATATAAGAAAAATAATTCATAAGGGCTATACTTATACATATATATTAATAATATATTACTCAGTAAAAGAAGAACATAGATTAATACAGTCATACACAAAAACTATCTATAAGAATAATATTATTATGATATAGGGAAAGTAATTAATAGTTAATTAGATGGGGATGGCATTGGTGACTGAAGGGTAGATAACAGTAGCGGGATGAGCCATTATTTTGCGACCTTTCATGTGCTTAAAGCAATACACAAGAGCTCCGACCGGCCACTCCACCACCGCCGCCGCCGCAAACGCCAGGAATCCGAGTGTTGGCCCCACCACCTTGCACCGGCAAGGGTTGCTCGTCGTCCCACATTGCACGCAAATTGGAACCATCTTCAATCAAAATAAGTACTTTGATTTGTGTATACAACAATGTTATGTTATGAAGCTGATGTAGTAGTACTATGTAATGTATATGTAACTGATTTTTGTTCATGCTCTTGCTCTAGTTTGAGACCTTAATTGGTCTGTTTTTATATAGTAATGTTGGGAGGAATGAGATTATTTTGGGTGCTGTGATTGGAGGACTTGGGTTGTGGGTTTAAGAGCTACGTGTCTGCATGCAAAGGCATATTTTTACACGTGTCGTCATTTGCTTCACCTACTAGACACGTGTTTCTTTAGATCTTATCTTGTTGCTAAGTCCCTCGCACGTGTCGTTATTAGCTCGACATACTTCATCCTTTTTATTACATTCAAAAGAGTAACTTGTATTCCATACAGTTTTATATGGTTTTGGATTGGATTCATATTTTTGGATTAGATTCTCTCACCGTCGACAATAAACATATATAGAACAATAAATAGACAGACATTTTTTCTTTTTAAGAGAATCGTGGTGAGTCATACATATAATTGTAAGAACACTAAAATAAAATATATAAGTCGAGAATAAAATATTATTCGATAAAATAAACAATCTTATGAGTTAAGTATATAATATTGAGTAAGTTCTAAATTTAATTTCTCAAAAGAGTATTACAATATATTTTAATGCTAATATTTGTTGTCTAATTAATTATTAATCTTTAAATATCAAAATCTTAAATTTGATGATTTTAAAGACTTTTTTTTTTAAATATATCATTTTATTTTAATATTTTTGTAAATATTTTATATTACATTTTATTTACTTAAATATACTGTAAGTGAGAAATCGGTCGATCAATAAATGATTTTTTATTTTTATTTTAATCAAAATATTTAATATCCTTTTGAGAAATCGGTGGTTCCAAATTGATTTCTCATCGGGTCTTTTTTTAATTTCTTTTTTGTGTGTAAATGTTTTAAAAATTATTTTAGTTATAATTAAAAATTTAAATTTACAAATTAATATATTTTATAATTTAAATATTTTAATTTTATTTAATAAATATTGATAATATAATATTTTGAATTGATTTAATAATTTAATTTCTTTTAATAAATAAAGATATTTTAATATTTTTAAATAATGTATTTATTTATTTATTTTTGTAATAAATATAGATATTTTAATATTTTTTTTAAAAATTTGTTGACTAAAAAAAATATTTTTAGGGTATTTAAGATTTTAATTTTTATTAAAAAACAGATAATTTGAAATTATTTGTTAAAATTATAAAAATATAAAATTTATTTTTTTATTTTTATTTGTCTTTAATTTGAAACATAGGAAAAAAAATAATGTTGTCATTAAGATGAACAATTTAGAAATATTTATCCCAATACAATAGGAGATGAAATAAAAGATAACAATAAAATTACAATCCAACGAATTACATAATAGGAAAATAGTTTAATAAAGTTTATGCTCACCAGTTTCACATCTTGGAGGTTGTCAGTTCCTTGTTGGGTTTCAACGACAAATGTGTGGTTGTTGTGGTTTAACTTGCTCTTCATGATGTTCTATATAAGCAGTATTCGTAGGAGGATTCAATAAAGGACTTCCACCAAACCTTAAAGTGATAAGAAGAAAATGAGGGAAAATTTATGTTTTGCATGTAATCATATGCACTTTGTGGCGTGTGTACGTTGACACCAAAAAGATTGCTAATGAAGTCCTCTATGGGAGTTGTTATTGTTGGTGGGGTGTTCATGAAGTCTTCATGTTGCATATGATATGGTGGATTCATTGAAAGAGACTGGGAATATTGTTCCACACTATAAGGTGGTTGGTTATCTCTAGCTATTGGGGTATGTGTTGGTGTTGGATAATATTGTTGAAATCCTGTTGTTGTTGGATGTTGTGTACTAGAAGTGGATGCACCAGATGAAGAATATTGGCTACAAAGAAATATTTTTGAATTTGCACGAAAACATTGCAAATATTCAGGAGTGTATTGGAGAGGCTCTTGAAGTGGTTGCCCAAAAATAATATGTTTACGTCTATCTTTCCAAATGAAAATCTAGTCTGCATGTTGTTCAGCCCAGTTGGTGTCACTGTATCCTCTCATGTCAATTTCGTGCATTTTATCAAGATTATGCACTTCATTAGGGATTGGTTGCCACAAGCCAAATTATAATTGGGCTCTTTCACTTTGATGCCAGACTATAAATGCAATTAAAGTTAAAACAGTACAAGAAGTTCATATTCTAGAATCCTTGTAATCACGTATTGGTAATGAGGACTCAAATCCTCTATATGGCATTCATAGAAACTGAAAAAAGAAAAATGTTTAGACTATAAACTATTTGAATAAAAGTTTAATCAAGAGAGTATGTTTGAGATAAGTTGACATCGTAATACCTCATTATGATTCATGTTATCATATCTTAATCTGCAGACAAGCAAATCTCCATAGGGCGTCACTGTAAATCTTAGCCCTCTTCTTGTCCATCTAAAAATATTGTACATTGATTAAAATTTACAATTTATGTGGTTGTTCGATGTATTAAAGTTGTATATAAGTTTATCCATACCTCAATGCAAGCGAATATGTAATATCTCGTTCGACTCGTGGTTGAATGAAAGACATGCGATACCAAGCTCAAGATTGCAAAAGCAAAGAACATCCACCCATTTTCTTGGATGATGGATAAATCACCCGACACATTTCTCTGTACAAATATGCCAAATAAGTAGAACCCTAACTATATTGTCCTACACGTTCTAAATCAGCCAAAAGTGGTAAATACATTAAGTGAAGTTTGTTACCTAACTTGTTTAACATTATCACACCACCAATCAACCCTAAGATATATGCTCTACAATGTTGGTGCAATTGTTGTTCAGTGGGTTTATCTAGTAGAGCAACTGTATGGTCTCTTAACCATTTTAGTTTTATGGTTGAGTCAATTAGAGTTTCCCCTTTTGGAGGTATGAATCCTAACAACTCATAACACAATTCATCTCAATCAAAGAAAGTTGGTCCAATGACTAGCTAGTTTGCCATCGATCCTCAAACCTAGCTGAAGTGCTACATCTTCCAAAGTGATCGTGCACTCACCAATTGGGAGGTGAAATGTATGTATCTTAGGTCTCCACCTCTCGACCAAATATGTTATTAGACAATCATCGATTTTAAAATATCTAATTTTGGTAACGTTCCCAAAGCTAGCAACTTCCAACAAATGTTCAATTCTTAGGTCAGGTGGAGGCATGAAATGGTAGTAAGATTGAATTACTTGACCATTTGTTGTCTGCGAATATGGTAGAATTGAAATGTTAGTAATTAATAATATTACTTGTAAAGATTATGAAATATATATTAACTTACCATAAGATGACTTTCATTAAATCTATGGAGGTGTTGTTTCCACAACATAATTGAAGATGAAGAAGACATTCTTGAAGGAGAAGAACAATGAAATTGATGAATGCAATAATAGAAGAGAAATGTGTTTCGGGTTTAATGGTATGCAGTGCATATATAATGCAAAAAAGTGAGACAATTAATGCATGCGCGTCAGGAATTAATTGCTTTATGTAATGTGTCATTGATTCAGAGTGTGATTAATGCATGCGCATAAGAAATCCAATAACTTTATGTAGTGTGTCATTGATTCAGGGCGTCATTGATTTAGAGTGTCATTAATACATGCGCATTAGGAATCCAATAACTTTATGTAGTGTGTCATTGATTCAGGGTGTCATTGATTCAAAATATCATTAATGCATGCGCGTCAGGAATCCAATAACTTTATGTAGTGTGTCATTGATTCAGAGTGTCATTGATTCAAGGTGTCATTGATTTAGAGTGTCATTAATGCATGGGTGTCAAGAATCCAATAACTTTATATAGTGTGTCATTGATTCAAGGTGTCATTGATTCAGATATCATTAATGCATATTCGTCAGGAATCCAATAACTTTATGCAGTGTGTCATTGATTCAGAGTGTCATTAATGTATGTGTGTTAGGAATCCAATACCTTTAATGATGAGTGTCAATGGTTGAACCCTATCTCCACTATCTATTGATCATTCTTGGTTTCAAATATAGAGTGTAATTGAGCTAAGTATTCTTGTTTTCAAATTGAGATATACAAACTATTTGTCTACTACAATGTCTTCCTCTTCTTTCCACGTGTTAGTCTTCTTTAATGGTGAAATCACTCAAACAAATGAAGGGGATACTTTTGTATCCTCTAACCCAATATTTTTCTCAGTTAATCCACGTATCACACTTGATGCATTGAAAGCCAAGATCTAAAGAAGACTCAACTTACCACAACCACGTTCAATTGATCAACTTTACTTCCGATATCCACAAGTGGTAGGTGGAGGAATGCTTAATTTTTGAGCTGTCAAGCTTATCGACGATGAAGACGTTCATGGCATGATTCAAATGGTTCGTAGCCATAAACTTTTTCCTTTTGCTCAACTATATGCGGATCTTATACAATAAATAATAGTCATCTACCTTCCTATCAAAACCAACCTTCTTCCAATGAAAACCAACCTTCTACCTATCAAAACCAAACTTCTTTCTATGAAAACCATCCTTATTCTTATGAAAACTAACATTCTTCTTATCAAAATCAACCTTCATTAGACAATTTTCATCTACATACAAGTTCATTCACCCACCTAGTTTCTACCCCTTTTCAAAGCACCTATGACTCACCATACCTAAACGACGATCCTTTACCACATGGATCTTTACCAACCTCCTTACATTTGGAGTCTTACAATAACAAGAAGAAGAAGGAGTTTTTGAAGAAGAAGTCAGTCCTTTTAGTGAGGGCAAAGATGATACAAGACTCCAACAAGACAAACAAGATCTTGTTCTACAACAACCTCGATACGTAGGCACATCTTCAATCACATTCAATTTCTCATCACACATGCATAATGTTGATTTATAAACAAATTTCACCGACCTTGAGTATAGACATGTACTTGACCATGTTGACGTCGAGTATGCTCCTGACACCCTGTTTCAAGGCATGACTTTTGACAAAAAGGAGGAAGTACAACATGTTTTAAACGTGCACCACATAAAGAAAGATTTGTATTACATGGTGGAGAAATCATCACCAACATTAATTGTTGCACGATGTGTTAACAATGGATGCGATTGGAGGTGTAGAGCGACTTTCATTAATAGAAGCAAAAAATGGAATATTCATAAGCTATCAGATAAACATTCTTGTTCATCCCCTGTTATCACACAAGATCATGTCAACCTTGGCTATGTATATATTAGAAAAAGTATTCTTGCATTGGTGGAGAATGATCCATTAATTTCAATTCCAACAATAATAGCACACATCAAAAGTGCTGAAGGGTACGCAATCTCATAACACAAAGTTTGGATGGCAAAGCAGAAGGCTATTGAAGACTTACATGGCAATTAGGAAAAATCTTACCATGATTTACCCAAGTTGCTCAATGCCATGACAATATTTCTTAATGGATTTGTTGTTGAGAAGCAAACAAGGTCACTATACAACTAACAAGGTGAGATGGTTCATGATTATGTTCAATTCCATAGAGTATTTTGGACATTTAAACCTTGTATCGATGGGTTCAAATATTGCAAGCCCATTATTCAAGTTGATGACACATTCTTGCATGGAAAATACAAAGGAACTCTCCTCGTGGCCGTGGCTCAAGATGGTAACAACAAAATCTTTCTAATTGCCTTTGCCATTATTGAAGGTGAAACAACAAATGCGTGGTTTTTCTTTCTACATTACGTAAAAAGACATGTTTGCCCTCAAGATGACCTTTGCTTAATTTCTGATAGGCATGAGTCCATAAAAAATGCCTACGTTAGACAAGGCAATGGTTGGACACTGGAGAATTGAATGCACGTGTTTTTTGCTATATTACCCAAAACTTTATGAGGCATTTCAAGAATGCAGAAAGAAAAAAATTAATCATCAACATAAGTATGTAGTTCTTTTTTATTTCAAACTTATCATTAATTATTTTTATTTATTTGACCATATTTCAATAATACTAAATTGTTCATTTTTTGCTTATCTAATTTCATAGCTTATGGAATGACTAAGCCAGGATTCAATTATTACTACATCACACTAAGGAGCGAACTAGAAACCAAAAGTGTAATTGAATGACTCAACACTATATAAAAAAAACAATGGACTTTTGCATGAGATGGTGACCGACAATAGGGGCACATGACTACCAACTTGGCAGAGACAATAAATTCTATTCTTAGAAAAACAAGAAATTTGCCAATATTTGCAATTATCATGTCGAGTTATAAGAGATGTAATTCCTTATTCATCCTAAGAGGGAAAGAAGTTGATGCTAAACTTAGGGCTGACCAAGTTTATACTGAAATAATTAATAAGGTCATGAGAGATGCAGAATCGAAGTCTAATAGTCATCATGTCCTCAAATTTGATCGTTGCATTACACATTTTCTGGTGCAAGAGACTATTAACCCAAGAAAAAGACAACCGACTAGAACTGTCACGGTTAGACTACATGACAAGTGGTGTGACTGTGGGAAATTCCAAAGGCTACACATGCCATGCTCCCATGTTGTTCCTGCATGTAAGCATGTTCACCACAATAACAAATCTTACATAGATCAGATATACACATTAGAGTATGTTGCAAATGTGTATAACGAATTATTTGGTGAACTGTCCAATGAATCTTATTGGCTGGAATGTGAAGAACCGCAAATCATATCAAATCTGAAAAAGATTAAAAATAAAAAAATGTCGTCCAAAGTCATCTCAAATTTGTACTAAAATGGATATGGTTGAACCGGGACAACTAAAAAAATATTCTCTATATTGAAATGTAGGTCACTCCAAGAAAAAATGCCCTTACCGTCAACAATATTAAATTTTAGTTTATTTTGTTGTGTAATTTTCACAAATGTAATGTTATGTAATTTTAATTTATTTGAAATTTTAATTTGATTAGGTATGTTTCACAAATATTATCTCAATTTCACTACAATTTTATTTATATTTAATTATAAATGCAAAAAATATAAATTATATAAAATTTAAAATATTAAAAATATAAGTATAATATTAATTTCTAAAATTAAAAATAAATTATAATTAAAATATTAAACTATCTATATTTATTGAAAATTTAAATTATTAAATAATTCAAAATATTAAATTACCAATATTTATTAAATAACATCAAAATATTTAAATTATAAAATATATTAATTTATAAATTTAAAATTTTAATTATGACGAAAATAATTTTTAAAATATTAAAAAAAACTAAAAAACAAATTAGAAAAAAAAGACTCGATGAGAGAAATCGGTTTGGAAACCAGCGGTTTCTCAAAATGCATGTTGAATGTTTTGATCAAAATTGAAATGAAACATCGTTTATTGATTGACTAACTTTTGACTTTAATAGTAAAATAATATATTTAAGCAGATAAAATGTAATTTAGAATATTTAAAAATATTAAAATAAAATGGTATATTTGAAAAAAGTGGATTCTGAAAGAGATAACTTCAATTTAGTCGAAGTTTTGAAAGATACAAATTTTCAATGAAACTAATAAATATTTTTATTAATATCATAACAAAAAATATATTTTGATCAAAATAAAATAAATAAAAATAATTAAATAATTTTTATGTTATAAACCAATTTTATAAAATTAAATTTAGACTTTAATACATTTTCCTCGTTGAACATTAAGACATTTGAATTTGAGTTTTTGTGTATTAAACACACACACAAATTTGTACAATCGTTTTATTTTTATTAGTTCAGAATTTTATTTTTTTTAGGGAAAAAACGAAATACACACACACAGAGAAAAATTTGTAAAATCGTTTTATTTTTATTAAGGAAAAAACGAAATAATGTTAAAGGACTAGTTCAAGAAACTATGGATTTCTTGTAAGAAAAAACTATGAATTTCAACAATATCTCATTATAAAAACAAAGTAATAAACTTTTAATTTTTTATATATATATCATCCGTGGATTAAAAAATAAACCTCCAAAAGAGCGTATAATAAATTTGATGAAATATTAGACATATAAGATTAGTATGTAAGTGAAAGATTAGTCCATCCTATTAACAAAACACTAGTAATATAATATACTTGTTCAAAGATACATTGAAAAATCTTTGACATTAGAATTTCTGAACCCTTTTGTTGGTCGATAACTTTGAGGAGTGAAATATTTGCAAAAGATATTCTAACGTTCAAGTCAAATCCAACTCAAGTATCTAGGAGAATAATAAATGAACAGTAATTTTATTTCAAATTTATGTAACTATTTATACTAATCATAATAGATTTGGATATGATGAGCTTTAATTCTTGTTTATTAATTAGTTACATAACCCATCTTACAAGCGTTTCAATTTATAACTGTGTATGCCATCTCGACTCCTTCGATTGTCAAGAGTGTCAAAACCATCACGAGTAGGTAAGCATGTACGTACATGGATCAATTAACTTGGACCATTTTGATCACTTCATTTGTTGACGATGCTAGAACCATAATAGATGTAATTATCATATAACTTGATTACTACAACAAATTTGGTTATTAGGAACGTCGAGGATTAATACATGTGTGATATACTAATAAGTAGTGAATGTCGACTATCTCAACTAATATATAATTGATATTATTCAATCGTTTTGTTGAGATAGCCAAATGATCGAAACGTGTTGTTATAACTCATATATATATATATATATATATATATATATATATATATAAGAGAGAGAGGAAGGTTATGATAATATTAGTGTAACTTTTTCTAGGTATTACACTATTCAATAACTTTATATTAAAGGTAAATTTTGTAAATCCAACCATTATATTAAAAGTTTTTTACTCTTAGATCATATATACAAAATTTTATATTAATCCAAAATGATTTGATACTTTATTCTTATAAAATAAAATTGACATAATATATACATTTTAAAATATACTAAAATATGAACACTTTGATTACATTTAACTTGTTCAATTTTAACAAAATTTGATATAAACATATAAAGTGATATAAACCTTCAATCTAACGGTTGAATTTACAAAATTCACATTTAATATAAAGTTATTGAGCGATGTAATACTTAATAAAAATTATACCAGTATTATTATAACTCTCCTCATATATATATATATATATATATATATATATATATATAATTAATAATGTAATAATTATGAAGCAAATTTATATTAACCTCAAGGAGCCTAGCTCGAGTATTTAGAAGTGTCGGGTATTTAAAGAGTGTTTGTGAGTCATTGTAGTATGCAAATTGTTGTAATTTTTTTTTTGTAACGAGTTCGAATCTCACATAAAAAAAATATATTAACCTTAAGAAGTTGTAAGACAAAATTGAAATGAGTTAGACAAAGATAGAGCTGGAGTTGATGCTTCTCAATCACTCATGAATGATAATGGACTTCATTTCTTAACTTTTTGTCGTCTTCCTCAACCAATTGAATGTTCTATATACACTTTCATATATCACAAATGAACTTCAACTTCTTTGCATATGGCTTCCAAAGAACCAAATATGTAAGCAAAGTAACCAATGCCCGTAACATGAAACTGAGCATCTGGTACCTTCATCTTTATTATCTGTAGAAACAGAATAAATTCTCCAGTGTTAAAGTGTTTCTTTGTGCAGCAATGCAAATGAAAAACCGATATACATATGATATGAGTGTGTACCAAGATTTAACATTATTGAGTTATATGGTACGTATTTACCATAAAAATGTGAGTTGTGTTGATATAATATTGCAATATTTTATTAAATCATTATTGAACTTTTAATATATTATTTATAATACCATTGGCACACCTTCATTATCAATATTGTAGAATTGGCATAGTTTTCTCTTATAATGTTTGTGTTGTATTTTAAAATTGTCTCTAATATATCTGATGCCAATGGAGACCCTACAACTCGTACATGAATGGTTGGCATGCAACTGCAATTGGGATGGCAAAGAATAATCAAGACGTAAAAAAGGAATGGCTCATTCTATCTAAGAAAAAGTTTATAAGGACACTTTTTTAATTCTAAATTCCCAGCATGTGATTCCTTTCTTAATGTGTTACCCGGAAACAATTTTTTATTACATGTAGCCTCGTGTAGTTTTTAAATAATGTGCACAAGTCAAAATGTATATATTTTTTATTTATTAAAATTACAATGATAATTAGAGTTTGAATTTAGAATTTTATACATATTATTCTAATATTTTTTCATTAGGTCGACTCTAGTTGTTGAGTCAAAATTTTATATAATTACATATAAAATTGATGAAATAAATGCAATAACTCTGAAATTGTGTCTTTGCATATATTTCCAATTGGTTACATCCAATAGGGTGGGGGAGAAATTAGTGTATGCTGCCTGAAAAGAAAAATTTATACATCTCATAATGAAAGGAAAAAAGTATGTTAAACTTTATCTTGTTTCTCTATGTTACACAATAGAAAATAACTAATGTTAATTAAAAGTTTTTTTAATTTTTATTTTTTAAAATATAATATTAGTACAAATTATTTGTTGATTTCGTCAATAACTAATTTTTGTTTAAAAAATTTGATCGATCATATTTATTAGAATTTTTTCTCTCAATCATATTTTTCATTCATAAAATTCAAATATAAAATCGGGTTGAATTTAATATACCAATTTATTGATTAATTAAAATCCTTTAACACAATGGTTAATGATTCAAAATGAAAAATAGTACTTTTCAAAGTTTTCAATGTATAAGTATTGTGTTTTACATCTAATATTTTATATATTTTTTTTATTGTTTAACGTGCGTGGTCTCCGTTAATATAATAGCCCCTTGAAGCAAATAATGTGCTAGAGTTAAAAAGTTCTTAAATGAAAAATTTAGCCTTGCTAAAAGGTTAATCTGTCTCAGAAAAATGATGGGAAAAGACATAATTAAAAGCTACTTCTATGGCAAATGCAATTTACATTAAATAAAATTCCAATAATTGGTCACATAAAGTGAAGAACAGGGACAGCCTCACACTATTTGTGCAAATTGAAGTAGTCACTATTCTATTCTTTTCTATTGCTAGAGCACCAAAGCAAGGTTAATCAGCACTCGGCAGCCCTTCCTTATGCTGCAACTTAATTTGATTTCCCCTTATACTTTTCATTTTAACACGTCAACCAAGAAAAACAAATCTATGATTTGAACTTCAAGTTAAGATTTCATTCGAAACTAAAAACTAAAAACAAAGCAAAATAACTAATCCTTAACAGGAGATCAAGTGTCCCGTTTATTCCTTCTCTTTCTTTTCTTTTCATTTGTAATATATCATGATATGATATGGTTATGATTAAATAATAAATTCTAATTTTATACACAAGTTAGTTAGATGACCTTATACACCTCATGCAATAGCCATGAATGTTAAATAGGGAGAGAAAACTATAATGCAATTGATGCCTGAATCTGATCACCTTACCTTATGCAAAAGGCAAATATTCTTATGCACCGTCGAAAGTATTGGGAATAAAGAACCCATTATATTGCCCTTTGCAAGAAGGTATTTGGAACATATAGTCGTAAAAAAATTAACCCTTTTCAGGAACTGATTTTTTCTCACTAAACACATCAGAAAACATACACCAGATTGGCCATTCTCATTTGAAAGAGTCGACACAAGGTCCCCTACATTTACAACAACCACATGCAACTCGCCAAGCGCTCATAATTGAACAAACCAAGTTTGCCTTACCTCAATCTCATACTATATCAATTTCCAAAATGACCAACCAAGGTTACCTAATGCTAATGAATGACCTATGATGCTTTATCACACCACTCGTGCAACCCCTTCATCCGTCCTCACATATTCTCTCCTTCTCTCACTCATTCATTTTTATACCTTGACTTTAAAGGAGAAAATTCCAAGTCCCTACTACTGAGAGAATGGCTTCTCCAACACTTAGTTTGGCGCCTCAAAAGCCTACAATAGTTTTGTTCCTTATATGCATTTCATTTTCATATTCAGTTCAAGAAGGCATAACATCTTCTAAGAAGTTAGAGTTAGACCAACCAGTGTTTGCCCCACCAACAGACACTGAAATAAAGTGTGGATCATGTCCTTGTGGAAGCACCTGTGGTGAGCAACTGCCACCACCTCCACCACCTCCTTGTGCACCGCCACCGCCGCCGTTACCATCACCACCACCGCCGCCACCACCATCACCACCGCCACCGCCAAAGTATCCCTCTTGTCCACAGAATTGCAACCCCTTAATGCCACCACCACCACCAAGGTTCATATATGTGCCTGTGCCAGGTGTACCTAAACCATATACTTGGGTATATTATTACTCTGGTGCTGAAAGCAGAGATGTGGGATTGCTTGTTTTAGCTGGTTTGGGAGGACTCTCGATGGCAACACTATTTTGGATGACATCATGAAGCTAAAGCTATGAAAATAAGTTTAGTCTAAACGTTTGGTTCTCTTCCATATTCTTGTTCAGATTATTTTTTCTCCGTTTGGTTTACTTTCCATGCACTTATTATGTCTATCCTGATATCATCTCACTCAGGAAAATTGATTCTGATATGCGATTCACAATAATTTCAAGATTAATCTTAACTTAAATTTTTTACTAGTACTCAAGGTGTATATTTTTCGGTCGATGTTTAGTTCATGCAGGATCACCAGGTTGCAATAATATGTATGAGTATGGTAGTAAAATTTTGGGCATATCAACTGTTGTCAAGATCTCTTGAAAAATTTGGTGTCTTCATATCATCATCAAGAAAAAAGGTATGCACCTGGAATAAAATTTAAATCCTTTAAACATGAGGTTGCTGTGTACATGTCATTTATTAAATTAAACAGTCCTTGTTCTGAACCAATCGGAAAATTTTGTTCGAAAAGAAAGGACATAACTGAGTTTCTTTTAGGATTGGTTTGGATGCTCCAGTTCATCTGTTAAATTGCCCGAGATAACCAAGAGAATAATTGCTAAATCAGATTTTCAAACTTCTTTTACCTCTTTCCTCTTTCCTTCTTTCTTTCTTAATTTTGTTTTCTTTATGTGAACGTCCATGTCCAACCTAGTTAATCCATTAGCCATGTGATGCCAATTGCAAGTTACAATGGCCAAAGGGAAATACTTGGCTGAGTTAGGAATAATCAATCCTGAAAGTCATGATAATGTGTTATCCCCTTTTTTCTGTAATCCATGTTTCTTCCTGTCACTAAGCCGACTAAAATTAAAAGCTCAAATAGCACGGGACTGTTTTCTGGCGTTAGCATTTAAGTGGAAGTTTGATACTTTCAGGTGGCTCTATGGTAGAAATATGGCTACACACCTTTCATTTGAATCATTTACCTTTTAATGCAAAGATTTTAAAATTAGAGCATGAATCAAGTTTAGAAATGGGATGAAGGTAATCTTCGCATACAATAATATTATGAGATAGACAAGAAAAAATTGTCAAATTCCAAATGTCCCGTTCATTGTGAATCAAATTAAAATTAAATTTGAGAAATACTGCTTTGTTTAAACTTTTTTTCTTATACTTTTTTATTAAAATAATAAGCCTTTTTACCTTTTTTAATGTGTTTCTCTAAACTTTTTATCTTGAAAAAAAATAAGTAGTTCTTTTTTGTTTTTGTTTTTTCAAGAAACAAGTCTGCTTAAATAAATAATTTTTAAAAAAATTATAATCAATTTTTAAGTTTAATCAAAGCCGATTTTATGGGCAGGGAAGGGTAGGTAGCAAAAGATTTATAGAAGCATGTAGTTTCTTCCGTAAATTAATACGATATCATATATCTAATACCTAGGCTATTTATTTACACTGGAGAAATGAAGCAAGTGAGGAGAAATTCAAGCAAAGAGGGGTTGATAAAATTAAAATATTCACAAACCAGAGAAAATTTCTTTTTGTCGTTGATACCTAGAAAACTATAAATATTTATCTTTCATTTTTCTTTTATTATCCAAGCTTTTCCAGTATCCAATATAATTAAACTACAGGTTATATGATGCGGTACATAATCCAAATAAATAATTGCCAGCCTGAATGGGATGCCTCATAACTCATGAATCATGGCAATCCAATAAAATATTTTTGGACGATGAGCATCAAATTTGCAACGAGGCAGCACTGTTAAACTATAATTCTGAACCTGGAAGATGCCTTCCACAAGATTTCTTACGCTCCCGTGCAGCTGCGTCCATAGAAATGTGCAATAGTTACACACTCTGACCATTTCATACAGTCCTGCAGTTCAATCCCTTGATTATATTGCGATGCCACAACGCAGTATTTGGATCAAATCTCAATTCCCACGTAGGCCAGTAATGCAAATCTTGCTTCAATGTTAGGACTCGTGGCTTCCCATTTAGGTGAATTGTCCTTACACGAACAAACTCCCCATGTTCCAGTTCCTGTCATAAATATTTATAAAACGTGAATAATTTAGGAGGATACTGAAAACAAGCAGCTTGGCTAGTCCTAGATATAAATGTACAGTCAAAAATCCTGATGCCACAATATGAAACTGTACTATCAGATCCTGAAGAGAATTACAATATTCTTCATGAAATATGCAGGTTTCCCAGTCTTAAAAAAGAAAAAGCTCGTAGCAGAAACATCACGGAATTTAAAATTCCATAAATGTTTCATGTTAATAAATATTAACAAAACAACCCTTATTATTAAGTGAGTAAATTCATCATATAACATGAAACACCATAGATGTTCCACATGTACACATGTCATGCATTTTAGGGTATTCAAGAATCAAGATAACTATGAACACCATATCATATCACATATATATTAGCTCTAACTTGGAAGAAAAGAGAGGTAACAGCATATAAGTGCAAGTTGCATCCACGCATAGTAAATTCCATACCTTTGTCACCTCAAGGAAAGAATCTAGATTTGGCGTTGGTTTTCCATTAATTTCAACTATCCACTGAAGGGCGTATAGACCATATCTGTGAACAGGACTCCCATGACACCACCTGTGAATTTGAAAAATTTTGTTGTAAGCAGATGCAGTAGTAATAGTATGTCAACATAAAGGTATGAAAAATAGTTGGAACAATAAAAAAGGATAAATTTACTTTTTATATATAATATATTATTTTAAATGAAATAAACAATGAGTGTGCATTCCAAATTACTGGACTGAGACAAAACATTTTCAAATTGTTCATGAATAAACTCTTCAGTCTCTATCTGTGCACTGGTGTGCAGCAAAAATGTATATGGATAAGTTGAATGACAAAATGCAGATGCATCAAGACAAGTGCTCAAATTCTGTAATTAAGCAGGTATGCTGGTGTGGACAAATTGAGTGAGGATGTTGAGTAAATATCTCATTATTATTACAAATCAGACCATACATCAAACTATCTAAACCAAGATCAAAGGCCATCACATGTAGATGACATGACAGCAACAGTTTCAGTTTGTAAACATATCCAAGTGACTTGCTCACTGATAAATTTTTTTATATAATAATACTACAATGCCACTATTCATTAATCTGACAGTTGTTTAGCCTTATGCAGACTTAAAAATTGGCAAGCACAAAGTCAAAATTATACCTTGCCACATATACACCATGACCTTCTTCAGGAAGAAATCCAAGAGCACGTACTGCAGAATGTGGATCTTGAACAATACAGCCACACCAATTAATTGCACGAGTAGTGCCATTTCCATCCCTTACATCTGTTCCCACAAAAAGTTCAACCTCTCGTCCCTGACACAGTCAACCAAGTCAATGAGTAAGGCATAGTCCATGTGCAACAAATAAACACATAAGTTCCATTTGACAGGCTCCACAAACTCAGTCAAAAGAGAGAAAGAAAATAACTTTAACCAGGGAGAAAATATTGTCACATACCTGTCGGAAAATAGTCAAGTGAAGCTTCCCATCATTGTCGTTAGATTTGTCTAAAGCTTGGCAAGCATTTTCAATGTCACGGAAGCATGTGACTGGTTCTTTATTGATTGCTAAAACCATGTCCCCTTGTTCTAAAAGATTCTCAGCCTTTGATCCAGCCAAACAACCTTTAACACGTAAAACCTGTCGTCTTACTGGATCTTTCTTAACAAGTGCCTACAATAATTGTAACCATAAACCATTAATACCAAATCAAAACCACGGCATTACCAAATCAATATAAGGAAATCCAATAAGTAAACAACAAAATACGAGACAACATAAATTATCCTCTACTTTTTGCTTAAAATATGTCTTGAAATGGACAAAAGATAAAACAGGAAAGTCACCTGTACCAACCCATAAGACTATTTTTCTCATTCGGGTAAATTATATAGTTTTGGTATTCATCTAAACTGAGGACAACACTCATAATGCCAATTCTAGAACAAACATCACAAAAGAAATCATTTGGGTAAATTATTCTGTTTTTGCATTTTCTAAACTATACCCACATCTAATATTGATTGAAAAAGAAACAATAATCTCCCCTGTTTTGAATACATACCACCCTATATCCTGTCTTTTATATATTTAATAATCTTATGTACTACTTGAAGCAGTCAGACAGATGAAAATACAAAGATAAGGGAGGTCACACGCAAAATACAGAGATAATGGAGCCACTCATAAAACAAATATTTTTAATTTATTTCAAACCTGTTATTAATATTTAATCCATAGTTTATTTATTTTATTGATTTCACTTATTTCCCAGAGAGTCAAAATTAAATAGAGAAACACATTCCAATAGCTGTTAACAAAGGAATGGTGACTCCTTTGACAGGTCCCAATGAGTAGTTTCAAGGATTTGTCGGTAGACCTTATACGTCCCATGATACTTTTTCCATAAGGAAATATTTCTTCCTGCAGTCAAATGTCCTATTGGCTTTGCCATGTTCACACCGCATATACAAGATGGTCAACCAAAGCCCATAACTTTCACCCACCTGATCTTATTGTTGCTAATGTCTTATTTATTGCAGGAAGGGCTACACTAGAACATTAAATCTGGTTCTCAAGCAGAAAGTAAAAAATCTTAAATTGCAATTCCTCCATGGATAGGTCATCATAAATATACAAGGCCACAATATAGCATCTTTTAAAATTATAATTTCTATAGTGAAAAATAATATTACATGTGCATGCAGAAGGAAAGAAATAAGATATCTTACAGATAAAAATAGACTATAAAAAGGAAGAAATCCATACCTGAATCCAATCATCACTTAATCCAAAACTCCGAGCCTTTGAAAGCAATGTTGGATAAAGCTCAACCTCTAAAATTCTCACAAGTGGCATAGGCCTTTTGACACCATTTATCAGAAGAGGAGGCCCATTTGCTCCAGACACAATCTTGTCAAGGACCTGACTTATTGCATAAATTGGAATACCCCTCACAAATTGATGATCTTCTGAGGTACTGCAACCAAATTTCAGCTGGAACAGGGGGTTTCAGCATCCACATTAAAAGAATGTAACAATTCATTAAGGGTTTATCAAATAAATACTCCCCCTTTTCACAAGAAATGCAGATAATATAGAAAGTTATAAGTCATGGCCCACCCTAGGCCTTGACCGACACACAAGCTAGTTAAACTGGCAAGCCTTTTAAAAGACTTGAAAATTTTTACAGGAAGCAATAATAAATCATGAGTCCTACATTTTAGCAAAATATCTGTCAAAATTTTGGCAAAGCTTCTGCTATATTTGTTTTCCTAATTATTAACAAAGAGGAATAATGTCATATAGAATTCAAGGACCAAATTGCCCACCCTAGGTCTTTCTTAATTGATATTATAAATTTAAATGAAAAGGAATAGTGGCATTATAGACTTCAAGGACCAACCCACCATCAGGTAGCCTTTTGAAGTTTGAGTAAAATTTGTCTTCTCTCGTCTCTTTCCAGTTTTCCTCTGTCTTCTCTTGTCCTTCCTCTACGAGGACACAACTGTTTGAAGTCAGGTTTTATTATATTAAAAAATGTATTGACCAAAAGCCATAGAATATGTACATTGTTTAAAGTCTGTCATCGGGTATTTTACTGATAACGGGATCATATAGACAAGGACTAATTATTCTTCCTTAATTTCTATGTAGACACTGGTAGTAAGGTAGCATTCAACTGCATTCCTACTAGTGGTCCTTCATTAGTAAGTCATTCATAAGTGTACCACCGTAAGCCCTTGCTAAGGCTTGTTGTATGTCCTACCCTTGAAATGGGGCAGCCTTAAACCATACTGAACTTTTCACTAAAAGAATAGAAATTAAGGTTTATTAGCGTCAACTGTCAAGCAACCAATTATGCTAAAAGTTTAACCTGTTAGAAGACTGAAGAGTAGTTCTAACTAAAATTTCTAGCACGCCCCCTCCATGCAAAAAAAAGGTTTGAAGTTATGATGGTATAGTAAATAATGCACTCATAGTATGCCATGCCAAAGGATGAACTCTCAAGAAAGCATAAGCTGTTCAAGGAAGGCTCAAGAGAGATTTTTATTGATCTCACATAAAATTAGTTTTGTCATTCAATTTGCTTAGCCTTTTTTTTTCCTTCCAATTTTTGCCCTGATAAATACTGTCCAGATCCAAACCAACAACCAAAGAATAAGTTGTATAAACCTGAGTTGAGAAGCTTCCCCATATAGCTCGGACCCTTCCTTGTTCATCTGTTAGCACACCCGAAAATGTACTGCCAAAATCTGTATTTTAAAAGTTGAAGAGTAAGGCATTTTATCTGTACAAGTAACAGTTAAAAAAATGATTAAATTACTCTTTTGGTCTCTGCAGTTGCATAAACTTTATCTTTTAGTCCTTATAGTTAAAAATGTTACATCTTAATCTCTATACATACCTTTTTGTTTCCTTTTAGTCTTTATTGTCTTTTTTTTTATAAGGATTAGAAAGTAAAATTTATGAAATTATAGGACAAAGAAAACAAAAAGCAATGTGCAAGAAGTTCAGAAATAAATAGGGTGTTTTTAATTATAGGAACTAAAGGGCAAAGTTCATGAAATTATAGAGGCCAAAAGAATCATTAAACAAAAAAAGTTATCCAAACTTACCTGTATCAAGCTCAATTACTTCCATATTGGTTGCTCTATAGCGAGGGGAATCAGCAGATCCTATATTTAATGCAGCACAGGGATTGGTAACAACTGATTTTCTAGAAGTTGCTTGAAGGCTTCTACTCAACCCCACAAGGTAAACAGAATCCCCCCGGCACAATGCTGGCTCTGGACAAGAAAATGTACTAAATTTGAGCCTTTCAACAATAAAGATAAATAATTGTGGAAGTGCATGTTCCCTCAAACCTCTGCCTTTTCACATCGTCTACATCTAAAATGTTTATTTCTATATACAAAACATTATTTACCATTAAAATATTCCCCCATCCCTTGCTAGAGTAATTTATATATCTCACACGTAAGATACGTATCCCTTCCCTTGACAGATTGGGGACAGGAGAAATTGGAATTTAGAACAACAAATCATAAAAATATATTTTTAATTGTAGTCCTTAGTTACAGGTCAGTGAGAATGAAACATATTCATCATTCCCAAACCTGGTTCCGATAAAGATGAAGTCACATTAAAACAATAGAAACTTAACAATTACATGGTGAAGCCCACCTGGAAGTAACTCTGCAGCACGAACAACTGAGCCACCAACAGGTCCCAATGCAGAGGGATCATATGATATGAGAGCATAATTGTGAACAGGATGGAGAAATACCACCTGCATATAAGAAAGAGGGACAATAAGCTAAAGAAAGATAACCTTATTTTTTCATTTACTTTATTAGTGTCCCATTCTTTTACACTGTGTTTGGTAGAGGGGGAGAAAATAGAGGGAGAGGAAGTCGGTAGGAAAGAAGTGGAGAGAAAAGAAATAGATAAGATATAAAAGAAAAATAAAGGTTCATTGGTAGAAGAGAAACAAAATGGAACTTAACTTTTTGAAATTATTTGGTTTAAGAAAAAAGAAAAATAAAGATTATATATATAACCAATTATACACAATCAATTATGTCATTGTAAAAACTAGAGCAGTGGTAGTCCAGTAAACTGGGGAAAAAAGCCAGACTCCGGGTGGAAGTGTTTTCCGTGGGGCCACTCATTTTTAAAAGTTCTTCACTGCATTTCTTGCATACCAAATGATGGAGGCAGGTAGGGTACACATTCACACATTTCACCCTCTCCAATTTCTCACGTATTTCACCACTACCAAAGACAGCTTTAGAAAGATTTACCTCTCCTGGAATTTCAACTGGAAAGGCAGCAAAGGATAGTACTACATCAGAGGCGGATATTGCAACTGTATTTTTGTCAACTGCAACTAATCCCATATCTTGGGAGTGATATATTATGACACCAGTTCCAAAAAAGTGCTGTGAGTGAACACCATCTAGCATACAAGATGGGGGAACATGAACCTGCATATCCCACAGCATTTTAGAAAAACCAGTAAGCACCAATACCATGCTACAATGTCAAGCATTGTTGTCATAACTCATATTAGGGATTATATAATACAGAAAATTTTTATTAGAAAAAATAAATGCCCTAGATTAATATAGGGACACCAGAAGTCATTTTATTGCTTTCCCATCAATCAAACAAAAGGCTCAGGCAATTTGGACTACATATGCAGCTAAGACAATTAGACTAACAAAAAACAAGGGCAACCTGGTTCTATAAGGCTCCCACAAAAGGCATGGTCCAGGGAAGGGTCTACCTACTAGGCAGCCTTACCATAGATTTGCGAGAGGCTAATTACACAACTTGAAATCACATGGTATTGCCTAACCATTGCACCAAGGCTCCCCTTAACATTTAGACTGACAACAGAAACAAAATGAACTACAGTGAACCACAATTATAAAGACATCATCTTTATATTACATGGAAACTTCTGAGCCCAGGGATGTATCACAAGATACAAAACAAAAGGTAATTATCTAATTAAGAAATTAGAAAAGGAAAACATCAAGGAACTTGGGCTCTCCTAAACTATACTCACAGGCTCCATGCATCCACTGATTGTCCACTAGGACTGTCCTAAAACCTTATGTAGAGGGGGGAATAAGAGATATATTGAAAAGAAAATCAAATAGGATAAAAGACCAAAAGTATACTTTAATCTATAAAACTAATGAGTTGAATATTAAAATAAAAAATAGCAGGACAGCTTGCTAATGAAGAACAGGTGGGAGATATGTAATCAGTAAGGTAGGAAGAAGTGCCTGAGCCATACAGCCCATACACATCAGTTCTAGAAAATTCTAGGATATGTAAAACCAACTATTAAAAAGAATAAACCTAAATATATAACAAATAGCTGTAACACAAAATTAACATAGTTAGGATTATTCTATCGTTACATAAAAAAACAAAAATGCCAAGATCACCTCTCCCCCACACCCAAAAAAATACATATTATGAATTTCAATGGTGTCAGCTTTTGAGTTTGCTGGAAAAGTTCAAATAATGAAAATGTTCCCTGTCTCCAAATATCAAACACATCAAAATGCAACAAATCATGATTAGAATTAGAAACATTTTGAAACACTATATTTATAATAAGTTAAGATAACTCCCAATCATGCCATAAACAAGAAAAATTAACTGATTCATCTTAAGACCACAAAAAACTGTTAAATTTCAATACTTTCGAAAAGGAACATATATTGTATGAATTTTATTAAAAAAATAAACGAAATTCATCTTAAACCTCCAAAAAAAATTTAAAAAGTTTTGGTACTTTTTAATGAGGACATCACAAATTGTATGCAGGATAGACCATATCATATTATTTTAGTATGATTCATGCACTCAATGCATTCCATTGAAGCCACTAATCAAAATTGTGATAAAATTTCTACAAAAATACCTCAAACATCACAAGAGTAGGCTCGATCACACGTTCAGCAACTGATGCATTTGCTGCAGCTGCAGTTGCACCCTGATAGTCCAGTAACATGTCATCCTGTATAACACTTGATTTTTCTAGTTTAGCTTCCCGGTTATCATTTAAGGAAAAATCAGCAACAACATTTCCATCAGCTGATAAATCTTCTTCCACTCTTCGTTTTTTCACCACACCATCAGATGCATTGTTGTGAGCTACACACTCTGAGTGATCTTCACAATTGGTTTCCATGCTAGTGACACCATCAACCAACTCCAGATTGCTATCTTCACACACATGTCCCCGACAAGCATGCTCACTAGTTAATGAAACTGGCTGTGCAGGAAGATTTTCAACATCTTTAACACCAGATGATAGAAAGGGAGAATCATGCTGAAAAGCAGGCTTAGCAATCCATAGGCCAGTACTGTCATCACGAGTGTATATCTGGGGAGGTGCATACCATTCATGCCGATCAACCGTCACCAACACAGACTGCAGCCCCATCAGCCATGTTAGTGATACAAAATCAGTAATTAGTTATACCTTTTAACTGACCTCCGTGAAGCATATAAAATATACCACCACTGCTAACATGAAAATATTATCATGTTGAATTGGAAAGTCAATCCACTTTTAACATCAGCACCAAATGTCAAGTTCCATTATCCACAAAAACATAATATTGATGTAATCCTGATAATCTACTAGATTAATGTACCAGTAGAGTCCACTGTAGAACTAGAATATAGTTTACATCATTAAGCCTTTTTTCTATAGAATAAACTTTTCATGAAATCCACCTTTGTGTCAAAAACTCACAACATGTAAACCATTGCTGTAAAGATGACTTCTACAAAATCATCCTAAACCAACAACCATGAAAGCTGACTTCTACAAAATCTAAGGAACATATTCTAAATATGAATACATATATAAATAGTTACAGGTATGCCATTACATACCCTGAATCTTATAGACCAAAGAAAAAGCAAGATACTTATAAATAGAAAAGATCATTGTTTTATTTGAAATACCATATCTAATGAATGAGGGATTGCTCTGTATTCATGAACCAGTAGGACACAATTTAATTGCAAGTATATCGTGGTTTAAAAAGGTCAAGCAACTCTATATGAAAGTTACAAGAAGTAATCAACAGTATCTGCAAATATACATCAATTTAAAATCATATATTTTGATTGCCACATTACCTTCCTTCGATGACGATCCATGTAGCTTATATATTCCAATGGTACTCGAGCACCTCTAGATAGCTTAGAGAGAACTGATATTAGTTCCTCAATACAAGATATTTCTTCACCAGCAAATTTCTTAATTATTGAATGGCGAGGAACTACTGCTCTGAAGAGCATGTATCTGCAAAAGATAATTATCACTTATTCAATAAAGCACATGCTATACACCAAAATTTTGAATAAATATCAGAGGAGTCCTCTCCCTCCAGGAACAACTCTTGTGTATGAAGACAGAATTGATGCTAGGCTCAAGGTTATTTGCTAATTTGTCAAATGAGATGAACAATTTCAAGGAATTCTTAAATACAACAAGAGATAAACGTACAAGTTCATCATAAGGATATAGAAAATTAATAATTTTATTCACCTAGCACTACATATAATTTTGATAAGCTTAACATATCAATATAAACTACAAGTCTCTAATATTTTCTCTGGCCAGTAATAAGCTGTAAATAGTTATCAAGTTTGGAAAAGTCAATGTTTATCTTGGCATTCATACCCTGGTTGAGCCACATAAACAAGACCACAATGGAATCGGAAGTTTCTAGCCTGCAGTAAAAAAATGTGATCAACATAAGCAAAATGAGACAGGTTGCTTAAATTGAAAGAGTAGCGAAAGCAATTTTGGGGAGGGTGAGAAACAACATATTGGGAGTTTTATGACACAATAATATGTTCAGATAAACTATGTTCCAGTAACCACAACAGGAAACATACATATAATCTATATCGTAAGAAATGCAAATTGACGATTTAGAGGAAAAAGTAATTTAATTTAAAACTGGCATACCAAGACAGATAGACCAATACAATGAAGAAATAAGGTCAAAATGCTACTCTAAAAATATCTTAAATATAAGAAGACTTAAATATGTTTTTAGTCCCTCAAATTTAAGGTAAATTTGTTTTTAGTCCCTCATATTTAAAATTGATCTTTTTAGTCCTATAATTTCAAAAAATCTTATTTTAGCCCTAATACTTAAATTTTGTTAGGGAATCTATTAAATACTATTATATAAAATCTACCCATTGATGTCCTTGTTAGTGAAAAGGTTCACATTAAACCTAACTAATGGTGCATAACTGTCTCAATATGTCACTTTCAAATATATTATTGGTGACCTGGGGATTAAAACAAGATTTTTGAAAATTACAAAGACTAAAAATAGCAGTTTTAATTTTAAGAGACCAAAAACAAATTTATCATAAACTTAAGGGACTAAAAATATATTTAAGCCATATAAGAATGTAAATATTCTACACATATTTCTTCATTTGAACAGCTCCTTCTTCAGCCTCTCAAACAGAAAGCCAAATCATATTCATCTTTTTCCTTAGAGAATACAATATAAAATACAGAAAATACTCCAATTTCCGAGTAAAGTTCAACTAACCTGCTGATAAGAAAGCGGATGTATTACTGCCCCACTCACTTCAAAGAAATAATCAGGCGTTATTGAATGCAAATCTTGTACCTGATACCAAAAAAAGTAAGCACAATGATAAGCAATAATTGGATTTTCAATAACAAACAGCCAGCAAAAATATTGAGCGAGGTTCAAGTTAGTGACTAGGAACCTACTTTAATGTTTTAATGAGTTCTCTTTGTTCAATATTACTTCATGGGTGGCATGATGTTGGGTGCTAGGTTGGGTTCATCTTTTGAGTCCATATTTCATAAACCTCATGTGTAAGGTGATCAGGCCACACATCAGGACAAACCCAAAATTATAATTATCATGCATTTGTTTACAAAAGATCAAAGAATCACAAAAGGACAAACTTAAGTACAATTCCTTATGTGCGGTTAGTGTTATTCTCCAATTAGAGTTGGAGTTTTACCTCGGTAATATGTATTTACGTTCACCTAAGTTTTATCCATAACAAAATTACTATCTAGCCAGTGTATTGCTTTCAAAAAAAAATTGTAAAATTCTAGTCTATTATTACTTGTATTTACAGATCTTCACAGGCAAAATTGTGAGGAAGTTAGAAGGATATACAAAGTAAAAGTTTGATGATGCTTTTGATTTATTTACCATTTTATACAGTTAAGTGTTTCTTCAGCCCCTCTCTTCAGAAAGAGTGGAGGCTGCAAGTAGATCACCCTGTGCCCTTCCCATAGAAAATCTAAGCATTTTGGTATGTCAAAAAGTACTAAACTACTAATAAAGTAAATATCCAAGAACAACAAATCTCACCAACAAAGTTAAACTCTTTGATGTGCCACCCCTTTCAATTTGTAATTCAATATTCTTGTTTACACTGTCATCAAGTAGAGTCTCCAGTTTCAGGAATTGAGTAATGACCTGCAATGAATTTTACAGAGTCAAGTTCTAGAAAACAGATTAAAAAGAGGCTCCTACATCTAATACAGTAACACCAACCACAAATAGCACATAGACAATGACAGACCCTGCTTTTGCAGCCTTCAAGTGCAAGAAAGTAATTCTTGAAACCAATAGTCACTCAAAAGACAAGGGAAAAACTTTGGGAAAAAAAAAACAAGTTAATACTATTAATGAATCCTAGAAATCCACATATTCGAGACTACAAAAATGCATTTTAGCAACCCACATGGGTAACAAAACATAGTAGATGTTAAAAAAAAAGTGATTAATATTTACTTTTCCAAGCAACAGTCTCCTTGTCTTTGAACCTAAGTTAAGCATAATTATCATAAGCTACGTTTTGGATGTACAACACTACAAGTATTGCCCTCCAGATGATTTGCTCCTTACAATTTTTCCTTCAATGTCAGCCTCAGGCCTCAGCACTCCATAATCAAGTATGACTTTTTAAGATCAGTTCTCACTTCTCTAGATTAAACATATAGCCTAATGTTTCAGCAAGGACGACAAAAATACTAAATCCACATCAAACATAAACTAACAGAGAACCCGAGAAAGAACAGAAATGAAATGGGGAGGCTGGGGGTGGAAATTCCCATTCAGGCAAACTTACTTCTCCATTGACACGAACAAGTACATCACCTGGTTCCAAATTTTTATAACCCGGACCACCTGGCACCTAAACAAATCAAGCAGCAAAGCCAAAGAAATTGAATTAAGGTATCGACTCATAATAAAATAAAATATTAACATTTTACACAACAATTTGCTCACCACAGAGTCCACAACAAGCATTCCAGTTTCACCAGCTGGAGAAGCATGACGTACTATCTGCATAATTTTAAAAGTGTAAATAATTCAGGGCATATTTGAGGGGAACTGATACACAATAAAGATAACCCTAAAAAAGATAGCATAAAACAACCTGTTCTGTCTCACTTTTGAGGCCAAGCCGACGAGTCTCATCAAACCCTTTATGGAGAAATGTCACCTGTATCACGAAGAAGGAATAAATAGGATTGTGTCATATCCAAAGGAAACGTCCATTTACAAAACCAAGACAAATATCTCTACTACCATCTCTGATCTCATCCAACGTGTAAGAAACAAAAGTAAGCAGATTAAAGATGCAAGGAACAAAAATATCAAGAAATTACAATATGATAAGTGTGAACCTCTACGACCAAAGCACGGCTGTGATGAGCAGAAAACAGAAAAATGATGTGTGGATTTCAAAAATTAAAATTACTAATAAGTAATTACAACAAGTGTCTACAATCATCTCCTGATCTATATATAATAAGCAGCGAAGAAGTAAATTAAAATGTAAGGTAAAGTTATCTTGAGATTACTGAATGATACAACATGTCATGATTTTCATGCCAACCCACTACCAAAGTTTAAAAAAGTTGACTATTAGTTGTCAATTCATGCATATTTTTGTTGTAAATTAACATAGCTCCATTCCCTTTTTCTTTAGAAATTGTCCAAGATAGTACATTTTGTCAATATATTTATACATATCCAATTCAAGTACAATCCATTGTAAATATATCACTTTTGATTATTTATGGTGCATGTTATTTTTGTACGACAAATAGAGAGAAAATGGATAAAGAGAAGAGAAGAGAATTGGAGACTTTGAGCAAATTTGGAAGAAAAGAGATGAAAATGGAATTTTCAAAAAATAAAGATGAAGTGTTGGCACCCAAGCTCAAGCGAATTTGAGACAGAAATTCAATTGTTTTCAGCCAGATTTTTAGCTCAAGCGAATTTGTCAAGTCTAAGGTGAACTCAATTTCTTCACCCTAAAGGACTCTTTATAGCTAAAGCAAATTCACCAAGGCTTGAGCAAATGTATGGCGGTCAGGTTGCTCTGTTTTGGAAATCACAACATATTTAAGGCCAATTTTCAGAACACAGACAGTCTCTAGACTCTCTAGTCATACCCATCACTCTCTCTCACTCCACCACCAAAAACCATCAAAGTTGAAGATCTTGGACGTGATTCCAGCGTTTAGGGACAAAACAATGACATTCTTGCTAGATTCTTCTTCTCCCTTTTCTTTTGTGAGTTGACTCTCATGAAAATAAGTGACTGGCCTTTTTTGGGATTGGATGTAGCCTATTGTACTTCATGTGACTCTTGATCTTTATATATGTAATGATATCTTCATTATATTATGGTTTCATTTTCGTTCTTAAAGCGTTTAAGTTTTGATGATTTGTAAATTGACTTTTAGGCTTGGAAATCAATTGGAAAATGTTTTCAAATCAAGACTTGAAATGAACTGCCTACCTATCCAAGTTGCTAAGAATAGAACTTGGATCTATAGTTTTAAAAGGAGTTTTCTTAATGCAAGCTTCTCTCTTGATTCCTTGAAGTGCTAGGAATTGATATTTGAGGGAGAAATCTTGGAATCTCTTTATCAAGAAATCGGTATTGAGTGAATTTTTTTTTTTGGTAAAGATAGGAAAGATTACAAAGACAACTGCAATGAGGATTGAACCTAGGTCCTCATGCTTCTAACTATCCAGCACCCTCCCCACCCAACCACTAGGCTAACCCTAGTGGTTTGGTATTGAGTGAATTTAATCCTAATCAAAATGGTGAAGAGTGATTAACATATATATAGTTTCAAGGTCACTAAGATGTATAAAAAGTGAAATTCAATCTCAAACATCTCATATTTGAATATTTGAATTTCCCCAACAATTAACTACTTAGTTGTTTCTTGCTTTAAATTTCATTAATCTACTATTTCATTTCTATTTCAATGAACAAAGTTATGGAAATTTGTGAATATTTTGTATATGCATTTCTTACTTTTATAAGCTAATTGAGAATCAATCAATCGACTTGTCTCTAAGAAAATGACCTTACTTACAAGTTAACTTTGGTATGCTTGTCATGGGATCAACATTGACTCAATAACAATGATAAAACAATAAGCAAGAATTCATATATTAAGAATTTGACATTTCAGAGGAACAAACTAACAGTTTCAAACAATATACAACTAGTCAGTATCACTTCCAATGTCTAGATAAAGAATAAATACACACCCACAACCAAATAAATACGTCATTTCAAGTTTCTACAGTCTCAAAGGTGATAAGTGCTGTGAGAAATTTAGCAATAGGGACATTTAAGAAAAATAAAGTGGACAAGTGTAGAAAGTTATCTATAACAACTCTTGCGAAAATAGTTTATTCTCATAAATCAGTTTAGAGACATCAATAAAGAATATTTACTCTTTTAACAACTTCCTGATAAATAACAAGCCTACAAATGAGATATCATAAACAGAAAGGCAAAAAAAATAATAAATCACAACTCTCTCCATCAAACCCAGGTAAAAAACAGGAAGAATCGTAGAGACAAAATCCTCCAATGACTGAGGAATAAGAAAGACAAAACAGAGAACCATGAATGATTTTACTGAGGATGATACATAACATAACCACTCAAATGCCCTGTTGAATGGCAAAGATAAAACCAAAAGCTATACTTAATGCTTCCAAGTTCCTAAAGAAAGCAACTTTATATCTTAACACTGTTTTGATTCTTAAGACATGACTAACAGATAAACGCGGCAGACTCAATGATGACTTATTGTTATTTGCCACAGCAAAATATTTAAATTTACAAGGAAAACTCCATTGAAAAGAAAATTAATATAGTCAAAACTCAAAAGTAATGCAGCATACAAAATATTCAAGCTTCAGTACCATGAAATAGTTTAATATTAAATCATGAGAAAAACACAAAAAGAAGAATCTGCTGAGAACAATTGACAGACCTGAAGCGTACCACGGGGTATAGAAACTGCCTTCCATTTATCAACAAAAGTTTCACTTCCCTTTTGAAGAAACCTTAATGCCCTCACAACCTGAAATGTAAATCACTGTATTTAGTCATTCACTTGTCATAATTGAATTAATGGGTCCCACTAGAGGATTTGTACTTCTCCTAGATTACTACAGGAAGCTTTAGATAAGTTCAGAAAAAAAATATATATCAAGGGCTCACTCGTTCTAGAGGTAGAAAGAATGCTGATGCACTTGATGACTTGCTCCCAGCATTCAGAGCCACTGCCCTGCCTTGCCAATCTATAACTGGGGAACCACTTGACCCTCCTTTAGTCCCAGATGCTGCCTGAAATGCAAAAATCAGTAGATATATGATTGCAATCAAGGAATGGCCAAAGGCTAGACATCAGAAAAATCACTCAGTCTATGAATTTAGTTTCCCAATGAAGGCACAAGTGATTTTAACCCCTTGAAGTTAATTTTCATTTCCTACCATTTTTAGGAATGAAGCCTGCTTTCAATTCTACCATATTACCACATTTCTAAGTAACAACAAAAAACTCAGGAAAATTTTAGTATGCATTGGACAAATTATAACACACCTAAACAACTGAAATACAGACTAGGAAGGAAATTAAAGAATGTTAAAAATTGATGGAAAAAGATAAAAAAAATGAACAAACTCGTAATTTGAAATTTTAACACGAATGAATTAAATAATATTTGTTCCCACTTACTTGCATGTAGAATGTGTTGAAGTCGTTATACCCATCCCTGCATCAAATAATAGATTAAATATCTAAATTCAACTCGTTCACAAAAAGAGCCATGTACAAAAAAGTTACAGATATTCTACAACATACTTCGAATAATGAGGAGCGTCCCTATCCAAACGAGCAAGAGTACCAGCCAAAATGGAAACCTGAAAGTAAAAGCCAAAATAGTTATACAAAATTTTTGGGAAAAAGAGAACCAAAGTGATACTAGAATACATGATTCTTTTACATCAATAAAAAGCACGTGGCAATGATGAACAGTTTTAACCATGAAAGACTACAAATGGATGTAGCTGCATGTATGTTGAAAACTGGCCATGATCATGACAAGAAAGCAAACAAAAATATTCTCGGCATACATTATCATTATGCTTTTTGCAACAATGTTATATTGACTTGGTCAATTTGCCAAGAAAAGAATCACTTGCTAGCCATTTGATGAGTATTGATATAAGCATAGAAATCATGTAGCTTTGCCCTACAATAGTCAATTAAAAAGAACAACAAAATGCAAGACTGAATACAGGGAAGAGAGAGAGAGAGGGAGAGAATAAGTGGAATTAAACTATCAAATGAAACATGTTTGTCCAATGCATCTAAATTCAAACCAATTAACATAATGTAGACACAAAATTAGATGTGTGAATTCAGGGTAATACCTTCTCACCACTATCATTACCAACAACTCTAATTTCTAGTCCAACACAAGCAGCTTCAGGAGCAAGGGGTATCTCCTCGTAGTTCAGAAATTGTATAGCGCCAGGATCATAACGAAAGAACCCAAAATCATGTACCTATTTGAGTGTGAGGACCATCATAATTATTTATAAAAATTTAAACGTGTAGAAAGTACAGTTTTAGAATAAGAACTCTCAAGCACAAAAGAAAAGCAATGGAAGATGATAAAGCACAAAAGAAAAACAATACGAAAGGAACTTAAGTAAACAATAACAGTGAAGGTGTCTCAACATGATAAAACACTTCATTTGAATAGCAACAATATCTTGATCCTCAAGCAGGTAACAACAATATAAACATGTTCTGGTGATATAAACACTTGTTATTGAAAACTGAAAAGCAATAGCACGCGAATTCCCTGCCTTCATAGTTTACAGTGAAGTGAGTATTCGAGCAAAGAAGTTGTAAGTAGAATGCATCTATAAATGACTAAAATAATAATCAAAAGAATGAAAGGATTCAACTAGATCACTAATTTATTCATCGGTTCACGGCATCCATCACTTTGAGAAACCAAAGCGAAGACAGCAAACGGAAAAATAAAAATAAATAAATAAGTTCGCTCACCGGATCTCTGTAAATCGGATGCACCGGAACCTCTTCGCGGTTCAAAAACATGGCTTCTGCGACCACGGGACCTACGCATTCGAAACAGAAAGATCGTCAACGCGAGCCGAGGAGGAGGAAAAAAAAAGTAGGAAGCAAGAGCGCGGAGGTTAACGACCTGGCTTGACAACGTGGCGATTGGTGAGAATGATACCGCGGCGCTTGTCGACGATGAAGCCGGTGGCGTAGCTGGAGCCGGCGGACTCGGTGTCGAAGGAGCGAGTGGCGGTGGTCCGGAGGACGACGACGGCGGGGACGACTTTGTTGAGGGCTTTGCGCCAGTCCTCGGCAGTGGCGACGTTTTCCTGAAATGGCGGATCGATTTCCATGCAAAGGTCGTCGGTCTTGACGGCGGCGGCGGAGTCCAAAGCCTCCGATCCCAATCGCTCCACTGGATCTCCCATTTGAAGTGATACGGTGAGTTACTTTGCTCTGAGCTGAGTAGGGTTGGACTCTGGCTCGCCCACAAATCAGAAAAGTGTCTAATAATAGTTCACACCAATCACTAGTGACTACTGACTACTACTTACTGAGGCCAGGCCTGCCCTCACGACGGAATTCAATGCTTACGTGTAAGTAACGTGTTTCGGGAAGAAAGGCCCGCTCAGTCCAATCAAAAATGAAAATTCCACCCTTGCCATATTTTCAATTATGAACCAATCATCGCAAATCAAATCATTTCCTTCTTAAATTACTCTCTCCATAATTTTTATTTTATGAAAATATTAAATATCATATACAAATGCTCATTTTCTCTCTTAAAAATCTGTTTGCAAAATATCATTCGGAGTAGATTAGAAAAGAAGATGCAATTGAAAAACACTTGATTGTTTAAGGAAAGTGATTTATGAAGATTTGCAAATAAATACATGTGAATTTTATAAAGAAAAAAATATTCTTTAAATAGAAGAAATTTGCTAAAAAATTAAGAAAAGGATAAATTATATATTTTAATTATTTTTTTATTCTATTAAATAATGGTTATATATAATAAAAATATAATTTTAAATTACTATTTTTTTATCTTATTTTATTTTATTAAATAATTACAAATTTTACTTTATTTTTTATTAATCAATTCTGATCTATTTTTTTGCATTTCTTTCCATGTTTCCTCTTATCCCAAACAAAACATTAAAGTTTTTGTTTTGTTAAATGAAAAAGTATAAACTTTGGGTTTCTATTATTAAATTTTTTACTATAGTTTTACAATTGTGTCACACTTGTATGCAGAAGAAAGTAGCCAAGTCACTCTAGGGGACATTTCATCACTAGGTTGGTTTGTCCCCTGGCCCATTTTCACATGTCAAAGTTAAAGTTATGCAACATTTTATTTTTCCCTCACCAAAAATAAAAAGTACTTTATTTTCGATTTATAGCAAATTGGAAGAAAAAAAAACTCTAATCAGTGTTAAAATGTTAGTTTTGTTTTAATTTTAACTTGTCATTTTAACCTTACATCATTTTAAAATTTAGAGATGAAATTAAATCTTCTAATGATAGAGCCTAAACTAAACTAATGAAATTTTAAAAAAAAACTTAAAAGTAATTTAAATTTTAATTTAAGTTAGACTCATCCTATAGATTCTGTATGAATATATTGGGAATTAATACTTTTAAATTAATTTTTTTAGAAGATTTTAAATTACAATTCAAATTAATTGAGACCTTTTTAATTTAAGGACTTTATAATTAGATCTCTCAGCTTGCTTGTATTTAAGTATATTAGATTTCAATTATTTTAATGGATAATATTTATTTACTTATTTTCTCATTCTACCTATTTTAGTTAACGACAAAAAACAAAAGGAAATTAATAAAGATAAATTCCTTTTAAGATATTCCGAGCAAAAGAATTTACAAAAAAAAAAATCAAATGTACTTTTATAACAAGTTTCAGATTTAAAATTTTCAGGATAACTTAATTTAATTATAATTATAATGATTTAAAATCAATTATCGTGTTACTATTTCAGCCAAATAAAAAAAAAAAAAAATACGTTCCATCAAATGCCGATTAAAACAGAGTTAAACTGTAAAACAAGCCATTGCAGAAAAGAGGAAGAAATTTGGATAAAGAGCTTTTACTACTTGTATGTCATTTTATACAACAGCTTCTTTACAAACCAACTACAAAATCATGCCCTTTACCATTGAGAACTTACTTTATTGACAATTACCAGTCACTCGATACCTCCACATCGGCCTGGACTGGCATACTCACTATGTATTATTCCTTTTTTTTTTTGCCTTTTTTGTTTACTATGGAAGTTTATCTCACAAACCCAAGTGAAAAGACCAAAAAAAAAATAGACAGATTTGGCCAGCGGCAACTATCATTTTGAAGAAACTTCAGAAGCACAGCCAGCTATAGGAAGATCGCTTGGTGTGCATACGAGAGCCCTCTGCTGTAAATGTCTCAGACTCTGTTCCATGCTGACTTGGACCATCTCAGCAAGCATCTTCTTAGCTTTACCAGATTGATCATCCCCATCAATCTGGGATATGATGTTGCATACTATATTCTCAAGCGTGTCAGGTTGAATTTCAGATCTCGGATAAGGAGACTCTCTCAGTAACTGCAAGAGGGTACGTGCTTTTGTTTGAGACTTGGGTGTTCCTTGAACAGTAAGTTCTAGAAGTCCTGGAATGACACCTTCTCTAAGAATTGGTTCCCTGTATTTACATCGATCACTTTGGCACATTGTCAACAGTGCTCCAACCGCATGCTCCCTACTTTGAAGAGTGCCGCTTTCCAGGACTTCCACAACTGCAAGAACCCCGCCTTCTTCCGATGTCAAGGCAGTTCTTCCCTCATCATACTCCACCAAGGATTCTATCAAAGCACAGCATTTTTCAGCTGTTTTTGAGGATTTTTTACAGGTTTTAATAAGATCAACTATGAAAGGGATTGGGTTTGTCTCAAGAATGATGCCGAGATTATTAGGGTATGTTGATAAATTAGAGAGAGCCATTACTGCATCAGCTTTAGCTTGGGGGCTTCCATCCCTAAGGATCTCCACAAGAAGAGGAATGGCACCACAAGCACTAATAATTGGTTTGTTGGTTGAAGAGGCAGATAGTGTGAGCAAAGATGCAGTTGCAGACTCCTGCAGATTTTGATGTTGAGATTTGAGGAAACTAATTATAGGTTCCAATGCACCGGCCTCCACGATACTGATTTTATTCCTGCAAGATAAGACCAGTTCAAGTACTGAATACGACTGAATCAGGACTAAAAGGATTATCTAGCAAAAAAGTTAATCACCACTGAAACTGAAACATCTGAACTGCAAAAAGAAATAAAGGGACTAACTGGTTGATAATTGTATAATGGTAGCACAATAAAATAAAGATCATAGGATACAACAAACAAGCCAACATTTAGTTCATGATTAACTGCTACAAGTTCATGAGGCTTATAATGTAATATCAGATCTGCCAGGCAAAAGAAATTGAAATCCCGGTATCTTCTAGTAATTGGAGTTGATTCTCTAGTTAATGGCATTATATTCAATCACAACCTGGAAGATATCCAATCCGGCCGCAAGAGACATCATGTCATGCTACAATGTGGAAACAATAATACTATTGATGTAAGCCAGAGTAAAATTATATTTGATTCACCTGGTCTAACCCTCTTGTGGTGGTTAGCTATTATGTCATTTATTTCTTGCTAAGCACGGACTTGTCCATGTTGCTGGCTCACTTATCAAGTCAATGACCTCTCTATTATAGGACAATTTAGGCACCACATCAAATCAGTGATGCTGGCTCAAAACACCTTGCTAAAGGTCCCAGGAATGAGAAAGAAATAAGATAGAGTGGGAGGGAGGGAATAGATATAGGTAAACACAAGAGAAGTACCGTCATCTCTTCTCAAAAGGATTTAGATTGACAATAATCATGCATTAAAACATGAGCCAAAAAAAGAAATTTTAGGTATGCTTATTTGCATAGGTGGAAGATGGGAAGGTATGAAATTTGGAATTCTTTGGTATAACAAAAATATGGTGAGGGTGAGAAAAGAGTGCAACTCATTTATACTCAAGCCCACAAATTCTGGTCACTCCTACGGCACGAAAGTGATTTTCCACCCTCTGACCAAGCAACAATGAGTAAAAATCAAAACTTTCTACCCCACTCTTTTACCCTTCCCATTTTCAACCCACTTGAACAAAACTAAAGAGAGGAGTTGGTAAAAAGCCATTCAGTGGTCGACAATCACGTTCAATGCGGAGATCTGAACCATCGCTAGAAAAATTAAGCATACAGTTATTACATCAGTATTTTTTTTAATCATATTACATCACTATTTTTAAAGCGTTGAGGAAAAATAAGATAATAACTAGAATTCTCTCATTTATATATATCCTAAAAGTCATCAAGGCATGCTAATAGCTTTCTTCTTTTAACCCATTTGCTATTTTGATTTCCGTATCTGATAAACACGGCATTATTCATCATCTAGATGACCATATTCAGACTAAGCAGACCAATATCTAATTCAAATGTTTTAACTAGCGCTGCTTCCTGCAAATACTGTATTTAGTTACCAACTAGAAGCGACGGCAAAAAGTAATTACAACTATTCCTTTTGCTAGAAGGTGAAACTTGAGCCGCAGCAATGAGCAATAAATGGTATAAAGATTACTTCCGGAATAAGACATGAGCGAAAAAGGAAAAGAAACAAAAGGTAAAAAGAAAGAGCACCATGTGAAACAAAGGAAATCCACCTCGCAATCGGATAAGTTTCAACAACAAAAAGCATCCAATTCTTTCTTGTGATATAGCATTAGTGTGCATGCATTTCAGCCATCAAAAGCAATTATCATCCCAAAGCAACGTAATTCACATTCTAGAATTCACAAGATGACAGAATAATACTCATCACAACACACAAAATTATTATTATTATTATTATTAACAAAATTTATTATCATTAATAATATAAAAGATAAATATCATTAATATGCAGTGTGCGCGTGAATCGTTGTAACCTGGTAATACCTTCAATTTATACCGATAAAAATACCAATTATTAGTTCAATTTCCCTTAATATAAAAAAAATGCTTTAAAGAATTGAATCAACCACAGAAATATGTGACTCTTCCATTCTAAGGCATGATAAAGTGGTTTTTCTTATTTTCTGTCTAAGATGGTAACTAACTACCCCTCCCTCCCACCAAGGAAAAAGAAAAGCATATCATCCATCGTCATCGTCTTTCCTAACAAATATCTAGGTAGATTATAAAAACGAAAACCCAATCATCCCGCCCCAAAAATATAAAAGTAAGAAAAGGAAACTGAGGGGACAGAAAAAAGACAGAATCAGAAGCAGAATCAGAATTATACAAATACACCAAATCACAATTACAATTACACCAAATATACCATATATTATACTACTGTATTATACAAATACACCAAATCCCAAATTGACATTATTTTATTTCAATTTCACATCGATTCCCCAACTCGATGGCTTCAAGGTATCGCATACGTTTCATAAAGCGCCCGAATTCCCAGAATCAAAAACAAAAACCCACGTCAAACAACAACTAACAAAAACCAGAAAAATAAATAAATAATAAAACCCACTATAAATAAATTAATCACTCACGCACACGAAAAATCCAATTAGTTAATTATCTAGGGATTTCATTTCCATATAAAAAATATAATTAGACAGACTTATGATTTAATGATTTATCGCTTTTTTTTTAAAAAAAAATTAGGTTAATTAAAAAAAGGAGAGGTGTAAGGTACTTTTCGTCTTTGACGGCGAGGTTGAGCAAGGCGAGGAGAGCGGGTTCGTGGGACTCGGGCGAGTCGACTCGGAGCATGGAAACGAGCGGACCGACAGCCTCGGCGAGCTGTCGGCGACAGCGGTGGGACGTCTTGGTGAGGCGGCGTATGTCGCGCGCGGCTTGGAGTCGGAGGTCGGGGTCGCCGGAGCTGAGGAGCTGCAGCGCGCGGCGCACGGCCAGCGGCGTCCGCGGCTCCTCCGTCTCGAAGCCGACGCCGTCGGAGGAGTAGGAGGACGAGGAAGAGGGAGAGAGCGAATGAGGACTCTCCATTAAGAAGGTAGTGAGAGAAAGCTAGAGAGAGAGAGAGAAAAAAAAATCTGTTTGGTTTTTGATGAGAATGAGAAACGCCAAGAGTGTGTGGGGGTGGAGGCTCCTCTGGGAGAGGCGTTAAGCAACAGTTATTGTGTGACTTATAAGCGAGAGAGCAGTTGTTGGTTCGGTAGTTTGGTAAAAACATTCCAATAAGTTTCATTTATTTATTATTTATTTGCTTCTTCTTATTATTTTTATTATTTTATTTTCTACTTAGTCATTATTTTTTTAGCAGCTATAATTATCTAATTTTTCAAATAGTGATAATTAATCATTTTTTCTTCTTCACTAACTAATAACATAGTATATTAATCGTTTATAAATGATGATGTGATAAATACACAATCACACTTTAATACAACTAATAGAGATAAATAATTTGTTAATGAGATAATAAAATGAAAATTTTATTGACAAATTTTGTAAGATCGTAAACTTTGGATGACAAAAAATGAAACTAAATATTAAATATATTTTTTATCTATAAAATTTTGTCAATTTTTTTTTTTTAATGTTTGAACAAATTTTAGTTGATTTTAGTTTTTAAAGTTTTTCTTTATTTACAAAAATCTTGATATGTGGAAAAAAATATTAATAGATGAAAAAATTCAAAGATTAAAATAATACAGTTTTAGAAATAAAATTAACAAAAAATAATTGTTCAAAAGACTTAAAAATAAAATTCGAGCAAAGCTTAAAGAAGAAAAGCATATTTATGTTTTATTTTTGGCTCTATGCTTCTCTTGGTCCAAGTCTTCAATCAATGTGTTACGTTACAGTGTTACACTATTTCTTGTGGGCCTTGCCTTGGGCCCATTATTATTGTTAGCGTTTCTATTTTGTGTTGATTTCAGAAATGGCAAATATATCCCTTCCACATGTTTTCAATTGCTTTCAGTATTTTCATGGGTTAAGGTGCAGAAGGAATTTATGTATTTGCTTTGGATTCAATTATTATTATCGCTACGATATGTGTATTAGAAATTAGAAATTATAACAGAGATGTATCCAAAATAAATAAAAAACAAAAAAGGACAGGGAATAATGGAATACGTGCTTTCCTAGCGTTGTCTATGGTGTATCGTCGGTAGGTTTGTTCAATTTCAAACAGACGAATATTCAAGACATAATAGAAATGAATATTCAAGTGGAGAAATAAAAAATGATATCCTCATTGAATTTGTTTCTATAAGTTCATTCTAAAAATAAAAAAATAAAAGGTTGATTTTTAAACGTGCTTATTTTATCTTTTTTTTTTTTTATGGCCGTGGTTAATTTGTTGTTGTGAAGTTACCGTTTGATTGAATTGTCAGAAAAATATTTATATTAAATATGAAGTTGGTATTATTTTAATATTAGACTCTTTTAAGTTTTAACTACTTTACAAGAATTAAAAATTAATTTAGTGAGTGAAATTAAAATTGTCAATAAATTATATTTTTTAAGTTATTCTTTAAAATATTGATATCTTTTTCTATTAATCTCCTTTCACTTAATCAAATAATATATTTTCATTTAAGGATGTTTTGTATAAAAATAAATAAATACAATATATAATTTAGAAAATATCTTACAAAAATTATCAAAATAAATTTCTTAAATTTTTTCTATAAGAGGAATAAGAAGTAATTTATTTCTATATTATAAATTTTTATACTCGTTTTGGAGAAGAAGAATTTTACTTTTTTTTTAAATGCATACAAGACTTTTACTTTTAACTCTATCGATCTATTCACTTTATAATTTTTCTCTCTTTTGGTTTCAAAATAATCTCTTATAAAACTTGAAGCTAAATTTGGGGGACATAAAATAAATGGAAGGAAAGGAAAGGAGAGTTAATTAAGGATGGCAAAATGGGTTGTGACCCATAGGCCAGTCTGTTGGCCCGCCAAAAATTGGCGGGTTAAGCCCATCATTTTAACTCGCCAATCTGCTAAACCCGTCAACCCGTCGGGTCAAATGACAGGTTGGCCCGTCACAACCTGCCAACTCGCATAAGTAATTGGGTTTCAGTTGCTTGCATAAGTAATGGGCTTATTTTGTGGACTATCAAAAAAATTAGATTATTAGTCATTTGTAAGTTTATAATTTAGTTTTGATTTTGGTGTAAGTGGACTAATTTTTATTTGATTTTTGTTCTAAGTTTGTAATTTGCTTTTGATAAACATATATTATGTACAATATGTATGCATTTTTAATTTCATATGGTTATATTTATTTATAGTAATTTTTTTTATTTGAACATAAAATATTTTATTTTATATTTTTTTATAATTTTTTTGTGGTATGAAAGTTGACCCACCAGCCTGTCCTTAGGCGGGGCGAGCCAGCGTTTCCAACCCGTTTTTCATTAGCGGCTATTAATAGGTAGGCTAAAACGGGCTAGACTGACCCATTTTGTCACCCTTAAAATTAGTGTTAAAATTTAATGAAGAAGAATAAAGGAAAAATATATGAAAAATGTAAAGAATACAATTATGTTGCAACATAATTGATTACGTTATTGTTTTTAATGTTTCAACGGCTGATACCAATTATGTGTTGCAATAAATAATTAATTATGATTTTTATTTATTTTAGATTCTTTATGTTTACTTCCTTCTTTTCTATAAAACATAGCATAAAAGAGAGAGCGGTATTTTAGATTTTATAATCTTTTAAATTCAAATTATTGTTATCATGAGTAAAGGTAGAAATAAGTTGACTAATAGGTATCTATAGTGTAAACAATAAGATAAAATTAGGTTTGTATAGCCTAGCCTGTTTCAGATCGATTCGATCAAAATAACTATGAAATAAATTATGTAAAGATTTTTTTAAAAGCCTTTTTGGTTAAAAAGACAATGCTTTAAATTAATTAAAAAGTCTTTTAAGTTTGTTTATTTCAAATTGTCTTACAATATTTTTAGAAATACATGGACAAGAAATATGTTTTTCTATATTTCTTGAAAGATTAAAATTTTATTTCAATAACACTTTCAAGCAAAAAAGAACTTTTATATTCTCTTGCTTCTATTTCTAAGAATTGATGTAAGTTAATTTTCATGATGCTACAATTACTTTATAGACATTTACCTACAAATTGTAACTTCCTCTCCACTTACTTTCATTAAAACATTTTCAACATTATCCCAAATACATTTTTTTTAAAAAATACTCTGAAATGTCATTATATTATAAGAATATCATTTCCGTGATTAAAATGTTTATAACTTGTAAACAAATCCCATAAGAAATTAATTAATATGTATCACGTGTGCATTGTATGTTTCGTGATTTGTGTAGATTATCACTTAGTTTGTGTTCAGTAAAATGAGAAAAAAAAAATAAGTAAGAAATAGATAAGAAATAAAGACAAATTTGATTGTTTAGTTAAAGAAAAATAGGTGAAAATTAAATAGGCATGACAACAAGAACGAGTTTTATATTTTCCGCTATGCTCCCGCCCCTGTCCTTGTCATCAATACCCTTCAAGTTTTCCCACCTCGTCCTAATTATTGGACTTTTTTTTCCCCTATTTTTAATGAATATGAAAAAATTAAAAAAATTAAAAATATAATACAAATTTTTATATTCTTTTTGGTTAATATATATATAAAGATAATTTTGTAATTATATTATTAAGTAGAACGGAGATGAAAGTAAGTATTAAGTGAAGGTGAAACAAGTATTAAATTTCTTCTTAACCAAATAATTTATCTCATTTTTATAATAAGTGCATGAAATTATAAATCTAAAGCAACAATAGTTATATTAATAAAATAATTTTTCCATACGTATATATTATACTGATATAAGTAAGCTCGATTACTAATTTTAGTAATGATTTCTCATTTTTATCCTAAATAATACGGCTTTCTATCACCAATCCAATACACTAGCTAGTGTACAAGTGAGTGCCTGGATCAAAGAGAAAATTATTTCTTTTTAACCAATAATTTTAAATTTAAATTTTAGTTATGTAGTTATGTTAAATATTTTTTTTAAAATTTTTTTTTATGTTAATTCAATCTTCTATCATATTTTCAATTACAAATGAATATTAAGAATGAGTGTAGTGAGAAATTAAGATTCAATTATAAAATACGTGATTTGAATCTCACATTTAAAAGTATAAAAATATAGTGTGAAATGGCTTTAAACTCACCAAGAACATTAACTAGTTTTTGTGATGGATTCTTCCATAGTTATTGGTATCATTGACTCGATCAGGAATTCCATGATAAAATCACCTTTGCTCCAAAAATAAAATACTATAGCTAACCTTGGCTGTAGTGTGTAACATGGAAATCAGCTGAAAAATATGCTAAAGGTACGGAGAGACACCTAATTGGCACATTACTATGCACTTTTTCCACATGCCACATGGATGAGTGTTCTTAGAGTACAAGTTGTGTTTATAAAAGCAAGAGCATTTCAATATTAATAGCATTTATTATACGAAAAGGAAAGCATAAAAGTTTACAAAACTCACGAATAAGTTCCTTCATTGAGCTTCAAGTGATTTTTCCACAGGATTCATTCTAGTCTCCTCTCCCTCGTGTCACGTCTTTTAATGCTTTTGAGTGCAGGGTTGGTGGTGTATTTTAGGTTCCCCTTCTCCCTTTCACCAATTCTATGCATCACAGTTAATTAACTAAAAATATTACTTTCTGTAGGAAGTGCTTTTAATAACATATATACCCCATAATTTTTAAGTTTTAATTAATCATTTCATTTTCATACACATGTAAGTCATGACTTTTTTTATTCATTAATAAGAATTGATCTTGGTATTAAGGAGGTATAGAACAATCCCTGTATTTTATTTTATCATATGGGACTCAATGAAGGAACTTATTTGTGAGTTTTGTAAATTAATTATCTTAAGGAATGAACTTATCCGTGACTTGAATTAAAATTATGTGTGTTCAAACTATTGAATTAAACTAAGAGAATTGAATTGAACTAAAAAAAAAATTATTCACTCAATCTAAACTAAACTAAACTAGAAAATAATTTAAGCAAACTAAATTGAACTACTTTTAGGAAGTTAATTTTGTTATTTTAGACATCTACTATTTTGGTATTGAATTAATAATAAAAATCACACTCTTTTTTATACGAGAAAAAAACTATACACTCGATCATTGTTAAGGATAGTAAAGTTAGTTAGATTAAAACTAATTTTGTTATGATAAAATCATTTGTTTAGCTGTGATTAGTTATCTTAGCTGTCATTGTTTATGATAAGATTATTCTATTACGTATAGCCTATATAAGGCCTTTAAATCATTCTCTGTAATTCATGCTTGTGATAATAATTCAATATATATATCTTTCAGCATCTATTTCCATTCCTTTGTTTATCTTTACATGGTATCACGAGCACAGTGAGATCCATCAAACATGTCTTCCGCTACACAAAAATCGTTCAACCTGCAAACTTTCCATACTCCAATTGTAATCAAATTAGACGATGAATTTTTTGTTATGGCAACAACAAGTTCTTGCCAGTATTCGTGGAATGAATCTTTAGAAATTCATCACTAGTAACGATGTTCCAACAAAATTCGCGACAATAGAGGATGCAGCAAGCAACACCCTAAGTCAAGATTATGAGCATCATGTGCAACAAGATCAACTATTGATGGCATGGCTTCTAGCTTCAATGTCCACCCCAATCTTGACAAAGATGGTTGGTTTGGAAACCTCTTTTCAAATCTGGAAGCGTTTGGAGGTTTACTATGCCTCTCATACACGAGCCACGATCAAGAAATTGAAGCTTTAGTTACGCACGATTAAGAAAGAAAAAGAAACTAATGATTACCTATTAGAAATCAATAAAATTATTGATTCACTCGCTGCAGTAGGAGTCAAAATTTCATAAGAAGATCACATAGATATGATTCTTGATGGTTTTCCTGATGATTTCGATAGTTTTGTGACCTCCATCACATCTCGAATTGATCCATACACAGTAGATGAGATTGAGACTCTGCTTCTTGCACAAGAAGAGAGGTTTGACAAGAGAAAACGCAATGAGATAAGTCTTGTTCATGCTAACACTGCCTCAGTACCTGCTCAATGGAAAAATAATGACAGCAATTTTGGTATAGGCAACAATAACTACCAAGGTGGTTTTCTTGGAGGCAGGTTCAATCAAAGAGGTGGACAATGAAACGGTCGTGGTAGAAACAATGGTGGCAGAGGCAGTGGAAGGAGAAACTGGAATCAGAATAATCACAATGCATGGCATCAGGTAAAAATTTCATGCCAAATTTGTGAGAAAAATGGCCATATTGCTCTTGATTGCTGGAATAAGTATAATCAAGAGTATCAAACTCAACCACAGGTCCATACCTCTCAAATGTATCATCACAACAATGCTTTAGGTGATGCTACAATGTTGGCCACGCCATCTGCAGCAATGGATCCTCTTTGGTATCCAGATTCAGGTGCTTCTCACCACATCACACATGATGATTCCACCCTGTCGACCAAAAATCCTTACACTGGTTCAGACAAAGTTAATATTGGTAATGGTACAGGCTTAGATATACATCATGTTGGTCATTCATATTTGCATTGTCCTAAATTCTCTAAAACTGTCATTCTTAATAATCTTCTTCATGTCCCTTCCATAACAAAAAATTTACTTAGTGTGTCATAATTTGCTCAAGATAATCATGTCTTTTTTGAATTTTATCCTGATTTTTGTACTGTTAAAACTCAGGGTACCTGGGAAACAGTTCTTCAAGGGCAACTTAGAGGTGGTTTATATGTTTTCCCACCCATTCACAAGGTTCAGCCTGCTTTAGCTTTTTCTGCTGAGAAGAGTTCATCTCACCCCCCGCTTTTCTCTTTGGCACTCAAGGCTGGGTCATCCCTCTCCTAGAATTCTTAAAGTAGCTTTAAGAAATAGTCATATTCCTTGTAATAATTTTCCAGATTCTGTATTGTGTGAGTCATGTTTCATGGGCAAAGCTCATCAACTTCCTTTTATAAATTCAAATTCAGAATATCATACTCCTCTTCAGTTAGTTTTCTTAGACATTTGGGGCCCTTCCCCCGTTGCAACTTCTACTGGTGCTAGATATTATATAGTTTTCTTGGATGCCTTTTCAAAATATTCTTGGATCTATCCTTTAAATTCTAAATCTGAAGCATTTACTGCTTTTCAACAATTTAATTCCTCTGTTGAGCTTCAATTGAACACTAAAATCAAAGCTATACAAACTGATAATGCTAAGGAATTCATAAAATTGTCCAAATACCTCAATGAAAATGGCATTCAACATCGATTAACTTGTCCTCATACACATGAACAGAACGACAGCCCAAAAAGAAAACATAGACATATCACAGAAACTGGCCTCACTTTGCTAGCTAATGCATCTTTACCTCTCCGCTTTTGGGGTGAAGCTTTCCTTACTGCCACCATCCTCATCAATCTTTTGCCTACCCCTTCTCTAAATAATCTAAGTCCTCATGAAACACTTTTTCAAAAACCCCCATACCTTTCTTCGAATTTTTGGTTGTGCATGTTATCCTTTACTTAGACCATACAACCATCATAAATTGGATTTTCGAACTCAACAATGTCTCTTTTTGGGCTATGGCAATCAGCAGAGAGGCTATAAATGTATGTCTCCATCTGGGAAAATATATATGTCTAGGCATGTTAAGTTCGATGAGAACCTTGTTCCATACAAAGAGAAAACCAATCCTTTTTCATCTGAGTCACTCTGTGAAAATAATAATTATGTTTCTAATCCATCTCTCACTCTAGTCAACTCTATTCCTATGAATGATCATAATGATGTAGTCATGCCTATTAACATCATTCACACTGATGCCACTACTACTGATGTTACTAATGCCACTTCTACTGATGTTTCTAATGATACTTGTATCTCGCCTAGTCCTGTTGCTACTACAAGTTCATCTCAGCAACCTCCATCTAATACTCACCCTATGATCACAAGGGCTAAAGCGGGTATTTACAAACCAAAGTCATATACAACTGCTGCTTCATCAAAAACATATGATCACACTATTGAACCTACATCAGTAAATGAGGCACTCTCTAAACCGAAATGGTATAAAGCTATGCAAGATGAGTATCTTGCACTACAGAAAAATGGCACTTGGAATTTAGTAGACTTACCTGCTGGTTGTCGTACTATAGGCTGCAAGTGGGTCTTTAAAAGCAAGCACAATGTTGATGGCAGCTTCCAAAGACATAAAGCCAGGCTAGTCGCCAAAGGCTACCACCAGCGAGAAGGTTTTGATTTTCGTGAGACATTTAGTCCTGTTGTTAAACCTACAACAGTGCGGGTTGTACTTAATTTGGCTCTATTCAAACAGTGGCATATTCACCAAATTGATATCAACAATGCATTTCTGCATGGAGAGTTGACGGGGACAGTGTATATGAATCAATCCCCTGGCTTTAACACTACTTACAAAAATAAAGTGTGCAAGTTACATAAAGCAATTTATGGGCTCAAACAAGCACCACGGTCATGGTTTTAAATGCTCAGTGATACTCTCATTCACATGGGATTTCGTCCAACCAGGAGTGACACTTCTTTATTTATAAGGAATACTTCCACATCCACCATCCTACTTTTGATCTATGTGGATGACATAATAATCACTAGCAGCTCACAAGCTGAGATGAATTCATTGATTCTTACCCTGCACACAAAATTTAGCCTAAAAGATCTTGACCCTCTTCATCATTTCTTAGGAATTGAGGTATCTCATACTTCTGATGGAGGCTTATTTCTTTCTCAAAAATAGTATATTCGAGATTTACTTCATAGAGCCAAGATGGATGATTCTAAACCACAACCTACACCTATGACTTCTGGTCTAAAACTCACTGCCAATGGCTCTACATCTATCCCCGACCCCTCCTTTTATAGATCAATTGTAGGTGGCCTCCAATACATCACCATCACCAGACTAGAATTGTCCTTTTCCATTAATAAAGTCTGTCATTTTATGCATAATCCTCAAGAACGTCATTGGAAGGCTGTGAAACGGATACTGAGATACCTACAAGGGACTATCACTCATGGTTTTCACTTTAGAAGACCAACTAATATGGCCTTAATGGCCTTCTCGGATTTTGATTGGGGTTCTGACTTGGATGATCGAAAGTCTACAACTAGATATTGTGTGTACTTTGGGAACAATCTTGTGTCTTGGTCATCAAGAAATCAACGTGTTGTCTCTAGGAGTAGTACCGAAGCTGAGTATCTGGGTTTAGCTGTTGTTACTACTGAAATTGTATGGATCAAATCACTTCTTAGTGAACTTCAAGTGAATACTACTGCTCCAACAATCTACTGCGACAATCTTGGTGATGTAATGTTGGCTGCTAACCCCATCATGCACTCCACTAAACATTTTGAACTTGATCTATACTTTGTAAGAGATAAGGTGCTTACTAGAGACATTCAGGTTTTTCATCTACCATCACAATTTCAGGTTGCAGACATTCTTACAAAGTCCATCACTGGCCCTCCATTTGAGAGTTTTCGACGCAAACTTATGGTCACTTCATCATGTGACATAAGTTTGAGGGGAGATGTTAAGGGTAGTAAAGTTAGTTAGATTAAAACTAATTCTGTTATGATAAAATCATTTGTTTAGCTGTGATTATTTATCTTAGCTGTCATTTTTTATGATAAGATTATTCTGTTACGTGTAGCCTATATAAGGCCTTTAAATCATTCTCTGTAATTCATGCTTATGATAATAATTCAATCACTAGTGCAAAAATTGGATTTAAAATCGGAGTTTTAAGATCGGTTACCTTGTAACCGATCTTAAAAATAACGCGATGACAATTTTGTAAATAAACTGAACACTTTTAAGATCGGTTCAAATTTAACCGATCTTAAAAGTTGTATCAGACATAACTTTTAAGATCGGTTATAAAATGACCGATCTTAAAAGTACTTTTAAGATCGGTTATTTTATGACGATCTTAAAAGCGCTACTTTTAAAATCGGTTATTTCAGAACTGATTTTAAAAGTGCTACTTTTAAAATTGGTTATTTCATAACCGATTTTGTATACATACAAAATCGGTTCTGAAATAACCGATTTTAAAAGTTTCGTCAGAAACATTTTATATTTCCCTCCAATCTCATTCTCCTTAATCTTTCCCTCCATTTGTTTTTTAAATCTCTCTCTCGCACTCTGATTTTTTAAAGAGGTAAATTTCGTTATTGTTTTCGTTTTCGTTTTCCTCTTCTTGTATCTCTTTTTATTTTCTCATGTTGTTTTGTTGTCTCTATTTTCGTTGTAGGTTCATTTTGGGTAAATTTTGAATCTGGAACGGCCCGTTCTGCAAGGAGAATGGCCCGTTCTCCTTTTAGTATGGGTCGTACTACAAGGAGCACGACCCGTTCTCCTTTCAGTATGGGCCGTACTACATGGAGTACGCCCCGTTCTTCAAGGAGAACGGCCCGTTCTCCTTGCAGTACGGCCGTACTGAAAGGAGAACGGGCCGTTCTGAGTTACGTTCTTCAATTCGTACTTTTCGCAATCTGGAACACCCGTTCCAGTTTAAATTTTTTTCTTGACCAGCACTTTTAAGATCGGTTATTTTATAACCGAAATAACCGATCTTAAAAATTTAATTTTAAAATCGGTTATTTAACGATTTTAAAAATCTAACTTTTAAAATCGGCTCTTTTAAAATTAGTTACGGAACCGATTTTAAAAGTAAAAAATAACTAATTTTAAAAGCCTTTTTTCTACTAATGAATATATCTTTCAACATCTATTTTCATTCTTTTGCTTATCTTTACAATCACAAATAATCGTATATGTGATAAATTTGTTTACATTTCTGATAATTATTTCAAAAGTCTCGGCGATAATTCTTTATTAATTAATGGTGTAAATTTTATATGATATTAAAAAAATTTTATATCATCACATTTTATTAATGGTAAAAATTATAAAATTAACAAGAAGATTTAAACTTAAGATATAGTAGATATTACCTTAACCTCTATAACTCGTTTTCTTATATTATTATTATCTAAACACAAATTATTTTATTTTGATAATAGTTATTTAAAAGATTATTTAAAATATATTTTTATTTAATTAACAAAAAAATTAAACTAATAATAGATTTCTATTAATTTTAAAAAAATGTGATACTACTTTCAATCTTTATTATAAGACCTAAATAACTGGTTCACTAAAATTTATAAATAAAAAAAATTAAATCAATAAATATGTATTAAATCTATTTTTTTTTTACTTAAATTAGTCCAAAATTAATGAGATACTAAAATATATGTTTTTCAAAATTTCTTCGTTCTAAAAAAAATTGACTATTATATTTTAAATTTAAGAGATATAAATTAGATGAATTTTACTTGTCAAACTTAAAAAAATATTTAAATAATACATTTTGATACTATCTTTAAAATATAATATTAATTTTATTTTATAAAATCAACTTATAAAATAAGATGGTCTCTTGTTTATATATTTTATTATGGTGATCGCATGAGATATCTAACATTTTGTTAACAAATTTATATAATTTTTTGTAAATATTATTTGTATCGGTTAGTCTTAGTGATATTGTTGTCATCTTAATTAACAAGTGTGGGAGTTAGGAATCAACTTAACACAATATGAAAGGACTTGTTAAATAATGTATTGTGTCAGCAAATGCATTGTCTGTATTTACCAGACTCAGTGTCATATACAGAATCTGCAATTCTGGGATTTGTTGTCTTTGTTGCTTACGGTGCTATGTCACAGTCACAGCTAAGATAGGTGAATATTTTTATGCTTTTAATTCTTCCCACAAGTGTATCTTTGATTAAGTGGAATTGAATACAGGAATGTGATGATGAGACAAGATTAAAATAAAATTCTAATATTTTGATAGAAAATAGATTATAAGACTTCAGAAAAGTGGAAAACAATAAAGATAGAGGGCAAAGAATAATATTTATACATTTCTTATATAAAAGGGGATTTTGTATTTTTTAATAAAAGAAAAGTATAATTAGTAAAAGGAGAAACGTAAATAGTAAAAAGCCATTTAACTTATTAATAATACTATTAATAGTGTATTTGGTTATTGATAAAAAAAAAAAGTGTCGTTGGTTTCACATTCAAAACAAATTAACAATCATTTATTTCAAATGTTCAATGATGCAAGGCCACAGAAAAATTGGTTTAATGAGCATTGGAATGTGTTTTTTTATATCAAAAGAAAAAATTATGGTGAGAAAAACAAAATTTAAATATAAGACTTTTAACGTATTACTCAATCTCTATCACGCACCAAGTTAATTTCAGTAGTTTTATTATAGTGTGCTTAAACAATAAAAAAAAAAAAAAAAAAAAAAGACGGATGCTATATATGTAGGTTCTTATTTATATTAGTAAAAAAAAATTGGTAATAATTTATATTAGTATATATTTTAATATTTTAACATTAAATAAAAATTTCAAATGATATTAAAGCAATTATCTATCAAAACATTATACATTGAAAATTATAATTATATACTTCATTTTGGGGTGGATTGAAGTAGAACAAAAATAAATAAATAAATAAATAAAAATAAGTGATAAATGTAATGAATGATATGATAAAAAAAAATATAAGAAAAAAATGGAGTTGAAATTATAAGAGTACAAAATATGATGATAAGTTTTAAATATTTATTTTATGTCGTGAATTTTAAAAGAATGAAGTTGATATTAATAAAGTTAATATTTTAAGGATTAAATTAAAAATTAAAGCGCTAGCATTTATAATGATTAAAAAACAAAAGTTATAAATTTATTAAGTGTGTTTGTTGAAGTTGTGTTGGTTGGAAAAATAATGATTCTTCAGTTGAGAGGAATGCATGTGGTATTTTGTAATAATTTTGTGAGGAACTTTTTGACCTAGTTGTGCTCAGCATGGAGTGATAAGTGTCGTTGAACATGAGTACTTGGGGAATTCTCTAATTTTGTGACACTAGACCTTAATATGAGTGGCACCGAACATGATCAATACAAACTCTTTACCTAGATGATGTTAAGCACCAATGTTATGACATTGAACATAAGTTAAGCAGAGACTTTCTTTTTGAATAAGGTCAGACATGGGTTTAGTCACATCAAGTGTGATTGACTTAGAGGCTTATTCGCATCGAGTGTGAAAAAGATGGCACCGAGCGTGGTTTACTAAAATAAAACTTGATGTTCTAAGTTGTCTAACTAACGAATTATGATGATTCAATTATATGAATGATGTTGTATGATTATAGTTCATTATGCATTGATCTAAGATGATGTATAATGATGTTTAAATTTGCTAATGGATGACATTTGATGAAATTGATTAAGTTGTAAGATGTATGTGGTTTAAGTTGTATGTAGTAAGTTGATTTAATTTGATAAGTTGTATACGCATGTCGAGTTGAAATAAATGTATTGGCTGAGATACATAAAAACTATAGGAGATTTGAGTTTTAAAAATTATAAAATATTTTATTATGTTAATATAAGTTATGGTAGTATGAAAGTCCAAGTTGATAACACTTTAGTAAGTAAGTTGGTTTCGAAATGAGTAGTTGTATTTAAGTTATCTCCTCTAGGTTTTATGTGAACATAATATGGGGGTCAGGTTAAGTCATACTGATTATATATAAAGTAACCAAATGTTGATCTGTATGGGAGCAAAGTCAAATCATGTGTATAAAGTGACTAACTAATTAAAATATGAAGTCAAAGGGTAAAATCATTAAGTGATTGTTGGAAATATGCATAGTATTTGGAGGATAATTGATGAATTAATTCCATACAAGGGTTAGATATGCATGCTAAGATCGTGGTAGACTCACACCCAAATTATTCTATCTTAACAATAATATTAGACTTTCTTAGTTTAAGTGGTGAAATTCGAGAAATCAATTTAAGTTGTTTATCAAACACTTTGAGAGACCTAACATTGTATCTACCTTATTTGGTTTTGATAGGCCAGTCGTAGTGATTTAATAGGGTCAAACCACTTAGATTATTCACCTCTGTTGTAGAAATATCTCCATGATTAATATGTGTAACAACACATTAATTGTTTAAAATTGTTCATGATGATAATTGTAACGCCCGATTCTAACGCCGAATTTATATAATAATAATTATATATTTCTTATATAATATTTTCGCAAATATATTGTTAACAATATTTTTTTTATGGATAAAGATAAAGAAACAGAATATTTTGTGAATTTAATACATAACATATCGTTCTAAAGTATTTATAATAATGTATTATTATACACAATATTTCTTTCTTTCACTTCTATTACAAACTTTACATTGATAATAGAAATAAATTTACAATAACAATTATAATAGATTCATCAAATAGCCTCCACATTCCAATTTCTTCCAAGGAAGACCACAGCTATATCAACTGCAAAATGATATGGAATCCAAAGTAGATCCATCTATTTTGTAATATATTTAATTTATAAAAACAAAGAAAAGAGAGGAGTAAGAACAATATCCAATAAATACAATAATACAAAAGAATAAACAGAATTATTTATAATCAATATTAAACATATATATATGTATATATATATAAATATAAATATATATACAACTCATATATTAGATTTTCATGATACAATAAAATTTGAATTATACTTGTAGTGACTAGTCAGGATAAATGAGCATCATCAAAATATCAACCAATAAAAGTATATTTCATCTTAACCAACAATAGGATATTTCACCTTCATTCTTTACTCATTTAAATCCCCAAGGTCAAACCTCCAGCTACAAATAATTCAAACTTTATCTTCTATGGCCATAGAACAATATTTATCTTCATAAATACGTGAATAAATAATAACAATATGAGTCAAAGAGACTTTAACAAAACTATATCATAGTTAATTATAAATATATTTACAACAAATATATTTACGTAAAAAGAATATATTAATAGTACCAATAATATAAATAAAAATGACAATCATTATAAAATAATGAAACAATAAAAAATATGAACACCTTAATAATTCTTATAGACAAAAATAATCAAAGGTTACGCAAATAAATGAGGTTAGGGACACTTCACTAGATAAATACACATAAAAAATAACATAAATAAATACACATAATAGTATATAAAATTTTAAAGAGATAAGGTTCTCCTCCCCCTTACCTGAATAAGCAGGAACTAAAACTTGAGCAGAACCTCCTCCTCTAGATTTCCTCTTTCTTTCCCTCTCTTTCTTTCTCTCTCTCTCTCTCTCTCTCTCTCTTTCTCTCTAAAATTTTCACCTTCTCCCTCAGTTATAATTTTTTCTTCACCCCCTGCCTCCTATTTAAAGGCATTCTGGCATACCCGGAACGGCCCGTACTGATTTTGGAACGGCCCGTTCCGGAGCCTTCAAACGTGGGCAAATTTCTCAATTGGAACGGCCCGTTCTGAAATCAGAACGGCCCGTTTCCAAAAAGCAGAACGGCCCGTTCTAAAATTAGAACGGCCCGTTCTGGAGTTCACTTTTACACAGGTTGACCATAAGGAGAACGACCCGTTTTCAACTTAGGATTTTAGGCCATTTTGTTTATCTGGAACGGCCCGTTCCACTTTTTGGAACGCCCGTTCCGCTTTTAGGAACAGGTCGTTCCGCTTTTTGGAACGCCCGTTCCGCTTTCTGGGAACAGCCCGTTCCGCTTTTCGGAACAGGCCGTTCTGGGCCTAAAAAAATCAGAATTAATTTTTTTTATAAATAATTTAAATTATTACAAACCTTTAAAATATTCTATAAAGCCCCTTTTAATTAACTAAAATAATAATCTTCATAAATATAAAAATAAATAATAATTAGTAGCCTATTAGTAGAAAATTCGGGGTGTTACAATTCTCCCCTCCTTTTAGAAATTTCGTCCCCGAAATTTTTGTAATGGTAGACTCCTTGCTTCTTATTTTCTAATCTTTATAACCTCACTCACTATCTTTCCGATATACAGCTCTATCATTTCACCAAAGGATTTGTAATGTTCATAAGTGTACAAGGTGAGCAAATTCGGTAAGCCTATCCATAAGATCAAATTTCTTAAGAATATCATACATAACTACAACTAAGTCCATAAATACAGAATCTTATTTCCAAATTAGGACGTCTAAAGATGGTAAAAATATTAAAAAAACTCTAGTATTCCACCTTAAACTTTTGGCATACTATATACTAGTATCCAAATTCCTCTACTTCTCTTTTCTCCTTAGGCCATGCTTCCGCTGCACAACTCTGATACATTTTAGTATCTTCTAAATGAATACTAAAAGTACTTTTATGTCCTTCTTCTAAGATCATCTTCCTTAATTCGAGATTACTAAGCACATAGATTCTATCTTTGAATCTCAAAACATCATCAACTTTCAAGCGTAAAGGGCTATTTATACCTCTACCAATCTTTTCCACTTAGCTCACTAAAAAAGGATTTAACTCCTTAGTCCTCTAATCACATCTATTAATCTATTAGTCCTTTCAACATACTCAATTCAATGTTCCTAAGGGTGAGCTTACACATCACACTTAAGTTTCTAATCTCCTCAATCAAATTCAACCCTTACATTATCAAAATGATAGATGAATGATCATCCTACTTAAGGCATTTGTCACCATATTACTTTAATTTTTATGACTCTCTCCAAGGATCAAGTACTTAAGCATAAGTTTACTAGGTATGTTTAATCAATCTCTAAGTCTTACCACTTTATCTATACCCAAGGCAACCTCATATTTCCTACCTTGTCTTATGGTCTCATGTCTTGTCATCAAAATGAATCAATTAATGATATCTTTCTAATTTCCTTCAATAGTCCATTCTTTACTCGAGTCATACCTAGTCTCATACTACTATGAATAATTTCACAAGTCGAACTTAAATTTCTAATTTGAGCCAAAAGATACATCTCTTTAACCATAAAGAAAGATAAATATAGATGTTTTCTACTCAAAACATCAACCACTATTTTAGATTTACCCAGATAACAACTAAGATTAAAATCCTAATCCTTACAATTTTCAACTATCTCTTCTGTCTCATATTCAACTCCTTCGGATTAAACAGATATTTAAGATCCTTATGATTACTAAATACCTCAAACTTAGAATTATATCAGTAATGTTTCCAAAATCTCAAGCGTAACTATCACAACCTCTAATTCAAGGTCATGGGAATAATCCACCCAAACCTGTCTTCAAAGCATCACTGTATACCACATAAGACTTACTAGAGTCCAGTAATGTTAACACTAATCAAATTTTTTTCTTAAGAGTTTGAAAAATACTCTCACACTATTCCAAAAAGGCAACTATCTATTTCTGGTCAATCCAGTCAAAGGTAATGTTATCTTAGAAAATTTTCTCAATAAATCTCCTATAATAATAAATGAATTCAAGAAAACTCATCTCCACACTAATTGACTTTGGTATCTCCCACTTAAGCATCCCTTCTACCACAGATAGATCTACATTATATCTTCACTAGAAATTACACAACCTAGAAAATTCACTTCATACAATAGAAATTCGTACTTAAATAACTTGGTGTAAAGCTGTCTTGAATATATTTTCATCCTCAATTCCGATATGCTGATATCACATCCTAAGGTCAATCTCACTAAACACACAAATATTCATTAATGGATCCCTAAGGTCATCTATCCACATATCAACATACATGCATATCAGTTAGAATGCCTACTTTAAACCTTCATATATACCATCCTTAAGCATGTATGAATCAAATACCGTTTATTACGTATAACCTGTACATGAATAGCCTTTACCACATAACATCATACAACCTTAAAGAAACTTTTGATCCACAAGACAACACCTCAGAACATCAGAATAAAATCGATTTCCTAATAACTCACAAATATCATGATAACATATATATCCCTTTAACAACTATCAAAGAAAATGATACATAGAAAATTATACAGGCTATCACCAAATGATCTCAAACCTATTACGAAAAGAAAGCTATCAAGATAAGCTATCACTCTTATGAAGACTTAAAATTCTAAAATGATCATATACTTAGCTAAAAATTCCAAAAAAAGTAATAGATATAATCAGCGCTAACAGCTAGACCTTTATTCAACAAAATAATTATATCGGAAGTTCTAGATCTCCATTGAACCTGATTTTGGTGCCCTTAAAAAAATAACATTCCAAGACTACAACTCTTATGAAGATCATAAAATCCAATTCTGACAATATAATACTTGTACTAGCACAGTAAAATTGCAGCTAAAACATTCTCTGCACTAACCACTAAAAGAGCGCACCAAATTTTCAGGCCACAAAAATACCTTAAAATATTTCAGAACCATTATTTAAGCTTCTTCCTACAATTCTAAACCAAAACAACTCACATATTTAACACAAATGATTTAAAAGTTGAAATAGAATCCTCATGTAACTTAATAATAATTAACATGTAAGCATCAAAACTCAAAAATCATATTAAAACAAATTTAAAAGTAATAAAGAAAATTATAAATTCATTCCAGTAAAGGTGGCAGAGCCTCCTAGTTAGGAATAATTTATAACTTCTAAATCATGTAAAATAAAATAACAGAGATGTACACTTGAGCCTTTTATCAAAACATTCAAAACCTTCTTGGATTCATTCGTTAAAACTATAAACTCTACCAAATGAGCACGGTAAACTCATAACTCACGGCCGATTGGATCGACCTGCTCTGATACCACTTAATGTAACGCCCGATTCTAACGCCCAATTTATATAATAATAATTATATATTTCTTATATAATATTTTCGCAAATATATTGTTAACAATATTTTTTTTATGGATAAAGATAAAGAAACAGAATATTTTGTGAATTTAATACATAACATATCGTTCTAAAGTATTTATAATAATGTATTATTATACACAATATTTCTTTCTTTCACTTCTATTACAAACTTTACATTGATAATAGAAATAAATTTACAATAACAATTATAATAGATTCATCAAATAGCCTCCACATTCCAATTTCTTCCAAGGAAGACCACAGCTATATCAACTGCAAAATGATCTGGAATCCAAAGTAGATCCATCTATTTTGTAATATATTTAATTTATAAAAACAAAGAAAAGAGAGGAGTAAGAACAATATATTTACGTAAAAACTATATCATAGTTAATTATAAATATATTTACAACAAATATATTTACGTAAAAAGAATATATTAATAGTACCAATAATATAAATAAAAATGACAATCATTATAAAATAATGAAACAATAAAAAATATGAACACCTTAATAATTCTTATAGACAAAAATAATCAAAGGTTACGCAAATAAATGAGGTTAGGGACACCTCACTAGATAAATACACATAAAAAATAACATAAATAAATACACATAATAGTATATAAAATTTTAAAGAGATAAGGTTCTCCTCCCCCTTACCTGAATAAGCAGGAACTAAAACTTGAGCAGAACCTTCTCCTCTAGATTTCCTCTTTCTTTCCCTCTCTTTCTTTCTCTCTCTCTCTTTCTCTCTCTCTCTCTCTCTAAAATTTTCACCTTCTCCCTCAGTTATAATTTTTTCTTCACCCCCTGCCTCCTATTTATAGGCATTCTAGCGTACCCGGAACGGCCCGTACTGATTTCGGAACGGCCCGTTCCGGAGCCTTCAAACGTGGGCAAATTTCTCAATTGGAACGACCCGTTCTGAAATCAGAACGGGCCGTTTCCAAAAAGCAGAACGGCCCGTTCTAAAATTAGAACGGCCCGTTCTGGAGTTCACTTTTACACAGGTTGACCATAAGGAGAACGGCCCGTTTTCAACTTAGGATTTTAGGCCATTTTGTTTATCTGGAACGGCCCGTTCCACTTTTTGGAACGCCCGTTCCGCTTTCTGGGAACAGCCCGTTCCGCTTTTCGGAACAGGCCGTTCTGGGCCTAAAAAATCAGAATTAATTTTTTTTATAAATAATTTAAATTATTACAAACCTTTAAAATATTCTATAAAGCCCCTTTTAATTAAATAAAATAATAATCTTCATAAATATAAAAATAAATAATAATTAGTAGCCTATTAGTAGAAAATTCAGGGTGTTACAATAATGTTGTTTGTGTTGTAAGCTAATGAGTAGTTTTTATGTTGCTGATGACAAGTTGAAATGTTGCTAAGTTGTGTTGTACTATAAGTTGTATGTGATGATTAAAAGATGTAATCATTGTTGGTATGTTGTTGTTGTGCTAAGGATTAGCATGATGTTGCTTAAGTGGATATGTTGTATGCATTGTACATTTATGTTGTTATTATTATATTGATTTTTTCACAAGTTTGCCCTTTCTTTTTCGTATAATTGGTTTGCAATGATTATACTTGATATAGGAGCAAGACATAATTAGTTTGGTGGCTTGAATGTTAGTGGATGGTCACAGTAAAGGTGACCTATTTTATATATACTACCTTGATGCAGTATTTGTTGTATGAGACATTGACTAACAATATGATTGTTTTGTTTACAATTTTATATATTACATGTATATTATATAAATGTACATGGTATGAATGCAACCCCTTAAAGGGTTTTATGTTTTCAATCGCATTGGCAATAACTATTTTAATTTTCTACACGTTATACATATAATTGTATGTATATTAAACTGATTATTGAGTATTTTATATTTTAGCTATTATAATATATTAAGTGTAGTGATCTATCATATCATTATATAAATATATAAATGACTAAAATTACATATTTAAAAATAGAGAGAACAAAGTTGTGAATTTCATATTATAGAGAAACTAAAATTTAATTTAGTAATATAAATAAGAATGTTAGCTACACACTCTCCTCCTAACATATTCATTCTCATTGGTAATTTTTTTTAAATACTTAAAAAATCATTAAATATAATATGAGGCGTATAAGTTTTTTTATTTTTTAATAAATTTAACAAATTAAAAAAATAGTGTATAAAAACTGTTGTTAGTTATTTTTCTAATATAAAATATAGACCTGCATGTTGCTCGAATATTTTTACACATTATTTAATTTCATGTCGCGTAAAGGATTTTTAAAAGCTGTGCTTAAACATTAATAGAAAAATGATTGAATCGGGGTTTCGAAAATCATTTCAAAGATTAAAATATTAGTTTAAAATATAAAATATAAAATTAAATAATTATTTTATAATAAATTCGAACTCTATCTTTCGAAGGATGTAACATTGTTGAATTTAATAATGTATAGCAAAATTTCGTGTTGGTAATGATTTGTATAACATTTTTGGGAAGAATTTGGGCCTTGAAAGTGCATTTTATTTATTTATGTTGGTGGCTTGGTGCGATGTGGCGTCATGCAAATTAACGATTGGAAAGAAGACACGTAAACGAATGCAGCACATCACGTCACTGCAAATTTCATGGGACTGTGTTTTCTTGTCTTTTGAGTTTCCAAGTACGGCCTCAACCCTCCATGTCATCCACTTATGTTTCGTCTAAAGTAAAAACTAAAAAGTGATTGAAAGAAAGATGTAAATAAAAAAAAGAAAATTAGTTTTTTATGATTTATTTGGTTATGTTAAAAAACATTACAAATGCAAAACAATACAAATTAATATTCTAAATAAAAAAATATATAATAAAGTCATGTTTAGCTAAATAAACTATTTATTAATACTTATAAAAAATATATAAAAGAAAATTTAAGTTAGTTTCTCACAAACTAAAATTAAGTTGTAAAATCTCTGAACTTTTTCAGAAATTTTTTATATATAAGTTAATCTCTCCTTTTTTTTCTTCTTTTTTTTCTTCTAATTTATTCCTTTATAAGTTTTTTTTCCTAAAATGTTTATCTAAACAGTCTTTAAAAAAATAGTAACTTTGCTTTTAAATCTTTATAAGTCTATGTCTCTCGTTTTCTTTTCAATATGAGAAAAAAGAATAAATAAGTAAGTTCACTTTTTTTTCTTCCCTTCCTTATATTTTCCCAAGCAAAGAAATTTTTTTTTTTCTAATCTCTTTTCTTCCTTTTCTCTTTTTCACCTAAACCAAACTAGGAATTCATATATTTTTAAAATTTTGATTAAAATATGCTTATAGTTTAATTTTTTCATATTATTTAATTACATATATATATATATATATATATATATATATATATATATGATAAGTTTGTTTATTTTTATGATAATCATTTCAAAAATGATATTCGAGACAATTTTTTAAGTACACTAAAATATGTGAACTTTTTTATTTTTATTCTATATCAAAATTTGTATGATTTCCTTACCTATACAAACTTTGGAGTATACTTAGCTAGTATAGTAACTTGTGTATTATACGGTTAACAATTTCAATATAAATAGATAAATCTTTAAAATAAAAATATAATAACAGTTAGAAGAAGAACACATAATTCTATTTACAGTAAGACCATTATAACATAAATTTGTAATTTAGTGTATTTAGTGGCATGATTATTTTTATGCGAGAGGGATAAACTTAGACCCTAAATTCATACATGTAATAGTCAAAAAAATCTGTCGTGTGTTTTAATCTATAATTTATGTGTTTCAATCTTAATAATTCATAATAAAATTAATTATAATATTATTTTTCTCGCTTTTAACTAGAAAAAAAAAAGTCATTTCACTATACATCCCCTGCATAAGAATTTTTTGTGCCAATCAAATATAAGTGGCTAATATATATATAAATATAATAATTATTGAATATTGTGCCCAACTTTTTAAAAGTTTCTAACTGGAGAGGGATGATACCTAAAAGGAAAACATGATCATCCTATTCAAAATATGTTGACCTGAAGTGTGATGCTAATTATCTATTACATTTTATATTCAAGAATAAAAATAAAATTATGTTTTTAAGTGATTTTCCATCACTATTGCTGAATTGTGAGCTATCTGACACGGGACGCACTTAGCTTGGTAGTTGGAATCGTGATTGCCGAAAGATGATAGTGGAATCAAACTTCATCTCTACAGTTCATATTGTTGCCCAAGGGGGCTTCTTTTCACATCCAGTTACCCTTCCCTCTGGTAAAAAAAAGTAAAAAGTAAAATAGATATGTTACTATATTAAAAGGGAAGCCAAGCCTAGTGACAAGTGATAAAATAGATATATTAATATGAGAAAACTTCTATCAATTAATTTAATCAAAAATTATTTTTAATTTTTAGAATTTTTATTTTTTTTTCATTTCTTAAAAATATTTATAGAAAAATTTATTCAAGAATACATTAATTTAACTAAATTCATCCTGAATATCACTAAAAAAATTAATTTAGCGACTAATTTTTTTATCACTAATAACGACATAATTAGTTCCAGTTTTTATTTAACGATTGAATATTTTCAGTAACAAATTTTCGGTCGCTAATTTTGTCGCTATTTAGTTTATAAATTATATATCCTTTAATGATTGAATAACAACCAAATTGTATGTAAATTTACAACCAATTCGGTAGCTAAATTAGTGACGAAAAATTTCAGTAGCTAAAAACAATACAAAAATATTATTTATAATAATGGTAGCAACTCAATAAAAATCGGTTGCTAAATGTAATTTTTTTTTAAATTTAAGAATATAATTTTTTTAAAAATAAAGTAAATATAAAAATATATAATATTATTTTTGTAATGATAAAAAATTAATGATAAGAAATAAAAATCATGACCCTTCCAATAAAATTATTTTATTTTTTAAATAATATATATTATATAATTTAAAATAGATAATATATCATAATGCTATAAAAGAAATTTAAATAATAATTTTTTTAATTAAATCTTTTAAAAAATGTGGACTAATTTAAATAATAATTTATCTATCAAATTTATTTATTTTTCTCTTGAAAAATTTATTTCTCTTTTATCATACTTAATATTTTATTTTATTAAATAATATGAAAATACACAATTTATTGTGTTTTCCAATTTTGTTAAGGTAAAAAAACTTTTTCAATTTGTAAATCTTATTTTATTTTAATTATTATTTTAAAGTTAGGCTTAAACATCTAGTTCAGTTGATATAAACGTGTTAGTTCCATCAACTTAAAAATAATTAGTTTATATAAAGATTAATAAGAACTTAACAAACAAATCTAAAATCGATCAAAAAATTAGATGTTTTTTTTTTAAATAATTATTGTGTTAACTTAACAATAACTATCATAAAATTTTAAAATGTATTTTTCATTTAATTATTCATAAAAAATACTTTTAAATTAAGCATTCACCAAAAAAGATACTTTTAATTAAAAAATATATTTTTTAATTTTATTAATTCATTGTCATCCTCTCACTTGATTAAAAAGTGATAAAATATAATTAATCTTCAATTAGTTTAATAAAAAAATTATAAAATAAATTATATATATAAATATACACATCAATAACAAGTGAGTTATATTACTGATGGAATATTTCTGGCAAATTTATATTTGTCAAAAATGTAAGAATTGTTAACAAAAATTGGCAATCATATATATATTAAAAAAGATCATTAATAAAACTTTGTGTATATATATATATATATATATATATATATATATATATATATATATATATATATATATATATATATATATATATATATATATAGAGAGAGAGAGAGAGAGAGAGAGAAGAAGGAATCAAATGACTCACAAAGTAACTTTTAGTAAAGTAGTTGAGGATGACTTAAATGAATTAATTTGTAGTATCTATACTAACAACATGCATCTATTTTTTGGTAGCTTATCTCATAAGAACTCCACAATTAAGTGTGTTTGACTTGGAATAATATAGGAATGAGTGACATTTTGAAAAGTTTTCCAGAAATTGTGTAACTAAAGACAAAACATGCTGAAAAGTGAAGTATTGTAAAATAAAATCCTTGAGAGACTAAATATGAGTGGTTTGTAGCGATCGAATTTGTGACGTTTATAAAATTTAGTAAAATAAAAAATAAATAATTAGCAATCGATTTAACGACGTATTATTTAGTCACTAATTTGGTCCTCATACATATCAGCGACCAAAATCATTGCAACCATTTTATGATCGAAACCAAAATTTTTTTTGTCACTATATAGCTTTGCGACTAGGGTTTTTGTGACCATTTAAATTCGATCGTTAAGATAAATAACGACCGATTTTAACAATTTAACAACCAATTTTAGTAGTCACTAAATGCCATATGTTTTGTAGTGTATCAAAACATGAACTAGATTAAATTTGATTCATTTTTGTATTAAGTTGAAAATTCAAAACATATGAATTGAGTTAGCATACTAGTCCAATAAAAAAATTACGAACCATCTTTTTAAGTTTTTATTTTCAAAATTTATGATAAAAAATAATTTTAAAAAATTATAAAACTAATAATAATTCAAATGATTAATTATCACTACTTAATAGTTAAGTTCATCAATAATATTAAAATAAGTTAATAATAAACTACAATTCCATAAATAAACATATGGAATTCATTTTAATTTTCGTAGTTGATAAATCAACTATTGTGTTTCTTTTGTATGTTTAGCCTCTTTTTTTCCCCCTCTCTCTATAAAAAGTTAAGTTTATTGAAAAGTACAATATATCACCAATCACCACCCCACTAAAAAGTGAATTTCCATCTGAATTAATATTCTTACTAATTAATTAAATCACTTAAGATTCTGTGACTGTGTAGTGGCAATCGTAATCTCTAGTACTTTCCAAGCTTTTGAAGGCAAAATGAAAAACGTGGAGTCTTTATCCATGCAAGCCAATTATCATGTGGCATGTGGCAGTGTTGGATTTTGCTCCTTGATCGGTGTCCATCGTTAAGATAACAAAGCAACAGTGCCCTATATATGGTGCTTGCAATTGCATCCATAAATGGTTCAATTATCCATTAATTGTTGCGTATAAGTGTGGCCACACTTTTTAAAAACGTGCCCCCATTAATCATGCAATAAATTATAATTGGCCAATGGATTGCAATTATGTTAGCCAATTCACGTCCGAACCACAAGAGTCAATTCTGCATATAATGTGTGTGCGTGTAAGTGTATGTACGTATGTATAATTTTGTATTATAGTAATTGAATAATATCCTTCAAAGTTCAAACTCACTTGTCACAAATCACAAATTTTTATGAATTGATTGCTCATAGAGTCATAGTTCATGTGGTCCTACCAGACACAAATTTAATTACATTATTATTATTAGAAACATTTTACATGCAAAAGAAAATATATACAAAATAGTAGCTAATTCATTTTGTTTTAGTTTGTCAAAAAAAGTGGTAGCCCCTTCTTGTCTACATAGCATAAGATAATTATCATGTCAAGTTGTAATTAGTTATTTGTTATGTTAATAGGATACCAAGCCTTGTTAGTCTAATGTATTTATTATCTTAAGAGGAGAATTGAGTTAGAAAACAATAAAATTGGATAAGATTTCTCTCCCTTATATATATACATATATATATATATATATATATATATATATATATATATATATATATATATATATATATATTTCATCACAACATTATACAATACTAACATGTAATATTTTTATCACTTAAACATAAGTTTATATCTTATTATAATAGTTCAATCAAAGAAATGACAAATAATATGATGATGTTATCTTATTTGTTATAATTTGGTATGTGAAACAAACATTCGACAAAATTAAAGTTTATTTTGTTTTTATCTTGCTTTTATATCATATCTTATAATATTATATCTGATCACTAAATGAGTCGATAAGAAATTACATTTAATTTTTATAATTTTATATGAATTTAAAGAAAAAAATGTTAACCTTTTCCCAATAACGCGTGAGGCAAAAATACATACATAAAAGAGAAATTATTTTGTACAATAAAAATTTCCATTTTTCTAATTCATGAAAGAAATTAAAAATAAAAATAAAAATATTACAAAATACGTAAGATGATAATAATATATAATATAATATTATTAAAATAAAAAGTAAAAGCTTAAAAATAGATTACATTTGAATTTTTTTACCAAATTATTATTAAATATTGATATATACTTCCTCTATTCTCTTTATTAATTGTAAGCAAAAAAAAAAATGATTTTACACATATTAAGAAAAATGGTTATCTGCATTAAATTATATTATTTTTATAATATTATCACTAAATTTTTCTTATTATAAATGTTAAAAAAAAAGTAGTGTAACTTAAAGGCCATGCATTAATTGAGAAATATTTTAAGAAAAATATTATTAAATAAGATAAAAATAGTTAAAATATGTTTATACTTAATAACAAAAAAATATGTGTGTTTTCTTCTTCTTTATAATAGAGAATAAAGGGAATAATATGTTCATATATAAGTATATATTAAATATTGATTTATAATATTACATATTTATGTAACTGTTATAAAGTAAAATTTTAAAATCCCACAAAAGAAAGTAAATAAAATATGGACTGATGGATCAGCTTACATGACCCACAACACAACCTATAATATATCAAACTAGCAAATTATGAATTCACAATTTAGTATGCATTTTGATTCATGTTTATTTCTTCATTTAAAATCAAGTAAAATATTATTTAATGTGATTTTTAAGTAAATATTTACTTGTTTGATCTAGTTCAAAATTGACTTCAAGTTAAAACAAGTATCTAAAAGTATATTGACTTGAATCAAATGATAATGGGTTAAATTGTATTAAAGAATTTATAATAACTTACATACATAATACATTGTTGAACCAATTAAATCATAGATTTCAGTATGATCAGTATATAAGGCATGCATTAATAATAATATTTTTAATGAAATTGAAGAAGTATAAGGGTAAAAATAAGATGGACAAAACAATGTGCTTAAAGTTAAACTATGCATGCTATTATCAATTGCGTAACTAACCCCCACTTATATGAAAATTGAAAAGGAAAATGATTTATTTACACATATTAACAATTTTACCCCTCTCATTTCCATTTGTTTTTCACCTAAAAGATTAATTGATTACAAATTAAAATTTATCGAAGAATTAATCACTTACGCGACTGCTTCAGCATAGTAACTCTTGTTTGAAATATGTGTAGGTTTGAACAAGACCCTTATAATTGTTTCAGTAAATTATACTTCATTTACTTATTTGTTTTTGAGCACACAATTAAGAGAACATTATATAAAAAGTATTCTAAAATCCTAAATGATTTGTCTAAAGTATATAAAATAGTTTCAACATCAAACGCAAACTAATTATTTGTCATGTCAGATTTTTTCTTTTTCCATCTTATTCAGTGAGATGAACAGATATAGATCGATACATTACAGGTAGCCATCAGAGGTGGTAAAAAAGATATTCTAAATAAGCTAAATCCGTATTGTCTGCATTGAAATACGAGGCCAAGAATGTATGATTGTATTTGCATATATCATCATTTCATCAATGATTGGAAGGAACAGAGCCACCACGTGGCTCTGAACACTTAAATTGCTTCTGCATCTCTTACACTGCCATCTTAGTCATCGGGTACGTGTATAAATCAATAAACGTGATGTCGAATGAAATTATATAAAATTATACACATGGAGACTGTGGTTAATGATAGCCCATTTAGTATGTTAAATTGGGTGACAAGAAAACTTAACACAATTAATAAATAAATAGACAAGATTATAATCAACAACCATACTGGAAAACATTGATTTTGCTACCTCAATCAATATAAGGATGCATTTCTTTAAACTTAATAAAAAAAATGGTGACACAATTTTGTTTTAGATTTTTATTATTAGAAAAAGTTATTAATTTTGACTTAAAAAAAGTATTTAAAAGACTTATATATATATATATATATATAAATACATTTATTTTAAGAATAAGCTTATCTAAACTTATTTTAGTCAATAACTCATATTTTAGATTAAATCTTATTGATTTAATTATTAAATTAAATTTTTTTAATTAATGTATGGATCAAGTATGTAATTTTTTTAAAAAAATTAAAAATTATTTAATACTTAGTTCAATTATTTTAAATTAATGTATAAAATATTTTTATAATTATCTGTTAATTTAAATTAATAAAATAAAATATTAAATAATTTTTAAATATTTTAAAAATTTACAGATTTAATTTATATATTAAAATTTTTTAATTTAACGATTAAATCATTAAAGTATGATGTAATTTATATATTAAAATTTTTTAATTCAACGATTAGATCATTAAAATATGATGTAAAATATAAATTATTAAAGTTTATATAAACAAAATACATATTTTTAGAGAAAATAATTCATATAATAATGATGTAATTTTTGTATTTTAATTTATATTATCAATCAAATAAAAATTATTATATATGATAATTTTATTAACTTTTACGATGATCAACTTTAAAATTTAAAAGTTATTTTACGTAATTTATAATTAATTGATAACATAAAAAATATTTATATATATTGGCGCATATTTTTAACATTAATTTTAAAAAAATTTACTTCCTAGTTTTATGTACATAAAAGAAAATTGATGTACATGTTACCATATTATGAAGTGACAAAATGACAAATCTATTAATTTCAAAATCTAATTCTCAACCACTTCATTACATGATACAAGGAGTTAATGTCTCTGAGTCTCTTTGAAAAATATGGCATGTATATTGAAGAAGCATTAATCATGATTGAGTTCTGATATCATTCCCCTACCCTTTCAGTCAGAATACCACTTGGCCAGTTCCAATTTGACGTGGCAGCAATCCAGCAACAAACAGAAATTATAATTAGCTTGATAAGACTACAATGTTAGATAAACAACTTTTGTAGTACACCCAAAGTTTCATGTATCGGTTGTCTTGTTTGCTTTTCTAAAAGTTGCTAATGTAACATTTTACTTTTTAAAATTAATTAAAAACCAATACTTAATTATGATGTAGGTTTTCTTCCTTGTGCCATTATGTTTCTAGAGTCTAGTTAAGCTTTTGTACTGAACATGCAGATCATTTTATTGCATTGATATTAATTAGGTTAGGATGGGAATCATGGGATTATTTAAAAATAGAAGAATACACCTGGCTACTTCTAAGCTACTTGCTCATCATAAAACGTTTGGTAATTTGGTTATTTAAGTATTACTCTGCCAATTCTAGTTTTTCTTAGTGCCCTAGAGTATTCTTCGCTAAAAATCAAGAGTTAAGAAAGTGAAATCTATTTAAGAAAATATCATCTTTTATCTAATTTTTTTTTCATAAACACGAATCATATAATTAAGAATTTAAATTATTTGCCACCATACATGTTATTAGTGTAATTATAGTTAATTTACGTTGTTTAATTGCTCAATTACTGAAGTCTGGTCTCACTTAGACACTTACCATTCTAAAAATAGAAATTGAAAATATCTACATTCATTTCTGTCTAAAATTGTAAAAATTGAAAATAACAAATTCATCGTAAAAATCAGCCAGACAACCGAATCTGTCTCTTTCCTTGTTTCCTCTCCTTTTCTAGTTCCATATCTTTCAAGTCGTGACTCGTGATATGCTCAAATGACACGTAAGCCCCATATAATTAAGTAATTAACTAAATAATATCTACAAATATTATTTAATAAATTAAATGAAAATAGAAAAACCCAGTAAATATTGTAACTGCACACGAGTGACCAACACATAGATGCCTCTTTTTTTATTTTTTTATTTTTTATCAATACCTCGTTTTTGGGCTTATGACCCTTCGATCCCTTCAAAAAAAAAAAAACAACGTCAATCCAATTCCGAACACACTGACTGTTTAACTTTGTTTTCGTCGATTTTATTAGAACTCTCTTCATCCAAAAAATGATTCGTTCCGTTATTATTTTGATAGTGAAACCAAATAGCATTTGAAACATTGAGAACCATTTCTTACTATTTATTTCTTATACTACTTAATTGGTACACACTTGCCAATGATTTAACATTTCTGAAATCAATTTTGCACTGTTGATAGGAACTCGTGTGTATGCAATTGGAGGGAAAAAACAAGTAGTGTGGAATAATTTCCCATTATGAATTCAGTGAGAAAAAATATATTAACAAATACACGTGCTTAACGATGTTCTCCTCCCAGAATTAGAAAAGAAAAAATTTAAAGAGAACTTGAATTAGAATTTTTTTAAAAGATGATCAATAATTTAATAATAAGAAAACTGTAAAACAATTATACGGAGCCTCATATGTGCGTTCTGCATACTCATCAACTAGATATACGCGCATATATCTGAGTTTAGCTAGTGAAATACTATATGGTTAATTTGGTTAAATATACGTGTGGAATTAAATGTACTTTTTAAGGCTAATAACTAAATGCGTGTAATATATTACTTCTGCATGCAAATCTGGTGAGTGGTGGTAACCAACATTTATATGGGTGGTGTTTATTTTTTGATCTCTGAATTATCAAATATCAATCTAATCTTCCTACAATGGCATTTTTGTTCGGTTAGATTTTTATCATAGGTTCGGTTGCTCCTTGACCTTAACGTGTAGGTCCACCGTTGTGTACAAATGAACTAATGTATTTTACATAGAGCTCAAAGAAAATAGTTTTTTCTCTAGCAACAAAATTTTCTCACAGGAGAATCAAATTCTTGATAACATAGTTAAAGAAATCGACCCAGGTGATGAATTTTTTTTAAATAATGATAAAATAGAAAAGTTAATTTTCCTTTTTTTTTTTTTGAGTAATCTATAACAATATATAAAGAGAATATTCTTTTTTAGTGTCCATATTTTTAAAAATAATTATATCTTTATATTGTATTTTATTTTATTTTTATTCTTAAGGATAAAATACGAATAATATATATATATATATATATATATATATATATATAATTATCTTATTTAAAAATAATAATTACTTACTTTTTTTTTAGAAACACTAATTTATTTTATTTTTTTTACGAAAATATGAAGAGCCTTTTTTATACTAATAATGTAATAATGAAGATGAAATCTAGATTCTTTACAACGCATTAATGAAGGTTCTCTTTTGTAGCCGCAAGCATGAAATTGTGGAGAAGATTCTAACATGCATAGGTGGTCCCAATATCAAAGGCGAAACTCAATGCCACATGTTTGATATCAAGGAACGTGGCTTCTAATTTTTGTTTAACTTTTTTAAAATGTTCATATGATAAACTACTACGGGTTTTGCAACTATAATATTTACCAACAGAATAGATCGCGAAATTAATTAACTCAGATGGGTTCAATAATTAAACCGAAAGTTATGAAACTAATTTTCTACCTTGATTGTGTCTCACTTCTAGCATGAGCTAGATCACATTTGTTCTTCCATTAATTTGACATGAAACTCCTAGTCTCAAGCAAATAGATAGACTACAAAATACTTACTTGATGCATTAATTTAACTCATTAATTATAACAAATTAAAATACATAATTTTAAATTTTTATTTATATTCTATCTGTCAACTACCAGTACCAACCTATTTTATTATGTCAACAGCGAGTTAAGAAGTATCCTACTCTAACCTCCAAGATGTTGCATGAACCATGGCTACTTAGCTCATTCTGATATTGTTAATTCAGAGAAAAGTCAAAGCACAGTGTATGATTGCAATAGCAGCAGTATTATATCTTTGGCATCGAGACAAGTTCACGTGATTGATGTCTCCTTGAATGCTAATAATATGCATGCTGAACGTAAGCCAATATACTATATAGTATATATAATCGTTATCAGAGAAGGAAAATACTTTAGATCTAGTAATTAAACACTTCATTGTAATAACTAGCTCAGAGAAAATTACAATGTACTTATAGATATTTTGTTAATGAAATTCTAGGAAAAGGTAGAGGCCTCAGCATACACTGCTAGATATTGGTTTAGAAGTTACATAATGGTCTTGCATTCTGAATTTCTAGTAAAATGTCCTTCAGAACTAACAACTCTTAGAGCAAGGGGTTTTTCTTGGTCTGAAAATTTATCGAGTTATTGAGACATCATTTCCTTGGAACCATGATCTTCATCTTATCTACGTTGAGCTTGAACGTCTCTCTCTTTGTGATGAAAGAATGGCATCGATGGCTTCCTTTACTTGAGAAATATCAGGAGGTTTTCCACCTTGGACAGGCCAAAATTCATCAGTTGCCAACACCTGCACCATTAACAATAAGAGAGCAATGATATCGCATGCCAAGGAAAATAATTTGCACCTTAGAAAACTATATATCAGAAGAAGAAAACTAGTATTTGAAGCCTCACCTTCACTTGCAATTGAAGAAACTTTACATAGCTAATTGCTTTCTCCAGCATAGTAACCAAATCAACCTGCAAAATTCATTATCGGTGTTAAATCATCATTCTAACAAGTCAAAACTCAAAAGCCTTGCCTCGAGGAGTTTTTTTTTTTCTTGATTTGATTAAATATAATATGATATTTTTCCCACAAATGAAGTGCAAGAAAAAGAAAAAAAAAGAAAAAAAAGAAACCCACCTTGGAGCCATTAGGCACAAGTTCTTGTAGTATCTTCAACCGCTCACTTATCCTCTCTCTTCGGTTCTGTGAGACAAACATTCTATCAACATTGAATCTCTTATTTTAAGTTTGCTTACTTTGCAAACAAAACTTTGAACATATCTAACATAAATTGGCTTCGGATTGAAGCAAACCTTTGCAGCCACACTTTGAGGATCCTTTGATGGGCTTGTCTTATGCTTTGGCTTTATACTCTCAGTTGTGCATTGCTTCTTGGCAGCTTTCATGTTCACTCCCTGCAAACACAAAGTCAAAGTGCACCTCAATTTCCATTCTAGTTTTAGAAAGCTTTCTAAGGATTAGTTCTGAACATTGGTATTTTGGTATATGTAAATATGTAATATAACTAAGGAGTACCATAGAAGGGCGTTTTTGCAAAACTGATTCTTGTGCTCCTAACTTGTGGAGGCTACTATCATTAGGGATAGTTGGTGCTGAGTAGAGCCACCCAGATGAACTTTGGCCACGTTGCTTCTCTTTAGCTTTATCAGCTATGGAGCTATAGCCACTAGCAGTTTGAAAGCAATTCAAATCTTGTACCATGCGCATGTCTCTAGGGCTTCTCGGACTAGTCTGAATCCAGTGGTTATGAGTATGACCTTGATGCAAATTATTCTCCCAAACACAGTACTCTTTCAGACTACTATCTTTCAAGTACTGAAAGCTAAGCAAAGATTCACCAGCTTGCATCATATTGCTATACCCTTTGAAATGAATCAGCGATTCTTTATCTTCAAGCTGATAGTTTTTTCCCTTATAAGCATTCCCTTTGCCACTGACACATATAGGAGGAGAATGTGTTACACTCACAGCTGAATCATTGCTGAGACCATTAACAGTTTGTGAGCCATCTTCCTCTTCTAGCACAGATTTGTGGTACTTACTGAAAATAGTCTTTTGAACCTTGCTGCTCATGCTTGAATCATGTGGAATTTTTCGGTCTTTGGCCAGTGCCATTAGAGAGCTAAAGGAAAAATAATTGCAAAAGCAATTAAGTTATTTTTTTGTTTAGGCTGGTCAACAATGATTATGACAACTAGTAAGGGAGGCCTATTTATAGATGTCAAATATTCAACTCAAATGTTATTTTATGTATTAATGTATTAATGGAGATGGGTATAGTGTGTGACAGGAGTATTAACTATGGGGAAACAAGAAATCATAATCTAATAGTATAATAATAAGGGCAGGTTTATGAATTCCCATTATGTCAGATTAATTCATCTTCGTATTGGGATTGTTAGCTGGCAGGAGTTAATGCATTGGAGATAAGATAAAAACATTGCAAAGCAGCATAAGGGTCGCCGGTTCCTTCGCATGATCCACGTCTCTATTTGATGAAGAAGCTGTAGCTACTTTAGGTAGCTTCTTGCATGTTTCCCTTAAATCACTTCAGCACGTGGACTTGAATTTTATTTTATTCTAAATGTTAACATTCTGTGCTGTTGTCTGGAAGTAGTTATTGAATAGGCTAACAACACTGATTGTCATGAAGATTTACATTTTGGTCCATTTATATACTCCCTATAACTCTGAATTCTATTTAAGTAATTAAGATTGCAAATAAAGAGGGACATGAAATTTTTTTATCTTAGCATAGGGGTCTTGTATACAATTGAGTTTGAACAAATAAACTTCTTGAATTTCTACCTTGCTTTAAGGGTCTTAATTTCGTTCACTCTTACTAATAACTTGTTGATAAATACCGTTAAGTGAGTAAACACAAACCTCAAGACATATTTTTAAATACAATTACTCACATAATGATAGATAGGGATTACTCAGATTCTAATTATAGAAAGAAAGAAGAAGAAAAAAAAGTGTCAACAGTGCCATGTACAAAGTACATCTATGGAAGAATAAAGAAAGAAATTGAAATTCAGCTCGGAAGATTTTGAGGATGTACACATGTGACAACTAAGTATACTGGGAGCCAGATAAAATAATTTGAAAATTGAGTCTGTGTTTGATATCGTGTCCAACCAGTTAATACGCATGTATCTAATATTGTAAAAATCGGAAACTTTAAATGTTAACTTTTGCGTTAAATGTGACTTCGACGTGATTGTGATTTTGGTTCTATGCTGATGTAAAACCAAAGACGCATTAACTAAACAGAACAGCATAAAATATGCTAACTAGCTAGTTAAAGAGTTATATGATGTAATTAAACTCTAACCATCAGAGCAAGTGATTCATATTAAGCCGTGCATTTTTAAAAAGTTTAAACTTCAAATGAATCTAGTTACCATCATAGGAAATACATGCATTACCCTGAAAAATTATTACATGCATGTTTATGAAACGTTAAGTGAGATTGCATTCATTTCTTTTTTCTTTCAAATATCATTTGAATATAACTTCTCGGTCTTGATTAATGATAGGGACCAGTGTTTACAAATATTTAAAACAAAAATGGGCGGAATCAAAACAATTCAGTGGACAGGGAATCCCATTACTCATAAATGCTAAAAAGTCAAAATATGTAATGAAATGACAATGATTTTACACTCTAAGCAATCATGCAATTGTTTCCGACACAAACCTAATATACCAAGTTAAAAACAGTAAATCTGTGATTAATTTTTCCAGTTAATTAATTAATGATTACTTAGAGTAGTAAACAGACTACTACCTTTTTAATAATGATGAAATCTACGGTGATCAAGTGTGTTATTATGCACTGATGTACAAGATATTTTATCTTTTTTATTTTATTTTATTTCTTTTATCCTCTTCCTTATGTGTTTTCATATGTCTCGGCGTTTCTTGTCGTGTAACTGCAATATTATTGCTTTCATTCTCATTACGGCATGGTATGTTCATGTTGATGGTGTAATTTTGGCTCAAAATTTTTGTAATGGATAATTTTTAAAATAATTTTGAAAATGGATAAATTGTATTTGTTATATACGAAACTTAATGCAAAAATTGTGTTTTAAGGAATGATTTTTCTATTTATAATTTTAAAATTTTTAAAATTTAAAAATTAAAGTTGCTTGAATAACATGACTTTTATAAATACTTGTCTTCTAAAATCTGACTTTGTTTATTTTTATTTATTTAATTTTATTTTTATAAAAAAAAAATTGGATTTAATAACATAACTTTAAAAAAAATAAATGGGAGTCGTGACTGAAAACCCGACTCCCCCTTCCTACTTTTTTAAAACTTTTTTATAATGCATAACACTTTTAAAAATTGATTTTTTTTTAAATGTTTGCTTCACTAAAATAATAAAATTTTAAACAATTGATGATGATATAATGACATTTTATAGTTTAGGGTTTAGAATTTTATCAGGGTTTTATCAGAATAGGAAATCCTTTTTCTGTTCACAATTGAAATTCATCTTCTGAATTTCATGCACCTCTTTCTTCTAATTCCTTATTCCTCCAACTCAATCAGTACCTGGGTTTTGAATTACTCGCGCTCAAAAAGAAAGAATAAGAATGCATAACTGTTGCATTTGGATTAAGATTCCCAACAGTTTTGATGAGAATCACATCAATCTAAGTCATTCCTTTAATTTAAACATTTGATAATTTTAATATATAAAAAAGAGAGAAAATTATATTAGCAATGACATCTATAACTGCAGGGTGTGAAGTTCTCTTACAAGTAGATCTATATCCTTCTTTGGATGGGTGTTACTATTGCTGTTGGAAGTGATTAAGAGAGAGAGAGAGAAATAAAAAATAAAAAAATCCGGTAAAGAGGGTTCATGGTATGAAATAATGAAAGTATGGGCCTAAGAAATCTAACAGTGAAATAAAATGGTTTACCATTGACTAGATTATTTATTAGTTCACTTATACGTTCTATAATAATTATTTTATGTGAGTAATTTTAGAGTCATTTTTTGACTGAAGTATTAATTTTAATTTTTCTAATTTTTCTAATCTAATTTATCATATTTATTTATAATTTAAATTAATATTTAACATCAATCTCTATACATAAGATATAAATAATTAGTGTTTTTAAAAAAATTTATTCGAGAAAGTTTTTAGGGATTCTTTTAATTTTATATATCTAATTTGACTTTTTATTTATTATAATTATTTATGAATTAAAATTTTAATATTTTAAAATAAATTATTAATAAATAAAAATAATTTTGTACACATGCTTAATATAAATTATTTATCATAAATCTAAAATATAATTTATATATTTAAAAATATAAATTATTGAAATTTTATATATAATTTATATATTCAAATCTAATATTTATTTATATACATAATTTATTTTAAATTAAATTATATATAATAAATATTTAATATACACTTAAATATTAGTAATAATGATGTGTCAATAAATTATTTGGCTAAAACATCCATTATTTATATAATTTGATAGATGGTAATCAATTAAAATATTATAAAAATTAGCAAACTTATCATCGTGGTTTGTGGCTTTATTTTGTCTGTGTTAGCAATCAGACCACAGCCCAATTGGCCAATGCAAGGCCCAAACGGACTACTACCACACCAGTCCATTTGAAGGATTACATCCCATAAAGCTCACTATGTCAGCATGTTCTAGAATTGCCTAGTCACCATATTTGCCTGTTATTTTCGTTTCATGTTTCTAGAAGTGCTTAGTCACCTTATTTGCTTGTTTTCGTTTCGTAAGATTCCTAGCCTACAAATCAGGAGGACCCTCTAATTGTAACCAATTTTGTTTTGCATGTTTTGTAATGGCTATATATGACCTTTCGAATGAATGAAAAGGTAGGCTTAAAATCAAATATCTCCCTCCTTTCTGCTATCCACTCTCAGGGATTCCCTTAGCCATCAACTAAGGAAGAAACACCTAACAGTTTGTCTCCTATTTTTTTTTTTAAGAATTTTGCTAACCAAGTCACTAGTTAAGAAATCAATATGTGGATAATTTTTATCAAAAAATTAAAATAGTTACACAAAAAAAAAAACGATACCCTTTTCATTAAAATTTTCTACTTTTGATTGTTTAGCCAATACATTAAAGGCACCGGTTAGCATGTTTTGTTTTTATGCAAAAAAATTTAAATATAACTCAAATTCCTGTGACTATAGTCAGTGTTTTAAAACTCGGACCGACTCGGCCGGTCGGACCGGTTGGACCGGGAACCGGTGGTCTAGCCGGTTCGAATCTGAAGTTGGATCGGTTATGCAGTCGACCCGTTTCAAACCGGACGGTCAATTTTTCGGTTCAACCGGTAAACCGGTGGGTCAAACCGGTTCAACGCTTTTTTTTCTTATTTTTTTTAAATTTTTTTTAAGGGACCATAAATCACAAAAATAATAATGAAAATTGAATCTCTTAATGAAAAAACAAGGAGTCTTATTAAATATAACAATGACTACTTGTTCTAATATATTTGTTTGCGATATATACAACTTAAATAACTTTTACAGTATATTATTAATTTTAAATTATATATTTAATAATGCGATATCTATGTAAATATTACATATATTATTTTGTGATATTAATTGCAAGCATACTATATATGTACATATTATTTATATTTTTAATTTGTATTAATATACCGTTTAACATGTAAATTTTTTATGTATTTTTTTATAAAATAAAAATAAAAATAATTTTAAATAAGATAGAAAAATTGAAATTTAAAATAAGATATGAATTTATTAAAATTTATAAGTATAAAATATATTTAATATAAATATTTTTTAATAAAAATTGAGTCATGCAGTTCAACTAGTGACCCACCGGTTCAACCTTTGATCCAACTGGTTCGATGACCGGTCTAATTTTTAAAACTATGGGTTTAGTGGTTACATCCAACTTTAACACCTTTTTCAACTATTCATTGCTGCCTAAAAAAATGTGTCATTCACTTGATCACCAGTTCCATCAAATGGTCAAAATGAATTTTTAAACCAAAACGGAATTTAAGCGGCCAAGGCAGCTTTTTTTCTTTTCTTCATTTTCATGTGTGTCCTCAATTTTGGTTTTCTTTCTTTTTGGTGCAGGACCATTTCTGACTGCTCATGAAAGATAGTAAAGTATACATCTTTTGTTGACCCGAAGAAGATCATCATCCACATGACATGCATGTTTTGATAAGCAATTTAGTACAGGACAAAGTGGAAAGATCGAGAGCTGGCATTGGAAAAAGGTGCAATTCATCTTCCTTGTCTTAAGGAGACATGTCTAACCAAGTCTATCTATCACCATGAAGAACTCTTTTTAAGTCTTACAATCAAAGCACATACCATAATTATTAATTTCAACCCCCAAGCTCTTCAAAATTTGCACACTGCTTCTCTCATCAGACTTTTCATTGTTGTTGCACCTCGCTAGTTATTGATATTTTTACTTAATCATGGGTTAGCTATAATTAATGATATGTTTCTAATACATTATTGAGATGCCTTGAATTTTATTAATGGGAACAACCTGAATATAACCTAGGACCTCATGCAATTAATCTATCCAACACTGTTACCAGTTTGATCCTACGGTTTCCAAGTTATTAATACGTGATTTTATTCGACTCGTGTAATCAATTCAAATAGAAGAAACTTCCGAAGTTATTGTTGCTTTATATGCTAGATGTTTAGTGGTGCGCAACGACATGCACGAGTAGTGGTCCAAATCCAATAATCATATATGGAGAATATATACCAGTTTTTTGAGAAATTGGAGTGTGTTTAGAAATAGGGTAGAACCAAATATTGAAGGTATTAATTTTACGCTATATCATATAAAAAATATTTTTATAATGGGTATACTAACTTACATGGATCCTTCATCTCTAGAATCCGCTGATTTTGGGCTGAAAAGACCAACCCATATCTCGATCAGCTCTAACAATGCAAAAATAAAAAATACTACAAAAGAAAAGACTTGTTAGGTGAAGTTGGAAAAAAAAATGTATATATTCAACTCCTAAAAATGTCCCTTCATTATTTTAGCTTTATAAAGAAGAAATAAGGGGCTCGTGAGAGTTAAACATAGTCCTAGATATATAATCTTATCACCTAGGTAGTAATGAGTTCGAAATTAAAAAAAAAATACTAAGAAAACGACTAGCATATTTAATTATAAATTTAAATATGTTTTTGTCCTTTAAATTTAAGATAAACTTATTTTTAATCTTTGAAATTTAAAATTATTTTTTTAGTTTTTATAATTTTTAAAAATTTTATTTTAATATCTCATATTATCAATGTGATATTTTCATTAATAAAAATATTAAATAAATTTTATACAATTATATTTAACAGATTTCATAATAAAATTTGATTATAATAACTAAAATAAAACTTTTGAAAATTATAAAAATTAACTTTAAATTTAAAAATTAAAAATTTATTTATTTTAAATTTAAGAGATTAAAAAATATTTAAATTTTAATAATAAGTGTCGGTAATTATATTTCCCTTCTCTTGTATTTTTTTTTTCTCTGACCAGACCATATCTTGCTATTTTCTCTATCTAAAGAGATTCCAAATCCCAAACTAAAATACTCTTGGCGATTAGATTTGCACCATTAACCGGATGCAATATTTTTTCAACTATCACATTCTAATAATTTTTCCTTTCGATCATCCATCATTCTAATAATTACCATAACTAGAATTCAGGAACAACTAGCAAATATGCAAGTTAGCAACAACGCAACATAGATTAAAAAAATAAAACCAAAAGAAGCCACAACAGATGCAACTAAACGCACTTGCAAACTTATAACATAACAATAATTCAAAATCCAAAGCATCTCAACATAAACAAGTAAAAATATGTCCCGCAAGCATTTAAATATAACCAAAGTTTCTTTTTTGAAACAAGTCTCGCAGCAATGCTTGCTATAAAGAAGATCAATATGATCATTAATCCCAGTGTGCCACCGAACAAAGTGAGATCCTGTCTGTTTAAAGAAAAGACTTAATCATCTATATACTGTGAGTGTAAAATTTTTTTATACTGTCAATCAATTATATCTTTTAATAATGTCATGTCAATTGCTTATTTAATAAAATAAAAATAAAATAAAATAATTTAAAAGATATGATTGGTTGTCAGTGTAAAAAACTTTACACTGATAATGTATGGATGATTAACTCTAAAGAAAATGACTCAACTGCCAACCTGCAAATTCCCACAACAAAACATCTAATTAGTTAACAAGACATGCATCTACAAGTAATTAACTAAACATCTTTCGAAACAGTAACTAAACCCTAGCTTTAATTACATAACCACTAACGCAAGCACCTACAAAATATATTACGAACTTTTTTTTTATAAACATGGTTGAATAATTTTTATCAAGAACAAGAAGTATGCAAGTAGTGGTGGCAAAATGGGTCACAATCTGCAACTCGACCCGTTAGCTTGTCAAAAAATGGTAGGTCAAATTAGGTAACTTAGTCTGCCAACCTTGTCTCTCTTGATCCATTAGGTTAAATGGCGGGATGAGATAGATTGGTTTGTCAGCCTACCTATTTTTATTTTTTATATATATTATTTATTTATTTATTATTTTTAATGTGAGTTTAATTAAATTTTTAAAATTTATTTTGTGTATAATTTGTAATTTGTTGTGTATTTGATTTATTTTATTATATATAATTTGAGATTTATTGTGCAATAAATCTATAACAAAAATTATGAATATTATTATAATTATATATCTATTTTATTATGCAACAAATTTGATATTTGTTATACAACAAATCAAATCAAATCAATTGTAATTTGAGATTTCTTTCATCACTTAAGTACATTGATTTATGTAGGTTCTTTAGATATTGAGAAAAAAAATATGGTAGAAGAGTAACTCAAAATAAATACGCAAACTTTTTTTCCTTTTCTTTGCTTTTTTTTCTTTTTAAATTTTTTTTGGTGGGCCTTAGGTAGAATGGGCCAAAGTTCTCAACTCATTTTTGTCTAATAGATTGGTTTGACCTATTTTTGGTAGACCAATGATAGATCAAGCCTAAACAGGTCAAGTTAACTCATTTTGTCATTTTATATGCAAGAGATTATTATAGGGACATAAATTAGTAAAGTAACATTTTTAATAAAACCTTTAAAATATTAATGATTCATTTTTCTTTATTAAATATTCAATGGCTCATTGCATGTTGACACCTTGGGAAGGAATTGATGAAGAGAGAATTATGATCAATATAGAAGTAGGAGTATAGGGAATGAAAGCTTTCAAAATTATGGGCAGATAGATAAGGAATACACTTAAAAGATCAACTAAATTAATTGTCTGCAGCTAAAGTTACACAGACATGGAAAAGTATAAAAAGGGCTGGAGAGAAAGGAAAAGGAAGTAAAATAGTAAATAACAATAGTTAGATATTATGAAACTTACTCATTCAAACCAAGGTTCTTTTGCTTTAGTGAATTAAACACTACACCAGCACCAATACGAACTAGAGGGAGATTCAGATTTGGAATCTACGTGACAGTGGCTTGAGGGAAGGTGCATGTTCTGGCATCTTAGAAAAAGGTGCAGGAAGTGCAATTCTTGTTTCATTGCTTTCAACAGCCACAGGAACTGCAACCTCCTTATCTCCTACTTTTTCCATGGTTGCTAAACTAGAATGAAGAGCATGAGTACATTCATCAAAGTTGTTCAGTCTGGCTTCAGCAAAAAAATTGTATTTTGATTTCACCATCTCATAAAGTGTTCCTGTGGTAGCACCGTCTGTTTGATATATACATTATTCCAATTCAATTTGAATAGTCACTTCACAGCAAAAAGAAAAAAAAAACCTGAAAATATGTAATAAACATTCAGTAAGAATACCAAGCATTGAGATAATAGCAGCACTTGCTGCTAACTTCTCAGCATCTTTTTTTCTTCTAGCAGTATCACCGGTGTAACTTGTATCATTGAAGGTCACAGATGATATAAAAGGAGAAAACACCCCTTCTAGCTGAACAGTGTTGTATGTAGGCATTTCCACCTCAGCTTAGTAGCATACTCATTCAAGACAGATTTGGAAAATGGAGTAATATTCTGGAAAACGATCACAAAGAGTACTTTAAGGATTTCACAGTGCAACATAATATTAAATGATAATAAATGACCAAGACAATATGAATCATTTACTATATGTCAATAGTTACGTTACTCATGACATCAGATACCAGCAGTGACCACTCAACTCTTGTACAATGTCACTTTGCCCAAGTCCTTGAATATAAAAACACGACTACTTCGTGCTATACCGGTGTTTCAAACCTTCAACAAAACCAAATAAAAAGGTAGAATTGTTTCCCCATAAGCAAAAAAAAAACATTATGATACTCAATAAAATTTGTCACTGGTAAATAGCTTGAGTGTAAAAACATACAGCTGAAAATAAGTTAAACAAGAAACATAATTGTTTCCACATAATTCAGTAACTACAAAATTTGAGCCAAACAATTTAATCATTCAGACCAAAGTCATGATATGTGCCACATCATAGTTCTCAAAAAGGACAATGGACAAGCTAGCCTATAATATCATCATCACATTCACATGGACATGCATATATCTATCTAAGTGGCCAAAAAGGTTGCATGGATCACACTTCAGTATTACATTCAAAGTCACATACCCAAGATAGTTTGTTATCTATAAAAACATTCTATACCAAGTAAAGTGGATAACAAATTTAGATCAACCAAATGTAAGATAGACAGAAAACAATCCTTAGAATGCATGGCAGAATACAATCTCAATACTTGTAGAACATACAATCGACAAACAAACATAGCATACCGAATCAAATAGCACTAAACAAATTACTTAAGGGAGAGAAAGAAAAAAAAATTTGTACAAGTGTACAACACAAGTAGTCATATGAGGCGCTATGAATAAGAATAATGAATCTATCTTTGCTTGAAATTAGTTAACAATTCTCAAATTTGAGATAAAAATTATATTACAACAAACCTCCAAATTAACAGGGCACTCTTCTTCTTCTGGTAATTTTTCAGCAAGACCTTCTAGTGCTACTCTAGCTACATCTTGCTCAGCTGCTTTCAATTTAGAGAAAGTGTTGGGGGAAATGTAACTGGTGTTGTCCACACACACTGTCGCCCTGAACTTTGGATGATGTGGGAGCCCCTCATTAACAGCTAAATACACGGGATATGCTATGTGTGATTTTTGAGTAAATTCTTGCAAACGATTCTTGTAGTTGCATGGCACCTGGTTAGGCAAACCTGGTGAGATCAAATTACAAGATTACAAATCTTTAGTGTTAAAACTCAATAGATTGTAATTCAGACAAAAAATGCCACTAAAAAGCAACCATAGTGTTGAGTGTCCTTTTTTGTATGTTTTGCACTCAACTTTTGGCAATCTTTATATATAATTGTAGATAATATATATGTATTTTACCCCTTTAATTTATAGAATTAAGTTATACTATAAGAGCAGAGGAGTAGTAGCAATCTTAAGGAATTTCCTCAATTTTTGCAGGATTTTTGGCTAGGCAGCTGTGGATCTGGAGCTCGAGCTGTGGAAGTCTGGGAAGAATATAGAGGTCCAGAAAGTTGGAGCTATAGCTGTGGATCTGCAGCTATAGCTGTGGAAATCTGAAATGTACTTTGAAGCTCCAGAGAGTTGAAGCTAAAGCTGTGGACTCACAGCTAAAGCCGTGGACTCACAGCTAAAGCCGTGGAAGCACCCTGGACCCAATAAAAACTCCAGAGAGCCACAGCCATAGCTGTGGCTTCACCGCTTGAGCGTTGGAGGTTCCTTAAGTTTGAAGGAGTTGCCACAGCTATAGCTGTGAAACCACAGTTGCAGCCTTGGAGGTTTCTTCACCCTGAAGGACTCTCCACAGCTATAGCCGTGGATCTGCAGCTGCAGCCGTGGAAATAAAAGTTACTTTTTGGCCTTGTTTTGAAGCCAATATAAAAGGGGAAAAACAAAGAATACGGAGCACGAATTTAACAGAGAAAAACAGGGGAAAAGCTTGGGAAGAAGGAAGAACGAAGGAAGAACAGAGACTTGGAAGCTGGATCCTTTGGGAACGAAGATCAACTCCATTTCTTCATCCTTTGCTTTGTAATTTCTTCTTTTCACTCTTTGATTCTGTAATGGCCATGGGTGGCTAAACTTCTTAAGGATTGGTTAGATGTAACTACTAACTCCTCTTCTTCTTAAATATATGCATTTTGATCTCATTATTTGTGTAATGATTCTTCGCTTAACGCTTATATCGGCTTGATCAACCGTTGTATGATTTTTGGCTTTTGAATCCAGTTGGAAAACGCTTTCGAAAACCCGAACTGAATCTTGCACCTAATCACCTCTTGTTCTAGGAATAGACTTGATTTGGTTAGTCACATTGTTCAAGTTATTGTTCTTAATGCGAAGTGTTAGACTCAAAACATTGAGGAATTATGTTTTGAGCTTAATGACTTTAGGATTCAACCTTGAGGAATCTTGTTGGATTATTTAATGAACGTGGAAATAATGAAATTAGAATTGCATTTATGCTAAGAAGATCTATGAGTTAGCAAGTGCATCTGAGCCAATCCTTGTTTCTTAATCATTGTCTTTACTACATTTGCCTTATTGTGTTGTTTGAATCTGTTTTCACTCAATTGAATTTTTAAACTCATTCTCTTTTAAATCATTTGAGCGAGAGTTACTAAACACGCAAATCCCTGAGGACGATCTTTAAATACTACTTCGAAACTTGGTTCACTTGCCAAGTGATAGGTTTGCGAAAATCTTCATCAAGTTTCTGGCGCCGTTGCCGGGGATTTGGTGCTATTTAGTAATTCTTAATCTTGTGATTTTGTAATTGTGTAGATAATTCATTTTGTGAATATTTATAATATATAGATATTTGTCTTGTTGTGTTTTGTGGACTTACCTTGCTGTGCAGACTTCTTTAAAAGTGTATGTGAGGAAAAACTCCAGCCGAAGAATTGCATTTTGATCCCGAAATTGAAAGAACGGCAAGGAGGAACAACAGTAGAACAAGAAGGCTGAGACAGTTAGAGAGAATCCAAAAACAACAGCAAGATCTTCTGAGTTCTTCTACTTCATCAAATCAACCACACTTCGAAACAGAAATGGCTGAAGAGGGAACAGGTGGACCAGGTAGGCAGCCAAGAAGAACCCTAGGTGATTATGAACAACAACATGGTCCTAGGCATTTTTCTAGTATTGCAGCTCCAAATACTTCTAGAGCAATGGAGATGAAGCCTGCCTTCCTTACCTTGGTTAGCTCACAACAATTTGCTGGCCTTGATCATGAAGACCCATACTCACACCTTTCAAATTTCTATGAGTTATGTGGAACTATGGGAATTCCTGAAGGCGATGAGGAAGCTGTATATTTGAGGTTGTTTCCATTCTCTTTAACAGGAAAAGCTAAAGTTTGGTTACAATCTCACCCAAATCAGAGTTTGACAAGCTGGGGTGATGTGAAAAACAAGTTTGTGAACAGATTCTATCCATCATCCAAGTATATTAAGGCCAAGTCAGAAATTACTACTTTCAGGCAAGGTGCAGATGAACCATTTTGTGAAGCCTGGGAAAGATTTAAGTCATTGCTTAGGAAATGTCCTAACCACGGGTTTGAAGATATAGCTCAACTCAATTTCTTTGTGAATGGAATCAAGCCTGAGGTGAAGATGTTATTGGATGCTGCAGCTGGTGGCACTATGATGACTGTGAGTCCAGAGGAAGCCACTCAAATCATAGAATCTCTGGCATCTTCTGATCACCAAGCAGAGCATGGGAGACACCAATCTCATAAAAGAGGAGTTCTTGATCTTAGCACTAATGATGCAATCCTTGCTCAGAATAAATTGCTGTCCCAACAGATTGAAGTATTGACTAAGCAGATGGCCAAGATTCCACAACAGCTTCATGCTATTGCTTCTTCTTCAAATCAACCAAACCCTTCCCTAAAATGTGATTTTTGTGGAGGAGATCATCCCAATGGTCACTATTCAGAAATCCCAAATGAAGAAGAGGTCAACTATGTGGGGAACCAACAGAAAGGAGGTAATTTTAATTCCCGTAATTAGAATACTAACAATTATATGCAGGGGAATCAAGGTTGGAGAAACAACAATAACAACCAAGGTTATGGATGGAGGAATGAAGCTGGACCATCCAATAGGCCACCACCACAACAACAACAACAACACCAGCCTGCTTATCCTTCTATGCATGAAAGAACCAGCAAGTTGGAGGATACTCTGAACCAGTTCATGCAGGTGTCTATGAACAACCAGAAGAATACAGAGGCATCTATCAAGAACTTGGAGCCACAGGTGGGTCAGCTAGCTAAGCAATTAGCTGACATGTCTAAAGGCCCATTTTCAGCCAACACCAAGACCAACCCCAAGGAGTATTGCCAAGCCATAACAACAAGAAGTGGAAAGGTGGTAGGTAGTGATGTTGGGGTAAGTGAGAAAAATGAAAAGAAAGAAAATGTTGAATTGAGGGGGGTTGAGGAAGAGATTGAGAAGAATGAGGGAGAAAGCAATAAAAATGAGGGTATAGATAGTGAGAAAATAAAAGAGAAGAATGAAGTTGAGAAGGAGAAGAATAAAAAGAAGGGCAAGGAAGTCATTTCCACTGTTCCTATTAAAGACTTACCTTACCCTCATGCTCCTTCCAAGAAAGAAAAAGAAAGACAATTCCTGAGATTTCTGGATATCATCAAGAAGCTCCAGATTAATATTCCTTTCACTGAAGCCATGGAGCAAATGCCCACATATGCTAGGTTCATGAAGGAATTGTTAACTAAGAAAAGGAGAATTCTTGAAGAAGAGACTGTGGAGCTTGAAGCAGGATGCAGTGCCATTATACAGAAGTCTCTACCTCAGAAGTCCAGAGATCCAGGCAGTTTCACTCTCCCTATATCAATTGGTAATCTGTCGGTGGGTAAGGCACTCTTAGATCTTGGAGCCAGTATTAATTTGATGCCTTTATCCATGTTGAAAAAGATAGGAGAAGTGGAAGTGAGACCTACAAGAATGACTTTACAGTTGGCAGACAGATCAATTAAGCTTCCACATGGCATAGTGGAAGATATGATCGTGAAGGTCGACAAGTTCATGTTCCCAGTTGATTTTGTAGTGATGGACATGGAGGAAGATTTGGAAGTTCCATTGATTCTGGGCAGACCTTTCATGAAGACAACTAGAGTTATCATTGACATGGATGAAGGAAAGCTGAAAGTGAGGGTCCAAGATGAGGAAGTGAGTTTCAATGTATTTGAAACAACGAAGTTTCCAAAAGGTCACAAAGATTGCTTTAGAATTGATGTATTAGATGATGTGCACATGGAAACTCAAAATGATTTCAAGAGCTCATCGCCACTAGAGAAGGCTTTGTCTATCTCTAACGAAGAATTGGAAAAGGTCATTGGTAAAGCTTGTCATCTGTCAGTGGGATTGGAACATAAAGCATTTTGGGCTTTGAAGGCCTTAAATTATGATTTGAAGGCAGCAAGGGAGAAAAGAAAGCTTCAATTGCATGAATGGGAAGAAAAGAGATTGAAAGCTTATGAGTCCTCTAAGTCTTACAAGCACAAAGCCAAGATATACCATGACAAGAAGATTCTGAACAGGAACTTCCAACCTGGCCAGCAAGTATTACTGTTCAATTCCAGGTTGAAGCTTTTCCCTGGGAAGCTCAAATCTAAGTGGTCAGGTCCTTTCTCAATTAAATCTTTCAAATCATATGGAGCTATTGAACTTGAAGATCCTGCTTTTGGAAGGACTTGGTTAGTCAATGGTCAAAGGCTCAAACATTATCTGGGTGGTGAAGTTGAAAGACTCACTACCATCACTCATTGGAAAGAGCCATGATCAAGCAAAGATTGTCAAGCTAAAGACATTAAATTAGCATGTTCTGTTTAATTTTTGGTTTTTTATGAGTTTTGTGTGGAATGAGTGTGTAGTAAGAGTTTTGTTCATAGATATGCTTAATTTTATAATATTAATGCATGTTGATTGGTGTTTTTAATGTTATGTAATGTGTTAAAACTATTGATCACATTGGTTACGTGTCTTGTGCTTGTTGTGTCAGTAGGTAGGAAATTATTTTGATGTTTTATCTTTGGTTGTGCAGTATTTTGAGCTCTATGTCTGGGGTCATTTTGATGCTTTATAATGTGCAGTAGAATGTGTTTTGTGATGTGTAGTGGAATGTGTTGGTGGTTATAATACTTTGTAATGTTTTGAGTTTCATGGTCATGTTGGCTGCATACTTATTTTGTAAAGCTTTGGTCTGTGAGATGTTATCTTTGGGTGAATTATAGTTGCTTGGGTAGCTTTGAGTATTATGTTGTCATAAGAAATTTGATCATTAGTTGGTTTTCTATATATGTGTTTGGTAAGTGAATCCCTTGAGGATGTGTTCTTTTGAGTGGTATGTTCATGGTCAATGTTAATTATCTTTGAAAACTGATAGAAATTATTGTGAACTGGTTTCGAGTGTTGAAATTCAAACTCTAAGTCTCACCGCTTTAGCGTCACATTCACAGCTAAGGCGCCAACTCTCTCTTGGTGTTTAGGGTCATTATTTTTCTCAACGCTGTAGCGCCAAAACCACAGCCATGGCGCCAACTCTCTGTTTGAGCAAATTACATTTTGAACGTCCACAGCTGAAGCCCCAGGACCACGGCCATAGCGTCAAGTCTCTGGTCCAGTTTTGTGATTTTCCAGCACTCAACGCTCCAGCGCTGGATGCCACAGCTAAGGCGCCAAGTCTCTGCCAAGTTTTTTTATGTGATTAGAATCCACAGCTGAAGCTCCAAAGCCCACCGCCTTAGCGCCAAACCACTGGAGCCTCCAATAAGCTCAACAATTCCACCGCTGCAGCGTCACATACACAGCTATGGCGCGAAATTTCTGCCTAAGCCTAATACATGTTTAATTTCCAGCGCTATAGCGCCACCTCTCTGGATTCCTTGAGCTTAAAAACTTCACAGCTGGAGCGCCAAGCTCACAGCCATGGCGCTAACTCTCTGGTAGCATATGCAATCCCCAGCGCTCAAGCGCCAAAACCACAGCCTTAGCGCCAATTTTCTGGCGCTAATTTAAGACCAGGGAACTCCACCATTTGGGTCAGTTTTAAAACTGAACCCCTCTATCCACTCCTTTGTTTCTCTTCCTCCCCTCATGAAACCTCCTCATCTCCTCACATTTCATCTCCTTTCTTCATAATCTACATAAAACCTTTGTTCTTCATCATCCATTGTGCACAAATGTGGAATTGCATGAATTTGGGGGTTTGAGTTTTCAACGTGAACATGCATGATTTCTGCCTGTTTTGTGTTCGAAGAAATGCCTAAATGAGAAAAGTTTTTGATTTGAACACAATGAAAGCTTTGAAAAAGGTGATCACTGAAATGTTTCATTTTTGTGAAGAAATGTAAACCTTGCATGGCAAGAATTCACTTGCATTTTGCTTTTCTTTCTCATGTACACCACGTGTTTGGTTAAATGCTTGAGTGAATTTGTGTTCTTTATTTAAAGTGTAAAATCATTGTGGTTGGTTGATCATGGGAGCTAGTAGGAAATATTTGCTTGTTCATTGGTGGCTTTGAAATAACTTTAGTGCTTCACATGTTAGAATGGTTATTGATCATTCCTTATGCCCCATGAAGAATTGTGTTTTGTTTGTACGATCAACTTGTAGACTAACTTGGTTGTAAAATTTTTAGATAGTTTGTTCAAGAGGTGGCGGCTCAAGCAAAGGCTCTAACGCCACTCATAAAATCCCAGATGCACCAACCTCACCACCACCATCTGAAGTGGCCTGGGGACAGTCCTATATTTTCTGGAGGGGGTGGAGATCAAGGAGATCAAGGTGAACAACTTTATGGTGGGGAGCAAGAGCATGAGCAAGCAATGATGAAAAGGAGAGAATGGAGGGTCGCTGTCACCCTCGTTTTGAGGAAGAGAAGTTCCACTTTAATTTTATGCCATTTTAAATTCCAGTTGTTTTAGGTTCTGTTTTGTTAATTGTTTGAACTATGTGGTAGTTTATATACTTATTATAAATAAATAAATAAAATTGGAAAAATTGAAAATCATTTTTGAAAGGTAGTAAATGAGATGGCTTTTAGATCAACAAGAGTGAAAACACATCTTTTGATTCACCTTAAAATGGTTGTTTTGAGACTTGTTTTGAGGTTGCACTCACCCAACTTTGTTTGATCATGAAATTGTGAGTTATTTGATTAGCATGGCATGAAAGATCAATAATTGAACATTTAGCCAAGCTGGTGAGTGAGAGAGACCAAACAGTGCATATATCATATATTTCCACTTTTGAGAGCCATCATCATAATATGTGTTTGCATTGGTTGAATCTTGAATGATTGTTCTTGTGAGAAAGTTTTGGACAGGATCAAGGCATTCCCTTGTAAATAACTGAAATCTTTGTAAGCCTAGAACCAAACAGCCAGCCAGAATTGAATCTATTCTTCAAAACCTGTTTGAGCTTTAACCTTCAAATCACCTTAAACCTTTCCCAAATGCCAACTCATCACCCTAACCAAAACTTTTGAGAGTGAAATGAAAATGAATTGGGAATTAAGTTGGGGTAGTGGTAAGAATTGTCAAGTTGAGAGAAAGTGGTGAAATTAAGTTAATGCAACTTGAAGGGAAGAGTCACCCCTCCATCATTTTTCTCTGTTCACATTCAAGTGTGCTTGTTATTTTCATTCTGTCATTATTTTGATCTCAAAAAAAAAAAACAAAAAAAACAAAAAAAAAACAAAAAAAAAACAAAAAAAAATCAAAAAATCAAAAAATCAAATCAAATCAAGAGCAAAATAAGCAAGCACCTGTACAAAGAGTCTTAAAAGAGAGAGGGACCTCTTGAAATCTAGGCAAAGAACCTTAAGGAAAAAGGGTAATTAGAGGAAGATTTTGGGCTGAGAGATTTGGTTGGAGTTGAATATTTAGAGTGAGCAAAGTGGAGTGTTTGGTTCATGTTCATTTTACTCTCTTGAGTTTAAACCCTGTTAATCTGAAAAACCACATTCCTTTGTTAACCAAGCCTCAGTCAACCCTCAACTTTCCAAAAAAAAAAAAAAAAGTCCTTGTGATCCTTAATTTTCTCTCAAAGAGTAGTACTGAAGAGATGATATCAATGCTTATGTTCATAGAAATGATGAATGGACTTGAGAGAAACACTCACCCTGGAGAGCCATTGTTAGGAGAGTATGTTCAGATATTGGTTTGTAATGTTCATGCTATGATTTGCCTTGCAATTTTTGTGTTTGGGCATGGTTGTTTTTGTGGGCACCTCAGTGAGTAGAAATTGGTTTTGATGGTGAATTGATTGAGTGTTTGCCTTACTGTTGATCCAGAAGAAATCTCATGATGGGAAATATCTTTTTGGTTTTGATTGGTATCTTGTTGGGGACCAACAAGAGATTAAGTTGGGGTAGTTGTTGAGTGTCCTTTTTTGTATGTTTTGCACTCAACTTTTGGCAATCTTTATATATAATTGTAGGTAATATATATGTATTTTACCCCTTTAATTTATAGAATTAAGTTATACTATAAGAGCAGAGGAGTAGTAGCAATCTTAAGGAATTTCCTCAATTTTTGCAGGATTTTTGGCTAGGCAGAGATCCACAGCCATAGCTGTGGATCTGGAGCTCGAGCTGTGGAAGTCTGGGAAGAATATAGAGGTCCAGAAAGTTGGAGCTATAGCTGTGGATCTGCAGCTATAGCTGTGGAAATCTGAAATGTACTTTGAAGCTCCAGAGAGTTGAAGCTAAAGCTGTGGACTCACAGCTAAAGCCGTGGAAGCACCCAGGACCCAATAAAAACTCCAGAGAGCCACAGCCATAGCTGTGGCTTCACCGCTTGAGCGTTGGAGGTTCCTTAAGTTTGAAGGAGTTGCCACAGCTATAGCTGTGAAACCACAGCTGCAGCCTTGGAGGTTTCTTCACCCTGAAGGACTCTCCACAGCTATAGCCGTGGATCTGCAGCTGCAGCCGTGGAAATAAAAGTTACTTTTTGGCCTTGTTTTGAAGCCAATATAAAAAGGGAAAAACAAAGAATACGGAGCACGAATTTAACAGAGAAAAACAGGGGAAAAGCTTGGGAAGAAGGAAGAACGAAGGAAGAACAGAGACTTGGAAGCTGGATCCTTTGGGAACGAAGATCAACTCCATTTCTTCATCCTTTGCTTTGTAATTTCTTCTTTTCACTCTTTGATTCTGTAATGGCCATGGGTGGCTAAACTTCTTAAGGATTGGTTAGATGTAACTACTAACTCCTCTTCTTCTTAAATATATGCATTTTGATCTCATTATTTGTGTAATGATTCTTCGCTTAACGCTTATATCGGCTTGATCAACCGTTGTATGATTTTTGGCTTTTGAATCTAGTTGGAAAACGCTTTCGAAAACCCGAACTGAATCTTGCACCTAATCACCTCTTGTTCTAGGAATAGACTTGATTTGGTTAGTCACATTGTTCAAGTTATTGTTCTTAATGCGAAGTGTTAGACTCAAAACATTGAGGAATTATGTTTTGAGCTTAATGACTTTAGGATTCAACCTTGAGGAATCTTGTTGGATTATTTAATGAACGTGGAAATAATGAAATTAGAATTGCATTTATGCTAAGAAGATCTATGAGTTAGCAAGTGCATCTGAGCCAATCCTTGTTTCTTAATCATTGTCTTTACTACATTTGCCTTATTGTGTTGTTTGAATCTGTTTTCACTCAATTGAATTTTTAAACTCATTCTCTTTTAAATCATTTGAGCGAGAGTTACTAAACACGCAAATCCCTAAGGACGATCTTTAAATACTACTTCGAAACTTGGTTCACTTGCCAAGTGATAGGTTTGCGAAAATCTTCATCAAGTTTCTGCAGCAAGCATACAATATATACAAGTAAACCACAGGAACCAAACCAACTTACTGAACATAATTTATTTACCGAATGTGGTCAAAGGATAAATATTTCAGACTCTCACTGATTTTTTTTCTTTTCTTTCAACAATTTTTTAAGACACTCCGAAAAGATAGACACCATACTGAAAGGGATCCATGATCCATCACAATTCAAAACATTGTTTTAAAACAAGGGTTATTGGCTATTTAAAAGATTCTTTTTTAACATATCAAAATGGAGTGGCAAATGACAAGTCTCTCAATCAAATACGTTCAACTGATATATACATGAATTTTGTCTGCTTCAAAACTGGATTTTGAATATTTGAAAACAACTTTGAAATAAATGGACATCATACATGAGGTCCATCAAAAAGCTACTAAGAACTTTGAAATAAAGGGATGCCTGATGATTTACTAGGAGTAAGAAGAGCAGAAGATGATGGAGGTTGAGCAGAAATGGGAAGTGATGGTTGGGGAGGAATGTTAGGTTGGTTGGAGGAAGAAGCCATAATGTTCAATTGGAAAGTATGACGGTGACGGTGTTTAAGGCAAGGGAAATAGGCCAAAGAACTATTACAAAGTTGATCGGCGTTTATAGGAGGTGATTTCAATTAATAAAATTATTTCATACATATAAGAATCCAACATGAGAGCACTAATCAATTCGGTGTCGCTAAAGTAGTGTTTTAATATAACAAATGTTTCTAAGATATATTGTGGCTGTTGTTATAATAATAATAATTTATACTCATTTTATATATACATATATAAAGAGAATACATTAATTTGATTATTTTTCATTTTACATTTTTTTAATAATGTGTTTGGATGGAAAATTTATAAAGAATTTGAAATTCAAGTATTTATGAAATTCTTTAAAATAGTAAAATTTTAATTCTCTCTAAAAGTAAGAATTTAGAATTTTTTATTTTTTTTATTTCACTTATATATTTTACCTTATCTCTTTTCTCTTCCTTTTTAATTATTGAATATTTAAAAATATTTTTAAATTATTAAATATTATTTAATTTTAATTTTTTTAGAGGTCTAATATTAATTTTTAAAATTATTATATATTTAAAATTTGGCTAATATTTATTTTTATAAATTTAATTTAAAAATCTCAACATACAATTACATTTTTAAAATCAATTTTATCATCGTGAAATTAAATTATCATATTCAAACTAACTATTTAAAATTTAAGAAACTTGAATTGACTTAACCAAATAAAACATTTTAAGAATGATAGGAATTGAAATCAAAGTAATTCAAATATCAAGAATTTCAAATTCCTTGAACTTCTAAAATTTCTCATCCAAATACAGTATTAAGATTATAAATTATTGTATTCTTAAATTTTTAAATAATAAAATTATAAATTATTTTTATTCTCACCATTCAGATAATAAGTTAACATCATAATTACTCAAATTTTAAATTATTGATTATCTATTTTATTATTAATTTCAATTTTTTATTTTATCTTTTAAATAAAATATAAAAGGACGAAATATACACTCCACTGGTAAAATATAGTAATGCCAGAAGAAAGTTTGTGTTTACTAATTGAAAAAGAAAGATTATCCTGAGATATCAGACATGTTTCCTGAGATATATTTTCCTCTTTCCTAATTTATGGTTTCCTGAGATGTGATATTTAATAAGAGGGAGAATGTTGCAAATCCTGAGTTGTTACCGTTATTTGATAAGGAGGAGAATTAGGGGTGAGTAAGGATGTAAAGAACTTTTGAAATTTGGGTTTGATTTACGAAAAAAATTGATTCTTTAAATTTTGATTCATTTATTTAAATTAGTTTAATCGAAAGTTTGGTAATAACTTGTTAATAAAAAAAATAAAGCTCGAATTTAATCTTAGAGTTGTTAAAAAGGGCTAGCCTGACCCATGTAAGCTGGCTTACCTTAACCCATTTTAAAACCAAGTCAACCCAATCCCACCTATTTTTTATTTTTTCAAAAACAAATTGGTCCGGCCCAGTCGATCACGGGTTGGTGAGTTATACGGGCCAGTCTACCAACCTACCAAAAATTAAAAAAAAATTATCAACAAAATTCAAAATTTTAAATTAATTATAAATTAACATAATAAATTAATAATCATAAAATTAACATTATTAATAGTTATAAGTCATAACTCATCATACAAAATTAAATACAAATCATGATAAAAGTCTAAAATAAAAAGTTTCAATATCCCATCATACAAAATTTACAATTACCAAAAAAAAAATACAAATCATACTTAAATTTTTATTGCAAAAAAAAAATAATGGGTTGATGGGCTACCCGGCCTACCACGAGTTCAGCCCGAGTGAGTCAGGTCAAAGTAAGTCAGGTTGAGATATGCCTACCTACCATAAAATTTTAATTTTTTTTACCTGACCAGGCCTATTTTCAAGGTGGGCCGAGATGGCTCACGAGTCCCAATCCACTTTGACGACTCTATTCAATCCGTTTATTTATTTATAATTTAATTATTTTTGTTTAAATTATTTTTTAACATGATCACACTAATCTTGTATGTCACCTACATATCACACTAACCTCGCGTGAGTACCCATTATGCCTGTCACGTGCTGACTCGATCAAAAAAAATTGAAACGTCTTTTTTTTTTTTAACATTAACATTATTTTTCTTTCTCTTAAATTTTATCTCACAAAATAATTATAAATAGTAAATGAAAAATATTATTAGAAATAAAATATTATACAAAGTATTTTAATAAAATTAACATTATATATAAAAAAATTCTCTTACTCTAAAGATAATTCTTGATAAAATTACTGCGCTCAATAATTTATGATTTATATTAAATTTCAATGATTTAATTGTTAAATTATAAGTTTTTAATAAATATATCAAATTATAATTGGTTTCTAAGTCTTAAATTTATTCGATACTTCATTACATAGATGTTTTCAAATTTATTTGTAAGTTTGATCTATTCATTAAGAGTTTTTAATTTAACAGTTAGATTATTGAAATTCAATGTAAATTATGAATTATTAAGTAAAGTAATTCTATCAAGAATTACTCTTAGAGTTATTCACAAACTCTTAATCTTGAGCTTAATAAGCTTGAGTTTGACTCATTTAAATAATCAAACTTAATATCAAGTTTGAGTTTGTTTATTTAATTAAACAAACAAATTTGATTGATCATTTAAAGAGTTAGATCCAAATAGTCCATGAATATCTTAACTCATTTATAGTCTTAGGAGTGAACATGTATTGGATTACCTTTGCCTAAACCCAACTTGATTTTTTGGTTGAACAATTTTTTAAAATCTAAACCCAACCCAACCAAGAAGGGGAAAAGTATAAGGTAGATTTTATTTTGTTGCACTATATTAATTTTAACATTTTGTATAATTAAATAAAAGAAAAGTATAAAACTTAGATATATTTTATAATATATATTTTTAAATAAGTAATTTTAATATAAATATAATATCATTTTATATAAAAAAATATTAGTAACTAAACAAATTTTTATTATTAATGTATGATAATTAAAAAAATATACTTTTTAAGATAATATTATATATTAAATTGGTTAGGACAACCTAAACTATAACTCAAACATATATATCCTAAAATGCATTTGGTCAAATTTTAAAGTTCAAACCCATTTAAATCGATCTTGAGTCGGATTAGATTGAGTCATGCTCACTCTAATTGAGTATGGTAAGGATCATGGAAGACCTTCAAAAAGAAAAGAAGGACTTAAGAAAATGGTTCCCTTAATTTGGTAAAAAAAAAACCAAAGAAAGGCTAAAAGAAGGAAGTAAACTCATTTGACCTAGTTGAGACCCAACTTGAAGTAGTAATTGAACAAAAATGGGTCTATAATTATAATGGTAGTTTGGTTCAAAATTAATCTTTTTAGGTCGAAATTTATAGAAACTCAACCTTGCATGTATAATATATTTTCTAAGAGCATCTTTAGTAATAGAATCTATTTTTAGTTCTTAATTCATTTTTTATGAAACTTTCGATTCAACGTAAGATTTAAGAATTTTTTATTTTTTGCTTCAATGACATAACTTAACTTGAGTTCTTAGTTCATTATATATAAGTTTCACAATCAACTCACTTTCTTTCTTTTTGTTACAAGAATCCAATTATGTGTTCTTATATAAGAACTAGTTCTAAACATGAAAGTTACATTATTATGCTCAAACGATGGAAAAATTAAGAATTAGTTATTATTTAAGAACTCATAAAAATCTCTCATTAGAGATGACCTAATAGTAAAAAAATAATATAATATAAATGAATGAATGTAAATGTGTATATATATTAATCTAAATAATATTATTAAGAAAATAATATTAGTAAATACATATTAATAAATATAATTTGATACATATTTATTAATAACCAAAATATTAATATTCAATAAATATATACTAATTTATATTTATTATTTAATTAATATTATTTTATGAAACCTTCAATGTAATGTAATATTTAAGATTTTTTTATTATTTTGTTTCAATGGGACAACTTAACTCGAGTTCTGAATTCATTTTAGAAGAGTTCCACAATTGACACACTTTCTTTCTCTTTTCCTACAAGAACCCAATTGTATATTCTTATATAAGAATTAGAACTACACGTAGAAGTCACATCACTAAACTCCAATGGTAAAATGAAATAAGAATTGATTCTTATTCAAAAAATTCTTATAAAGACCACTCATGGGAGATAACCTAATACCAAAGAAATAATATTAATATAAATGAATGAATATAAATTGGTTTATATTAATCTAATTAATATTACTAACAATATTGGTAAATATAAATTGATACATATTTATCCGTAAGAAAAATATTAATATTCAATAAATATCAATTAATTTATATTTATTATTTTATTAATCTTATTTTTTTTATATTATCAATGTAAATTTATTTATTAATATTCTCTAATTATTAATATCACTATGTTTACTAATTTATAATTAATAATATTTAATATTATGAGTATATATTATTAAATTAGTATAATCATTAGTGTTAGCTGTGGAAGATTAAAATAATATATACAAATATTTAAAGTTTAAACATTAATATAATGATTGTAATTCCTATTATATTTTTACTAAACTAATATCAATAATTATAAATTAATAAGAAAAAAACAGTATGTATTAATTACTATATCTTTATTAGTATCCAAATAATATATATACAAAATTTATATTTAAAAATTATAATATTTTATTAATATTATTTTTAATAAGATAAAATATTTTTTTGTCTGTATAATTTTACTTATTTTATCTTTAGTTCTTATAATTTAAAATAATTTTTTTAGTCCTTATTTTATCTTTTTTAATCTCTTTTAGCCTCTATAATTTAAGATAAATTTTTTTAATATTTATATTTATAATTTTTGACTCTTTTTAGTCTCTATAATTTAAGACAAAACTTTTTAGTATCTATACTTATAATTTTTTAATCCTTTTAGTCTTTGTTATTAATTTTTTTATAACGTTATCATTGGCATGATAGAGATATTGATTTACTTTTGTGTATTATACGTCAATACAAACACATGTTACAAAAAAAGAATTAATGATAAAAAAATGTTAAAAATATTTATATGAAATTGTAGGGATTAAAAAGGATTGAAAAATATAAGTATAGAGACAAAAAAAAATTATTTTAAATTATAAAAAGTGAGTGAAATTATAAAGATTAAAAAAATATTTTTATAACCTGTTCAATATTATTATCATATATCTATTAATTTGTATTATTAATAGTTAATATTATTATTACATTTATTAATTATAACTATAACATTGTGCTTTAGTTTTATTAATTAGTTATGTGATATATGTGATTAATTGATAAAAATGTTGTAATTATTATTTTAAAATTCTAAGGATCAAGTGATCCTTGAAGGTTAAGTTTTTGCTGACGTAATTTTAGTTCAAATTTAGTTAGCTAGCTTAAGAAATAGTATATGAGATTTTTTTTAAGATTTGAGTCTCATAAAGTCATATCTTAAGAAAAGTGTAGAGAATTTAGAGAGAAAGACTCTCAAACCAGAGAAGTTGTTCCTCTTTTTGTTTCTATTGATTATTTCTAAACCTTCCCATAGTTTATCTTAGTTTACAAAGTTGGAGATTTAAGCTTCCTAAGCTGAGAATCTCAAGTTGTGGAAAGAAGAAAGCCACTAGAAAGAGGGGAGGCAAATAATGTCAATCAAAATCTCAACCTTTTTGAAACAAATAAAGTAGGATCTCAAATCCTTGAGTGTAGACAAAAAAGTTTAAGAGAAAATATCATACAATATTTTTATACTAATTCGTCTTAATCATTGAGCCTTATGTCCAATTCTTGATCAACCCGATCAAGTTTCAGTATCTTTTATAAAGATACAAGTATTCTTTCATAAGCCACTTGTGGCTTAACCTAAGTGTTCTTTAACTTGTCTCTTCAAGTAACTACCTAAGTATTATTTGAACACAATGTCTCTCCAAGCTTCAACAATCAAGTATTTTTTACAATCAAACATCTTTAAGCTCAAAGCAATAACACAAAGTTAAAGTTGAAAAATCACTTTGTTATTTTGTCTTATTATGAAGACATCATACAATCAATTTAAGTATAAGGCTTTTTATAGATATAATGAATAAGAATTTTCCTAATTGACTATTGTTCTAATTTTTGAAGCATCAAGCTTCTTTTATATAGATACTTCATGAAGATGCCTGTTGCAAATTATTGAGCATCTTTCACCGGCTTGGTTTTTCTATCCTTATCTTCGTTCCTTATGGAGATAAGTGTTTGTTGATGCATTAAATATGGACATTAAATGCATTTTCATCAAATTGTCACTTCTTTTCTGATTAAGAAAGTTACTTATTACCTTTAAGGTACCAAACAAAAAGAACTAATGTGTGTTTTAGTTAGAATGACTTTTTCCTAAGACTTCACATGATTTGAGGGATTTTGTTTGTCATTTCTCTAATGCAAAACATGTTTAAGTTTCTTTTGTAGTGCGAATATAAAAAAAAAATTATTTATTTATTTTTATGATCTTTTAAGGAATAACATAAACAAATATGATTTGGTATGATATTAGACATTATAAATAATATATATTAAATATTTTTGCCTTTATAGATGAAGTAGTTCGTATGAGAGACTTAAATGTCAATCTAACCAATCGTCTATCACAATTTGTCTTATAGTATGACCTGTAAAAATTTCTCTAGAAAAAAAATTAAGTTTTTTATCATTAAAACTTTACCCTAAGAGATCAAATATTGTCTTTTAATCTAACACAAGTTGAGAGTCGTACGAATTTTCCACATTCTTCTTTCTCTTTCCTTGTCTCTTTTAATTTTGGGGCAATTCAAGGTAAGGAAAGTTTATAATTGATTGTTGTTGAGTTGTATTGTTAAATAACTACTAGAATTCATTATTTGGTATCTTGAATATGTCTAGGAGGAGAATTTGGTGAATCTTATTTTGATGGTTGCATGTTGCTTATTGTATTGGTTTTGAGTTGTTTATGATACATACATGTTTAATCCTTTGTTGCATGATGGTTTGGCTAAGTTAGGCTCTCTACTTCATCCATGTTGGACATAGGTGGATTGATGTCAGGCATGGACAAGCTAGAGGCTCCCTACCTCAATGACATTGGACACGAGAATATGGTGTTAGGTGTGATTTGTTGAATGAAAAACTAGTTGATATTTGACTAAGTGTTGAGAATGAATGTAGTATGTTTATTACTCGCATGATATGTATGTGGTTAAATGATTATAGTTGATTATCATTGATCTAAAATGATGTATAATGATATTTAAAGTTGCTTTAGTTGTAAATTGATAGTTGTTGGAAGTTGATTAAGTTGTTTGTGACACCCTCTACCCCAACATATATATATATATATATATATATATATATATATATATATATATAATAAAAAGAAATATCTTATTGGATAAAAAAAATATTTAAAATTGAAGCGACAATTCCAATAATCATATGAGTAGAGAATTCACATTCATGTACTTAATCCAAATAGCAAATAAAATTACAAAGAAATAAAATTGAATTTTCCAAAATATATACTTTAATAAATCATAAACAATATCATATTCTAATTTTATCTATGTCCCGATGTTACATGTACTATCAGAGCAAAATCTCACATAGAAGCTTAAGCTCCATCGTTCACATCCTCAGCCTCATGTTGTGACACCCTTCTACCCCATAATAGATAAGTAACAACAATAAGAATAATTCAATAAATATAACATCAAGAAGGGTCCACATATTTTAATAAAAACTCATAGGTTCACAAGTCTTGAAATAAATAGAAATAATAATAATAATAATAATAATAAAGTTTTACTCTTAAAAGAAAATTATCAAGGTCTCTAAAGAAAAATGAAAGGGATCCAGAATTTACAAATATAAGGTGAATATAAAACTCCTAAAAATAAGTCTCCTCAAACGACAAATAACAATTCATAACTAAAGCATCCTAAATTCATGCCCCAATGTCACATCCTATCAGAGCAGAACCCTTTCCCTTTAGAACTCAACACTATGAGTGCCTTCATCTTCACCTAAAAGAAAACCACATAAAAACAGGACGGTGAAAGATAGATAACATCATATATGAACATAGAGCTACCCAATTCCCACCCCACACCGTGCACCAAAATATCATCATTAACTATAAACAACAAATACATCTCATATAATTACCAAACATCATTTTTTTTCAATCATACAAGCTTTCATACACATGCTCACTATATGCTCATACACATCTCCTCTCCTAAGAGTCTCAACTTGGCACTGCGCACAATGGGCGTACCTCGTCAATTCCCTTAGTTGTTGCCAATGCGGGCATACCGTTCTCACACCCTCCCAGGGCCGGTATGTTGCACAGTTAAACACCCAGCGGCCCGTGCAAAGGCAATCCACCCACCGTTAAACCCTCTGTGGCCAGTGAGCTGCGCAGTTAAACACCCAACGGCCCACGCATGGAATGCCTCCCGTCATGGTCCCCCCTGTATCAACCCCTCTCTGGGCCCAGGGTCCAATGCAATATAGCCACGTCTGGCTTCTCAAGCACCACATGTAACTCATAAGTCTCATGCAACTCATGCATCCCACGTAACTCATAATTAATGCATCTCCATTATATAACATCATCACATGTCAATAACAATCCACGCAATATTATCCTCACATGCTAGGTACCTATCATTAAGTTATCAACATCATAGACCACAAATTTCACATAATTCTTCACACACATCACAATATCTATGACATTCAGTTAATAATTTAACCATAACTCAAGATATACATATCCTTTCTAAGTGATCCCAACTCCATTAGAATCCTAACATCAATATCTACAACTTTCATGCAGAACACAAATCCTAATAAAGTCGTTTAGGTTACCATTCAGGGCTCACAAAAATTGATGTTGTGGTTCGCACACAGATTGGAAGGCTCAAATCGCAACTCACATAACTTGATCAAATATTAATATTTTTACACGATTCTTGTGTCTAAATGGTAGCCCCAGATGTCTAGTTTCCAACAAAACAAACGGCACTCGATTGGGATAACTACACAGAAAGATATCGCAAAATTACAAACGTATGTCGGGGTCCCGACGCCCGACGCCCAAAACTGGCGCTGAGCGCCCAAATCTCTGCCCAGACTCCCCTCTGTGAAATTAAACCTGCGTTTTACGAGTTTCAACAAGGTTTTTACCAATTTTCACTACTTCTACACCCCGTTGGTTCAGTTTAACTCCATTTATATTCTTCATACGTTCCAAATCAATCCATACACATCTCAAGCCTCAAAAATTGGTTTCCATTGGTTTTACAAAAAAAAATCTAAACTCTTCTTAACACATAAAATTCAAGTCATCAAATTTAAGGATAAAGAATTAACAAGAAAGCCCCAATGGAATTCAAAGACAATTCAAGAAATAAGTTCTTTCAAATGAATTAAGAATTTAGAACATCGATTGCACAGATAATCGTTCAGAATTTTAAATAGAGTTCCTAGAGGGACTTAGGGATTGCCCTCACTACCCGAACACCCTTATATTCACATATGAAGAAACTCATCCCCCGTACCTGGATGAGCAAAAGATGAATGATCTTGGTGTGATCTAAGATCGTTCCTGAGTACTCTTCCTTAGAGCTCTTTGTTTCTCCTCTTTTTTTCCCTAACCCTTCAGAACGCAAATGAGGCAGATAGGGTTAACACCACCTGACTCCTTTCTTAAAATTAATCCATTGGACTGGGTCAACCCAACCCATTTTCCTTCTCTTCTAACCCACTTCTAATTTTCCTCAAAATAATTAAATAAAATAAATACATGTATATTATAAAATATTTTTTCTCTATAATAATAATATATTTCTGACCCTAAATATAATAATATAATTTCAATAACAAAATATCATATAAAATCAACCTTCTCTTAAAACATATAAATATTTATTTAAAAATGCTAATAAAAATACTTATTTAATACGTACAAAATAATTGTCCAAAATAATAATTATTTAAAACGTACAAAATAATATTCCTCTATAATTATTAAAATAATTATGACCAAATACCATCTAATAATAATAATAATAACCTTTTTGAAAATTGGGGTGTTACAATACTCCCCTCCTTTAAGAAATTTCGTCCCCGAAATTTTTGTAATGGTAGACTTGTCTTTTCTTACTTTCTAATCCTTATGCAACCTCACTACCTTATTGATGTACAACTCTATCAATTTCACCAAAGGATATCTAAAGGTAAAACAAGTAAACTTGGCGAGTCTATCCACTAAAACACAAATAGAATCGATCTCTTAAGTATCTCAGACAAACCTACAATTAAGGTCTATCCACTCACCATTACAGTTCCAAAATGGGACGTCTAAGTGCTACAAAATTCCAAAAGACTTCTTGCATACTAAACACGAGCATACAATTTCTCTACTCCTCTCTTCACCTTAGGCCACCATGCTTCCGCTGCACTACTCTGATACATCCTCCTAAGGTCCCGATACATCTCAGTAGCTCCTAAATGAATGTCCTTCCTCTAAAATCATCTTTCTTAATTGAAGGTTACTAAGCACCCAAATTTGTTCTTGCACCTCAAAATAACATCGATTCTACTCAAAAAAATTATCTACACTCCTACCAATCTTTTCCACTTGGTTCTCTAAGAAAGGCTCTAACTCCTAGGTTTCTCTAATCTCATCCATTAATTCACTAGTCACTTTCAACATAATCAATTCAATGCTCCTAAGGATAATCTCACATACAAAGCATAAGTCTCTAAATTCTTCAATCAAATCCAACCCTTAAATCATCATAAAGGATATACCAGAGGTTATCATAATCAAGGCATCTGCTACAACATTGGTTTTACTTCTATGATCATCTCTAAAGATTAAGCACCTAAGCGTAAGTTCACTAGGTATACATATCAGATCTCTAATTTCACCACTCCATCTACACCCAAGTCAAACTCTTATCCATCACCTTATCCTATAGCCTCATATCTTGTCACCAAAATTGTGCTTCTCCAATTTCCTTCAACAATCCATTCGTTACTCAAGTCATACTTAGTCTCACACTACTAAGAGTAACCTTATAAGCCAAACTTAAATCTCTAATTTGAGCCAAAAGGATTCATCTCTCTAATCATAAGGGAAGATAAATATAAAGGTTTCCTACACAAAACATCGGTCACCACAATAGCTTTACTCAATTAACAACTAAGTTTGAAATATTAGTCCTCTAGAAATTAAACTATCTCTTTAGTCACATAATTAACTACTCAGTCAACAGATAATTAAGGCTCTAACGATCAAAAAAATACTTCAAGCTTAGAATCATATACATAATGTCTCCAAATCTTAGTATAAATATTAAAGCTACTAACTCAAGGTCATAGATAAGAAAATTCCTCTCATGAATTTTCAATTGCCTAAAATCATAACCTACTACCTTTCCTTCTTGTCACAATACTCCTCCCAAACATATCTTTAGAAGCATAACTATATATCACAAAAGGCTTACTAAGATCGGTCAATGCTCACACTAGCGCACTAGTCGATCTTTCCTTAAGAATTTGGAAACTACTATCACACTTACTATCTCACACAAAAATAACACTCTTCTTACTCAATATGTTCAAAGGTAATGCTATCTTAGAAAGTTACTCAATAAATATCCAACAACAATGAGCTAATCCAAGAAACTCATAACCTCGCTAATAGACTCATGTATCTCTCACTTAAGCACAACTTCTATCTTAGATAGATCTACGTTATACCTCCGCAAGAAAATTACATGGCCTAGAACACTCATCTCATACAGTCAAAAATCATACTTAGATAATCTATCCTAAATTTATCTTGGATATATCTTCACACTTAACTCTTAATATGGTGATATCACATCCTAAGATCAATCTCATTAATACACAAACATCCAATAATTGATCCATAAAGTCATCTATCCTCATATATACATACATGCATATCAAATCATATTAGAATACCTACTATAAAATCTTCATATATACTATCCCTAAGCATATACGAATCAATCATCGTTTACACCATAAAGCATGAATCAACCTTACCACATAACATCATACAATCTTAAACAACCTCTCAATCCACCTAACATCTTAGAATCATGACAAAAATCAATTTTTATCCTTGCATTGTCTAACGATTCAAAAATATCATGACACCATACATATCCCTTCAACAATGATCAAAGAAAATGATACCTAGAGAGTTATACTCATCCAAATGATCTCAAACCTATCTCAAAAGAAAGCTAAGAGAATAAGTTAAAACTCTTATGAAGACATAAAATTCTAAAAGATCCTCTTCTTAGCTAAAAATTTCAAAAACCGCAGCAGATATATTCGGCGCTTACAGCTAGACCTTTGATCACCAAAGTAGCTATAACTGGAGTTCTAGACCTCCGTTTTACCTGATTCCAATTCCATTGGAAAGATAACGTCTAAGGCTACAACTTTTATGAAGATCATAAAATCTAAATCTGTCAATATGGTAGTCATAATGGCACAACAAAACTGAAGCGAAAATATCCTCTACACCAAACAACAATAGTATATCAATATATCTAAGGCCACAAAAATACATCAACCCTTCCAAACTCACACCTCAACTTCATATTCAAGCTTCCCACTACAATCCTAAACCAAACAACTCACATATTTAGCACAACAGACTTAGAAAATAAAACTCACATGCTACCTAAACCATAAACGGTAAACATGTCAACACCAACACTCAAGGGAATTACCAACATTTCAATCTCTCATCAAGGATACCAAAACTCCAATTCTCATATACAACCTCCTTGGATTCAATCGCTACAACTATAGATTCTAGAAACTCCATTAACCGTAAACTCTCGACAAATCAATGTCTCACCCAAATCTAAGGTCCCAATAATTTCTAGTTGATTAGCAAGGCTTCGTCCACTACTACTGGCACATATGCTTGCAATACGAGCGATACCACTCAACCACTACTTCTTACGTAAGCAAGAAGTATCAAAACAAATAAGCAATCATGAATAGCCTCAACTAAGCTATATCATGTCTTTCAGCCAAATTCTGAGAAAACAATATAAGTGTAAGCACAACACTAACAACACAAGGGAAACATCATCATCATCATCATTATCCTCATCATAAAGCAAAACATATTCCATCATTCATCTACCAAACAAGCATAGTAGACTCATAACTCATGGCCGATTGGATAGACCTGCTCTGATACCACTAAATGTGACACCCTTCTACCCCATAATAGATAAGTAACAACAATAAGAATAATTCAATAAATATAACATCAAGAAGGGTCAACATATTTTAATAAAAACTCATAGGTTCACAAGTCTTGAAATAAATAGAAATAATAATAATAATAATAATAAAGTTTTACTCTTAAAAGAAAATTATCAAGGTCTCTAAAGAAAAATGAAAGGGATCCAGAATTTACAAATATAAGGTGAATATAAAACTCCTAAAAATAAGTCTCCTCAAACGACAAATAACAATTCATAACTAAAGCATCCTAAATTCATGCCCCAATGTCACATCCTATCAGAGCAGAACCCTTTCCCTTTAGAAGTCAACACTATGAGTGCCTTCATCTTCACCTAAAAGAAAACCACATAAAAACAGGACGGTGAAAGATAGATAACATCATATATGAACATAGAGCTACCCAATTCCCACCCCACACCGTGCACCAAAATATCATCATTAACTATAAACAACAAATACATCTCATATAATTACTCAAGCACCACATGCAACTCATAAGTCTCATGCAACTCATGCATCCCACGTAACTCATAATTAATGCATCTCCATTATATAACATCATCACATGTCAATAACAATCCATGCAATATCATCCTCACATGCTAGGTACCTATCATTAAGTTATCAACATCATAGACCACAAATTTCACATAATTCTTCACACACATCACAATATCTATGACATTCAGTTAATAATTTAACCATAACTCGAGATATACATATCCTTTCTAAGTGATCCCAACTCCATTAGAATCCTAACATCAATATCTACAACTTTCATGAAGAACACAAATCTTAATAAAGTCGTTTAGGTTACCATTCAGGGCTCACAAAAATTGATGTTGTGGTTCGCACACAGATTGGAAGGCTCAAATCGCGACTCACATAACTTGATCAAATATTAATATTTTTACACGATTCTTGTGTCTAAATGGTAGCCCCAGATGTCTAGTTTCCAACAAAACAAACGGCACTCGATTTGGATATTTACACAGAAATATATCGCAAAATTACAAACGTATGTCGGGGTCCCAACGCCCGACGCCCAAAACTGGCGCTGAGCGCCCAAATCTCTGCCCAGACTCCCCTCTGTGAAATTAAACTTGCGTTTTACGAGTTTCAACAAGGTTTTTACCAATTTTCACTACTTCTACACCCTGTTGGTTCAGTTTAACTCCATTTATATTCTTCATACGTTCCAAATCAATCCATACACATCTCAAGCCTCAAAAATTGGTTTCCATTGGTTTTACAAAAAAAAATCTAAACTCTTCTTAACACATAAAATTCAAGTCATCAAATTTAAGGATAAAGAATTAACAAGAAAGCCCCAATGGAATTCAAAGACAATTCAAGAAATAAGTTCTTCCAAATGAATTAAGAATTTAGAACATCGATTGCACAGATAATCGTTCAGAATTTTAAATAGAGTTCCTAGAGGGACTTAGGGATTGCCCTCACTACCCGAACACCCCTATATTCACATATGAAGAAACCCATCCCCCATACCTGGATGAGCAAAAGATGAATGGTCTTGGTGTGATCTAAGATCGTTCCTGAGTACTCTTCCTTAGAGCTTTTTGTTTCTCCTCTTTTTTTCCCTAACCCTTCAGAACGCAAATGAGGCAGATAGGGTTAACACCACCTGACTCCTTTCTTAAAATTAATCCATTGGACTGGGTCAACCCAACCCATTTTCCTTCTCTTCTAACCCACTTCTAATTTTCCTCAAAATAATTAAATAAAATAAATACATGTATATTATAAAATATTTTTTCTCTATAATAATAATATATTTCTGACCCTAAATATAATAATATAATTTCAATAACAAAATATCATAGAAAATCAACCTTCTCTTAAAACATATAAATATTTATTTAAAAATGATAATAAAAATACTTATTTAATACGTACAAAATAATTGTCCAAAATAATAATTATTTAAAACGTACAAAATAATATTCCTCTATAATTATTAAAATAATTATGACCAAATACCATCTAATAATAATAATAATAATAATAATAATAACCTTTTTGAAAATTGGGGTGTTACACATGCTGCTAATGGTCTCCTGTATATCAAACAAGAGAAACAACACAAAAGAAGGGAGTGAGAAACATCTCACTCTGGCTCACGGTGTAGGAACGCACACTGGATAGCCAAACACAAACAAGACAGATATAGCGTAGATATATTAATAACAATATTATATCTCACTCATCCAAGACATAAAAATATCAATTTATTACATAACACTGAAAATGCACACGTATGGACACGGACTACATATTATCATGCATGTGGCGCCAGTAAAACATCACATGGCATATTGTCGCTAGCAATACACGAAGAGTAGTCTAGGAGTACATGCCGAGTCACACCCTCTGCGCACTCTCACTAGAAGGATATACTACCAGAGTCTCGTCGGGATAGCTAAGCCATGCAAGATACATCCCATGCACACAATGGGCGAGACTGAGACTTCCAAACCGAGCTATCCCCAAAGACTAATCCCCAAAGCTTTTACACTAGGGGGCCTTCTCTAGCGGTGTATTCCATATCGTACCCTTAAAACACTTATGCAAATGATGCATGTCAATCAAGACTCTATGCATTCTCATATCACATTATCATTTCTCATGGTCATATCACATCATCACATTAGCATTTCTCATGGTCATATCACATCATCACATTATCATTTCGTCATCACATTTCATCATCATATTTCATTATCACATTTCATATCTCATGTCTCAATCACATTTCACATTATCTCATCATATTCACAAAGCCTCCACAGAGCACTTTAATTTATATCAAAAATTGTTTATTTGTAAAATTAAATACATATTTTTACATCTCATAAACAAGGAATATAACAGAACAATCAAAAATTAAAACAGAAAATATTCATATTTTGCCTATTTCTCATAGGATTTCCCGCAGTAACTCATAGAGCACTCTAAATCATATCAAAACATATTTATTCTCAAAGTTAATCACATATTTACACATTATATTCAACAAGGAATACAATAGAGCAATCAGATAGCAAAACAAAAAATATTCATATTTTGCCTGTTTCTCATACGGTTTCCTATAGGAACCCATAGAGATCTCAAATCATACAACTTAATTGCATATAAGAAAAATAATAAGCAAAACAGATACAATTGGGAGAAACCCCTCATACATAAGCATATAAAAAATACAACAAACATAGGATTGGGGGCCAATCTCACTACCCAACATACAATCTCACACCCAAAGCGAGGTTTCTCACTCCCCCCTTACCTCGATAAACAAGGGTTGAAACTGGAGCAGGATCTCCTCCTCCGGGTTCCCTTTGGTCTCCAGAAAGTGTAGGAAAAAAAAGGTCAAAAATGAAAAATTGCATTTTTCTGGAGTGCCGAAATGCATTTATAGGCATCAGGATTTGGCCAGAACGGCTCGTTCTGAATTTGGAATGGCCCGTTCTAGGCACATAGAACATGTGCAAAAGCCTCTCCCAGAACGGCCCGTTCCAAAACCAGAACGGCCTGTTCTGGGCCAATAATTTAGTCTTTAAAACCACATCCAGAACGACCCGTTCCCAAAGTGGAACAGCCCGTTCTGGGTTGAAATTTTACCCATGCAAGCTCGATTTGGAATGGCCCGTTTCCAAAGTGGAACGGCCCGTTCCGGAGCTATAAAAATCTAGAATTAGTAATTAATAAATAAATAAATTATATATATATATCAAATTAAAATAAAATATCAACACAATTTAAAACATGATTTTCTTCAAATAATAATTATAACAAAATATCATAATTAATAATATTATACAAGATAATTTTCATAAATGATTATGATTAAAAACCTTTAAAAATTCAATCAAACCCATTTAATTAATCAAAATAATTATAAGGAAATAATCTTTATAAATACAAAAATAGATAATAATTATTCGTAGTATTAGTGGAAAAATTTGGGGTGTTACAATTCTCCCCTCCTTTTAAAAATTTCGTCCCCGAAATTACCTGAAACAAAAAAAAAATGGATATGTCTCCTGCATTTGACTTTCTAATGTTCCACCTTAGACTTCTGGAATACTACACATGAGTCCACAACTTCCCCTACTCCTCTCTTCACCTTAGACCACCACGCTTCCGCTACGCCACTCTCATACATCCTCCTAAGGTCTTAATCCATCTTAATAGCTCCTAAGTGAATACTAAGAGTACTCTTATTGCCTTCTTCAAAGATCATCTTCCTTAATTCGGGATTATTAGGCACATAGATTCTATCCTGAAAGCACAAAACACCATTAACTTCCACTCGAAATGGGCTATTTATACCCTTACCAATCCTCTCCACTTGGTTTACTAAGAAAGGGTCTAACTCTTAGGCTCCTCTAATCTCATTCATTAATTCACTAGTCACCTTCGACATACTCAATTCAATGCTTCTAAGGGTAAGCTCACAAATCAAGCTTAAATCTCTAAAATCTTCAATCAAATTTAACCTTTAAATCATCAAAACGATAGGTGAAAGATCATCCTACTCAAGGCATCTGTCACTACATTGCCTTTACCTAGATAGCAACTGAGATTAAAATCCTAGTCCTTAAGAAATTCCAACTATCTCCTTTGGTCAAAAGATATTTAAGACTCTAACAATCACTAAATACCTCAAGCTTAGAATCATATAGGTAGTGTCTCCAAATCTTAATGTAATATCATAACCACTAACTCATAGATAAGGTAGTTCCTCTCATGAATTTTCAATTGCCTAGAAACATAAGCTACTACTTTTCCTTCTTGCATCAATAATGCATCCAAATTCATCTTATATGTACTACTATATACCACAAAAGACTTACTAAAATCCAATAATATTAACACTAGTCAATCTTGCCTTAAGAGTTGAAACTACTCTCATACTTACTATCCCACATAAAGACAATACTTCTCCTAGTGAATGTAGTTAAGGGCAATGCTATCTTAGAAATTCCTTCAATAAATCTCCAATAATAATAAGCTAACCTCATAAAACTCTTATCCTTACTAACTGGCTTAGATATCTCCCCACTTAAACACAACTTCTACCTAAGACAGATCCATGTTTACCTCAACTAGAATTTACAGGAACTAGAAAACTTATCTCATACAATAAAAAATAATAATAAAATACAATAAAATAAGATAAAATAAAATAGTAATACTTAGATAACTTAACATACAACCGTCTTGGATATATCTTCACCCTCAACTACAATATGATCATATCACACCCTAAGATCAATCTCACTAACCACACGACATTCACCAATTGATCCCTAAGGTCATCTATCCATATATCAACATACATACATATTAAATCATATTAGAATACCTACTTTAAACCTTTAAATATATCATCCATAAGCATGTACATGAACAACCTTTACCACATAGCATCATACAACCTTAAACAACCTCTCAATCCACATGACATCTCATAATCATGACAAAATCAATTTTTATCCTTGCATTGCCTAACGATTCAAAAATATCATGACACCATACATATCCCTTCAACAACGATCAAAGAAAATGATACCTAGAGATTTATACTCATCCAAATGATCTCAAACCTATCTCAAAAGAAAGCTAAGAGAATAAGCTACAACTAGAGCTGTCAAAATGGGCTCAGCCCGGTGAGCCAACCCGGCCCACCACGGGTTCGAGCCGGGTTGGGCTAAAAAAAATTTGAAAATTTTAGTGCGAGCCAATTTTAGGCTCGACTCACTAACAACCCGGCTCACCCGGGTTAAACCCGTGGTGAGCCGGGCTGACCCACCAACCCATTAAAAAAAAAAAACTTGTGCTATTGCCTATTGCCTATTGGGTTGGGCCTTCTAAAATTAAAATCTTTTACACCGTAACCCTAAATCCCTAATGTTCTCATTCTGATTTCTCACACACCCACACCCTCGTCAGCGCCGCAAGCCAGGAGCTCTTCACTCTCGCCGTCTTCACTCTTCATCGGCCTTGCGTGGAACTCCGACGTCGCCAGAAAGTGAACTCGCGAACTGCTCACAAATAATTTTTCCTCCTTTAGCTTCAGTTCAGGTAACGTTATATTCGCTCTCCACCCACTTCCATTCTTGTTCTGGTTTTGCCATTGCCCATCCAATGTTTCATTCTTTGAGTTCGGTGACCGTATTTTGTGCAAGGAAGGAGATTTCCCGTTGGCCTATTAACCCTCAGGGTCATGCTTTGTGGCATACTGGCTTGTCTTCATGGGTTTCAAAATTTTAAATTTATTTGAAATAAATAATTTTAAAAAAAAACTGGTGGTTCATAACTATGGTTGTGACTTGTGACTATTCGGTGAATAAATATTGGGATATCCTTATCCTCTAATTTCATCTTACATGCATTGGTCAAAAACGAAATCAAGCTTCCCTTTTGTGGTTAGATATCTTGCATTCAACACAGTAAAAACGATTTATTTAATTAGAAATTTTGTGTACAAAATTTTTGTTGTGATTTGAAAGAAAATTCGTGATATTGTGAGAGAGATTAATTAGTTTATAATAAAATGATAAGAGATATTTGTAAAAGAGAAAAAAAAAAGAGTTAAAGAGACTATAATTAAGAGCGAATGAAGGGATATACACATATGATTTGGTAGCAAAATCTCTGCCCGTGATATTTCATATCTCCTATTTGTGATCATGGTCATTGAATAAAAATTACTTCCGTCAACTTAATGATATTTTTTACGTTCATTAGTGGCCATGCTATGGATATGCAGCCACTTGTCATTCTATATTTGGCTTCAACAACTTTCATATGGGACAACCTTTTGACCTTTATAAAATAGAAGGATTCAAATTCAATAGGTACTTGATCAGTGGCAAATTCTTTCTAGTAATGTTAGTATTATTTCAGTTTCGTTGTCTTCCTTTTGTTTGATGTACCATTTATTTTTGTTCACCTCTTTCTTTTATTGTAAATGTAGAAATTGAATTTGATTTCATTGATTTATCTTGTGTTGGTTGAACCATTGTAATATTTGATAAGCTAAATTTCTGCCTGTTATTAATTGTGTTGTGTATATTTATGGTTTTACAGAATAAAATGAGATCTGAAACCGTAGATGAACAATGTGTTAATAATAATTTGAATGAAGCTTTGCCATCAATTGTAGAAGAGATTGAAAATGAGGGTATTGATGTTGATGCTGATAGAGAAAGTAAGAGACCTAAGATAACTACTTCTAAAGTTTGGGATCATTTTACAAAAATTGGTATAAAAGATGGTAAAGAAAAGGCAAAATGTAATGCATGTGGTGTTGAGTATACTATTGGTGGGACAAAAATAGGAACTTCAACAATGTTGCGTCATTTGTCAAAGTGCGTGGTGCTAAAAAAATTAAAAGATAATGATGTGGGAAAAATGATAATTGATCATGCTGGGAAGTTAAGGTCTAGGGAAATTGACCAAAAAGTTGTAGATGATCTTATTTCAATGGCTATTATTCAACATGGGTTGCCATATAATTTTGTTCAATATAAGTGGATTAAAGAATTGCTTATATATCTAAATCCAGAAGTAAGAGTTTCAAGTAGGAATACAGCCGTGTCTATTGTTTCAAAGAAATTCCACGAACACAAAGAGAGGGTGAAAGTTGCAATGCATAAATCTCATAGCCGAATTTGTTTGACATCTGATTGTTGGACTTCTATAACTCAACAAGGGTATATTTGTTTGACTGCTCATTTTGTTGATGCTAGTTGGAAGTTGAATAGCAAGATTATGGCCTATTGTAAAATGGAACCTCCACACACTGGTCATGATTTGGCACAAAAAATTTTTGCTTTGTTGCTTGATTGGGGAATAGATAGGAAAATATTTTCTATCACATTAGACAATGCTAGTGCCAATGAGGTGTTGCAAAAAATTTTGAGTGAGCAATTGAAATTGCAAAATAATTTGATATGTAATGGTGATTACTTTCATATAAGGTGTAGTGCACATATCTTGAATATTATTGTGCAAGAGGGCTTAAGGGTGGCTTCTGATGCTTTGCACAAGATTAGAGAGAGTATTAAGTATGTGAGAGGATCGGAGGCAAGAAAAATTGCATTTAAAGAATGTGTTGTTCAAGTGAGGGGTATTGATACAAAAGTAGGTTTGAGAATGGATGTTGCTACTAGGTGGAATTCTACCTATCTTATGCTTGAAAGTGCAATTAGATATCGGCGTGCCTTTGGAAGCTTGGCTATCCGTGATAGAGCTTATGTTCATTTTCCATCAAATGATGAATGGAAAAGGGCTGAAAAAATGTGTGAGTTCTTGAAGCCATTTTATGTCATGACTAATTTGATTTCAGGTTCATCTTATCCAACTTCTAACCGTTACTTCATGCAAGTTTGGAAAATTGAATGTTTGTTACGGGAAAATGCCAAAAGTGATGATTTGACAATTAAAGATATGGCATTGAATATGATGAACAAGTTTAGTAAGTATTGGGATCATTATTGTGACATTCTTGCTATTGGGGTTATTCTTGATCCACGAATGAAGTTTGAAGCTATTCGGTTCTGTTATTCAAAGATTGATCCTTCTACATGTGAAGAAAAGATTAATATTTTAAAGGAGAAGATGTACAAGTTGTTTGAAGAATATGTCAAATTACATTCAAATGAGTCAAATACTTCAAGTTCTCAAATTTCCCCTTCAACACATGTTGCTTCTTTTACAAATGATGAGCACGTGATGGATGCATTTGATGTATGTTTTTATTTCTCAAATTTTCCAACACAACTTTCTTTATTTTATTTACATCTTATTTCTTACTTGTCAATGACTTAAAATTCTCTTATAATGTCTTAGGAATATGTTGATTATTTGAGTCAACATATTAATGAAACTGGAAGGTCTGAATTGGATCTTTATTTAGATGAAGGGAATCTTGACCCAAAGTTTTTTGATAAGTTGGATGTATTGAGTTATTGGAGGGATCGCCGAGATCGTTATCCAAACTTATCTAAGATGGCTTGTGACGTGCTTAGCATTCCAATCACTACAGTTGCTAGTGAGTCTGCCTTTAGTCTTGGTTCTCGTGTACTAACAAAATATCGTTCTTCCATTCTTCCGGAGAATGTTGAGGCACTCATTTTAACTCAAAATTGGTTGCATGGTTTTGAATTAACAGGTAACATGTATTAGTATTATGAAATTAATTTAATAATTTATTACTTAATTTTTATCATTATTAGTTAACTTTTTTTTTTGTTATAGATGGGGATAAAGAAGATGTTTCAACAGATGAGTATATTTTGGATTGCTCCATTCAAGACTCTAATGTTGTAGATGGACAAGTGACAACAATGATTTAATGTTAGATTGTAATTTCTAATTTTTAAAATTTTGGATTATATTTAAAGTTGAAAATGATTTTGGGTTGTATTTGAAATTTGAGATAATTTTTAATTATATTTGTTTTTGATGTGTTCAAATGTGCTTGCAGTTTCCTTCTTCACATCCAGGAAAATAGCAGCGCAGGAAGAGTTCACTTGGGTGTCTGAGTTTCGTTCTGTATTATGTTTTGGACTTTTGGTGATTGTAAAGCAAATATTGTTGTATTACTGCTGGCTACTAATTTAGTAAATGACACATTTTTTCAAATTAGGTAATTTTTCAATTTAGGTGAGCCAACCCGTTTAGCCCACCAACCCGTGGTGGGTCGGGCCGGGCTCAACTTTTTCCAGCTCACCAATAAACGAGCCGGGTTGGGTTGGCCCACCAAAGGCTCAACCCGTGGTGGGTCGGGCCGGGCCGGGCCGGGTTACCCGTTTTGACAGCTCTAGCTACAACTCCTAGGAAGACATAAGATTCTAAAAAGATCATCTTCTTAGCTAAAAATTTCAAAAACCGCAGCAGATATATTCAGCGCTTGCAGCTAGACCTTTGACCACCAAAGTAGTTATAACTGAAGTTCTAGACCTCCGTTTTACTTGATTCTAGTTCCATTGGAAAGATAACGTCCAAGGCTACAACTTTTGTGAAGACCATAACATCTAAATCTTTCAATATGATACTCATACTAGCACAACAAAACTGTAGCGAAAATATCCTCTACACCAAACAACAATAGTATATCAATATATCTAAGCCCACAAAAATACCTCAACCCTTCCAAACTCACACCTCAACTTCATATTCAAGCTTTCCACTACAATCCTAAACCAAAACAACTCACATATTCAGTACAAAAGGCTTAGAAAATAAAATTCACATGCTACCTAAACCATAAAAGGTCAACATGCAACCATCAAACTCTAGAAATCATCAACACTTCAATCTCTCCTTAAGAATACCAAAACTCCAATTCTCAACATACATCATCCTTGGATTCAATCGCTACAACTATAGCTTTCAAAAATTTCACCAATCGTAAACTCTTAATACACTAAAAAAAATCAATGTCTTACCTAAATCTATGGCCTCAATAGCTCTTACAATATTAGCACAATATCCCGTCTACCACTACTCGCACATATGCTTGCAACACAAGCGATATCACTCAACCACTACTTCTTACATAAGCAAGAAGTATCAAACAAATAAGCAATCATAAGAATAAAGAAGAGCGGTCATAATGGTATTAGCTAACACTATCATGACTACCATTCCTCTAATTACAAAATAACTTAACAATATCAAACTCAACAATATCAACACAAGAAAAAAATCATCATCATCAAAGCAAAACATCATCATAGTACACAACAAACAAGACACAGTCAGAGTACACAACAGAGTCGTTATAAGCACATAACACACACGGTCGATTGGATCGACCTGCTCTGATACCACTAAATGTGACACCCTCTACGCCAACATATATATATATATATATATATATATATATATTTATATATATAATAAAAAGAAATATCTTATTGGATAAAAAAAATATTTAAAATTGAAGCGACAATTCCAATAATCATATGAGTAGAGAATTCACATTCATGTACTTAATCCAAATAACAAATAAAATTACAAAGAAATAAAATTGAATTTTCTAAAATATATACTTTAATAAATCATAAACAATATCATATTCTAATTCTATCTATGTCCCGATGTTACATGTCCTATCAGAGCAAAATCCCACATAGAAGCCTAAGCTCCATCGTTCACATCCTCAGCCTCATGTTGCTAATGGTCTCCTGTATATCAAACAAGAGAAACAACACAAAAGAAGGGAGTGAGAAACATCTCACTCTGGCTCACGGTGTAGGACACGGACATATTAATAAGACAGATATAGCGTAGATATATTAATAACAATATTATATCTCACTCATCCAAGACATAAAAATATCAATTTATTACATAACACTGAAAATGCACATGTATGGACACGGACTACATATTATCATGCATGTAGCGCCAGTAAAACATCACATGGCATATTGCCGCTAGCAATACACAAAGAGTAGTCTAGGAGTACATGCCGAGCCACACCTTCTGCGCACTCTCACTAGAAGGATATACTACCAGAGTCTCGTCGGGGATAGCTAAGCCATGCAAGATACATCCCATGCACACAATGGGCGAGACTGTGACTTCCAAACCGAGCTATCCCCAAGGACTAATCCCCAAAGCTTTTACACTAGGGGACCTTCTCTGGCGGTGTATTCCATATCGTACCCTTAAAACACTTATGCAAATTATGCATGTCAATCAAGACTCTATGCATTCTCATATCACATTATCATTTCTCATGGTCATATCACATCATCACATTATCATTTCTCATGGTCATATCACATCATCACATTATCATTTCGTCATCACATTTCATCATCATATTTCATTATCACATTTCATATCTCATGTCTCAATCACATTTCACATTATCTCATCATATTCACAAAACCTCCACAGAGCACTTTAATTTATATCAAAACTCGTTTATTTGTAAAATTAAATACATATTTTTACATCTCATCAAACAAGGAATATAACAGAACAATCAGAAATTCAAACAGAAAATATTCATATTTTGCCTATTTCTCATAGGATTTCCCGTAGGAACCCATAGAGCACTCTAAATCATATCAAAACATATTTATTCTCAAAATTAATCACATATTTACACATTATATTCAACAAGGAATACAATAGAGCAATTAGATAGCAAAACAGAAAATATTCATATTTTGTCTGTTTCTCATAGGGTTTCCTATAGGAACCCATAGAGATCTCAAATCATACAACTTAATTGCATATAAGAAAAATAATAAGCAAAACAGATACAATTGGGAGAAACTCCTCATACATGAGCATACAAAAAATACAACAAACATAGGATTGGGGGTCAATCCCACTATCCAGCATACAATCCCACACTCAAAGCGAGGTTTCTCACTCCCCCCTTACCTCGATAAACAGGGGTTGAAACTAAAGCAGGATCTCCTCCTCCGGGTTCCCCTTGGTCTCTAGAAAGTGTAGAAAAAAAAAGGTCAAAAGTGAAAAAATACATTTTTCTGGAGTGCCGAAACGCATTTATAGGCATCAGGATTTGGCTAGAACGGCCCGTTCTGAATCCGGAACGACCCGTTCTGGGCACATAGAACATGTGCAAAAGCCTCTCCTAGAACGGCCCGTTCCAAAACCAGAACGGCCCGTTCTGGACCAATAATTTAGTCTTTAAAACCACATCCAGAACGACCCGTTCCCAAAGTGGAACAGCCCGTTCTGGGTTGAAATTTTACCCATGCAAGCTCGATTTGGAACGGCCCGTTCCGGGGCTATAAAAATCTAGAATTAGTAATTAATAAATAAATAAATGATATATATATATATATATATATATATATATATCAAATTAAAATAAAATATCAATACAATTTAAAACATGATTTTCTTCAAATAATAATTATAACAAAATATCATAATTAATAATATTATACAAAATAATTTTCATAAATGATTATTATTAAAAACCTTTAAAAATTCAATCAAACCCATTTAATTAATCAAAATAATTATAAGAAAATAATCTTTATAAATACAAAAATAGATAATAATTATTCGTAGTATTAGTAGAAAAATTCGGGGTGTTACATTGTTGAGTTGTATAAACATGTGGAGATGAAATACATGTCTTAGTTGAGATATATAAAAATTAGAGGAGAGTAAAGCTATTTTAAAAATTAAAATATTTCATTGTATGGATATAAGTTGTGGTACCTCAAAAGCCTAAAGTTGAAAATTCTTAAATGAGTAAGTTGACTTCTAAATGGGTAGTTGTTTATAAGTTGTCTCCTCTAAGTTTTATGTGAAAACAGTATGGAGGCCAGGTCAAGCCATACTAATTATAAAGTGACAAAATGTTGATCCTATAGGGGCAAAGTCAAATCATACATGTATAAAATTGACCAATTGATTATGAAGTTAAGGGGTAAAATTCTTATCTGATTACAAAAAAGATACATAGTATTTGGAGGGTAGCACATAGTAGGCTCGCATCCAAGTTGTTTTTATTGACAGTAGTACTAGACTTTTTTAGTCTAAGTGACACAACCTAAAAAATAAGTTTAAATTGTTTACTAAGTGCTCTGAAAGGCCTAACATTATATCTACTTAATCTAGTTACAATAAATATGAAACAGTGATTTGGTAGAATCAAATCATTAGACTAATCACCTTTGTTGTGGGAGATCTTTAGTTGTTATGTGTGACAATACATTAATTGTTTAAAGTTGTTTATGTATTGATTAAAGTTGTTCATTTTGTAAGTTGTATATGTTGATTGAAAGTTGTAGTTGATATTGATAAGTTGATGTTATGCTATGAACTAGCTTGTTGTTGTTTAATTTGAACTTAGTTGATGAAGTTGTTATTTCTTTATCTTATTGTTATGTCAAATTTTTTACAAGTTTACCCTTTTTTTTCTTTGTTGGATTGAAATGATCATAGTTGATATGGGATTAGGAGAAAGTTAACTTGGTGGCTTGGATGTTAATGGATGATCATGTTGAAGATGACCCATTTTTAAGTATGATATTCTTTTGCAATATTTCTTATATAGAGATGTTGATCAACGATAAGACTGTTTTCTTTATAGTTTTGGTATATTACATGTATATTTTATACATGTACATGAAGTATATGTAACCCTTACGAGGATTTATATTTTTAGTTATATTCTCATTAACTGTTTTAAGTTTTCTGCATCCTATATATGTCTATTGCATGAATGTCCAAGTGATTGTTACATAATAACCTTAGTGTAGCTGAATGATTTATGTTTTCCACTAAGTAGATACTATGTTATATTAAATATAGTGACCTACTAGATCATTTTGATAACAAAAAATATATTTATTAATAATTTGTACTCCCTCTGTTTTTTTTTCATAGTCATTTTGTCAGATTTTGTTATTTTTTTTTCATTGTCACTTTTCTAAAACCAATAACTTATTAATTTTCTTTTTCATTTTTACCCTTGATAGATAATTAATGCATATTTACTAACCAATATGTCTATTCATTTTCTAATATACTTATTTCTTCTACAACCACCCAAAGGGTATAACAAGAAAATATGTAATAAATACTTTAAAAAACTAAAATATCTATAATTATCTTAATTCTTGTGCATAACCTTAAATGACAATGAAAAAAAAACGGAGGGAGTATTCATCAATATTAAATATTATTGATATACATTAATAATTATCAAAAGTTGTTAACTCGATTGGTTTAGTACTTATACTCTTTAACTAAGGAACAATGTTCAATTTTCACCTTAAGCATCAAGTCATGATTAAAAGTAGTGTTTCATAGTTTATTAGTATTTTATATATAAATAAATACTATATTTGAATATATAAATTATATTTAAAATTTATATAAATAAATATTCTTAAAAATATAAATTATATTCTAAATTTATGATAAATAATTTATATTGTATTACAATTTTTTTATTAATTGATAATTAAAATATTAATATTTAATTTGTAAATAATTATAATAAATAAAAATTAAATTAAATTAGAAGTTAAAATAATTTCTACAAATTCCTTCATCAAGGAAATCTTTTTTAAATACTTTACGTAAGATGATTTATGTTTAATATAGAAGCCAACCCGGTGAAAAAGAGTTATTCATCCTTTATAATATATATATATATATATATATATATATATATATATATATATATATATATATAAAATTTATCATTAATATACTTATTTATATTTAATATTTTGTAATTCATTAATAAATACTTTCATTAAATAAAAATAGTTAACAATACTTTTATTAGAAAAAAAATACTTAAACCACTCTTATTTGAAATAGTTATTCTAATTTAATATATACGGAATATTTTTATTGTTAGTATTAAATACTAATATTAATAATTAATATTTATTAATTTTCATTTGTTATTATAGTTATATATTTATTGTTTATTATTAATATACTAATTTACATAATCAGTAATAACTTATAAATGTTAATGGTAATATTATCATCATGTATTTATTAATTTATAATTTTAATATTATATTTATTAATTTTACGTTTAAATATATTTTTGTCTTTAAGTATTGTAGTTGTAAAATTTTAGTTCTCAAATTTTAGTTGAGCAATTTTTGTTTCTAGTTGTTTAATTTTGGTCATTTAAATTTTAATTGAAAATTTTTATTTCATTGTAGATGAATAATTTTAGTTACTCAAGTATCGTAATTATACAATTTTTAACCTATTTAAGTTATATATATTATTAATTTTAGTAATAATAAATACATATAATCTAATAGATGAATTAAAATTATAATATATAACTTAAATAGGTAAGAAAATTATATAATATTTATTAGTTACCTGTTGAAAGGCGAAGTTTGTTTAATTAAAATTTAATAATTAAAATAACTTAATTATAATACTTAATGAATTAAAAGTACACAATTAGAATCCTGAGATCAAAATTACACAATACTTGAAAGATAAAAACATAATTAAATCTTAATTTTAATTAATAAAAAAAATTAAAAATAAAAGAAAAAAACTTAGTCCCTGAATTTTATTTTATTTTTTTGGAAAATAAATATTACCATCTTTAAATTTATTCCAATTCATCCTTACACTCAATTTTATTAGCTAATAGACACTCGACTTTAATCAGTTATAATTGTTCTTTAAATTTTGTTGTTTTTAAAAATAAACACTTTGATTTGAATTTTATCTCAATTAATTTTTAATATTTATCCCTTATTAAAACTAGTCATATATTATATTAGGATTAAACTGCTAAAAAAAGGAAATATCATTTATTTATTATTATTATTATTTTATTTTGAATCACTTTTATATATCACTTTGCTATATATTAAAATATCATAAAACTTAAAATTAAAAAATCTAATAAGTATGTTTTCATTATTCTCTTTTTTCTTCTAAATTCATATTTTTGATATATTTGAAAAATTGCAACAAAAGAAAAAAAAAATTAATGAATGATTCTTATTTAAGATAAACACTTTAACTCTAAATTGATAAAAAAAATGATATATAATAAATATTAATTAGAATGAAATTAAAGTTGAAATTTTTTTTAATTAAACAAAGTTCAAGGTATTTTATTGCACTCTCAAAAAAAGGTATTTTATTGCAAAAGAAATAACATTTAAATATTAATCGAAATAAAATTAAAATTTATAATGTGTATGTACAAATCAACCTTTATATAATTAAAAAAAAAAAGATAATTACCACAAAAAATTAACATCCATATATTAAACATAAATGACTATTTTTTTAAGAGTGCTTTTAAGAACTGTTTTTTTTTTTCCAATAACACAGCCTTTTTAGTTATTTTTTTTTTACTTTTCTAATTTAATTTTTTTATTTTTCATATTTATTTATAAATTATAATTTAATATTTATAATTAGATTATCGATAATTAAAAATAAATTTATTCACAATATAAGTTATATTAAATAAAAATATAATTAATAATTTTATATATTAAAAAATATCTATTTATACAAATTTTTAATATAATTTATATATTTAAATATAATATTTATTTGTATATATTATTTATTAAAAGATTGAATTGTATATAATAAAAATATACATTTTAAAATACTCGTAAAATATAATTTAGGAAATAATTATGATGAAATTAAAGTTTAGAGTGTTTATTTATAAAAATTAAAAAGAGTATATTCTTTTTTTGAAAAGCTAATTATTTTTATTATTTCCATAAAAATATAAATAAAAAATAATAGAAGAAATTAAAATATAATTTATACATTTAAAAATATCTATTTATACAAATTTAAATATATTTATTGTGTTTTGTAAAATTGACATAAATAGTTATTAAATATAATAATTTCATTAAAAACTTTTAAAAAAGATTGATGGTTAATTTTAATTTTGCATGAGTTTATCTTAAACTAAATTTATATTTATAAAAAATAAATGTAATTTATTATAAAATTTAATTTTATCTAATAAATATTTAAGTTGCAAAATTTACATACAAAAATAATAATAAAATATAATTTAAAGAATAATTTGGAGGAAATTAAAATTTACACTATATTTATAAAAACTTAAAGAGTAAAGTTTAAGATATGAGAATATATATATTTTTCTTTTGTGCTCAGTTTTTATCATAGATAATTGTTACTAATAAATAATAATATTATTAAAAAAATAGTTTTTTTTTAAACAACTATTTTATTATTTTCTATAAAAACGTAAATAAAAAAAAAAACAATAAAAAAGGAAAGAACATGGATCTTCCTGGTACTGTCTTTCTCTTCTGAGTTCTAACAATTAGGGTTCCGATATGGCGGAAAGCCCTTTCCGTAGCAGAAAGCGAAGCCACCGTTCTTCTCCTTCTCCACCGAAGCCGAAGCCGAAGCCGAAGCCCCGCCCCGACTTCCCTTCGTTCCAAGACATCCCCAATCTCCCTTCCAACGTCAAATCCCTCTGCCACCTCATTGCCACCACCCCCGCCGCCGCCTTGGAAGCTTCCCTCCGCTCCGCCGCCATCGCCGTCTCCCCCTCCGACGTGGAGCAGGTCCTGAAGCTCTCGTACGGCTTCCCCGGGCAGGCCGTGAAGTTCTTCCGGTGGTCGGGCCACCAGCTCCGGCACAGGCACACCCCTTACTCGTGGAACCTGGTGGTGGACCTCCTCGGCAAGAACCTCTTCTTCGACGCCATGTGGGACGCCATCAAGTCGATGCACACCGAGCGGCTCCTCTCCCTGGCCACCTTCGCCTCCGTCTTCGGCAGCTACGTGGCCTCCGATCGCACCGCGGAAGCCCTGGCCGCCTTCGAGGCCATGGAGAATTACGGCCTCCACAGAGACACTGTCGCATTGAATTCCTTGTTTAGTGCTATTTGTAAGGATGGTAGGACTGTTGATGCTTCTGACTATTTGCAGGTTGCCAAGAACTTTGTTCGCCCCGACGCCGATACCTACGCCATTTTGATGGAGGGTTGGGAGAAGGAGATGAGTGTTGTTGGTGCCAAGGAGACATTTGCTGAGATGGTCATTGAAATTGGATGGGATCCTGCCAATGTGGCTGCCTATGATTCCTTCCTTTGCACGCTTGTTCGTGGCCGTGATGGATTGCTTGAGGCCATTAAGTTTGTTGATTCAATGAGAGATAGGAGGTGTTACCCTGGTGTCAGGTTCTTGAAGGCTGCATTGGATGAGTGTCTTCAGAGTCATGATGTGAGGACTGCTCAGTTTTTCTGGGAGGTTTTGGTGGTGGGGAAGGTCGTGCAGCCCACCACTGAGATGTACAATTTGATGATTGTGTTGCATTGCTACCAGAGCGATACCGAGGCTGCCAGGAGGTTGCTTGATGAGATGGTTTACCAAGGGGTTTTTCCGGATACCATGAGTTATAACATGTTGTTTCAGTTCTTGATCAAGGGCAGGAAGTTGAGGGAGGCTTCCACTGTGTTTGCTGAGATGGTGAAGAATGAGTGTGTGCCGGAGCAGGCTAATTGCGCTGCAGCAGTTAAGGTTTATGTGGATAATGGGGATGCTTTTATGGCGATGAAGGTTTGGAGGTGTATGGTGGAGAATTACGGGAAGGATTTGGAGCGGACAGCGAATTTTCTGGTGGTGGGGCTTCGCGATTTGAATAGGGTTCCGGAGGCAGTCAAGTATGCTGAGGATATGATTAGAAGGGGAATCAGGTTGTCCTCTGCCACATTGTCCAAGCTGAGACAGAGCCTTGTTAAAGACAGAAAAGAATCTGTGTATGAAGAGCTTTTGAGAAAGTGGAAAGCTAATTAGGCGGTTTGGGTTTTGTAAAAGTTGCATTCAATTTGAATGTTTCACTTTTACCTACCAGTGGGGGGAAGAACTTTGAAATGGTTATTTAAGTTGATACTTTGATTCTGCTCACTATGAGTATGGCATATGTGTCATTATTGTATATAGTTACAGCAAAAGATCATTGTGGAATTGTTTTTGAAGGTAGAAGGTGGATGAAGTTTATATAGGTTTTTTGTTATAAGCATATGTTCTAACTTACATAAAAAAGCTTCATCTGTTTACAAATTTTGATTTTTTTTTTTTTTCATTTGCTTTTGATTTGATCTAGATTATCAGTACGCTTATTTATGCTATTTTGCTTGCATTTTTTGTTGTTGTAATTATTGGTCTAGAGTTCAAACTGTTGCAAACAAAATGGAAAAAGATGTACTTGAAGAGATGGGCTATACAGTGGGTTATTTTGTTTCCAATATTTTATATACATGTAGTTTTTATGCATGATTCAATGATTATTCTTGATGTGTCAATAAGCACTCGTCTAACCTTATATGTTATATGTTATGCTCCATCAAAATTATCTGGAGTATGGACTTAGTTGTAAAGGTCATCAATTATCTACCCTTATTACATTCAGTGTATCTAGGCTTTGATATTTTGTTAATATAATTATAGTTATGAGAATGAGAAATATTTAAGTGGCTTTGAGATACTTTGTTATCATATTTCACACAGATTTCTTCATAGCAACCCTACTTGAAAACTTGGGTTCTACTCTATAAATTTGATCCATATTTATTTTTCTGTATCATGTTTGGTTGGAAGATAACAAGGTAATTCTTGCTGGTTCTGATCAACTTGTACTTCTAGTATTGGACTATTGGTCTGTGTTTGTGTTAATTATTTGAGATCATAATCACAGTTGAAAGTGGTATGTGATCTTCAAATCGCCTTAAAGATTAGGACTTTATAGTTCAATTCATTCTTTTATTTGATATCAAACCAACTTAAGGCTTGTCCCCGAATGAGGTATTTCACATCTTTTATTTGAATAATCCTTATTTAGATTACATCTCTCGGTACATGCTGGGATCTTACTTTGTATGCGGTTTAATGTAAATTTCTATATGTAGTTGTTTATTGTGTAGTCTTATTATAGAGGCCTTGATGATTTAGTTATTGAGTAGAATGTCCAGTTCTTGTTGAATACCCAGTTCAGCTCTAGTTATAGCCTTTCAACAAAATGCCCTGATCTTGTTGAATACCTAATTCAGCTAGTTATAGTCTAGCAACAAAACGTTCAGCTCAAGGGTACCATCTGTTCTACTTACCACTGCCCCAGTTAATGCAACTCTAGTTGTCTTAGTCATCATTCTCCACTTTTCTACCCTCAGCTCTAAATTTGTATGTTACTAATGATAACAGAGAAAAGTAAACTTAAAATTTCATATAAACTACTTAAATCCTTCACCGTAGTATAAAAGGATAAAAGTTTATATAATGTGTATATATATATATATATATTAACTTGATGAATTGAAATATACTAGAGTTTTTCTTTTAGAAACTAAACCAATTAAATGTGCTCAACTTGAAGTATACTTTAACTTAAATTCAAATCAAGACAACTTAAACACTTTTAATGTTTGGATTAAGAAAACAATACCTAAGATGGGGAGCTCTATATATGGATTATGGGTTTTCAACACTTGCCTATCTCTCTTTTTCCTGGTGGGTGGGTTTTGGTTTCGGATGTGGTGTTTAGTGTTTGAAGGAACCATATGTGAAACGAGGCCCAAAAGAATTTGACCAACATTAAGATTGGCGATTCTCAATAGTTTTGTATTTCAATGGTGATTAATGTAGGTGCCGGCTGTAAACCTTCCACAACACTTGTGTCTAACTAGATAGATACAAACAATTTAGAATAAAAACTATTTACAATAATAGATAATAGATAAATAGTTAAATACAAGGGCTGTGGACGCAACATACACCGGAGTCTAGGATTTTTCTTAGGCTATAATAGGTTGGGTTTAAAGTGGGTTTGGGTTGTGGGTTTTTGATTTTAACAGGTTGTCATGGGTTAATGGGTCAATAGCCTTTTATCCAACAACACTTTGGGTAAAAGGTTTTCCCTTCAGTCTTCTTTTTCCCCCTAGTTTTTTTCTCTCTTATTATTATTAGTATAATAAATTTCTCCTCTTTTTCGTTTTTGATATTTTTTTGATAAATGCATATAATAATGATAATTAGTTCTAAAAAAATTAGGTGCTTACATCTTATATATAAAATACACAATGAAAACTAGATCTAGGGAAAAATATTTTTATAAAAAAATTGCTGGTGGTGCAAGGTCAAAACATGGGGTGCAAATATCATCAATACCCATGACCTTTAAGTCTCGAATTGTACCATGTGATTGGGCTCATTCTTAAGCAATTCAATTTCAACCATTTCATCATAATTTGATAAATTAAAATATTACTTTACAAATTTTCATAGTTAAAGCAAAAAAATAACCAAATCCATAATTTAAGTCGTTCAGTAAGTACTAAATTTTCGAGGTCAGTAAAAGTGCAAAATACAGGGGGATCAAGTCACTAGATATTTTTTTTTTTATTAAGATCTTTGAGTGGGGGTGAAAGAGCAGGAGACCCTCCTCTGGCTGGACTTGAGAATTTCTGGTACTTTGAGGATTTCAATTTGAATATAAATAAGATGTTACACCATAAGCGTCGATTTATTGTTGTCCAATTAAAATTTAAATTTTATTTTAATAATATACATTAATATTCAACAAAATATTTTATTATATATACATTTTAGACGAGTCTTCAATTTGAATTGGAAGAATAACATTAACGGCACAATAATGAATTTTCTTATGTGGGATTTTCACATTAATTTTCTTGAGTGAAAATTTCCACCATCAAAACTCCATACATTTTTTTATTATTTAATTTTTCTTTATTATTTTTAATTAAGGATTGAAATTTTATCGAACTAGAAGATCCAAACCCTTGGCAACACTTATCAGTTATCATATTTCTCCTTTCAGATTACTTTGTTACAGATGGGAGAAAAGATGTTAGAGATAACTTCACAAATGTTGAAGGATCAGTCCTGTAATTAACAATTTTATCGATGAAACCTGTAAACCAAGAAAAGCATGTGAAATGCCTTCCTTTTCATGTAACGCGATTCATGATTGGTGCTTATAACATAACAAAAATGCCCTTTTAAGTTTGAGGTTTGAATATCTAAACTTCATGCGATACCAATAAGAGGGTTTCAACTTAAATTGAGTGAGAGTCCCTCACAACATTATTGAAAGGTGGAAACAACAAGAGGTTTTGATGAATGGTCCAATATGATTTGACAATATGGAAAATGATGCTGCTCATTTGGCCCTACTTATCTTTTCTGTACAAATATTATTTTCAGTTGGCTAAAGCTAATTAAAGCCTAACACTACCTAAAATATGACCTTAAATATAAGGACATATAAATAGCTAGGAGTCTTTTGGGATTTTAATTAGAGAAAGAAAGTGGAAAAAGGAGATTAGGGATTGATTTGATCCTTCACCATATAACTGCAACTCCCTGACAGAGACTACTACAAGAAATACCAACTAAGTTATCCTACACCACTTGTATAGTTTGCATTTTAATTTTTAGGCAGCATTTCAAATACAATAATGCATTGCAAATTCATATGGCAACTAACATCTCATTGGTCTAACTGGTATTAAATTTGATCTCTTTATAAAAAGTTTCAAGTTTGAGTCATATAGATAAAAAAATATAAAAAATAAAAAATAAAAAATAAAAATTGAAATGACAAATTCATTAAAAATGACTAGTTAGACTTTTCAATGAAAATAAATCATCATTAAAATTGATAAATATTTCATATCAATAAGGAGTTGGGACAAACTTACTTTCATCTATCTAGAGATTTTAATCACTGAAGCAAAAAGTTGATTAAACAGAACATTTCTTATGGCTGTAAAATTCGTGAAAAGCTAGCACTCCCTCGAATCTCATAAATCTCCTGAAATTCACTTTGCAAGAACGTGAGGTTGAGACTTGAGAGTAAATATTCTAACCTATATGCAAAGAAATGCACCAAATCACGTGAAACCAGCACTGCTTTCTGTTAAAGATATAAATTCCCAACACAAATGTTAGAATAATTTTCAGTATATAATACTATTAGCATAGTTGTTGCTCGTACGTACTTCAAATCAAATCAATGCTCATTCGGTTCCTAAAGACCCACCATCCTTATGATCAAGTCTTAAACTCTTTCTGATTTATGTTTTGCATCAATTTATGGTTGAAACTTTTTGTTAAGATTGCCTGATATAATGTTAATGGAACTCCAGCTGATTTCGGCTCATAGATACTGTATAGGATTGGATGGGTTTATGGTACATTGTTGAAAATCTTGGTTAGGCAACATTATTGCAAAATTCCACTTCAACAAGACATTTTTGACAATGATCCCAGCTAATCAATATCTGAATGTGGTTCTAAATTTCTATTTATTTTAAAATTGAACCAGCACCTAATAGAATTAATTATCATTACTTTAATGTACTTGAAGTACAAATTTATAAGCATTCATAAAGGAATTTAATTTTGATTGACACAAAATCTGAGTTGAAAATATTGTTTTATTACACCAGTTGAAAATATTGTTAATGTACCTAAAAAAATGGAGTTAATAAATATCATCATGAAGGAATACCACGACCACATTAGAAAGAAAAATTCTCAACATGGTAAAAGTTACCGGTACAACTCAAAACAACTATACCAATAGTATTTATTGAAGTTCCTTAAACTATAAGGTTGTACTCTTGGGAGGGAAAGCATTAATATATCGTACATGATAAAGATTACTTCGTAACTTGTCAAATTTAATTTTCTTAGTTATTATGACTTGATGGTCAACGTACGCCATTTTTGTTGGTGTCAATTTGTATATTCTTTGTTTTTCGGGGGGTTGTCGTTGTTGTAATTATTTGTACTGATTCGTTTGTTGAAACATCTATAATTGATAGATCGATGAAAAGTTTGTATCTTTCTACACTGTATTACACAATCACATTATATTTACAAGATTTTCTTAACCATAGAAGGGTAAGGAAAATGAAACATTACCAAACTTACATTGTTTGCTTCGTATGATATATTATAAGCGTCCTTGACAAAATAAACCCCGACAATAAGAAAGTTGGTACGTAACTTAATTTCATTGTAAGAAGACAAAGAGAAAGACAAAAACTCAGCCACTACTGCTAGAGGCAATGTATATAATTTGCTAAACATCTATTTCGAAAATAATTATCAATTGGGTAATGTGTGATTAGCAATGGTAGTTAATAAAGATGTTGAAGGTCAATTAGACAATACATTTTTCTTAAAAAAGAAAAAAGAAAAAAGAAAAATTTATGTTGGATCATGGATGCTGACGTGACAAGAAATGTTTCAGTTGTGTTGAAACTTCAAATTTAAATTTCACTAATACACAAATACTCAAATTAATGCTACTTTTTTCACTTATCAAATACGTAGGAATGGTGATAAATCATATATATATATATATATATGCAAAAATTAAAAGTATTGTTACACAAAACCTCCCGTGATTTTATTTATGGCTTCTTGAAAATTATTTCTAATTTGCTGAGAGGTTTTGGTTTTATTGGTATAAAGAGAAAGAAAAGCAAAAGTAAGAGTAAGAGAGAAAGGTAGAAAGAAACTTGAAGTAAAAGATAGGAAAACATTATCCAGTAGAAAGATTTTGCCGCTACATCTTTCTATTAGTAGCTGTTATATATGCAATATACGTATATATGAGTGATATGTACAAGTTTTCTACGTCCAAATGCGAAAGAGAACATGTTCTTTCGGAATGAAAAGAGTACGGAATATATATGGCTGATAAGGACGTTATATAAATGGATTTCATCAGGAATCAGAATATTCCTGCAACGTGTCCTAGTCATCCCTATCTGAAACAAGGTGCTACCAATTCGACATGTTTTATTTTCTAAATAAAAACTTACTAAGACAACATTGATAAACCTATTTAAATAAAATATAGTAAGCTTTTTTTTCTTCTTCTAAATATTATGATGTATTTTATCAGTATACAAGTAAGCAAATCCCTCTCTCTTCATCACTGTTTATTTATCTATCTATCAAGGAATAAATTAAGTAGTAAAAGATTTTTGAAGCAGCCGCACCAATACATTCTTCAGGCTTTCAAAAAATATGGCAAGAATCATCTTTAAAACTTGAATTCAAAACCCAATATACATCATGAAGCCTACTTTTTTCATATTTTAAATCCTTCTATACAAATTTGTATCAGAAATGAGATAAATAATACATATATAATCGCGTTCAAATTTTTTTAAGAATAGTTAATGGTTAACCTTAACTTTTAATGAGACATGTGTTATTCTTATTTAAACTTTTAATTATAAAAAAATAACAAAAAATACCCTAACTTAAAAGTGTACGTATTGCCAATGTATGACAGTTTGTCAGAGATAATTTTGCTATAATTATTATTCGAGAATGGATTAAGCTTGTGGCATTAGATTTTTTTTAGTAGTTTAACTTTAGAAATGTGATAAATATTTATATATATTAGAATTAATGACCTGATTGAATTATAGAGAAATCATAATAAGAATATTTTAAACATACATTCTCTTGTGTTATATGGGATTTTAATAATTTTTAAAATGTTTAATTTTTTTTAAATTGATTTATTATTAAGAAGTATCTCTTTCAAAGATTCGAAAGATAAACATCTCATTTCCAACTCTTTTTTTTTTAATTTTAAGAGGTAAGATTTGATTTTGATCATTTAATTTCGTAAGACAAGTTTTTCACTAATACTAACCTAAATTGGTATTTTTATAAACTTTAATATTGTGATTATATATATATCAAAGTTAGCTCGTCGCTTGGTAGTATTTTCTTTACTTTTAATTTATGCACACGCATGTATAAAAAGATTATTTTGTGAGAAAATTACTTTTATATAAAAGTAGGAAGGATAAATCGAACCTTTATAGATGATCGAGAATTTAAAATTAAAAAAAAAAAATCTTTACTTATATATTTTAATTTTGATCACTTACACTAAAATTTAATAATTGATATTTATTCCTCTCGTTCTTGTAAAAGCAATGTTAACTCATTTGATACATATCTCACAGAGAGAGACATACTTACGGTGATTAAACAAAATACAATTGATTAAAACAAGTCACTTATCAAAAAATTAAAACTAATTATGAGATTAATTAGACGTATATATAGTGACCTATATGAGACCCGCTGAAAGCAAGTTTGGAAGTTGGAAGTCGAAGTTTTCATTTGAAAATTATTTTGATTAATTTCCTCTCAAGACATGATCATTAAAAAAAATGCAAATTCAAGTTATTTTTTCCTAATGTGCAATAGGAAAAGAAGATTCAGAAAGCTTCTGTTTACTAAATAAAAGTTACATGCATAACCTTTGGTCATTATCAATAATTAGTGGGATTAAAATACTTTCATATTTTTATTAATTAAAAATAAAAATAAATAATAAAAATATGTTATTTCAATCAATGTTACAATTTATTCTTGAACTTCAAGATGTTAAGTTTGATAAAATATTAATCTTTTAATAATAAAAAAATATAATAATCTATTAATGTAAAAATTAAGATGATTATTAAAAAAAATATCTTTTATATATTAGTATATATTAAACAACACTAACTAAATATAACTATATGAATTGGTGGGGATGGCTATAGAAAATCTAAACAAAGTCACAACCTTTTAAACGTATGGACTTTGCGGATTTCAGGAAGCTTAGGATAAATATAATAATAATATAATTAAAGACTATATATGTAAACAGGATAAATGATTAATTGCATTCTTTTCCTTTCTAAACCACACTACATTGTGGGAGTCATGTTAATTTTCACGCAATTTTTTGTTTACCACATATATCTGGACATTTCCAAACTCTTGCATAATTATCTAGATAAGAAACCTCACAAGCACCATAGACTTGAGCCTCCAATCCATGCATTTCACAAATTACAACCCCCCTTCATCTTTGCCGAAATAGATGAATGAAAAATAAAATTCATTTTTATATTAAATTAAAATTAGTTCATTAATAAGTTAATTTATAAAATAGATTATGTTAGATTTTTTCAAAACTTATTTTTAACTTATATATAAACTAATTTTAAATTATAAATTTATTTTATTTTATTTTTTTAAAATGTTATTGAAAAAGTTATTAATATCTATATCTATGAATATTCATAGATAAAATATGTCATGAATATCTTAAAGGATATTATAAGTAAGTAAGATATTATAAGTAATGAATATGAATTTTTTTACTTACTTATAAACCACACAAGAGTGAATATGATAGTAGTCAAACTTGAAGGTACATATTATGTAATATTATTTAATTATCCTTAAATTATTTTTTATTTAACTTTACTTGTGTTATTGAGTTAAGTGGGAAGTTTATATTTTGCCGAGTTGTCGTGTCGTATTGATGAATTGGTAATTTTGTATATTAAATGAATTTATTTTGCAAAGTGATAAAATAATGTCAAATAAAAAAATACTTCCAAAAGAATTATGATGAACACAAGCAAAATTTTTTTTTTAATAAAATTAACGTTAAATACAAATTTAAAATTATTCATTTATTATATATAATAGAATTAAATATATTTTTATAATTTAATCTTTAAGATTAAATGTTTGTTTACAATTTATTAACTTTTTATAGAATATTATTTATATTATCATACTTGAATAATTACATTAGATTATTATTATTTTATGTCATTTTATGTACTGATTTTAATTTCTTTATTAAAATTAGTAACTATTCCATAATTCTTATAATCAGAGAGAAATTATGGAGAATTTCATGAATAAAAATTAAAGTATAATATATATATATATATATATATATATATATATATATATATATATGGATGATGATGACATAAAATAGTAATATAATGTGATTGTTAAATATAGATATAAAAAAATTATTTTTTTACAAATATAAAGAATATTATGTTAAATTTCACATATCGTAAACAAACTTCTAATTTTATTATTTAAAAGACTAAATTATAAAATTATTAAAAAAAAAGTTAATTACAATTTTTTTAATGTAGAGACCTGATTAATTTGTTTTAAAAATTCAAAGGTGGAATGATATTAAATCTTTATATTATTATATTTAGATAGAAAATATATTTCATTTAAACTTTCCATTTTGAGTTTTCGGCTTATTTTCCGCCAAGGTCGAAATCGCGACCTTAACGTACAAAGCATCTGTTGTACTTTGAATATATTTTTGTGCATTTTGGTTAAATAACTGTTTTTTTTAATAAGTATCATTATTTTATATAAATAACAAAGTTAATAACTAAATATGATTTTATAAAATTAATTTATTTAAAAAATATACAATACAACAACTATTTACTGAATAATATTAATAGGATTATAGATAGAAAAAAATTAATATTATATTAAAAGGTTTATATAATACTTATTATAGAACTTATTGTGAGACCCTTTTCTGACTTTTTCCTTTCTTCCACAAGACCTCATCCTCTCCCTCTCATTTTTGAACTGAAGCCTCTTTCCTTCAATCCTCTAAAACTCTTTTCTCTCCTTATTTGAACTCAAGGTGGTGGTGTTGAGTTGTGAGGTGTGCTAGCTGGTGTCGGGATCCCCTCTCCTTTCTCTTGCATTCGAAGCTCATTAGTTCTCTTCTCTCCTCCGTTCAAAGCTTCCCGGAACTCGGAATCTTCACCCGAGGTAAGGGAAGCTATTATTTTTGTTCTTTTTCGCTATTTTTGGTTGTGGACGAGTTCTAGAAACTCGTTGGATGCTTGTAGATGGTTGATTCGTGGCTGGATTAAGAGAAACTTGTTGTTTTTGGGGTTTCGAGGTGTTGAGGAATTTTGGGGAATAGCCTTGATTGTTGTTGCATGTTGGAAAAGGCAGTACTTTTGGACTCTTGGATGAAAATGTAGTGTTTTGAACCTATTGCATGTGAAGTTTATGGTCTTTTCGCAGGTTTTTGATGAAATTTTTCGAAAAAGGTTGGCTGCTACTGAGCTTCGCGCTGAGCGGGGTTTTTCGCACCTGGGCGCGCGGCCATCAAGAGACCCCATTTGGTCAAGCTCGCCGAGCGCCATGATGAGTGCGCTGCGCGCGCTTGAGATTGTGGGTCTCTGGCTGGCCCGCGCTGAGCGTGACTTGGACCGCGTTGGGCGCGATACCAGTTGTGGCAGGTTTTGTGATCCTTCCTTTGGGCGCTGAGCGCGCCCCCTTGTCTCGCTGGGCGCGAGACTCCTTAGGAGTCTCTGCCTTGTGGGCGCTGGGCGCAATTTGAATTGCGCTAGGCGCGAGACCAAGGGAGGTCTTTGCCTCCCCCGCGCTGTGCGCGTGGTTCGGTGCGCCGGGCGCATGAGACTCCTTGAGTCTCTGCCTGGCCAGCGCTGGGCGCAATGACGATTGCGCCAAGCGCGAGAGGGCCTTGGGTTCTCTGGGTGAGTCCTGCCAGGCGCGGGTACACCTGCGCTGGGGCGCGTTGGCCCCTGGTGCTCTCTGGTTGCGTCGCGCTAGGCGCAACCACGTGTGCGCCGGGCGCGGAGATGAAATTATTAAATATGATGCTTATGTTGAGTTGAATTGAATTGGAAAGTTATGACATGACGTCTAGTAGATAACGTTGAAGTTGATATTAAATTGTTCTGGTGAATGGACTAAAAAGTAGTTTTATATTATAGATGATATGTTGAACCGTGAAATTGATGTGTTGTCGGTATAGTTGTGTTGTACTGTGTGTTGCTATTGTTTGTTGTAGGCCGAAAGGCTGAGGTGTTGTAGGTCGAAAGGCTGAGGTGTTGTAGGCCGAAAGGCTGAGGTGTTGTAGGCCGAAAGGCTGAGGTGTTGTAGGCCGAAAGGCTGAGGAGTTGTAGGCCAAAAGGCTGAGGTGTTGTAAGAGATCTCCGAGGTGATATGCGTGACGACGCATCTTGTGTGTATTGGTGAATCTGTGTGGAAATAACTGACTGGATGCTAATTGACGATTCGTTGGTGGTTGTAATTGCTGTTATTGTTAAAAATTTTCCATATGTTGTTCCTTTTTATGCTAGCTTACCCTTTGTGTTTCCATGTGGTTGGACTGCTATGATCGTACTGTGTACGGGAGCAGAGCAGGGATAGGCGGTAGATAGTGATGAATCGGCAGCTGATAGATGGAGCTGACTCCTATGGATGCTTTGTTTTGGTTTGGTCACTTGGCATAGTGACTTTTGATGTAATCCTTATATATTGCATACTCTAACTCTAGTCGGATTTGGAACATATGTATATATTTATATTCTAGACACTATATCTATATACTCGTTCTATTCTGTCTAGTGTTTCTGGTGTGCTATAATTGTGAGTGTTGCGGCCTGCCGGGTCGTTACACTTATCTTTTTAATCTTTTATTTATTGATAGACTTATATTATAGTGAGGGTGGATAAATATATTCTTTTACTTTAATTAAATTATTAATATATATTTAAAAATATTATATTTTACATATCTAATTTTATATATTGAATTTACTAATAATTATTTTTAATATTAATATTTTATTATATATATATAATAATGATTATTAATTTTTTAAAAAAAATATTTCACTAAAATAGAATTTTGGATCCGTCATTGACGACACTTATTATAAATAGATATAATATTAATTATGTTAGACACAAAGTTTTGAATTTCTAGCACCTTTTTTCAATTGAAATTATGTGTATGTATAAGGGCGCCACACAACATATTACGTGCAAGAAGCTTCTTTCTTACGTTCATCCTTGTATGTTAGAACACATTTCTCACCAAAAATAAAATAAATAAAAAAATAGAATGTAGAAGGTAATTCATACCATGTGTTAATGATGTGGAGATAGGTAATGGAAACGCCTAAGACATGTCAGTTACCTAAACAAGAAAAAAGTATTGCATTGCGTAAGTACACAACATTTAAAAAGTGGGTCCTCTTTTCTCCAAACCCAATTGCATTGCACACAAACCTATCTCCATATACGTCATGATTTCAAGCCCCAATTTTGAAACAACACTGTCAGGTAAACTAACTCATTTAGCAATGGCTTATTCTAAATTTCTATCGGGATAAAATACTTTTTTTTTAAGATATCTATAATTTAACTTATTTTATTTTTAGTTTCAATAGTTTATATTTTTACATAAGTTTGCGAGTACTTCAACAATGAAAATGATACGTCAACTATTTCAATATTTATGATAACAAATGATACTTACAAAAATACTTCGATGCTTAAGTTATAAGAGAATCTAGATTAAGAAAAAAATTATGTATTTTGTGACACTTAATGTTTAATTTTGCATGATATTTATTGATATACTCTTGTGATTGTGTGGTGTTTAATGAACCTTTAATGTATTGTCATTTAGTGTGTTCTAAGATTCTACGAGATATGATTGGATGTTAGTTTTGTTTTAGATTTAATGTGGTGAGCTAACGAGGATGCTCACCTAGTCTGAGCTCATCGTGAACTCAGCTTAGACTATCCAAGTTGGGAGGTACATAATCTTGTAGTCCTAAGCTTTGCAGGAGTGAAGCAACTATAAATGTGTTTGGATTGTTTACTAATTGAGTGAAGCAGCTATTGACGCATAGCACATGTTCATGATAGTTTCTCACGTGCTTTAATGGACAATGATTATTGTTGTCGTGGGTGAATCTAGGTCGCTCATTGTGTTGAATTTAAACGTGGACCTTTGATCTGAATGAAGCGAGTGAGAGAGAAGTTTAGCAATTATGATTTTGTAAGAGTGGTTTTGAGGATTTTTCATTTCTCGTTGGTTGTGCTTCATATTTTGTTTGTTTGCTTGTCTATTGTTTGCTCGTTGTTGTTGTTGTTGTTGTTGTTCCTCTTTATTATCATCATCTCGAATATTTTTCTTCCCCTTCCTTCTCCTTTGTTACCTTTTAGTTTATGATTCATGATGCATTCAAGTGTATTAGAATGGGGAGGAGGCATTTGGTGGTGTCTTCTGAGGATAACGACTTTTTTGACATCATAATGAGGTTGCTCGTTGAGAGTGATGTAGGCACTAGTTGTGAGAGGACGTATGGTGTGGATGGTACGAGGGTGGATATCGTTGGCGTGGTTCAAAAGTTTTTTGTTCACAACCATCGATGGAGTGTAAAGGTTAGATCATTTGTTGTAGGCCGAATGGCTGAGGTGTTGTAGGCCGAAAGGCTGAGGTGTTGTAGGCCGAAAGGCTGAGGTGTTGTAGGCCGAAAGGCTGAGGAGTTGTAGGCCGAAAGGCTGAGGTGTTGTAGGAGATCTCCGAGGTGATATGCGTGACGACGCATCTTGTGTGTATTGGTGAATCTGTGTGGAAATAACTGACTGGATGCTAATTGACGATTCGTTGGTGGTTGTAATTGCTGTTATTGTTAAAAAATTTCCATATGTTGTTCCTTTTTATGCTAGCTTACCCTTTGTGTTTCCATGTGGTTGGACTGCTATGATCGTACTGTGTACGGGAGCAGAGCAGGGATAGGCGGTAGATAGTGATGAATCGGCAGCTGATAGATGGAGCTGACTCCTATGGATGCTTTGTTTTGGTTTGGTCACTTGGCATAGTGACTTTTGATGTAATCCTTATATATGCATACTCTAACTCTAGTCGGATTTGGAACATATGTATATATTTATATTCTAGACACTATATCTATATACTCGTTCTATTCTGTCTAGTGTTTCCGGTGTGCTATAATTGTGAGTGTTGCGGCCTGCCGGGTCGTTACACTTTAGTGGTATCAGAGCAGGTCGAGTCTAGTGGACACCCTTTGGAGGTGGTCCCTTTGGGCTTTTGTTGTGTTAACTCTGTGTTGTGCCATCTTGTTGTATTGTTGCTGTGTTGATTGGTGTGATGAACTGTTGTGTTATAAATTGTTGTTTGGTTGAGTGGTAGTGTACTAAATATACTGTTATTTTTGTAGACGATGACTAGGACCAACGAACAGATAGCCCGTGCCATGGAGATGATGGCTATGGCTATGCAGCAGCAAAATGCATATTTTGCTAGGATGGAAGCTGAAAGAGCTGCAGCTGGTGCAGCAAGACCCACGGGGTCACAGGAGAGTCGGGACCTGGCTGAGTTCCGGAAGTGTCATCCCCCACAGTTTACGGGTGAGGCGGATCCAGAGGTAGCTGACCGCTGGATACGCGAGTTAGAGAAGATCTTTAATGTTCTGGGGTGTTCTCCAGAGAGGAGGTTTGTATATGCTGTATATATGTTGGTGGGAGAGGCCGAGCATTGGTGGAGGAACACTTGCCAGATGCTTGCTGCTAGGGGAGTTACCATGGATTAGGAGTGTTTCAGGACAGTGTTTATGGAGAAGTATTATCCGGAGAGCGTGAGGCACGCCAAGGAGGCTGAGTTTCTGCGATTACATCAGGGTGGGATGTCTGTATCAGAGTATGCGTTGAGGTTCGAGCATTTGGCCCGTTTTTATTCGCAGACTATTTCTGAAGCCTGGAAGTGCAGAAAATTTTCGAAGGGATTGAAGTATGAATTGAAGAAGGTGGTAGTGCCTATAGCCATCACCGAGTTTCCTGCCTTGGTAGAGAAGGCAAAGATTGTGGAGAGGTTAGAAGGGGGTAACCGTGTGGTCAGAGCTAATGAGAGACCAGCTGAGTCCAGGAGGGGAGGTGGAAGTCAGAGGAAGCCCTATGATAGACCCCAGTCACAGCAAGGGGGTCCTGTCAGTAGGCAATCCTCCAGTACTGCCAGTGGAGGTAGACAGAGTGGAGGTGCCACTCTGAGGTGTTACAGGTGTGGGGGATCCCATTTGATCAGGGATTGTCCACACACGGAGAACAGATGTTATAGATGCCAGCAGATGGGCCACTTGTCGTTCAACTGTCCCACCAGGAGTAGACCGGAGGAGAATACACCGAGGAGAGATGCGCAGAGAGATGATACACAGAGGAGTGGTGTGTAGAGGACTGAGACTCAGAGGGGTGACATACCCACTGCAGCTGGTAGGGTGTTTGCTCTGACGGGTACGGAAGCTTCGACTTCTTCTGATCTTGTAAAGGGGAAGGGCAAAGCTGCTGGTAAGGATGTGATGCTTTTGTTTGATTCTGGAGCTTCCCATTCTTTTATTTCCTATGCATGTGTTGCTATGTTAGGAGTGTCTGTGTGTGATTTGGGGTTGAGACTACTAGTGTCGACGCCCGCTTCTGCTTCAGTAGTCACTTCTGAGCTGTGTGTTGGCTGCCCCATTGTGGTGAATGGGAAGAAGTACAAGGTAAACTTGATTTGTTTACCTTTAGTTGATATTGACATAATCTTGGGGATGGATTGGTTATCTGCCAATCGTGTTCTCATAGATTGTGCCAACCGACAGTTGATCTTTCCGCAGGAGGAAGATGGGTTATTGATTTCAGCTGGTCAAGCTGAATCATGGCTGAGGGATGGAGTAGAGTGTTGTCTTCTGCTTGTTATGATGAGTGTGGAGACTGAGAGAATCATTTCTAAGATAGACGTGGTGAGAGACTTTGCTGAAGTGTTCCCTGATGAGGTGCCTGGGTTGCCTCCTGTAAGGGAGATGGAGTTTGGCATTGATCTGGTCCCAGGTGCGGGGCCAGTGTCAGTAGCTCCCTACAGGATGGCTCCTACCGAGCTGAGTGAGTTGAAGAGTCAGTTGGAGGACCTATTGGAGAAGCAGTTAATGCGGCCGAGCGTTTCGCCGTGGGGTGCTCCTGTGTTGTTGGTAAAGAAGAAGGATGGGGGTAGTCGTCTTTGTGTGGATTACCGGCAGTTGAATAAGTTGACCATCAAGAACAAATATCCTCTCCCCCGGATAGATGACTTGATGGATCAGCTAAGAGGGGCATCGGTGTTCTCTAAGATCGATTTGCGGTCGGGGTATCACCAGATTAGGGTGAAGGAAGGTGACATACCGAAGACTGCTTTCAGGACTAGGTATGGCCACTATGAGTACGTCGTGATGCCGTTTGGTGTGACCAACGCCCCTGCAGTGTTCATGGATTACATGAACCGGATTTTCCGGCCGTTCTTGGATGAATTCGTGGTGGTGTTTATCGATGATATCTTGATTTATTCAAGAACCCGGGAAGAGCATGGAGAGCACTTGAAGATGGTGCTGGAGATTTTGAAAGCGAAGCAGCTATATGCTAAGCTTTCAAAATGTGAATTCTGGTTGGATGAAGTGAGGTTCTTGGGCCACGTGATTTCAGCGGAGGGGATTGCTGTTGATCCGGCTAAGGTGGAGTCGGTGTTGCAGTGGGAGCGTCCGAGGACCGTCACTGATATTCGGAGCTTTGTGGGATTGGCGGGCTACTATCGTCGGTTCATTGAAGGATTTTCTAAGATAGTAGCGCCTCTGACCCAATTAACGAGGAAGGAGCAGCCGTTTATTTGGACAGATGCCTGTGAACAGAGTTTTGAGGAATTGAAGAGGAGGTTGACTACTTCTCCTGTGTTGGTGTTGCCGGATTCTGGTGAGCCCTTTGATGTGTATTGTGACGCTTCTCACCAGGGTCTTGGGTGTGTGCTGAGGCAACATGGGAAGGTGGTGGCATATGCTTCAAGGCAACTGAAGATTCATGAGAAGAACTATCCCACTCATGACTTGGAGTTAGCAGCCGTGGTGTTTGCCTTGAAGATCTGGAGACATTATTTATATGGTGCTCGGTTTAGCGTCTTCAGTGATCACAAGAGTCTGAAGTACTTGTTTGATCAGAAGGAGTTGAACATGAGACAGAGGCGGTGGATGGAGTTCCTGAAGGATTATGATTTTCAGTTAATGTATCATCCGGGCAAGGCCAATGTGGTGGCAGATGCGCTGAGTAGGAAGTCCCTCCACATGTCAAGTATGATGGTAAGGGAGCTGGAGTTAGTTGAGAAGTTCAGGGATTTGAATCTCTGTATAGAGTTAGCTCAGGATCATATTAGTTGTGGAACAGTCACCATAACTAGTGAGTTCTTGAGGCAGGTTGGACTTAAGCAGTTACAAGATGTCGAGTTGGTGAAGCTTCTTGGGTTGCTGGGTACCGAAAAGGCTGTGGGTTTTGAGTTGGGTGGAGATGGAATCTTGAGGTTCAAGGGCAGAGTTTGCCTACCTCAGGATGCTGAGTTGAAGAGAGCTGTATTGGAGGAAGGCCACAAGAGTAGACTTAGCATACATCCGGGTATGACTAAGATGTACCAGGACCTCAGGAAAACTTTCTGGTGGCCTGGTATGAAGAGGGAGATAGCTGAGTATGTGACGGCCTGTCTGACTTGTCAGAAGGCGAAGGTGGAACATCAGAAGCCGAGTGGGTTGATGCAGCAGATGGAGATCCCAGAGTGGAAGTGGGATAGCATTACCATGGATTTCATTGTTGGGTTGCCTAGGTCAGCTAGGAATAGTGATGCTATCTGGGTGATTGTAGACCGGTTGACCAAGTGCGCACACTTCTTGCCTGTCAACATCAAGTGGTCCTTGGAAAAACTGACGCAGTTGTATGTGAGGGAAATGGTATGGTTGCACGGGGTGCCCTCCAGTATTATTTCAGACAGAGATCCGAGGTTCACTTCCAGATTTTGGCAGAGTCTACACCAAGCCTTAGGCACGAGGTTAAAGTTGAGCTCTGCGTATCATCCACAAATGGATGGTCAGTCAGAAAGGACAATTCAGTCCTTGGAGGATTTGCTTAGGGCTTGTGTGTTGGATCACTTGGGTAGCTGGGAGGAGGTCCTACCATTAGTTGAGTTCACCTACAACAACAGCTTTCACGCAAGCATTAGGATGGCACCATTCGAAGCGTTGTATGGCAAAAGATGTAGGACTCCTCTATGCTGGTACCAAGATGGTGAGGCAGTGGTAGTAGGTCCGGAGCTGATCCTACAGACCACTGAGAAAGTGAAAATGATTTAGGAAAGAATGAAGACTGCTCAGAGTAGGCAGAAGTCGTATGCTGACAAGAGGAGGAAGCCGCTAGAATTTTCCGAAGGGGAACATGTGTTTCTAAAGGTGACTCCGACTTCCGGTGTGGGTAGAGCACTGAAAGCAAAGAAGTTAACACCGAGGTTTGTGGGTCCCTACCAGATCATACAGCGTGTGGGTCCGATTGCCTATCGGTTGGCTTTGCCACCATCACTCTCAAATCTGCATGATGTGTTTCATGTCTCCCAGCTGAGGAAGTACGTCCATGACCCGAGTCATGTGGTGGAGTTAGATGATGTGCAGGTGAAGGAGAACCTGACCTTTGAGAAGTTTCCAGTAGCTGTAATTGATCGTAAACTGAAGGAGCTGAGGGGCAAGTCAATTGCTTTGGTAAAGGTATTGTGGGACGCAGCTACCGGTGAGGCTACTTGGGAGGTGGAGCAGCAGTTCAGGGAGCAGTATCCGTTCCTTTTCTCAAGTAAGCCTGTTTTCGGGGACGAAAACTTTTGTTGTTAGGGAGGTTGTGAGACCCTTTTCTGACTTTTTCCTTTCTTCCACAAGACCTCATCCTCTCCCTCTCATTTTTGAACTGAAGCCTCTTTCCTTCAATCCTCTAAAACTCTTTTCTCTCCTTATTTGAACTCAAGGTGGTGGTGCTGAGTTGTGAGGTGTGCTAGCTGGTGTCGGGATCCCCTCTCCTTTCTCTTGCATTCGAAGCTCATTAGTTCTCTTCTCTCCTCCGTTTAAAGCTTCCCGGAACTCGGAATCTTCACCCGAGGTAAGGGAAGCTAGTATTTTTGTTCTTTTTCGCTATTTTTGGTTGTGGACGAGTTCTAGAAACTCGTTGGATGCTTGTAGATGGTTGATTCGTGGATGGATTAAGAGAAACTTGTTGTTTTTGGGGTTTCGGGGTGTTGAGGAATTTTGGGGAATAGCCTTGATTGTTGTTGCATGTTGGAAAAGGCAGTACTTTTGGACTATTGGATGAAAATGTAGTGTTTTGAACCTATTGCATGTGAAGTTTCTGGTCTTTTCGCAGGTTTTTGCTGAAATTTTTCGAAAAAGGTTGGCTGCTATTGAGCTTCGCGCTGAGCGGGGTTCTTCGCGCTTGGGCGCGCGGCCATCAAGAGACCCCATTTGGTCAAGCTCGCCGAGCGCCATGATGAGTGCGCTGCGCGCGCTTGAGATTGTGGGTCTCTGGCTGGCCCGCGCTGAGCGTGACTTGGACCGCGTTGGGCGCGATACCAGTTGTGGCAGGTTTTGTGATCCTTCCTTTGGGCGCTGAGCGCGCCCCCTTGTCTCGCTGGGCGCGAGACTCCTTAGGAGTCTCTGCCTTGTGGGCGCTGGGCGCAATTTGAATTGCGCTGGGCGCGAGACCAAGGGAGGTCTCTGCCTCCCCCGCGCTGTGCACGTGGTTCGGTGCGCCGGGCGCATGAGACTCCTTGAGTCTCTGCCTCGCCAACGCTGGGCGCAATGGCGATTGCGCCAAGCGCGAGAGGGCCTTGGGTTCTCTGGGTGAGTCCCGCCGGGCGCGGGTACACCTGCGCTGGGGCGCGTTGGTCCCTGGTGCTCTCTGGTTGCGCCGCGCTAGGCGCAACCACGTGTGCGCCGGGCGCGGAGAAGAAATTATTGAATATGATGCTTATGTTGAGTTGAATTGAATTGGAAAGTTATGACATGACGTCTAGTAGATAACGTTGAAGTTGATATTAAATTATTCTAGTGAATGGACTAAAAAGTAGTTTTATATTATAGATGATATGTTGAACCGTGAAATTGATGTGTTGTCGGTATAGTTGTGTTGTACTGTGTGTTGCTATTGTTTGTTGTAGGCCGAATGGCTGAGGTGTTGTAGGCCGAAAGGCTGAGGTGTTGTAGGCCGAAAGGCTGAGGTGTTGTAGGCCGAAAGGCTGAGGAGTTGTAGGCCGAAAGGCTGAGGTGTTGTAGGAGATCTCCGAGGTGATATGCGTGACGACGCATCTTGTGTGTATTGGTGAATCTGTGTGGAAATAACTGACTGGATGCTAATTGACGATTCGTTGGTGGTTGTAATTGTTGTTATTGTTAAAAATTTTCCATATGTTGTTCCTTTTTATGCTAGCTTACCCTTTGTGTTTCCATGTGGTTGGACTGCTATGATCGTACTGTGTACGGGAGCAGAGCAGGGATAGGCGGTAGATAGTGATGAATCGGCAGCTGATAGATGGAGCTGACTCCTATGGATGCTTTGTTTTGGTTTGGTCACTTGGCATAGTGACTTTTGATGTAATCCTTATATATTGCATACTCTAACTCTAGTCGGATTTGGAACATATGTATATATTTATATTCTAGACACTATATCTATATACTCGTTCTATTCTGTCTAGTGTTTCTGGTGTGTTATAATTGTGAGTGTTGCGGCCTGCCGGGTCGTTACACTTATCTTTTTAATCTTTTATTTATTGATAGACTTATATTATAGTGAGGGTGGATAAATATATTCTTTTACTTTAATTAAATTATTAATATATATTTAAAAATATTATATTTTACATATCTAATTTTATATATTGAATTTACTAATAATTATTTTTAATATTAATATTTTATTATATATATATAATAATGATTATTAATTTTTTAAAAAAAATATTTCACTAAAATAGAATTTTGGATCCGTCATTGACGACACTTATTATAAATAGATATAATATTAATTATGTTAGACACAAAGTTTTGAATTTCTAGCACCTTTTTTCAATTGAAATTATGTGTATGTATAAGGGCGCCACACAACATATTACGTGCAAGAAGCTTCTTTCTTACGTTCATCCTTGTATGTTAGAACACATTTCTCACCAAAAATAAAATAAATAAAAAAATAGAATGTAGAAGGTAATTCATACCATGTGTTAATGATGTGGAGATAGGTAATGGAAACGCCTAAGACATGTCAGTTACCTAAACAAGAAAAAAGTATTGCATTGCGTAAGTACACAACATTTAAAAAGTGGGTCCTCTTTTCTCCAAACCCAATTGCATTGCACACAAACCTATCTCCATATACGTCATGATTTCAAGCCCCAATTTTGAAACAACACTGTCAGGTAAACTAACTCATTTAGCAATGGCTTATTCTAAATTTCTATCGGGATAAAATACTTTTTTTTTAAGATATCTATAATTTAACTTATTTTATTTTTAGTTTCAATAGTTTATATTTTTACATAAGTTTGCGAGTACTTCAACAATGAAAATGATACGTCAACTATTTCAATATTTATGATAACAAATGATACTTACAAAAATACTTCGATGCTTAAGTTATAGGAGAATCTAGATTAAGAAAAAAATTATGTATTTTGTGACACTTAATGTTTAATTTTGCATGATATTTATTGATATACTCTTGTGATTGTGTGGTGTTTAATGAACCTTTAATGTATTGTCATTTAGTGTGTTCTAAGATTCTACGAGATATGATTGGATGTTAGTTTTGTTTTAGATTTAATGTGGTGAGCTAACGAGGATGCTCACCTAGTCTGAGCTCATCGTGAACTCAGCTTAGACTATCCAAGTTGGGAGGTACATAATCTTGTAGTCCTAAGCTTTGCAGGAGTGAAGCAACTATAAATGTGTTTGGATTGTTTACTAATTGAGTGAAGCAGCTATTGACGCATAGCACATGTTCATGATAGTTTCTCACGTGCTTTAATGGACAATGATTATTGTTGTCGTGGGTGAATCTAGGTCGCTCATTGTGTTGAATTTAAACGTGGACCTTTGATCTGAATGAAACGAGTGAGAGAGAAGTTTAGCAATTATGATTTTGTAAGAGTGGTTTTGAGGATTTTTCATTTCTCGTTGGTTGTGCTTCATATTTTGTTTGTTTGCTTGTCTATTGTTTGCTCGTTGTTGTTGTTGTTGTTCCTCTTTATTATCATCATCTCGAATATTTTTCTTCCCCTTCCTTCTCCTTTGTTACCTTTTAGTTTATGATTCATGATGCATTCAAGTGTATTAGAATGGGGAGGAGGCATTTGGTGGTGTCTTCTGAGGATAACGACTTTTTTGACATCATAATGAGGTTGCTCGTTGAGAGTGATGTAGGCACTAGTTGTGAGGGGACGTATGGTGTGGATGGTACGAGGGTGGATATCGTTGGCGTGGTTCAAAAGTTTTTTGTTCACAACCATCGATGGAGTGTAAAGGTTAGATCATGTGTTGACCAACAGATGGCTTGAGCCCCTTAGTTAAGGCTAAGGGGAAAGAGTGGTGTGGACCCTCCTTATAGAGCCAATGTTTCAATTGTAAGTTCGCTAACATCATTAGGATCACTACATCTAAGGTATTGTCTACTTTAATGTTTTCTAGATCGTCATGATTTTGTCATTAAAAAGGTGCCTTAGTGATTTAAGGAGAAAAAATATTTATAAACTATCCTTAACATTGATTCTTAAGTAATATGAAACTTTAAGGCATATTATAATAGTTTAAAATAGATTTTTTTAGCTTTTATACTTATTACTTTCAATCTTTTTTAATCCTTATAGTTTAAGATAGATTTTTTTTTTTAGTTTTTATATTTACAATTTTTTAATCATTTTAGTCTTTATCATTAATTTTTTTTGTAATGTTGTCTATACTATATTGCTGTGATAGAGATATTAATTCAACTTTATATGTCTAATATCAAATTTATTTTGTTGGAATTACTCTAGGTTAAGTTTTTTAACACTTTATGACTTTTTTATACCTTCATCTATGATGTCGATTATTGAGACACAATTTTGTTATCCTCACAAAATTGAAGATTCTACCTTGTTAACACAAAACAAACAACTTGACAATAAAAAATTAAAAATAAGGACTAAAAGAATTAAAAAATACAAATATTGAGACTAAAAAAAGTATCTTAAACTATACAAACTGAAAATGATTGAAAAAAAGTGAGTATAGAAACTAAAGAAAAAAAATATTTTAAACTATAAAGACTAATAAGTAAAACTATATGAACTAAAAAAAATATTTTAACCTTTCTAATATATAATATCTAAAAGGATTATATTCATATTAGTCAATTTTTAATTTTTAAAGACATTAACAATTAATATAGATGTCTTTTACCCTCTGCTTGGGAAAGATGAATTTAAGGGGAGGGAGGGAGGGAGGGGGGAGAAAGACAATATTGATTGGTAAAAATGAAAGAAAGGAACATGAGTGGAATTTATGTGGGAATCACGTGAACAATAATTACCTTAAAAAAATAAGAGAATTTGAGTGAAATTATGTTTAAAGACTTTAATGCTCCTCTTTTTTGTTCAACTATCCATGATTATTTACTTTCATTATGATACTTCTTATTCAAACATGCAAGACTATATAGTCCATTATGGTACACCTCATTCAAATATATTGTGTATGAGCACTATATTCCCATAAACTATTAATGTAATTCATTATCCACATAAAGAATGTACATTAGTGCATCAAAGATTAAAACGATAATTTTATATTGTTTATTTTTACATAAAATTCTAACTTAATAAATACAATTTTAAAATATCAATTCACTTCTATTTTTCATCTATTTTCACTCTATCAATTAATTATAAATTTTCCTCTATTTCACTATATTTCCCACCTATTTTTTTTTTTATCAAATTAATTCCTACTTATTTTTTTTATATTCCCTCCACTTCCTCCCCTCTAAAGGGGGTAAAGAAATAAATAGATATAAAATCTAATATTTTGATATTAATAGAATTAACACGTAATGTTTTGGATCAATAGATAAAACATATATGTGCATGTGTTGTGTCTTAATTTTTGTATAAACAATTGTGAGAATCATATCCAATCATCATCTCCCATGGCAATTAACTTTATAGTGAATATATTATAGAAAGTTGGTATTTTAGTTAGTCCTTAATTAATTATATTAATGATGGAATTGATAGGTTTTATTGGGGTACCGACACCTGCCACACGTGTTAGGCCAAACTTGGAGTTGATGAGGTGGGTCCCACACATGCTTGCATTCTTTGACCACTCTAAACTCCCAAGTGGCCGACCATACCATGCCTAAACTCCGGCCACACGATGAAGTTTTAAAGATTGAGACTAATTTTAATTTCTCTTCATAGTAACGTGTGATTATTTATGTGGATTAGGATTGAAATAAAAATAAAAAAATGGAAAAGTAAATAGGTGAAATAGAAAAATAAAAAATGTGTTATTTAAATAAATGAAAATAAAAAGGAAAAACTTAGAGAATTTTTTTGTTTAAATAAGTGAAAAATGAAAATAAATAAATAAATAATATAAATTAATAATAATAAATAAAATTATTTTTTACTAAATATTTTTAATATAAATATATTTATTAATTATCATTTTAAACGTCCATAAGAACAATTTGATAAAAAAAATATTTCTTAAAAATACATTACGTGAAAAATTAACATCTTCAACTTTAAATTTTTGAAATAAAATTATTTTTCACGCCAAAATATTACTTGATGAAAAGTAAGTAAAGTAAAATGTTGTATGTTAGTATATATCGATCTAAATATATAGGTTAAAATTGTAAAATGTTATAATTATTATAATTATATGTTAGTTATTGTGTTGAAGTGTTATTTTATATCGAGAAATTCTAGAATTTGAAGATTTTTTTTATGAGTTTAAGTAGTATTAAGGGTTTCTTTAGGCAAAGATCTAGTTTGATCTCAACGGGAGGAACACATACGGTTTTTATTTAAAATTGAGTTACATAAGTTCAAGTTTTCAAAAACTTAAAGAGAGAAATTCTAGAGAGAAAGATTTTGGTCCGTAAGCTTCCTTTTCCTCTAAATATTCTCCTATTCTTCTTTTAATCTCATATGTGTTGTATTGTTATTAATTCATGTTATAGGAATCTAGAATCGAGCTAGTATATTTGTGTGGAGCTTCTTGGAGTCGTGTGGAATCTTCTCCTTCTCCTTCTCATTTTTTGGATTAATATTAAGGAAAATGAAGTTGGAGTCTTGCTCTTAATTGAGTTGTTGAATGATTTATTAGCTAAATGTTGTTTGAAATCTTTGAGATTCATAACTAAGTTGGTTGATTTGAAGTGAGTTGCATGTTGGGAGTTGAGGGTTATGGTTTTGGGAAAAAATATGATGAAAAGATTGATTTTTTGGTTTAATTATGAGTTGCATGTTGGGAATGGTGTTGTATCTGAGTTGCATATATCATATATGAGTGCATTTTGGTGTGGCATGTTAGATTTACTAGATTTTAGGTGAATGGATAGAAGAATTTGCGATTTGCAGAAATGCAAAACCCTTGTCACATCGGGTGTGCCTTCAAGGCGTTAGGTGCAATTTCAATATAAGGCCCTCTGTCTTGTCATGTTGGGTGTATGATTGGTGACACCATGCATGAGAAGAGAGATTCTCTCGGGTTGAAATGACGTCATACGTGGTTTGGATGGTGTCGACCATGAGAGCACTAGGAGGTCTCTAACTTGGAGACATCAGCCCAAGTGGAATGGCGCCCAATGTGGGTAAACTATGACTGTCTGTCTAAATGACGCCAGTCACTAGTATAGTGACATCGAGTGTGCGTTAAGTAGAGATACCTTGCTTGAAATGAGGTCGAGTGTGGGACTTTGCCACATTGGGCTTGAAGTCACAAGGGCCTTTTCCTAATCCACATCCAGCACGAGTTGTGTGATGCTGGGAGTAGGTGAGGCAAAGGGTTCCCTACCTTGATGACGTCGGGCGTTAGGAGTTGCATCGGGCATTGGATGTTTATTAAAATTCTTGTTGGTTGTAGTATGAGTTGAGGGAAATAAGTAGATTTGAGTTTCCTAATGCATGTTTTAAGTTGTTAAACGTTGATTATTATATATATGTTGATATATAATGGTAATTAAAGATGATGGATGGTTGAGAGTTGAAAGTGAGTTAAGTTGTATGTTGTGTGTTGGTGGCATAACTATGTTGAATATGCTTTAAGTATGTTGTATGATTGATGATGAATTTTAAGAATAGTTTAGGCATTTAGGCATGATGTTGAAAGTTGTGTAGACCAACCTAGGATTAAATGAGAGATTATTTTAAAGTTTCATGTCTGATTATGTGAATATTGTATTGTGGTGTTTTGAGAGTCCAAATTTTGTTGAAAACCCTTTTTAGGCCTTGAAAAGGACAATTGAGTCTCCTCTAGGACCTTAGTTGGTACCGTGAGTAGACAAGATCGAGACACACATGCATAAAACGATCATAGTATAGGGTTTCATTCGAACTATATTGATTACAAAAGTAAGAAGTTAGGAACTTAGTTTCTAACCGAGTATCAGAAGAGTATAGTATTTGGAGGGTAGTCGATGGACTAACCCTATAACAAACTTAATTAAGCTAGCTAATATCGTGGTAGACCTATATTCAATTGTTATACCTTAATAGAAATACTAGATTTCTTTGTTTAAGTAGTGACATTCGAGAAACCAAGTTGCTATGTTGTGGATTGATATCCAATCTGCTATTAATCTAACAACCCAAAAATATCATGATATATTATTGATTTGGTAGGATCAAGCCATTTAAATTATTTACTCTATGCTGTAGAAGATCTACTAGTTGAAATATGTGATGACACATGTAATTGTTGTGTCGTATATACTATGTTGTTGTGATGAAAAAGTTAAGTTGTTGATATAGTGATGTTCAAATTGATACTATTTGTAGTAGATTGAGTTGTTCATGCTAATATATGTTAGTTGTGTTATGATGTTATATGTTAATAGTATTAAAGATATAGTGAAGATGTGGTGATATTTTGATACTATGGATACTTTGTATTGTATATATGTTGTTTCTTTAAACTCTAGCTTATCTTTATGTATTTTTCATATGGTTTGGATCGTAATAATCATATGTGATATGAAAGTAAAATAAAGATAAGTATGAAACACTATACTGAGATGACCATTAGATGGATAATAAAGTCGTTATCTTTTGATATTTTTGTTGTGTAATACTTTGTATAAGAATTATTTCTTTGACAATTTTAGTTGTATAATTTATATTTTACTAAATGATAATGTCTATATCACAGTTGCATTGAATTATCTTCGCAATATAATGTGAACACAGTGGTAAATACTATGATTTTCAATTTATGAAGTTGCATGATCAAATCTGCAACAATGGTTAATTAATATTAGACAGAGGAACAAAACTAGCGAAGCTGGGCTGTCATGTTGTGGCTGGGAGCCGTTGGATGGTCACCAAACGGCTATTGATCTCATCTTGCTTCCATGTTTCCAATTTCATACAAAGAACCAATCAAGAATCTTTGTCACAATATAATTTTCATTAATATTATTATTTTACTATTATCCCCTTATTTCAGACCACGTTCTCCCATTTTTTGTCCCTTTCCCACTCACCAAACAACAATAAACCAACAAATAAAACTCTCCTCCATCTTAATTTTCCAAATAATATTTATTTAATAGTTTGATACATCTCATAGAAAGCCAAGTTTGTAATGCTTCTTTCATAAAAAAGAAATAAAAATTGCTGTTATTTTTTATAAATATTATTAAATATACTATTTTATTATCATTACTCTAAAGATAATAATTAAAATGTAGTATTATAATTTTTTACTATAAATTACAACAAGAACATACAAATAATATTAAATATTATATTTTTCAAACTTTTTTTTAGCAAAACTATACATATTTCCTTCCCTTTTATATTATTCACCTTTTTAAAAGGTATATTATTTTAATAATTTTTTGAATTATACAGTATTAATTATGATAAAAATTATGGAGTAAAAAATTATGATAAAAGATTTTCTTACAAAATATTTTTGTTAATTAAAAATTAAATGTAATTATAAATGCATTATTGAGAAAGTAAGTAATATTTTAAAAATTTTAAAATAATATATATTTTGAAGTAATTTTAAAAAATTAACTTAAAGAAATGTAGAAGAACAAAAGTGAAATGATTAGAAGCAGTGAAGCACAGAAGGAGTGGTGGGTGCACATCGCCTCCAAGGTTGTCATCTCAAATTCGCAAACCCCTTACTCATTGGAAAAAAACAGAATGATAATTATTGCTTAATTAATAGCACTTGTCTTTCTTTGCGCATAATAATCGAACCCCACGTGCATTAAGTTATTTAAAATAAAAGCTTTCACTTTCTCTCCCATTTTTTTTTATATAAACTATAAGCATTTTTTATTAGATACAATCATGCTCCCTTGCTCGAGTAAGATGAAATGATCACTTATTTTTATCCAAGTATATCAAAATAAAAAGAGGCCTTTTTTTTTTTCCTCAATCACCAATGACAGTTGTCTTTTGAAGAAAAAAAACAATATTGTATTAGTACATTCGAATCTCTAATTTCTGTCCAAAATCACGAATGAACCGAGAAGAAATGTAGTATCGAGGATCACATGAATTTTTACGGCTTTTTGACCAAAGTGGGATCGTTAACCAAGTTATTTACGTAAATAGGATTGTTTTGAATTTATTTACGTTTTTGGAGTTGTTTATAACGGTGTCGCTATAGCCCATAGCGACACCGGTGACACGTGGCATTTTTTTCACTTCAAGAAAACCATGAAAGCCATATAGATAAAGTCGCTATAGCCCATAGCGCCACTAAACGGCTTAAATAAAGTCGCTATAGCGCATAGCGCCACCAAACGGCTTAAAAAAAATAAATTCAAATGTAAAAAATAAATTAAGTTAATAATTTAAAAAAAAAAAATAGTGGCGCTATGGCCTATAGCGACACTATGTCGCTATAGGCCATAGCGCCACTTTTATAAATATTTAAATAGATAAAAAAGAAAAAAAATATGTATAAAATAAAGAAATTATAGAAATAATAAATTTATAAATATATATTTATATGAAATTGATAATATAAATTAAAATTTGGAAAAAGAAATTAAGTTAATAATTTATTGGAATTAAGTAAATTTTTGTAAAATAATTTACTAGAATGTTGAGTATATAATAATTTTTAACAGATATATTTTATTTAAAAATTGTATATAGTGCATAATAAAAAATGAAAAAAAAAATTTCTAGGGACAGACTGTATTTATATAAATGGAGATAATAAAAAATACAAAAAAAATGAGTTACAAAATAATTTTTAGAAAAAAAACTATACAATAAATCTGGAGAAAAAAAAACCCAATAACCCAAAAAAACGAAAATTTTGAAAAAAAAAAAAAAAAGAAGGCTAGTGTCGTTGTGGGCCATAGCGACAAAATAAGTTTATAAATACAAAATAATATTTAACTGCTAATATAAAATAAAGAAATTTTTAAACAAAATAAGTTAATAATTTAAAAAAAAAATTTAATTAGTGGCGCTGTGGGCCACAGCGACACTAAGAGTTGCTGTAGGCTACAGCGCCTATTTTAAATTATTTAAAGTACAAAAATATATATACAAAAACAATATAAATTACAGAAAAATAAATTTTATAATTACAAATTAATATTTAAGTGCTAAATATAAATTAAACAAATTTCCAAACAAAATAAGTTAATAACTAAAAAAAAAAAATTAATTAGTGGCGCTGTGGGCCACAGCGACTCTGTGTCGCTATAGGCCACAACACCACTTACATAAATAATTAAATCTATTTTTTAAAATTACGTTTTTAAATAAATAGTTTTTATTTTTATAAATATATAATAAGTATACTCAGTTGATTATTTTAAGGTTACATTTAAATTATTTTAGTTTTTTTCATTTTTTTTCTTAAATGGTGTCGCTATGGGCTACACCATCTTTGTTGGCTCACAAACTGTGTTGGTCCAGCCCATAGCGACACTGTTGTGGCTCATTCCAGCCATCCCTACGCCAAAAAAAAAAAGTCATGTGGCATGGGTGTTGCTATGGGTCATAGCGACACCGTTGTAAACAGCCCCAAAGGCGTAAATAAATTCAAAACAGCCCCATTTACGTAAATAACTTGATCAACGATCCTACTTTGATCAAAAAGCCGAATTTTCACAAGTTATCTCTTTTAATTTTTCACCAATTAAACAAAGGAAATAATTCAATACATATAGAATCATTTTAAGTAACACGTTACATTAATTTCAAGTAAGTTTTATGCATACATGTTTGATGAGAAAATGATATTTATATTTTAATATGTATATCACATAAATTTATTTAATATAAAAATATTATAAAATAATACAACAATATATTGTTAACTTTTTCTCATATATGAATTGGAGAAAGGTTAATAATATGTTTTTCACAAATAATATTATTATAGGTGTAAAAAACAAATATTATTATTAAGTGAAATTAACAAATAAAAATGAAAACTTACTAAATATATGGATAAATGTTTATATAATTTTTATTCATCAATGAAAATATTTTAAAAATATCATAATAAACGATTCGTTCAATAATAATTTTATTATTTTAAAGTAATAACTTTTTTTTGAAAAATATTTGAAATATGAAAAAAAAAATCTGAATACTATTCAATGATTTGAAATATACACAATCTAATTTTTATATACAAGCTAGTTCTAATTAACCTAAAATATGAAATAAGGTAATTCAATATATTCTAATAATTATAGCATGTTGAATGTGAGACCCCGTTCTCTCTCTCCCACTCACCTCCTCCTTCACTTATTTTTCTTCTCCTCAACCCTTACTCATTTCTTTTCTCTCAAAATTCCCTGTGGTGAATCTTGGTGACTCTAGGTGCAAGCGGTAGGAGAACTGATTCCTTGTCCGAGAGCTGAGTCCCCAAGCTTGTTCTTCCTCTTTGTTCAAACTCCCTTTCGTTCTCCTTCTTCATTCAAGTGCCCGGAGCTCAAATTTCTGGATTCAAGGTAAGGGAAGTTAGTTTTATGCTGTGGTTTGGTTAAAAGGGGGTCTGGGGACTCATTTAACCGGCTGAGAACTAATGATTTTGGTTGAAAATTTCTAAAGTTAAGATTTTGGGGTTTTCAGGATTTTTGAGAAATTTTGAGGAAATTCTTGGATTGTGGTTGCATGTGGAAAATGAGGTATTTTTCTTGATGTTTGATGAGAATGTGACATTTTGGCTGGATTGCATGCTTGTTTGCTGTTAAGATTTGCAGGTTTTGAGCAACTTTTCGAACTTGGGGAAGTTACTGATGAGTTCGCGCTGAGCGCTGTTCTTCGCGCCGGGCGCGCGACCACCAGGAGACTCTGTTTAGGCAAGCCCGCCGGGCGCAAGGCTGTGTACGCTGGGCGAGCTTGCAAATGGGGGTCTCTGGTTGGCCCGCGCCGGGCGTGACTCGAGCTGCGCTGGGCGCGATATCAAGAGTAACATGTTTTTGGGATACTTGGACTGCGCTAGCCGCACTTTTGGACTCGCTGGGCGCGGAGGCTCCTTGGGAGTCTCTGCCAAGGGCACGCCGGGCGCAATTGTGAATTGCGCTGGGCGCGAGACCCTGGTAGGTCTCTGCCTTCCCCACGCTGGGCGCGGGTTAGGCTCCGCTGGGCGCACGAGACTCCTTGAGTCTCTGCCAGACAGGCGCTAGACGCAATTTGGGATTGCGCCAGGCGCGGGAGAGCCTTGGTGCTCTCGGGTTGAGTCGCGCTGGGCGCAACCTCGAGTGCGCCGGGCGTGCAAGGAGATGATGATCTATAGGATGTTAACTGTTGAGTTGTGCCGAAATTGTTAATCAATGATGTTATATGCTGAACCAAGCGAATTTGATGAATATGTTGTGATGATTAGGGGATAAAGCTGAGATAAATAGGTTAGTTGTATTAGAGGTGTATTGTTAAGCTGGAATCAATGGATTAATAAGAGAAATTATATAGTATAGCGGAATTATAGACCGTTGGGCTGAATTGTAGAAAGTAATAATTTTGTTGAATTGCTGTGCTGTGCTGTGCTGTACTATGCTGAGATATGCTGGGTGGGGTGATATTATAGCCGCTAAGTCGGTGCTGTTGTTAGCCACACATGTGGTGCTGATTCTAACCGCTAAGGCGGTGCTGTTGTTGCCGCTTTGCGGTGCCGTTATAGCCACTAGAGTGGTGCTGTTGTTGCTGCTAAGCAGTGCTGATATTGCCGTATTGCGGTGCTGATATTATTGAGTGGTATAAGCTGTACAAGTGTGCTGATAACTGTATCTGTTGTTATTTATATTGACATTTATATAATTGTATGCTGAATTTTAATTTCACTAGCTTACCCTTTTGTTGTTTTCCATGTTTTTGGACTGCGATGATCATACTATGTATGGGAGCAGGGCAGGAATAGATGTGCGTCTTGTGGTGAGGTTGGTGGACCTTGCAGCTGTTTGCTTGGCGATGTTGTTTTGCTTGTGGCTACGTGGGATAGTAGCACTTGGTTGTATTTTTCTTTAGTACACTTTAACTCTAGTCAGACTGGAACCTTGTATATCCATATATTCTAGATCCTATATTCATATACTTGTTCTATCTGTCTGGTGTTTCTAGTGTGCTATGCCGGGCGTAGTGACCAGTCGGGTCGTTACATTGAAAATTCTAAATTAGATTTATTTACATATTTATAACAAAAATATTTGTTTCATGAGAGAAAATTCGCCAACAGAAATAATTTATTTTAAATAAATTGAACCAAAACGCTTTATATGTTTAGTTTAGTTTAGTATAAATTAAAATAATTATTTTTCTTAAAAAATAAAGCATTAGTATTATTCTTAAATAAGTTAAACAAAACAAACATCATGCGAAAGGATTATTCTAACTTCATTAGAACCTGGTCCCGAGCTCATCTAACAACTAAAGGATGTTGTCCTGAGGGTTCCCCGTCTTCTTCAATCCTTTATACCACAAGAATCCCTTTCCTAACCAACTCAATCCCATACCCTAATAATTATAATTTTTCTTACACTTCTTCTTCTCATTTATTAAATTAAAATATTAATTTAAATATTTGGTGTCTATGATATCACCGGCCAAAATTTATATAGTAATTTATTTGAAAATTCATTTAAAGAGTTGAATTTCTGTCGACATATATTTTCTAATACATGTGAATTTAAGAATTAAACTGATGATGATTTTTCTTCATATATATATATATATATATATATATATATATATATATTATGAATATTACAAATATTAAATATTTTTATTTTTATTTATTATACTTTTTCTACCTATTTTATTTGACACTTTAGAAAAGAAAAATATCTTAATTATATTTTGAAATATCAAATTTTTTTTCTATTATTTCCTTGCATAGTTGTTGTAAAGTGAAAACATAAAAAAATACTTTGAGGAAAGATATCCTAATTTTATTTTATCTTATATGAGACATTCCCTTTGAACCTAAATATAAAAAATAAAAAAATAAAAAAAAATTCACATAAATTAAGAAAAATAATTAAATACCTTTAATTTATATAATTTTATATAAAATATATATTATATTTATTAAAATATTTTTAATCACATTTATTAGTATCCTCATTTATTGTTTAAAGAATATTGTTGAATAAGAGCATTAACTAAAATTTGCTGATATGTGAATTTAAAAATTTTAAATATCTTTTACTGATAGGAACTAGTATATTTAATATACTATACAAGATATAGATAAAAATCTTTACAAAAGCATAATAATTTGTTATAAAACTTAAAATATTAATTACATTTTGGTTAATTCAACAAGAAGATTATTGATTACAGTAAGAGAATATTGTCGAATGTTTTTTACCTTCTCCGACTCTCTACACTACACTGCTCTTTAAATCAAAATTGAATTCAATTATTTATTTATACACAGAGGTCACAGCCATGCCATGCCTCCTTTCCATCTCTCCATCTTTTCAAAATTCTCTCCCAAGTCCCACCCCACAAGCAAAGCACCCTTAACATTTTTTTACTCTCTCTTTTTCTCTCTGCCCCATTTTGCTTTTCTGGGTTTCTGTGCTGATCTACTTTCACAATGGGCTTCTCCCAAGGACCCTGCACTGATTCCAGGGACCTTTCCAATGCCTCAGCTCCAACCCCATTAGTTGTAGATCACTACTGTAACTACAACAAGCTCAAATTCCAAACCTTTCTCAGAAAAATGATCTGGGAATTCGGCCTCGCCTGCGTCGCCACCCCTTCCCGGCGCCGGAGAAGCTCCGAGGGGACTCCGAGCGACGGCAAGAAGGCCAGTTTGGAGCACAACAAGGCGTGGTTGCTCGCAGAGTCTGGTGGGTGTGGGGCGGAATTGACCAATGCTGACCCTCAATCGGTGCACTCCTCTTTTAGGTTTAGTTTCTGCTCTCAGGTTGAGTTGGAGTCACTCAACATGAGTTCGTCTTCCGCTGCAACGGTTTTGATGGTGAATTTGGACAATGGGGTGAGCGAATCTCGCGCCAGGGAAATCAAGTGGAGGAGGATGGAGTCCTTGGAGAAGAGCATTTCCCCTGTGGCTCACTCCTTGATCAGGTTCAGCTTTGGTGAAATCATGTCTGCTACTAGGAATTTCTCCAAAGGTAAGTTTTTTATTTATTTTTTATTTTTTATGATTGATGGTATTTTGATTACATGAAAATTTCCTGAATTTTAGTCCATGGTCCATGACTACCACATATGCATATCCATGATCTCAGTTAATCTTTACCATGACGCAACTTTTTTTTTTTATTTTTTTTATTTTTATTTAATGAGAAAGAGTTAATAAAAGTATAAAACTCAGTTGTGTTACAAAAAAATTGTCTGGAATTCATGATAAATTTGGACCATGTAATAATTATTCCTATGTTGGGGGAAAAAGTGTTGGCTAGACTAAAGTTTGAGTATTTTTAAAAATATATAGACGAAAACTATGACTTTTAAAAGTTGGAGATTAAAACTAAAATTGAATAACTTTTCAGGGACTAACAACATCATTAACCTGTGTTTTTTATGTTTTGAGTGTTGTGTTTTTCGTTTTTGATAAAAGTTGATCGGTTTGTGTTAGATCATGATTTGTTTATTTGTTATGGTATGTGTAGGGAGGGTGTTGGGGAGAGGGGCGTTGAGCTGTGTTTTTAGGGGGAGAGTTGGGCTTTTAAGGACTGCTGTGGCAATTAAACGGTTGGACAAGGAAGACAAGGAATCTGCCAAGGCCTTTTGTAGAGAATTGATGATTGCTAGTTCTCTCCATAGTTCAAATGTTGTTCCCCTTTTGGGGTTTTGTATTGATCCTGAGGAGGGTTTGTTTTTGGTGTACAAGTATGTCTCTGGGGGCAGTTTGGAGCGCCACTTGCATGGTATTTATTCATTTCTCTGGTTTTTTCTGGCTCCTATTTTCTGAGGTCGGGAATTGGTGAATTTCGCTGATTGTAGCATGCCTGTTTTGCAGGAAGGAAGAAGGTTAGTTCAACACTTCCTTGGTCTGTGAGGTACAAAGTGGCAATTGGGATTGCTGAAGCTTTGGCTTATCTGCATAGTGGAACTGAAAGATGTGTTGTGCACAGAGACATTAAGCCCTCAAACATTCTGCTTTCTTCAAGGAAGACTCCCAAGGTGAGATTTTTTTTTGTGAATCTGTTGTTGACTTGTGGTTAAGTAATGTGGAAACGCTCTTGGACGCACCCTGTTGAAGTCATTCTGATTGTTTTTGTTAAATTGCAGCTATGTGATTTTGGATTAGCTACATGGACTTCTGCACCTTCGGTTCCTTTCCTTTGCAAAACTGTCAAAGGAACATTTGGGTACAAACTTAAGCCTTTCATATTGATTCTGCAAAATATTGGTCATGACTCGTGTATAATTTCTTTTCATGTTATGATTAGCTGAAATTAAATCTTCTGTACCTCTTTTCCCTACAGATATTTGGCTCCTGAATATTTCCAACATGGTAAAGTATCAGATAAGACAGATGTTTATGCTTTTGGAGTGGTTTTATTGGAACTCATTACTGGCCGGAAGCCAATTGAAGCAAGAAGACCTTCGGGAGAGGAGAACTTGGTCTTATGGGTGAGTTATTGCATTAATTCTTGCAAAGTTGCCTTAATTCTTGATTATACGATGATTGAACTAATGTGATTGATGATAAATTAATAACCAAAACACTCTTAAGCATATCTACTTTTTGATGGTACATTAAAGCAGTAATATCAATTTCACCCTAATTTATTCCTTTTTGATCACTGAACTATGTGTTTTCCTAGCTGTTTGTTTACTTCTATAACAAATCATAAGAAAATTGAAAATTGTTTGTTTTATCTACTTCTGTAATCAAACTTAATTGATGTAGCTGTAAAGTACGACAGTTAGATTTGTAATGCATCTTAATAGTTTAGATAGATACCATGTTTAGCAGGAGTATATGTATTATTTATTTTGAATTTAATATCTTATTTTTGGGTGGATAAATGAAACTAGGGAGTTCATTTAATATGCATGCAGTATTCATAGTGAATCATAGTAGAAAACTTGCACCAAAGTTCGGCATCAATGACCACATTTGTGCTGGTAATTACAGCACTGCATTTAAATTAAGAACAGTAATATCGAATTGACACGATCTTGTTAACATTTGTCCAATCTGGCATTCATTTGCAGGCTAAACCTTTTCTACAGAAAGGCAAAGGAGCCATTGAAGAGTTGCTTGATCCTCAACTCAAGTGCAGTCTGAGATTCTCAAATCAAATGGGTAGAATGATTGAAGCCGCAGCTGCCTGTGTCACAAATGAAGAATCTCGAAGACCCGGCATCAGTGAGATTATTGCAATACTGAAAGGTGAAGAAGAACCTCTTTTGTCTAAGAGAAAGAAGTCCAGTTTTCTTGGGAATGGATGCGTGATTGATTGTTATTCTCAGTTACAACAAACAAACAATGAGATGAAAAGTCACTTGGCTTTAGCAATGCTAGGAGTTGCTGAGTTTGAGGATGATGATTATCTCTATGGTCGATGAAAACATGTTGACAACCCTTAAATAACTTTTTACCTTGATTGTCACTAAGAGTGCTAATGATTAGATGCGAGCGAGTTGAAATTGTAAATAGAAATAGGAGTTAAGGCGAAGATTGTGTGTAGATACTCCCCTTTTCTCGAAAGGGTAATAGATTTTCATTCTTTGTTTGTGCTTCATGTTCGTAAATTTTATGATTTATATCTGATCCTTCTTGTTCACAAGCACCTGTTTTTGGTGGGATGGGGTAATAGCCTTCATTTCAATGAAAACGTTAGGTTGAGGAGTAGCTTATGAAGAAGTATATTTAATATTTTTTTAAGTGTTTTTAGAAAAAGTTTATGTTAACAAGTGTGGAAAGCTTGATTTTATTTCGGGTACATTGCCATACCGAAAAGACCCCTCTTCTATTTCTGTCTCACCTAACTCATATTAACCCTAAACAAATAAAAGGAATAACATATAGACACACAACACAAGGAATGCATTTAAGAATAGGAGAAAATGGACGAGTAATATATAAAGTAACTTTTTTTAATTGATAAATTCCATTTTTAGCATATGCTTTATCATTAATTTACTAATTCACACACACGCCCATATATATATATATATATATATATATATATATATATATATATATATATATATATATAACGATCTGTTTATCTAAAAATAAATTTATTTAAACTTATTTTTTTTTAATTATTCATATTTTATATTAAATTTTAATGATTTAATCATTAATTTTAAAATTTTTAATGTATAAATCAAGGCTGTAAGTTAAAAAAAAAATGTGAAGATTATTTGATACTTCGTTTTATTAGTTCAAATCAATATATAAAAATATAAAATATTTTTATAATTATTCGTCAATTTGAATTAAAAAAAATTAAAAAATGAAATATTAAATTAAGAATTTTTAATGCATAGATTAAATTTGTAAAGTTTTAAAAAATTTGAAAATTATTTGATACTCTGTATTTGATACTCTGTTTCATTAATTTAAATTGACATATAATCATAAAAGTATTTTATATGTTAATTTGAATTTACGAAATAAATTATTAAATATTTTACAATTTTTTTTAAAATTTTATAGATTTGATCTATGTATTAATAATTTTTAATTTAATAATTGAATTATCAAAATTTGATGTAAAACAGAGTTAGTGAAGTAAGTTTAATTAAACTTATTTCATTCAATAACTCATATTTTATATCAAATTTTAACGATCAAACTCTTAAATTAAAAATTATTAACGCATAGATCAATTATGTAAATTTTAAAAAAAATTGAAAAGTATTTGATTCCTTGTTTTATTAATTTAAATTAACAGATAATAAAAAAATATTTTATATATTGATTTGAATTAATGAAGGAAAGTATCAAATAATTTTTAAATTTTAAAAAAATTTGTAAAATTGATCTATGTAGTAAGAACTTTTAATTCAACTATTAGATCGTTAAAATTTGATATAAGACATGAGTTATTAAGTAAAGTAAGTCTTAGTAGATTTATTTTTGGAATAAATGGATCCCTTCTCATATATAGACTTACTTCACTCAATAATCCATATTCATGTCAAATTTCAACAATTTAACTGTTGAATTAAAAGTTTTTGATACATAAATCAATTTTGTAATTTTTTTTTGAAAATTTGAAAAGTATTTGATACTTCATTTCATTAATTTATATTAACAAATAACTATAAAAGTATTATATATGTTGATTTGAATTAATGAAATAAAATATTAAATAGTTTTCAAAATTATTAAAACTTTGCAAACTTGATTTATGCATTAAAAACTTTTAATTTAATGTTTGAATTGTTAAAATTTTATGTAACATGAGTTATATTGAGTGGAGCAAGTCTACTTATATTTACTTTATTCAATTACTCATGTTTCACATTAAATTTTAACGATCCAATCATTAAATTAAAAATTGTTAATACATAAATCAAATTTACAAATTTTAAGTCAAATCAACATGTAAAATATTTTTATAATTATCTATCAATTTGAATTAATGGAACGAAATATTTAATGATTTTCATTTTTTAAAAAAAATTTACAAATTTTATTTATGCATTAAATTTTTTTAATTAATAATTGGATTATTAAAATTAAATGTAAAATATGAGTTATTGGATAAAGTAAATATAGATAGACTTATTTTTGAAGTAAGTTGATTCTTCCTCATACCTTGATTTAAATTATTGAAATAAAATATCAAATAATTTAAATAGACTTACTCTTAGAGTAAACGAATTTCTCCTAAAAATAATATATATATATATATATATATATATGAATAGAAGATTATGATGAGTTACGTCAACGTCAAAAAGAAAAAAATGTGTTGTATCTATTTACAACCTTAAGTATTAAGATTTTATTTACATAATTGTGGTGTTTTGAATTGAAGCAGGTCCCTATTGAGAATAGAGCATCTCAACTGCCTCTAACTCAATGTCAATGGCCTTATTGCTTTATAATAATCAACATGTGAAAAACCAATCGGGTTAAGTTAATCGCAAGACACGACAATGAAACAACAACGAATGCATTAGGATACACCCACAAAAACAAGACCCCGAAGAGGAGCTAACATCATGAATCTATCACTATTACATCGTATATGTAAATGACGAACACAATGACAATTGATTGTACGTTGTAAAATTGTTGACAGCATATATAGCACAAAGATATAATTAACCTAAGGTGGAAAATATGTAAGAACTTAAAAATCTTGGCAACATCCCTCACAAGGCCTCGGTTGGCTCGTGAAAAATTTGTGAACTCTTCATATGAAATGAAGCCATCACCATCTGTATCAATCTCGTCCTTCATATGTTGCACTTCATCTGGGGTCACCGATCCAAGTTTTTTAAGGGCATCACCAAGCTCGTGTGAAGAGATTTTGCCATCACCATTGGAATCAAAATGCTTGAAAATGCGTTCCCTAATGGGACGGAGCCAGGATTTCAATACTGGGGGGCCGAGAATAAATAATATATAATTTATAATAAATGAAAATTAAAGTATCAAAAGCATATAAAAAAAATATAAAAAAAAATTAAAATTGTTGGGGGGGCCGTGGCACCCGTAGGCCCCTCCTTGGCTCCGTCCTTGCCTATCAGCTACATCTTGTGGATCATCAACCATTGTATAATGTTGGTACTGTACGTTTGAGAATGAGTTGCACTGAAAATGGAGATTGAGAGGTTAAAGGCCTAATAGCTAGGCTTTTAAACAAATTAGATAAGATAAGACCATTTTTAGAAAAGCGGATTACTTTTTATTGACAATAAGACCTAGTCACCAAGGTAACATAATTCATAACTATTTACCGAACTTGGCCTAGTTCAAAATTTTCAAATATGAATGGAGGTACGTGGCCTTTAAGAGGATGGTTGATAGTGTTTCGCCAAATTGGGTCATTTTCTTTATGAGATGTGATTCTAGAAATCCTGCATGCATGGCCCCTCTTGAAAAGATTTGCTTTTATACTGTGTACCTGATATAACATCATGTTACAGAGGAAATCAAACCATAATTAGCAAAAGAAGAATGGGTTTTCAAACCCTGGTTTGACTAGTCATTATGGTGGTTATATCCAACATTGTACTATCTCTTTAGCTTTTATTTACGTAGATTTATCCAAATTTTCTTCCAAATAAGGAGATAAAAATTGAGTTATGTTGTGTTTACATTTGAGTCCTGACGTGAATTTTCACGTTTAACTTGAAGTGATAAATATTAATTTTCACGTAAATTCACATTTCGAGATAGAAGAAAAAATTGCGTTAGAAAATAGATACTAAACACACACCTAATTAATGTTATTTGATTGATAGAATCAAATCTAACTTACTTGAGGAGCATAATAGTAAAATTATCCACCTCCCAATTACTAAACATTGATATATGTGCACAACTTACATACATTACATATAGATATATCAATAATTAACACGTCTTTAGATTAGTATAATCTACTTTGGATTTGAGCTTTTGTGAATTTACTTTAATCATTATTCAAAAAAAATTATGTTGATAGAGATTTTATAAATCATGTTTCTCTTGATAATGTAACACTTTGTTTATATTCTAATAATTACACATTAATCAATAAGATCCGACTCCAAAATGGCTATCCCCTTCCTCCTCAAATTTGGTAGAATAAAATTCAACCAATTGTGCATGCTTTGTATTTAATAAGAAAGCAGGAAGGGGAGCAACACATAATTTGTTCGTATTTACATATTTTTAACTAGTATTCCGAAGTTTACTAGGCCTAACAAAAGGCTAGTAAGAAACTTGTAATGGGCCTAGCAAAGTAATCCTAGAAATATCATTTAGAAAGCTGAATAAGTAAAGATCATATTATTCTCTAAATTTTAATACCAGATGCAAATATTATGGAATGATATGACATTGGAAGCAGAAAATTCTTCTCCATTACTCAATGATGGAGTAGATTGCCTAAAAAGTATTTTGATAATTTAAGTTGAATATGCGACAAAATGAAGTTCATAATTCTTGTACAGCTATGTGTGATAATGTCTTGCCACAAAAACACCGGCACCAGTGTTGTCAAAAGCATCCCCTTGACTTCACCACTGAAATAGATGAGACAGGTTTCAAAACATAATTATTATGAACAATACGTTATAACTAGCTGCATAATAGAACAACCTGGATTGATGCTGGAGTATAAATTTAATTGAGTCAAGTGAGATAATTTATGTATGTATTGTATTGTCATTTTAATGTAGTTTATGTGTCTTTTTCATTTTATGACAGGTGGTGTTAAGTTAATATTTTTCTTCTTCTTTAATTAGTTATTTCATTAAAATATTTTTATTTAATGTCTTTAATCAATTACCGGTGAGGAAATATTCTGTTAATTAAACCACTTTAATATTTTTTAAATTAAAAAATAAATGCATTTATTTTTATATTTCAATTTAATTATATTTTTGTTATTAAAATATGATCATTTATTAAGCCAATATTTTTTAAAATATATTTAACAATTTATATATATTTAGTCTAAAGGTCAATAGTATTTTTTCTTAGAAATTGTACCGTATCGACACACCAAGGGGGGAGTCGGAAAAGGGCCGACCTAATTTTGGCCCAGGTATGAAAATAATCGGAATCTGACCTGATTCCCTCCCACGAGGGTGATCTCGGGGGATTTCGGTCGGAATCCGATCTAAACTCGATCTCAGGGACAGTTAAGCCCTAGCGCCTTATAGGCTTAGGGCTGGAAGGCAAGTGTACCGTCCCAGTCGGATCCCGATCTGATACCCTTTACAGGTTTTGATCCAATGAATCTTGAATATGGGTCTTCTCGGTCGGCAAGCGATCTAACCTCTCACATGGGTAAGATCAGTCGGACCGCGATCTCACCCACCCCCTGGACGAACTCGGCCTGGGTATGGTCGGCCAGGGTGCGCTCGACCATGGTAAGATCGGCCAAGTTGTGCTCGACCATGGTGAGATCGGCCAGACTATGCTCGGCCATGGTGAGATCAGTCAGGGTGTGCTCGACCATGGTGAGATCGGCCAGGGTGTGCTCGGCCATGATGAGCTCGACCAGGGTATGGTCGGCCAAAGTCCGAGTGGGTCTCACCCTTTGGACTGGTCCGAGAATCAAGGATGAAAAGCCTATCTTTGAAAATCAAATATTCCTAAGGAAAACCGTTATAAAAATCCTCGCGCTAACAAGGCCCAGGTGGCCCATGAACAGAAAAGTATAAAACCTAAAACCCTAGAGTTAAGATGGCAGATTACACTCTTGAATGTTCTGGCTTTGGAGGCCTGACCTAGGAGAAGAACCCTAGACGCTCCCTTGGCCGGAACATTTTGGCGCCCACCGTGGGGCTACGGTGAAACTTTCCCTACACCCCAAGAAATACAAAAAAAAAAAAAAACTTGAAGAACAAAAAGCTACGAAAAATGGCGAGAGGCGGTGCACCAAACCACGACCCACAACACCCTACTATGGAGGAGATGATGGCATTGATCAACGACTTAAGAGAGGAGAATGCGCGATCTAGGAAAAAGGAGGAGGCCATTCAGCAGGAGAACGAGGAAATCAGACGACGAGCCGATAAGATGCAAGCCATGATGGCAGCTAATATCATAACGGTGGAGGAAGACGTGATGACGCAAGTCCCAAGGGACTATAGACCTTTCTCGGAGGTTATAGAGGCCGAAATCATTCCGAGAGACCGCCGAGTCCCCCAGGTAGAACCTTTTGATGGGACACAGGATCCTATTCAACACCTAACAGATTTCCTCGCTTAGATGTTGATATGTGAGGGGAGTGTGGAAGTCCGATGCAAACTGTTCATGGGAACGCTCAAAAAGGCAGCCCTCGATTGGTTCAGCGGTCTTCCTGACCGATCGATCAACGAATTTGATGTTTTCAGTCGGCTTTTCATGGCACAATTTGCGGCAAATAAGAGGAAACCACCGATCACGTCGGATTTGTTCGATCTCAAGCAGCAACGTGAGGAGTCGTTGAAGGAATTTTTGCAAAGGTTTAATAAAGTGACTTTGAGGATAACATCCTTGGACGAGAAGATGGCGGTCATCGCCTTTCAAAAGGGACTAAGGTCAGGTGATTTCGACGTCGCACTGGAAAGAGCAAATTGTCAAACGATGTCCAAGGTAAGAGCTTTCACCCTGAGCCATATAAAGACGGAGGAATGACAAATCAATAAAAGAGCAGCAGAAAATCGAGAAGGTTTTTTATCAAGTGTACTCTTTTCCTAGCTTAGTATTTTATCCCTATAAAAGTGTGAAAGGGTTTTTTGATGAGAATGTTTTTAACGAGGCACAAGTAAGCAATAAATATCAATTTTTCAATTTGACATATATAGTTCATGGTTCAGACCAAACTCGTGATTGATCGGTAAAAATCTGACTGGGCGAGTATAAATAACTCGAAGACCAAACTCGTGATTGATCGGTTAAATTCCGACTGGGCGAGTATAAATAACTCGAAGACCAAACTCGTGATTGATCGGTTAAATTCTGACTGGGCGAGTATAAATAACTCGAAGACCAAACTCGTGATTGATTAATAAATTCTGACTGGGCGAGTATAAATAGCTCGAAGACCAAACTCGTGATTGATCGGTAAAAATTTGACTAGGCGAGTATAAATAACTCGAAGACCAAACTCGTGATTGATCGGTTAAATTCTAACTGGGCGAGTATAAATAACTTGAAGACCAAATTCGTGATTGATCAGTTAAATTCTGGCTGGGCAAGTATAAATAACTCGAAGACCAAACTCATGATTGATCGGTAAAAATCTGACTAGGCGAGTATAAATAACTCGAAGACCAAACTCGTGATTGATCGGTAAAATCTGACTGGGCGAGTATAAATAACTTGAAGACCAAACTCATGATTGATCGGTAAAATCCGACTGGGCGAGTATAAATAACTCGAAGACCAAACTCGTGATTGATCGGTAAAACCCAACTGGGCGAGTATAAATAACTCGAAGACCAAACTCGTGATTGATCGGTTAAATTTCGGCTGGGCAAGTATAAATAACTCGAAGACCAAACTCGTGATTGATCGGTAAAATCCAACTGGGCAGTATAAATAACTCGAAGACCAAACTCGTGATTGATCGGTAAAATCGGACTGGGTGAGTATAAATAACTCGAAGACCAAACTCGTGATTAATCGGTTAAATTCCGACTGGGCGAGTATAAATAACTTGAAGACCAAACTCATGATTGATCGGTAAAAATCCGACTGTGCGAGTATAAATAACTCAAAGACCAAACTCGTGATTGATCGGTTAAATTCCGACTGGGCGAGTATAAATAACTCGAAGACCAAACTCGTGATTGGTCGGTTAAATTCCGACTGGGCGAGTATAAATAACTCGAAGACCAAACTCGTGATTGATCGGTTAAATTTTGACTGGCGAGTATAAATAACTCGAAGATCAAACTCGTGATTGATCGGTTAAATTCTGACTGGACGAGTATAAACAACTCGAAGACACCAGAATTTGAATGGTATGTTTCTATCAATCAACTTAAAATTTGACTTAGTTCATTTTCTCATTTTCCTAAGATTGGAATTTGAGCGATCATGCTTTACAAAAACATAGATTATAACTTAGTTTATTTTCTTCCAATCGAAATTTAGATGACATGACATACCAAAAATGGAGTTTTTAACTTAGTTTATTTTCTTCCAATCAGAATTTGGATGACATGGTATACCAAAACAAAATTTTTTAACTTAGTTTATTTTCTTCCAATTGGAATTTGGATGACATGGTATACCAAAACAAAAAATTTTAACTTAGTTTATTTTCTTCCAATCGGAGTTTGGATGACATGGTATACCAAAACAAAAAATTTTAACTTAGTTTATTTTCTTCCAATTGGAATTTGGATGACATGGTATACCAAAACAAAATTTTTTAACTTAGTTTATTTTCTTCCAATCGGAATTTGGATGACATGGTATACCAAAAATGGAGTTTTTAACTTAGTTTATTTTCTTCCAATCGAAATTTGGATGACATGGTATACCAAAAATGGAGTTTTTAACTTAGTTTATTTTCTCCAAATCAAAATTTGGATGACATGGTATACCAAAATGAAACTTGTTAACTTAGTTTATTTTTTCCAAATCGGAATTTGGATGACATGGTATACCAAAAATGGAGTTTTTAACTTAGTTTATTTTCTTCCAATCGAAATTTGGATGACATGGTATACCAAAACAAAATTTTTTAACTTAGTTTATTTTCTTCCAATCGGAATTTGGATGACATGGTATACCAAAAATGGAGTTTTTAACTTAGTTTATTTTCTTCAAATCGGAATTTGGATGACATGGTATACCAAAACAAATTTTTTTAACTTAGTTTATTTTCTTCCAATCGGAATTTGGATGACATGGTATACCAAAACAAAATTTTTTAACTTAGTTTATTTTCTTCCAATCGGAATTTGGATGACATGATATACCAAAAATGGAGTTTTTAACTTCGTTTATTTTTTTCCAATCGAAATTTGGATGACATGGTATTACCAAAATGAAATTTGTTAACTTAGTTTATTTTCTCCATTATTCATGATATCGACGAATGTCTCGGTTATTCTCTCCCACATAATGCATAATGATGATCAGTGAATCGAAATCTAGTAATACGCTTAATAAAATAATAATAGTTTTGCGCCAATACAACGTAAAGTCAATGCTTGAAGGGAGGTGTACCGTCTCAGTCAGAATTTGATCTAACCTTCTCACATAGGCATTGATCTAATATCATGGCTAGTTAAGCCCCTACGCCTTATAAGGCTCAGGGTTGGAAGGCAAGTGTACCATCTCGGTATAATTCTGATACGGTCCCAAGGAGTAATTCCTTAAAGCCCTTTCGCCTATAAGGCTCAGGGATGAAAGGCAAGTGTACCGTATCGGCACACCAAGGGGGGAGTCGGAAAAGGGTCGACCTAATTTTGGCCCAGGCATGAAAATAATCGGAATCTGACCTGATTCCCTCCAACGAGGGTGATCTCGGGGGAGTTTGGTCGGAATCCGATCTAAACTCGATCTTAGGGACAGTTAAGCCCTAGCGCCTTATAGGCTTAGGGTTAGAAGGCAAGTGTACCGTCCCAGTCGGATCCCGATCTGATACCCTTTACAGGTTTTGATCCAATGAATCTTGAATATGGGTCTTCTCGGTCGGCAGGCGATCTAACCTCTCACATGGGTAAGATCAGTCAGACCGCGATCTCACTCTCCCCCTGGACGAACTCGGCCTGGGTATGGTCGGCCAGGGTGCACTCGGCCATGGTGAGATCGGCCAGGCTGTGCTCGACCATAGTGAGATCGGCCAGGCTGTGCTCGGCCATGGTGAGATCGGCCAGGGTGTGCTCGGCCATGGTGAGATCGGCCAGGGTGTGCTCGGCCATGGTGAGATCGGCCAGGGTGTGCTCGGCCATGATGAGCTCGGTCAGGGTATGGTCGGCCAAAGTCCGAGTGGGTCTCACCCTTTGGACTGGTCCGAGAATTAAGGATGAAAAGCCTATCTTTGATAATCAAATATTCCCAAGAAAAATCGTTATAAAAATCCTCGCGCTAACAAGGCCCAGGTGGCCCATGAACAAAAAAGTATAAAACCTAAAACCCTAGAGTTAAGACGGCAGATTACACTCTTGAATGCTCTGACTTTGGAGGCTTGACCTAGGAGAAGAACCTTAGACGCTCCCTTGGCCGGAACAGAAATCTTTTAATATTTTATAAAAAAAATAAATGAGAAAGTATATAAATATATTTAACATATAAGATGATTAATAAAAAAATTATTGTAAGAGAATTTAAAATTATTTCTATTTAAATACTGACTGTAAGAATCATGCATGCATCTATAATGCAGTCAATTCTTAATCTGTTCGGAATGTGACAGTACAGAAAATTAGTTGTTTATTGTTAATATAGACAATTAGACATCGTCTCTAAAGGGCCATGAAGAGGGTCACAACAAAAAAATAAATATTGAATCATGAGAAAAGAAATCTCTTCATTTATCTGAAAATAATAATTAGGACTCTGGATAAAATGAGAAATGTACTTTTTGGAGATTGTAATGCACATTCCTAAATTCTAAGACACAAAATATATAATAAAAAAGGAAGAATTTGTTATTTTGGAAGTAATTCTGAACTTCTCCTAATATCCAAACATATATACACTAGATTGGTGTCATTAGAGATGATGGTATTGCTCTATAGTGATCAGTGTCTTTTTGTGTTCCTCGGTAGTCTGTATTTTCTCTAAAATGGGAACAAGAAAGTCCATTGTGAATTGAAGAATACATACTCTACCTATTTATCTCTCTGTAGAAAGCCATAGAGGAAGCTTCAATCAGAATGTTGTTGGTTGAGGTCCATAGACGACATTGAGTTGGTATATTGTATAAAACTACTAATTTAAAACACACAAACTACCAGATCAATGGATACTTTCTTATATGGATCTATGACATGCATTTTGTTTTTTGTATGACTACCACTAATTGCAGCTTTCATTTTACCTTTCTAATTCAAAATCAAGATCAGCAACATCTTGGAGCAGTGTATCAACACTGGAATTATGATAAAACATGATCATTAACTATCTTTCTCCTTCACTCCTCAATGTAATGAATGCTAAAGAATTTTGTACACCAATGAAATGATATTTAGATCTTGGAATTTCGGGATACCTTATAAAGCATTCTTCACTATGTAGTATGTACAGAAAGTGTACAAAAAATACAATACATAGCCCACGGCATGCTGTCTAACAATACAAAGTATGGTGTTATAACCTATAACTGCAAATTTAATTGATTATGAAACACACTGTTGTTACTTCTTATATCTAAAACAGGAAAGGACAGAAAAAGAATCCTCTCTTAAACTTGAGGATGAAAATTGAATTCTAGCCCCATCTTCTGGGCAAAGTTTGGGCAATTTGCAAGTAAAGTGCATAGATGCTTTATGCCTAAGTAATCAAGTAGTAAGTAGCACACTAAAGCATGATGCTTTCTGTTCCTGTTAAAATTAAACAAGAAGTCATGGGAATTGGGATGGATATATTGATATGACAACTTCCCAATGAAACAAACATTAGCAAAGTCACCTCCATCTGCCTTCTTACAAAATGTTTGGTTGATTTAGCTTGTTTGATTCGACTATAGGGAAGGATGCCAAATTCCTTGAGTCCCCTTCCATGTTGAAAGATTTAAAGAAAAGCAAAAAAAAAAGTACTTAAAACTTTTTAGTTTATCCAAAGAAATTACTCCAATCTCATTATTAAACCGACACTAACGATTCAAATTACTTGAAAGTTTGATGTAAGAACAATTGAATTAATAAGTTTTATTTGTGTATCACAAAAACATAGAAAAGGGGTCCCTCATCTTTGGTGAAATTTCTTGGTTTGAGTAGGCAAAAGACAGGTGCATCTGGCAAAGAAAGTCCACTAATTAGTTGGCGCGAAATGAATAAACATTTCATGAGTACGATCACATATCTTGGCATGTGATGTGTGAGCATGTGGACCATATCCTTGGCTTCTATACCTATGTGATCATGTGACCATGCATGATCACCGCCATTTGCAGACAGCTTGTGTCCTATCCTACACTCAAAATAACCAAGAATTATTAGTTTGTTTTTAGACAAGCCGCGACTGTATTCAAGATTAATTTTAAATAAAATTGATTTTTATAAAACTAAAATTCAGTTTGAACTTTGAAGTGAAGTAGTTAATATTTGAATTTCAGATATTCGTTTGTTTTAGAGTTTAAAATTACAAATATAATGACATCAATTTAGCTATATATCATATTTGGACATGTAAAATTCAAACTAATATGAATTTATATTATTTAAAAATAAATAGATTTTTATATTGTGAGAAAATCTAAGATTTTCTTCTCTGTTCTGTGATAATTACTACTTGGTTCTCCAGAAATGCTTAGAACTTATAGTTTTATAATTCTATCATTTCTTATGTTGTGCAATTATATAATTATATTATTTTATTTTTCATCCTTCAATTGTAGATTAGTCTTTGGTTAACAGTTTTGAAATATTGTAAACCATGTTCATAAATAAAAAAATATATATTATATTTATTTTATCTTTTAATTTATTGGATGATCTAATGATATAATCTTAATAAACTTAAATATCATCAAATTAGTTCAATTCTAATTAAAAAAAAATATCATTCAATTCAAACTAATTAAAGTTAATGTTGACCAATTTACATTTAAATATCTTTTAAATTTGAATCAACTTAATATGTGTTTGTCATTATGAGTGGGCAAAAATGCTTCAAGATTCTGCACAAACTTACTTTTCTTTTTTTTATAAAGTGAGTTAACACTCCCTATAACTATAAGACTACTTTGATAAATATATCTATTCAAGGAAATTCCTTGACATTAGAGGTAAAAAATTTTTTTGTAAATCTTTAATTATTACCGTTAGACAAGTATAACCTTTAGTCAAATTGGATTCTAGTGAGTCCCTAAATAAATAATATGATACTTGATCCGAGAATTTTTATGTATCACCAACTCCTACTTAGTAGTTATAAAAATATCATCTTTTATCTATCATTTTTTACATATGAACCTAATATGTGTTTATCTCTAAATTTATTTTTTCATCACAACTTATTTGAAGCTCCTTTAACTTAAAATTAATTTTAGAAACAAAAACATCCTTTTAACGAAAACTGAACATATAGACATTTACTTAAAATCATTTTTTTAAAATTTACTCAAGATCGTATTAATTAATAATTGAACGTAATTACAAATAATTTAACGGGAATCAAAACATGGAGTATTAAAAAAAAAAAGCAGGATATGATGACATGTTTGTTTCCACAGACAAAAACAATCGTAGCATTTACATTTCGTGGGAACCATTATCGTACACGAGTATAACTACAATTCTGTCAATTCATGTAAATTATTAAATTAGAAACTGCGTAATATTATTTTTTATATGTTTTTTATGGACTAAAGAAATATTATTTTTACTCACTTATATCTTTATTTATTTTTTTCCTGAGGTATTCCTCTGCACATAATAAAGACATTGATGTGTAAGTGTAACTGTCGATTACATTAAAAAAGAAGGTTAATGGAGAGCAGAAATGGATCACGACATGATATCTGGATTCTCGTGCAGGGCTTGAAAAGGTGACACGCGTCCAAATTTGTGGTTAATAAAACGCTCCCTTCGCTTTCGATTAACTACCTCCACCGCTTCCAACACCGCGTTTGGCTCACACACTACTCACCTTCTTTCACAAATAACGCGTTTGCGTCACCAAATCGCCTTCCTATAAAGTGCGAGTTACCGCAACTCAGCAAACCGAGTCCTCTCTCGGCGACGCCATGGACGAGGAGGTGCGCAAGATCTTCAGCAAGTTCGACAAGAACGGCGACGGCAAGATCTCCAGCGCCGAGCTCAAGGACCTCATGGCGGCGCTGGGATCCAAGACCACGGCGGAGGAGGTGCGCCGCATGATGGCGGAGCTGGACCAGAACGGCGACGGCTACATTGACCTAAAGGAGTTCGGGGAGTTTCACTGCGGCGGCGGCGGCGGCGACGGGAGGGAGCTCCGGGAGGCGTTCGAGCTGTACGATCTGGACAAGAACGGGCTGATCTCGGCGAAGGAGCTGCATTCGGTGATGAGGAGGTTGGGGGAGAAGTGCTCCCTCAGTGACTGCCGGAGGATGATCGGAAACGTCGACGCCGACGGCGATGGCAGCGTCAATTTCGAAGAGTTCAAGAAGATGATGACTCGCTCCTAGTTTAGCACTCTCTTTTAGTAAGTATTACTAAAATGCTACTCATTTTCTTAAAACATAAATTATTGCAATTTCATCAAATCTAATTGTGTGTTTGTTGAGAAATTTATATTTGAAATGCTTTGTTTGGATGAGAAATTTACAAAGAATTTAAAATTTAAGTATTTGAAATTCCTTCAAGTAGTAAAATTTTAAATTCTCTCAAAAATTTATATTTGTTTTCTTATTTCATCTAAGTATTTGAAATTCCTTCAAGTAGTAAAATTTTAAATTCTCTCAAAAATTTATATTTGTTTTCTTATTTCATCTATATATTTTATTTTATGTTTTCATTCTTTTAGTTATTAGATATTTAAAAATATTTTTAAAATTATTAAATATTATCTAATATTAATTTTTAAAATTTTTAAATATTTAAAAATAGATTAATATTTATATTAATTTTAAAATTTCAACATATAAATATATTTCAACATATAAAGATATTTTAAAGTCAATTTTATTATGATAAAATCAAATTATCATATTCAACTTAATAATTTAAAATTTAAGAAATTTAAATTGATTCATCTAAACAAAATATTTTAAGAATAATAGAAATTAAAATTAAAATATTCAAATACCAAGAATTTAAAATTCTTTAAATTTGTAAAATTTCTCATCCAAACACACTATAAGCTTATTTCATTTTCTTCTCACATTCGCTATTTTTTTTTTTTTTTTTGACGTATCAACAATTAACTAATAATGTTAAACGTTAAACTAACATATGGTAACATGTAAAATTTTGAAAATTATATGATAAAATAAATAAATTTAAAAATTTTGAAACAATACTTGAATAATTTAATCCTCTGCACAAAAATCTAATTAAAAATCCAAGAATAGTTTTAATAATTTTTAAAATAAATGATCATTCTTTGCTTGAATCTGGAAAACGCTATCATATTGATATCTGAAACTATTAAAATTTCATAAGCTCTTAAAATTACATATTGTCGTTCGCATTATTAAATTTTTAAATAAATGTGATTAAAATTATAATATTAATATATATTAAACGACTAAAATAAGAATAAGTAACAAAAATTAATGATTTATTTGATATTTTAAATACTTGTTTAATATTTTTTTTCTCAAAAACTTGTATGATATTGCTCGCTACTTTCACGACTGTTTCCTCTAATTTTTATAATGAGACAATTAATTAGAAACATAAAAAAAAAGGCTTAATATTCCTAAAAGAAAAACATATAATAAGGGAAGTGTAAATCGTTGTGAACTCATGATTACAAATAACAAAAGTTTTTAAATATTTAAAACAACTATATGTCTTGAGCCTTAAATTTTAAACTATTGGCTCAACTAAAACATCTCATGTTAGTTAATCTATATTCTAAACTAGTGGTTTTTTATGTCAGTTAATCTATGTAATTAATAATAATACATGTTAAAAAGTTCTTAGGTGTACTAAAGTTATTTTTTATACAACTTTTATAATAAGTATTACAAAAATAAATGATTTTATTATACTTGATAAGCTATAATTAAATTATAGTAAAGATATTTGTATTGTCATTACATTCTAGCTAAATTCATAAATGGAAGAAAAATAATGCGTGTTTAAATAAACGACCGTTTCTTTTCTATTTAAACTTTTAGAATATTGTTTTTTCAAAAAAATAATCTGAAAGAATTAAAGAAACATAACAATTTCGCGGGACTAAACAGAGTTATATTTTTTGTACTAAAATAAAGCAATCAATAAAATATTATAATAAATAGCATACAAGCAAGGCAAAGGCTGCGTATGCACCACAAAAGTTGCCTGTGGAATAAATAACACAAACCTTGTATTGATTTGATTTGACCCACAAAAAACTAGGCATGCAGTCAAAAGTAGCGTCTTAACTAGTGTCCATTTGTTCTCCACCTTCGTTTTCATTTTGGTCTTGGCTAATCTCTTTGCCTTGTTCATTTTTCAGTGTTGCGGTTTCTTCCTGCTTCATAATGAGAGGTGGTGGCAATGTTTTCTTCACCAGCTCTACTATTTCACTCACCTCTTCGTCTGGAAAACGCTCCTCACAATTCTCTATCATCTGTGTAATGAAACTGATTTCAGTTTCGCAAGGGTAGTACTAGTAGCTATCAAATAGACTAAATATTTTAAACCATGTTATTAGTTCTCCTACATCCAAGTCTTACCTAGAATGGGAGAAATCGAGATAACAACACTCTTAACACAAAATTCTTATAAACATAACACAGCACACTAATTTCGTTAATAATTCACGCATTGCTATTTTTTAATGAACAGTCAAACATAGCAAACTTGCAAACCTGATGAACCCATCCTCCCTACTCCATAGACAATTCCAAGACAAACACCATTAAGAACATTTGACAAAGAATATGATAATCAGCATCAGTCACTCTAGAATGCAAATATGTAGGCAGATAAACAGATGGATTATTGCCCCTGAACCTGAAGAATAACAAACCCTAATAGAACTACGTAAGTCATCAATCATCATCCCCAAATTCAAATGGCCAACGCCAAAGCCTTTGTTGTTTTCAAGTACTTGGAACATTTTTTGATATCTTTAACCGTATTGTACTGATGACCAAAGCTTGTCTCCAAGTAAAATTCCTTAATCCTTGGTGAGATTTCAAACTAAAGATGAACCTAGATTCCTAAAACCCAGTAACAAATGCTCCTCCTCATATATAATCAGTGATCTCATCCACAAATCTATTACAATGCAGAGTTGTGGAAATAATACATCAGTCTTACTGTTGAATAATACAATCCAAGGAATTAACACGGGTGATATGATAACACCACGAGACTAATTAATTAATATTGTTTCAAAATAAAAACCGATGCAACGACACTGGCAGCATAATTTCAATGGAAATCGGGAATGAACGATAATTTGATCCTCTTAAATATAATTAACCACCAACTAGACCAATCAACCAACCATAAACTATTCTTTTAGGGCTATAGACTGCTTGTTCTGAATTTATTCATGGCACCATTCTAGAATCAAATTTAGTAGTCAACATTTTTTTTTCATAAACAAAATGAGAGGGGTCAGGGGATTTGCATAACTATCCCTAGACTTCTGGCACAAAGTAAGTTATTAGTTCAAAAAGTAAGCTGCCGTTTAAACAAGAAGAAAAACGAGAAACATCAAAACTCGATCCAAAGTACCATTACGTTGTTGACTAATTAAAGAATAAAGCTAGGTTGTAATCATCAACTTTTTCAAGGTCCATTCAGTGGATGCGAGGAGAATGAATTGTTATCCTTTGAAATTGATTTATAGTTTTGGTTGCCCCACAAATGAGCACTTCACCGTTGCGTTAAGGTTCATTTTCTAATTCACTATACAAATTGGGACCAAAGCAAGTCAAAGTTAAGTCTAATTGTGTAAATGCTAACTAACTAAGATAGCATCACAGGATTCCCCAAAAAAGCAATTCGGCAGTTGATATCAGACAAGTGGTTAACAAATCATTTAAAATTGAATTGGTTACATAAAAAAATGAGATATGGGTTGAGGAACAACTAACTACTTATTCTTTTTCACCCATTAAAAGTAATTATATCTTTTTTATTACTTATTCCACTGGCCAGCTGCAGAGAATGTGGTTACAGCAAAAAAAAATGCGGAACTAATAACTTCTAAGTTCTAACTAAATGCTTAGGTGTAAAATAAATGGGAAAATCATAATTTTAATACTTACTGGGAATATTTCAACTTCAGCAACTGGCCTAGTGTTTAATATGTTCAAAACCTCAGCTTTTGCCAGGTCATGCTGCTTAACACTTGTCAAGAAATCTTTGATGTTCTCTCTTGTTTGAGCAGATGCAGCAGTGTTAACCAAATAATCATAAACCTGTTAGATGTGCAGCACATTTATCTACCAATAAAACTTAGAAGTAATGACATCTATTAGGAAAACAAAAAATAAAATTACCTATAAAAATGGGTTATGTAACATCACAATAACAGATCTAACCTTGTATTCAGACTGCGCTACTTTGGCAATAACCCTTGTTGGATCCTTTGAAGCTCCTTTAGCTCGTAAGAAATGAAGGACCTCAAAATTCGTGAGTGCACCAGCATTAGCCTCCAAGCTATAACAAAACTATTAAACATCAACCATATCCCATTTAAAAGAGAAAGGCTCAATTGAAATTAGTGTATTAATTTTGGAAACAAATAAAAATGGTGGAAACATACATCTTCATCTGTTAGACAACGGAGAGTGAGAGGAAAGGCAGTAACTACACAAAGAAAATGTCTCCTTCGTTTCTGCAATAAAGCCAATGCATAAACACACAATTACAGAATTGAATTTCCACAAAATACAACAAATCACACGGCTGATACTGTTTAAACACACAAAATTGGGTTGGGAGTGGACATCAGAAGCAACAACATTGTGTTGAGTGTGTTTTTCCTACTAAGATAGATAGCAATGTTGGAAAATTAGAACAACACGTATAATGAGCAGCTAAAAATAGTGATGACAGAAACTGTCATAGTGCTACATATCTACAGTCAGCATTTTGAAGAGGCGACAGGCATCACACACGTTGCATCAACCTGTAAAATAATATCAAATTGGAATTCTGATTTGCCTTTAACTTAAAACCTTCCACTATGATATCATGGTAAAGTTGAGAATTTATCTTACTTAAGTTCCCCTCAAATATGCCCTGAATTATTTACACTTTTAAAATTATGCAGATAGTACGTCATGCTTCTCCAGCTGGTGAAACTGGAATGCTCGTTGTGGACTCTGTGGTGAGCAAATTGTTGTGTGAAATGTTAATATTTTATTTTATTATGAGTCGATACCTTAATTCAATTTCTTTGGCTTTGCTGCTTGATTTGTTTAGGTGCCAGGTGGTCCGGGTTATAAAAATTTCAATAGCGGTTGTCGCGGCCGCAATCGCCGCGCGTCGGAGCGGAGCGACTCCGTGCCGCTTCAAAAATTTCGTTGTGGAGCGCTTTGAAGGAGCGGTCGGAGCGGCTGCGAAAGCGGCGGAGCGTGGCGGCGCGATCGCCGGTGGGCGACGGATCTCCGCCGATCTGTATTCTTCTCCGATGAATCTCCGTCGATTTGTCTTCTCTGGCGGATCTCCGTCGATCTGTCTTCTCTGACAGCGACTCTGTCTTCTCCGATGGTGGCTATGTGTTCTCCAGCATCTACAGACTTGTCTTCTTCAAAGAGGGAAGGCAGCGGAGTCAAACGATTAGAAAGGGTGGAAAAATAATTAGGGTTGGGCCAAATGGGCTGGGCCAAGTTTTATTTTATCTTGTCTTATGATATATACACCTCTTTTTTTATAAGTACATCTTTTTTATATTTTTTTTAAATTATAAAATATTATAGATTTTTTTATAAATTTTATAATTTTACACCTTTAATTTTTAATTTATTATTTTTTTATTTTTTATACGTATTTTTTTTCTCTTTTAATTTTTACATATTACCAAAATAAGTGAGATGAAGAAAAGGTAAGGGGTGCATGTAAAAATTGAAAAAAGGAGAGAAGATGTATGAAATTTCTTTTACTAAATTAAATATTGTAGATGTAAAATTAAAATTTTAAAAATTAAAAATTAAAAAAAATATTTTAAAATTTTAATTTTTTTTTTTAAAGGGAGGTGTACTTATATATATATAAAAAAGGGTTTATATAGAAGCTTTTATCTTTTGATTTGATTAAGGACTTTTTATTTCATTAATTTTTTTTTTAGAAAGTAACTTCTCTTTATTATTAATTATTATTATAATTTAGATAATATTTTAAGTAATCAAAAATTTAATATAAGACTTTAAATATTTTATTTTTTTAACTTTTTTTATTTTGTTTAACTATTATAAATTTTTATTATTAAAAATATTTAATGTATATATATAAGTTAAAAAAATAGAATAATAGCTATTTATTATTTGAAGGAGAGGAAGACTTTAATCTAGACGAGGAAGAAGATTAAATTATAATGTTTAATTTTTAACTTACTTAGAGTTGTAGCACTTTGTTTTAAAGACATTTTATATTATGTATTGTTTGAGTACTATGAACTTTTAATTATTAAAAATGTTTAATTCATGAGTTTAGATTTATTTTATTTTTTTATTTTTTTTAGTTTTATATATATATTATTAATTATTTAATATATATATATATATATTTTTTATTATTTTATTTTATTTTTTTAATTTTTTTTTTAAGGTCGACTGCTCCGCTATCCGAATTGATTACTATTAGCAATATTGCATCATGGACCATACTCTTCACCAAGTTATAATTTTGTTAGAGGCCCTTCCAAGGATTCCCAGATCCCCATTAATTTCTAAAGATTTAACCACACTAACTGGTTTCAGAGGTTCCCCTCTCATTCTTTGAGTCTTAACACAAGACCTACCCCCAAGACTTGCTAACTAGGTTTCGTAGTAAAAATATAGCCTATTCAACTAATTTATAATTCATCCGCACACATAATAACGAGAAGCAACTTAACCAAAAATAAATTACACTTTCCAAGTTTCCATTTAAAGTAGAAATTCAGACCAACTTTACTCCCTTTGAGGAATTTCCACAAACACTTTAAGAGTATGTTTAGATGATAAATTTTACAAATTTAAAGAATTTTAAATTCTTAATATTTGAATTAATTTAATTTTAATTTCTATCATTCTTAAAATATTTTGTTTGGATAAGTCAATTCAAATTTCTCAAATTTTAAATTGTTGGATTGAATATGATAATTTGATTCTACCATGGTAAAATTAATTTTAAAAATATATTTATATTTTATATTTTTAAATTAAATTTTATAAAAATAAATATTAGCTAATTTTTAAATATTTAATAATTTTATAAATTAATATTAGATAATATTTAATAATTTTAAAAATATTTTTAAATATTCAATAATTAAAAACATGAAGAGATAAGAGATAAGATAAAATATACAAGTGAAATAAGAAGAAAAAAATATGAAAAATTTCAAATTCTTATTTTTTTTGAGAGAATTTGAAATTCTACTTTTTCAAGAAATTTTACAGATGCTTTAATTTTAAATTCCTTATAAATTCTCCATCCAAACAAGATATTTCACTTCTAAGAATTTGAAATTCGTAATTTCTTGAATCAAACAAAAACAATAATATGCAGGGGTCATTCTCTTGGTTTTTCACTGGCCATGCAAGAATGGAATTATGAATTTATGATAATCTCTAAAATTCAGAGCAACCCTAGCAGAATAGCTTCGTGGCACCACAAGACATGAAAGTAGACTTATGGCCATTGAGTTTTCAAATCATAGAATCATAAACCAAAAAATGAATACATAGAGCTGGAGGTTCATTCCAATTCTGGCTCCTAAAATAGCAAAACAGCATAACACACCTAGTTTAAGACTAAAATAGATAATCCAAATTAAAATCATAGAAAACAGAAACTAAGAAAGATAACAAATGACTTGTGAGCAAAACAAAGTCACAGGAGTAAAGGAAAAAACAATCAGAAGAGAACTACGAGAATGACGAACCGCGGGAAGGAGCACAACAATTTTTTGCTTCACAATAGATGCAGCGGATGAGAGCTATGGTCAGTGACTCAGTGGTCACGATATTTCTACACAGTTTTGGGAAAAAAGGTTGAAGAGGACGCAAGAACTGAGTGACGTGTTTTTTCTAAGTAAACTTAGGTTTTAGGGCTTGCATTATACGGGCCAATGTTTTCAAAAGCCCAAACCTAAAAAAGAAAAAAACGAAACTTGACCGAAAACGTAAAGGTTCATGATATATACACCTTCTTTTTTTTATAAGTACATCTTTTTTTTTTTAAAAAAATTATAAAATATTATAAATTTTTTTTAAAAAAATTAATTTTACACTTTTAACTTTCAATTTGTTACTTTCTTTTTCTTATTCACATACTTTTTTTTCTCTTTCAATTTTCACATGTTACCACCAAAATAAGTGAGGTGAAGGAAAAATAAGGAGGTGCATGTAAAAATTGAAAAAAGGAGGACAGATGTGTGAAAAAAAATACTAAATTAAATGTTGTGGATGTAAAATTAAAAAATTTAAAACAAAAAATTAAGAATATTTTAAAATTTTAATTATTTTTTAAAAAGGAGGTGTATATATCATAAACCAAACGTAAAAGTTAAAAGTGATAAAATATTCAAATCTTTTTGTGTGTTTGAATGAAAAATTTAAATAGAGTAATTTATTTATTTGAATAATTTAAAATTTATTAACATAAAATATCTTGTTTAGATGAAAAATTTATAAAGAATTTAAAGTTTAAGCATTTGTGAAATTTTTTAAAATAATAAGAATTTGAAATTCTTTATATTTTTTTCTTATTTCACTAATATATTTTATCTTATCTTTTATCTCTTCATATTTTTAATTATTGAATATTTAAAATATTTTTAAAATTATTAAATATTATCTAATATTAATTTTTAAAATTATTAAATATTTAAAAATTATCTAATATTTATTTTTATAAAATTTAATTTAAAAATTTCAATATATAAATATATTTTTAAAATTAATTTGATCATGATGGAATTAAATTATCATACCTTACCTAATAATTTAAAATTTGATAAATTTAAATTGACTTATCCAAATAAAATATTTTAAAAATGATAAAAATTAAAATCAAAATAATTTAAATATTAAGAATTTAAAATTTATTGAATTTATATTATATTACGAAAGACTTGGTTCATTCAAATCTTTAAACAACGGGAAGAGTTGTGATTTTTTATTCGAAGTTAATGTTCATGTGATTTGTTATACGACAGGGTATGGTGTTATGGTCATACTCAACTAGTGTAAGGGTTTATAAATTATATAAGAAAAGTTATAGGTTTAATTTTCATACACTCTATATTAATTAATTACAAATTATTTAAAAATAATTATTATAAAGTTAGTAATCATATCATTTATGATAATTCATAATTAAATGAAAATGTAAATATATTCTAATTAAATTCAAAAAATTATATTAAAGTGCTTTGCATTAATATATATATATATATATATATATATATATATATATATATATATATATATATATATAAGTCTCCCCAACCAATAGTAATGACATTTTAAAAAAAAAAAATGAATTATCCACCGTCTTCGTTGGTGCAATAAGATGTGAACATTAGAAGAAGAGGCGTCAATTTAAAAGGACAAACTAAATTTCAATTTTCCAACATTGAAACTTCTACACTAACTAATAGATAAATCACTCGTATATTTTTTTTAATGTCAACATAGTCTACATAATAAATTTATAAGATATGATTTTTATTAATCAAATATTATTTTAATTAAAACACTTGTGTATTTGAATATGTAGAAACAAATTAACTTTTTTTCGCATGTCCCTGCCTCCATCTTGGCAACTTAATTTCTTTTATGATATTTTTTATAAATATATTGAAATAATATTTTCTATTATATCTTAATTTTATATTTAAATTAAAATATAATATGTGATTATAAAATATTATCTCTATTAACTTGAATTGACATGAGTAGCGAGAAATTCACATCACTTAACCAAGTGATTAAGGATTAAATTTTGAGTCTTGTAAATGCAAAAGATTTTAATTGAGATGGAAATTTCACCTATTCAATATTTTTTATACCCTAAAAAAATTGTCTATATGATTGATAAAAAATACTCTTTGATGATGAATCAATACAAAAGTATTATCTCTAATTTTAAATTTAAAAAATAATAATTCACATTAATTAAGAAAATTAGTTAACATCATTTTGTTGTATTAATCTTGTTTTAAAAAACAATATTTTTCAAGTTACTTTTTTTAATTTAATAGTAAGAATAAAAAGGATCATTAGAATGAGTATCTTAGAGTAGGAATGGCAACAGGGCGGGTCGGGTACAAGTTTCATAATACCCGTCCCCATTCCCGTGGTTCAAACCCATCCTCATCCTCGTTCATGTTCTCATGCCGTCGAGTATGTAATTTTCATCTCATCCTCATCCCCATCGGGTATCGGGTATACTCGTACCCGTCAAAAGTTAATTAATTAAAAAAATAATATTTTTAGCTTATCTTTCTATTATATTATAATTGTAATTGGGTTGTTTTGTAACTTCTATAATTGTCTAATACATCATTTATAGAAAATTAGAAGGATCTTTGAAATTCATGATACTCACATAATAATAAGAAATAGTATGTACATTTCCCCATAATGAAAATCTCCTTTGATCCTTATAGTACTTTGATCTTCTTGAGAAGAAAACCAAGATTTCACTCTCTTTGACTTTTCTTTATACTCTCTCTATCTTTCGTGATAGCTAGGGTTTGAGATAATACTTTCTGTCAAGGTTGAATAACAACTTGAGCTTGTTGAGCATAAGAACCATGAATTACTTGCAGCCTTGACCACGTTAGGTGTGGGCTTGGTCTCATTAGTCGTGGAAGCCCAAAATATTTGCGGCAATGTTAATGATAGATGTGGTCTAGGTCATGCTAGGCACAAGAGCTCTATAAGTCCTCAGGATACATCTTTTCGGTCATGGGGAGAACCATGTCAAGCGTAATCCTTCTAGACTCTGGACCTCACACATGGCGAGTGTAGGATGTGTCTTGTTGAGCACAATCTTATTTCTAGACTTGATTTCATGTGGGTGTATATATGTGAATTGTGTAAAGGTATGATACTCACAATAAGATAAGATTATGATAAATGGAAGTGATAAATGATGAAGCATGACGTTTTATGAATCATAATATGATAAAGTGATGAAGTATGAAGTTTTATGAATTATAACATGATAAGTGATGAAGTGTGACATGTAAAATAATATGTGATTTCATGTTGTAAATACATTGAGTATTGAATGTCATGTATCATCTATATATGTGTTTTGTGATGGTATAATACAGAATACACCTTTAGGGAAGGTTCCTTTGCATAAAAACTTGAAATTAATTCTTGAGAATAGTTTGACTCAACATATACTCCTAGATTACTCAATCTTTGATTAAGGAAAAACGTTTTTACTAGCGTCACATTACAATAATTTATTGCAATTTATTCATAATTTGTGTGCAAAAATATGGTGTAATCATAATTCAGTGTGATTTATTCATGTTATAGTTCTTATATTATCCAAGATTAAAAAAAAAACCTAAATCATATTCTTTTCCATTATTTATTTTTGTTTTAATTTTTTATAAATAATAATTTTTTAAATTAAATTGAAAAACATAATATTTATACATCATCTCAAACTCAGTTTTTGTTATAGAATTACATAACAGATTTGTGTGAGGACCCTACTGTTATTTTCCCATTTTCACCCTTACTCACTTCAGCCTCACTCACCTTCCCTCACTCAAGACACTCCTTTCCCCCAAAACTCTCACACTTTTTCTCTCAATTTTTCTGGTGGTGAATCTTGGTGGCCGTAGGTACAAGTGGTGTGGGAGATGATTCCTTGTCCGTGAACTGATCCCTCAAGCTAGTTCTTCCTCTCCGTTCAAGTTCTTTTTCACTTTCTTCTCCTTTCAAGTTCTCGGAAGCTCGGAAATCTTTGCCCGAGGTAAGGGAAGCTAGTTCTTGCGGATTTTGGTTGTGAACAAGTTCTAGAGATTCCATTGCTGGTTGATGAATGATGATTTTTAGTTGAGATAGCTGGAAAATGAAGTTGGGGTTTTTTGGGGGGTTTTGAGAAATTTGGGGATTTCTTGATTTGTTGTTGCATGTTGAAAAAGGTGGTATTTTTTAAATGTTTGATGAAAATGAGATATCTGGAATGGATTGCATGTGGAGTTTCCTGGTTGTTTTGCAGGTTTTGAAGAGTTTTTTTTCGAAAATAGGGGGTCTGCTGCTGAGCTCACGCTTAGCACAGTTCTTCGCGCCGGGCGCGTGGCCACCCGAGGGCAGCATTTAGGCAAGCCGCCGGGTGCAAAGATGTGTGCGCCGGGCGGGCTTGAGGATGTTAGCCTCTGGATGGCCCATGCCAGGCGGGACTTGAACCGTGCCAGGCGCGATATTGGTTGTGACTTGTTTTTGTACTTCTGGTATGGCGCTAAGCGCGACCCTTGTCGCGCTGGGCGTGAGACTCCTTGGGAGTCTCTGCCTTGTGGGCGCTGGGCACAATTTGAATTGCGCTGGGCGCGAGACCAAGGGAGGTCTCTGCCTACCCCGCGCTGGGCATAGGTTGGAGCACGCTGGGCGCATGGGACTCCTTGGAGTCTCTGCATGGCCTGCGCTGGGCGTAATTGGTATTGCGCCAGGCGCGTGTGAGCCTTGGGCTCTTTGGCTGAGTCCCGCTGGGCGCAGGCATGTTTGCGCTGGGCGCGCTAGCCCCCTGGTGCTCTCTGGTTTCACCACGCTGGGCGCAACCACGAGTGCGCCGGGCGCGGAGATGAGTTTCTCTAAATTGCTGATAAGAAGTTATTTTATGTTGAGTATGAGCCGAAATTGATGAATATGATGTAATGACTAGTAGATAAGGTTGTTTGAGGATGTTGAGTCGTATTAGATGTATAATGTTGTACGATGTTGAGATGTGCTGTAAGATGATATGATGTACTGAAAAGTTGTGTTGTGTTGTATGTGGATATGAGTTGTTGTAGGCCGAAAGACTGAGTTGTTGTAGGATATCTCCGAGATGATATGCGTGACGACACATTGTGTGCTTATTAATGATTATAATGTACAACTGATGAGATGTATGCTAATTAAGTGTTGATAGTTGTAACTGTCTTTAATATTTAAATTTTTCTATATGCTGTTCTTTTTTTATTACTAGCTTACCCTTGTCATTTTCGTGTACTTGGACTGCGATGATCATACTTGTATGGGAGCAGAGCAGGGCTAGATTGGCGATAAGAGCAAGTTTGTAGCTGGAAGAGGGTGAGGAGTCTTGTCTTGCTGGTGTTTTGGATGTTAAGCCAGTATCTGGCTATTTTGATTGTATTTTACGTTGTACACTCTAACTCTAGTCGGATTGGAACTTTTGTATATATTTATATTCTAGATCTTGTATTTATATACTTGTTCGATTCTGTCTAGTGTTTCCGGTGTGCTATTGGTTGTGAGTGTAGTGACCAGCCAGGTCGTTATACTTTAGTGGTATCAGAGCAGGTCGAGTCTAGTGGACACTCTTTGGGGGTGGTTCCTTTAGGCTTTTGTTGTGTTAGCTCTGTGTTGTGTTGTCTTGTCGTGTTGTCTGCTGTGTTGATTGATGCGATGAATTGTTGTGTTGTTAATTGTTGTTTGGTTGAGTGGTAGTATACTGAAGAAGCTGTTATTTTTGTAGACGATGACTAGAACCAACGAACAAATAGCCCGTGCCATAGAGATGATGGCTATGACTATGCAGCAACAAAATGCTTATTTTGCAAGGATGGAAGCTGAAAGAGCTGCAGCTGGTGCAGCAAGGCCCACGGGGTCACAGGAGAGCCAGGACTTAGCTGAGTTTCGGAAGTGTCATCCTCCACAGTTTGTGGGAGATGCAGATCCAGAGGCAGCTGACCGCTGGATATGTGAGTTGGAGAAGATTTTTTCTGTTCTGGGATGTTCTCCAGAGAAGAGGTTAGCATATGCTATGTATATGCTTGTAGGAGAGGTCGAACATTGGTGGAGGGGCACTTATCAGATGCTTGTGGCGAGAGGAGTTACAATTGACTGGGAGTGCTTTCGAACAGTGTTCTTGGAGAAGTATTTCCCGGAGAGCGTGAGGCACGCCAAGGAGGCTGAGTTCATGCGGTTACACCAAGGAGCACTATCGGTATCGGAGTACGCGATGAGGTTCGAGCACTTGGCTCATTTTTATTCACAGGCTATTTCTGAGGTGATGGAGGACCATCCTTGAAGCATCATATAGGGCCTATCACAACGTCCATGGCTAGGAGAGTAGAGGAAGATGAAGAACACACCACACCAAAGGCCATGATCATCATGTGTGTGGAATTTTAGCCATCTCCTTAATTTGTTGCTTCCTTTTCCCATTTTGCCCTTGTATTTTGGGGTACATTAGATATTAGGATTTTATTTGGGATGATCTCATGTGTGGCCAATAAAATTTAGGAGGGATGAGACCCATTTCATTTGGGATGCATTTAGGGTTCATTTAGGGTGCATTTGGACACCAAAATTTCGGCCAAATGCTCTCAAGAAACCCTAGATGCCTTTCTTTCCCTATAAGTACTCTAGGTAACCCACCTTGTAGCCACTTTGGAAATTAATGAATTTGAGTGAGCCTTTGTGCCTCTTCATTCCTTCCTTAGTCCCCTAGGAACTCCATGGCCCCCTATCCTCTCCTCTCTACCTAGAGTGAGCTTGGGTCTTCCTTGGTTGGCCTTCATCATCCTAAGTGAAGTGAGCTAGCCTAAAGGAGCTACACCACCAAACACCATCCATTTCTCTCCTTCATTTTGTGCGTCACCCTTCACCTTCCCAAACACCAAATCCTCCACTTCCATACCCTTGAAGAGATCATCTTTCACATCATATCAACCTTGGAGAAGAGAAGGAATCAACCACTAACTCTCATGGAGAAGTTGGTTCCATCATGTGGTATCAGAGCCATGGTTGTCTTCAAGGGTAACTTGTCTCTTCTCTTTTGTGTCTTCTAAATGTTTCTTGTCATGTCTATGTCTTCTCATATGTCTTGATGTTATCCTCTCAAATATTGCTTAAAATCTTGTCTTCTTGTTGTGTGGTTCATTGTTGGTTCATGAGCCTTCCTTTGTTGTGCTCTAGGTTTCCTTTAAAATAGGTTTCCTTTGGGGTTGATAAAACCCTAAGCCTTTTGAAATCTAAATTTTATTGGCCACACATGAGAGTGGACGTTCAAAGGCATTGCTCCAAGTGTATCACTTGCCTTCAAGCAAAATCAAGAGGACTAATGACATGGATGAGGATGACGATTTGAGGTCAAATCCTTCTCAAGAAGGAGGGGATGATGGAGGACCATCCTTGAAGCATCATATAGGGCCTATCACAAGGTCCATGGCTAGGAGAGTAGAGGAAGATGAAGAACACACCACACCAAAGGCCATGATCATCATGTGTGTGGAATTTTAGCCATCTCCTTAATTTGTTGCTTCCTTTTCCCATTTTGCCCTTGTATTTTGGGGTACATTAGATATTAGGATTTTATTTTGTATTTTTATTTAGCCTTTATATTATGGGGAAAAATTAGTCTTAGGATTTATTTTAGGACTTAAGCCTTGTTTTTAAGGTCAAAAGTCCATTTCTTTCTTTTTTTGACCTAAGGGTACTTTAGTCTTTTAGGAGGGATGAGACCCATTTCATTTGGGATGTATTTAGGGTTCATTTAGGGTGCATTTGGACACCAAAATTTCGGCCAAATGCTCCCAAGAAACCCTAGATGCCTTTCTTTCCCTATAAGTACTCTAGGTAACCCACCTTGTAGCCACTTTGGAAATTAATGAATTTGAGTGAGCCTTTGTGCCTCTTCATTCCTTCCTTAGTCCCCTAGGAACTCCATGGCCCCCTATCCTCTCCTCTCTAGCTAGAGTGAGTTTGGGTCTTCCTTGGTTGGCCTTCATCATCCTAAGTGAAGTGAGCTAGCCTAAAGGAGCTACACCACCAAACACCATCCATTTCTCTCCTTCATTTTGTGCGTCACCCTTCACCTTCCCAAACACCAAATCCTCCACTTCCATACCCTTGAAGAGATCATCCTTCACATCATATCAACCTTGGAGAAGAGAAGGAATCAACCACTAACTCTCATGGAGAAGTTGGTTCCATCATGAGGCCTGGAAGTGCAGAAAGTTTGCTGAGGGTCTGAAGTATGAGTTGAAGAAGGTGGTGGTGCCTATGGCCATCACCGAGTTTCTGGCCATAGTAGAGAAGGCGAAAATTCTGGAGAGGTTAGAAGGGGGTAACCGTGCGATCAGAACTATTGAGGGACCAGTTGGGTCCAAGAAAGGAGGTGGAAGTCAGAGGAAGCCGTATGATAGGCCCCAACCACAGCAAGGGGGTCCTGTCATTAGGCAACCTGCTGAGACTACCAGAGGAGGAGGACAAGGTGGAGGTACTGCCCTTAGGTGTTACAGGTGTGGTGGATCCCATTTGATCAGGGATTGTCCACACACTGAGAGCAGATGTTTCAGATGTCAGCAGATAGGCCATGTGTCTTTCAACTGTCCCACCAGGAGTAGACCAGAGAGGAGTACTCAGAGGAGTGATGCGCAGAGAGCTGATACTTAGAGGAGTAGTGTGCAGAGGGCTGAGACTTAGAGGGGTGACAGACCCACTACAACTGGTAGGGTGTTTGCTTTGACAGGTGCTAAGGCTTCGACTTCTTATGACCTAGTGAAGGGGAAGGGCAAGGCTGCTGGTAAGGATGTGATGCTTTTGTTTGACTTTGAGGCTTCCCATTCATTTATTTCCTATACTTGTGTTGCTATGCTAGGTGTGTCTGTGTGTGACTTGGGGTTGAGACTGCTAGTGTCGACGCCTGCTTCTGCTTCAGTAGTTGCTTCTGAGCTGTGTGCTAACTGCCCTATTGTTGTGAATGGGAAGAAGTACAAGGTAAACTTGATTTGTTTGCCTTTGGTTGATATTGACATAATCTTAGGGATGGATTGGTTATATTCCAATCGTATCCTTATAGATTGTGCCAATAGGCGGTTGATCTTTCCACAGGAAGAGGATGAGTTGTTGATTTCAGCTGGTCAAGCTGAATCAATGCTGAGGGATGGAGCGGAGTACTACCTTCTGCTTGCTATAATGAGTGTGGAGACTGAGAGAGTCATTTCTGAGATAGATGTGGTGAGAGACTTTGCTGAGGTGTTTCCTGATGAGGTGCCTGGGTTGCCTCCTGTTAGGGAGATGAAGTTTAGCATTGATCTGGTTCCAGGTGCGGGGCCAGTGTCGGTGGCTCCCTATAGGATGACTCCTGCCAAGCTGGTTGAGTTGAAAGGTAAGCTGGAAGACCTATTGGAGAAGCAGTTGGTGCGGCCGAGTGTTTCGTCGTGGGGTGCTCTTGTGCTGTTGGTGAAGAAGAAGGATGGAGGTAGTCGACTGTGTGTTGATTACCGACTGTTGAATAAGTTGACCATTAAGAACAAATATCCACTTCCCCGGATAGATGACTTAATGGATCAAATGAGGGGAGCATCGGTGTTTTCTAAGATTGACTTGAGGTTAGGATATCACCAGATTAGGGTGAAGGAGGGTGACATACCGAAGACTGCTTTCAAGACTATGTATGGTCACTATGAGTACGTCGTAATGCCGTTTGGTGTGACCAACGCCCCTGCGGTGTTCATGGATTACATGAACAGGATCTTCCGGCTGTTCTTGGATAAATTCGTGGTGGTGTTCATTGATGATATCTTGATTTATTCAAGGAACCGGGAGGAGCATGGAGAGCACTTGAGTATGGTGCTGGAGATTTTGAAGGCGAAGCAGCTGTATGCTAAGCTTTCAAAATGTGAGTTATGGTTGGATGAAGTGAAGTTCTTGGGTCACGTGATTTCAGCTGAGAGGATTGTGTTGATCTGGCTAAGGTGGAGTCGGTGTTGCAGTGGGAGCGTCCAAGGACTGTCACTGAAATTCGGAGCTTTGTGGGTTTGGCAGGCTACTATCGTCGATTCATTGAAGGATTCTCTAAGATAGTAGCGCCTCTGACCCAGCTGACAAGGAAGGAACAGCCGTTCATCTGGACGGACGCCTGTGAGCGAAGTTTTGAAGAGTTGAAAAGGAGGTTAACTACTTCTCGTGTGTTGGTGTTGCCGGATTCTGGTGAACCCTTTGATGTGTATTGTGATGCTTCTCACCAGGGTCTTGGGTGTGTGCTGATGCAACACGGGAAAGTGGTGGCCTATGCTTCAAGGCAACTGAAGAATCATGAGAGGAATTATCCCACTCATGACTTGGAGTTGGCAGCTGTTGTTTTTACCTTGAAGATATGGCAACACTATTTGTATGGTGCTCGGTTCAACGTCTTTAGTGATTATAAGAGTCTGAAGTATCTGTTTGATCAGAAGGAGTTGAACATGAGGCAGAGACGGTGGATGGAGTTTCTGAAGGACTATGACTTCCAGTTGATGTATCATCCTGGTAAGGCCAATGTTGTGGCGGACGCGCTGAGTAGTAAATCCATCCACATGTCGAGTATGATGGTGAGGGAGTTGGAACTGATTGAGGAATTCAAAGATTTGAACTGTGGAGTTAGCTCAGGATCACATTAGTTGTGGGACGGTCACCATAACTAATGAGTTCTTGAGGCAGGTTGGACTTAAGCAGTTGCAAGATGCTGAGTTGGTGAAGCTTCTTGGTTTGTTGGGTACCGAGAAGGCTGATGGTTTTGAACTAGAAGAAGATGGAATCTTGAGGTTCAAAGGCAGAGTCTGCCTACCTCAGGATGCTGAGCTGAAGAAAGCTGTATTAGAGGAAGGCCACAAGAGTAGACTTAGCATACATCCGGGTATGACTAAGATGTATCAAGACCTCAAAAAGACTTTCTGGTGGCCTGGCATGAAGAAGGAGATAGCTGAGTATGTGGCGGCCTGTTTGACCTGTCAGAAAGCAAAAGTTGAGCATCAGAAGCCGAGTGGATTGATGCAGTAGATGGAAATTCTGGAGTGGAAGTGGGATAACATTACTATGGATTTTATTGTTGGGTTGCCTAGGTCAGCTAGGAATAATGATGTTATCTGGGTGATCGTAGACCGGTTGACCAAGTGTTCGCATTTCTTGCCTGTCAACATCAAGTGGTCCTTGGAGAAGCTGACACAGTTGTATGTGAAGGAGATAGTACGGCTGCATGGGGTGCCTCCTAGTATTATTTCTGATAGAGATCCAAGGTTCACTTCCAGATTTTGGCAGAGTCTACACCAAGCCTTAGGCACGAAGTTGAAGCTGAGTTCTGCTTATCATCCGCAAACGGATGGTCAGTCAGAGAGGACAATCCAGTCCTTGGAGGATCTGCTTAGGGCTTGTGTGTTAGACCACTTGGGTAGCTAGGAGGAGGTCCTACCGTTGGTTGAGTTCACCTACAACAACAGTTTTCATGCAAGCATTGGGATGGCACCATTTGAAGCGTTGTATGGAAGAAGATGTAGGACTCCTCTGTGCTGGAATCAGGATGGTGAGTCAGTGGTGGTGGGTTCGGAGCTGATCCTACAGACCATTGAGAAAGTGAAGATGATTCAGGAAAGGATGAAGACTGCTTAGAGTAGGCAGAAGTCGTATATAAATACTCCTGTATTATGTCTAGTTATCTCTACCCTTCTCCGTTTGTATATAAATACTCCTGTATTATGTCACTCTCCACAGAGATATTCACATTCAGTCTTACATCCAGATTCAATACAATTTCCTTCTCCCAATTGCTCCTCTACATGGTATCAAGAGCTCCTGTTTTTTTTCTTTCCCGGGAAAACTTCCATGGCTTCCGCAACTACCAAGCAGTTCATCCCACAAGCTTTTTCAAATCCCATCTCGTCCAAACTCAGTGAGGACAATTTTCTCACATGGAGGCAACAAGCCGAATCTACCATAAGAGGGTATCGTCTAAAGAAACACATTCTTGGAGCCATGCATGTTCCAGCCCAACACAAGACAGACGAGGATAAAGCCAAAGGAGTTCTCAGTCCAGAATATGAAGATTACGATCAACAAGATAATCTCCTCAAATCTTGGTTACTGGAGAGTATGGAACCGCAATTTAAGGTAAGGATGGTTGGATATGAGTGGTGCCACCAGATTTGGAATAACCTAGAAATATACTTTGCCTCGCAAACCAAAGCCCGTGTGAAACAACTCAAGATTCAATTAAGAGGAATCAAGAAAACCACAGCCATAAATCAGTACCTTCTTGAAATCAAGAAGATTGTCAACAATCTTGCAGCAATTGGGTCACCTCTGAATACGGCTGAACACATAGATGCTATCTTTGATGGGTTATCAGAAGAGTATGACCCCTTTATCACCTCTGTTCTTACAAGAACCGAAGAATACTCTGTTGAGCAAATAGAATCTCTACTGATGGCGCAAGAAGAACGACTGGAAAAACACAAAGCAAGTGAAAGTGTTCCTCTTCAAGCCAATTTGGCTCAAGGCAGTTTCAACTCAAGAAAACAATTTACCAATCAAGGAAGAGGTTCCAATAATAATGGCACTCATGGAAGAGGTCCTCACAGGGGCAGGGGTCGTGGCAGATCAGCCCAGCATTTCGGCAGAGGAAATAAGCAACCGTGTCAAGTCTGTGGCAAGATTGGCCATATAGCCTTTCACTGCTGGCACAGGTATGATCAACAATATACTGAACCCAATTTAAATCATAATACTAATGTCTACAACCCAGGAAACCAGCAACAGATGCAAGCCATGATTGCGGGTTCACAAAATATGGTATATGATGATCAGTGGTATCCAGATTCAGGTGCCACAAATCATCTTACATCAGATTTGAATAATCTTGGTTCCAAAACTGATTACACGGGACAAGACAAGATTCACATGGGAAATGGTCAAGCCATCGGAATAAATCATACAGGTACATCATTCTTTCATACTCCTATGTCTTCTAAAATATTTACTTTAAAAGAACTCCTACATGTTCCTCACATTACCAAAAATCTGCTAAGTGTATCAAAATTTTGCAAAGATAATAACGTATATGTTGAATTCCACACCAATTATTGTCTTGTTAAATCTCAGGACTCGAAGGAAACTCTTCTACGAGGGAATCTTAAAAATGGCCTATATGTCTTTGATGAAGTGCAAATTCTGAAACCTGATGTATATGAACATACTGTTGACTCTATTCCCACTAACCGTACCACTCTATATGTACAAAGGACTAGGAAATCCTATGATGTATGGCACAATAGACTTGCTCACGCCTCTAGGAAAATAGTTCAAGCTGTTATGAAAACCTGTAATGTTCCAATGCCTATTAATCATCAAGACTCTATTGTTTGTAAATCCTGTTGTATTGGGAAATCACATACACTTCCGTTTTCTGATTCATATACTGTGTATAATTCTCCTCTTGAACTTGTCTACAGTGATGTTTGGGGACCTTCTCATTATGCATCTAGAGAGGGGTTTCGATATTATGTTCATTTTACTGATGCTTTTTCAAAGTATACCTGGATTTATTTTATGCATAATAAATCTGAAACTGCACATCATTTCATTCATTTTAAATCTATGGTTGAAAACCAATTTGGACACAAGATTAAAATGTTCCAATCTGATGGAGGAAAAGAGTTTACCTGTCTAACAAAGCTTTTCAATGAAAATGGCATAACACATCGTCTCAGTTGTCCTCATAGTCACCAACAAAATGGGACAGCAGAAAGGAAACACAGACATATCACAGAGGTTGGCTTAACTTTGCTATCTTCCTCTGGTCTTCCACATATTTTTTGGTCTGATGCTTTTAGCACGGCTATTCATGTTATAAATAGACTTCCAACACCTATTCTTGGACACAAATCTCCATATGAAGTGTTGTTTAATAAAATACCAGACTATCTTCTCTTAAGACCTTTTGGTTGTGCGTGTTATCCCCACTTAAGACCTTTCAACAGTCATAAAATGGATTTTAGATCATCTCAATGTGTTTTTATTGGGTATAGCATGCAACACAAAGGTTATAAATGTTTTACAACAAATGGCAAAATCATCATTTCCAGGAATGTGGTTTTTGATGAAGACACATTTCCTGGTCCATCCTATTTCAACACTAACAATGTTGCAGGTCTGTCATCGTCTCACTCACCACAACCTGTGCCAAGTATACACGTTTTGCCATCTCAGTCTCTAGCACCCAATTCAGCTACCACTGTTCCATTAGTCTCTTCCATTGATGAGTCTCTTCAAGATTCTCAACTCACTTCCACCACTGACACCTCCCAAGATAATCTGATCACATCTTCCTCTCAGCCGAACCCACAACCAATTATTACAACCGTCCCAGATCCAGCATCACCTGCAACACGCACAACAAATCAACATCCTATGATCACTAGAGCCAAAATTGGTGTTTTCAAACCTAAGGCTTTTCTTGCTACATCTGAACCAATTAGTGTTGCACAAGCTCTTGACAACGAGCACTGGAAACAAGCCATGCAAGATGAGTACAATGCCTTACTCAAAAACCATACATAGGATTTAGTCTCCTTACCACCAGGACGAACAGCAATAACTTGCAAATGGATATTCAAAAATAAGTACAAACAAGACGGTTCGATCCTTCGACACAAAGCTCGACTAGTAGCTCGAGGTTTCAGCCAACAACAAGGACTCGATTACACAGACACCTTTAGTCCTGTCGTCAAACCTGTCAGCATTAGAATTGTTCTTGCTCTAGCAGTTTCAAAAGGCTGGCCAATTCATCAAATAGATGTGGACAATGCGTTTTTAAATGGTGATCTCAAAGAAGACATCTACATGCTTCAGCCACAGGGGTTTCATAATGGCGCTCCAAACACAGTTTGCAAACTACGGAAAGCTCTATACGGCCTCAAACAAGCTCCAAGAGCTTGGTTTCAAAAACTCACTCTAATTCTCCTTCAACTCGGTTTTAAACAGGCCAGATCAGATTCTTCTCTTTTCACTTTTACATCTAAAGTTACCTCTATATACATTCTCATATATGTTGATGATATTATTATAACTAGCAACTCCCCTGCAGCTATACAAACTCTGATTTCTACTCTTCATAGATTCTTTCCTCTCAAAGATCTTGGCAGTCTTCATTATTTTCTTGGAATCGAAGTCAATTCTGATGGTGCAGGTGGCATTCACCTCTCTCAAACCAAGTATCTTAAAGATATTCTTGACAAACTCAACATGTCAAATGCGAAGCCTGTCAAAACTCCCATGGCACCTTCCCTCAAGCTCACAAATGATGGGACAGCAGTGTGCCCGGATCCAAGTCTCTATAGGTCAGTCATTGGTGCCCTGCAATACCTAACCATCACCAGACCTGACATAGCTTATACAGTAAATAAGCTGTGTCAGTTTATGCATCACCCCCTTGAAAGCCACTGGAAAGCAGTAAAGCGACTACTCAGATATCTCCAAGGCACTCTACAACATGGATTACACTACAAGAAGTCAACCGATACTGGAATACATGCATACTGTGACTCAGATTGGGCGAGTGACCATGAAGACATGCGATCAACATCAGGGAACTGTGTGTATCTAGGGCCTAATATAGTGTCTTGGATGGCAAAGAAACAAAGGGTTGTCTCTAGGTCCAGCACCGAGGCAGAATTTAGGAGTCTCGCAAGTCTGGTCACAGAGGTTCAATACATTCAGAATCTGCTTTCAGAACTTCACATTAGCAGCACCCAGCCACCTCTCATATGGTGCGACAATCAAGGAGCAGTTCTCTTATCTGCCAATCCAGTATTACATACTAAAACAAAACATTTTGAGTTGGATTTATGGTTTGTTAGAGAAAGAGTGGCTCGGGGACAAATTCAAGTCAAGCATATCCCAGCACGGTTTCAAGTCGCAGATTTATTGACTAAGGCTCCAAGTTCATCTATCTTCTTAGCTTTAAGACACAAACTCACTGTAGATAAACAATCCACACTAAGTTTGAAGGGGGATAAAAAGGATATTCTCTAGTTATCTCTACCCTTCTCCGTTTGTATATAAATACTCCTGTATTATGTCACTCTCCACAGAGATATTCACATTCAGTCTTACATCCAGATTCAATACAATTTCCTTCTCCCAATTGCTCCTCTACACTCCTCTACACATGGAAATATCAAAATTAAAAAAAAAGTTATAAATATAAACCATATTTACTTTTTATTATACAAAGGAAATATCAAAATTTTAAAAAAAAATATTGTAGGAGAATATAACATGATACATCCATTACCGATTTAAATTTATTAAGATTTGTTAATTTTGAAAGTATTAATTTTTACTTAATGAATTTCATGTCTTTATTCATAATTTTATAATTTTAATCAATAATAGACAATATATTAAAAAAATGTATTAGAAAGTGTATCGTTAATTGTTGTTAAATAATAAATTATGAATAAAAATTTTAGTGCAGTTTTTATTGTGCCGGTTATTAAAATAAATTTTAAATTTGTTTAAGAATAATAGCAAAAAATACTTGTACCAAGTATTCTGAAATCATTGTTCTGACCTTGTATATTCGAAGAAACTGTGTTGAGCAAAATTTAATTTAGACACTCAATTGAATTCAAGGACCCACTAAAGACATTTCGACTCGAGATGGAGATGGGTTGAACTCAACTTGCCCTAATCTGAATATTCACATTTCATCAACTTGTTTTCTTTGGCCTGCCTTTTTGTGGATGATGCCAACTTTTCATTTGAATTTTGTGGCCCATGCCATGAGTCACGAGTGCTTATCATATCAATTCACTCTTTGAAAATAAAATTATACACAATAAATGATTTTTTTTAATTGGGTTTATTTTTCATTATGATAAATTTAATATGCTTCAAGTAATTTTATATTCATCAAGCAAGTTATTTACTTACAATTACCTGTTAATTCAAGTCGATTTTGATTTAGACATTTTAAATAAGGTATCGGGTATAAATATTATGAAGAAAAAAAATCATGATTTGAAAAAGGTACTTTATTAAAAGTGTTCAGTTATATTTTTCAAGATTAATTATAAGTGACGCTAATACACACTTTATACCGAGAAACAATTATTTAAAAAAAAAAACAAGTTACTTGCTAAATTAAAAATTAACATTTTTTTAAAACATAAACATAAATCTAAAGATTTAATAATTATGTATTATTAGTGTAAAATCTTTTATATTCTGGTTTTAGTTATTATGATATCAATAATTTATGATGAGATAATAATATTAAAAAAAAAATTATACAGTGAGTAAGAAGTATACAGTTAAAGCCAAAATGAAGAAGTAAAAATGATAACATGAAGCAAATTCTTTATTGAGACATTACATAAAATTGAGTCGAATAAAACTATAAATAGATAATGTTTCTAGACAAGTTCATTTATTGGTTCAACCAATTTATTTTCCCGAACCTTTAAAGTCTGAAAGGTGGCGGAGCCTTCGATTAGGACCGTCCAGAAAATGGACATATATGTCTGGCACGTGAAATTTGGGTGGTCTTCAATCTAAATACTATAAATTGTTTCATATTCGAAGGTACTCACTCTAGCAGACAGTGGAAGAGTTTCTCGCCGTCCAACATGCAATGTTTCTCCATTGAGTTTTGACCAAATAATTTACAATGTGTTTCATCCATCTTTTTTCTTAACTTATTTCTTTTATTTTAAAAAAAAGTTGAGTCAAACAAAATTCATAAAAACTCTTAAAAAATGAAAATTTTATTTCCTTAGAAGAAAATTTGAAGAAAAAAAAAAGTAACTTTTAGTTTAGTATAGTTTTTTTTTACGACATATGCCTAATTTATTCACACTCCTCTTTGAATCTCACTTTATCCTAAAATCATGTGTTTTTTCTGTCTTGATTTTTTTTTTTCTATCACAAGTTTTCTTTAATTAATTAGGCTAGAGATTAATCTTATTTGCGATATTATGTCGGTTACTAATCCAACAAATTTTTACATTCATCACGAATCAACTATAGTTTTCGTTATATATATTATTTTCACAAAGTGTAAATGCATGCATGCTCAATACATTAGATTTTGATTTCGTAATTTGAGTGTTTCATTGACTTCTGTATTAAATAATAATCACATATTCTAGTTTATTTTGAATTTATTTATTTTGAAATTTATTTATTTATTAATATAATTTATTTTAAAAAAATAACAATTATTTTAATTTTTCATTACATAAAATAAAAAAATGTTACTGAATTAAGTAAGTAATATAGTATTCAGCAAAATAAAAAGTAAGTAATAAAGTTAAATAAAATTAATTATAATGTTTTAAAACATTTATACTTTTTAAAATTTAATTTCATAATTTTTTTTTAAATATTGACAAGTTTTTGAATCAGTAATTACCACAGTATATTTATTAAAAAAATTAGATTATTCATTAAATATTTTTAATATATATTGACATTGTTATGTTATGTTTTGCACCAAAAGAAAACCTATGTTAAATTAAGTTAGGTAAAATATCTTCTAAAATTTTTTATCGAATAATAATATAAAAGTTTTTAAATATTACATATTTTGTAATTAATTAATATTTTAGTATGTATGATGCATATGATAATTATTTATTTTATGTAAATAAATTAATAATAAATATGAGTGTAAAAGGAGAATAGAACGATTACAAATCTAATACTTATTTAAATGATAATGAATATGAGATGAAAATAAGGAAAATAAAATATTTACAGAGTTAATAGTTATTCTAATTTATTTTATTAGTAAGAATTAGAATAGAAGTGAAAAAGGTTTGAATCTATAACTTTAGAGAAGTTTTTATAAATAATATATTATATTTAATTAATAAAATAAGTAATATTATTTAAGAAAGAGTGAAGATGATGAAGGAGAAGAAAGAATACGATTTTGAACTTCAATCCACACAAGTTTCACTCCAACCCACTTCAATCCTAAACTTCAAGTTTCAAATCCTAAATCCTGTAATAATTTCTCACGCACTAAGGAAATCTAGACAAAAAAAAGAAAAGATGAATGTATTTTACAGACTTAGAGCTCACCTATATTACTCTGGTGCATAATGTTACAACAAACAAAACTCTATTTGGTTAATAATATAGATAAAAATCATCTAAATGTCGAGATATATTCAAATCAAAAATTTTATAATTAAACAAATCATATCAAAACTCTCAAATCATTTATAGCATATCACCACCCAATCATCACAATCAATGAATTCCATCATCATTCACAATCAAACACAACAATAATTTCATAGTTATACTTAGATCATCAAACACATAGCAAAATAGTTCTTATGGAAGCTTAGAGATCACTTCACTATCCTTATCCCACATATGTGCTATAGATGCGACAATCTCACTCCCCTTTACCTTAAGTGATGATTCCACAACACAAGCATGTTCTTCGTAACCTTAATCGCTACTTTACACTCTCTCCGGTGACCTCCTATAGGTGTGAATCATCATCTATATCGTTTTCTCTAATGTTTCCCCAATTGTTATCTTAACCTCTTGAATTGCAATAATTTATTCTTTTTTGTTAATTCCTTAGATGATAACTTCCAAGGTAACAAACACAATATCTATTAGGCTAAGGCTATTCCATGCGTTCATCAAGGTTTTCCTTTAGATTTTTCCTCTACAAGCACTCTTAGAGAAAATTGATGCACATTTGTGACATAATGCTCTTTCTCTTAGTTTTAATGACCTTCCAGGTTGGACTCAATACTCCTCTTTAACCCATTAATTATTTTTTTTCATATATTACTAACCTAATTAATTAAATCAAAAATATAATTATTTTATTAAAATGCTAGCTTATTTTATTTAAATAATAAAAATATTATTTACATTTTAACCTTAATTAATTAAGTTTATAATATATTTTTTTTTATTAAAATAATTAATCTTATTTTAGAAAATTTGAGATATTAAATAAAACTAAAAATTTGAGACATGAACTACAGTATACACCAAAAGAAAAACTCATAATAAAAATAGGGCTAAAATAGTATTTTGGTCTCTTATAATAATTGTTTGGTTCAATTTAGTCTTACTTTTATTTTTGGTCTCAATTTGGTCCCTAATAAATTAATTGGTTGCAATGTCGAACTTCCGTCCAAATTATTTAAACGGAGTTAACTGTTGGCCACGTGGATGCCACGTAGATGCATAGGTAGATGCCACGTAGATGCACAAGTAGATGCCACGTGGATGCCAAATTTTATGAAAATACCTGGAACCAGAACGACCCGTTCTGAAACCAGAATGGGCCGTTCTAGGTGCACTCTTGGTGTGTTAATTTTGCATCTGGAATGACCCATTCCAGGTACAAAATTAACACACTAAAAGTGCAACCAGAATGGTCCGTTCTGATTCCAGATTGCTAAACACAAACGATTAATGATTATAGTTCACGGTTGTGAACCGTGGAAGGAAAAAGACCCAAGGTACAAAGCATTTCAAACACTGGATTTGATAATATTGTCAATAAAAATTGATAACTTCAATTGCTAAACAGTTGGGCTATACAATGTATCATTAAGGACAATGCAGTGTATCACTAAAGACAATGGTAGCATATTTTATTTAATTGTTAGTCAAACTGGAGTGAACCACTTACTACCAAATTGACATTATACAGTAAAGGATGAAACGACATGGTATTTTTTCTTGAAGTCATTAACGATATACCCTAACAACAACATGTTCTTGAAGAGGTAGAACCTGAAGTAAAGAAAAATGATACACAGGACTAACATTTCACCACACAACTACAGGCAGGGACGAATCTAAGTTAATCATAGTGGGGGGCACTTACCCCCGCTAAAATTATTTTCATTCTTTTTTTTATATATAAAATATTAATAATTTATAAAAAAATATATTATTAATTATATTTTAATTATGTTGTTATATCTAATATAATAAATACATTAATATTTTTTATATATTTTATTTTATTGTTTAATTGTTTTTTATTTTGTGATAAAATTCTTTATTTTTAATGAAGAAAAAATTTACTTACTTCAAGAGTAAGTCTTGATAGATTTATTCTACTTAATAATTAATGTTCTATATCAAATTTTAAAAATTTAATTGTTAAATTAAAAAGCTTTTCATGTATAGATCAAATTTATAAAATTTTTAAAAAAATTAAAAATCATATGATACTTCGTTAAATTAATTCAAATTAACATATAAAATATTTTTGTTTTAAATGCGTGTAAAAATTTAGAGGACACTAAAAAAAACAAATAAATAATTTTATTATGTTTATCCTTTAATTTTTATCATTTTATTCCTCTAATTTTAAATAAGTTGCAAAAAATTATAAAGTGACACTTAAATATTTTTTCAAATAGAAAGAGAAAAAGGAAAAGTTATCACTTTATTTATAAAACAATTGTATTTTATAAAAATAAGTAATTTAAAAAATTTTACCATAAAAAAATAATTTTCAAAATTATTATATTTTTAATAAAATTAATGTAGACTATTCTATTGTTCTCTGGAACGGGCCGTTTCGAATCCAGAACGGCTCGTTCTGAAACCCGAACGGCCTGTTCTGGTTTCAGAACGACCTGTTCTGATATACTGGTGGTGTGTTAATTTTGCATCTAGAACGGCCCGTTTCAGATGTAAAATTAACACACCAAGAGTGCGCCCAGAACGGAACAGACCGTTCTGATTCCAGGTGTTTTCAAAAAAATTGGCATCTACCTATGTATCTACGTGACCAACAGTTAACTCTGTTTAAATAATTTAGACGAAAATCTGACATTACAATCAATTAATTTATTAAGACCAATTTGAGACAAAAATAAAAATAAAACTAAATTAAAATAAATAATTATTATAAGAAATCAAAATAAGTTTTTAGCCCAAAATTAGTGAGTCGTCCAAAATATGATGCTACTCAGAACGAGCTGCTATAGACATTACTGAAGAAATAAAATATTGAACTTGAACCTCGAATATATCCCCCAATATTTTATTATTTCGCATTTATTTTTCTGTACATTTGATTTTAATGGAAAATATTAATTACTTTATCTGACGTCGTTGACTTCGAACAACGTGAATGGAAGGCAGTGTTTTGTGAAAAACGAAAAATATAGACGAATTAGAGAAGTGTTTTGAAAGGAAATGTGTAAGTGATGTTGGAATTAGGAAGGAAAGAAAAATTAAAAATACAGATTGGTATTTATTTATTTATTTTTTATAAAATAGATTGAGATTTGGGAGTGCTACCGAGATTTTCAAATAAAAAATAATTAAACATATAGATCTTCAAATAAAAAAAAATGAGAAAACACTGCATATGTGGTGTTTTGAGAGAAAAACCTGCTCATAATGAATCACATTTTTTTTCAAAGTCTTCATTAATTCTGGAATTTTACAAATGTGTAAATGCAATGATTTTAATGTTTATTGCATATCCTTTTGTCATTGTTATAAAAAATAAAATAAAATAAAAAATTGTCATTCATATAATCATATCTTATTTGAACATATTATTTCTAGCTAATAAAAAACATTCGTTATTTATAAAAGAAAAACTATTCTTTTAGCAGTTGGAGTTAAATATATCTAATTTTTTTCGTCTTAGTTAAATAAATTTTTTATTTAATTTATACCATAATTATAAATTACATAATTAAAAAAATAATAATATAAAATTAAATTAATAATTTATAAGTCAGGTGAACTTAATTAATTGCTTTTATTTGTATATGATGAGTGATGAATGAATTTATAATCTTAATTATGAGATGAAAAGATCAAGATAAATTTGTAAGTTGTGACTACAAATTTTAATGTTATTATTTAATTATAAATTACAGAATTAACAAACAATAATATAAAATAAAATGAATAATTTATGAGTGAAGTGAACTTAATTAATTGTCTTCATTTATATATTATGAGTGATGAATGTAGATGAATGAACTTATAATCTTAATTATGAGATGAAAATATTAAGATGAATTTGTAAGTTGTGGTTGTTATTATTTTTATTTTAAATCTAATAAATTAAATAATATGCAATGATGGAAGGAGGTAAGCAGTGAAGTACATAATATATTCACACGTTCTTTATAAATTTACATGGCTCACTTATTTTAATTTGGTTATAATAGCAACATTTGAATATAAGACCTTGTATAAATTATCTAAATCAATTGGTGACATAGGTTTAAGATACAAACTCATACATTTTCTATAAATATTTATATGACTAATAATGACTCGCTTATTTTAATTTAGTGTATAATAATGATCCGTTGTAATTTTTATATTTAACAACTGAATGACTAATAATAGAAGATGACTAATAACTTAGAGTTATATGTCTGTTAATATTTGAACATGTACTAAAGTGAAACAACTATACAAATATGCATAATATAATAAATACAATAGTTTAATAAAAGTAAACTATACAACCTAAGTTATTGGTCAAACAACTTCTACTATCAACTAGTTACTCCAAGGTAGAATAAAATATCAACATTGTCAATCTCAACGTGGCCTCCAAAATAGCTCTCGCATAAATTTATTATTGTTTTACTCTCATACCAAGTATGATTATCACAATCCATCCACGCGAAAACTTACAAGGGTAAGACAAAGTTTAAAGAAACAACATATATACAACACAAAGTACCAACAACATTAATATATCATCACATCTTCACTACATATTCAACACTATCAACATATAATATAACAACATTAATATATGATCACATCTTCACTACATATTCAACACTATCAACATATAATATTACAACACTATCATTATATATCAACATGAACAACTTAGTCTACCATAACACAATATCAACTAAAACATCATTACATCAAAAACTCGAATTTTTCATCACAATAACATAGTATATCCAACACAACAACTATATGTGTTGTCATGTATTTTAATTAGAAAATCTCCTACAACACTAAGTGAGCAGTTTAAGTGGTTTCACCTACCAAACCAACAACACAGGGTGATCCTTTTGAGTTTGTTAAATCAACAACAAATTGGATATCAATCTACAACACAACAACTTGATTTCTTGAATGTCCTCGCTTAAACTAGGAAACCTAGTACCATTGTTAGACTATAACAACTTGGGTTTGAACCTATCATGATATTAGCTAGCTTAACTAAGCCTCCTATAAGATTAGTCCACTAGCTACTATCCAAATACTATGCCTTTTTTATGCTCAATTAGGAACTAAGTTTTCGATTTCATACTTAACTCAATTGCGCTTTATACATATATGTCTCAACCTTGCTCACACATGGTACCAACTAAGGTTTTAAAGGTGACTAAACTATCCTCTTCAAGGGTGAACTTCTCAAGAAGGATTTTCCAACAAATTGGGCTCTTGGAGTTGCATAACATTATCCTTTCAATGAGATATGCAACTTTTTTAAGAAATATCTTCTTCTTTAATCCTAAGTTGATCAACATAATTTTCAATACCATACCTACATGCCTAAAACATTCTCAACATTCATCATCTTAGCAACATAATAACATTAAGCTTAAAGCATATTCAACATAACTACACCACCAACACCCAACATACCACACACAACATACAACTCAACTCACTTTCTACTCTCAATAATTTATGATCTCTAATTACCATTATATATCAGCATATATGTAAAAATCAACTTCAAGCAACTTAAAACATGAAATGGATTAATTTATTCTACTCATATTCAACAATTCATCATCCAAACAACAATTTTTCATTCAATAATTAGTGCCCAATGCCACATACCTTGCACTCGACATCATCCAGACAATAAACTCTTTGTCTAGCCCACGTTTGGTACTACACAACCATGCCCAACCCCATTTCAACTAGAGAATCTTTGCTTGACTCACACCCAACATTATCATACTAATGCTTGACGTTAATTAGGCAAAGATTTTTGACTTGATCATGTTGGGCGCCGCTTAACTCGAGGCTTGACATCACCAAGTTAAAGACCTCCCAATGCTCATTCTCTCAACACCATTCATATCATACCCAATGCCACCCATTTTGCACCCAATGTGACAAGACAGAGAGTCTCATGTTGAAATCACGCCCGACACTTCAAAGGCGTGCTCAATGCAACACGAGTTCTACATTTATGTAGATCACATATTTTGCACAATTTATCTAAAACTCGACCAAAGCCACACATGCAACACAAGAATACACACATATATGTTATATACAACTCATATGCAACACCATTTCCAACATGCAACTCATAATTAAACCAAAAATTCAATCTTCTTCAACTTACTCATCCCAAAAACATAATCCTCAATTTCCAACATACATCCTACTTCGAATCAACCAACTCAACTACAACTCTTAAGGATTCAAATAACATTCAACTCATAAATCATTCAACAACTCAACTAGGAACAAGGATCCATCTTTCCTTACCTTAAAATCAAAGGGAGTCGGGGGTAGAGAAGAGAAGAAGAGCATTGAGCTACTTTAAGCCCACTCCGTATAGATCACTTCTCGAATTCAATGTTTCTACCATCCTAAATCAACAAGCAACACAACTTACATGAGATTATGTGAGAACAATCAATTTACATGAAAAGATTGAGAGAAAAGGAGACTCACGATTCATGAACTAAAGGATTTCTCTCTAGATTTTCTCTCTTTAAGTTTTTGAAAAATTAAACTTATGAGACTCAATTCTAAACAAAAATCTTAAATATCCCTCCCCTTGGTTCAAATTAGACCTTTATTTAGAAAAATCCTCGACGTTATCTAAATTCAAAGGAAATCCTTAAATTTTAGAGTTATTAAACACAAAGCAACAATCTACATAACAACATATAATTAAATAAAATCAACAATAACACTTTAAGACTCATATCATTTCAACTATTAGAACTTTTTAAACATATTTTTAAACAAATTATTTTTAGAATTAATAATTTTATTATATTCTAGATGAAAACGCGTATACAACCCAAATCCATCTTCTTTCATTATAAAGTAGAATATAAGCCGAATGCATGCACTTCAATTTCTGTTTTCGTTGTCTTTTTGTACTTTTCTAAATTTTCGCTTTGTGGGACGTTACGTTTATGGCTAGATTGTCTGTGTCAAATCTTGCGATACAGGGAAGAAGGATACTACAATATATATATATATATATATATATATATATATATATATATATATATATATATATATATATATATATATTATAATTACACCGGTATAACTTTTATTAAGTATTACACTACTCAATAACTTTACATTAAATGTGAATTTGTAAATTTATTCGTTACATTGTAAGTTCATATCTCTTAGATCATATATAAAAATTTTATATTAATCCAAGATGATTTGATACTTCATTTTTATAAAATAAAATTGACGTAATATATTCATTTCAAAATACACTAAAATATGAACACTTTGATTATCTTCAAGTTGTTGTTCAATTTTAACAAAATTTAATATACACGTATAAAGTGATATGAACTTTCAATCTTACGGTTGGATTTATAAAATTCACAATTAATATAAAGTTATTGAGCGGTGTAATACTTAGTAAAAGTTACACCGGTGTAATTATAACCCCTCATATATTCAATAATGTATTCTTAAAATTTAATCTTAGATTAAAACTTAATACAAAATTTTATATTAATAAAAAATTATTATATACATACAAACACACACACATATATATATAGGAGGGTTTTAATAACACCGATGTAATTTTTATTAAGTACTACACCGCTCAATAAGTGAATTTTGTAAATTCAACTGCTAGACTGAAAGTTCTTTACTTTTAGATCATGTATACAAAATGTTATATTAATCCAAGATGATTTGATACTTCATTCTTATAAAACAAAATTGACATAATTTATACATTTTAAAATATACTAAAATATGAACATTTTGATTACCTTCAAGTTATTGTTCAATTTTAACAAAATTTGATATAAACATATAAAGTGATATGAATTTTTAATCTAATGGTTGAATTTACAAAATTTATATTTAATATAAAATTATTAAGCGATGTAATACTTAATAAAAGTTACACCGGTATTATTGTAACTCTTCTCATATATATATATGAGTTAATCACTTATACACTATCAGTGTAAAGTTTTTTACACTGACAACCAATCAGATCTGTTAATAATGCCTTTTTTATTTTAATTTAATTAAATGAGCAAATGACATGACACTATTAACAGATCTGATGGTTGCTAGTATAAAAAAACTTTACATTAACAATATATAAGTGATTAATTATATATATATATATATATATATATATATATATATATATACTCTGTTAATAAATGTTACTTTATTTATATATTAATATATTGCTTAAAAGCAAATATGATTATTTAATATCACATTTTACATTTTATGTAATATTTCTTGTACTTAAAGTTTTAGTATACATCTAAGAAAATATGTAACCAAAAATAAACATCTTAGAAAAGAAAAAGTGAAAAAAGATTAAGGAAATAAAAGAATGAAACACATTGAACAAGATCAAATCACGTATTATTCATGATGCAACGTAAACCAGTTAAAGTGACTCAAAGGATCATGTTCTATATTTTATATTATGATTAAAGGTTACTACACTAAAATTAATTTTTTTGTTATAATTAATTTATTTTTTAGCGGTCATATAAATAATTATTATTTTTTAATCAGCATTTAAATAACAACTGATGTATCTAAGATCGCTAATACTATTACCAATATTTATATAAAATATTGGTAAAGACCTACTAAATTGTCAGGAAAACTTATTTTTTTAATGACAATTCTAGTAGTTATTTTAAAGGCTATTAATGTGAGATTTGTAAGATAAGAGTTGTCTTCTATTTATATATTTTTTAATTATCTTGTCTCTTAAGAGATATGAGATTTATAAGGTAAAAGTTGTTTTCTAATTATTTTATAGCACTATTGAATTTGGTAATAGTGGGTGATTCGATACCAATTTAGAATAGTGAATTAGGAGTCTAATTCAACCCTATAAAATCAACTTGTAAGGTGATAGTTATTACTCACTTATATACTATTTAATTATCTTATCTCTAATTGATATGAGACTTAAGTTTTTTTCAATAAATATTTTTTGCTAATAGCAAACTTTAGTATAATATAAATACATTTTTATTGGCTATTATATATTGGCCATTAATATTTTTATTATATAATTAAATAGAAACAATTAAATTATTATTATTAAATAATTATTATTAATAAAAAAATTTGTTATAGTGGGTAAGTCTGTTTTAACTTTATTTTAAAATGATTATTTTCAAAATAAAATTCTATCAAGATGTTAAATAAATCAATATTTTTTTATTATTATAAACTAATTCAATCACCCTACGTAAAATTTATTATTATATACTCTCAAAATAAAGCTTACGTGATCCAATTTTTTATAGAATAATTTATGTGGTCCTATACAATTGATTTTGTCGTATGGTCAGACAATGACTGTAGCATGTGTATCATTTATGATATCATTTCCAATAGAAGAAAAACTAAACATATTTAGATAGTTTGAACAATGAATTCCATCAACCTTTTAATTTATATTCATCGTGTGTTTAGATATTAGTTGATAAAATTAATTTGAGATCAACATGATTTTATAAAATTAATTAATTTTAAAGTAACGTACATTACTTTTGTTTGGATAATAAATACTTAAAAGTAATGTTTTCTTTAAAGAATTTTTTTGGAATAGTTTGACTCAATTAATTTTGTGTGTAAATATTAAAATATATTTGATTGTTTATGTATACTGTAATACCTGTATTTCTTTTCTTTCTTTGCTTCACTTTTACCTTCATTTTTCTAATTCTCCTTCATTTTCTTCCAAAGGCCGAGCACTTGGTAGAGTAAGGAAGATTCAAACCCCAGAGTTGGAAGACTTCTCGTCTTCTTTTCATTTTTGAAGCTTCTTCTTCCTCCTTCTCGATGTAGCTCGAAATTGTTTCACTCCGAATTTAAGGCCAGGGAAGTTCACATTTTTTTTTCTTGATTGAATTGTTGTGCTGGATGTTATTTTTAGATGCGGTTATATATGGATTGGAGTTAAGGAAGTGGAAATGAAGATGAGATTTCGAGGGAAGTTGAAAATGTGAAGTCTTTGAATGAATCTATGGTTGCATGTTGATGATTTAGGATATTTCTGTTGAATTACATTGTGGAGATTGTTGTATGTGCTGTGAGTTTTCTTGGATTGCAGGTTTCTAGATGAAAAATCAAAGTTGTTGTGTGTTGGTTTTGAGCACGCGCCGGGCGCGCATTCAAGGCGCCAGACTAGCCTTTAACAGAGAGTCAAATCTCTCATTTGCGTCGAGTGCGAGGTTAGTCACGCCCGACAAAAACTTGAATTTAAGCCCCTAGTTAAAGGGGCGTCGGGTGTGGGTTGAGGCACGTCGGGCATGATATCAGTAAGTGGTGGTGTGAGTTTTCTACTGAGGTCACGTCAGGCATGAAGAGGAATGCATCGGGCGTAACCTTGGTAGAGAGTCACACCATTTTATGCACTGAGCACGAGAACTCCCATGTTATGCGCGGATGAGATAGAGAGTCTCGATTTGATTCACACTGGGCAAAAATTTAATTTTGTCAAACACATTTTAGATGGTGAGTCTCTGACTTGCTGGTGTCGGGTGCGGGTTGGAGCGTGCTAAGCGCGAGTTGTTGGATAAAGATAAGTGGTGTATGTGTGGATTTAAGTTATTTACACGTTGCATATGGTTGATGATGTGATGATGATGTAAAAATATATAAGTTGTTTATGTTGTAAAGTTGCTTATTCAAGTTGATGTTTTGATGACTGTAACTACTAAAGTTGTTTACTTAAGTTGTTATATGATGTATATTATTGTAAAGTTGGGGACATATAGTGAAGATATATGTCCTAAATTGATGATACATAATACTAAGGTGATAAGTTGAAAGTTGTTTTAAAGTTGAATCTCTTAGTATTGTGTGGGCAACATGGAAGTAGTCGACCCATGTTATGGTTGAATGACCAAGTGCGTAAGGTATCTAGTTAGAGATGTAGTCTTTGACTAGGTACTAGAGGGTGCATGGTATTTGGAGGGCAGTAGGTGGACTAACTCCACATGTGGATTGGTGATGCAAGCCAAGGCCGTGGTAAACTCATATCCAAACCCTTATGCCCTAATAGTAGTATTAGACCTCCTAGTCTAAGTGTCACACTTGAGTAACCAACTATTATTGTCTATACCTGGTTCTCTTCGGAGTCACCTAAACTGCTCAACCTCAGTTGTTTGAAATCTCATAAGTTTTATATGCGTGACAACGCATTAGTTGATGTTACATATGTTATTGTATATGTTGATGTATGTGTTGTGTTTTAAAGTTGAAATTGAAAGTTGAATGATTGTATTCTATATTGTTGCTTATTTCATGATGATATTGTTTTATGATGATTGTTGTTGTGAGCTTACCCTGACTATTTTTCTTATGGTTGAAACTGCGATGACCATACTTTGGTATGCGAGCAGATCAAGAATAGATGCTTGGTTGTGATGGGCAAGCAAGCTTTTGACTGAGACTCAGCCAAGGAGTTGATTCTTTTTGTTGTTCTTTTTGAGATCGGCTGCCTAGTTGTTTTGTATAGGACATTATAACATACTTTCAATGGTATATATGTATATGAGATCTTTAGTTGTTTATTCTCATCGTGTATATAGCTGTCTAGATGTAATATTTTATTTTATGCATGTATTTGTATGGTATGGACTGTGTTATTGATACACTGTCTACTAACGTTATAGACTGTGTGAGACCTACAAGATCGTTACATATATATTTTATTTTTATTATAATTAATTCGTTGGAGATATATAATTTTAAATAAAAAATTATAAATAAATTTAATGTTAATTATTAAATTAAAAATACGTGTATAGTATTTTTTTTTATATATTTTGAAATAGAACTATAATCATAAACCTTATAAAAACACTAAAATTGGATCAAATAGATAATAAGTAATAAATTAGCATAAGAATGCAACACGAAGGTATCTAAATTAAAAAAATACAAATAAAAAACATAATGTAAAGTGAAATATAACTTTTACATATAAAAGTACATGTCTGAAATTTTTTATTTTGAAGAGATATATGTGTGAAGCTAAAAGAGAAAAAATACGATAATTAAAAATTTAAAATTGAATTTGGATGTAGTAAAAGAGTTTTATATTGCTTCGTCTCCTTCGTGATTTTCTAAAATTGAAACTAATTTTATTTTGCTTACAAAACATCTCAATTTTTGAGTCAAACTAGGTTTTAACTCAATTCACCGCGATCTACTATATATAATTTCACCAACAAATCAAATATGGACTGACGTCAACTTAAGCCAATTTTCTAACTGATTTTAAGGGCACGGTGAGGGAAGTAAGTAGTCAGATATGTGCAAAAAAAGAAAAAATTATATAAAAAATTATTAAAAGAAGACAAAATAATGAAATAATAATTATTTTTCTTTCATAGACAGCATATATTTAATGTAATTGCATTTTTAGAATTTAAACTTGTATAACATTAAAAAAAAAATTATGAATAAAAATTAAAACAACCACAACTAGAGAAACTTAAAAGTTTGTATATATTACATCTTGGCTCTTGTCTCTAAGCCGATTTTAGTGATATCATTAAAATCAATTGATATATGTATTGGATGTTTGTTTTACCGTTTAAATATCATTCAACGAATTTTTTTTCAATTTTCAAAGCAGAAAAATAGAAGTAAGAGAAGGCATAAATTACCGTTTCATTCAACGTGAAAACAAACACGCTAAATCGTTGACTGTCAATAAAATTTAATTAGAAGCGTACTTTTCTAACTTTTTTTTTTCTTCTCTGTTTTCTCTTCTACTTGCGTGTTTGTTTGGATTTGTTTTTAGCCATACTTACAAAATTAAAATAAGTAAGCTTATTAATTAAACTATTCTACGGTCCCCAACCCAGTGTCTTCTAGTACAAATTCCTTTCACTTACGCATTAATAATTACTTTTGCTAACCCGACTTGGTCCACTTTAAGAGTAAACGTTACCAGCGTCCAGCGTGCTATATACTGCCATGATTAAAATAAGGAAAAATTGCAAAAGCGCGTGTTCAAAATTTCAAATACAGAAATATATCACACTTTGGATTCTATGCCATTTTTTTTTATTTGCATACATAGTAAATCTAACAATTTAATTGTAATAACTTCTGGATTCTATTCTATTATCTATAGTATATCACGGGTGTTCAGCAAATTTTGAATTACCATAATTATTCCAGTCAATTTATTTTTTTCCCATTTTTATCCCTCTTTTAAGTATAGGTAGATCATTATTAATATGAAAATCAACACATATAGTGATAGTGTAAAAAAAATTAAACAATAATTTTGACTTATAAATTATTATATGTACTAAAATTAACTTTTATCATACAATTTTTTTTTAATGATTAGATGATTACATAAAAATTTTAACATACATTAAACTCTTAATTAATAATAAAAAAGACCCGTGCTTCGTTTATTATGGTAATTTCTGATGAGTACCATACAACTGCAGAAAATAACATAATTGTAAAAAGTATCAAAATTTAATTTTTATTGAGTTTCTTAAGGTGAAATCATTATAACTTTTGCCGAAAATTAAACTAATTGTATTGATCCCATGGAAAGGCAACTATGAACAAGTTAAACTTATGGTGTATTTGGTGGGCATGATTTACCACAAGAGAGCAGATTTGCAAAAAAAAAAAAAAAAAAGAAAGAAAGAAAGACAAAAATACATATGTTTAGGAGCACCGATTTATGTGAATTTTTTTTTTTTTAAAATAAGAAAGATTACAAAGATGTCGTAACGAAGATTGAACCTAAGTCCTTATACTTCTAACTACTCCAACTCCTCCCTACCCAATCACTAGATTGATTTATGTGAATTTAAAAGTGGAAGTGAGTCCCTTGGAAAAAAAAAACAATTATCCACTAATATAAGTTAATTTACATAAAATTTCAAAAAATGATAAAAATACATCGTTTATTTCCCCCTTATTTTTAATCTTATTCATCTAAAACACTTGCCACATTTAATTATGCATAAATATAATTGACTAACATGATAAAATATATTTAAGTGATAATATATATAATAAATAAAATTAACTAATTTATCAATACATAAAATTTAACTATATAAAATAAAATTTTATTATGTCAACTTACTTTTATTTCTCACATAATTTTATTCTACAAATTAATTATAAATTTCATTGTATTTTATCCTATTAGCTATCGCCTATCAAACATATTCTCACTTATTCCGTTACATCCCTCGATTTCTCTTATGTATGTATGTGAAAATTGAAAAGCTTTAAAGAGAGAGAGAAAACTAGAGAAAACTAGTCCAAAGAAAATAATAATAAATAATGAAAGAACCTTAGAGATTATAAATAAGTTCACTCAGGGTCCCCTACAGGCACTGCCACTTGTGTTCTGTCTTGAAAATCCATTAATTTAGCTTTCAGTTTTTTCCTCACATATCATTCTCCATGGAGAACTTGCTGGGTCTGCTCAGAATTCATGTTCAAAGAGGTGTCAATCTTGCTATCAGAGATGTGGTTAGCAGCGACCCTTATGTTGTCATCAAAATGGGGAAGCAGGTTAGTTTTCCTCAATCACCTTCTGTGATCATGTAATTTGTTGTCACACTTGATGAATGATAATTTGGTTCTGTCACAACTTTCTTCTTGTTGACTTTTTCTCTGTTAATTTTTCTCCGAATTTTCTTTCTGTGATCTTAATCCCCTCTTTTTATGTGTCTTTTCTTTCTCTCCCCCACGTTGATTCTGGAACATGCACTTACCAGATTCTTGCTTTGACCACAAGTGGAGTTATCTGTTTCATTTTTCATGTCATCTCAGTATCGATTTGATTGTTTTAGAGTTTTGTTGGAGAGGAATTCTCACTGTCTGATGAGTCTGAAATAAATAAATAAAAGCTTATATTCTCCCTCTCTTGCACATCACCTGCACCTAAATTCTAAGAATTTGATTCCTTTGATTCCGAGTGTACCCTTCATTTTAGAGGAAGCTTCTGAATTTGCTTAGATAGTCAGTGAAGAAGATAAAAGACAGGTAACAAGCCAAACAAATTCGTCTTGAAGGGTAGTGTCAAATAACAAGTCCCACTGATAGATTAAAAATAAATAAAAGAGTATATGAGCAAAAGATTAGGATTTTTCATCTGATTAAAATATTTTTCAACAAACAAGGTACTTTGAATTAAAATCTCACACAGTCATGGATATGGTCGGCGAATGAATTATAATAAACTTTGAGCTTTGTGTAGGCTGTTCTTTGTCAGCTAGTGAAGGGGTCTTTTCCAATAAAAGGATAATATTTCTGTTTGCATCCCAAAGGAACCTTTCTGTGATTCTTTTTTCCATTACATCTAGATTATGCACTCAATAATCTATAATTTTGCTTAATTATAGATAGGCTGAAAATTGAAAACTTCATGTGTAAGGGGTAATTGAGTGTACATTCTGAATTTCTAACTATGTAGTCTGATTAGAATGCAAGTATAATTAATGTTATGTTTTTCCATGATTTGGGACATTATATTAAATGACATCAAATAGTAGATGCGTAGAAACAAACCTTGTGCATTTCTTGTTGTCTATACATCCAACTCATTACTTCATTTCATGTCTCATATGCAGAAGCTGAAGACCCGGGTAGTCAAGAAGAATCTAAATCCTGAATGGAATGATGATTTGACTTTGTCTATTTCGGACCCTCATGCTCCAATCCATCTAGTAAGTAACTTTTCTTATAAGTTATAATATTTATGTTTCAGTACTACACAGCAAAATTTGAGTCCAAAAAAAACAAAAAAGAAATTTGCATATACCATCGGTGAATGTTTGATTCCACATTCATGATCCCCATTTAAACAAGAATTACATTAAAATTGATGAAAAATAACTAATTGTTGTTTTCTCTGATCCACATCCAACCAAAATTGATGTGAATCCAAACATGTTCAGTCATGCTTCTGATGCATATCCACTGTAGTCCATGTAGGACTGAACATTTGAGCCATATGAACATTATCTTAGCATCAAAAGGTGTTAAATTTTGGGGACTAGGAACATTAACATATGTGGACTAGGTGCATATGGAAGATCATGGAAGTTTGAATTAAAAATTAATTCAATTTATCAGCAAATTGATCTATTTAATAATGTTTCTGTCCTTTGATGCAGCATGTGTATGACAAGGACACATTTAGCTTGGATGACAAGATGGGGGATGCTGAGTTTGCCATAGGTCCATTTATTGAAGCAGTAAAGATGAGGTTGCATGGTCTCCCCAATAATACTATAGTTACAAAAGTGCTACCTTGTCGACAAAATTGCTTAGCAGAAGAGAGTCACATAGTGTGGAAGGATGGAAAAGTTGTTCAAAACATGGTTCTTAGACTAAGAAATGTCGAGTCTGGGGAAGTGGAGCTGCAGTTGCATTGGATTGACATTCCTGGTTCAAGGCATCTCTAGATCACACCTCTCTTCTTTGTCAACGTTCAAAATGTTGAAATGTCTTTTTCTTCTGTTGGTTTGTCTTTGCAATTACTAGTAGCTAGTGAAAAAGAATGGGAGTTGCTGTTTCCCTAGTTGTAATGTAAAGCTGACTTTCAATTATATGCTAGTCTTATGTAATAATATTGTACAAGAAACACAACAGAAACATGTTGTACGTTTTTAGAATATCCTTAGTATGTAATTGCGAGGTGGTATATTAAATTTTACGGTATTAATAGTTTAAGCATTTTATTGGTGATATGATTATTCTATGATAACAGTCCTATTTGTTTTTGTTTTGGGATTCAGTTCTTATAAGAACCTTTATTTTAGAGGGAAGAGTTTGTAACTTCATTAATTGATGATAAAATTGACGGAAATGTTCAATGTTTCGGAAGTTCCGGAGGAAACTGCGCATGAGAAAGATGTGACTGATATATTTTCTTCTATATGTCTTCTAAAAAAAAAAAGCAAAAGCATGTCTATATATAAAAGAAATCAAAAATGTGTTGTAATGTCAAGAGTTAATTTTAGTTTTCTCATTAACTACTAATATAACTTTATCTCGCTGATTTTAGTATGTTTTCCTCTTTTGTTTATCCCATATATGTTCAACTTAAGTAAAATTATTACGGTGAGAAAGTTCTCCATTGAATTATTTTTTTACAAATATAATTTACGTAATATTTTAAAATTAATAATTAAAGATTAATATGTTTATGAAATGTGGCTTCAGTGAATTAAATATTATTTTAAAACTCATAAAAGTACTAAATTAACTCTATATTTAGTACAATGATATATTTTAAGACTTGAATTAAGAATCACTTATTAAACTGAAATAATTCTATAGTTGATGGACGTGTATATAAAAATGAACTTAATAATCAAAATGCAATAAAATAATAAGAATTATATAAAATTCGCTTTACATTAGGGAAAGGAAGTGCAAAAGTTGTTCTAATCTTGTGGTTTGAGTTAAAAGTGAGAAGAAGCCAAGCGGAACGGTGAATCCTCCACCGCTAATTCATTTCAAAACCCCACGTGCTGATCCACGTGCTGATTATAGGTGCAATCATCTTCTAAAATAATGGTGTCACTTCCAAATCCATTCACCACAAAAAAAAAAAAAAAACACACGCACACACAGAGACACAAACGTTATTGACCTCGAAAGAGGATTGAACATGAACCATAGCGGTGTGATCTGAACGAGTGTCACTGCACAACACAAGGCTTTGAACTATCTACTGCTTTTCTTCACACTCTATCTGTGTAAGTGCTGCATCGTACTCATCTATGCCAAAACACTTTTCGTCTGCTATGATTACTTACATTACATTGCAAATTTCACTCATCAACTGTGCTGGATTTTTGTTTGTAATCACCGCTTTACAAGCTTAGGTTCAAAACCACTTTCGATAATATCAGAGCCAATATTTTAGCGATTATTGATTGTTCCTGTCACGGTTATCTGGCTACAATTGGATCGGACCATTCACTAGACAAATATTCAGTCCAACAAACTTCACGCCAGAAATGTATAGTGTTCAATGTGAGGGGGCGTGATATGGTCATAAAGGTATGTGAGGGGGCGTCATAAAGGTGTATATAAGTGGAGAAGAATCCCAATCTTACAGGACAGTTATAAAGGGCTGAGTTAGTCTCAAACCAGTAGGCAATATGATTCATGTAAGAAGAGGTTTCCCTCTTGTTTGTGTTTTTCTTCTATATACCTCCACTCAAGAACAAAAGAGTTTGGGGTGTAGTTGATTTCTATTTTGAAAAACTGTTTTTAGTATTTTTTTTCTTTTAAATAAAGAAAACAGATACTCATCACTTCAGATGACCCTACTTCTTTAAGCTCAGACCACAAAACAGAAGACAAGAATGAAAAAATTTCTCTCAACTGTTTTTGGTTTTTAAGACACTTGTTTTGGAAGCAATTTTCAGAACTCAATAGATTTTGCATGAGAAATTATTTTAGAGAACAGTTTTTATATCATAAGGTGAGAAGGAAATCAAACAACAGTGTGGTTTCCATAATTCCCATTAAGAAAATTTGTTCATGGTAGGGAAACTTGTTTTGAGTAGATAGGTTCATGGTAAAATTGTGTGAATTAGGACTTTGAGTGGGAGCTCTATATTCTGAATAAAATATTGGACGGAAGCACACTGCTTAAAGGGTGCCGCTACATCCTGCAGTTGCTATGTGGGTTTCACCTACTTTTGTGCTTTCTCTTACTGTAAATTGTTTTGACGGGTGATTTTGCCAAACTGGTGTGCTGGACATGCCTTTTTAGAGTTTGTTAATTGGGTTTCCTGTTAAGATATGCTTTTGTGCTGGACATGCCTTTTTAGAGTTTACTGTTGATTGAGAATTATATATTTTAAAATTAAAAGGGGTTGTGTCTTTGGTAGTTAGCAGTTAGGGATGTGTGAAATAAAGGACCTGCGAATCATTTTTATGGAGTTAGAGACTTCAATATTATGTCTTATTGGCTGATTAAATGTAATTGATGAGGAATCTCTGGGTTTTAAGATGCTTCTGTCCACTTTGGAAATCTGACCAAGATGACTGATCTGTTTCTAGAGTAAGTCATGTCAATTTAAATGTGAACTCTTTTTGGATAATGAGCTATACTAGGAAGGAAAAGGAATTTTGTTATGTTGATGGACAAGGACAATGTTGATACGTAAATGTTAAATTGAGCTACTTGATGCTGAGGATTGATGCTGAGGATAAATCTTGTCACCTCAACCTATTTTCCTTTATTGATATTTTAAATTATTTGCAATCACTGAATTTAATTGTCGAAGGTAATTAGTTCATAGTCACGTGCATTTTAATTGGGTCACCTTGATGATATTCAACAAACATCCTATTGGAAATAAAAAAATATTTATTTTAATTCACATGATTTGATAACCACAAGCAGAGAAAATCTCAGTCTCTATTTGTCCATCACCAAAGGAAAGGAAAGGGGAAATAATTATGAGATTATTTTATAAGATGGTTGTGATGTTTAAAATATTAATTGTCATCCCCGCAGGCTACACTTTTAAAGCCAAAACTTGTCATGTATGAATTGCTCCTAACTTTTGGTTTTATAATGTTTGTTGCCATTTAACTTAAGTTGAAACATCTTGTTCGGAATGCATTTCATATTTTCCCATTATGTCATTTATCCTGACATTTTGGTTTGTGGTGTTACTCTGCTGATTCAACATATCTTCTTGAACAGGTCCTGATGTTCTGTTTTCTTTTCTCTTTGACAGGGGAAATAACAATCTCTTCATAATGGAGATAAGTATTACTAGGTAAGCTTATGCAATCTATAGTAGTGAATTAACCTTGAAGCCATGTGAAGCATCACCATTGTTCTTAACCCCTCTCATAATTGTTTCTATTTAAATTGGTAACCTTTGCTCTTGGTGAAATTGTTTTAATTGTTGTATATTATTGTCTTGTCTGAGGTTGTAAATTATCCAATACTAATGATCCTATTTCGTTCATAATTTGAGTAGGTCTCATCTTGAAGCACAAGGAATATTCTTTTCAAATATTTCAAGAACGATAGGATGGGAAAGTGCTAAGAAATTTCAATGTAATGTGGCTGCCCAGAGTTCAAGACGGAACATTCACAGAGTGGCCTCTTCCTGTCATGCTTTTACTGCAGTTTATCCTAGAATGCCTTTTATCTGTAGAGTAAATTCTATGCCAGTTAGTTTACAGGAATCTGCATCATATGGAGATAATTCTTTTGAGGATGAGGATCCATCTACAGACTCGGAAGAGGAAACTTTGGCAAAGCCACTTACCTGTGAGCAGGTATTCATTATTTATCCAATTTATGCTTTCCTTTTGAAATCACACCACTTCCACTTGATTATAGGCATGCTCTCAACTTCTTGAATACCTGAAATTGAAGAAATATATCATAATTGTTTTTGATTGTCCTAAAAGTCCTAACTAACCATGTTGTTTTTCTCTTTTTTGAGAGCAGATTGTTTTGAGATTATTTTTAGCATGTCATTTAACTATGGACAAGCGTTGTGAACTGTCAAAAACCTTCAAACTGTCAAAACCACTGACCATTTCTCTCATATCTCTAGTTTTGTCACAATTTTCTTCACACTGTCAAAAATGGTTTTCTCTAACTACAGTCTGTTAGAGAACTAGGTTGGCCTATCTTTAGTAATCTTAAAATAGAGGATTGATGGACGTTTATGATGCTCATGTCAGAAAGAGTGAATAATACAGATATAGAAATTATAATCAATTCCTTCATTTGCTGTGGTGTTATTTTCTTTGCCCATTTTTTTTTGGCTTTGGGTTGTTTTTGGTGTGCCAAGAGGTTAGCCTATCTTTATTTATCCTGAAACACCACCTTGTATCACATTATTCTCTAAATAAAAAATGATTCACCAATAACATACTCCTATCATGGGGATTCAGAAAAATAAATAAACTTGGGACAAATGTAAGGGTCCAGGAAAACTAATAAAGTGAAACTATTTGAAGTCTTTAAGTGCATTTTTTGATGAATTACTATTATTTAAATGAGTCGCTCACAGTTGTTGTATGTTGGGTTATTACTTTCTAAAATAAGAGAAATCAAACCAAAAGCTATGGTTTTATCAAGTTCCAAAAATTGAACACCCTTTATTTTATGCAGTAATTTTGAAGAAATTGCAATGGTAGTGACCAATTGTATTTTTTTACTTTTTTTTGTTTTATTATTTTTGGGGAATAATTTGATATGGTGAACTTGCATGTTTAGTGCGTGCTTACTTTATTGGGTTTAAGTTACCTTACATTCTAAGAAATGGTTAGTTTGTTTTAGGCTTGGGTGATCAAACTTGTTGAAGATACCTTTTTTTTTTCTTCTTATGTGTATGCAACTTGAATTAGTATATCATACTTAGATATTTGGTTTTAAATCTTATTGAGCAGATATCGGCACTGCTTGCTGACACTCAGAGATCAAGACTCACTAAGAAGCTTAGTGAAGCCAACCAGCAGAATCGGTTCTTAAAAAGACAGGTGTCTGCATATATATATATTTGATATCTTTTGCATTACCATTAAATTGAAATCAAAGTGCAATTTTCTTTATGATAATAATTATTCCGGTTTTTGGCAGTTTATGCTAATTACCTAAATGATCAGAGTTGGATCACATTCTTGCATTAAAAAAATTGGCAAATCTTATTTGGGCCAAACTATAAATGTATCATTGGGAAGAAGACGAATTGGATGTTAATAATAGCCCATGGGATGGTTTTAATCTATTAAGTATGATGTCAATGAAACAAGATAATATTTTTTTGTTACATTTCTGATAAAAGAAATGGATAAACAGGAAAATCTGATACAATTTGATGGCTTGACATTTAATATGCCTAAGTGGAAGGAAATGTGAATTTGATAAATTCTTTAGGCTTTGACATTTTTCATAATTATAATAGTTCATTAATGTAAGACGTTAGTGCTGAAACTCTTGTTTGAATTTGATAACTAAAAGCTATCATCGTTGACTGATATATTGATTGCCATAAAATGGAAGCACAAATGCAGATGGAGTGTGTTGGGAATAGACTTGTTATCTGATATTTTTGTTCTTTTGTCATCATCAGCATAAGTTGAGCATAATTGTAGTACGTTTTATGTTAAAACTTGTTTGAGTCTTCTGAATTTCAGCCTTTCTTTATTCTCTTCTCTTTATTTTTGGGTTCAGGGCTCTTGTTGCAGGGTGTGTATAGATTTTATTATCAAACTCATAAGTTATACCAACTTCTGATTATACACTAAATCATTTTTGGGGGTATTTATCTTTTCCTAGTATTTTTAGATGTCATTATCAGAAGATAGAATGAAGATGTATAAATGCCAAAGTCCTCTTGCACTAAGATCCTGTATCGGGTTCTTTTTCTCAACAGTTGCATGTAAAGGAGGATGCATTGATAAAATTCAAAAGTGAACTTGCTGTCATGGAGCTTGAGATTCAGGTTAAAATTTATAGCCACCTTCGCAAATTTTATGCTGTTTTTATATTGCCAACTTTTCTTTGATATTTTTTGACCAACAGTTTTCATAATTTATAACTGAACGAGTATACCTTTCATGGATGCAGATCACCTGTCCCATGAGCCTGTCTCATTTCCTGTCCCACAAATAAAACATCAACACGTTATGTTTTTATCTTAATTGCTATTGATTTGAGAATTGACTCTTGAAATTTTTTTAGGACTTCTGATGGTGGTTTATCTCTTCTATTCCCATTTTAAACAGAAGTTGCGTCTCCAGAATACTCTTCCTTTAGTGTGCTTTCTGTAGCGCTATACACTTTTCAGTTTTCACTGCTTGAAGTCAAGAACTCCAAGCCATAAATCATGTTATCATAGAATATTATTTTTAGCATTTTGATTTTTTGAGTTTATGCATATATTATTAAGCTTGTTATTAGTTATACTGTGTTGATAAACATGAAATGGGAGAATATTAGTTTAAAATTTTGTTGAAGCTTCTATAATACTGAACTAATAACTTAAGATATAATTATAATATCAAATTTGGTGTCTTAAAATATAATGATACTGATTGTATTATAAAACTATTTCAACAATTAAATTAATTTGATTGAAATTTTAATAATAAAAACTATATTATATTAATAAGATAATCACGAGTAAATGAATGTCATCTAACAGATTAATCGCAGTTTAATTCTCTACTCAATCAATTATTGAGTTCTGATACTTGTGTTGTTAATTGTGGTATGCGTGACTTGCTTTCCCCACTGAGATTCATTTGTTGCTTTATAGAATTGTTCAAACATTAAAATATGTTAAGAATCATATTTGGTGCTAAGATATTATTTACTTTGGGGTAGGCTTTGGCCAGACTAGCAGAAGAAATTGCTCAATGTGGTATTCCAGAAGGTTCAAGGAAGATCAATGGAAAGTACATTCATTCTCACCTTGTTGCCAGATTAGAAGGTATAATGGTATTTGCCCTGATTACATCCCATGATTAGAGCCAATCCTATATGATTCACAAGTGTACTTCCTAGTTCTGGATAATCATTTCTTGATGGTTGTAGACTAGAATGTACTAATAAAATTTCACAACGATGTCTTTTCTTGCCAACTTTGACCCTATTGAGTCCTTATCGTTGCAAATGCTTTGTGTTTACCTACATAGCTGTACGTGGACAACTGAAGGGACAAATTAAGGATGTTGAAGTGGCACAATCGAAGGAGGTTTCTGTGTTTTGGGTTGGCATGGCTGAGGTAAACACATACAAGATTAGACTTCCAAATGTTGAATAAGAATTTGGTTTGAAACTTTGAATTGTGGGAACTTGTTTTGCTTAAATTAATGACTATTTGTATAATGTACAGCTTTCTATTGCTAATGTTAAGAACGTAATTGAATTAGTTACCTGATGCAACTAACTTGAGTCATTGGAAGTTATCTGTTCCCTCTCCCTCCTCTGGTATTCTCACAAAAATTTCAGGTTTATCAATAAACACCTACAAATTTCTTTGCCTATAGTGTATATTATCAAGCTATTTCAATCGCAAGATCTGATTTATTTAGAAATTGTATCCTATGAAATATATGTGGCATCCTTGCTTGTGTAAGCAGACAAATAATCTGCAAAAATTTGATATTCAGCACCAAGCATTGGCTTTTAAGTGTTTAGGATATAAATTAATTGTTTCACTAAGTCTATGCCACATTATGATATAGGGTTGGTTTCAGAAATTTAATGTGTTGGCTAATACCTAAATTTCCTGTTTGAACTTTTATTTTCCATCAGAGCGTGCAAATTATGGGCACCTTTGATGGCTGGAGCCAGGGGGAGCACCTTTCACCCGAGTATACCGGTTCTTTCACAAGGTTTTCAACAACATTGATGCTCAGGCCAGGAAGGTACCATGTGTCAACCCGCTAAAGCTTTTGAACTCACCTTATTTAAGGCCTATTTGGATAAGCTTCTATAGTAGCACTTCTAAGAGAGAAAAATAAGAAGAAAAATTAAAATAAATTTTTTCATAAGTTAATTTGCAAAAATTAAAAATAAGATTTTGAGAAAGCTGATAAAAGAGAGTTTTTTTTACAAATTAACTTATGTATAATCTGGTTTTAGCTTATGGAAAAATTCATTTCATTTTTTCTTTTTATTTCTTCTCTTCTAAAAGTGTTTCTTAATGAATTTATCCAAATAGACCATTATAAGTCTTATTCTAACCCAAAAACAAAAATTATTATATAGGTACGAGATCAAATTCTTGGTAGATGGTGAATGGCAACTGTCACCAGAGTTTCCCGTTATTGGGGAAGGATTAACGAAAAATAATTTGTTAGTTGTTGAGTAATGATCCCTATTTTCAATCCCAGTAACGGATACATTAGCAGAAATTTGTGTTATTTACTAGAAGTTATTAAAATTTACCTTCGTTAGCATATAACCACAAACACTTTTGAGTGTTAATTTTGTTGCCTAGCACCTGTTGAATGCACAAACACTTGTAATTATATTTTAGGTGTGAGCTAAAGTCATTTCTTAGTTAATAGATAGAGATAAATTTCTTTTGACGTGGAGTGATCACCAAAATGAATTTTACCTCTTCTAATAAAACCTTTTTTTTTTGGTACTCATGGTTACGAATTAAACCTTGCTTAATATGTTTTAGAGATTCAATTATTTATCAATTCGGTTGAATCTTGTTGCTACTCGTAATTCTATTTTAAACTCATGCTGGGAAAATATTATTAGTATTTTTTAAAGTTTCTTTACGAAATTGATAATTTAAATATATATATATATATATAATATTCCAACGAGCAGTAAGCTTAACTTTTGTTTCATAACTAGATTTTGTTTTCTTTTCATCACAAATCTTTTTAAAAAAACCTAACAAGTTTTGGTGAGTTTGGAAATTTCAAATGCAATTCAAACACATTTTTTCCTTATAATTTTGTAAATGAACATGGCATTGGCATACAATGTGGACATAAACATAAGTACCTCGGCTTGGTCAACTCCTTTATTGTTTTCTTTTAATTTTATTTTCATGAAATAGTTGTTGGATGTCATTGTTATATTTCATAAGATTGGAATGAAAATGAAAAAATATAGGCTGTAACATGAAAATAGAACTTGAAGTAATGTAAATTCAAGTGACAATTTTTTAATTTTCACTTGCAATGAATTAACAATTTATTTTTTTTAAAATTTCTTTCATTTTTACGTTAAATGAAATTACGCTCTTAAACAGATTGATTATGGAAAAAAAAAAAAAGATACACTAAATTAGCATGTACCATATTGTTAAATCAAAGCTTACCGAGTTATTTTCGATCATTAATTAAAAAAGAAAAAAAAATATGCTGCAGAATAAGTCAATATGTTACCATAAAATGTCATGGAATTACGTTTTATCAATTGATAAATATAAATGACTAGCTTATGCGATAGTGTTTCGAGTGATTTAGATTTTTTTTAATTTTTAATTAATTCAATTCTTTATTTTTCATATCTATTTATGAATTTAAATTTTAATATTTTTAAAATAAATGATTAATAATTAGAAATAATATTATGTCATAATGTAAATTATTTTTTAAAATTAAAAATATAATTTATATATTTTAAAATATCTATTTATATAAATTTTAAATATAATTTTTATATTTAAATATAATTCTTATATTCAAATATAATATTTATTTATATATACTTTATTATAAAATTTAGTTATATATTACAATGTGTGGCCTGTGAAATATAATTACTAAAATACTAATTAACTTTATAAAGGAGTATTAGTAGTTGTGAAACTTAATAATAGGCATAAAAATTGAAATAAAAAAGTGAAAGAGTTTAACTATAGTATCTTTACAAAACTATCACTCATAGGTAGTTATTACATCCGGCTCCAATATTACTGTATGACCTCCACTATAATACTCTAACCCTACTTCTATATCACGTGTGATTATCGTAATCGATATCAAATGAAAGTATGCAAGGATAAACTAAAGTAAAAAAGAAACAACACAAATATATCACAAAAAACACCACATCACCATTTCAACTTTATTAACACAACAACTAAACAGCGCGATATATAACACATAAATCAACATAATGCAACTCTCACTATCAACACAACATCATAGATCATCTCAACACACAACATAGTAAAATAGAGGCTCATGTTTAATATATAGGGGTTAATTGTCAACAATTTTTTTCTTATGTTTTTATTTATTATTTCTACAATTTTCCAAAAAAAAAAATGAATATGTCAAATAATTATCTCTTTATGTTTTCTAATCTATCATATTTTTTATTTAAAATTTAAATTTCGATATTTTTAAATAAGGTTTTTCATAGTTATAAAAACTTTATACTGTAATTTATTTTTTATCGTAAATTTAAAATAAAATTTATATATTTAAAATATTTATTTATTATGAACTGAATTATAATATAATTATATATATATATTGAAATATTTATTTAATATAATTTGAATTATGTAAAATAATTAAACATTTATTCCATGTGGTTGAAATACTAATTTTACAGTAATAAATGCATAATGATTGCTGTTGACTGATTAAAAGTAAAGAATAATTATTGTCAACAAATACGATACTGTATTATTGGTTTGTAACAAAAAAATACTGTATTATTGAGAACACATATGTGAGTGCTAATAATCCACTTGTCCAATTATTGACCAATAAAATATTAATGCTAGTGCGTTATCAGTTGGCAATAAAGATATTATTGCATAAAATATTTAACTTTTGTCTTCAATTAATATTAAATTGATTTCGAGTCCGATTTTTTTTTTATATATACTAAAAAGGTATTTTTCAATTAAAATTTTTGTTTAAATTTCTTAATAATTTAACCTTATATTATAAATTATAATATTCTCTCTCTTTTTTTTTTTTTGAAAAATTCTAATATTCTCTTCTTTTTGGATATGTATTTCAGGAAAATTTTGTCTTTTTAAAATTAATTTTATGCTCACACATTATAAATATGATTTATTCAATGAAAAAGTTCATGTTTGATTTTCATTGTGCATGAAAATATTTTAAGTCACATATAATTATAGTAGCACAAGTGAGGTTAATTTTTAGCTAAGTTTATTAGGAATACTTATGAATCGTGATAGGATCATAAATTAACTCTCTTTTAACTTCATTTATATATTTGATTTTTTTTTCATATTCTATCTCTTTCTATACATCATTTTTTATTCCATTTTTAAATTAAATTTCAATATTTTTTAAAAAAATGTTAATACTGAAAATAACTATAATTATATTTAAAAATAGTTATTTATTATATATAAATCTAATTATAATATAACATATATTTAAAAATATTTATTTATTATAAAGTTAATTATATAAAAATAATAATAAACATTTGTCATATATAATAAAAAATATTAATCACTTTAAAAAAATTATCTTGAACGATTCCTAAATACTCCTAGTAATATATAGACAGTGTTATACTAATAAAATATGTTAAAATCAAATTCTTTCCTAGTACAAATATATAAAACATCATAGATTTAGCAAAGCCTTGCATGCCCACATTTTAATTGTATTTATTCCTATCATCTCATTGCAAAGGTTTTGTTCTTGCAGTATCAATAAATAGTTAAGATTACGTCAGCCTCACCACCACCACCTACTAGAAAAACATATCGTAGGGTTAATACTCGATTTCTCGATCTTCTTATAAAAAAAGAAAAGACAAAAGATCGTGTACGACTTGTACGCCAACACAAGAGATGGTGTGTGAGGCTTAGAATATTTGAAACAATGTCTAATAAAATTTAGCAATATGCTAGATGTAACCCATCTTCTCCTCAAGTTCAAAGGAAAGAACATAATAAAATAGGGAATAATTAGGAGCTAGATGCTAACTTTGACTAGTTTAGTTGTTTATGAATATGAATGGAAACAAAACAAAGAATAAAGAAAGCTTTTCATCCAACACCATCCATGATCCATTCCTTCATGGAAACTTGCCTGCTCCATGCACCATTCGGCAACCCCTCAAAAAGAAAATGGATATTCCACCTTTACTCATTATTTTTTTATATTTTATTTTTGTGTCCAAAACTATGTCCACCAAATGTAGTCTCTATTGGAAAAGTATTATGCTAACAAGGTTTTTCAGTCCACTTTTCGATCCGTTGTTAACTTTCAAATCTTTTGGTGATCAAATTAATGAGTCATCTAAGTTCATAACGTTTTAACCTAAAGAAAAGTACAAAGAAACGAGGGAAAAGTACAATGAAGAGAGAAACTGCTCATTAAAATGCTAATTAAAGTAAATAAAAGTGCTAGTATTGGTAGGGTTTCCAATTCCATCCCACCAAATTGTATAAGAAAACACTACTTGATTTCATCGTTTTTTTTCCTATAAACACAGAATCGTGAAAGATTATAAAAAAAAAATCATATTACATACAACTACACTAAAAAAATGTATGTATATGTTTCTGAATTACTATTTGTGAATTTGGTATGTTGCTAAATCACTAACATAGAGTTTTTTTTTTAATATATATATATATAGTGGAACTAATAGTATAAAATATTTTTACATGATAAAATCATATATCAAATCAATACTAGAATTTAGAACATCATATTAATGTTTATCAATTACTATAAATCATTTATCTCTAATAGACATCTTTGTAGTGAATCTGTTATCACAATGTAACCATATACTTACATGTGTAAGTCAATAACAACTCTTCCATCAGAACTTCTCTCTACCACAAGCCCACAACTACCTCTTAGAAAGAGCAAAAATAACAATCACAAAACTTATAGGAGTTTAGTTGTATCTTGCCCTTTCAATTTTTGAAACCGCAATTTAATATCCCTCCATCACAAAAGCTTAACACATTTGTCTATTGAGTTTAATGTAACGACTTGTCATGATTTTTACACTTAACGACTTAGCTACAAAAAATGGAAAACAAACATGTAACTACCTAGGATTTACATGTAAACAATATCTGGATATATGCACAATATATATATATATACATGTAAAACTTTTGCACCAACAATTAAAGTAATATAATAACTATACAAGCATATAATTATGTACAATAATCCAATATTGAAATAAAAAATTCTAAATTGTCGATTAAGCAACACAACTAAGCCAACTACATTAGAGTAATTCAAAAGATCATCGCCATCACCCAACATGGTCTCAAAACATCTCAGCCCCTAACCTATCCTTGCCATACTCCTATACAAATATGAACATCACAATCCAACCATAAGGAAACAAGGGTAAGCTAGTATTCAAAAAAAAAAAATCATATAACAAGTATAGAAGTAAATGTATCTATACTACCAACATTATCATGTAAACCACACAATATAACACCTCATGACTTACAACTTAACAACACAATAATAACACATTTATCATGACATTTCATAACCTTAAAAGGTAAACAACTTAATCTCATCACAACAATTACATAACAATACATGCCATTCAACTACAAATCCACATATCATATGAACATCACCATAATCAACATGTCATATGCATAATATCTCAGCTACATGTGTCATCACGCATTTAACTTAGAGATCTCTCACAAAAAAAGGTGATCAACTTAAGTGACTTGACCCTATCGAATCAACGATGCAATCTTTTAACATCTACTAGATTAATAGCCAAATTTAAATAAAATTCGCAACAACATAGTTTCTCAAAATTTTCCATTTAAATTAAAAAAGTATAGTATTTTTGTTAGGATATAATAACTTGGATGTGAGCCTACCATAACGTTAGCATGCATAACTAATCGTCCCATGGGATTAGTCTATTAAGAACCCTCCAAATGCCCCTTCTAATACCTAGTTAGGAATTTTGGCTTTCAACCTTGTACCTCACTCAATTTGGTCACTTTATCCACGTATGATTCGACTTGACCCCCATACAAATCAATAATGGTAACTTTATAATCAATATAGCTAGATCTGACTCCTATATTATGGTCACTTATAGATAGTATGCCTTGACCTTGTTTACATACTGCATCAACTAAGGTCCTAGAGAAAACTCAACTATCCACTTCTAAAGTCAACTACTCTAGAAGAGTTTTGAACAACAAGGCTCATAAAACACCACAAAAATATCCTCACAATGGGATATTTATCTTTCTAAAACACTATCTCATTTAGTCATAAGTCCCACAACACAATCGAATTCCTTAAAAATTATCAACACCATCGCCTCAACATTTCAATAATTTATTCATCAATATACATTATCCCATATCAATGCATAAAGAAATAGCACTATACAAAAACATACAACATGTAATAGATTCAACTAACCTATACATGTTCAACACTTAGATAACAAAATAACACATTTTCAGCAAGTAATCCATGCCTGACGTCATTCTCCCCATGCCCAACATCTTTAAGGCATAGAGCTCTTAGGCTTGCCCATGCCTAACACTAGTTTACTTACGCCTGACATGGATAAGGCAAAGAGTCTTTGTTGCTCTCACATCTAGCATGGCCAAAACATATGTTTGGCCTCATTTCAAGCACTCTCTTCTTGATTCACGCTTGACGTCACTAAACTAGTACCCAACATCATCTAAGAAAAAAGCTTCTGTCTTGATCTCACCTAATGCCACTAAACTTAGGTCCAACGTCACCAGACTCACCACGTCAAAGAGCTTTAACGACATCCACATCTAACATGACCAAGTTAGAGAGCCTTTACTCACACCCAACGTTACCAATCCCATACATCACATTCGTGAGCTAGAGAGTCTCTAACACATGTCACGCTTGACACCTTGAAGTTACGCCCGACGTTATGATGAAATATGCACTTGGTAGAATTTCAAAAATGGATCTCTTCACCTGAAAACCAAACAAACCAAGCATGCATTGCAACAATTCATGTATATATTCATCATGAAAAACTCATTTCTCATCAAAATAACAACATGCAATCACCAAATGGTTAAAATCACCAAAATCACCACAATATACTTCAAAACACACAAAACTCACCAAAACATGAATTTCACTCCAAAATAAGTAACATAGCCATGAATTTAGATAAATTCAAGCACATACAACTCCAACAATTAACAAAGTTCGAGTTCAAACTTCCATTATCTATGAATTTCCTAAAAATCAGAGAAGAAGAGGAAGAAAAATAAACTTTGAGAACAATGCACCACCTACCAACAATGAGTTTGATTCTTGCTTGGAAGCTTGAATCACAAACTAGCAACTACAATTGCTCTCAAGGAAGGGAGTCTACGAGCTCTAAGAGGTAGGTAGAAGAAGAGAAATTTCATCAACTCTAGAGTTTCTCTATCTAGCTTTTCTTTAAGTTTCGTTAAAAAATGAATGTATGAAACTCAAGTCTTAAAAGAAACCTTGAAAGAAACTCAAGTCTTAAGACATCAAATGCTTTTTAGAAATACGCCAAAATCTGGTGGTCTTCAATTAAGAAAATTTTTTACTTAAAAAAAGTTTGTTAGTATTCAAAATCATAGAGATTTCAATGAATTATTTTAATAGATGGATTTTTTGAGACTTTTTGGTAGAATTTACATATAATTCACCATCCAACAATCTCATTAAAATCATTAAGATTTTACATGACTTTTTTTTTTCTTGTTTATTTCTCCTCTTTATTTTTTCTCTTTTGCCTTTTTTTGTTTCTTTCTCTTTTTCCTTTCCCCCTTTCTTCCTCTCTCATTTTCTCTCTTGTCTCTCTTTCCTATCTGATCTCTCTCTCTCTTCTCATGTCTTCGCTATGTCATATTATCTTTCTCTTTTTGTTCATTTCTCTCATTTATTTCTTCTTCTTTTCTCCTATTTTTTTATCTTTCAATATTTTTAGCTTATATTTTTATCAATCAGCATTGATGTATAATGTGTCATTATTTATTTTTTAATTATTAGATATTTAAAATTATTTTTGAGTTATTAAATATTATATATTATTAAAAATTTTAAATTATTAAAATTTAACAAATGTTTATTTTCAATAAAATTTAATATTGAAACATAAAATTTTAAACATATATTAAAAATATATTTTGACAATTCTAGTGATTAATGAATATCATAAATTTGAACATATTATTCAAATTCAACGATATGAATGAAAAAATATAAATGCATAGAGGGTTGTATGTAGAGAAATGTTACTTAAGAGTTAAGAAGACATGATAGCATAATCAATTGTTTATCAAAAGATTGAAAAAATTATTGATTTTATTTTTTTCATCCATTTGTGCTTTTATTTTATTATTTGTATTCTTTTTTTTAAAAATCCACATTGTCCTTTGAAATCTAATAAAATCCTTTCAAATTTTATAATTCTTAAGATACAAATTCATTAAAATTCATATCACAAAATATTGATTAAAAAATGTCTTTTTAAAAAAAAAATCTTAAAAGTCATTACATTCATATAAAGTCTTTTAAAAAAAATCTTAAAATTCATTAAATTCCTATTTAAGTCTTTTAAAATCCATAATTTTTTTTATGCTAAAAAAAGTTTTATGAAATTTGAATCTAATATCCCCTAATATTACATTGTTATCCAATCACAAATCATTATAATAAACTTCTTGATTCATATAATAACTACCTTAAAATTCATACCAATAATATTTTTTGATTGATTGACCAAGCAAAATTGTTTACACTATTAGAACCTACCCATTAAATACCAACTTGAGTTGATGATACTAATGAGAGACTCATCTTATTTAACTAAGGATTATAGTTCGAATCTTAACTCTTGCAAATATAAAAAATTAAAGTTGGAAATAAATGTCTACATATTTAGTGTGTATCAAGATTTTGCACCCATATTCAATGAGAAATACTCATTCGTAGTGAATTAAAAATAACATATTCATTAATTTTTTAAAAAAAATTCAATGAAACATTAAATTGTTTATTAATAGTTAACATAGTGTTTTTTTTAATGCTACATGCACCAACTTTCCCAACCAATAAATGTTTTAGTAAAAGTGATTCACTTATTAGGCTATTTATTGCTGTTCTTAATTCTCGTGAAAAATTATGTAAGATTTAAATACGCATTTAATTTTTTTAATTTTATAAATTTTACATTTAGTGCATATATATATTATTTACTTTTTTATTCTATATTTTTTTAGTCTAAATTGTTTATTTAATATACAAACTTTAAAAATAAAAAATAATATGTATATGAAATAAATAATTTTTTCAACAACACAAAGATAAAGTTCGTAAACTATGAGGACTAATCGAATATTCAAATCATTGAACTACTAGGATGAAGATTAAAAAATAAAAAAAATCAAATTGTTTACATAATAAATTTATATTTAAATAAATTTAAAACGCAATATAGTATAATAAATGCACATTTAGTAGTACTATAATTTAAGGGTTAAAAACCTTTTTTGGTCCCTTATAATATTTTTTTGTTTCAATTTAGTTTCACTTTAATTTTAAGTCTCAATTTGGTCCTCAATAATTTAAATCATTGCAATTTGAGACTTCCGTCTAAATGATTTAAACGGAGTTAACTGGTGGCCACGTGGATGTCAGGTGGATGCCACGTAGGTGGATCCCAAAATACTTGAATACACCTGGAACCAGAACGGCTCATTCTGAAACCAGAACGGCCCGTTCTGGTTACACTATTGGTGTGTAAATTTTGTACCTGAAATGTGCCGTTCCAGATGCAAAATTAGTCAAACTGGAGTGAACCACTTACTACCAAATTGGCACTATACAGTCAAGGATGAAACGAAACAGTGTTTCCCCTTGAAGTCATTGACGATGTACCCAAATAATAACAACCTGTTCTTGAGGAGGTATAACCTGAATTTTTGTGGTTTAGGGTTTCCCTTCAGCGTTACCCAGATGATTTCCTTTCTCAATAATTTCTTTGAACTTTTTTAGTATATGTTATGTTCTGAATTTTTGTTTTCAGTTTTTGAACCATGTTTCTGTCTTTGAATTTATGGTATTTATGAATTTTTATTTTCAATTTTTGAATCACATTGCGACATTTTGTCAAGATTTTAAACTAGATAAATTCAAACCAAAGAAGGATTTTGGAAGCTCTTATTTTATTTAATTTTTTTTTATAGTTTTATTCATAAATGAATATTAATTTATAGTATTTTTTATTTATTATATTTTTATTAATATAGATATAATATAAAAAAATACAATAAAAAGCATGAAGTTGGGTTTTGGAACGGGCCGTTCTGAATTCAGAACGGCCCGTTCTAACAGCAGAACGACCAGTTCTGGTTTCAGAACGGTCCGTTCTACTGCACTCATGTTGTGTTAAATTTGCATTTGGAACGGTCCGTTCCAATTGCAAAATTAACACATAACATGTGCATACAGAACGGGTCGTTCTGGTTTTAGAACGGGCCGATCTGATTCCAGGTATATTCATGACATTTGGCATCTATCTATGCATCTATGTGGCATCCACCTGGCATCCACGTCAGCAGGAGTTAACCCCGTTTAAATCATTTGGACGGAAGTTCCAAATTGCAATGATTTAAATTATTAGGGATCAAATTAAAACCTAAAATTAAAGTGGAACTAAATTGAAACAAAAAAATATTATCAAATTAAAGGAGATTTTTAACCTAATTTAAGGCTATTCAAGAAGGCCCCAGGTGTAAAAAAAAAAAACCGGAATAAAGTGTGTCTCTCTCTATATATTAATGAACGATCTAAAATAAGGTAGAATAAAGTTTTTTTTTATTGTTTTTTTTTTTCGTTGGTGTGTGTGAAAGTAATTAAACAACCAAAATTTCATATATATAGTTGTGCAAAGAAATGAATATATAAAAAGAAGCATTGAGTGCAGACTCATGCACACACCTTAATGTTTTCTTCTTCTTGTTCTTTCTCTTTTCTTCTGACTCGTCGTTAATGCATTCTTCTTCAATACTCATAACTCTGCCTTGAATGTTGGGTTTGAGCATTTCTCTTCCTTTCATGCCCTTCCCCTCTTCCTTTGGATCCTCCAAAACCGCTTGGTACTATCGCTGCTTAGGCCTCGACCCTTGAACCTTAAGTCGTTTCCCACTTCGATTCACGAGCAAAGTTGCGATCTTTGGGGGTTTGGTCCATCTGGGTCGGTGCGTAATTTGAATTTGAAGAGCGTGATGACGAAGAAGAGTGGGTTTGAGAAGATGGTATTGCAGAAGAACAAGAGCAAGGGGAAGAACTGGTCCGAGGAGCAGAAAACGAGGAGCAGCAACAGGTTTTTGGTGACGATCAACATAATGGGGAGTGCGGGTCCCATAAGGTTTGTGGTGAATGAGAAAGAGCTTGTTTCAGGGGTCATTGATACTGCTCTCAAATCCTATGCTAGAGAAGGGAGGCTTCCTGTTTTGGGATTTGATGCTGCCAATTTCCATCTTTACCTTGCAAATGCAGGGTTTGATGGTATGCTTAATTCTCTACCCTTTTGCAAAATTTTCATTTGGTTCATTAAATGTTTTATGCTGTTCTTTGTTCTTTTCAAGTTTGTTTTAGTGATCTTTAATGCAAATCATTATTAATCAGATGAGATGAAACTCTAATTCTTCTCTATCCTTTTGGAAAAGGTTATATGTTCTTAAAAAAAAAATTTGAATTATTTTCTTGTTAGAATTGAAATTTCATAACATAAACTACTAAAGTCGTATAGTGATTAAAGTTAAAATAGTATGTAAAGAGTCTCACATTTGAATCATGTTGCCGTTGTATTAATTTTTACAACTAAAAAAGAAAATTTCGTAAGATGTGATGATCTTAAAGGCAATCTTTTATTATGTGATAAAATTTCAATTTTGATATAAAAACAATAGTCAAAATAGTAAAATACCCGAGGAACCTTAATTTAAGTTTTTCTTTTGCGGTTTTGGACGTGCAATTTGTGCATCAATTTGGAGTCTTTTATTTTGTCTCTTTGGTCTCTCTGCATGTTGGATCCAAAAGGCCATTTTTGATGATGTATGCTATGCCATTTATTCGGTTCTATATATTTCTTCCTATGATGTTTTCATGCCCCTCCTCAATTTGTTTTTTTGTTTCTCAGGCGTGTTACACGGTTTAATTAAAATACAACATAAGCGTTTTTTATATAATCATTCAATGAATTGTCATCTTCAAAGTTGAAAATGATTCTTTTGTAAAAAATTACTTTTAAATTCATATCTAAATCGGTCATTATTGTATAAACTATGGACGGCTTTTCTTTCTACAGATATAATTATAACACGCATCGATAAAACAGTAACATCTTATAAAGTTTGGTTCCCTATGATTTTAATTTGTAAGCTAAAGGGTTGTTATGTTGGTAACTTTTTTGATAGCTCTGAGTCCATTGGAACCGATAGGATCTTTTGGAGCGAGGAATTTTGTGCTGTGCAAAAAGCAAGTGTACTCATCAAACACAGGATCACAATCTGAGTTGGTGTCTCAAAAGAGCAATGGTGGTGGCTGGAAAGCATGGTTAAACAAATCATTTGGTTTGAAAATCGTATCCCATTAAGACATATTATTATCGTTTACATGTGAAGGTGTACCAAGTTCCCTTTGTATTCTGCATTGTGCTTTGGTCACTATATGATTGTGGCAACTATGCTAAGTACTTCATAAGTTTTGCCCAATCTTCAGGAGACAAGATTGAATAATTTGTGTTGTTCCCTTCTTCGTTGTTAAAACAAAAGATGCTCGATCTTTAGAAATTTGTACTATTGGCATGCGTTACTTTACATTCAACATGTGCTTTTATTGACTTTCAATTTCAATGTTTAACGGGTTCTAGATGTCTAGCTATCATAAACAGCTTAGTCAAGTTTGGAATCTAGAGAAGCATAAAAGGTGGAATGGGATTCTAGTAATTGGAGGTTGGGACCTAATGAATTATCATTTTTTAATTTTATTTTTTCTTGGATTCTAACAAAGTAGTAAGAGAAGAATAAGAATTTAAGTCTATAATAATATTAATTTATTTCCACACATGACTATAAAAGGACTTGTTTATTGATAGGTTCGACCTATTGGAGTTCATGAATAATATTGTGCACAAACCCATTGTTTCCGTTAAATATTGTATTGTGATTTTAAAAAAAATTAATTGCAATTTATTTATAAAAAGAATATATTGGTTCACGTTAGTAATTCTTGTTATTTGTACTATACTTTTGTACCAGTTAACATCTCTAAAAATGTATTGACCTTTTCATATAAAATAAATTCAATTTGTGTATTTAACTTTTATAAAAAAAAAATTTAAGTTTTTATAAAAGCTGACGTGCATGAGTTTATTTGACCTTACTAAAGAACTTAACTAATTTCACTTTTAAACTTTTTTCTTCAAATCACAATCTGTACTGAGTGGAAGTATGCATGGTGTGATTTGATTTCTATGCAAAATTTCAGACGTGAATGATTAGCGTAAGAAATTGCGCATAAAATTGTAGCTTGAGATTACTAATAATAGACCTATTATCTCTAATTTTGATGTTTAAAAGTGTTTCGGAACCACTGTGGCAGGTATAAATGAGACTTAAGATCTTTTATCTTTTAATATTGTTACTTCATAAAAATTCCTGCTTTGGAGTACTTATTGATGCAACCGTCTCTTCCATCATGTTTCACTACACTCCACCTTATCAAAATTGCACTTCACCAAAAGAACCGCATAATCTGAACGTGGCTCAATTTTCCTTTGATTACTTCAGATTACAAAACCAAACTCATAATTTTATAAGATAATTTTACAAAATTTCAAAATAAATGATCTATGACATTATCTTTTAGAACACCGTGAAAATTTCAATTTTTAAATTAGGAACTAAAATATATACAATCCCTCCTCCTCTCACAAAATAAACCAAGCCGTGTTTTCTCCTAATTTTTTTTTTATTTCTTGTATAGAGAATTATATCCAAAAAATTCAAGGAGAGATTAAAAGAAAAGGTAGTTAAATAGTTAATTTGACCATGATTACACTTTCAAAGATACATTCACTTGAATTTTTCAAAAATTACATTCACTTGATCTTCTGGACTCTTATAGAGCGGCATATAGGTATAAAACACATGTTTAGAGGTGTTGAGGCATCCAAATTTGTGTTTTTTTTTTTTTTTTTTACAATCGGGCTCATGATATATACAATTTTTTTTAATAAATACAACTCTCTTTTTTTTAAAAAAAATTCTTAAAATATTTTTATTTTATTTTTTTAATTTTGTATCTCCAATATTCAATTTAACATTTTTTTCTTCTTTTTCACAAACTTCTTTTTCTTTCCTTTCATTTTTCGCATGCATCCTATATCTTCCTTCCTCTCCACACCTATTTTAGTAGATATTTTTTTATTTTTTAGATTTTTACATTACTTTCTTCTCCCTTTTCTTTTAGTTTTTACATTGTTACTCTCTTTCTTCTCGTTTTTAGTTTTCACACACAATGTTGAACTAGTGCACAACGATGTCAAAGGAGGCAAACCATATACACTTTTTTTCTTCATGCACTTCCTCCCTTTCAAACTTCTAGAAAACACAACAGTAAAATTAGTGTTTCGAAAAGTATTTTTTGAAATTGTGCTTTTTACATATTTCTAAAAATTATTTTTCAGAGCACTAAATTTATTGTTCTAAAAAGAACTTTCCAGAATTATGCAAATCAACACACTTTTGAAAAGTATTTTTCAAAATATTAATTTTAGTATTTCAAAAAATACTTATTAGAATAGTAAATTAGTGTTTTAGAAAATATTTTTCGGAAGTATGTAAAAAATATAATTCCAAAAAATACTTTTCAAAACACTAATGTTATTATTTTAGAAGGTGCTTTATGGAAAACTTTCTGGAATACTAAAATTAATCTTTCATGAAGTGTTTTTTAGAACACTAAATTTAATATTGAGGTTTTGTGAAAGTTAGTGCATATGTCTCGACACCTTTGACATTGTCAAAGAAGTCGCACTTGCTTACAATGTCATTACACACCAGTTTTATGACTTAAGTATGTGTGCAAATTAAAAGAGAGGAAGAAAAGATTAATGTAAAAATTTTAAAAAATTAAACTATATTGAAATAGGTGAGGAGTAAGTGAAGACAAGAGAGTATATGTGAAAATTAAAAGATAGAGAAAAAGAGGTGTGTGAAAAAAAAGAAAAAAAAAAGAGGAGAAAGTGATAAATTGAACGATAGAAGATAAAAATTAAAAAAAAAATAGAATAAAAAAATTAAAAATATTTTAAAAATTTTTGAAAAGAAAAAGTGGTGTACTTGTTAAAAAATAAATAGATATTTGGTCTTTAGGCTTTGGCCCAGCCCATCCTAAGATGGGGAGGTGTAATATGGGCCTCTTAATTCTTCCGCAAAGAGTTGGACCAACATGTGTTTTGGAAAATGATAGGATCCACATCAACTCATCAACATTGTTCAAAGTCCATCAAGTACAAATAGTAATGGAGCTGAGTTTGACCCAAGAAGAACAGAAAATAGTATATGCATGAAAGTCTAAAAAAAGAATTATATCATCATTCAACCATAAACAGTCATATATAGTATTTGTTTTTGACAAGGATGTGAAGTATTCATCGACTTTATTTTTCATTACCTTCGGTAGAATCCCCCCTCTTCAACCATTTCTTTTTCATCTACAAAACTTAAGTTCAATACCTTCTAAAAAAATCAGAAACTAATTTCACTCAAACCAACTTGTGTATATAGTATGTATGTTGGTTTTATAATGATCATCTTCAAAGTAATATAAACAATAACTTTTGATTACTTTACTGCATAAAAAAATTACATTAATAGTTCATCGAATATTCACATCTAAGGAAGATTTTATGTGAAAAGAATGAATGTATCTTAGATATATCTTTGTTTTACGATTAGAGAAAGAATTCTTTAGTGGAATGGAGCTTCTCTGTATGCTGATTAGTGTTTTTTTAATAGTTAAGAAGCACGGCTGGAGGCATGTGTAACCTGAGAAGGAATTGAGAAATGTTAGAAACATGGGTGTACCAAGAAGAGAGAAAATGTAACAAATGAAAACTTTGATATTGTAAAACATAAATAGGCCCAAAAGTTAACCATATAAGGCCTTTTTGAACAAATACAGTAACTAAAAACCTTTTAAATATTTATAGGACTAAAGGTAACTTATGAAAATATTTTCTCAATACGATGCAGAATTTAATCGTTAATTTAATGTCAGTGTAAGCTGTAGTGACCAAACAATTTCTTATCTACTTTGGGCATGTTTTCTCTTCATAGTCGAAAAAATAAATAAATGAATGAATCCTTTTGGGATCCTATTTCACGTGACACTTTATTATTGGTGTACTTTTTAGATAATGTATTCAACCTTTAAGTACTTACCACTGTTCCTTGTCCCCGCCACCCATCATAATTCATATTGCTCTTATTGTTCTGGAGATTTGAGATTACAACAATAATTAATAATTAATGCAATTCCAATTTTTATATGACCAACCATGGGCCTTACCCCAGGCTTCACACTTCCATTTTCCTAGCCACAAAAGTTGGCTTAAGTAGAAATAAGTTAATTAGTATGCTTTGTAATTTTAATGGAGTACAAGAAAAATAATGTAAAATGTGATTTGAAGGTAAAAATTTGATGTCATATATTATAGATTTCTAAGTTTAATTATTTGGGATCCAACGGAAAAATTAATGAATAAGTCACACACAAGAAACACACTGAGTGGTTAGAATGTAAAATAGGTATCGACTGTTAATGTTATTTGTGTTTGCAAAACACTTACTAAGCCCAAGAAGAAAATTTATTGTGTTGTTTTATAATTGATTATATATCAATTAACTGACTATACTTTATAACGGTGAATATTTGTCTTTTGTTAGTATATTTAGAAAACTTTATAATATCACATTTTAGAGGTTTTTTCTTAAAAAAATGTTTTTATGAAACTGAAAATTTGAAGCTTATAATTATTTCTCAACAGTTTTTTTTTTCCTTTAAACTAATTTATTACATAAAAATTGATTATTTGATATATCTAAATGAAATTAGATATCTCAAAATTATTTTTTTATCAAATTTATTCAAAAAAAAATTCATTCTGATTATAATCAATTATAACAATAATTGATTATGCATACAATTAATTATTAAAATAACTTAATTTTCACAATTTTCTTTAACAAACAAAAGAAAAAAAATATGAATGGGAAAAAAATGAGAATATTAAGATATTTATGTGACTGCACAAGAAATTAAAAATAAGATACAAAATTATGATATATGAAAAGATATCAGTATGATACATACTAAGAAAAAATCTACTGCGAAAAAGATGACAAAATTGACTAAGATGATTTAGATACATGTAATGAAGACTATATTAGATGCATTAGCCAAGAGAGTGAATTACATGATTTTCAATTCTAAATAGAAAATTATTAAAAGAAATCTCATAGTGAGTAATATCTGTGAAAGATTAGTTTTTATTATGATTTTTATTTTTATTTTTATTTTTTATGTATGATCATGGAAGCTGAAAAGGTGAGTTGTATCATGAAATTGAAAGGAAATGTAAGAAATGACCTAGGCATGGTGGTGGTCCATACTCCTAAGTGACTATTCTTTAGACCTCGACATAGTGCTCTCATGAAAAACACTATTTTACGTGAGAATTGGAGGGGGGAAAGAAGAGAGAGTTTCAACCTAGTCTTAGCAACAAGTTATTAACAAAAGAACTTTATGTTGCTGTTTACGGTGAAAAACGTTTAAGGGTTCTTTTTACTCGAACTAGCACGTAAATGGTTTCAATTTAGGATTTTTGATTTAAGAACAGGAAAAGGAGTGAACAACTTTAGTAATTACTTGTTTCTAAAGATTCTTCCATAATTAATAAGCAATAATTTTCAGATATGTAAATACTAAGATGAACAGAATGGATAATAATGATATTTGCAATACAAATCATGGTTAATTGGCATACTGTTCCATAATTATAATGTCAAAGTGATGCAATTTCGTAGATTACAAGGGATAAATTTAAATAGCTACACTAATTCTACTCCTAGAAAGCAAGAAAAAAGGCCAGGAGTTAATCATACCCAAAAACGATTCTGTGCATGAAAGCCATATGCGCAGGCGGAGAGTTCTTGAGAATTTAGTTTTAACAGTATGAGTTTTTCCGACCTTGTGCATGAGATGAATACTCCTATTTATAGACTAACTAAATAGCGGTTAAAATTTAAGCTTGTGTATTGTGAGGTTTAACCGCTATCCACTATGCTTGATGTGGGTAGGAGTTATGCAACTTCTCCGTATGTAACTTCTTCTAACCGCCTTTCCCACGTGTTCTATTTTTCGATTTATGCTTTAGTAACCGCTCTAGTGCACCCATTAGGTATCTTCGATCATTGTTCAACTAACTGTTTTAAGGTAATTACTCTATTCGGAATCCTTCAATTATTCCCACTTTTCGACCACTTCTCCGTTCAATTTGGCTCATTGATTCGAGTATGTTTTCGCGTACAGATATACTTTTCTTGACCCTTATGAGTGTGCTTTTCGAGTCGTTTGATCTTCGAGTCAGCCCAGATCTTCGGGTAAGCCCAATAGTTGCACATTGTTTCAATCTCAAGATGAATTATAGAGCAAACGTCACCATCCATTAGTGCAAAAACAAAAGCTTTGTATTTTTGAATTTTTTTCTGTCTAAAATAATTGACTGTTCAAGATATTTGGGAAATCTCTGCCACATTAACTGTGCCATCTTCTGTAAAAAGTAAGTTTTAACTTAATAATAGAAAAGGGTGAAAAACCCAAATGTAAGCTCGACCCGATTTCCATTAGGAAAAGCGTTCTTGTTTCAATTGTTTTGTTGCAATCAAAATCTCAGAGTTTTGATAAACACACAAGAATGCTTTTCGATTAATATAGATGATGATGAGACACATCACACACGGATTTAAAATTCTCACATCAAGTTATCCTAAAATAAAGTTTTTTACCAGTATGAAAGGGTTTGATTTAGTTGAAAATTAAACCAATAAAAATATGGGCCAGAAAATGTAGTGATTTTTAAAAATAGTAATTTATATTTGTTTTATGATCATAAAAGTTACTTTAAAAAACACCTAATTTTATAAGAAACTATTCAAAAAAACTTCTGATTATTTTCAAAAGGCGAAACAAATGTATGAAAACCTTTTAAAAGTGATTATTTAAAAATAAATAATAAAAAATAACAAGTGGGTCTTATATGTATATCAGTTCTCAATTTGGCTAGGGAAAAATTAAAGTAACAATGCAATCACAAAAAGTGTGTCTTTATAACTAAATGATATATCGTTGAAGTGATATTATTTATTTCATTAATTGAAAAGAAATGGACGGTGCAATTTTATGCAATCTCCTCCAATGGAAACTACTAAATTAATTTCAAAAGAAAAAAGCAAGTGTCCATCAATCTTTCTATTGGGAACAATAAAAAATATATATATATAAAAAGAAAGCTTAATATTAAATTTGTGATGATGAGTTGGCCACTTGTCATATAACCTAAATTCGATTGATATAGAAATAGCAAAGGTTCGTAGAATAGAGAATAAAAAATAAAGTACAAAATGAGCATCCATAGGATAGAAGGTCAATTCAAGAATTTCAAATGGAAGGGTCAGCTTCCAGCACTAATTATATCAAACAATCTTTTTTAAGTAACATAAATTCATTGGATTGATCGATGTAGATATCATAACCCATAGGCAACGCTAATTCATATTCTATTCACGGATCAGCTGTAATGCAATTACGGAAAATAAAAGCTATGTTCAGATAAAATTTTCAATATAAACACTTTTAAGGGGGGAAGAAAATAATAATAAATAAATAAACCAAATGAACAACTCTTTAAGTTAAAAATAGCTTATGGAAGAATTCAAAATAATTTTGGAAAAATTAATATAAAAAACTTTTACAAATTAATTTTATATATAAATTAATTTAAACTTATAAGAAAATAATTTTACCTTTTATTCTTATGTTCTTTTCTAATAAGTAGAGTTGTCAAAATTAGTTGATCTAACGGACTAGCTCATTGGTTTGTTGAACCAAGTTGAATTCTTTATTTTTAGACTTCAAAAAAGTCAAACCAATTTGATTCAATTCGGTCCAATCAGGCTAAATTGAATTAGTATAAATTGGACTTAAAAAGTAATGATCATTTGATTCAATTTATTTTTCTTTTAAATTATACGTGTAAAGTTATTTTTAAAAAATGACTCAACTTAATCCAACTTGATAGAAAAAATATATTTTGTGTATAAGTCATGTTATGTTGGACCAACTTATTTCTCATATTTGTCCTTATAAGGTTATTTTGACGACTTATATTTTGTAAATATATATTTTTTTATCAAATGAGTGTAATATAATTTTATTCATAAGGTATTTATTTATAGAGAAAAGTTGTGATACAAAATCAAATATTGATATTTCTTATTCTAAAAACAAGAAAAACTTTAAAATAATCAAAACAGAATAAATATAAATATTTGAAACATAAATACAAGATTCTTATCAAAACTAATTTATTCTCTTAAAAAATATTTAAGCATATTCCTAATCCTCTTCATTGACTAAATATCTTTATCAACTAATTTGAATTTGAATTCAAAATCTACTTTTTTTTTTTCTGTTTGATTGGTTTGTTCCTTTCATTGGGATCATATTTGTATCCAACATTATTAAGAATCAACAAGAAGAGGAAGAAGAACAATTAATCTCAATGTCATGTTTTATGACCAAAAAACCCTCAAAGGCTTGAATTATTGATAGTAGTTGTATAAACCATATAACTTATGATCGAAAGCTCTTCAAAGAACTCAACAAAATTGATATTTCTAAAGTTCAAATGGGTAATGAAGTATACCTTAGGTTTGAAATTATTATTTGATGTTTTATATGTTCTTCATATTAATCAAAATCTATTGAGTGTTGTTCAATTATTGGAAAATTGTCATTTGAAGATAAAAATTGTCTGATTAAAGATATAAACTATAAATAACAAAGAAGTGTTCAATGTACATATGAAAGGTAAGAGTTTCCTAAGCTCCCACAGTTTTGCTTTATAAATTGTTATTTCTTTTTGTTTCATTGATGTGGGACTGGTGACAACCAATAAGTTATAATAAGAAAGTGATAAGTGATAAAATTATATACAAAGACAAATTTAGTTGAATGAGAGGTTAAGTCTCTTGTTTAAAGAAATGATTGTTGAGATATAGACAAGGTCTCACATTGATAAAATAATAAGAGAAATAACGTACACATACTTCAATAGTTGAGTGACTTTTTGGAAGATAACCAAAAACAAACCATAAGGACTTAAGCCCAAAATAAATAATATCTCATCATTACCGCAAGTTGAATTCAATGACAACCAACAAATGATAAGTGATAAAATGATACTCCCTCCAATTTTTTTTGTTTGATGTTTAAGGTTATGCACAAAAATTAAGAAAATAACTGATATTTTAGTTTTTCAAAGTATTTTTTACTTATTTTCCTGTTATACCTTTTAGATAGTTGGAGAAGAAATAGGTATATTGGAAAATGAAAAAACACACATCAGTTATCAAGGCTAAAAATGAAAAAGAAAATTAATAAGTCATTGGTTTTAGAAAAGTGACAATGAAAAAAGAAAAAATAATAATGTCAAAACAACTATGAATAAAAAACGAAGGGAGTATACAAACACAAATTTCGTTGAATAAGAAGTTAGGTCCCTTGTTCGAGAGAGATTATTGGGATACAAACAAGCTCTCAAATTTATAAAACAAGAAAAGAAATAACAATTTATAAAATATGCACATGCTTTAATGATTGAGAGACCTTTTATTTGATAACCAAAAACAAAATTATAAAGACTTAGGCGCAAAATGAACAATATCTTACTATTATAGAATTATATATGAAATAATCTTATAAAAATAACAAAGTTATAACATTCTTCTTAATATAAATATATTATCTTAAACGGGTCATCAAAAATAATCTTAACAAGTTCGATAAAATTGATTTATTTGATGACCCAACTTATATTATAAGTGTTTATGAAAAAATTTATTAAAAAGATATATCAAATAAAGTTGATCTTTATTATTGACTTTCCTTTAATTTCTTCATTCGTAATGGTGAAAGAAAGAAATTAATATGTTGATGGATAACTTCTATGAGTGGTGGATGAGTTCTAGTAGCTTGACAATTGGCTTTCAAAGCAAAAACCCCCTTACTTTTTATTTTTCGTTCTTCTTTGCTTTATAATTTATTATTCATTCAGAAGAAGACCTTTTAAGTTGAATAGTGGAGAATGTGTGATGGATGATTTACTAGTACTCATGGGAAAAGGGAAAACTAAGAAGTGGTTGGCTGGAAAAGGGGCTTGGGCACTTCAAAGTGGGGATGCAAAAAAAACCTTTTTCATGCTTGGAGGGCCCCTGTGTTTTCTCCAAGGTAGAAAATAACTAGTGCTGGATGATGGAGGGTGTCAGTGAGAAGAACCCCTTGTCCATTTCAAGAACCCTACACCATAAAATTTGTTCGCTGAGACTGGTTTTCATTGATTGTGACCCTAAGGTCAATTACTTAGGAGTGATGTAGCATGAGATTTTATAATTGTAGCAAGTATTGTGTTGGAAGGAAGTGCTTTTCGCATAATAGCAGTATTAATTATTAATCATCATTCTTGGTGCAATGTTTATCCACACCACCAGTCTTGTTAAAGAAGACCTGTGCTACATATCCACATGGACCACATTCATTCATAATTAACTTCAAATCATGGTACACATTAAGATGATTTGACCAATTAGAATTTGGAATCACATATATATTAGATTGCCACCGTGTGATGATTTTTATTTTTTATTTACAAAATTTTTTGTATGTTTCAATTTTAATTTGATCACGACTTTTTGTTTATTCCTATTTTATAACTACGTATATTACACGGTTTAAATATATGTACTAAATTTTATAATAAATAAAATATGTCAATAAAGATTATATTTAAATATATAAATCATATTTAAAATTTATATAAATAGATATTTTAAAATATATAAATTATATTTAAAAATTATGATAAATAATTTATATTATAGTATAATATTATTTTTATTATTGATAATTTATATTTAAAATATTAAATTTAATTTATAAATAATTAAAATAAATAAAATTAAATTAGATAAAAAGTTAAAATAATTGCGAAAATTATTTCCATCAAAAAAGAAAGTCTTTAAAAAAATTCTAATACATGATAAAATTTTGTGTTTAGTATATAAGAATTGGTTAAAATTTATAATAGATCGTATATATATATATTATTTTTAAAAATATAAATATATAAGTATTTTTAAATATATAAATAATATTTTTAATTTATAATATAGCAAAAAAATTATTTATTAATAATTTATTTTAAAATATTAATATTTATTTTATAAATAATTTGATAAATAAAAATTAAATTAGATAAAAATAGAGAGAAATTTCTGAAAATACTTTCATACAAAAGAAAGGTTTATATTTAATATATAAAAATTGATTTTTATTTTGATATATATATATATATATATATATATATATATATATATATATATGTAACGGATGGTAGGGATGGCAAAGTGGGCCATGGCCCGCGGGCTGGCCCGTTGGCCCGCCAAAAATTGGCGGACCGGGCCAATCATTTCAACTCGCTAACCCGCCAAGCCCACCCTGCCAAGCCCGCCAACCCGCCGGGCCAAATAGCGGGCCGGCTCGCCACAACCCGCCGGTCCGCATAATATTTTTTTAATTTAATTATTTTTATGTTTATTTTATTTTGATGTAGAAAATGAGGATGAAGATGATTAATTAATTGTATTTAAACTTGTTTTGTAGACTATCAAAAATTTAAATTATAAATAATTTGTAAGTTTATAATTTGGTTTTTATTTTAGTGTAAATGGATTAATTTCTATTTAATTTTATTCTAAGTTTGTAATTTATTTTTGTTGAACATATATTATGTACAATATGTATGTATTTTTAATTTTATATGGTTATATTTATTTATTTATAGCAAATTTTTTTTATTTGACCATAAAATATATATTTTTCATTTTTTTTATTTTTTTATTTTTTGTAAGCGGGCTGGCCCGCCAACCCGCCAGCCTGTCCTTAGGCGGGGCGGGCCAGCATCTCCAGCCCGTTTTACATTGATGGGCCGGCCCGGCCCGACTTATTTTTGGCAGGCCAATGGCAGGCCGGGCCAAAACGAGCCAGGCTGGCCCGTTTTACCATCCCTAACGGATGGTTCTATCTCAAATAAGTACGAATTAAAAAAGTGTATATAGTAATAAATTTAATGCAATCAAATATCAAGAAAAATGGTCCCTTTTTAATGTTATAGATATGTGGTCAAAATGTAATAAGAGGAACTAAATATATTATATTAGTTTGGTACAAGTACTTTCAATTAAAGATTTTGAGATTGGTAGGGTGCGAATAAAATCTTGCCTTCCTACTTTGTGTATCCAATAATTTGGACCGAGAAATCTTTTATTGATATCATTATTAAGGGCATCCACTTGAGCTTTATTTTGAATTAGCTTAGAATGGAAAATGGAGTTCAAACCAACTTCGAATATAGTTGACAAAGATTGTATTCTATCATTAAACACACAAATTCATTTATTGCAAGGAACCAATAAAGGGCAGTCATTATAAGGCACCCCTCCCATACTTAGGACCATGTACTGAAAGGAATTTAATGATAAAAGGAGAACAATCATGTCCATCCAAGCCTTGGAAACAATAACCTATATTGGGTTTCTTTCTGGTTTTTGTTCAAAATTTTAGTTTTTATTCCAATTTTTTTATTTTTCAAATGGAAACAAAAAATTCAAAGGCATATATTATTTAACAATACACTGAAAAAATGTTAGCGTCTACAACATTTTATTACTTACAATAAAATAAAGATTTGGATCTATCATCGATTACTCATCTAAATGTTTTTCAAAAAAAAATTTATGTGCGAACACAAATAAATAAAGTTAGTGACTTGATTCTTTCTCAACCAAACCTCACCTCTTGGAGTTCTTTAATCATACTTTAGTTTCTCCTTAGATAAAGAGAAAATATGAGTTTTATGTGATTTGGTATATTGGATACCACAATCTTTTATAATGTGTTAACTTAAAAGAATTTTTTATTATTTTTTAATAGATTATTATTGATATCTATTCATTTAAGTTTATATTATCTAATTTAATAGTCTAAGGAATTTATTTAATTCGATCGCATGAAATAAAACTCATTAATAAATAACTAATACAACTTTTTATTATATTAATGCAGATTAATATATAAAAATTCTAACCATTTTATTGTATTTTTTCGTGATTACTTGTCTCATCTTACTTGTATTTTACCGGTGTTAATTATGCTGAAAAAATTTAATTAGTTATTAAAAAAATACGGGTTACATTTAAATTATAATCCTTTATATCTAATTCTCTCTTCGTAATCATTCAAACATAATTATTTGAAAATAATACATGGAGTATATAAAGTATTTCCGTTTCATTTCATTCTCTCTAAATTAAATAAATGGAGAATGAAGATACACAAAGCAAGATGGCGTACATATATATATATATATATATATGAATATATTCTAGGTAGTTTATAATAATGCATATAGACAATTAAAGTAATGCATTACAATTTGTAACAAAAGAAAATTATTAAAATTGAGTTAATGGTAGAGCGTTAAGGGAATATGTATAAGATTTTATATTTCAACTTTAGTATAAGCATTTACATGAAAAACAAATAAAAGAAACGAAACGACGATAAAGTGGTTGTGCAAGGAGATAGGCATATATTGACGACCATTAGTCATAGTTAGTAACAAAAAAATTTATTTTTGTAACAAAAAGTTTAATAGTATGTTTGGATGGAGAATTTAAATGGAGTAATTCATTTATTTGAAGAATTTCAAATTTTTTGAGGTGAAATATCTTGTTTGGATAGAGAATTTATAAGAAATTTGAAATTCATGCATTTGTAAAATTCTTTAAAATAGTAGAATTTCAAATTCTCCTAAAAAAGCAAGAATTTGAAATTTCTCAGAATTTTTTTTCTTCTTATTTCACTTATATATTTTATCTTATCTCTTATCTCTTCAAGTTTTAATTATTGAATATTCAAAAATATTTTTAAAATTATTAAATATTATTCTAATATTAATTTTTAAAATTATTAAATATTTAAAAATTAGCTAATATTTATTTTTATAAAATTTAATTTAAAAATCTCAACATATAAATATATTTTTAAAATCAATTTTATCATGGTAGAATCAAATTATCATATCTAACCCAACAATTTAAAATTTGAGAAATTTGAATTCACTTATCCAAACAAAATATTTTAAGAATGATAGAAATTGAAATCAAAGTAATTCAAATACCAAGAATTTAAAATTCTTTAAATTTGTAAAATTTCTCATCCAAACACATCATAAGTGAATCGAATCTCTAAAACATTTAAAAAAATAAAAAGTATATTCAATTACATGGTTAGGCCTTATTTAAAAATAAAAAAAAAAAAGCTTATAACTAACACACTTTAAGGTTATTATTTTTATTAAGGAGTTTTGATTGTCAAAATAATAATATTTAAGAGTTATTTATTTTTTATTTGTTTTTATAATTTTATTGAAAAAATAATTAATGGCATTTTTCTCTTTTTAGACAATTGTTTTATTTTATTTTTATAGTGTTTGTTGTAGAAATAATTGTATTTTTATTTTTCTCTTTTTAAACAAAATGTTTAAGTATGATTGATTTCTCTTTTAAATAGACTTTTATTAATATTTTTCTATAACCAAGCGAAATAACACTTTTCTCCTGTATTTTGACAATTTAAAAGTAAATTTTCTTTTTGATTAATTACTATAGTCATAAAAAATAATCCAACAATTCCAATTTGGTACATTTTTATAACACAATTAATAGGATTTTTCATTAAAAAAAAAATATAGTTTACGTGTATACTAATTTTAATTATAAATCATCCAAATCTTTAGTAGTATATATGTATTAATTTGACAATTCTCACTTAGGTCTTTAAAAAATAAATTTAGTTTATTATCTATATAGATATATTTTCTAAATATATTCTTACGTTGTTTTAAAATATATAATTATAAATATTTTATTTATAATTTAATGTTTATATTTATTTTTTTTATTGTCGACATCTCCAAAATTAAAAGTTTCATTCCGTCTTTCGTATTAAAGCACAAAATCTTCACAATGTAACGAAAATCGAACTTAAGTTTTATAAGATACTATAAATCTGATAATTTTTAACTAGACCAATCACCCTTTGTTGGTGACAAAACCTAGATTAGTTGTCTTCTACCTACATGTGTGTAAATTGTAATTAAGTAATAGGATAAAGATCACTACCTTCCCCTTTGATGTGCCAATCTCTATCATTAGCCTAGCTCGATTCATAGCAACAAACCTGATTTCTCTATATATCCACCTTACATTGAAATGATGATGATAGTGTCAAACAAAAGAAGATGTGTGATATTCGGATTATGAGATTGTAGGTGGTACGTTTTTTCAATCTTTCATAAATCAAACAAAAATTTAACTTTTACAAAAGCTAAAACAACGACTTGCGATGGTGTAGTACAATTCTCACATTTCATTGAACCATAATTAATTATCTTCGGCAAAATACCAATAATTATATTGCAACACAATTGCATTAATTATATAGGCATGCACATCGCACATCGCACATCACCTTTTAAAATGTCACAAAATTCTTAATAAATATTTCCTCATGAACTATATATAAAGAAATAGGATTAGATTTTTTAAGTCATATATAAATAAATTTCACGTTGACGGTTGAAGTGAACTTTTATTTAATATTTTATTTTAAAAATGTTTTTAAAACAATAATGAAAACACTATTTATAATAAATATGATGAAAGATATTTTAGTATATATAATATATATTTTATATAAAATCGTATAAATTAAATATATTTAACTATTTTTTTTCTTAACTTGTACAAAAGTAGTTTTTTTTTTTTTTACTTAGATTCAAAAGGAGAGAGAATATGTTATGAGATGGACACCATATTCAAATAGGATTAACTAGGTTCAAAGAATCAATCTAGCTCAATTGGTTCAGTAAGGGGGGTTAATTATTGTAAATTATTTTGATATTGATTCTCATTAATAAAAATAATAATAATTAAATTCAAATAGTAAATTACAGTAAAACTCTATAAGATTTCGTAAAATTAAAGAAGTTATGAGTTAAATGGAGGTCATATTTAGCATAAGTGTGTGGCTGAAATTTGGGGGCAGCCAAATTGGGTTGTTGGAGGAGATGAATGAGTTGCTGAAGATGAAATGAGGGGCACCAGGACAAGCACAGGTGAGTTTGACAAATTGTGTCACTGGTGAAAAAATGTGATCTATGGAGTGTAAGAAGTGACATGATGAGAATGTTCCAACTATTGTTGATTCTCCATCTTGTTGATCATACTATTTAGTTGTTTAGAGATAATTTGTCAGTGATCTTTCATGGTGGTAGAAGTGGGTGTGGGAGAAGAGTAGGCCGATGAAAATACCATTTGATAAAAAATTGATAACTATATTATCATTATTCGTAATATTTATTATTAAAAGATTATAAGAAATTATAGAGAAAGTAAACATTAACATTAATATTTTTCATTCACACCTCATAAGTTGAAGGGATACATATTTATAACCTAATAATACTAAAGATGAATTTACAAGTGTTATCATGCTATTTTAGAGAATATAAAATAACATTAAAATTAAATATAAATATATCTTAATATTTTAAGATTAACCTATAAATTCTTTCAACTATTTAATTTTATCTTTTTTAGATCTCTCTATACTCATCTTATCCATATCAGTACGATTAAAATAAATCTCTTTATCTCTGTTTAAATTAAAAGAAATTACATTATTCTAACAAATTGCAATTAATTTTTACATAAAATTAGCATAAATATTAACTTTTTCTAGTCCAACTATGACAAGAAACTCCCTTATACTTTTGTCTTTTGTACCTTTTTTCACACAAAGTAAATTGAGATGTCAATTTGCAATGAATGAAATATATACTATTCACCATGATAACGTGTCCTGCTCTTTGGTATTTTTTCTTTGACTTTCGTTAAATTCTACAAGTATATATTTGACAATATATGGATTGCATCTTTCTTATGATTTAATTATAATTTGCCTTTAAGAAAATTAATTAAAACATGTATTTATGACTTTATTTGTCATAATCAATTTATTGTTGGGTTTAGGAGAAAAATTGTTATTATTGTTAAGTTTAAGAGTGGAAATATGTTGGGCCGAACAATTAATTTGTTTTAATAGATTCAATCTACTTGTTTGTACTCCATTAAAAAAAATCGATCTATTTAAAAAATGTAAGGTTTAAGCTTAATATGTTACTGTAGTAGTTTTTTTTTATATAAGTTTTTCCTAACTTTTATGGAAATCTAATTGGGCATGATAGTTTACATAAAAACCTATTTCTAATTGTTTCATACTAATTGGATAGAAAAAAATCTTAAAATAGATAATATTTTTTTACCTTTGACAAGTTAATTTTACATGAGTTAATCCTAATCTTTTAAAAGTTAATCATGACAGTATTTATTGAGCGAATAATCATGTGATGCATGTTAATTACATAATTATTACTCTTTTTTCTTTTAGTAAACTCACTTTTTTTTTTTATTTGAATAGTAATAAACCTAGTCTTGTTGGTAGTAAGAGAGAATATGAAATGAGAGTAGGATAAGGTAATGGTTTTTTTTATGAGATTAAATTAAAAAAATAAATAATTCTAAAAATAAATAATTTTAAAAATAACTTATCAAAATAAATAGTTTTGGACATGCTGGCACAAAATGTACAAAAAGTGTTTACCCTCCTAAAAAGTGCATTTCGAAGTGAGTTAGTACAAAACTTTCATTGTTCAAAACTTAGAGTCGCTTTCTTCCTTCTCCTTCCTCTTTTCCATTCTCAGTTGGCTCAGAGTCAAGGTAAAGAAAGTTAGAGCTCAAATTGTTGTTATATTTTAAGTTGCATGTTGATGGATCATCATATGTTGTGAAGTTAGGATTTTCGGGGAAGGTGAACCCAAAGCCAAAGTTGTTGATCTCTTATTGTTGAATGCATGCATGTTGCATCTGAACTTATTTTCATGTTGTATATATTGTTTAGAGTCATTTATATGAGATGCATGTGAGTTTGATGATTTTGATTTGATTTTGAGACTTACAAATGAGTTTGAGGGTGGCTTAGGACTCATTGGAGAACTTATTAAGGGGTTTATGTTTGTAATCCCATGTTTGGGGATTGTCACAAACATGATTCGGTGGTCATGACTGTGATAAATGTGAGAATACAGTTGGTCATGGGCGTGATTCAATGTTCATGGTCATGACCATTGTAGTGTGAAGTCAAAAATCATATGTAGTGGCATAATTATAGAGCCTTTCACGGGCGTGATGAAATTGTCGTGATCATGATTGACTTGGGAGACCCTATATGAATCAAATTAGTTATTAAGGTCTTCATGAAAGTTTTAACCTTGGATGTTAGATTTTCAATGACTTTAAAATCACCTTAAAAAAAGGCCTAAAACTCAAATTATGACCTTTTTTGTGAGAAAATGTCAATATGTCAACATTAGTAAAAAAAATGTTGCGCTTTTTATAATTTTCAGTATAGTAGATGATGAAATTAGAACATGAGGTATTCATAAGAGTTGTAGATAATCTTATTATCTTTCATATGAGATAAGGATGAATCTGATAAGAATAGTATAACTCTTTGTGATATTTTATGTGAAAAGTTGTCATTATGTGATAGTTGATTTTGATAAGTTATATGTTGATACATGTTGTATGATGGGTGAATTTGGTGAACATGAGTAGAAAACTTGTGTCTATTACATGTTGTATGATGTATGATGATGATGATGATAAGCGTTTGTATGTCATACTTGTATAGTTGAAATTGGTTATGAACATTGATATATTGTGTATGATTGGGATATTATTCTTGTATGGTTGAATTGCTAAGCATTAATATGTTGTACTTGAGTTAAATGTTAAGCATTGATATGCTATTATTGAATAAATTATTGTGCATTGGTATATTATATTTGATTGGTATGATTTGACCTTTATAGGCATTGACTTGGGATAATGCATATAAAATGATGATTATATGGTTGAATCATTAAGAATTTGTATGTTGTACTTAAGTTAGATGTTCCACATTGGTATGTTATTCTTGGTTGAGGTATTAAGCATTAGTATGCTATACATGATCAATGTGTTTTGATCTCTATATGCATTGACTTAGGGTAATGTATATAAAATATGTATGTTGAGACGTTGATACTAAGAATGTTGTAGGCATTAAAGCATGTTGATTGATAATGGTAGTATAGATATTCTTTCTCTATACTTGTATTCTTTTGGAATTTAGCTTACTCTTGCATATTTTCTATGTGGTTTGGACTACAATAATTATATTTTCATGGGAACAAAGTAAGGTTAGCTAAACTTGTGCTTGTGGAGTTGTTGTGGATCATTTTGTTGGTGATGTAGTCAACGACTGCCTTTGTAGGGTCTATATAGTTGAGTTTAACCAACACTTAGGATTTTATATTGTGTTTATATTGGATAATTGTACATATATTGCATATAATTGTAGAGTTATTTAGTTGCTTGTATTTATATACATGTTATAGCATGCATATCTAGGTATTATGAGTATTATGAGATAGTTCTATTGCTAGTAATTGAGATCCGTATGTATAATAATCATGATGAGTCATTATAAAATAGACCTTTAATAAATAGTGAAGCAATTAAGATCAAGGGGTGCCACATTAGATCAAGTTTTTAGGGTTTAAGGTTTAGGGTTTAGGGTTTAGCATGCATATCTAGATATTATGAGTATTATGAGATAGTTCTATTGCTAGTAATTGAGATCCGTATGTATAATAATCATGATGAGTCATTATAAAATAGACCTTTAATATATAGTGAAGCAATTAAGATCAAGGGGTGCCACATTAGATCAAGTTTTTACAAAAGTTATAAAAACTCACATTTAATGACTGACAAATGTTGTTTTTGTATATTTTAGTAATTTTTAAATTTTTGTTCATTGTAAAGTAAAGACTTGGTCAAATAGGAGAAATAGATTGTGATTCTTTAACCGTCTAATTTTTGTTACAAGAAACTTGCTTAAATGGTAACGTACAATGACCTTTTCTTGAGGGTTACATGCATAAGTATATAAGACCGAAATATTCTGTGATTTTGGGGGGATAAGGTATAAAAGTTAGAAATCAAAAGGAAGATGATAAAAAGACTTAGCGGTGGGGTATTTTCAAGGTAGAATCATCATTGAATGTTTTGGTACGATAGTCAATTCTATTGATTGAAACAAATGGTTTTTTCTGGCACATTTAGTTAAATACTTTTGTTATATCATGCACTTGCGTCTCACATAAACAAAAGAGAAGGCTAAATTATATATATATATATATATATATATATATATATATATATATATATATATATACTTCCATCTTTGAATTGTATTGAAATCCAATTTATCTTTATTAATTATAAGTTTTACACTTTTGTTCAATTTAATTAAATAATTCCTAAATGAATAATTTCTAAAATAGATCTCATCTAAGATATTTTTAAGGGGAAAGATAAAAGAAAAAATAATAATTTTCTTATGATTAAATATGGTAATTGTTATTAATGTGATATGTATACATGTGTTGTCAATTGTGAGTTATTAATATGATATGTATGCATGTGTTGTGCATCAATGGTAATTATTTTTGACAAACAAATAGATACCACAAAGGGATAAGTCGCACAAAATAAAAAAATACAGTTAAAAGACTCAACGTCACATGAACAAAATAATTTTTGGCAATTCATAGTTGATTAGCATAAAGCGTCCTCCACCATTACTCGCACCAATGCTCGCAACACGAGCAATACTACTCAATCACTATTTCTTGCGTAAGTAAGAAGTATCAAACAAACAAGCAAACAAGATAACCAAAGAAAGCAACTATACCACAACACGTAACTTATATGAAAGTACACAGAGAATCACAATTATGGCACACAATACACCATCGACACAAATAAAAGTACACACGAAAACACAGTCATTACACATAACACACAAATGCAATTTGAAACTTTGAATCAATCTACCTTTGATACCACTAAATGTTACACCTTTTACCCAAAGTGACATTTTTTACCCCTCATGCATAATTTCAAAATAACATAATCATAAATTGGAACATACTTCATTTAAAAGAAGAAAACTTGAGAGTAAAAGGTATCTGATTCAAATTTCAAAATTCAAAGACTAAAACTATACTAAACCATTACAAGGAAATTCAATAATTACATAAACATTTTCAAAAGAAAGAAAGTAATGCAATAATTATAGGAAAATAATCTTAACTAAACCTCAATGTCACATCCTATTAGAGTATTCTCATCCACAACTTAAACTCCTTCAAAATTTGAAATCTCCTACATAAAAAAACAAAAAATAAGACACAAAGGAAACAAAGGAGTGAGAACATATCTCACTCCTGCTACCGATGTAAGAAAAATGTCAAGTAGCCACACACATACGAATTATAAAGATATCATCATCATACATATAATTAATAGCAATGTTTTATTCACAATAATATAGAAGTTGAAGCAATAACTACTTATTCACATTCATTCACATCTCATGTCATCATACATTAAATTCATAGTTCAAGATAAAAGGTATGTTACATTCATGCAAGGATAAGACTCTCTTATCTATGTATGTGATGCTAGTAAAACACATTTATCCCTAATTGAAGGCCGAGTAGCCTAGAAGTTTATGCGGGGTCAACCCATCATAGCATTTTACACTAGGAGGATATACAACTAGGATCCTGTCAACATACATAGTTGTGTCGCATAAATTCCACCTCATGCACACAATGGGCGAAACTGGGATTTTCTAAGCCTAACTATTCTCAATGAGTGACCCCCAAGTTTTTACACAAGGGAGTATTTCTTAACACGTATTTCATATCGTATCCATCACAAAACATGTTATGCATATGATGTATTCCATAAAAACTCTATGCATGGTCACATAATTTGCATTTACATTTACACATTTCAAAGTCACATCCCTACTAAGTTATACTTAGACTTATTTACACAATCACTTTCATATATCACATGGATTCACATTTCACAATTTCTATCACATCTAAGTTTCACTTAGACTTTTCAATCACTTATTACAATTCACATGTTCCCCAATATCATAGGTGCACAACAATATCCCATATTTTCTAAAACTCCAATTCAATTAACAATAAATCAAGTTTCAAACTTGCTAATTAAATGAACTAAAACACAAAAATTGAATGATTCATAATAATATCCGTAAATCTCCCTCTAAGGTAAAATAAATTAATCATTTGTTGCAAATAATGGAATAATGCTCCAAAGAAAATTAATCCAATCAAATTTCATAATTTTACATATACCGAATTACATGCATAAAAATTATTAGACATACTAAATCAACTTTAAAACACATAATACTTTTCGATATACTTCAAACAACATATATTACATCATATAAATTTAGATACTCAAAATTCAACTCTTAAGTATTATCTTTGAATTAAATATCTTTATTGAAATGTTTATATAAAATAGGGATTGATATATTTTTTTTTAAATAGTAAACCTTTTTTGAATTTTGAGATATTTCATAGAGGTCGTATCCAACATCTTTATGTAGACATATAATTTTCTCACGATTTATGAGGAACTATAAATACAATTCTTATAATTATTTATCACCATTAGTAAAAAAATAGAGTTTACACCATAAATTCATAAGTTAATATCCAATCAATTTATAATATTCTAAGAAAAATCTAGGATACTCCTCATATGACTGCATGCATCATATATATTTCTCAACGTTTATCTCACACATAAACTATTTTTTATCCAATAAAAACTTAACAGAATAAATTTATGAAATGCCAAAAAAAAATCAAAAATAAATACTTTTAAAGTTTGTAAATTCATAAGAAAATCCAGAGACATCATCAATGATATGTAGAAGATTTCTATTGCACCAAATTTCACTAATATCATACTTAAGTAGTTTAATTGAATAAAAATAACACCAAGGTAGATTTAGAAAAATAAATAAATACACCCATTTAAAATACTAACATGCTCAAAAAAATTTGAAACTTTTTTTAGTGATTCCAGAGGCATGATTACACATGATATGGTCTCATTTCACCAATAAGAGATTAGTCATTGCTACCGGCGGTGGATACTCCTGGGACGAACAAAAAAAAAACTCAACCTTGATTATTAAACTATAGTGTTCCGATCGTAAGTTCGTTGTCATCATTAGGATCACCGCATCTGAGGTTTTGTCCGCTTAGACGCTTGTTGGAACATAATTTTGTCCTTGAAAAGGTGCCTCCTCCTTCTAGCGCCAATGTTCTGACTGTAAGTCCATTATGTCACAATTAAGGTTATCGCATCTGAGGTATTGTCTGCTTAAGCATTTGTTGAGCAGTCACAATTTTATACTTGAAAAAGCACCTAAGTGGATTAAGGATGGAGGGTGTTTATAAATTATCATTAACATCGACTCTTAAGCGATGAGAAACTTTTTAGACATATCAAAACATGTAGTATAAAAGTTAAGTGTGTGTTTGAAAACTCATCAAACACATATTAAAAAAAATATATATGTCAAATTGAATATATATATATATATATATATATTCACATTTGGCTTCTATCAAACGTGAAGAGAAAATGCATATCCACCTTACAAACTACTTTCCAAATACGCACTAAAAAGAACCTTATTTGAATACAAAAGCCCTATTTGAATACATATATACGCATGAAACATGAGGGCCCTCTAGTGGCTGCACTTCTTTTCTTTCTCTTTGAGGATACTCAAGTCTGTTTTCTCCTTCGCTTAGTTTCTAAGTAGTTTTTCTAAGAAAAATAAAATATATGTTCATGCCTCTTTCCACATGTAAACACCCTCCACCAAGAAATAAAATAAAATAAAAGACATGTTTAGTGCTATATGGCGAATTCTTAGGTAAAATATTCGAAAGAAGAATACGATCAGCCTATCTTTATGGCGTCAATAAGAATATTTTTATGCTTGGAAATGTGAATTTCATGTGCTGAGAATGGAAATTAAAAGTAAAGCTTATATATGTTACTTTTAATCAAAGCATTTGATCACAATAATCACTTGACTTCACCTAAGTGGCGTGCAAATTTACTTTGATAAAATCCTTTAGGTACATTAGATGGAAATTCATTTCTCCATTTCTTGTTGGTAGAGAACTTTCTGAATATCTTTGATCATCATATATATATATATATATATATATATATATATACACCATACCGTCTTATCATGTCTCTAAAAGGAAAATTAAAATGAACGCGAAACAAAAATTCTCGTTCATAGAAAATAAAGAGCCAAAGAATCATCCAATCACTTTCATTTCCCAAATCAAAACGTGTTCATCTCCCCCACACCACCCAGAAATGATCACACTCGTAGTAACTATCGACCAAAGTGGAACAGATAAAATCAGAGAACCACCGAAACGCAAGCTCCCATTCACCAAAAAGAAACAATTTATTAAAAGCTTGACACGACTAGAATTACAACACCTCATTCAATTTATTAAAAACCCAGACAAGAAAAGCTACACAATCAATTTCCTCGCCTGGACCACCCTCTCTCTGGCCAGAACCATTGAACCAACAACATCACGACACACGGTAAACGAGTTAATTCAAGTTAATCTAGTCTCGTCTCACACGCATCAAGATTAATAGACATCCAAATTAAAAATTAAACAAATTATATAATATAATAATAATAATAATAATTTAGAGAAAGAAAAACACTAAAGAGAGAAAAGTAATTACGAGGAGTACAATTACAAATTACAGTCTTCTTTTTTTTTTTTCTTCTATTTTTCCCCCTCTCACTTTATTTATACCTCCTGCCACGCTGGCTCACTCTTACTCACTCCACTCCAACAAGTTCAATCAAGCATCATTTTTTACCACTTTACCCATTTACCCATTTACCATTCCATTCCCACTCCCACGATCCAATTAGTCTACAGTGTACAGTCCAATTAACTCGGGGGACCCACTGAGTGAACCCACTAGGACTCGCTCGAGGGAAGCTTCCACGCGGAGGTGGCGATGAGTGGCCTAGTATGCCACCCTAGCAAGAGGCAGCCGTTATTTTCCTCCACCCTGTACCCATCACCGCCCGCGAATAGAGCCAGCAGCGTACTCGCTTGCTTGAACGCGTTGGAACCGAGATGGACCGGGTCGAACCCGCCCGAGCCCAATCTCCCTCTCCACTGGGTAAGAGTCTCGTGGCGCTCCACCCGGTCCACGCCCTCGTAAGCCACCACGTTGCATATCTGTCTCCCGAGGTAGACCTCCGACATTAAGTGGTCCTGACTCGGTGAGCCCAACCCGGTCGAGGAGGAGGAACCCTCCAGCGAGTCGAATAAACTCGAGTAATAATGTAAAGCCTCCGTGAACCGGTCGAGAAAAACCGGCCCGTTGTGGTTGGCTTCTTGTTCCACTACGGTGATGATTTTGGGCTTGATTTTCTTAACAGTGTCCAGGACTTTCTCCACGGATCCGGGTCGGGCCAGCATGCGGTGGAGTTCAAAGACGGAATTGACTGCGACGGCTTCCCCGGGTCGGATCTCGAGCATGTTCGGGTCGAGATCGGCGAGGCTGTTGCAAACGAATCCGCGGAACTCGAATCGCACGCCGATTGTCTCGGCGAGCTGGGCCAGCTTCAAGCCCACCTGCTGCAGCGCGTCGGTGTTATCGGGCTGGGGCGGGCCGATTCCTGTCAAGCGGAAGGTGGGGGGGCCGCCGGGCCGCAATGCGAGTGCCTGCATGAGGGCGGGCCACTGCATCCCTTGCTTAAGGCCGAAGTCGATGACGTGGACTCTCCCTGCGGTGGCGAAGGCTTCCAGAATGGCCTGGTTGGCGGTGAAGTGCGCGAATTTGAGATAGGGGCAGGACTCGTAGAAGTGCATGTGGAGAAGATCCGAGAAGGAAGAGTCGAGAGGCTCCTCCGGGAAGGCGCCGTAGATTCGATGGGCTAGGGCCTGAGCGAAGTAGAAAGCCACTTTCCTCATGGCTCCGGCTTGAGACGCCGCCAGTATCCCCACGTGCTTCACCAGCGCCTCCGCCAGCTTCAGATTCTCCTGCTGAACGGCCTCCGCGCATGCCATCAGTGTGTGGACAAGACGCACGCCGGTTTCCTGCGAGTCAACCAGCACCACCGGCCGCGTCGGCTCCGAGACTGAATCTGTGGATTCAATTGGAGAAGGTTTCAGTCGCTTGTTGTTGTTATTGTTGTGGTTGTTGGCCTCGATTTCTTCGATGTTGTTGTTGGTGTTTTGAGGAGGGTATGCGGCGATGCCGGGAATGGCTCTGAGGTCGTACTCGGAGTCGTCATTGAAAACGCGTGAGGGGGTGAGGATGGGGTCTTGGATTAAGAGGTGGTCGAGGTTGTTAGGGGGAGGGTTGAGTTCGGTGAGCATGGTTTGGACCCAGGAATAGAGATCGGTGGGGTCGTAGTGAACGGTGTCGGAAGCCAGGTGAGAAATTCCCTCTTCCTGAGCACTCCCCATCACCATCTCCAACTGCTCCAGCTTCTGCGCCACGTCAGCCATGTCCGAGGAACGCACCTTGTACCCCAACGCCGCCAGCAACTCGTCATTCCCCCCCTGTTGCTGCTCCTCCTCCCACATCTTCGCCTTCCCGCTCGAGTTCGACATTGACGAACTCACCCCACCCCTGTCTTCGTGATCCCTCTTCATCACTAATCACTAATTCAGCACCTCACCAATGAAATTCGCTTGAATTGGGAGCATAGAGAGTCAAGAGAGAGAGAGAAGGGTGGAAATTGAAAAAAGATAAGGAGCAGAGCAAGGGATGCCATAATAATGGAAGGAATTCTTTTATTTTATTTTTTGAAGAAAATAAATAAATAAAAAAAGTCTTTTTATATAATTAATTAATTTACTTGGAGTGGTAGGGTGTGCGGTAAAAAGAGCCGTGGCAGCACCGCAATGCCAAGAAAGATGCCCATGATAGTGTACAGCTCGTGCATACACTAGAAAATCAGGTGGCCGTACACTTCATCGATTGAGCGTCTTGGGGACCGAGAATCATCCTGGGCTCCACCTTCCCACACCACCCCCACGCGCCTCTTTCACCTTACTACATTCTTAGTAATACTAGATTAATACTACTAATCATTCACCCCATGGAATTAACTCATCAAATCAACTCTTCCTATTACCCATTTCGAACAAACAACCCCTACTGTCGACGCCATTACTACACTCCATGTCCATGTCGCTGTTTAGTACAAATTCTCCATCATTTATATTTGACTTCGAAATTTAATTCCGCTTAAGGTCTCGCCTTACTCATTATCTTTCGCTACATTACATATATGTCATATTTCTTATTAACTTTTTTTCGCCTACACACGCTTTCTGTGCTGTGCTATTGCATATATTCCTTCATGTGCTTCACACCACTATCCCATTAGGACAGGACTACTCTAAAGACTTAAAAGGGAGTTGTAGTACTAAATTTAAAATATATATCTATTTTACATATTTTTTTGTTGTCTATGCACCTTTTATGAACTAATCTAAATTTTTAAAACATGCAATACATTATATTAAATAACTTATCTACAAATATTACAACATACAAAACTAGTTATTTTATTAATTATAAATTTAAAAAATTCATTAATATTATATTTTAATGTGATAGAACATGCAGAACATACAATATGCAGAACCAGCAAATTAACAACAAAAAAAATAGAACATTCAAAAAGAGAGTAAAGAACAATGTTCACTGTAATGCATTAAAATTACAACAATTAAATTATTATATCTCATAAAATTATTATCGATTAGATTTTAAAACTTATAATTAATAAAATAAATATTTTAAATTAAATTTAAATTTAAAATATATAAAAAAAATACATCAATTTCATCGGATTTTTTCCAACAGAAGAATAATAATCCTTGTCAAAGTATCTTATATCAAGTCGAGTGGATAACCGTATTTATGCTCCACCCTTCGATGTGATCTGGAGGATCTCGATTGCATGGATAATAGAATATAATTTTTTTATAAAAAAAAAGTAAGAAATTTTAACCTGTTAAGAAAATTATTATTAGTTATATTTGATATATATGAAATAGACTATATGCGCAAAAACTTGTACTTGTATATCTCATCATAATTCATTTGCACAATAATGTTAACAAAGCCGGAGGATTTGTTTTAGTGTAAAAAAAACGCAACTCTAATAAATGAAATGACATTATTGCAACTTTAGCATTTATTCATTCATCCTAAAATACGGCTTTTCTTTTCTCTTCACGTAGGCTTGCTATTTTAGTATCATACTTTCTTTACTTTTTAAAAGCCATTTCTTCCTTTTGTCATAGTTTCTGCTGCTAATTTTTTATTTAAAAAAGTAAAAAAGAAAATGTATAGAGATTTTGACGATCTGTAATTGTAATTTTGAAAAGGTTGCATATATGTTGATTATGGGATGAAATAATGCAAGCAGTCATTGTTCAAGACTCCACTGTCAGATTTAAATAAATAAATAAAGGATAAGAATAAAAAAAAAAGGAAAAGTGAAGCGAGGCGTGAGGGTGGTGTTTGCATGGGGGGTGGCCTATGGCAAGTATGTGTGGTCGGCTTCCGTAGGTTGGAGTGGGGAATAACTTCTCGCGACGCACATGAAGGAGAGATCAAGGGGACAGGTCAACTTTGGTCTCGACGCGCCACACCTGCACGCGAAACAACAGAAACTGAAACACTGGAAACCGCCACGTGGAGGGCTGTGGTGGTGTGTGTAACTCCACGCGTTACATGGGATGGTGAGTGGAAGGAAGAGATGAGTTGCATCGAGGGCCCACTGAAAGAGGGGTCTGTGCTGAGAGAAGATCAACGAGGACGGGGATTCAGACGTCAACATCGATTTTAGGACCATCCGACGCGGGACCCACCCTCCAAAAACAAAACATTACTACTATTACTCTATTATATTCTCTCTCCCCCTCTTCCGAGAGAAACGGGATGCCAGCAAGGCACGTTCATTGTAACACCGATATTATCTTTCTTTTTTTTTCAAGTTTATATCTAGACACAACAACCCTTCAATCATATAATATTTTTAAAAATATATATTATGCTTTAATAAATTACAATAAATAAATAAACTTTGAAGCCGTGAAACTTTTTAAATTAATTTTTATAAATACACGGACAAGAAAAAAAGTTTGAATAAGAGAAAACAGGGTTTGAAAAACTGTGAAAAAAGGGTGAGAAACACGAACACGAACGGGGCTTCACTTTTTCCCTTTTTTTGTTGTGAATATATAGAAAGGTTGATTTAAGTAGCTGAAATTGATTGATACAGCTGTTAATAGTGTGGTTTAACTTTATTACTATAAGAATAAGAAAAGAAATGTTTGTTTTACTATTATAGTGATAATTGGGAAGAGAAAGGAGGGAGAAGCGGCACTGACAGGTGTTGTGGTCAGTGATATATGAAAGGGGAGAGGGCCATAGCCATGTGATTCTGCCACGTTTCACAGATTCTCTTGTCCCCGTGGTCCCTCATTCTGCACCACCCTCACTCCCTCACTCACCCTGCTTCCCCTCTCTATCACTTTCACTATCTCTCTTTTTTTTTTTTTTCTTTTTTACATTTTTAAACCATCTCTTCCAATTAATATAGATCATAGTTTTTTTCCCCAATTAACCTAAGCCTTAAGAACTAACAAACTTATCCTATCCAATTTCAAAACTAGGGTCAATAAAATGTACATAAGACAGTTGGGATCGTGCTATGATTAAAAAACGGTTGTACTAACTGGCTACAAGGTTTAATGACCCACGGCACTCATATCAATTATAGTGTGTACATAATTTGGTTTATAAAGTCAAAATTTTGTTTAATAAGTTTAGGACATTTTTAATAAAAGCAACTCATTTGAATTACTTGATGTATTGAAAAATGAAAAAATGATTTTTAGTATGTTATATTAGTATTAAGCAACTCAAATACAAATTTATTCTGATAATAAAAAATTTTAAAAAATTTAACTTTTATAATTTTTTCTTAATTATTTATGAACTAAATTTAAATTTTTATTAAAAAGGATAATTGCACTACAATAAAAAAATTACAAGAAAAATACACAATAAATAGATATTAAAAATAAAATAAAGTAATAGTAAATACATAAATATTATACGAAATTAATTTTCATCATTATTATTTTCGAAACGTTCTCAAATATGTTCAATAAAATCTGCTTAAAATTTGGTAAGGAACAGTTACTTGAGGAAACAACTCTTTCTCTTCTTCAAACAACTTATGTTGCCACGTCAGAGTCCTCAGATAACAAGAGACCGGGGTTTGAGTTGCTTCATGAGATAAACAACTTCCATTAAAGTTGCTTTTACTCTCTCCTTCCGTCTTAATAAGATTTTTACTTACAACAAATATTATCGTACTTCCTTCCATTCTTCGTCACCTTTCATTGTGGGCATTGTTAGCTAAATTTAGAAAATAAGAATCTTAATTATTCATAGAAACTAATAGAAACGGTTAAATGTATATTTTAAAAGATTTATAATTCAATATACAAATATTTTATTTTATTATTGATCATTCATTGTTATTAGTGGTTTAAATTGTTGATTTTTATTTGAAAGTAAAGGTTTACTTTAGTTAATAATTACTTAACAACATATTTTGTTGCATTATAGAAAACGGTATAATTTTTATTTGGTGTTGAATTTTTTTGGTTCTAGCAAAGAGAATTAGGCCATTTAAATAAAATAAAACTAGATATTAAAAACTAATAAGACTTCATTTTATTTCAATGATATTTATTTATTTAATAGTTGATAATAGCAACGACGGATCCATGTGTATCCGTGTGGGGGCAGTTGCCCCCACTAACTTTTCCGTTTTTCCTTTTTAATATATATAATATTATATTATTTTCATTTAAAATCTAAAAATAGAAATAAAAAAATAAAAAGTTATAAAATTATAACTGAATTTAAGTCTTGTTACACTTATTTTTGTGTGAGAAGAAAGATTTAAAATAATATATTTTAATATGTTATAAAAATTAACAATAAATTATATTTTTCAAAAAAAAAAGTTGTTATGCATTAATTTTATGTATTTTAAGTAAAAAAAAATCATAAGTTGTTATTAATTTCTTTTTGGATGTTTTATATCTTTTTTTTTATCTTTTTTTTACTTTTTTTAATTCTATTCATATTTTGAAATTTTCCTCTATCTCTAACATAATTTAAAGTGTAAAGGAGTGAAATTGAAAAATAAAAAATAAAAACAAACAAACTTCTTCATTCATCTTTACTCCTTCATGTTTCAACAGATAAACTATATATTTAAAATGATCTTTGAGGTTAGTGTATTTAAAGTTATTATTTTTATATTACTTTATTTGAATTATTTTTTATTTTCAATGAGAAATTCAATATTTTAATTTTTATTTACTCATTCTATTTTTATGTTTAGAAAAAATATTGTATGTTATGAACATTACATTAATTAAAATTATATTGCTTTTAGTTATAGTAATGAAAAGGTATTTTAAAAGAAAATCATCTTCAGAACAACTATCTTCTCCTTGAATACATGTTGAAAAAGAAGTCAAATTGGGTCCATCAACCAAAAAAAGATTTATAGAATGTGATTTGGAAAGACTTCCTGATGATCCTTGTCTAAGGTCAAAAATTTCAAATTATCATCCAAGTAATAGAGATGAAGTTAGAAGGGATTGGTGATCTTTCTATAAAGCTTGTGAAGACAAGAAAATATGTTGTATATCCATTAGTGTATTTGCTTTTAAAGCTAGCCTTGATACTACTAGTGACAACTGCATTAGTTGAAAGAGCTTTTTCTGCTATGAATATCATCAAGAATCGGATGCGAAATCATATGAGAAATGAATGATTAAATGATTGTTTAGTTACTTATATAGAGAGAGATATTTTTGACAGTATTGAAAATGAGCAAATCATTCAATACTTTTAAACTATGAAAACTCGTAAGGAACAATTATGATATGTATTTGTCTTTATAAAAATTTTATTTTATATTTTGACAAATTTATATATTTAAATATTGCCTCCACTACTTAAATTTTCTGGATCCGTCACTGCTTGATAGTATATAAAAATAATGACAATCATATACGTGACTATTAAATTAGACTCTCTCAAGTTATATATATTTCTAAGAAAATTATATTAAAAAAATTATTTTTTCTTTATGAAAATAAATAAGTAAAATTATATTATAAATGTACTCTTTTTACTTATTTATTTCAGTTCTATATTACATACAATGTGGAGGTTTCCAATTTAACATTATATTATTTATAACAGTAATTTCCATTTATTCTCTTATGAGTTTTAATTAAAATATATCATTCACACAACTAATATTTATGATTCTTATCAATAAACTCTTGATCCGGTGCAATGCAATGGTATTAAAACTAATTTATTTATTCAAAAAAGATAAACACTTGCCTCGTAAAAATTTAACAGGTAGGATGTGATGAGGATGAGTTCCCGTATCTACGTTTTTTCACCGAGTTATGTGGCTTTTCTATGTACAAAGTTGTTGTAGACATGTACCACACGTAATTTTCTACTCAGATCTGGTTAAAGTTTTGAGTTTTGTTATTTAAGACGAATAATAACTTGTGAAGAAAATAAATGTGTTCTCATATTAGTAATCAATCTTTTAATTCTTTTTATAAATATTGAAATTGCACTGGAAATAAAATTAGAGACATTGACCCTAACTTACAGCTACAAAAAGCCCCCCACCCACCACCAAAACAAGAATGGCATAAATATCAATAATACAAATAGGTAAATCCTTATCCTCCATGTTGGTAAAACGATCACGCATGATCATATTCAAAGCTTGTCCCCCACTAAAAAAAGGTGACAAAATTGCGTTTTAGTTTCTCAAATGCAGAGCATTGAAAGTTTCTGAGATGTTGTATGCAGAGAAGGTGTTTTTTTATGGTGTTATTGATAGTATAAATTTTTTAAGAAAATGAATTGTAGAACACTAGAACTTGAGACAGGAGATAATTTTTTTTACTTATATATTATTGTAGTCACTTCATTGATGTATGTATATGTTGAACAAAATTTTCATAGAGAGAGGATTGGAGTAAACAATTCACTTAAAAAATCCCTTTTGGTTATGGAGACAATTAATATTGTTGTACAAATAAAAAGAGGAGCCCCACAACAGAAGAAACCCGTAAATGCTAATTGTATCCTGTTTCTGTTTATTTGTGTTGTGGGATGGGAAGTGGACCTTCAGTTTTAGGTCATCACAAAACTACCACACTAATGAATCGCCAGAGGAATTGCCGACAGAGTCAACGCTCAATTCTTAAAGACTAAACATACAAGCTCCGAACGTTTTTCTCAATCATCCTTCAAATATTAAAATATTAATATTTTTAATAAATTTATTATAAAATGTTATTTAATTTAATATTTTATAATTTAAATTATTATTTTGATTATTCGTAACGGATTTCAAAATGTCATTTCTGGACATTCTATCATTTTTCATTCTTAAATTTTATTATTAATTATCCAACACTCAATAACAAACCTTTTTTTTATTTAAAAAAATTATATATTGATACAAATTATTTATCACTAAAAAACAAAAATAATAAATAATAAATGCATGCAATACAAATATTTTTTTAATATATTTTATTTTATATTTAAAGTTAAAATTTTAATATTAAATATTTTGATTAGAAAATAAAACTTCTTACTGTTTGTGTCAATCAATGTCCGTCAATATCAATGTATTTACCAAATAATTTAGTAAATTTATAAGTGAATTTAACTAACTTATAAGATTTATGATTAAATTAAATTTATCTAATACGTAAATTAATTTTAACAATTTATAACATATTTTTATAAATTACTTTCTAAATTTTTGTTTTTTTTTCTTTAATGTTTTAAAACCTTTTTTATCCCTTTTCTGTTCTATAAACTCTTTTTATTTCATATTGCCATATTTGAAAAAAAAAATTAAGAAAATATTAAATCTTCATCATTTTTATGGTATAAAATTTAAAAACTTTTATAAATAAATCCTATAATTTATCTTAGGTGGCGTCGGGTGTGGGTGAGATAGAGACTCTTCACCTCAATGACGTTGAATGTTGGGAGAATGGGATCGCACTAGGTTACCAAATGAAAACTTGAATATTACTTGACTAAATGTTGAACATGTCTTGAATAGATTGAAGTGCTCCCATGGATTATGTTGGTATATGATTCTAGTTTGTTATGCATTGATTTTGGATAATTTATAATCATGTTTAAGATGCTTAAAATTGTAAGTTAATTATGAATGGAAGTTGAATTGTAGTAGAGTTGTATGAAGTGTAGTATTGAAGTAACTGTGTTGTAAATGCTTAAAGCTCGTAGTTGAACCGCGTTGATTGACTTAGGGCTAGAGGAGAGGTGTTGTTTTAAAAGATGAATATCCCACAGTGAAGATATGGTGTTGTGATGATTTGCGAGTCCAATTATTGAAAAATCCTTATTGAGTATAATTGACTGTTGGAATGAAAGTTAAGTTTGCTTTAGGTCCTTAGTTGATACAATATGGGGGCCAGGTTGAGCCATACTAATTATAAGCAACCAATGTAGAACCGTATGGGGACAAGGTCAAGTCAGATGTGTATGAAGTAACCAACCGAGTAAGGTACAAAGTTTGAGGCCAAAATTTTTAACTAAGTACTGGAAATGATCTATGTGTTGCTAAGTCGGGCATTGAGTCATATTTATGTTGAAATAGTGTTTTGCTTTACAATGCTGATATGATGATGTTGATAGTATAGTTATATGTTATTTCTATGTTGTTGCTTTGTCATATGTAAGCTTACCGTTGCAATTTCTTGTTGTTGGGCTACAATGATCATATTTATATAGAAGCAGGACAGGACTAGGTTGGAAGATTGGCTATCTAAGTGCCATGCAAAAGATGACATTCTTCTTGTTGGATGTAGAGTAGTTGTTTAACTGACAACCTAAGATTTATGTTTTCAATTTGGATTATTTTATTTATGTATATATATATATATATGTGTGTGTGTGTGTGTGTATAGTTTGTAGTTATAGTCTCATTGAAGGATTTACTTTATGTTTTCAATTGATGAATTTTATACACACACGTGCACACACACACATGTATATTTAGATATTGTTTGCATGTTAACCCTAGAAAAATATATTTATGTTTTCTCCTGCTTAGAATGTTGAATTGTAAAGTGTATGGACCTATCGGGTCATTACAAACATTGAGTTGGTTTGGTTTAGGATTAGGATAACAAAACTTTTGAAATCTGGACCAATTAAATTTAATTGATTTGGATTGGATTTTTACTCAAACATAACCTAACCTGACCCATGAACACTCCTAGTGTAATGCAAATGCTATATATTAATTATATGTAATAACTAGAATTTACAATAAATTATATATAAATAAATACAATATTTAAATATACAAATTATATATAATTATTTATTTTAAACATACAATTTGTATTTAAATTTATGATAAAAATTTATATTATAACATAAGATTATTTTTAATTTTTGATAATCAACTCCTATATATTAAATACAAACTTCTATCTTGCATGAGAATATTTTTAAAGATTTTTATTCAATAAGAAGATTTTTTAGATATTTTTTTAACTTCTTATCTAATTCGATTTTTATTTATCATAATTATTTATGAATTAAATTTTAATATTTTTAAAATAAATTATCAATAAATAAAAATAATATTAGACTACAATATAAATTATATACCACAAATCTAAAAATTTGTTTATACAAATTTTGTATATAATTTATATATTCAAACATAATATTTATTTGTACATATAATTTATTATAAATTTTAATTATATATAATAAATATTTAACTTGTGCATTACACATATTAAAATACTAATTTATTTAAAAATATTAAAATTTAAGTTATAAATAAATAAGATGAATAAAATTAAATTAAATAAAAAAAATTAAGAGAATATCTAAAATAATCTCTTAATAAAAAAACACCTAAAACACCCTGATTAAAAAAAAACTCTTAAAAACGATATCACCAAAATAATTTATCATTTAATATATAACATTTTGTTGATCCTAATTAATATATAACTCCATTAAGGAAGCATACTATTTCAAATATTTACTTTTTTAATCTCTCAGCAGTAATTTGTTTATCAGTTATAAATGTAAATGCATAAAGTATGATTTTCGGAATGATCTCAAAGTAACATTAGTCTCCAATGAACATTAAATATTGAAGTAAATTACATTAAATTAAACCTCAAAATTTTAAGAATAGATAGTGTGTGGGAAGTGTAATAGATATGAAAATAAGTATGTGTGAATAACATTTTGTTGGTTTTATTTTATTCAACAAATCAAAAAACGTTAGCTCAAATTTTTCCTTCTACATGTAATCTTTCTTTTTTGTATGAGTATGCCGCAAATCATAATAATTGATTTCTTGTTTTGGCATAGAAGTTTTTTATTGTTATGTATATTCATAGACAAAAATATTGTTAAAAAAAAAAGGATAAAAAGTGCAAATAATAAGATTTTTAAATTAAACAAATCAAATCATGAAGACGAAATTAAAAATCAACCTCCATTCACTAACAATGTCGACTTCCGATCATCAAAATATTGTCCGTCTTTGAAGTTGAACGCAAGTTGTAACTTAAAGCATCAATATGAAAGTGATTATATGATTTATGTAAGAAGAAATCAAATAATTATACCAGCATATATATCGATAAACAATGATTCAGATATTTCAATATATATATATATATATATATACACGAGTCTTTTCAAATGGATGGCGATTTGTTCTTACTTTCTTGAAAGTTGACATATCAAATCCAGTGAAATGGGAATCTAGTCATTTCTTGTATTTTTCAATCATAATCAAGCTAAATATGTTGCCTCAAGCAGAAAAAGGTACTTTAGAATATTTAATTTGTGCTATTGATATACGGTCCTTTTTCTTTATCTTTTTCACGAGGAAGTTTTTCAATCTCCATAGCTCTTTTAAGTTAATATTGACATGTATATATTTCGTTTATTTTAAATAAAAAAATGTGTAAAGTACTGTAATAAAAATATTTAAATTCATTACTTGTAAAATTATTAAATTTGAAAAATGTTTTACTATTATTTAGGAAATATTTTTTTAAAAATTAACCACCTCAAATTTATAAAAATTAATCAATTGAACATATAAAAACAATTTGACCTAATCTTAAAATCAATTAATTGGCCGGTTCAAGGGTCAAATCAGAGGTAGCGCGCCGGAGTTATATTCTATTTAATTTAATGAATGAAATCTTCAATATTAAAAAAACAACAATGATAATCAAGTACGTAATGAAGTATAATACAATAATAGCCACCAATAATACTTTCTACCTAAGATAGTAAGATGGTCACTATCCTCTCATAATTTGGTTGAACATAACCTGTGCATCATGTCAAGGGTCATAATCATCTTAAATTCTTAATTTTCCATTTTTCACTACTTCATCAAAATACCTAAAAGGTATACTTTAAGAATTAATCAACGTCGAATAATAAGAACTATATATGTAAATAATTAATTGAACACACAACCATGTGGTGCTTCCTTTTTTTTTTCTTTTTTTTTCCCGTGTTTGTCATTTCATCCTAGCTGTGCAATTTTTCCTCGTTCAAATACAACTCCACGAGATTCCTTTGGTTGCTGATAAAGTTCCAAATCCTGCTGATACTGTGTTGTATGTACCTTTACGTTAAACCAACACTTGGAATATTTTTTAGGAATTATATATAATTAAACACCAATCTCAGTGCATGAAGTGCATATTATATGGTTATATCAGATCAAGATATGACTTAATTATTCAACATAATTGCTAAGCCTTAGGTTTCTGTCGCTTAATAGTTTGCGCCGGCAGCAAATTATAAAAAACAAGATACATTCTACCAAGTGATTAGGAATTAATTAATGACATGTCCTAATCTAAGCTCCACTGATTATCACTCTCTGCATTATTGGGATTATTAATTTAGAATAATTATTGAATGCATAAACCCACATTGCCGCATTCGATGAGATATATCACTTTGAAAATAATCCAAGGGCTAAACACATATGTATGGTTTGGGAATGGACGTGTAACATTTTTTTAATTAGCAATATGAAGCATTGACCCAAGGCTTTTGGCATAGTTGTTGCTGCTGCGCCCTCTAAGCTATAGGGGTTGCCCATCTGGAATTTTATGTTCAAATTAACCAAACAGCCACAGGTACATGAGTGATGGTAAACAATAATAATAATAATAAAAAGTTCGCTCAATAAGAACTTTCAAGTTTCAACTTTTTTTTTTTTCGTTTCTGAAATATCTACTGCCGATAGTAGTGACTAATCTCCTCGTTACGTTGAAGACACCTCAAAGAATATTATAGCTAGCCCTAAGATTTAACGCGATTACATACACAAGGTAGGATTCGAATCCCTAATCTTGCTTAAGCGTGGATCAACCCCTACCGCTAAACCATACACTTGAAATTTTTCAAATTTCAACTTTGAGATTGTGAGTAATTAATTAAACTTTTTATGAATAAACTTTTTCACTCGGTTATGGTGTTATATGATTCTATTTATAAAAGTAAAAAATAAAATAAATTAGTTATTAATTATGGACTTTAACATATTGTACAACTCTATTAAAAAAAGACTTTCTAGAGTTACTTTCCATGAATTTTGGATTTGAGTATTCTAAAATAAGGGATGGACTTGTTTTAAACCCCAAAACTAGACTAATTTACTACGGGGAAGAAAGAGCCTACCAAAATAATTTAACAAGAGGGTATTAGAATTCAGTTCACAATATGATGAAGGAAGAGTCACATGGTCATGATTTTGAAGATCACACAAGTGGGGCATAATTAGCTGGTCAATCAGTTAGGTGCAATTCCCTTCTCGCAAAGTCTTGTGTAATCTGAGGATATGTCTATTTAAATTTCCTTACGTACAACAACATTCATTATGGAAACAAGGACCAGAGCTTCCACATCCATGAAACTAATTCAACTACACATCAGACTCTATTTGAAGTGTGATGATGACAAAAAAACATCTATGTCCATGAGAATCCATTTATACCTCACTTTGACAATTTTATTTTATTTTATTTTTTTTACTTTAATTAGAGTTCAGAATTTCTTAACAGATGTGTGCAAAGAAATTGAACGAACTGAATTGATCTAAAATCAAATTGAACTGTTTTGAAAAGAAAGAAAGAAAACGAACTAAGACAGTTTGGTTATCCAAACTACACCAATACAAATCATTTTTGAAAGAGAAGAAACTTTGTTTTTGAAAAAAAAATAGACAATGTATTAAAAAAAAAAAAGCAAACCCTTTTATAAAAATTCATCCGGTTAATTAAATCGTGTATTAAAAAAAATAAATCAATCCATTTTATAAAAATTAGTGAAAGTGAGATACCTCATGTCCCATCATGAAAGAATAAATAAAATAAAAAAATTATAAAATTAAGAAAATTTGTAGCTAATTTTAAAATAGTGGGATAATTATATAAATTAGTTAAATAATAAAAATGTATTTTAACAAATTAATTAAAGGATAAAAGAGTAAAAAACAAATATTGACACAAAAATAAAGTATCTTTTAGGTTTAATTACGTTTTTTATCTCTCAAGTATTGCAATTGTGCAATTTTGATATCAAAATTTTAATTGGGTAATTTTAGTTCTTAAAAGAATTATAATTGTGGGATTTTAATCTTTCAATTTTTAATTGAAAGATTTTAATCTCTCAAATATCATAATTATGCGATTTTAGTCTCTCCTGTTAATTAAAAATTAATAATTTTAATATGTATATATATATACATATAATGTTTTGAAATTATACAATTATTTGTCTATTCAAATTAACGTATATTATAATTTTCGTTAATGTATCAAATGATATATATTTATTATTACTAAATAAATAAAGTTTATTTTTATAATATTACTGATAAATTAATATCAATAATATTATTTGTATATTTATAGATAAACTAATAACTTGATAAATATAACTTATTATATATTAATATACTTTTAAAAAATATAAGTATATTAATTAGAAATATACATATTTTATCTAATATATTTATACATTTGTAAAAGTATATTAATATATACTAAGTTATATTTATCAAATTATTAAGTTATTTATAATTATGCTAAAAATATCATTGATATTAATTCATTATTAATATTAATTAAAATAGTAACAATATAAACTTTATTTATTTAGTAATAATAAATATATATCATTTAATATATTAACCAAAATTATAATATACGTTAACTTAAATAAGCAAATAATTATATAATTTGAAAATATTATATATATATATATATATTAAAATTTTAAAATTATTAAATTTTTAATGAAAAAGACTAAAATTGCACAATTATGATATTTAAGGAACTAAAACTGTTCAATTAAAAATTGAAGGACTAAAAACGCACTATTACAATTTTTTAAGGACTAAAATTACTCAATTAAAATCTTAGGATGAAAATTGTACAATTACAATATTTGGAGGATAAAAACACAATTAAGCCTATCTTTTATTAATTTCATAGATTATTTGACTAATTGAACCCTTTACATAAAATAGTGCAGTTTGATTTAAAAAATAAAAAATAAAATAATCTACCCTATGTAATGGCCAGATGACCTTGAAATAAATTAACCTACAGCCTATCGAAGGAGGGGAGATATAAACAAAAATAAATAAAATAAAGAGATAGAAAATAATAAAATTAAAATGTTGGGATGAAAAATAAAGGGGGAAAAAAGAGAGGACGAAAATGACAAAAAAAGAAAGAGTGGATGTATAATAACAACTCAACTTACCTTGAGTTGTTAATAGTTAAATCACAATAATAATCAAATTTTAAGGTAAACGTGGGCGGCAATTAAATTATTCTAAGGGTGAGAAATAATAAAAATTACTCTAAGAATAATTTTTATAATAAAAAATAAAACAATTCAAATTAACTTGAGTTAAATCACAGTAATATATGAGAAAAGACATAAATTAAAAAAATTAAAATAATTTTAAATAATTATATGTGAATTTTTCAACATCAAAATTATTATGTCAAAATTGTAACGCCCGATTCTAACGCCCAATTTATATAATAATAATTATATATTTTCTTATATAATATTTTCACAATTATATCGTTAACAATATTTTTTTTTTTTAATAAAGATAAAGATAAAGAACAATCATATTTTGTGAATTTAATACATGATATATCGTTCTAAAATATTTACAATAATGTATTGTTTTACACAATATATTTTTCTTTCACTTTTATTACAATATTTACATTGATAGTGAAAGTAAATTTACAAAAATTGTAATAGATTCATCAAATAGCCTCCTTCCAAGGAATACCACAGCTATATCAACTGCAAAATGATATGGAATCCAAAGTAGATCCATCTATTTTGTAATATATTTAATTTATAAAAACAAAGAAAAGAGAGGAGTAAGAACAATATCCAATAAATACAATAATTCAAAAGAATAAACAGAATTATTTGTAATCAATATTAAACATATATATATGTATATATATAAATATAAATATATATACAACTCATATATTATATATATACAATTCATATATTAGATACAATAAAATTTGAATTATACTTGTAGTGACTAGTCAGGATAAATGAGCATCATCATAACATCAACCAATAAAAGGATATTTCACCTTAATCAACAATAGGATATTTCACCTTCATTTCTTACTCATTTAAATCCCCAAGTTCAAACCTCCAGCTACAAATAATTCAAACTTTATCTTCTATGGCCATAGAACAATATTTATCTTCATGAATACGTGAAGAAATAACAACAAAACGAGTCCAAGATATCACAACTATAACATAGTTGATTATAAATATATTTACAATAAATATATCCATGTAAAAAGAATATATTAAGAATACCAATGATATAAATAAAAATGACAATCATTATAAAATAATGAAACAATATAAAATATGAGCACCTTAATAATTATTATAGACAAAAATAATCAAAGCTTAAGCAAATAAATGAGGTTAGGGACACCCCACTAAATAAATATACATAAAAAATAACATAAAAATAGTAGTAGACAAAATTTTAAAGAGATAAGGTTCTCCTCCCCCTTACCTGGATAAGTAGGAGCTAAAACTTGAGCAGAACCTCCCCCCTCTGGATTCCTTCTTTCTTTCCCTCTCTTTCCCTCTTCTCTCTCTCTCTCTCTCTCTCTCTCTCTCTCTCTCTCTCTCTCTCTCTCTCTCTCTCTCTCTCTCTTTCTCTCTCTAAATTTCCACTTCTGGCTGTATGATTTTTTTCACAGCCCCCTGCCTCCTATTTATAGGCAATCTGACGCACCCGGAACGGCCCGTACTGATTTCGGAACGGCCCGTTCCGGAACGTTCAAATATGCGTAAAATTATCAACTGGAACGGCCCGTTCTAATATCGGAACGGCCCGTTTTCAAAAAGCAGAACGGCCCGTTCTGAAACCAGAACGGCCCGTTCTCAATCTCAGCAGAACGGCCCGTTCTCCCTCCAGAACGGCCCGTTCTCCTTGTTGGAACGGCCCGTTCTGGGCCCGTTCTCAACTTGAAATTTCTGTATATTTTTATTGCTTGGAACGGCTCGTTCCAATTTTGGAACAGCCCGTTCCAAGTTCCCTTTTACCCCTCAAACTTTAATAAAATTGCGAAAATGCCATTAATAATAAAATTACAAAAATACCCTTATTCCTTTATTAAAATTACAAAATGCCATTAATTACAAAAATACCTTTTAAAAAAATTGGAGTGTTACAAAAATTGGTTCAGGTTGTTGGTCCATCAAGTGAAAAGAGACTAAACATCTTGACCTATCTCACCCAAGAGTGCGTTGGAGGACTGGTGGGTCAAGTTGTAAAAAGAAAGTTTGCATATTTATTTTGGATATCTCTTCTAACATATTTTTTTCTTAATATTTAAAGGATTTACATGAGTTAGTGTATCTAAATAATAAAATAAATCTTAAATTTCAACAGATTTGATATGATTTGTTGTATAATAAATCTCAAATTTTTTACACGATAAAATAGATATATAATAATAATAACAATAACTTTTCCAACAAATTTGGTGCAAGAAAAATCTCAAAATATATTTAACAAAAATAAATAAAATACATAACATATTTTTTGTACTATAAATCACAAATTATTCATATAATAAATTTCATGTAACTTATTTAAACTTAACATTAATTTTTTTTTTCTTAAAAAATGGCAAACTAACCCACTCTAATCTTCCATTTGGTCTCTTGAACTGACGAGTTAGACGAGAAAAGTCAGATGGACTAAAAGGTTAGAATGTTCAACTCGATCCACTAACTTTTGATTGAATAATAGACCAACTAATACCCATTTTATCATACCTAGTCACCACCATGTCAAAGTTTAAAGTTTGAGTAAGAAATGATGAATAAAGTTTAAAGGTTTTCGATAGTTTCTTAATGATATCAAAACAAGAAAAACATTAAAAGTGAAATAAAGATGCAAATTACAATTATTTTTTTTGTCCCAAAACAAGGAAATGGGATTTGTGCCACTATTGTTGAAGCAACTTTACCCTCTAAACAAAGGCAAAATTGAATGATGGGTGTCCACTTTTTTAGGGCAAGTCATTGCCTATCCCAAACAATCCCCACATGCAAGTTTTTCCATGTGATTTTGGAAAAGTTTGGGTCCATGGTCCTAATAATGTTCATGAAAAGTTTATATGTAGGCCTTCAGGTCGAATTACATTGACGCAATGTTTTCTTTTTATTCCTTAGTAACAAGAATGACAGAATGTATCTTGACCGATTTCTTTTTCTTTCTTTAAATATAAAAAACTAGTATAAAACTTATGTGTTGTGTTTAATGCTAACTTTAGATTAAAGATATGAAATATTTTAATTGTAATATTTTAAAATTTATTTTAAAAGTGTATTTACAGAAAAGCTTAACGAAATAAATAATATATAGAAGTATTTTTTATAGAAATTTTATCGATCCTTTTATATAAAACATAAACAATTATTTTACATAATAATATTTTTAGAGATTTTTTTAAGACAAATATTTTAATTCTCTTTCCAATTATATTTTCCTAATAATAAATTTTACTTTTCATGTTAGCATTTCTTAAAGTGTTTAATTTAAATATTTTAATATTGATAAGAAGAATAAATAAAGAGATAACGATCTAATTTTTAATTTTTTAATTATAATTTTTTAAAATAATAATACATTGATTTAATAAAAAAAAATTTAGTTTAATTATAAAAAAATCATAATTTGATGATTAAGTGAAATATTAACACTAATTATTTTTTTTAAATTGTTTTTTATAGTTATATATATAGAGAGAGTATGCATAGTACATATTAAAATAAGAATGACGTAAGTGTAATTGAGTAGATTTAGTTATATATATATATATATGCGTGTGTGTATTAGTGGATGAATACAAACGAAATGTGCATGGCGTTATATGGAAGAAAGAAAAAAATGCGAATTTTTGAAATACAAGTACACCATAGTTAGGCTAGTATAAGAGGTGATAGGGTATTAATCATATAAGAAAAGGAATCTACTTGGAAGGAAACTAAAAATTGTAAATGAATGAAGTAAAATAGCTGGAGAGGTTAAAAGTTAACTATCAGCAAACATTATAAGGTGTTTATAAATAGACTATTAGTATAGAGTCAAATTGAAAAATTCTCCTTATAAGTTAGAAGAAGAGTTATGTAGGAAGGGAAGTAAAATTCAAGTGTCTCAAAATAAATCTACTACTAAATTATCTTTTTAAGGGTTTAAAGATACCATTAAGTCTTATTTCTACAATTTTTTTTATTGTTTCTCAAATTATTAAGTTAGGGGAAAGAGACATCTATTTTGATCCTTAAAAAAATATAATTACAGTTGTTTAGTGAAACATCTCTGACCTTATCTTATTTGTTTATTTTATGTTATCTACTTAATGTTAATATATTATTTAATTATTTTTATTTTATTTAACATCTATATGTGTTATTTGTGTCTTTTTTAATTTATTTTAGTATGTTATTTTCTTATTTTCAAATGTTTTATTTAAATTTTTGTTTCCAAAATAATGTGATGTTTAATTAGATCATTTCTTAAATTATATTATACTATATTGATTGTTTATATATTTATGATTAAAAAAATTAAGTATTCGTTTAAATCAAATAAGATAGATTAAATAAATAAATATGTTTGTATAATTAAGGGTGTTATAGCAATCTAGATTTATATTTTATATTTTGTTTGGATTAATATATATATATATATATATATATATATATATATATATATATATATGTCTCTTTTAGTTATAGTATCACTGAAACATGTATATTCATGATCTCAGTTGATAAGTTTTATACATATATTTATGAGTTAATCACTTATATACTGTTAGTGTAATTTTTTTTTGGCTAAATACCTATTTTAGTCTCTTATAATTTTTTTTTTGTTTCAATGTAGTCCCTCATTAATTTTTTGTCTCAATTTGGTCCCAAACTAATTAATTGGTTTCAATTTAGTCTCAAATAAATTAATTGGTTTCAATGTGGGACTTCCGTCTAAATTTCTTTAACGGAGTTAACTGTTGCATAGGTGGATGCCACGTGGTGGATGCATAGGTGGATGCCACGTAGATGCCACGTGGATTCCAATTTTTTGAAAACACCTGGAACCAGAAAGGCCCGTTCTGAAACCAGAACGGGCCGTTCTGGTTGCACTTTTGGTGTGTTAATTTTGCAACTGAAACGGGCCGTTCCAGATGCGAAAATTAGCACACCACCAGTGCAGCAGAACGGCCCGTTCCAAAACTGAGAATAACATATTCTTTGGTTAATTGTATTTTTGATCGCTCAAGTATTATCATTATGCAATTTTGATCCCTAAGATTTTAATTGAGTAATTTCAGTCCTTAAAAGATTTTAGTTGCGTAATTTTAGTCTCACAATTTTTGATTGAACAATTTTAATCTCTCAAATATCATAATTGTGCAATTTTAGTCTTTCTCATTAAAAATTTAATAATTTTAAAATTTTAATATATATATATATAGTGTTTTAAAACTATATAATTGTTTGCTTATTTAAATTAACGTATATAATAATTTTTTTTAATGTATTAAATTATATATATTTATTATTAATTTTTAATGTGAGAAACTAAAATCGTACTACTATGATATTCGAGGGACTAAAATTGTTCAATTAAAAATTGAAGGACCAAAATCGCGCAATTGCAATTCTTTAAGGACTAAAATTACCCGATTAAAATCTTGTGGATCAAAATTGCACAATTGTAATACTTGAGGGATAAAAAATGTAATTAAACCAATATTCTTTATTAATTTTATTAAAAAATATAATACTTTTGAAAAATATTTTTTTATGGTAAAAATTTTAACATTACTTATTTTTATAAAATACAATTGTCTTATAAGTAGAGTAATAATTTTTTCTTTTTTTCTTTCTGTTTGAAGAAATATTTAAGTATCACTTTATAATTTTTTGCAATTTATTTAAAATTAGAGGAATAAAATGATAAAAATTAATAAGATAAACATAATAAAATAAAATATAAAAAAAATATTAATATATTTATTTTATTAGATATAACAACATAATTAAAATATAATTAATAATATATATTTTATAAAATTATTAATATTTTATATATAAAAAAAATGAAATCGGAACGGCCAGTTCTGAAACCGGAACGGGCCGCTCTGGTTGCACTTTTAGTGTGTTAATGTTGCACCTGGGACGGGCCGTTCCGGATGCAAAACTAACACACCAAAAGTGCAACTAGAACGGTTCGTTCCGGTTTCAGAACGGGTCGTTCTGGGTCCAGGTGTTTTCAACAAAATTGTCATCCACGTGGCATCTACGTATGCATCAACGTGACATCCACGTGGCCAAAAGTTAACTCCATTTAAATAATTTTGATAGAAGTCTCACATTGAAACCAATTAATTAATTTGGGACTAAATTGAAACTAATTAATTAGTTTGGGACCAAATTGAGACAAAAAATTAATGAGGGACTACATTGAAACAAAAAAAGATTATAAGGGATCAAAATAGATATTTAGCTAAATTTTTTACACTAGCAATTAATTATATCTTTTAATTGTGTCATGTCACTATAAACATATTTACTTTTAGCAGTGACATGACACAATTAAAATATATAATTGGTCGCCAGTATAAAATTTTTTCACTGATAGTATATAGGTGATTAACTCTATATTTATATACCGTTGCATATATATCTAAAGATTATTTACATAATAAATCTTAAATAATTAAATTTATGTTTTTCATTGTTTAGGTTACTAAAATATATAAATCTGTGAGAGGTAGTTACAATGACAAAAAAAAAATCTTTCTCAAAATCTATTAAACATTAGAAAATATATAAATAAGAACGAGAAGCTTTCAAAACTTAAAAATAAATAAATAAATAAATAAGTTTATTTTTTTTAATATTTTAAACAACGCTTGAAAATGTTTGTCCTATGATCTGAACAGAAATTCGTTATTTAAAAATATGTCTCCCAACTACTTCAATAAAGTCCTTGATGAAAATAAAGATTGGAAAAAAGAAAAAATCTTAGTGGTTTCTTTTTTCTTCTTCTTAATTTTTATATAACACTTGTCCTTAAAATAAACTTTAAATTTAATAGTTTTGTATTAGCAAATAATTGTTAATAGTGTGAAAATGTTCTTTTAAAAAACAAAATTTTAAACAATCAATTAGGCACGTTAATTTATTTATTTTGTTTTTTACTAAAGATTATTAACAAAAGTGATTTAACTTTTAATTAATAATTGAGATTCAATTTCTCACTTAAGTATGACATTGTGACTAAAAGTACTTTATCAAAATTGACCTAATGAAAAGAAGTTATATCTCTTTATGAAACAAATTTTTTTTCTTATTTTTCTTATCTTGAAATTTTTAACTAAACAAGATACAATTTGTTTAAAATCTCTTATCCTCCACTTCTCATTATACGATATGTTAAATAAAGGAGTCGGACACAAATGGTTAATGTATTAAATTTAAGGTCAAATTGTTCGGATAGTAACTGAATTTGATTTTTGATAAAAATAATTATTGATCAAACTTTACTTACCTTCTAATCTATACCAGATTAATTTAAAAACAAAGTTGTTACAAAAGAAAATAAATATGTTAAATTCCACCTCCATTTTTATGGTTTTGCCTCATTTTATACAATGTCCGTAATACATAGCCAATTTTGATGATGGTGAAGAAGGAGAAATCTAACATTATTTTATTTATTCATTCATTGTTCTTGCTTGGCATATACCAAAATCCACCATACAATTATATCAACATGAGAATTATATCTCGATGACAAAAGGTTTGGCGAACAGCTACAAACCATTCTTTATTCCTTTTGAAATATGACTATACTCTCTCACATTCAAGCACGATGCCTTTCTGTTTGATTGTGGGTTCACTTAATTAATCTATTTATTTAGGGAACAATTCCAAAGAATCATAAAACCCCACACTAACCTAACAGGAGATAACATATCTTTATTAGTAGTATCCAAGACAAATATCGAAGATTGTCGATCACTTGTTTAATTGTTCTTTCGATTAGGGAAGTTATGAATTTTTTAAGTTTGGTTGCATATTCTAGACATACGGTTCTTCCTATATTGATCTTATATGACAAGGAAACCACGCCTATATTACACATTAAAGGAAAAGGTAAGCAAATCAATATACAAGAAAAAAGAAAAAAGCCTTCTAGGGATAATTTAAAAAAAAATAACATTGTTATTTACTCACAAATATCATTAAGTCATTGTTTCGAGTAAAATTGGATTTAATCTCCTTGAATAAAGTTTTGAATCAACTCTCATTTATAAAACAAAAACCATATTTATAAGAAAAGGCTTCAATAATAAAAACTATTTTAAAATTATGATTTATATGTTACAAAAGATAAAAATAAATTTTAGTTTTAATTTTATAAAATGAGGCTAACTTAAGATAATCCTAGCAACGGGCATTGACTTCGAGTAGTGGTGGGTGGTGGTGTAAAGAACCGAAATGCAAAAAATAAAAATATAAAGTAAGACATATATTAGACCGAGTAGCCACTATTAGTGCTATTAATGTTAGAATTAGAAACATTAGAAATAAGAACATATACGATATTCTTCATAATAGCCTATATGGTGATTATTATAAGTTGGTTTTTAAAAAAATTGGAAATATTACCAACAACATGGATCCTATAATTTATTTCTACAATGTATACCACGCGACACGAGATGATGATTATGTTTCTCTCTTTTTTATATAGAAATTTTCGTAAGAAAATAGGGTTTTCTGTTATCATCTAAAAGTACGTTGCATTTAAGACACGAATGATTTACCTATGCACACAGGAATTCCCAAATTCTTACATATTTTGCTGAGATTTGGATTAATATTTTCATGAAGTTGCAAATATACATGTGGTGTGGTTAGGCCACATCATGTTTGATTTTTATTTTAGGCTTTGGCCCATTTCACATCAGAATATAAACCTTAGATCAAAGGATGAAGTTAACAACGATTGGGCTTGGCATGACCATTGATACAAAATACGAACGCCTGATGGGCTTTCGCTGTAAAAGGTGAAGTTCTCATTTGGTAGTCCACACCATTCCCAGTCCATGTTTTTGGGCTTAGCGGCTTCTCTGCATGGGCTTTGGGTGTTTAGTTTTAGATTTTTCTATTTACACCATCTATGTATTAAGTACACGCCTAATTATTAATTTTTTTTAATACATTTCTTAAAATATTTTCTTTTACTTTCACATTTTTTTCTTCTTCCGAATAATCCCCCTCTTTCGTGTGTAAGAGTTGTTTTGCTTCTTCTGAAATTACTGATAGTTCCGGAAAGTAGTTTCTAAAATAGAACAGTTTCTGAAATTATATTTTAACATACACAGTTTTGGAAAATAATTTCCGAAACTATATTTTAACAAATTAAACATAATAATTGGAATCACTTTCCAAAATAATATATGTCGATTCTGAAAATTAGCTTAAGGACCTGTATGTAATTTGGTAAAACAGTTACAGAAACCACTTTCAGTTCAGGAATTAATATATGTTATTTCCAAAAAAAAAAACATTTATTACTGGTCTATGTTTATTACTCTTTTTTTTTTACATAGTTACCTTCATTTCTTAAAGAGATTAAATACTGAAATTTTGATTAACTAAACTTTTTATATTATGAAATAACTAACAACTACTTTAAATATTTTTAAAAAATGATCTTGACCTTATTTAAAAAAACTTATAAACAATTTATGTATATTTAGATTTTATTTACATACATGTTTATAAGGATTTTTAAGAGTTTCTCCACTGAAAAATATTTTTGAAAGTTTCATATTAATTTTTTTAGCAAGAGAGTCTAGCTCAATTGGTTGAAGAAAGTATGTTAATATTGTAAACTCCCTTGATATCTAATGTTGAATTCCCTTGGATAAAAAAAACACAATAATTTCTTTATAATCATGATTTTATAAAAATATATAATTTATTTTTAATTTTTAAATTTTACTATTCTTCATTTTTAATCATGGTTGTATATATAATTAATTTCTTATATTTTATTAATAATTTCTTTTTATATAAATTAAAATTAGGTAAATAGTGACTAGTAAATTTTATTATTTTAATATTATTATGATGTATAATGTCATTTTTAAAAAAATATTTAGTTAAATTTTTTATTTTTTATTTGGCTTAATTATGTTTCTAGAACCTATAAAATTAGGAAGTTTTAATTTTGATTTCTATAAATTTTTTCTTTATTTTTCATTCTTCTTTGTAAACATTGTTTTGATGAGAGTAAAATAAATAAATTTTGTTTGATTCCCATAAAAAAAATTAATTTTCATCCTTTTAAAAATTAAAATCATTATCTTTGGTCTTTATTGATTTATTTTTGTAACAATCTGGCTTGACTCCTACATTGTACCACACAGCTACTAGCAACAGAAAATATTTAATTTAAGATTATAAGTTTACAAATATTAGAACATGTATTATACTGCACACATATAAAGAAAATCAACTAAATACAAAGATGCAATATAAATACAGTACTCTAATAAAGGTAAACTATACATCCTAAGTTTACAATCAAGCAACAACATTATCTATACAAGCATGCCACCTCGAGGTAGTCAACAAAATATCTTCCAGCTCCTATGTCACTAGGACATCAACTCACCAACTCTATCCCTACTCTACTCCCATACCACGTACAATCATCATAGTCTACACCACATGAAAATATGCAAGGATAAGTTAGAGTAAAAACAAACAACATAAAAACATCATAGGAACATCACGTCACCATCTTATCTTTAACAACACAACGACAAAACAACACAATATACAATATAGATCAACATAATACAACTCTGATTCAACATAGCAACATAGATCATCTCAGTCAACATATATAAATAACACAACCAACTGAACACATCATATGTTTAACACACACAATTATATGCATTGTCACATATTTCAACTAGGAGATCTCTTGCAATATGGAGTGATTAGTTTAAGTGGTTTGATCTTATCGAACCGACAACAGAGGATATTTTTTTGGACTTGCTTAATCAATAATAAATTAGATATATATTCACAACACAACAACTTAATTTCTCAGATAAAACAGTTGGATACGGACCTACCACGATATTAGCTAACTTAATCAAGCCTTCTATGAGATTAGTCCACCAACTATCGTTCAAATACTACAACCTTTCGATACTTTATTAGTAATTAAGTTTTTAACTTTGTACTTTACTTAGTTGGTCACTTGTAATCAATATAGCTCGACCTGACCATTATACTATGGCTGCTTCACATAGGTATGCCTCGACCTTGTCCACACACAATACCAATAAAGTCTTAAAGGAGAAACAAACAACACCCACTTAAAGGGTTAATTTACCAGGAAGGGTTTTCAAAAAATTTGGACTTTCGGAGCACCACAACACAATATTCACACAATGAGATTTGCAACTTTCAAAAACATCTCCTATAGTTCTAAGTGGTCAACACAGTTCAACAACACGACAACAAAATTAACACATAACTTTACATCTCACAACCCATTTTCAACTCTATAAACAACTAACATCTTAACGACACATTATATATTCAACTCAACTACACAACCAACATACAACATGGTCAACACATGTCTCACATCACACATCTACTCCTTATATAACAACTCGTAACATAGTCATCATATACTACGTCATCTCTATAAATCATTCATTATATTGGAATGTAACAACTTAAATCAACAAGAAATCAACACATTATCAACCATATCATCATGTTATTTTTAGCAACTAACGTCCAACATTACTCACCTTGCGCTTAACAACATCTAGGTAGAGAGTTTTTTGTCTTGCCTATGCTTGATGTTATGCAACCTATGCCCAACGCGACCAAGGTAAAGGCCCTTGAGACCTCGCGCCTGGCGTGGTAAAACACCACGCTTAGCCGTATCTCAAGCAGAGTTTGCTTGAGTTTCACCTGATATCACCACCTTAGTACCTAGTGAAATCCAGACAAAGAGCTTTGGTTGGACCATGCTAGATGTCACACAACTTTGGGTCCAACGTCACTAAGTTAGAGAGCACTCAGGGCATCCACACTTGACACCATTCAACCATGCCTAACTCCATTCCAACTTGAGAGAAGTCTCTCTCCTCACGTCCAACATCATCAATCCTACGCCTAACGTGATTGAGACAAAGAGCCTTAAGCTAAAACAACGCTTGGCGCTTTGAAGGGGCACCCAACGTGACATTAAAATTTTGCATATGCAGAACTTGATTTTGAGCCACAACCTAAAATCCAATAGAAATCTAACACATGGATCAAGAGATAATGTTTTATACTCAACTCAAACAACTCAAATCATGCACAAAAAGCAACATGCAACAATAACATAGGCAGATCAACATATCTCCTCCTTCATGCAACTCAACCTCAATCTCAACCTTCACACATCTCTTCACCATTTTCATCAATTCAACCATTTTAGTTTGAAATAAAAACAACATTCAACACCAACATCTTCCTCATACAACAAGGAAAATATAAATCTAGCTTCCCTTACTAAGGGTAGCTCGGTTTCGAGGTAGAAGAAGAAGAACGATTGAGGCTCCACAACAAAACAACAAGTTGATTCAAGATTTTCTACTACCTGAATCACAAACAACACATCTTAATTAGAAAGGAGTTGGAAGAATAAGAGAATAAGATTAAGAAAAAAAGAGTTCACAGACTAAAGGCCTTCTCTCTATAATCCTTTTTTTAGAAAGCTGAGGAAAATGAGTTTACAAGGTTTTGTTCAGAATATAAACCTTATACACTCTTCCTTCCGAGGTCAAATTGGGTGTATGCCTAGAGAATTCCCTCTTAACACCACTAAAGCTGAAAAGGGATCCTCAAACCCTCAAATCTCTCAACACTGACAACTCAATCTAACAACATAAAACAACCAAGAGTAATGTAACAATATCGCGACTCATAGTGTTACAATTTTAAGATAGATAAATAATAATTATTTTAATGATCTATACGAAATTTTAGAGGTGTCAAACATTGACACGATATCATTAATAGTCGTATGTTACACTTAAGATGTTCATCTAATCTTTTAATAAACAAAAGTATTTAAAAATGATCATACAAAAATTATAGACTAAAAACAATGATTTCAATTTTAAAGAGAAACAATAAAAAAAGATCATAGGGACTAAAATCAAAATCAACTAATTTTGTGAAGAGTAAAAATATTTTCAAGTTATCTATTTTAGTTTTTGTCAAAATTTAATATATATATATATATATATATATATATTATTTTAAAAATGGGATAACATCTTACAAGTGCTTAAATAATGATACATTTGCACACTTTAAAATTGTCTAAGTATTTTTTTTTTCTCGATAAAAATAAGAAAGATTACAAAGATGATCGCAATGAAGATTGAACCTAGGTCCTCATGTTTCTAGCTACCCCAACCCCCCACCCAACCACTAAACTAATTGTCTAAGTGTTTATTAATATATATATATATATATATATATATATATATATATATATATATATCTCCAAATTTAACAACTAATTAAATTTTAAGCATTTATAACATAAATTTTTTATCGGGTAAGGACTTATCCTTTATTTGATCTTATTTTATTTTACTAGTTTTAAACCAAACAATTTTGTCACAAATTCTTCATGAAATAAATTTTCTTTTTCTATATTATTTGCATGAAATAATATCTTTCATAATATTATTATCCTTCAAACAACTATATTTAAATGTATTTTGTTTCTTCAAGATTTTTCAAACAAAAGAAATCAAATATAGAAAAATAAAATCATAACAACATAATAAAATATTAATTATATTAAATAATATTTTAATATGTATAATACACATAATAAATATTCATTATATATAAATAAAATTTATAATAAATTATATATACAAATAATTACTATTTTTAAATATATATTATATTTAAAATTTATATAAATAGATATTTTTAAACATATTTTAAACAATAATATATAAGTTATATTTTAAGTTGATGATAAATAATTTATATCATAATATAATATTTTATTTATTGATAATTTATTTAAAAATATTAAATTTTAATTTATTAATAATTATGATAAACAAATATTAAATTAAATAATAAACTAAAATTTTCTAGAAACCTTTTCATTAAAGAAAAATTTCTGAAATTTTTTAAATACAAAATAAAAATTCATATTTAATATATAAAAATTGAAGAATTAATTGTTAATTACAGATAATTATTAGTAAAAAAATATTAAAAAAGTTATACTAAAATTCATATTTAACAGAATTCACGTAAACAAAATTTCTCTCATAGCGCACTGTAATAAAAATTCACGTAAAAAAAATTGTTATGTAAATATTCCTTCAAAATAATTTTAAACTGTCTTAATTATTTTTTTACAGAAAAAACTATATTATAAATGGTGTTACAAAGACCATTAATCAATATAAAAAAATATATTTATTTTTTTTTGAAGGGAAAAAAAAAATTTATTAATAAATCTTAAAAATCATATATTATTTATATTTATCGATAGAAAATAATTTATTTATTATACATGCAATAATAACTTTTAATAATCACAAATAACTTTTCTTATGCCATGCATTTAATGAATAAATATATAATACGACTTATTTTATATAATGAACACATGTTTTCCTCAGCAAACATGTTGTGGAAGCGTTGTATAGTGACACGTAAACATTGCCGGAATCAGAAACAAAAAGAAAAGGCAACCTCATCATCACTTTCACCATTGAAAGGTACAGAGTAGACGCTGCCAATGTCCACTGTGCGAGTTCAAGTCTCGGCGTGCGCGCTTACCGCCACCGTCAACCACCTTCGCCTCCGCCCAAACGCCGTCGTTTCATTCCCCAACAATTTCGCTCTCAGGAAGAAGCCTCTCAGGGTGCTCTCAATGTCCTCCCTTCCTCCTTCCCAACCCTTCGAAGTCGCCGTTAAAGCTTCCGTCACCACACCTAACAGGCTCGGCGATTGTAATATCACGTTCTCGCCTTTTTACGTTTTTTTTTCTTTTTATTGTTTCCTTTTCGTTCTGTGTTGAACAACTCGCTTTGGTTTCTTCGGTGGAGATTCAAATTACAATCACATTAAGGGATTAATGATGTTCATGAAAGAAGTAGAGAAATGTGGCCATGTGTGAAGATGGAGGAATATAAATTAGGATGTATCTAGACTTGATTTATGTCCACGTTCATTTTCTCAATTTTCCACAAATTTTAAGGGCTGTTTGGATTGTGTAAATGTTTTCTTGTCATTTTTTTTATACCAAAATTAACTAAAATGTCACCTGGTCTGTTTTTGATAATTTTTCTCGATAAGCACTCTTGAAAGAAGAAAATAAAAAGGTAAAATGAATTAATTTTTCTTAGAAATTAAAATCAGCTTTGTTAAACCGCATGAATCAAGTCTATGAAAAAAAAAAAAAAAAGCTTATGAACAAGGTTAAATCAGATTTTTCAGAAGTTAAATGAGAAAACTTCTCCAGAAACACTTCAAGAAGAGGAATGGGAGAAACTTAATTTATTGCACATTTTTACTTTCTTATCTTATAGTTGCTTATTGAGAAATTTATCTGAACCATATCCCGCTATCTCCTGATGTGTATAATTGTAGAAGTGTTTCGGTGATTTCTCATATTTTGAGAGTAGGTATTGATTTTTCATGTATTTTGTTTCAATTCCATGTAGGTATGGCCAGAAGAGCCTTTATCCTGAAATTATAGAGCTAACTCTGCATATGTTTAGTATTTTGTTTTTTATCCTAAGGAATTACAATGACAATACCATGTTCGAACTTAAGATTTAATGCATACTACTCTAACCTTCACTATTAGGTAGACCCTAGTGGTTCTATGTTTTGTATTTAAGAAAACAGATGATTTTTGTTGGTATTTTTTTGAGCTTTAACTCGGAGTTGTACCTATAATCTGTTAGTGTGACTCTTTGAATTGTCTTTTCAGGCCCTTTTTGCCAAAGGGTGTTGTTGACACTGGAGGAAAAACATCTTCCTTATGACCCCAAGTTGGTGGATTTGACCAACAAGCCAGAATGGTGATCTTCTGCTCCATTTTTTTTGGATAATTTATTTTCCTTTTTTTAATTCTTGGAGAGTTATCTTCATAAAATGGAATCACTTACAAGGCCACATGTTTTTTTTATTCCTTACCTGTTGTTTTGCTTGTTTAGGTTCCTTAAAGTTAATCCTGACGGTAAAGTTCCTGTTATAAAGTTTGATGAGAAGTGGGTTCCCGATTCAGATGTTATTACACAAACATTGGAAGAGAAGTATCCTAGCCCACCATTGGTGACCCCACCTGAAAAGGCAACAGTGTATGCATTTGGCTTATAGATTTGCTCATCATTTGAATACACTTAAAGTTTATTTAGATCTAGTTGTTCTTAGTTGTACATTGCTTTGAATTTAGAAAAATGCACAATGAACTCATACTAGCTTGAATACAGTTTTTTTCCCTTCTACTCCATTTCAACCTTTTCTTTGATGTTTAAATAACTATATTAAAATTAAATGTAGTCCAATTTTCTAATGTATGTGCGGTTTTTGTCTGTAGGGGGTCAAAGATCTTTTCTACATTTATTGGATTTCTCAAGAGCAAGGATCCCAATGATGGAACAGAGCAGGCATTACTAACTGAATTGAGCTCTTTCAATGATTACATCAAGGAAAATGTATGGCATTTTTCTGCTTTTATCTCTGCTAGTTTTGTGCAATGTTCTTCAGTGATGAAATGCTTTCAGCCATAGAGGAGATAGTGAGATACAATGGACTGGTTTTCAATCAAACATTATCCTTACTTTCATGGTTCCCATTTTTGAACTGAAATTCCTACTTCGACTCTGGTAAGGTTTAAGCTAAATGGTAAAGTGTGAAAAGTGAATTACCTGAAGTTGATATACCAACATACAACAGGATATTTCAGATGGTATTCCTACATTTATAAAGTGCCTATATATTGCTTGGTGTTGTTCAGATGGGTTTGCTTTATTATGTGGGACTTTTGTAGTTCATCTCTCAAATATTTGTTTGAGGTGCTGTTTTATAGCTGTGAACAGAACCTACATGTTACAACCAGGTGACTGATTTGTTGCCCTTTCATTTTAATTATATTACTGACAAATGGGAAACTTGTATCCATTTGAATATGAAATCAGAGTTGAATTTTCCCTCTTCCCTCTCTGAATTCTCCCTACCTTTTCACAACTCTTTTAATCGCTGGAGTACTCTTCTACTATTAAGCTACTCCCTGGTCAAGAGACCTTGTTTATTTTAATTCCTGTATCGATATACTCCTTTACACATTTAGTGTGCTTCACTTGTATCATCTCAGAGTGGATCCTCAAAAATCTCACGAGCGTAAAAAAAAATCTGTTACATAATCTGATCAATCAGGGTACAACAGGAACCTTGATTTAATATAAAGCAGGTGCCATTGTAACTTACTACCCTTCAAATGCATTGAAGCCAAATGGACCTTTGATTCAGGAGATGTATTATATCAATAACTAAAAATTGCTCATTCTTGTATAGCCACTCCTTTAATTTTGGAGATGCAAGTAGCATATGAATTATGAGGTTGATGTTTGGTGAGATGCATGATATCTTGCAGAAGACACCTCTGGGTGTTATTGGGGAGGATTTGCGATGCGCATTGGGTTGTGCCTCAATCTTCAGTTTCAGTTCTGCCAAACTCTATTAATATCATTGATTCTTCTGTCCAAGGATCACTCCACCTCATGGATTGATGTCTGATTTTTGGTAGCACAGCCATCAGCATGCATTCCAGAGATCAAATCTCTGATATCAGTTGTGACAAGAAGTTAAATAAGTTCTCTTGACCAGGGAGTAGCTTAATGGTAGAAGAGTACTCTGGTGATCAAAATAGTTGCAAAAAGGTAGGGAGAATTCAGAGAGAGATGAGGGAATATTCCATTATGATTTCATATTTGAATGGGTACAAATTTTCCTACACGTAGGTAGCACAACTAAATTGAAAGAGCAACAAACTGAGCCATCTAAATGCAATTCTATCAAAAAAATGCAGAAAAAATGAGTTGCGACACACTACATGGCATAAAGAAATATCATACCTTCTAACAATTTTTGGAATTTATAGTATCGAACAAAAGTCAAACCAACAATCAATTAGGGTTTCATTTGGATGAAATTTTAATGCTGTATTCCAGCAACAGTAGACTGGGCAAATTAGAAAATCAGAGAAAGAGAATGTATTTCACATGGGGATGTCAAATGGACCCAGACCCAATGGGTACCCAAAAAAATTTCCGATCAAATGGGTCTAGCTATGACTTATTACTACCCAACCCTACCCTTATTTGCATAATTTTTTTATTATACTTTAATTAATACTCTTTTTATGGGTTTTATTATTTCATCGTTAATATTAGTATTCATGTTTTAATAGTTTGTTAAATAGACACATGCTAAGAGACCATATTCAAGTTAATCAAAATGCAGCTACAAGAATATAGATATTCAGTGAGTAAAGCTAAGGGCATTGAAGTTATTACCCAGGCGTGTATAGATCAAGATTTTTTCTTCTTCTAAATGTGGATATGGGGACAAGTATTTTAATACCCTGCCAAAACCTTACCGTCCTCTCTAATTTCAGAAGATAACCTAGTGGTACACCTAGGTTTCTTAGGCATTGCAAGTGTCTCATTGGGATTTCTTTGAAATCTTGTTCCCTACAATGTGGCTCTCTTTGAAAATGAATTTAGTCCTTTGATTTTGTGGTTTCTAATTACATCACCTAAATAAGACTGGTCAAAACTTAGGGACCAAGTGACCCAGAACTCTTGATCCAGTATAGACTGTGCTTCCCTAAATAAAACCCCCTAAACTAGGTACAATTGCGCGATTCCAACCTAGTAGGTGGAGATATATGCTAATATATCTTCCATTCTCAGTGGGAAACTCTACTAGCCATTTCCTTGACTTGGATGAGCATAAGGAAACTATCTCTTCGATTAATTTAAGGGGCCCAATCACTCCTGTAATATCATTCTGTTTATCCATCATTGATTATGGAGAACTTGATCCAAAGATGGTTATATGTTTACATCTTGTAGGATTTTGTTTTCTTGTATTTATCTTTCTAGATTCTATCTTAGTTTAATTTTAAAATTTGAGGAAGGGTCTTTTTGCAGGGAACCTTCTACTTTATTTAACTTACTGTTCTTTTTCCTCTTTGTAGGGTCCTTTCATCAACGGTAAAGAGATATCTGCTGCTGACCTTTCACTTGCACCAAAGCTATACCATTTGGAGATTGCTTTGGGGCATTATAAGAAATGGACAGTGCCTGATTCACTTACCTATTTGAAGTCTTATACGAAGGTATGTTCAAGATAAGCCTACCTACTCAACATCTTCATATCATTTTCTTGTACTTTTAAGGATCTTTTCGAATCTAGAATTGTATGCAGGAGGCTACATCCGTAGATCCATATGTATATTGACAACGTTTCTCAAACACTAGTAGTTTATTAAATTTGTGGAAATTATCTCCAAAAGATATTCTGTATTGTCCATGTTGAAATCCGTAGATTAATATCTGAAAATGCTCATCAAGAAGAAAGACCTGAGTTCTGAATTTCATCAGAGTACAAAACTCGAATGATTTCACTGAAGATGCTTCCGCTTTTGCATACCTTGTAAATTGTAATGACTGTAGGAATGCTGTAAAAGTTAAAATATTCACCTAGTATTGTAACCCAACTTGGGGTATCATATTAATAAAACACTGGCTAAATTTTACTGATGTATACTAAAATCCTGGGGTTAATTTCTGAATAACTTCACTAATTGATTGTTTGTTAGGTAGTTGACCCATGATGCACTAGAATTCTTTGCTTGAATTTGTTGTTTGCTATGCCTACTATAGCTAGTAAAGCTTTGAAAATTCTTTTAATTTGCTATTTGTTATGGCTACTAATGCAGGCCATTTTCTCGAGGGAATCGTTCATTAAAACAAGTGCACAACCACAGGATGTCATTGAAGGTTGGCGTCCTAAAGTGGAGGGCTAATATCCGCGGATCATGCACTATCATTTCCATGAGAGTCTCAGCACTATACCCCCAACAAATAGAAATCCATCAAGAATTCAAAACCTACATTGTTTCGTGTATTATATAGCCTTGTTCATGCACTATGGACTACGGAATAAATTATGTATTAAGAGTAGTTTGCCACAAAGAATGTAGAAGACTGCATTGCATGTAGATGAAAATAGTTGCACTCCCTAAAATAAATAAGAATTTACATTTCTTATTTTCCTTAACACATTAAGAATAGTTGCACTCCCTAAAATAAATAGAATTACTCTCATTTATTATTTCTCCATTAAAAAATAACAATATTTTAAAAACAATTAGAATTATGTTATAAGGAATAGTACATAGGTATTGTTGGGTGTAGAATCTGTTAATGTACAACAAACTAGAAAGTAATCCGGCCATAGCTGGCAGCGAACATTGAACAACAAAATCCGAAGGAGAGAGACGAGACGACACACAGTGGTTAAGAGAGAAAATATTGTACGGTCCTTTTACACCAATTTGGACCCTGCCTCTGTTACCCTCACCAAAACAATAACCTCGCATTCCGGGTTCGGCTTCCAGCGGGCCCCACCTTCACTGCAATCAACATCCATAACCCAGGGACATCTTCGTACTTTCAAAACCCCATCAAAAATAAAACCACTGCCACGTCACCGATCCGTGCGTGCTCCCCAAATTTACACCCATCCGTCCGATCACCTCCCCCTCCGCCATTCCTGGCCGTCCATTTTCCCTTTTGGTAAAGAAATAATTTTTTATATTATTTATTATCACCCTTCAAATCAGATCCTCATTTCCTCGCAGGTTCTGTGAAAGCTCTATTTGCTTCCAAGCTTCTAAAGCTTCGAACAAACTCTGCAACTAACTTTAATGGCAACTGGAGAGATCACTAATAAATCTCCTTCACTCCCTCCGTACCCCGAGGTAAATTCTAACTACCACTCATTTAACAAAATAAATTTACTTTATCAAATTTCTAACCTATAATTACTCTACATTTACCTACTGATCTGAATCTTGTCGAAATTAAAAAAAAAAGTCCAGTTTAATTCTTTTAGTTATAATTTCAGCGGAATTTCGATGTAGAAGAAAAATAAACTAGGGTTAATTCATTATATACGAAACGTACCCTAGTTTTTTTTTTTAAAAGGAAATGATGAGTTGGGGTGTGTGAATTTTTTTCAGATGATTTTGGAGGCAATTGAAGCGTTGAATGAGGGGAAGGGTTCCAATAAGTCTTCAATTTCGAAGTACATAGAATCTACGTACGGTGGATTGCCCCAGGGACACAAGGTACTTCTCAATGTGCACCTGGCGAAAATGAGGGACAGTGGGGTTCTAGTGTTTTGGAAGAACAACTACACCAAGCGTGACCCGAACGCGCCTCCGCGGCGTGGCCGTGGCAGGCCCCCCAAGCCCAGGGAGCCTCTTCCTCCGGGCACCATCCTGCCACCACCCAGGCCCAGAGGTCGCCCTCCAAAGGGCCCAGATGGCTCCCCAAGGCCACCCAAGGCCTCGCCTGGGAGTGGCAGGCCCAGAGGCCGGCCCAGAAAGATGGCCCGGCCTGCTGGAGGATTTGGGGAAACATCCCCGCCCAAGGCCTCTGGGAGGCCCAGAGGCAGGCCTCCCAAAGTCAAGCCCGTGTTAACAGAAGTTGGTGCTTAACAATTTAGCCTTGTTGTGAGTGTTTGAGAAGTGTTGTTTCTAAAAAAGGGGAGAATAAATGGAACTAAGTAACAGTTGTGTTGACTAGATTCTCTTCTGTGTATGAATTGTTGTGTAGTGCAGTTGCTGATTGCTGAGGCTTTGTTGGTTTGTAAATTGTAATTGTAATTGTGAAAATAGGACAATGGGTAGAGAGACTAGAGTTAATGGACTCCTCATCCAAAATTCTTCATGTCAACAATTTCAATCTCTGTTATTCATCTTAGATTGATTCTTGTCTAGATTTTTATTGGGTTGCTTGCATGTTTTGTTCGGATCAATTTTTTGAGGAATAATTCTTTGTTTTAAAAACTTTTTAGAGGAATAAGTAAAATTGGGTAATTGTTATTCTTAAAATGCTCTAGATTAATCATGCATTTAAATTAGTGTTGTGAAACTTCAAAGAAAGCAGGCTTTACATAGAATCTAATATACCCTGTGTTTATTGACCTCGCAAGAGGACTTAAACTTTAGTTAATAACACAAAAACATAAAAAAAAAAAATAAAAAAATGTTCGTGTTACTTTAGGAGGTTGATGCGGACTTTCTTACAACTGTGGCCAATGTTTAAAACCTTATCCAAAGACACTGAAAAGTGTGTTGTTACCCTAATTAATCTTGTTATAATGGTGACTAATTTTAACATTAACAAAGGGGATTGCCGATTAGTGCTTTGTGCAAAATATTGTATTGGTTGATCATTTATTGCGCACGCAATATTCCATCTTTCTTTTTGAAACAGTGGGTGGAGTAGCAGTTAGATTAGAAACGGGTAAAAGAAATATATTTGGTGTGAATTAGTACGTATATTTTTCCGGTGTTGATAAAGAGTTAAGTTTTTAACTCTGGAAGTTCACTTTTGATGCAATTACAATGGTATTTGGAAATCTGTTTGCGTTGATGCTAACAGAAATTCTCACTTTTTATACATAAAAATATGAAGCAAATTATTGTTGCATTGAACGATTTTAAATACTTCATTTAAGCTTTAAAAATTCAGTGGATTGGCAAGTTTTTCTTGTCGTTGGGATTATATTTTTATTCTAATAGATTTCTATCAAAATAAATAAGTTAAAAATTATTTTTTATCTCTAAAATTTTCAACTAGTCGGAAAAATAAGCACTTTGTGCCTATATATAGATATATGTGTTTATATATATATATATATATATATATATATATATATATATATATATATTCTTTTTAGAGGTTTAAAAAAATGATTGTAAAAAAATTATATCAAGATTCTAAAGTGAGTAATTGTATTTAGTGTTTTTTTTATTGCAAAGGGTGAGTTTTATAAGTTTAGGGATAAAAATGTCTAATTAAAAAATGAAAATCAAAGAAATGGTTCATAAATGTATCTCTTTTATAGATGTATAGAATTTAGTTCTCAAAAAGTTAACATTTATTATAACATCCACCACCTAAATTACTAAGACATTTAACTTTGTTAGATATAAATTGAACAATACATTATATATAACATTTTTATTTGAGTTAATTATTGTTTAAAACTGTTTATATAATATTAATCTAATTTAAAATTAATAAATAATATTTTTATAATAAAAATGATATAAATTTTAGTAAATTTATTATATAATTTATTATTTATATTTTTTTATACTATCTCAATTTTCTATATCTTTTATTATTTTCTTCATTCTCTCTTATGTGATTATGACTTTTACTGGGTGTAAACATGATATATATAGTTATATAAATGATATAAAGTTAATCTTCATTTTATTTGAAAGATAATAAAATTATCTACAATTCTTATGTTGATCACAAAATTTAATTTAATCATCTAATACAAAAATAAAAACACAAAATAATTTTCTAACTTTGACAACCTTACATTTTCTTACTAATTTGATCATATATTAAATTTTAGACATCCTTTTTAAATGATTTCAAAATCATTAGTTAGTTAACAGGTTACAACTCTTATAAATGATTTTAAAGTTATTAGTTTACTAACATAGTAAGTTACAACTTTTATAAAGACCGTTAAGCCTAATTATACTTTTGAAAGTGACATGATATGATTAAACCTAATACAATCGTATTACACTTAGCACAACCTTATTCATATATAGCACGATCGTGAACCCAACCATACTTGTATTTGTGTAAATATTGTATAATAGAGGTAAAAAGAAAATAGAAATGAGGTTTAAGATTTGTTATACAATGGTGACATGGAGGTTTGGATCCACTAACTCATGTTTATTATTCATGCAATTTTGTTTCTAGAAACAGTTGCATCATAGACACTTTTTCACACATTTTTAACAATGTTTATGAGTCTTTTTGATTCAAACATCAGTTGTGCTCAATAAATTTTATACAAGTGAATATAATGAGACAAGTTTCAGGTCTTAAATCAAGAGAAAAATAATTTAAATTTGTGTCTTAAAATTGAAAATGAATATTATTTCAAAAGAACTAAAGCAATCCAAATTTAAAAACATAAACAACCAAAATGAATCTCATAAATAAGATAAGAGATGTATAATCCAAGTGTTGATGTCATTAAATCTATTTTATTACTTTATGGCTTTTATGAAATAAAGGACCTTTAAAGAAGTTTTTTCCCCTTCAAATTCAATAATCAACTTTTTATAATTAGAAAAAAAGAGGAAAATCTCTTCAAGAGTAACTTTTGTTAAAGTTACTTCACGCAATAATCTACTGTGTATGTTAAATTCAATAATCTAATCATTAAATTAAAATTTTTTAATAAATAAATTAACTCTGCAAATTTTTAAGAATTTAGAAAATTATATAATACTTTATTATATATATTCAAATCAATGTATAAAATATTTTTATAATTATTTATCAATTTGAGTTAATGAAAAGAAGTATCAAATATTTTTAATTTTTAAAAAATTACTAACTTAATAAAACTTTTAATTTAATGATTGAAATATTATTATTCGGCATATACTATAAATTATTGAATAAAATAAATTTATTAAGATTTAGTTTTAGAGTAATTTAATCTCATACTATTAAGGAAACTACCATCATTATTGTTTCAAGCAACACCATCTAATTTTGCTATTTTACAAATAGTTGATAACAAATATTAAAAAGTGACATCATTGTGTTGTTGGGTTTTGGTAGATAAAGGTTATATTTTTATAAATATTTTGTGTAAAAAATAAAATAAAAAAGGATAAAAGTGAGGGTGGAGGTTTGTTGTACATCGGTGACATTGAGGATAATTCAATAAGTCACACTAACTATCTAGCGTGTTTGTGGTCACATTTCAAGCCACTCAAATGTATGCTGAAACAAAAGCTATAAAAATTTGTTTCATGTTTTTTTGGATAAAAAAGTGAGATTTATTGTTTGCCTCACCATAAACGAATTCTCAAACATAGCTATAAACTCTTTATTACTAGGTGTGAGTATGAGTATTTCATAGTCTGTTATTGTAGAAAGAAAAGAAATAATTGAGAAATATAGTAAAAAAAATATGTTAGTGAAATAAATAAAAAATAAAAGTAAAATTTTGGTTATTTGATTTAAGGGAAATATAAAAGATAGATATTAAAAAAATATTATAATCAATTTTTTGTGATAAAATCATTTTTGCATATTTTATATAGTCTACATATTTTTTAATCGATTTTTTAACTTCTAGTATTTATTATAATATATATATATATATATATATATATATATATATAATTAAATCAGAAAATAATTTTGGATCTCTTGAGATATCAATTTTAATGTTATCAAACTTAAATGTTTTTCAGAAGAAAGTTTTTCGGATCATACTATAAGACGAGTTAGAATTGATGATTGTTTATAATGACGTGTAATCTCTCTAATAAACCACTACGTCTATAAGATGAATGCATTTAATATATATATCATTTATGTTGTTAGATAATCAAATCATATTTGTTTATGTTATTCATTAACAGATCAAAAAGAATATGAAGTTTTTTCGGTACTTCCACTTCAAAAAAGAATGAAGACATGTTTTTCATTAGAAAAAGGAAAAAACAAATCCCTCAAAACATGCAAAGTCTAAAAAAAAAGTCATTTTTGATTGACATACACAATATTTTTTTTCTACGTGGTATCTTAAAGTTGATAAATAGCCTTCTTGATCAAATAAGACGTTATAATTTGGTGAAATACATTTAACGGTCACATTTAATACATCAACGAATACTTCTTTCTACAAAGAAGGAAGATGAATATAGATGAAGCAAGCCCATAAGAAATGCTTAAGGATTTGCAATGGTCATCTTCATGAAACACTTATATAAGCTTGAAGACTTTAAAAAAAAAAAAAGGAGAACACTCATTGTAGAAAACATTCATTCTTTCTGTAAAAAGTTTGTACTTAATTTTGTCGTATCATGTTTTGAAAGTAAGACGAAACAACTATTGGTTTTTTAGTTTTAACTTTGTGTTATTGATTGAAGTCTGAAGAGACTTTGTTATAAAGAATACATGGCTAAAGCCTATAGAGGCTTATTTGTTCAAAAAAACACCTAGATAGTTGCTTGAAGAGGCAAGTAAAAAAATACTTAGGTTAATTTATAAGTGACTTATAAAAGAATACTTGTGCCTTTGTGAAAGATAGTGAAACTTGATCAAGTTGATGAAGAGCTGGACGTAATCCCGGTGATTGAGACAAACTAGTATAAAAATATTGCGATCTTTGCTCTTGACTCTTTGTTTACACTCTTAAGGTTTTTGATACTACTTCACTGTTTCAAAAAGTATTTAGTTTTTTATTGACACTATTCAACTCTCCTTCTAGTGTCTTTTTTATATCCATAGTTTGGTATTATAACTCAACCTTTAATGGGTAGAGTATCTAACCATGTTAAAGGAGAAAATCCTAAGATGGGAAGCAGTGAAGGCCATTGCCTACCTAAAAGGGCTTCTCTTATAAGGTCACTAATCTTGAATGGATAAAACTACCCATATTGAAAAAACAAGATGGAGATGTTCATTAAGTCCACACAATACCATCTCTAGAAGATCATCACAGGTGGTGATGTTCTTATAACCAAGCTAGAAAATGAGTGCACATAGGAAGACTACAACATCTCGCGACTCAACACAAAAGCAAGATACACCTTAGCTTATTCTTTGTTAAGAACAAAGTACAACAAGTTTTGCAATTGCAAGACTACTAAAGAAATGTGGGAAGTCATCAAGGTAACTCATGCGGGTATTGAAGGTGTACGACTTAGATGAACGACTGCTCTTTGGAGACATTATGAGTTATTCTCTATGAAGGAGAATAAAACCATTGATGGGATGTTGGAAGATTCTAAACCATTCTTAATGGATTAAAATGCTTGGAAACTAAGTTCTTTAAAGCTTAGAATAATCTCAAGATCATGGATAGCCTTCCAAAGCTCTAGTAACCAAAGGCCACTACTATATCAAAAGCTCATGACCTTAAAACTCCTGCGTTGAACAAACTTTTAGGAGCCCTGAGGGTCCATGAAGTCCATTTGAACAATAGGGATCATTTGAAAGCAATTGATTATGTTGTTCTAAGGATTGGTGAAGCCAATAGAAGAGGGAATGGCAAATCTCTAAAGTATAAAGGTCAAGTTTAATCACAATAACTTATATGAAAGTTCTAAAGACTCAAAGGATGAGATATCTCTCATATCCAAGAAGTTTGATAGCATGTTTAAAAAGAAAGGAATGTTGAGGAGTTTCCACAAAAAGAATGATAGGTTTAAGGGACCTATCCAAAAATAAAGCAAAGAGGTCATCTACTATGAGTACATAAATCTTGGACAAATGAAGTCTAAATGTCCTACATTCATAAAATGATGGACTAATAAGAAGAAGGTCAGGAAAAGTCTGATGACCACCAAGAAAAATTTGGGCAACAACAACAATAATTAAGATGATGAGAAAGTTAACATTTATCTTACGACAAATGCAGACGAAATAAGATTGGTTGTAAAATCTGACTTTAACTCTTATTCTTTTGACGGTTCTACTTAACATAAGTCAATTTTATAATAGTATATATATTTTGTCCTTTGACATAGGCTCATGTATAGTCAAAGTTTATTTTACGAGTTAGTGTTTTTTACTGCCTACAAAAAGAATAATCTTTATTAGATTAACCTTGATGATTTAGGCAAACAAAATCTTACTTGTTTTGTTTTTAAGAGAAAATGAAAGATGGATTTGACATAAAAAACTTAGGCATATAAATTTAAAACATATCTTTAAACTAAACAATAATGGTTTAGTAAGAGAACTATTTGAAATTTTCTGGAAACTCTTTTTCTCTACGAAACTTGTCAAAAGGGGAAACATTAAAAAAAAATTAAAACCTAAAAAGATTGTTTCCACTTCCTGACTTTTTGGAATTGTTATATATGGATTTATGTGATCCAACCAGAACTCTTAGTTTGAGAGGCAAAAAGTATAAATTTGTCATTATAGATAACTATTATATATATATGACTATATTTTCTAGCTTACAAGCATGAGTCCTTCAACATCTTTAAAATATTTTATAAGAGGGTTTAAAATGAAAAAAGATACTATATTATTATAATTAGAAGTGATCATGAAATTGAATTTAAAATTATATTTAAATTATTTTGTGTAAAAAATGCTATTTTTTATAACTTTTCTTTATCGAGAACACCTTAATCAAATGAGACGGTTAAAAAAAATAATCAAACTTTATAAGAAATAACTAAAAGACTTATTTATTATAAATCTTAATCAAAACATTTATAGGCAGAAACAATAAATACTGTTTATTATATCCAAAACAAAATATTAATAAGACTATTATTATACTTATTTTTTACACATTTGAAAGAAGACATGTTATTTAGTCAAAACAATTTAACCTGCATATCTTTTTAACTTGGACATATGTTTTCCTGCAAAGAATTATACAAATCATTAGTCCATCATAATCATGACTTTATTATTATCAAAATTGGAGTGTTGGACATTAAAAACGTTTTTGGCTCAACATTTCTAACATGAAAGTTTCATATTATGAAAAAATGGTATGTGTTATATTGTGATTATTCTTGTTTATTATTTCGTTGAAAATCTAATTTAACATTGAATTCGGGTATAAGGTATAAGCATTGCAGCTAAATTCATAAGGGAATTAAGGACAATAAGTAAGGCTTTTGGAGACAATAATGATGTTTGGATATTTCACTTTTTCTAAAATCTTAATTAATACATATTATTATTATTATTATTATTATTATTATTTTACATCATATAAACTATAATCTATAATTTATCCTTTTACCTTTCTTACTATATATCAAATAGATTTTTGGATGCACTTTTGTTTTGGATATGAAGTAATGAATTTAACTTTGTTGTACTTGATGAAAATTGGACATTGGTCTTAAATATATACATTTGAAAAAAACCATACGTTATTACTCACTATTATTTGAAACTTTCTAGGTGTGTGTTTGGCTGGCAAGTTTACGTTTATCACGTGATGATGAAATTAATGAATTGTTTTGATCACTTTACTACTAATTGGGAAAAGTCCTCGTTGTCTCTCGCCTTTTATGGAGGAGATTCGGTTGTTTTTCAATGACAAAAATTGCATACATCTATTGAGTTGTGACAAATAAATTAATGAATTTATTTAACCATTTTACTACTAATAATTGTGAAAAGTCATCATCATTATTTTTTTTGCCTTTTATGTAAATTCATATCACATTCAAGGATTTTTTTTTCTTAAAATATAATTTTAAGAGGAAGGTTCAAACGACACCGGTGTAACTTTTACTAAGTGTTACACCGCTCAATAACTTTATATTAAATGTAAATTTTGAAAATCCAACCGTTAAATTGAAAGTTTATATCTCTTAGATCATATATGTCAAATTTTATTAAAATTGAACAACAACTTGAAGGTAATCAAAGTGTTCATATTTTAGTATATTTTGAAATGTATATATTACGTCAATTTTGTTTTATAAGAATGAAGTATCAAATCATCTTAGATTAATATAAAATTTGATATATATGATCTAAGATATATGAACTTTCAATCTAACGGTTGAATTTTCAAAATTCACATTTAATATAAAGTTATTGAGCGATGTAACACTTAGTAAAAGTTACACTTTGAACCCTCCTCTAATTTTAATATCATAAATTTAAGATAAATTTATTTTCAGTTTCTTAAATTAAAATTGGATTTTTCAGTTTTTGTATTTTTAAAAAATAATATTTTAATTTTTATCAAATTTTGTTAAAATAACTATAAAATATTATCATATTAGAAAAAACATAAACTTAATTAATGTTGTATAACTATCTCAATCTATTATTTAAATATGTTATTAGTGACATGAGATATTTAAATAAATTTTTTTAAAATTATAAAGATTAAAAATAAAATTTTAAATTTAAAAGGAAAAAATAAATTCTAAATTTAGAAGATAAAAATATATGTTTTTTTTTAAGTACGTATTAAAAGGGTGAATTGTGACTTGTGTTCGTGGCTTTATCATCGGACGAGATAGGAAGGAAAGCGAAAGGACAAAAAAGTCCTTGAGGGCTTTTTAAAATGACACAATGGGTAGCTTTGTTTCCAAGAGGCTAAGCTAAACCCAACCCAAACAAACGCTCCAACCCTAAAACCCCATTTCTCCCACATTCGTATGGATCTTTCCTCTTCTTTTCCTTCCAAACCCTAATTTTCGCCCATACTTATTTGTGTTCATCGATCCTTCGCCCCCCCAAAACACTCGCACTCCTGAATTCTCCCTCTCCTCTGATTCTCGCTTCACGCTCTTCTCCCCTCGGGTTCCTCTTATCATCTCCAGGTATTATTTTTTTCCCCTTTCAATTGTGGTGTTTTTGTTTTTGTGTTCGTGCGTTTGTTGTGCGTTTCCGCAGTGGCTGGGTCTATTCTGACACGGAGCAGTGTTTTTCCTAACGAGATCATTTCATTGTCTACCTTTTTCTTACAAAATTTTAGGGCAAATTTCCCTGGAAATTTGTGAACTTAAAATTTAGGGTGGGATTCCAACCGAAGAGGGATTTTGTTGAAGAAGAATATTATTGGAGTTTACGATTAATTGTAATTCGTGCATAATAATTCAGAAATGTGTCTATTAGGTGGGATCTGCTAGTTGCTGTCCGAGGAATTGTGGTTTTGACATCATAGATTATTTTGGGGGTGTTTAACTGGGATTCGTTATTCAGTTTTCGGTGGTGTCTGTTTAATTATACAAAATACAGATTAGGCCACTTGTTGTATGGAGTTGAACCAAATTATTATTGTATGAGCAATAGTATTTTAGTACAATCGTCTAAATTTCCATATGGTGGCCTCTTTTTCATTTTGTTATGGACGTGTGGATATAATTTTTTAAAAATCCTTTGTTTTTGCAGGCCGTATCATTAAATTTGGTGAAGATTTTGACTTTGTTAAATTGCAAGTATAATGGCTTCTTCCTTGGATATGTCGCTTGATGATAGAATTAAGAACAGGAGTAACAGAGGGAGAGGTAGAGGACGTGGCAGAGCCCAGACTGGCCGTGGACCAAGTGGTGCTCTTGGTGGTGGAAGAATGGCTGGTGCGGTTAATAGTAGAAGAATGGCTGGTGCTGGTAATGGTGGAAGAACAACTGGTGCTGTTCGTAGAGGTCCTCTTATGGTTAACACTCGGCCATCATCATATGCTATTGCCAAGGCAAGCTCGAAAAACGCGGATGCTTATACATGTGCTTGAGAATCTGACATGCTAATATATACCCAATTATGAGACGATTCAGCATTGTAGAAACTCAAAAGCAAGTGGAATCCCCATCTTTTAGTATTTGTTCCATGGAGAAGCTCATGGTCGTTCATTTTGCATCATCGATGCCTTTGTCATAGTTCCATAATGTCACAATTAATATGCACCTAAGAGTTGTTTGCTTTTGTTTTGGGGGGCTTTGCTACAGATCTCTGATGTGTGCAGGAGTTCTTTGGTGATTCCTGGCATATTATGTGAAGGAGCTTCATTAGGTGAATTTCAAAATGGAGCTCTTACCAGTAGCACAAAAATCATATAACTATAAGTGGGGGTTAAATTCTCTAAACCATGCTAATCCATTTCATTTACATGAGATGACTTTAAATGTTTGGCTGGGTTTGTGTGGACCGGTCACCGGTGTTTTATTGGATCCTGTTGCTAAGTTGGGTTCTACAATGCAAGAATTCAGTATACTTCCCTATTTCATGGTATTTTGCGAAGGAGCTTTTTCACTTAGAACCAGAACTGGAGCTCTCACTTATAGCATAGCATCGGTTTATGTGCAGTGGGTTGAATTCTTACTCCCATTTACCATCTTTCACCTAGAACATTGATGTTTTGAGTACGAGTTCTCTTTTGAATATATATTACCATGGTCAGATCTACTTCATTAATATCGTGTTTTGTTTTTTTGTGGGAAGTTTCCTGCCCTGACTAATCTTGAAGAATGGTGAATATCTTTTTTCTGGTCATAATCTGATGTGTTCTTTTGCCCCTTTGGAACCTGTTCTGTTTGCTTTGGCCAGTCTATTCGCCGAGCTAGGCCCTTTCCATGGCAGCATGATTTGTTTGAAGATAGCCTAAGAGCTGCAGGGATTCAAGGAGTAGAAGTAGGCACCAAGTTGTATGTTTCCAATTTGGACCGTGGAGTGACCAATGAAGACATAAGGGTATATACTATGTCTTATCATCACATGGTTCATTCTTAGTCACTGTTTCTGCCCAATCTGTCTGGAAGTTCTCTTGAAACTTGATTTGCAACTCAGGAACTTTTCTCTGAGCTTGGAGAGTTGAAGCGTCATGCTGTTCATTATGACAAAAATGGACATCCAAGCGTAAGTATTGGATTTTTTTATGGTAAACTCAGCTACTGTTCTATTTAAGCTTATAGTTAACAATTGTTTTCCTTTGGGGGTTGTTATATACAATATTCTAAGTGTTTCTGCTATTTCATTGGACTAGCCATGCCTTTTTAGTTCCCTAATTTATCTTTATTTCAGAAAGTAGTATTGTGCTTAGCAGTTTTATTTTATGTATATTAGCTTTGTGTGGTTGCTAGTTCTTTTTGCTAAATGTTTATTATCTTTAAATGTGTAACAGGGTTCTGCTGAAGTTGTTTATACTAGAAGAAGTGATGCATTTGCTGCTCTTAAACGATATAATAATGTACTTTTGGATGGAAAGCCCATGAAGATTGAGATTGTTGGTTCCAATCCGGAATTGCCTATATCTGCTCGTGTGAATGTCACTGGGGTGAATGGGCGGAGGAAGAGAACTGTTGTAATGACGTAAGTTACCTTGGTAGCATTTTGGACTGGTTTTTTTGGATTGATTTTGTTGAACTTTGAAGCTTCTCCACTTAACTTTATAAGTCATTTTTTTTAAGATTAGGAAGATAAATCCAAAATATAAATGGTCCAAACACTACCTTAATTAAGAACTTATTTTTAGTAATATCTGTCTGTCTCCTACCATTGAATCTTGTGATGTAATTAGGTCTTATTTATTTTTGAATTTTGAAAAGAGGATATCAATTTGGAATGAACAAAACATGCAGCGACTGGAAAAAATATTTTCCGTTAGTGTTACTAATAGGACTAGTTCAGAATCTAAAGCAAAGAATAATTTTTTAATTGATGAACCCTATATCCCAATTGTTGTGCCAATGTGATAGAGGCCATGGGCTAGATTATTAGAAGATACAAAATAAATGTTTTCCCTGGATATTTGAGAGATACCAGCACTCTCCCAATCCACCCGATTTATTAATAGGCAATATGCCTTGTTTCTTTTACTGTCTCAGACTGTTCAATGAACCTAACTATTTAAGTTCCTCACAGATACCTAATTAAACTACTAATGGGTATCTATCAATACTCCCCCCAAAGTTGATAGTCCTCGAGGATGTTCTTGTGAAGTTCATTGACATTCAACTGATTAAAGCACGATGACCTAACTAATTCCATCCTTCAGTTAAAGAATAGCTTCCACTCCTCCTGAGTCTTACACAAACATGTGAATGCCCCTGTGCTTTGTTTTTGGCCATTAATCAGAGGCTTTGAAATTATTATACTGAGATCCCATGGCATTCTTGTGAACTGAAGTGCTGCTGGTTGTAGCCTGATGAATATGAAGTTCTTCCACCTTATTGGGCTTCTGTGGTGGTTTGATCATATTACCCAAACTCCGAACCTCTTTTTTTTTTTTTTTTATTCATCAGTTTTGTCCTTTGAAAAACTTTTGTTCTTCTGATTCTTTGTCCAAAATGTTGCTCTGGGAATTGGTGGGTTCCAAGCAATTTTTGTTATCTCTCTTGGCTCCCCATGCTCTTGTTTCTCTTGCCATGTCCATACTTGTTGATCAAAATCTCGATCTAGGTGGAGTCTTTTGACTGGAACTTTTACAAATGTCCACCAGGCTGCATTTACTTTCTTCATTGAGCCTTTGCTGCCTTTGATAACTTCTCTTCATCGCATGTTCTATTGGCTTCAAAATAATGCTATACCTGGATCAACCACCAAGATTCGATACCCACAGCAACAAGATCAGAGCTCTGATACCAGTTGATAGAAATGGTTCAGAATCTAAAAAGAAAGAGTGATTTTTTATTGATGATCCTTTAGTCTCAATTGCTGTGGTAGTCTGTAGCAGCACTGGGCTAGAGTTAGAAGATACTAAATGAATGATTTCCCTGAATATTCAAGGGACCAGGACTTTTCACTCTGTCTAATCCTTTCTCAAATATTATGATTTCTCTCTCAACCTCCCTCTTTATTTATAGGCAATATGCCTTATTTTTTCTACTGTCAACCTGCTTAACTAACCCGACTATCAAATTAACTAATAATCTAACTGAATCACTAGCAGACACTTAACTAAACTTCTAATGGGCATAATTAGTTATAAGTAATGTTAAAATTCTTCATCTCTAGGTAGAAATAAAAGAATACTGCTTTAGATTGTGTTCTGAGTTTTGGGGTGTTGACCATGTTGCAGGCCAAGAGGTGGTCAAGCTGGAGGTCCTGCTATGCCTAATCGTGGTGCTGGGTAAGCCCTTTCAGATCATTAATGGTGTTGTTTCTTATTGATGTTATTTTTTATTGAAATTTGTATATTGAACTTTTGTGGAACTTCTTTAAATCCAGTGGCGCAAGATATTTATTATGAAGATTTTGGCTGTATTATGTTTAGGTTTTATTCATGTATTTTTAGGTAAAAATGGATTTTGTTGTGTTCTCTATTATGTTCAGCTATGTTTTCGCTAGAGTTCCTATTGTGAATTTACAGGGTTAAGTTGATGTTTCATACAACTTTTTCCTTGTGTTTTAGGGTGATTTCACTTCATCTCATTGTTTTTGTTTATTTGTTTACGTTTTTAAAGCAATGATATTTATCAAATCAACAATGGATCTGAGTTGGTTCCATATCCTTTGACCGAGATTAGGAGCCTAGGAGGGACCTACATGTGAAGGATCTTTTGCTACATAATTCTTTTTAGTGGCATGAAAATAAAATGCTAGCAGGAGGAATATTAGTTTTAAGAGGTTGAGCATTCTAAGACATTATTAAAAGTTCATGTGAATAATCACAGGCCATAGTTATTTTTTGATGGCATGAAAAAAGTAAAATTACAGTTAAAAAAAACTAGACTATTTTAATCGTCAAATGATTCAGATCAGTCTGGATTGTGCATGTAATATGTTTTATTTGAATTGTAAAAATTTGTCCACGTCTGTGCTGTGTTTTGAAAATTTTCATTAGGCATTGACACAGATACTGCACACTTTTTTAAAACAAGTTTCTTTGATGTACTAAATTCAAATTACGCATGCTATAAATTGAGCGATCTTTTTAATAATAATATTGTATGTCCTCTCCTCTGTTTTAGGCTTTGTATTTCTGTTTATTTTTAGATAATGCTGTTTCATTAAATTGGTGCCTAACCCTGCACTTTACTAGTAGCTAATATGCTTACAGTTTGGTTTTCAGTATAATAGACGTTTTAAGGTTTAGTAATGTTTTGAACGTGGGGAAGATGCATCTTTGTGATTTGCCTTTTATTTTTACTTTTGTGATGCCGCGGTGTAGTGATGACTTATATCTGTTAAGTTTTGGCCTACATGATGCTAGCTTATGTAGATCTAGAATCCAGATGCCACAATAATATGCATTATGTAGGCATTTCATTTGCTATTGTTGTGTACTTATTTGTTATTGTAGGGGCACAGAAATTGCTTTGTATTGTTTCTCTGTAGTCTGTGGGTGAAACTAGATATATGTTTTACTTCCCTTCCTCTCCTTTCGTTGTGTAAGCTATTATACCCAAGACATGTCATTGATTGTTTATCCTTTTGATTTAGTTGGGGACGTCGTGGTGGCACAAGGAGTGGGAGGGGTGCTGGTGGAGGTCGAGGTCGTGGTCGTGGTAGGGGTGCTGTTGGAGGCGGAGGCCGTGGCCGCGGAAGAAAGGACAATGTTGAGAAGTCTGCTGAGGAACTTGACAAGGAACTGGAGACCTATCATGCCGAGGCCATGAACATCTCTTGATCTCGGGAGCAGTAGTTTAATTTGTAATATGAGTTAAGATTGGCATCGTTGTACAAAAAAGTTCGTTTTCTTAGCGTTATTCTGAATCTCACTGCTTTCTGCTTTTAAATATGCCATCCTATTTGACCTCTCTGGAGTCTTGTTTGAAGGCTGAGTGATCAACTTAGGGATTTTAGTTTGCTTTGCGTATTATTATACCATATTATTGCTGCAAATTGCATTTGTCTTCTACCCAGTTTGAGGTTTATTACTTGCTGCGGCATGTGATCTGATATGCCCTTCAATTTTTAATGCATATGCAAGTGCAGAGGCAGAACTTCTTTGGAGCCGAGGGGCTGAACTTATTTATTTTTAATTTTTAAATAATTATATAATTAAAATTGAATCAGATAAGAAATGAAAAAAACTTTTAAAATTTTTCTCATAAAAGAAAAATATTTAAAAATAACCTTGTGCGTGATACGGATCGATTATTTTGTAAAACATGCAATACAAATTAAGATTTTTCATACATAACAAAATTTGTACAAGAATCGGAGAAATATGATTAATGTTGCAACAAGATTAAAAGGGAATACAAAATATGATTAATTTAGGTTTATACACCATTTTTGTTACAGAACCCAACAAATAAAATTTTCACCTAATTTTACACGTATCACAATATTATTTATTTCAATATTCCAATGCTAAAATCAACTAAAAGTCATCCTAATATTTTCGCGTTCAAGTTAGAGAAGTCGAGTCTAAATCTGGTACTTTCTTAGGATTGAAACTACCAAAGCAATTATCCACAATTATTTTCAAGTTTATTTAAAACTTTTTCATTTTTATTTTTTGTTATTGGATCGTTCACAACGCAAACTACTCAACACATTCACGAAATACATAAGTACATAACAACTCTGATATTTTCACTCTAATAATAAAATTTTAAGTAATTCTTATTAAATTTTATGTATATGATTTACTAATTTTTCCCCCATTATTTTGTTGGTTGATGATGCAATATATATATATATATATATATATATATATATATATTTTTTTTTTTTTCATGAGTTACTGTATGTTGAACTTCAAATTTAAAATGTCACCTAAATTAACTCTAATGAGAAGACTAAAAAAAATACAATTGCTTAAATATAGAATAATGTTACATATATAATAAAAATTGTATAGCTAGTACAATATTATTTTTGTTTTATTTCTTTCCATCAATTCGTTTAGTATGAGAAATGTTCCTGCATAGAACACTCTTCCTGTCGCTCCTTCCTTGCGATCTTCTAAGTCCTCGGTGCCGACCGAATGATATCTCCCAAGGGTGGGGAGGGTACCTGCAAAGGCACTCCAACGCTCAAGTAAGTGTTCGGTATAGAGCGGAAAATATTTATACTAAATAAAAGCGTACCTCCTTTATGTCACTTCACTTGTGTATTTATAGTGACATATTTGGGCTTGGTGGGCCTTCTGTCTTGGGATATGGGTAATACCTTAGTTAATCATAATCTCTGTTAATTAGGTGCAATGATCATTATGTAATGAGTGACTTATCTCGCCTCTGTTCCATGTGGGTTACGTGTTCGGCCAAGCTTTTGGCCGAAGGGGGTGTTCGGTTGGTTGTATGACCGAAGAGGTGTTCGGCCAAGCTTTTGGCCGAAGGGGGTGTTCGGTTGGTTGTATGACCGAAGAGGTGTTCGGCCAAGCTTTTGGCCGAAAGGGGGGCGTTCGATATTCCTCCAAGTTGTGTGGTGGTGGCTCGGTCAGGCTCGAGGCCGAAGAGGTCTTCGGTAATGAGTGAAGTCGAAAGGGTCTTCGGTCATGGATGAAGCCGAAGGGGTTCGTGGGGGGTACTCGGCCTAAGGGGGTATTCGGCCCATCTGTTGGCTTAATGGTTTATTCGACCCGAGGGGGAGTGTTTGGTCTTCCTCCAAGTTGTGTGGTGGTGGCTCGGTCAGGCTCGAGGCCGAAGACGTTTTCGGTAATGAGTGAAGTCGAAAGGGTCTTCGGTCATGGATGAAGCCGAAGGGGTTCGTGGGGGGTACTCGGCCTAAGGGGGTATTCGGCCCATTTGTTGGCTTAATGGTTTATTCGACCCGAGGGGGTATTCGGTCTATTCACCGGCCTGAGGGGGGTACTCGGCCTAAGGGGTATTCGACCCATTTGTTGTTCTGATGGGTATTCGGCCTGGAGGGGTGCTCGGCCTAAGGGGGTGCTCGGCCTGAGGTTGGATCCAGCTTGAGGGGGTACTCGGCTTGAGGGGGGTACTCGGCCCATTATCCTGATGGGTACTCGGCCTAAGGAGGTGTGTTTAGTGTTGACTTTGAGCGGTGGTGTGTAGTCCCGGTACAAGAAAATTATTAATGATGGAGAGAGATAAACATAAAAATAATGTTATTATACAATTACTCTTAAACATCAGACGCTAGAGTTTGATGCTCTTGTATAATTTACGCTTGTGGAGAGCATTTTACTTCCATTTGCTTGTCGTGCCTGCTTTCTGTTCTTTCGTCCAGTCACGCAATCGGTGCTCAACTGCATGCCCTTTCCATTACATAATTATACTTCCTATTAGGTGTCGTAGAATCTGTTTCAACAACGGAGAACGTGGCACGAATTTGTAGAGGTAAATATAAAAACGGTAAGGAACATACCTAGCCACAAGTTGCATCAGTTGCATTCAACACTCAATAGCTTCCATTTCATAATTGGTGAAAAAATATTATTGATCCGTATTTACTACAAGGTCAACAAAATTTCACGACCAACACAACAACACTTCTTGTCTTATCAACTGTAATTCCTCTGGTATATAAGTCTGGTGTTCCAAGCAATTGTAACTATCTTTTTACATCATGAATCAACAAACTCAAGAATACCTAGAATAAACAAAAGAACCAGAAACATGAATGGGTGTGAATATCTAATAAAAACATAGAGAAAGATGTCATTGTGTGACATCCGTATCTCTTTCCACGTTTAGATCTTCTGTCTCTTTCTTCTTTAGGAGTTTTTCAACCACCTCATCCCAATTTGACTTTCCACCACTAGAATTTGATTGGGTGCTTGAGACATTTTTGCTTTCACTACCGGTTGCCTCATCTTCATTGTCCTCCGATGCTTCTTTCTCTGCACTGTCCACTGCATGAGGTACATTCAAGCTAACAGCTCTTTCCAAAGCATCTTTATGTTCTTTCTCTATGGTCTTCAACCTCTCAAACTTTTGTACGGTTGGAGGGTCTGTCACTGTTTCGGAGCTCTTTTCCTTCATTAACTATAAGGGAATACAAAAACTTGATCAGTGTTTGGATCCACAGATTATACTATTACTAATAACATAAAGTTGTAAACTTCAAAGAACAAAGAAAAGAACAGAGCCAAGTTTTGTATTCCTATTTTTTTGTTGGTGCAATCTATCTGAGGGTTCTTTCCCAATTCTAGTTAAGAAAAATGTTAGGAAAAAAGAGAGCAAATACAAGACATTTTCTTACTTGTAAGGCTTTTTCAGCCTCCCTTTCAATCCAAATAATTCCATGATCCGATGTTGCATTGCAGGACAAAACAATATGCTCAAATCTTCCATCAACAGGAATAGCAGTCCTCACTTCAGGAGGAAATCTCCCACATCTGTGTTCACCAAGAAACAAGGAATTTCATTATTGCAACTTTAATAGCATCTTAAGAATGTGGGATTAACTCAAACTTATATAACATATTTTGATGATCATATCAGTAGTCGATGTTAGATCTCCAATATATCTAATTTTAGTTTCCCACTTACATAATCCATTTTGAGCATATGACTAGTGATGGACTTGCAAATGAATACCTGCAAAATTTTCTCTCGACAATATGGTACATTCGTCCAGGTGCATAAAGTCTCCTTGGATCTCTAAGCTTTCTACCCTCGGGTATGAAGGTGTCTCTCAGGCAAACCAAGAACAATAAGCAGGGCAAGCTGTTGAAATGATGAAAGGGTGATGAGCAAGATACTTGAGTATGCTACATAACAAGTAGAAAAAGATGAGATGCAGATGAAAGGTGAAAGGGAAATACCAGAAAATAGATTTGAAAATATCTTCCAAGGGTGTAGGGGTTCTAGGCAAGAAATCGTCCTGCAAAACAACAGAATGAATGACATTGGCGTACTTGACAGCCAAATTGAGTGACATACACCTGGCAGGAGCAATGGCATAGCATCGAATCTTCTCCTTCGGAATGCCCCCCAAGCTTTCTCTACGATTCACAACCAATATCGTCAAAAGCGAGACCACGCCAGAACCCAGAGAGTGCCCAGCGAACACCATATCATACTGGCACCCATTCTCCACCCACAGCCGCTTAAGCGTCTCCGATTCCCTATTCAGCAACCACACTGCCGATTTCAGCAGCCCGCGATGGACGTACCCGCCGTCGAACATCTGCTGCCCCAATCGGTTGTCCAGGAGCACCTTGTAGTCGCTCTCCTTCGCCAGGTTCAGCCCGCGGACGCCCAGGACGATCTCCTTGTGCCGGTGGTCCACGTACACCAGGTAGGGCGGCGCCTGCCCCAGCGTGTCCTGGTGGCTGACGCGCTTGATGACCCACTCGGGCTCTGGGCCTTGGGCTGGGCTGTAGTTGATGGGCTTGCGGAGGTCGGGCTCGTAGATGGCGAGGATGAGGCGGCAGAGGCGGGGGACGGAGTCGAACTCGTCGGGGGTGGCGGCGGGCCACGTGGCGCTGTCGTAGCTTCCGACGTAGGTGCATCGCTTCCAGAGCCAGCGCGCGCAGCCCAGAACGAGGACGCACTCCACCACCCCGCATGAAGCTGACATGGGATTTTCAGAGTGAAACCTTAATTGGGGTTTACGTTAGTGAAGTGCATTCAAATCTAATCCAAGGGAAGGGAGTCGAAGATTCGCGTCAAGCTCAGACTTTGATTCTCACATTTTTACCCACTACTTATAACTTTACTCTTTAAGGCTATTAAATAACTATTTATTACTCTTTCTAATTATAAAATTAGAGTTAGAACTTAGAATAAGATATCAACGTTCCATAATTCCAAAGGTTATTAGCATTTTCATAAATTTCAAATCATAATCCCCTGCTTTTAAAAATGATTTGGTGATTACCTGTCTCTTCTTCAACAATTCCAGTTTTGGTTGTTCCTAATACAATGTACTGCTGGCTATTTGGCTGTCATTTCGTTGCAACACTTTTTAGTTTGTACATATTTGCTTCTCTCTCTTGTAAGTGCCAACACTCGGCCTATGCGATTCAACACATAATTACATTATTTTATATATGATCAATGTGGATTTCATTGTTTAAGATATGATCGATGTGGATGACTTTTCTTCCAATTCTTAAAGCAGCATAAATGAAAAGTCTTTCCAATATTGCAATTTTTTTTATTCATTATTAACACTTAATTTCCTTTTTCATAAAGATTATTATAATTTTTTTTTAAATGAAAATAAAATAAATAGATGAGACTTATAAAATAAACATTTTAAAGATAAAATTACAATATAATCACAACATCACAATTCCAAATCAAAACCTTTATATACCACTTAAATTCTTTCCATTAGATTGATCCTTATGGTTAAATATAAAATTGTTTAACAATTTTACTTTTCTCTTAATAAGGTCCAAAGTTAGAAGGTTGAATACAAGTTTTAAAAGCAGTTTCTAGTTTTGGTCTTTTATCATGTATTGATAATTTTCTATTTATATCTAAAGTTCTAAACAATCAAATCACTACTAATGTTTTATTGTCATAATGCACCAAAATCCAAAGATATAATCGCAAGTTTTTTTTTTAATTTGTAATCACATTTAAGCATATAATTTTATCAAAAATAAAATATATAAATTGTAATTAACATTTTTAATTATAAGCATGGATATCGATAATTTGGTATTAAAATGATTGTCTATATTTTATTAATGTATATTTCTCACTATGGGTGAACCATATCTACAATGAAATATATTCTCATATATTTATCTTAATTTAAAAAAAAATATAAAAATAATATATGTTAATATATTATCAATCAACACATGCAAAAAAAAAATCCGAATAAATTAAACTTGTAAGAATAGCATTAAAATGCCACATCGTTCATAAAAATAAAATATTAATTATTTATATTATAATAACGTATATTCCTATTTTCTCTATTTAGGATCAATATAGATAATTAATATTTTTTTTATTATTTATTCAAAATTAATCTATTTTTAATTGATATGCTTATTACAAATGTAAAAAAAACTACAAAGAATACAATTTGATGAGTCGAAAGATAATGTATATTTTTCTATACTTTAAATATTGAATATCTGAAGCAAAATGTTAAATTATTTTCATATTAAAAATATTATATTTTATTTCTATTTGCTCAAAAGAACTCCGAATACAAATTTAAAGGTCAAGAAATGAATACTTACCTGGATGGGGTCAATGGGTGATCAAGAAAGGTCAAGAAATGAATAGTAAAATTGATATTAATATTAATATATCTGACAAAAGAAAAGTAAACGAAGTAATAAATTCAAAAAATAAAAATTTAGAAAAAAAATGTTTTGTAATAATTATAATGGAAAAATTTAATAACTTATAAATCGGTACACTCTAATAAGAGTATGACTTAAATTTTTTTACAAACTAACAGGAATGAAAAATAAATTAATATTTTTTATAAGTTAAAATTAACTTATACAAATGTTATTTTGTAGAAAGTTTCTCCTATTTATCTCTCAAAAATATTTTTTATTTATTAAAAAATTTATTTTGATTTTTTATTATTATTTTCATCTCATAAAAGTCCTTCCTAAAAACTTATCTAAACAGGTCTTAAGCCACCAATGAATTGGTCCTTAAAAAAAAAAAAAGAGTCACTGATGGCTTTTAGATATTATTATTTTATTTTCTGTCTGGCTAGTGGTCTAATGGAGTAGTTCAACTTCCTCTTTTCTTTCCCCTTCTTATTTCCACCATTCTTTGTCAACAATTTCAATAAAGCATATTTTTCCCTTTTAATGATTTTATTTATTGCTCGTCTAATTAAGTCAGCAAAAAAAAAAAAGTAATTTTCTGAAAAGAAAGAAATAGGTTAAAGCAAAACGAGAATTAAACTTGTCCTGAAAATAATTTCATGGTTAATACTTAATAGCTGCCAGACAAAAATATAATGTACTATGAGTTGATGATACATCATTACATTATACCCAGAAAAAAAGTAGAAAGACAAGTCATTGGTTAAATTTCAATTTTTCGAAACACATTCTGGCAGACTGGCAGTGGCACGAAAAGAAAATTCTCCTGCTTTTGATTTGTACTTTTCTGCTTTCATGCTGTCTAAGATCTGACGATATTGACAATTATAGTATTATACTGTTTCAGAACTCGGATAACACTTTTTCCCCCATAATTCTGATATTTAATGATTTTATCGATGCCAAGAGGTGGTTATTTGACTACAATCTCATCATCCATTATTGATATCACTTTTCTCTCTATTATTCTTTTTTTTTCATCTCTCTTATTTTCATTCCAATTCATTTCATTTTAAAATGGATAAATATTTATTTTCTCTTTTATACTATTTTTATTTTATTTTGTCTCTATCTTTTATTTTACAATCTCATCATCCATCACATTAATTAATTTCTCTCTATTATTTTCTTCTTTTTTATTTCTTTTATTTTCATTTTAATCCACTTCATTTTAAAATAGATAAATATCACTACTTAACATTTTGTTTCTTTTTTTAGATATAGAGGTGTCTTTTTTAATTTTATTAAATAAACAACATGAAGAAACTTATAAGTCAATATAAATTAATTGTTACAACATTTATTTTTAAAATTAGTTTCTTGTTGATTTACTAAAATATTGTTTGAATGATATTTTGATATGTTGTTAAATATTTATAAGGTGATCAACAAATATTTGACATTTATATATGAAAAAAAATCTATAATTAAATGAAACCACAATGCATAAAGCATTGTTATAACAATGTAAGTTGTGATAGTGTTATATTACTCCTAGTTATTTTATACTGATAAGTGAGTTGTTAATCAGTATTGAGAAGTTCAGGGGTTTAAGAATTCCTTAGGTGCTTCAGTGGTGTTCAGAAAAGATTTCTCTGAACAAAAATCCAGTTTGATCCTAGAGAGAAAAATATATAAAGTTTCTATTTAAACAAAATCTCATAAACTCATTTTTCTTAGAAGTCCAGAGAGGATTCTAGAAAAAAAGTCTTTGATCTGTAAGCTCTTATTCTCTCAATCTTTTTCCTCCTTCTTCCAAACCTTTTCTAAGTTGTGTTATTGTGATTCAGGTGGTGGAAACCTTGAATCAAGTAGTTGATTTTGTGCGAAGTCCTAATCGTTCTTTTCTTCTACCTTAAACTTAAGCTATCTCGAGGTAAGGGAAGTTGGAAAATTTAAGTGTGATGTACGAATTGAGAATTGGAAAACCATTTTTAAGTTATGTGAAGTGTGAAATCACATTATGTGTGGTTGTGTTGATGAGTTCGAAGGGGGAAACAAGTTGAAAATGGGGCTTTGAGTTGTTGGTCATAATCATTAATTCTTTGCTAAATCTTGTTTGCATGTTGAATTTGTGTGCATGTTTGAGTTGATTGTGATGTATATGGTTGTTGTTATGTGTTTCATGCATTTGAAACTTGATGGATTTCAGGTTGTGGCTCAAAATCAGGTTTTGCATATGCAAAACTTTGATGTTGTGTTGGGTGCACTAGACGTTGTTCTAGCTTGAGGCTTTCTGTCTCAATCACGTTGAGCGTAAAATTGTTGGTGTTAGGCATGAGGAGAGAGACTTATATCGGGTTGGAATGATGCCGAGCGTCGTTGAACGATGTTGGGTGTGGGTACCCTGAGAGCACTTTGACTTGGATGCTGGACCCAAAGTTAAGTGGCGCCTAGCGTGGCTAAGCCAAAGCTCTGTCCAGATTTTGCTGGGTGTCGAGGTGGAGACATCAAACAAGACTCAGACAGAGACTCTTTGCTTGAGATGCGACTGAGCGTGGTAGTTTACCACTCTAGGAGGTCTTAGAGACCTTTACCGTAGCCACGCTAGATGCAGGTTAAGTAACGCCATGCGTGGACGAGGTAGGGAGCTCCCTGCTTGGAGGGCACTGGGTGCAAGGGGAGTAGCATCTGGTACTAGTTGTTGAATAAAAATATGATGATATAGTTGATGAAGTGTTGATTTCTTGCTGATTTAAGTTCTTAAATTAAAATATGATGAAAGAGTTGCATAAATGAAGTAGTATGTGATGATTGTGTTGTGAGTTGTTAGTTGAGAAGTGGATATGAGTTGTAAGATGTGTGTGTTGACAAAGTTGTATGTTGATTGTTTAGTTGTGTTGAATATGAGATGTGTTGTTGAGATGTATGTTGATTAAAGAGTTGAATAGAAATAGTGATGATTGAATTATGAGATGTAAAGTTGTATGCTGATTTCACTATCGTGTTGAATCTATAAAGAGTTGTCGTGTTGTTGAGTTGGGTTGACCACTTAGAACTAGATGAAGGATTTTTGAAAGTTGCATATCCCATTGTGTGGATATTGTGTTATGGTGTTCTGAGAGTCCAATTTGTTAAAAACCCTTCTTGGAAAGTTGACCCTTGAAGTGGATACTGTATTATTTCTCCTCTAAGACTTTGTTGGTATCATGTGTGGGTAAGATCGAGACACACATGTATGAAGCAATCATAATATAGAGGTTAGGTCGAGCTATACTAATTACAAGTGACCAACCGAGTAAAGTACGAAGTTAAAAACTTAATTCTTAACTGAGTATCGGAAGGACATAGTATTTGGAGGTAGTCGGTGGGCTAATCCCATATGAGACTTAATTAAGCTAGCTAATGTCGTGGTAGGCCTATATACAACTATTCTACCTTAAAAATAGTACTATACTTCATAATTTAAGTGGCGACATTCGATAAATTAAGTTGTTGTGTTGTGGATATATATCTAATTTGCTATTGATCTAACAAGTCTAAAAAGATCACCCTGAGTTTTTTGTTAGGCAGGATCAAGCCACTTAAACTATTCACCTTGAGTTGTAAGAAATCTCCTAATTGAAATGCATGAAGATGCATATAGTTGTTGTGTTGAGCATATGATGTATTGAGTTGATTGAGCTATTCATATACTATGTTGATTTGTGATGAAATGTGCTATTATGTTGAACTTAAGTTGTTGTGTTGATCGGTGTTGTATTCTATGATGCCCTGTTGTTGTATCATTAAAGATGAGATGATATCATTTTTCTCTCTATTTTTCCTTTTTTTTCATCTCTCTTATTTTCATTCCAATTCACTTCATTTTAAAATGGATAAATATTTATTTTCTCTTTTATACTATTTTTACTGTATTTTCTCTCTATCTTTTATTTTATAATCTCATCATTCATCACATTAATCATTTTTTTTCTCTATTATTTTCTTCTTTTTATCTCTTTTATTTTCATTTTAATACATTTCGTTTTAAAATGGATAAATATCACTATTCAACATTTTGTTTCTTTTTTAGATATGGAAGTGTCTTTTTTAATTTTATTAAATAAACAACATGAAGAAAACTATAAGTCAATATAAATTAATTGTTACAAATTTTATTTCTAAAGTTAGTTTCTTGTTGATTTACTACAATATTGTTTGAATGGTATTTTGATATATTTTTAAATATTTATAAGGTGATCCACAAATATTTGACATTTATATATATAAAAAATTTATAATTAAATGAAACCACAATGCATAAGTCATTGTTATAACAATATAAGTCGTGATAATGTTATACTATTTCTAGTTGTTTTATACTGAAGAATAAGTTGTTAATTAGTATTGAGAAGTTTAGGGGTTTGAGAATCCCTTAGTAGCTTCAGTGGTGTTGAGAAAGGATTTCTCTGGACAAAAATCTAATTTGACCCTAAAGGGAAAAATATATAAAGTTTCTATTTGAACAAAGTCTTATAAACTCATTTTCCTCATAAGTTTAGAGAGAGGATTCTAGAAAAAAGCCTCTGATCCGTAAGCTCTTCTTCTCTCAATCTTTTTCTCTCCTTCTTCCAATCCTTTTCTAAGTTGTATTATTATGATTCAGGTGGTGGAAACCTTGAATCAAGTAGTTGGTTTCGTGCAGAGTCTTGATTGTTCTTTTCTTCTACCTCAGACTTAAGCTATCCCGAGGTAAGGGAAGTTGGAAAATTTAAATGTGATGTACGAATTGAGAATTGAAAAACCATTTCTAAGTTGTGTGTAGCGTGAAATCACATTATGTGTGGTTGTGTTGATGAGTTTGAAGGGGGAAACAAGTTGAAAATGGGGCTTTGAGTTGTTGGTCATAATCATTAATTCTTTGCTAAATCTTGTTTGCATGTTGAATTTGTGTGCATGTTTGAGTTGATAGTGATGTATATGGTTGTTGTTTTGTGTTGCATGCATTTGAAACTTGATGGATTTCAGGTTGTGGCTCAAAATCAGGTTCTACATATGCAAAATTTTGATGTTGTGTTGGGTTCACTAGACGTTGTTCTGGCTTGAGGCTCTTTGTCTCAATCACGTCGAGCATAGAATTGTTGGTGTTAGGCGTGAGGAGAGAGACTTATATTAGGTTGGAACGATGCCAGACATGGAATAGATGTTAGAAACTTTTCAACTTACATACACTTCCTATCAAGTTTGAGAAACAAGAAGAGAAAGAACTTACGAAAAGTATAAAATATTAAAAAAAAAAATTAAACAGTTTTAAAATGTTAAACAATGATAAAATGAGAAGGTAAGTATTATTAATTTCTCTTAATATTTTTAGTGTTCTAATTCATACAATATGATGTACGAACATTTAAAATTGGAATTAGTATACTTCACATTCACAAATGTTGTATATACTTAATTTGAACTTCATTTTATTATTGTGCACTCAGTCGTAGGGTTTTGAGGTCTAAGTTGCCATCTTTGATCAACTTCTTTTTGTAAAAAATAAATAGAAAGTACTTTTAAAACTCATAGTTGACATTATAGAATGTTTGACCTTAAGAACAATATACCAACATATTTCAACTATAAATTCTGTTAAAAATAGGGACTGATGCAAACATTGTGAAGCTACAATCATATGCACAATTTTAGAGTCATAGGACAATACATGTTGCGAGGGGGCATGACTTTTACCGCCCACTTTTTATTCTTATGGTTGATATAACATCACATTTTTTTATTTGATAAAAAAAGTATTATTTATTTCTATCGAATCATTCTTTATAAAAATAAAGTGATATTTTTAATTACAGTTTTATGTACGAGATAAATATCGGATCTTGATCCTTCATTAAAAATTAAATATCATTTTAATTAGTATTAAAAGAAATAATTGAAATTTAGATTTTTTTTCTTCTAAAGAGATGATGGTTGATTGCTTTGAAGAGAGAATATGAAATTTTTTAGTTTTTATTCATTGAAATCAACTTATTTTTAAAGTTATTTTTGTTTTTAAATGCAAGAAAGACAATCGTGACACGTATTATAAGAAATAATTATAATTACTTTGATGTGCCAAAAAATTGGATCTTTTAAGTCTTTGATATGAAAATACATTATAATGTTCATATTTAATGGATAATCACACGCATTTCATGTTAATTTAATTCAAAAAATGTTACCGACGCTTTTTTAAACATTTTATTTCAAACACTACTTATTACTATTAATTAAAAATTAAAAATTTTAATGAATTCTATCGGTAAATTTTGAAAAAAAAAAATCGTTAGGAAGAATGTTACTAACATTTTTTTTTTAATTTAAATTTGATGCATTTTAACCTAACCATAGATCATCGATGAATATGGGCAATCAAACATTTAATATGTTTACAAATAAACTTGTTAGCCTGAGTTCTAATATACACGAAAAGCAAATTTACATTTGAATGATTGCAATTTGCAAACGCAAAGGAAACACACACAAGTGGTAAACTAATAGCGTGTTAGTTTTAGATGATCCTGTTAAAAAACATTAAAACACAAAAGTTTTTATGATAATTCATGCTTCTCCACCATGCTTTCTTGAAAGAAATTAAAAGTTCATCCGGCAACAAACATGACGTGATAATTTAATACCGTATTGACTATTAAATCAATGCTCTATTATTATACAAATAATTTATATAGTATATTTTTAATTTAAAATTATATATTATACGTTATACAATGTAATCAATCCATAATTTGATTATTTTATCAGTATTATATTGATTACATCTTTTTTTGGAGGGATTTCTTTAAGAATAGTATGTATTTTATTAAAATTTATATATATATAATATATATGACATAAATATTTTTTTATAAAGAAATTTAATAAAAATCAAGTCATATAGTTTAATTAGTGATCAAATGGTTCAATTTCTAATTCATTGATCTAATATTCTAACCGATTTAATGATCGATCTAATTTTTAAACCATTAATTTAAATCATAATGATAGTGTCCGTATTCAAACCTAACATCATGTTTATTAATGTTGATTGCATGATAGTGAGAAAAAGGGGTGATCATTAAAAAAAAATAGAAAGTAAAAGAAAAATATGATGAGATTTTATAATTATTAAAAAAGAAATATGAGTTAGATACAATTTTAAAATTAATTTTGTACTAAAAAGAAAAGTGCATTTTTCCAAACACAGAAGAAGTAAATCTCTTGTTTTCCTACTAAATAAAAGAAGGGAAAAAGAAAAAGAAAAAAGCATATCTCCGACTTAAAGTAAAGAACCTTGCAGCTTCTGTCCTCTCCCTTTTCGGTGTGGCTAAGGCAAATAACCGTCACTCCACAACTCAAGCATTCTTTGTTCACATCACAGCCACAGGCATAACAAAAGTGCCTAATTAGTTCAGATTAAGGGAAATTTGGAACTTTGTAATGAAATCTACGATTTTAACTTAATGATGAGAACCAAAAGGTTAGTATTCTATGTTCTCTTACAATCTACAGACAGTATCAATTGCTGGATTAGATAGTTTTGAGTTGAAGAAATTAGAGTATGAGAGGGCCACTGTTGGGCTCGATTCTTTTGCAGGATCAGGCCCAATTCAGTAGCTTCGGATGGAACTCCTTTTAGTCTTTCTAACCCAATGGATTGTTTCCTTTTATCCAATATTTCTAAGCCGGATTTATTGAATTAATAAAGACAATGATTCACAATTCATTGATTTAACCGTAAATTAATTGATTATGCATGTACACATCTCTAACAATAGATGAAGAGGATGTGGTTCCACTCCACTAAAAATGGTCAACAAATTTCTCCATTCCTCATACCAATAATATGGTTACGTAAAAAAAAAAAATCCATTCACTTAATTAATAGAACTATTTTATCCTTAGACGTCTTAATTTAATTTTTTTATTTTTTTTCTCACTTTTACACCTAATTTCACATCAATAGTTATCTTTACACTCATCCATTATTCACATAACTTTTCTTTCTCTTTTTTTTTTTTTTTTTTTTTTTTTTACTTTTTTATTTATATAAAATACGTAGAGACATTCCCACTAGTTAAAGTATTAAATTAATATAAATTTATACAAAATTCATTGAGATTAAAATTTAAACTAATTTAAATGAACTATACTATATGTCCTGCAAAATAAAATAAAAATAATAACAGTTGAAGTAATGAATAATGAATATCAAAGAAAAGTCTGCTTTTCATAAAAATAAAATAAAATAAAAAGAATAGTCAGTGTTTCTATGCATGAATGCTTTGTCCTCATATCATAATCACATACCTGGATTTGAATTCATAGGTCAAAGTTCCACATTTTTTTTGGTGGACAGACTTTAACTAAGTTGAAAATCAATTCTTGATTGTTTTTTTTGCCACTCTTGATATCTATATTATCGATAAAGAGAATTAATTAATTTAGTATATATATATATATTTTTTTTTGGATCATTTAATTTTTATAACTACTTCTCAAACTACTCTTTCTCTCTACTATTTTTAAAACATTATCCTTACAATTACATTTATTCAAAAATTTATTATTAACTACTCACTTTTTTTCTTCATATATTTTTAAAATGCTTAGAGTCACAGAATATCCTTTTTTACGCCGATTAAAATAAAGGTTATTTGTACTAATCACTTAAATTATTCGCTCAGTCAAATGTATCAGTCGAATATGAGTATTATAATTATGCTTTTATAATTTATACCATACTTGACCAAGATGAATAGCCATCGTTGGAGTTGTACAAAATATTGAATATAAAAAAAAGAAAACTACGCAATAACATTATTTAAATGTTTATGTAAGATATTGATAAACATACAAACTCAACTTTGTATAATAAATTTTAGTCCTGTTTCTTCTATTATTTAAGTGCATGTTTATAAGAGTACTCTTTTCTTCCAATACTGGCATGTTCTTACAATGATCAAATTTACAAAATGAAGTGTCTGGTTAGAACTACGTCTAAAATTCACGTTTTCTAAACGTTCGTGTTTGCATTGGAGTCGCAACGTAATTTTTCACGTTTAATTAGAAATAATAAATAATAATTTTCACGTAAAATTACTGTTGGACGTGGAAAAAAAAAATTGTTTTATAAAATAGAAACCAAACCCGCGCTACATCTAAAATATCAAAATGATGCAGAAGTATTTTTAGTTTCAAGATGATTCACATCCTGTTATGTGTGATGCGGAAGGAAACTGGTTCAAAGATTGTATGGTTATAGGTCAATCAAATCGCATTGAGGAGCCATTATCTGAATTTGACAAAGAATTAAGATGACTAAATTAAAGGCTATTCCAGTCTGAACCATTATCTGGCCTTTATACAAAATTGCATGGGCGAAATAACATGCAAACGAAGCAGCATATAGCATCGTCATCTTATCTACCACTAATTTTTTGCATGTTCTGACGTTACATAACTTTATAGCAAAGCTACTCCCCACATTAGAAGTACCATCACCATTAGAAGGCTTCTAATTCCCAATTCTCCTCGATGGATATTGCAGGCAGATGAATCTGAATTTGTTGAATTCATTGATGATAATGTAACGTTGGGGAAGGTGCTATTTTTGTCAAGCCTGCATATGTTCACATAAATCACTCGTAAGAAAAAAATAATGGCACAAACACATAATCAATCAAATGAAGCAAAAAAGGCAAATGCCTTACCTTCCAGGAAATACACATGACCCATGACCTGCAGCCATTTAAAATGTCCTTTTAGTTATACTAGAAATCAGCAATAGAACTATCAACCCTGGTATATATAATCTTTATAAGAAAATGATAAAAATATATTTTTGTTTTCTCATTTTATGTTTTGGTAAACCAAGATATATAATCTTTAGAAGATTGTTTGGATACAAGTTATAAGTACTTTTGAGAGGTTCTTTATTCCAAAAAATTCTTTATTTTCAATAAAAAAACTCTAATTTTTTTTTTATTTAAAACTTTTATCCAAACAGACTTGTGAGGTTGACATCTCTTGTAGTTCCACATCACATGTGACTAAGTCAACCAAGTGTAGTAAACTCATAAAAACAACTCGATCTAGCAAAAACATTCGTAAGATACCAAAATGAAACTTTTGAAACCAAAACATAAGATGAGATAACTGTTAGGAACAATGGCAATAAAGGAGAGAAGAGAGAAATAAACAATACTAAGAAGTATTTGTTTTGGTGCATTTGTAAACCTTACATAAGCTTCCTTATATAACAAAAGTGAGGCACACCATCTCACAATACTAAGCAATGTGGGACTAACATAGTGAGGAACACCATCTCACAATACTAAGCAATGTGGGACTAAGAAAAAACACACTACAAAACTTAATCAAACTACACAAAAATAACAATTCTCCCACTTGGAGTTTGATTACCACATAGTGTAATTGCCTTCATCATCAGTTATTCTTGAAGGCCAATTGAGGTACTGCAAAGCCTCAATTTTTCTGTTGTGACAACCTTTGTCAACATATCCGCTGGGTTCTTACTTCCTAGTATCTTCCTCAACGTTAGTACTTCATCCTCAAGCAGAGATCTGATAAAGTGATAACGGAGATCAATATGCTTCGTTCTGGAGTGAAATGTTGAATTCTTAGCCAGGATGTATTGCACTTTGACTGTCACTATGCAAAACACTCATTTCCTGGATGAATCCCAACTCTGTCAACAATCCTTGAAGCCATATCAATTCTTTGCTAGCTTCTGTTACTGCTACATATTCAGCCTCTGTAGTGGATAGAACAACGATCTTTTGTATTTGTGACATCCAACTAACAGCTGTAGTTCCAACCGTAAATATGTAGCCAGTGGTACTTCTTCGGTGATCAATTTCTCCAGCAAAGTCTGCATCCACGTAGCCTTGTACTTTTAGTTCACCTTTACTAAAGCACAAACACTTCTCCTTAGTGGCTCGTAAATATCTCAAAATCCATTTCACAGCTTCCCAATGAGCTTTACCTGGATTTGACATAAACCTGCTTACAACTCCCACTGCATAGCCAATGTCTGGCCTTGTGCATACCATCGCGTACATCAGACTTCCAATGGCTGAAGCATACGGAGTTTTAGCCATTAATTCCTTTTCTTCCTCTGTCTTAGGAGATTGGTCTGTTGATAGGCGAAAATGACTAGCCAAAGGTGTGCTAACTGGTTTAGCATTGCTCATGTTGAATCTTTGTAGGACACGGTTTATGTACTCCGCTTGAGATAACTGCAAAGTTCCCTTTTGCTTATCTCTCGTAATTTGCATTCCGAGGATCTTCTTTGCTGGTCCTAGATCTTTCATGTCAAATTCTTTTGACAACTGCTTCTTCAAATTTCTGATCTCAATCATATTTGAACCTGCTACTAACATATCATCGACATAAAGTAGCAAAATGATATAACTGGAGTTATACCTCTTGAAGAAACAACAATGGTCAGCATTGCACTTCTTAAAACCTTCCTTGTGCATGAAGCTCTCAAACTTCCTATACCACTGTCTTGGAGCTTGTTTCAGACCATACAAGCTCTTCTTCAACCTGCACACCATATTCTCTTTTCCTTTTTCTGAGAATCCTTCTGGTTGGTGCATGTATATCTCCTCATCTAGATCTCCATGAAGAAATGCGGTCTTCACATCCAACTGCTCTAGATAGAGCTCTTCACTAGCAACAATACTCAACACTGTTCTGATTGTATTGAGCTTCACAACTGGAGAAAAAATCTCTGTGTAGTCAACTCCTTCCTTTTGCTGGAATCCTTTGACGACTAATCGAGCTTTGTATCTTTTGGAGCCATCATGCTCCTCTTTTACTCGATACACCCATTTGTTGTGAAGTGCCTTCTTCCCCATAGGTAACTTTGCTAGTTCCCATGTTTGGTTTGAGATCAAAGACTTCATTTCTTCTTTCATTGCAAGCTCCCACTTGCTCGCATCTCTGGTTTGACATGCTTCTGAATAGTCTTCAGGTTCTCCTCCATCTGTTAACAACATGTAGTTCATGTATCTCCTGTTAGGCACAGGAACTCGAGAAGACCTTCTTAATTCAGGTTCTGGAACACATTGTTGCCCTCTGTCTGGTTCAATTGATTCCACTGACTGAGAACTCTCAACTGGAGGACTTTCAAGAGCATCGTCTACCTCTACATAAGTAGGCTCAATCGGTTTTGAGTTGCTGGCACTTGTGTTTTGTTTGTCTTTGTACATAACTCCTTCGTTGAAGATCACGTCTCTACTACGGATCATCTTTTTGTTTTCATCATCCCAAAGACGGTAGCCAAACTCATCTTCACCATAACCGATGAAAGTGCACTTCTTCGATTTGGGATCAAGCTTATTTCTGCCTTGATCACTGATGTGCACATATGCTACACAACCGAAAACTCTAAGATGTGAGAGTTTTACTTCTTTTCCGCTCCATACCTCTTCTGGTATTTTATGCTCCAATGGTACCGATGGACCTCGGTTGATTAAGTAGGCTGCTGTATTTACTGCTTCAGCCCAAAATTTCTTTGGTAGGCTTGATTGCACACGCATGCTTCTGGCTCTTTCAATCAACGTTCGGTTCATACGCTCAGCTACACCATTTTGTTGAGGCGTTCCTGGCACAGTTCTCTCCATTCTGATCCCGTGCTCATAGCAAAACCTTTTGAATCTGGTGTCTTCATATTCACCTCCATTGTCAGTTCTGAGCTTTTTGATCTTCAACCCTGTCTCATTTTCTACCATAGCTTTCCACATCTTGAAAGCTTCAAATACTTCAGACTTGTGTTTCAGGAAGTATACCCATACCTTCCTGGAGTGATCATCAATAAACGTCACAAAGTATTGCTTCCCACTGATGGATGAAACAGTCGTTGGACCCCACACATCTGAGTGAACAAGCTCGAGTCTCTCCTTCTTTGGGGTTCTTCCACCCTTTTGAAAGCTAACTCTCTTCTGCTTTCCAAATATACAGTCTTCACACATTTCAATTTCCACTGACTGAAGACCTGGTAATTTTCCCTTCGAGTGCATGATCTTCATCCCTTTCTCACTCATATGGCCAAGTCTTTGGTGCCATAGATTGGGATTGTCATTTGCAGCAACTGTGATCAGATGACATGCTTCTGTTGTCTTGTAAAGAGTACCACTCTTCTTGCCACGAGCTATTGTCATTGCGCCCTTTGAAATCTTCCATTGTTCTCCTTGGAAGATTGTTGTGTAGCCGTCACTGGCCAACTGACCTACTGAGATTAAGTTTTTCGTTAGGTCGGGAATGTGTCTAACATTCTTCAATTCCCAAACAGATCCATTCAACTTGATCTTCACTACACCTTTTCCCACGATCTCGCAGGATTGTTCATTTCCAAGGTAAACTTTACCGAGATTTCCAGAGACATAATTCTCGAAGAGTTCTTTCTGTGAGGTTGCATGGAAAGATGCTCCAGAGTCTATCACCCAAGACTCTTCCTTGTTTTCCAAAGAACATATCAGCGCATCACCTCCTCCTGAGGTCGTAGCAACGTTTGCTTCATCTTTCACCTCCTGTTTCTTCGAGGCACTCCTACATTGATTTTTGTAGTGACCAGTCTTCCCACAATTCCAACATTCGATAGTTTTTGATTTGTTAGAGCTTTGATGATTTCTGGATTTGGATCTCTCCTTTGATTTGCCACGTCCGGTTCCTCTGGTTGAACTTCTACCTCTTGACTCTGTATGCAATACTGAAGAGGTTGTGGATTCACCCGTCTCTCTTCGGCGGACTTCTTCACTGAGGACCAAGTCACGAACATCATCAAACTTTAACTTGTTACTTCCTGAGGAGCTACTCACAGCTGTGACAGTAGCATTCCAACTTTCTGGTAGGGAAGAAAGAAGTATTAAAGCTCGTACTTCTTCATCGAAATTGATTCCAACTGAACTCAACTGAATTGTAATTGTGTTGAGTTCGTTTATGTGTTGCGCTATTGATGCACCTTCTGTCATCCGTAGGTTGAACAGTCGCCTTATCAAGTGGACTTTGTTTGCGGCTGACGGCTTTTCGTACATGCTGGAAAGGGCCGCCATAAGACTAGCTGTAGTCTTTTCTTTTGCAATGTTGAATGCAACATTACGGGATAACGTCAAACGGATGGCTCCGAGAGCTTTTCTATCTAGAAAGCTCCACTCATCTTCCTTCATAGCTTCTGGTTTTTTGCCCGTGAGAGGTTCGTGCAAGCCTTTCTGATACAAATAGTCCTCTATTTGCATCTTCCAAAAGCCGAAGTCTGCACCATCGAACCTTTCAATCTTCATCTTGCCTTCGTCCATTGCCATCACTCCTACTGCTTTTGAAGAAAAGCTCCCCCACTAGTTCTCTGAACTGAGATCCCAAGAACAAGAGAAAAAAAAATCTTTTCTGATGTGGAAGATCAGACACAACTGCAACCACAGAGCATACTAAGAAAAATTTTACTCTAACCAAATCTTTTCTGATGTGGAAGATCAGACGCTGCTGCAACCACAGAGCATACTAAGAAATGGGCTCTTGATACCAATTGTTAGGAACAATGGCAATAAAGGAGAGAAGAGAGAAATAAACAATACTAAGAAGTATTTGTTTTGGTGCATTTGTAAACCTTACATAAGCTTCCTTATATAACAAAAGTGAGGCACACCATCTCACAATACTAAGCAATGTGGGACTAACATAGTGAGGAACACCATCTCACAATACTAAGCAATGTGGGACTAAGAAAAAACACACTACAAAACTTAATCAAACTACACAAAAATAACAATAACAAAAGTGAATTTTAGCCTCAAGGAGATGGTAACTTACTTGGATCTGTGGTGGAGATTGTAGCCATGTCATTGAAATCACAAGACTGAGGAGACTTTCCCATCTGATGATAGTAAGTGTCAAAAGCATAATTTGCATGTGCAACCACATTGTCAGGTTCATAACATGGTTCTCCCTGCAGCAAAGGAGAGCAATCCACCTTGCCAGGTCCACAAGCCCAATCTATTCCAGCCTGCAGCATCTTAGGATCAGCACCATCCTTTGCAATGCAATAAGTTTGATTGGTGGTGTCATTTGCCAACACTCCTCCTGATCCTGTCAACTGCAAAACATAAACAGGTACACCATTTGCATCAAACAAACCCCAATTCTTCTCTGACAATGGCCCTGCCTTTGTGTCCTCATTGTAGAGCTCATAGATGTAAGTGCTAACACCAATTCCAGGGTGCTTTGGAGTTCCAGTTACGTTCAGCACATGCTTGATCAAATTGCTGTTGTAAGTGTTGGCATTTTCCACTGTTGCATCAGGCTCATTAGAGTCACCTTTTGAGGGCCAACCTGTTTCTGTCACCACCACAGGGATGTTGGTGTAGTTCAGAAAAGACATGGCAAAGTATGCTGCATCAACCACAGCATCAAACACGTTGGAGTAGTGGAGAAGGGTGTTGGAGTCAATGGCTTCTTTGTTTGGAGGGAGGGGTTTGAAGAGTGCATACTCCAAAGGGATCACACCATTTGACTGCATGTAGTCGTAGTAAGGGTAGATGTTGAGCATGAGATGAGAGCCAGTGGATTGCAAGAAATCAAGCATTGGAACCAAGATTGTATTCAGTGATCGATTAAAGAAGGCTTGTGAAGGTGGAAATGAGTCGAGGATCATGGAAGAGGAAAAGGGTGTTGAAACTTTGATTTGGCGATCGAGATTGGATGCCACAAGGGCTGAGTGAATGAATTTAAGGGCACTCACAAGGACTTTTGCTGCATTGGGGAGGGTAGTTAAAACATCAGAACCAACACAAATGGTTGTTATGTTAGTGGCAGGGTAATGTGCCACAATATTTCGGGAAACCCATTTTGCGGCTGTGGTATTTGATTGACCAATTGCTAGGATCTCTTCATTAGGTACAGACACAGCAACTTGGATTCCTGTCTTTGCAAGGGCAATGAGCATAGCTTCATCAGCATCATACAACCGAACATGTCGAATTTGTTGAGCTTTAAGTAGTGCTACTACTTGAGTGGGGTGAGGCATGTCTGAGAGGTCTCTTCCAATATTCACCCCTATAAATGGTTCTGCAAGGAACAAACACAATGATTCAATAGATGTTAAGTTTTCAGACTTAAAGTCATCACTGTTTAATTAGTCACAATAAACAAGGGTGGTTTGAAAGCATATGTAGGCAGATTCTTTTGCACATTTTCCTCTTCAAATCAAGCCAGATTTTTGGAGAAAATATAATGTAATTGATTATTTTTGTCTTGAAATATGCTTTACTGCTAGTGTAAAATTTAAGTATTTGAAAAAAATGGTTAATTTGCTTTGTTGTGATGTGCGAAAATGATAACAAGAAAATACATAAGTTACTAAAAGCTATAAGCCTATTACCAAAATAACTTCAGCATGTAAAAAGTGTTAAGAGTATACACATACCCAAATATGGGGGGAAAAGACTATAAATGACAGAAAGACGCCCTACCACATTTAATATATTGTAAGACCACAGTTGGACCGCATGACCATTCAAGAAGATCAATCAATGAAAGCATATCTACCCTCTTCTTTTATTCATTTTACTTTACACACATTCATTACTGATTTGAACTTCTTTGGTTCAAAATACGCAACATGTACAGAAACATTCATGCTTTAGACTAAAGCGGGGAAAAAAAGAGGGAAAACATGAACAATGGACTGCTTCGTCACTCTACCCAACTCCACAACATGCCTTTCAAAGTTCAAACCTTTGGTCTTTGAACACCAACACTAGTTAAATATAATAGAAAACACTCTTAAAAGGATTAGGATGTGCTAGATATGAAAGGAGCCAAAATGGAAGGCAAGGAAATGTGTGTTTGGGATAATGTCCTGGTACAAAGTCAAATTCCACTCCCACCAAGCAAACCCACCCCTTCATCTCATTGAACACTATTAACAGCTAGGAATTGTCCAAAATTTGTTTTTTCCAAGAGTGAGCAAGAAATAGAAGCTGTAGAGTACTCCATGCAGTTCAAGTAAAAGTAGTTTATCAGAGCAAACTCAGCAATACAACCTCATGTTTATACCAAAGGGAAATGAAGATTAAGACTTAAGCATGCAAGTAACATTGAAAGTGAAAAGAAAAAAGTGGATCTCTTTGACAAAGAACTCATCTGCAGATAAAACACAACATTATAGGATATTTTATAGGGAACTAAAACTTCCTACTCTCACCTTCATCAGCAGCAGCAACATACACTGCAAAAAGAAGCAGAAGAAAGCGCATTACCATAGTGTAAATCTCCCTAACAAACATGGTGAAAATCAAAAGGGAATTGTTTGAGAGAAAAGAAGCAAGTAAGAAAAATGGAAAGAGCAAAGGCAAAGGCAAAGGTAGCAGAAAACCAAGGAAACTACAGGAATGAGCAAACTAACATTTTACAAGCTTCTTTCCATTTTTATAATAATTTATAGAAAATAAAGGAAACTACACATACACACTGTACAAATCATAACTCCATTCATTATTTTCTTTCCCTCTCTTACTATTGGTCAATAAGTCAAAGCTCCCATTTGTTTTGTTAAATGTTTCATTAAGGAAGTGTTTTTTTTTTTCATGAATATTGTTATTGAATTATATATAAATGATTTTCCTATCATACATCATAGGGTGTATAGGTTAAAGGATTTAAAATAAAATATTAGAAAAAATTTAATCAATTTATTATATTAATGTTAAAAATTATTCATTACATTAGAACATATTTATTTGATATTCCTTAACGTGTACAGCCAGTGTATTAGCTAGAAAATTCAATACATACATTTTACAAAAAAAGAAAGTTACATTGAATATTTTAATTAAAGAATAATATAACATAATTTTTAAACATAACATTACATTGCTCCATATTAATTGTTCGTTTACTGTGTCCTAGTCGTTAAAGTAGGAGGCATGGCCTAAAGATTTGTTTTTATTAGTCCACAAGTTGTAAAGTTAAGCATAGGATTTTTGTTTGTAGTAGTTGGTGTATTATTGTGATAATGACTTAAAACCAATCAAAAGCTGGAGCGTTTTGAAAACCGTTATATTGCATGAATAATAAATAGTAAACATTACATTAAATATGATACGTTGCTAGTGTACTTATTTTTTTTTAATTTACTTTTTATATACTCGTATTTCAATAAATGTTTTTAAAATTAAAAAACTTTTATTCTGAATATTTAATATTTTATTTTATAGAAAACATCCTCCTTTATTGAAACTTAAAAGTAAGAGAAACAGTAGGGTGGGACCTATTATTCTCGAAGGCACAAAAATGACAGAACTAGAAGCAGGAGGCATCAACGGTCACTTTTCCCCCGTTCTACGGATTTTCAGACCTGTTTAATCATATTCATGCAGTTAAAAGAACTTTCGGTTTGTTTGATATATATTTCTATCTTTTTAAAATTTATTTTTAGTATTTAAATATAAAATGAATTTAATTAACAAAATAATTAATTTGTGGGTTAAAACTTAAAATAGTCATTGAGTTAGCTTGGGACCATTTGGATCAATCTAATATGATTATTCTTTTTTTTATTTATTATTATTTATAAAATATATTTTTATGCAGGCATACAAGTTGGTTTACAAATTTGCAAACTAAAGATTTTTTTGGATAAACTCATTACAAAATAAAAACATATAAAGGACTTTATAATGAATAAAATTGGGGTTAATCCATCCTTAGATTTTTTTCAGTGTCACCCTTTCAATAGACTTAATGGTGAAAACTTGTCTATAGTTTTTCATTAGCAGATATTATACTTTAATATTTGTTGATATTGTATTCGAACAAATGTATAAAAACAATTTCAAAATTTTAATCAAGTTAAATCATTATTTGTTTTAACATATATCAAAGTCTAACATATAGAATTTAAAATTTATTTTCGATAAAAAAATTCGTAGTGTGTTTTAATTTTTTTCTGAAAGCAATATAAAAAATATTAGAAAAGGTTAAAAAATAATAATTTCAAATTATATATTTATATAGAGTGACTTAGATATTAAAATATAGGAAATATTATATTTTAAAGTTATAGTTTTTTTTACACCAATTTTGAAGTTATAGTTAAACAACGTTGATATGACTACAAAAAATATAATGTTTAACATGAGATTAATATATGTGTAAAATGTTCTCATATATATGAGATTAAAATTATAATATTATGTTCTCATACTAAATTACTTATTTTAATCTTTATATAAGAAAGAAATAAATAATTTATCAAAAAATAATTAAATTAATTAATTTTAATCAACAATTCTATATATTTAAATTTTACGATGAATATTTTTTTTTTGTTATGATGATGTTCTATATAATTAATCATGTTCTATAATTACAATGATTGATTAAATGTTTGTTCATGATTTGTTGGAATTCTGATAGGATTTATAAATATGTCATGTTAGGGTTTAGAGAGGAATTTTATATATGATTTTATAATATTATATATTTGAGAATTTGAGATAAATATATGAATGTGAAATATGAAAATGATGATTATGTGTGAATATAAAATTTGTCCACTTTGGATAGGAAAGGATAATAATTCCTTCAATTTTTTAAGAGTTAATCATCCATAAATTGTCAATGTAAAATTTTTTATACTGCCAACCAATTATATATTTTAAATTATTTTATTTTATTTTTATTTTATTAAATAATTAACTGACATGACACTATTAAAAAATATAATCGGTTGTCAGTGTAAAAAAACTTTACATTAGCAGGTGATTTTTTAAAGGATTATGACAGATAAGACTCAATATTTGGGAAGAATACATGTCTTATTTAAATTTTTAAAGATTGGTATATGAATTCTTTACACAAGAAAGGGTGGTAAACTCTTTGATGATGTATGACATTGGTAAGGAAGTCACTTTTTAAGATTTTGAGCTCAAATTTAACTACCAAGATGAAAAGATAATAACTTCAAAAGAGACTATAATGTTTATTAAATTTAATTATATAATATGTTATATATATTTTTCGTTACATTAATTAATTATTAAAAATATTTATGTTTGCTTTGTGTTTTACATGTTGTAGTCCTTGTGATCCTCATTGAGACAAAAATCTTATAAGCTTAATTTAAACGTCAGATAACATGTATATTGAAACCACGTATAAAACATTTATTTCCTGTTGATGAGTTTAGGCCATATTTTGTTATTTTTCTCTCATTCTAAATTCCAAACTTTATGTTTATTATTATTATTATTTTTAACGTGTTTGTTTATCCTCTCAATCAATTATGTTATTTTCTTTTCAATAAAATAAATACAATATTGTATTCAATTTACACATTTTTGTGAATGCATATCTATGAATGATTGTACACTAGTGACGTCTTACAAGAGTATTGCATTTTGGTATCAAAACAGTTCGATACGAACTGGAGTGTGATTAATATAACTAATATCATGTTAACCATTACTTATTGTTTTGTTATGTTGTAAATTTTTAAATATATAAATTATATTAAACATTTCATTGAAGAGTTAGAAGCACTTAAAAATTCTATTGTTAAAGAGAAATTCCTAAAAAAAATAAATACATTATCATATAAGATAATAGTTCGTACTTAGTACCTAGGTGGATAAATTGACTACAACTTATACAATTCTGATGTCTGCATTGAGCCTCCACTACGGGTCCAAATCTAGGTTAAATATTTTTTAAACCAGCCTGCTCGTATCCTGGGTTGAGTTGGGGCAGCTCATAAAACTTGATCCACTTTGGAAACAGATATAATGGGCCCCAAAAAGCCCACATTGTTCAAAAAGTTATGGCCCAAAATAAGAAAAAAATCACTTCCCTTATGGGTACTGAAAGTACTAAAGAAATTCAGGTTTTGTAATACAATAGGACACACCGCTGCTTGGGAATTTGAGAACTGGTGAGGAGTTTATGCCATAACACCATTCTTGTTAACACAGATTTAATTTAAATTTATCTCTCGTAAAATATCACAATAGGAATTTTTCCTATTAAATAAATTTACATAATAATTAATTATAATATCAAAGTTATTAATTTGTCATCTGTTATAAATTAAAATTATATTTGGAATAAATGTTTAACCCCGGCCCCAAAGATAAACCAATATAATTAGTTTTATAAACAAACGAATCAAGCAATGATTATTCAAATTAAAAGCGAAAATTTTGCGTTTGTGTTAAATATATGAAAGGAGAATTTTGCCGTTCACAATGATCTGATCTACATCTAAAATAATTATTTTTATAAAAGACACTTGTGATCTATTAAAAAAAAAAAAAATTTAAGAGTGCAAGATGAAGCCATGCTTATTTAAAATGGTTCATCAAGCCTTCAAGGGTTACCAGTATCACTGCTGATATTGGTTGTCAGCCTTTTGTTTTCTACTTTTCTATAAATGAGAAAGATAAAAAGAAAATAATACTTTTTAGATTGATATATTTCCGTATATTTTTCTAATGTTTGATTGTTTGATGAACATGATCTTTTCATCTCCCCTTTCTCCTTTTCCACATTCACCAGTAACTTCCACTCATTACATAGTATAGTTTTCACCTTAATGATTACCAGCTTATATATGCTTATTCTTCTTCAACGTGGAAGTTCTCGAATTCAATGTTCAATTCATGCCCTCTAGTAATTTCTCCTCCAAAAGTGCTTCTTTCTAACAACAGATATTTTAATCAATATAAAGACAACGAGTTAGATGACTCTACCATGATCAAGTTCTCACGTCACATGTGAACTTAAGAGCATCAAATGTAACCTTGCACTGCATACAGAAAATTCGAGTATACGTGAATGTAACCTTCACCTTAGCGGATAAAGAAGGTACCTAACATGTATCTATAAAAAGTAACTTGAATAGACTAGGAAGAAAAAAATAAAGGATTAGTAACTTTCTTTTGCCACAAAACAGACCAATAATATTCCTGGAAAGCACATTATGTTTCCTTTGGCAAGTCATTAAAAATGTTAACATGTGTCGAAGATTTATTGAAGCAACTTATTAAGTAGAAAATACAATCGATCATATCAAAGACTAAAATGCAAAGGCAAATGAAAATGTCTGGTCCTCAATGGTAATGTATCTTTATGCACATACACATGTATTTGATATATTGGAGCAGGTCATGGATCGATGGGTACCCTCCAAAATATAGTGTTTGTTCCTCATATACTCTAATGCTCCCCGTGCCCAAAATGGCACACCGTGGCACCTCTCAGAACATTGTAGAACCCATCATGTATGTGGCTGCAGAAGATAACATTTTTTTTCTAAAATGGATGGGCATAAAACCTTTTCCAATATCATACTCATCGGATAAAGTATATTTACATAAATAAAAATAGGAAAAAGATGATGAAACTAATAATTATATTTCCCTTTTTTCATTGTCCTTTTTAACTTTTCATTTATTAAATAAAAGAAAGAGAAAAAAAAAAAAAAAAAAAACTTCCTCTAAAATGTTGACCTCTTATGTCTTCGATCTGTTTGTTCCTGTTGCGTTGGCTTGTTTTGTTTCCCTCTCTGGCATGAGACACTACGAGTTATTACCCCACCTTTTGGACCATCACCAACTCTAAAACCTTCAAATTCAAAGTCTCCATATACGTTCGTAAATCTTATTCACACATACAGGTCTAACGGCATAGTGGATGTGGACCCAGTCTAAGGATTCCATATGGCAATGGCAATTTTAATTTTTATCCAAAAAAAGAGAATTATAAAATCTCCATTAAAAGATATCGATTCTCAAAATTTCCCTTTCTCGACCCACTATCAACTTGGAATTCCAATTTCTTTATAAGCAATACGGCCAGATAAAAAAAAAATTCCCTCATTATTCTTTTTGGAGATTTGTTAGTTAGAAAAAATGGAGATACCAAAATGTGATTCCAACCAAACAAATAGGACAAGTATTATTGCGTCAAGCTAGTTTGTTGCTTAAGTCATTCAAGTAGGGGGAATCGAGAGTCTACTATATCTGTTGAGTTTGTAAGGTTTAGATGACCCTGTGAATGACCAAAGCATTACGAAATCGTGTCTAGTATATATATAAAATTTGATCAGGGAGTGTTTATAATTATAAAAATAAAAACGTGGTATGCATGAAAGTGACAAAAGAAAAGAAAGAAATTGCCCCATATATATACTAATGTATTGGGAACATTAAAGCTGACATGTAATTAAACATGCACTCATTGGGGGCATTGATTCATTTTAACTAATGATGAAAAGGATGGCAGATAGAGGGTGGTACTCTCTATCTTAATCTTTTGTGATCAAATAAAACACTTTCACCTTGGAGGCATAGGAGAGACACTTTAGGGTCCCAACAGCCACTAAATCCTCCAATGGAACGAACTCATGCGCGTTCGGGTCGATGGTCCCATTCATTTTGGTAGACCAAATCGCACCGCCCCCAACCAAAGGGACCATATAATATATTTATATGCATCTTACCATAAACTTTACTTCACTACAATTCTCGGACACTTTCCTAATTTAGCATTTGATTCAGTAATTATATACAATGTAATAATTAAAATTATGGTAACCATATTAGAAAGAGAAAATAAAAAATATGTTATGTATCGACATTTTTATACTATCATGTAATAATATTCAACTTGTTATTATAATATATTTATTGATTCTTACAATAAATAAGGCAATTTTGATCGAGTGTTTTATATTATATATAAGTGTATAATTATAAAATTTTATTAAAATCATATGGACATTTTCAAAATGTACTTTTTCACATCTTTAAGTTTTATTTATAGTTTTTTTATTTATTAAGATTTACATTTTATTTGGTCATCAATCATCTTCATATAATTCTCCTCTTTCTTCTTTTATGTTCTCCTAGCAATTAAAACATAAATACTAACTTGGTTCATCTTTATATCTCTCTTTTCTTCTTTTTGTTGAAAAAAAACACATTTTTTCCGGTACTAAATTAAACTTTGTCAAACCTAGTGGCTTCCATCCTTTTACCCATCCCATGTGCCTCTTTACCCTTCGTTTGTACTGAATTGATTGAGTTTCTATAAATGCTATATATGATAGGCATAAACCTCTTTTCTACACATGTACACTATTTATTTATTTTATACTCAGCTAATTGACCAAAGTATTAGGTTATTTATTTTTAGTTATTACTTTTACAAAAATTAAAAGAACCATTCCTAATAGTGTTTTTTATCCACATAAAATATAATAACAACAAAGTTCGAATTAAAAATTTAATGCATACTACTCTAACACTTTGCCATTAGGTCAACTTCAATATTACCATTCTTGATAGTCTATTCTAAAACTTTCACCAAAACATAAATAAAAAAATGTATTATATCATGTATAGAAGACTTCACTGTCAACTAAACATTTAAATTACAAGACTATTTTTTTAATAATCAAACATGACAGACTACAACACACCAACTCATATGAGCCTTTAATGAATGTCACTGGAAAATTCGTATTTTCCACGGTGCTAAAAAATTTACACCTATGACATATGATATCCAAACAATCAAATGTATTGAAAACGCCAATATCATAGCCTTTTTATAAAAGTCAAATTTTTATGCCATGTTGAGGCAATTGGAATGCTTCATTTGTATTGGTGTTTTTTTAAAACATTAATACTGTTCCTACAGTATGTTCGCTGTTATCGTTAGGGTCACCGCATCCGAGATATTGTCCGCTTTGGTACTCGTTGGGTCATCACGGTTTTGTCCTTTAAAAGGCACCTCGGTGGGTTAAGGAGGAAGGGTGTTTATAAACTACCCTTAGCCTTATTGACTCCTAAGCGATGTGAGACTTTTAAGCATACCGGAACAAATACTAATAGAGTATTTTATATGAACTCTACATGACATTCTTTATATGAAATTATTTAAAATAAAAATAAAAATTGGCATGGCTTGGCATGGAAAACACATATTTGACCAATTTTTTCAGTGTTGACTATCTTACTTTGATAAATCATTTTAAAATAACCCTATTTTGATAAAATGTTTGTAAAAGACTGTACATTGATAAATTAGTCTACTATACCCTTATCTTAAGATGTGTACATGAGAAACTCATTTATTTCATGACCAAATCTTGGAAGCTTTACTTAATATTTTTTTAATAGAATAAAAATTTAATAAATATAACTATTAAATCATAAAGTATATATATTTATTAGATAAAGTATACATTCGTAAATATATAATTTTATATATAATATTTACTTGCATTTTACAAATTATACCATATATTAAAATGCTTTTATTTTTATAAATTTATTATTGATATAAAATATTTGTTAATTTTATTGATAATTAATTTTCGTTATAGAAATCTAACTCTTTAGTAAAGTTTTTCTTTTCAATTCTATGTTTTTTTTTCATCCAAACAACTTGAACTTGACATCATACTTAAAACAAAATAAGAGTAAGTATAATTCTACTATACTAACATGTTGCTACGTACATTAAAAGGAAATTGATTGTTCAAATTATGGCCGAGGTTAATTTAGAAAAACTAAAGAGAATCAATTTTTTTGTCCTATGATCATCTAGCACATAACCGAATTTCTGGTCTTGCATCCTTTGATGTAAGGATTGAATAATGCATGGAATATTACCTAGCAATTACACGCATAGTGAGTACAATACATATGCTCCACTGTGATATTCCATTCGCGCGTGAAAGTGATAGTTAATAATAAAAAAACGAATGAAGTAATTAAAGGGATTCGGTATCAGATATTATATTTTGGTTTTATTAATCCGTACGTACGTGCTCAAAGGCTATTAATAAAAGAATCAATAAAAAAAATATATTAATTGCAAGATCAAGTAATAATTTGTATACAAGTAGTAGTACTTCTCTAAATTTTAATTATATTATGATCAAATGATGAGATAAATTTCATATGTTTTTGTACATGATTAATGCCCCATTTAAGTGTAAGTTGCATTAATTAGTATACTTACGAAAAAAATCACATGTAAACTATAAGTGAAGAGATTGTTTCATTTATGACCTGGTAAAGTTATACATAATTGATGTTGCCTATTGTCACAACTTTTAGAAGGATAATCTTAGTGAGAAAATTACGTTCTACTTACTACTAGCTTCTTTGAAAGAATGATCGACAATGGGGTTCGCCGCTGGTTAATGTGAGATGTAATTATGATGGTAATAATAATTAATAAGTCAGTGAATGAAGTTGTGATCTATGATTGGACCTTCTAACGACTAATTTCAACTGATTTGACTCACTTAATATCCCCCCTCAACCAATCAATTACAATTAAAACCTCAATTACGTTTCATATATAAGAAAGTTTGTGACTTTGTGTGGTAAGAACCAATAACATTGCTCCGACAAAAACTGTTTAACCCTGATCACTCATGACATTGAAAAATTAATAAGTCACTCATGACTTTGTTTTTTTTTTTTTGGGACAAATTATAGTACCATCACTTAAACATTGTTTTCTTTTCCAAATTATTTCTCTTTTGATTTACTTAATTTCCCAAAATGCATTTCTTTATTAATTTAAATAACCTAAAAATCGTAACCAAATTCATTTTATACAGTTGAATATTTCCTTAAGAATAAGTAATTAGTTTGAAACGGTTGACGTAATCAAGTCACTAAGAATTTAATTTCATTAAAATCTTATAATTAGTTCAGTTATTTAGTAATTTCTAATAATTATTTTTATTATTCTTGTTTATATTTCTTATATTATTTTTGATAAATAAGAAAAAAAAAAGAAAAAAAAATACAAAGTATAAAAATAGATAAAAAAATATATAAAAAAATGTCATTTAGTAAAAGATAAATTAAAGAAATAGAGTGAAAATTAATTTTTTTTATCAATAATAAATACAAAATATTTTTATTATTTTATTTATTATTACTATTATCATAAAAATAATCTATTTATTATTTTCATTTTAAAAATATATATAACAAAATGATTTTTGGATTTTAATTGATTTACTTAGTGGCGACTTTTATGATTGGAATGGTGAGAGAGGAAATCAAAATATTTGCAATGACGGTGAGTCAGTAAGGGATTTTAATTTGTCTAAAATATTTTTTTAGGTTTTTTTATAATTTAATATTTTCATTTTCATTTTCTTAAAATTATTTTAGTTATTTAAGTCTTTATAACTTGGTATTTTGTGTTTTAATCTCTCTAAAATAATTTTAATTATTTTAATATCTAAAACATATGTATATGTGACTACATATGGTGTAGTAATGTGATACTATGTGTCATTAGTAAATGAAAGTACGAAAATTTTCTAATAACAAGTTTTGAAGACTTTAACTCTTTTGACACTTATCTAGATATATTTAAAAGAAATTAATTTTTAATTATTAAAATATTATAAAAATGAAAAGGATATGTAATGATGTGTAAATAGGTTAGTTTGTCAAAAGTTAATAGATTTTGAATTTATAAAACTTTATTTTTATGCAAATTTGATCAAGTTTCAAGACTTAAAAAATTTCACAAATCTACTTAGTCGATTTGCATGCGCCCACCAGACTAAAGACAAAGATCAAGGATTATCCACTCAGTTGTTTGGAAAGGGTTGAATGGATTTGGTCTAGAAGAGCAATAAAATTTAGGGGTGGCAAAACGGGCTATGACCCGCGGCCGGCCCGTTGGCCTGCCATTTCATCATTTCAACCCCCAACCCACCAAGCCCGCCTCGCCAAGCCCGCCAACTTGTCGGGCCAAATAGCGGGCTGGCCTGTCACAACCCGCCAACCCGTATTTTTTAATTTTTTTGTTTAATTTATTTTGGTATAAGGGGGTTAATTTCTCTTTGATTTTGTTCTAAATTTGTAATTTGTTTTTGTTGAACATATATTATATACAATATGTATGCATTTTTAATTTCATATGTTTATATTTATTTATTTGTAGCAATTTTTTTTATTTGAATATAAATTATTTTTTTCTAATTTTTTTTGGTGGTATGCGGGCTGGCCTGGTGACCCGGTAGCCCGTCCTTAGACGGGGCGAGTCAACATTTTTAACCCGTTTTTCATTGGCGGGCTGGCCCATTTTTGGCAGGTCAGGCCAAAACGGGCCAGGCTGGCCCGTTTTGCCATCCCTAATAAAATTTGGCTTTAGATAGTGTTCAACACACCATAAAAGGCTCAACAAATGGACGCTTCTTCATCGTGAAAAATTGAAAAATTCGCTCAACCATTTGGAAAGGGTTGAACGGATTGCTCATTTACAATACTTTTTGTTTTATTTTCTTGGACATATATAAAGAATTAGAGAGAGAAAATGGACACCATTAGAACAAAAATGGAGAGAATGGGGCTCTAAAGAAGGAGGAAAACTTCAAGATCATTTGAGGATAGGGATCTTAGGAAACTTCAATATGTATCTGAGTTGATTACTAGTCACTTAATAGAACCATCAATCTGATACCAATTTGTTAGGGATGACACACATAGAAATGCCCACATTCTTAATAAATAATAGAGAGTGAAAATTGAGTAGAAAAAACTTTACTCTCATACTTGTGTATTACACATGACTACTCATCCCTCTATTAAAGTAGTAATACAAACACATATTTAAAAATTATATTAACAAATGATACAATTATATAATACTAATAGACTAAATATACAAATGATACTTACATACTATATCATCATACTATATGTACAAATTAAACCTTCAGATTTTATATGTACAAATTAAACATGTAGATTGTGCATACAAATAGTACATATAAACCATACATTTGAATTATACTACTCAACTACAGATAGTGTCATTTTCTCCATTTCTCATAGAGGTACATAAGGTTAAGTATATGAGGTGTAAAATATAATATTTTAATATATATAAGAGAACTGCTATAGTACTCATGAAAATTGAAGGATTTTGGTATCTCAAATTATGTGAACAAATAAATTTTAAAAAAATAAAGATAAATTATTAAAAATACTAAATTAACATAAAAATAAAAATAAGTAATTACAATAAAAAAAAAAAAGAAAATTAGACAACTGTTCGTTACCCCCACAATTATTGTGGGTATCATAGAAATTTCCTATATATAATCATAATTTAATTAAAGTAAAAAAATACATTTATTCACTTTCCCTACGATTATTGAAGGCAAGTTTCTCGGTTCAACCAAATCTTATGGGTGAATATCTATGGTGAGTATTTGCTGGTTCTAATTCTCGCATGTCTAGGGATGACAAATAAACTCGTACCCGTGGGTAATACCCAAACTTGTCCCTGTTGGGATACAAACAAGTTCCACGTCGATAAAATAAGACAAGAAATAACAACTTATATAGTACAAACATATTTTAATGATTGAAAACCTTTTGGGTGATAACCAAAAACAAAAATAACCTTATAAAAATAACCCCCATAAAATAACTCTCTCAATCAAATACCATAAAATAATCCCAACAATCTTGACTTTGACGAGAAATACCCTGTTTGACCCCGTACGGGTACGGTTAAAACCCGATATGTTAAACTGGGTATGAGTAAGGTATATACATACTTGCCCCTTTCCCATACTCGTACCCGTCCTTGATTGAATTATGTTAAAAAATTAATATTTTATTATGTGTAAGTATTTATTATAATGTGAAACATTTATAATTGTTTAACTATTAAGAAATCTTTTGATTAAAATATGAGTTAGAAAAATAATTTAATTATAATTATAATATAATGAAAAAATAATTTAAAAATATTTATTTTATTTTTTTGTAAAAAAAAAATAATTTTTTACGGGTAGAGGTATACTCGATACCTAACGAGGACGGGAAGGGACGGAAATTACATATTTGACGAGTTCAAAGATGAATTTGAGTCACAAAAATGGGAACAAGTATCATGAAACCTGTACTAGACCTAATTGTCATCCCTACGCATGTCACTTCCAAGAAAAACAAAAATGAACTTACGGTGACACGTGGAATGGTCGTGATGTACTGTTGTACACGTAGGTTGTCCCGCACTATAAAAAGGTCAACTGTTTTATGGTCCCAAATCCCAATATCTACTCGTCTATTCACTTCGCTTCGCAATTGCCACATTACTTTACTCGCACCCAAGACGTTTTTCGCATGCCCACGCGCCATTAACATCAATAATTACTTTTTTATTATAAGATAATTAAATTTAGATTATATATCATTCTATTTTTATTATATTTGTCAATATTTTTTCATTTAAACGTCAAATTTGTTATATATATATATATATTTTTTAATGTAAGTGAATATAATAAAATAAATTTTATATTTTAAATTAATATAATATAGTTTCAAATTGTAATATAAAATAAGATAATTTGTTAAGACTTAACTATAGTAAAGTCCAATTCAAAAAATTAATTTATTAGGTGGAGGAGTCTCAAGGTTTTACTTAATTTCTAACATAATTATTGCTTTATAAAAAAAATAACATTAATTCATATTTATTTAAAAGTTAAAATATAAAATTAAATATTTTTAAAAAAGATACAATAAATTTTCACAATAAAATAAAAAGTAAAAATATATTTTAGTCATTATCTTAAAATTTGAATTTATATTGATTTTTAACTAGTTGATAGTGCACTTTTTTTTATCTTTTATTATTATTATTTAGAAAACATTTAGTTTATAAATTATTTTTTGAAATAATAAAAATTAAAATATAATATATTATATAAAATACTAATGAAAATATAAAACAATTTATCTCTTAATTTTTATGCTTAATTTTTATTTTAATTAAAAACATTTCAATTTTTTTAAAATATACATATCCGTATTTATATTGCTATGCATAAATTTACATTAACAAAATTTGAAAGCACAACAATATAATTTTAAAATTTGTCATGTATTAACAGTTAACAGTTTATTATAAACATTATTTATTCATTGTACTTTTATTTTATATATTTAATTACATTAGAATAAATTTTATTTAATCTAAATAATTAAATAAAAAACTAATATCGTAATATGTGTGGGAAAAAAGGTCTAAACCTATGATTTTCATGGATAACAAATAAAACAATATGTTGAATAAACATATTATGCACTAATATATTTTCTCTAAGTAATCAAGCAATCACTCTTCATCATATAAAATGTTATATACAATTATGAGGTCCGCATATAAGATGTCATTAGTATGTGTGCGTGGCATCATAAATTGAACAATAACATCAATTAATTAAGCAGACCATGATTTTATCAAGACTTATGATATTGTGTGTAATTATACTAGCAGGACAAAGATTAGTGATTTTCAATCTGGCTTTTCAGAAGTTTCAATTTGGTAACATGCTCGTGTTGTGTCACTCGTTCCAAACTCCACTTGTTTTACATTTGTTTGAGCTTCTAAATGTCAGGTGATATGGATTGAGAATGATGCGCATGATGATACCATTTAAGACTTACTATCACATCTTGTTGGATCTCATGTCCTAATTTGTTATACTAGTGGATATAAATGGTCACCATTCTCGGAACCTTTGGTGAGAGAAATGTCATTTCTCAACCAATGGTGGCCAATCCCCCAATAAATATATATATTGTGATACATAAAATAGTTAGTTAAAAAAAATTAGAAAATTATATAAGTTTGATTGGTCAAAGAATATTTTTATTTTGAATTTTTAACTTCATTTTATATATAAAAAAATTATCCAAACTTTTTATCTTTAAATATTTATAATTCTATAATAATATAGCAAAAAATAAAGCAAATATTTTTCAACTAACAAGAACTGTCACTTTCCCTTAGAAAGAGGTTTATCTATGAATTTTTGCATCATAATATTGTTTGAATCAATTGCGAAAATAACAATGTAGCTTTGATCTTCACGAACAAGATTCTATGGTAATTAAGATCGGTTAGATATCGATCTCTTGTGCATTCAACGAATAATTAAATAAAATATGGTTTAAAAATTGAAGTATTTGATAATATATAGTTAAAGATTTTCAACCTATACAACAATAGGAAAATTACAACCTCTTGAAGTATTAATAAAAATAGGATGATTTAGTGAGACAAAAGGAAACTATGTGAATCAGAGGTTGCTGAATGGATTTTACACATAAGGACTAAGCGTGTGTTTGCTTCCGATTTTGGACGTGAAAATTCATGTTTACAGGAAGCAAAAAATTCAAGTTTCCACGTAAATTTGATTGTAAACGTGGAGAGAGAAAGAAAAATCACGTTCATAAATCAAAACCAAACACGCACTAAGGAGTAAGCCCATTCTACACCGAGAATTTATATATAAAATAAATTGAAAGATATTAAGAAAAATGATACGTGTAGTCATGTAATGGAGAAAACGCGGCTATAATCTTTGACATATGAACTGGCATCCAAGAGCCATTAAATGAAATGAACCTTTTGTCGTCCTTGCAAAGACAGTAAATGCCAAAAAGAGTGTGTGAACTGAATGCAATAGCTTGATGAAAGTCGAAGATTTGCAACCCATGACAAAGTCAAGTCCATAAAAGATGGTATAACCATATTTGCATGTTTTCAAAGACCATGTAATGTAAAGAAGGATTATGAGCCAAAAGAAATCCAAACTCTCTCTGTTAGCTCCACTTTCACTTGTCAATTCTCTTTGAATGATTTTGTACTTTACATTATGTCAAACTTCCATTTTCTCTAGCTTCCTCAAATTTTGGGTAACATTAGAATAATTCTATCTCCTACGCGTTTTGAGAGATTCCTTTACAAGTTGGAACTACTAATCTGCAATGTCTATATGCTTATGATGATCAATCTTTAAAAAGAAAGTGGTTTTCAGCAATACACGTAATTTAGTAACATTAATTTATTAATCCTCTCCACCTGCCGTCATATGAACTATGAAGAAAGAAAGAAAGAATTAGTTTTCAAATGATAACATTAATTAATTGACAAACTTTAATGAGTGTCTTTACTGTTATATTGTTAAGTTTAGGGGAAAAATATTTAATGTAAAATTTTCGTTAAATTAATTTTTATTTTTTATTTCCAACAATTATTAGCTGGTCCCATTCTTATATATTATCAGAACAAGAAAAGTATGTTGTATCATGTTTACTGTCAATGTGTGCCACGTCTGTTTGCAAGTATCATTACTGTCCTGCGCTTTAATTATATTTTAAATTTTATAGTCTAAGAATACATTCAAAGGTACATAAAAAAGAAAAAAAAAAGTATCTTAACTTTTTGCTGTGTTTAATTTGCCGGGATAAAATTACGGAGTAAAGTGAAAATCTTGCAATAGTACTATCATGAATTTTAAAATTGAACTCAAGATTATATATTTAACGAATTCAGGTTTTCTCCATTCACACCGACACGTATATATTATTACTATTATTTACTTTGAGAGCACATAAATATTTTCTTGATTAATATATTTTTTTCTATTTCAAATACATATATTGAGTAATTGTGTTAAAGATTAATGAAGAAGTTTTTGTTTTCTGAAAAGAAGTAACAAGAACAATAATCAATTGCGGTATTTTAGTATTGGAAAATTGCTCATGCAATTTCAAGTAGAAAATAAATGTTAGATAAAATTTTTCTAAGAATTATGATTTTAGAGTTTTAATTAATTGCAAAAATAAATTTATTTGATAATTTTTTTTATTTTAATATCTTTTAATTCTTTGTATAAACTAATTCAACGAACTTATGAAAATAAGTTAATTTATACGTAACTTTTTATAGAGTTGCAATTAATTAATTAATTTTTATTTCATACAATTGAATATGTTATTTATGTCTATATTTATTAACTAATCTTACAAAAACACTTTCAATTCAATTAATGAATTTATAATTTTTGAATTAGCTTATATATTAATATTACACGACAGTATACATAAGAGGGTGGAGCCGTGAAGATGTGAAAAACAAAAAGAAAAAGGCAAGGCTTGCAATAGCTACACGGAGGATACCTTCATTTGCTCAATATCACCGCCAACGCTGAACTCTATCAATATTTGCTCAAAAACCCATTTTAAATTATTAATTAAGTCCAAACAATTTACTTCATTAACACACCCACCATCAAATATCACTTTAAACAACTTTATGAATTTAAAAATTTACCTTTAATTTTATTTATGAAAAAACAAACTAATGTTTTTTTTTTTTTTTTAATGGATTGTACATAGAGCCATTTTACTCATGCAAGAACTACTTTATATTAGTTCATCATGTTCCTAATACCTATATTTAAACCTAAAGAAAATTTTAAATTACTTAATTTTTACATTTATTAAATAACAATTCTATTTGAGCTCACTTAGTGTTCAGTTTATTTTAAGAGAGACTTTATTTTTATTAGTTTAAATTAGAGAGTAATATAGTGAGTCTTATTATTATTATTATTATTAATATACGTGACTTTTTATTTTATAAATCAATAATAAATAATTTTTTTAGCTTTAATAACTTTATATATTCTCGGATTGGTTGTTTGTGGTCCATGTTCTGAACAAGTTTTGAAGGAAATTGTAATCTTAGCTTTCAAATAAGATTTGCTGGCTGTAATGATGTAACGTAGACTATCGTATATATATCTTCGTATTTAAGACGTATTTTATGATTGGTTTTAGAGAGTCTTACCTTCTTAACCAAGCCTTAATATATAACTCTTCTGGAGCATCGATTAAGGATGCATCAGGATTAATAATTATCAATCAGCAAAAACTATATATTATGTCTCATTATTATTATTATTATTATTATTATATTGTTATGCAGAGAATATGGTGTGTACATAAATTTTTATAGGAGTTGTGTTTTATTGATTAGTTATTTTACGTTATTTATAACATTAATTCATAAATTTGGTTTATTAAATTAAATATGTTTGATAAATAAATTTATCTCACTATTTTATATATAGCATAATTTTATATATATTACTTAAATTAAAGTATGAGCTCATATTATATATTATTATTAATTTATCTATATTTTAATAATTTGTTCCTTTACTATATCTGTTACTCACTTGTTTTTTTTATTATGCCATTTATTTTAATTATTACATTCATTGTACTATTTTAATTTTTAATTAAATATTTGGTATTCAATAAAATATAAAAAATAAAATTAAGTAAAACTTAAAGCTATAATTATTTAAAATGATAAACACAATATACTTTTTAAAATTTCTTTCATATTATCTTTGTTATTTAACAGATAACATTTTAACACTCTTCCTCTCAAAAGTGAAAAGAATAGAACTAATATTTAATCATCTATAATATTAATAAAATAAATATTTTGTTTTGATATTTATTTTTTATTTTTATTTTTTACTCCTCAATTATTTGTTTACTTTTTTACACTTTAACTAATTTATTTAATTGTCTCAGTATTCTAAAGTTAATGACACATTTTTTAATTATTATTTTTATGATAAGACACAGAGTGTCTGTATAAAGTTATTGTTTTTATTGTCACATGTCAAGTGAAGCATTTTAGATTATATAATATAATAATAATAATATTATATTCAAGATACGTTATACTTAAAAACATTTTATACAAACACATAATATATGACGATGTTTGATTTTTTATTTCATGTATGATCACATTACCTTTATTTCTCTACATGTCTATGTTTTTAAGTTTATATTATCTTAATGTATAATATGATGTAGCTTGGAACAGGACTTACTCATACCATTTTAAACAAGTTTTAATTCTTTATATGCATTCCTTCCCAACCAATTATGAATATGAGAAGAAATTAAAATTAGTTTATGTGATTTTTTTTCCCAAAAATTAATATAAGATCAAAATTGTAAAGCAGTGAAACACCGTAGACCAGTCTTTGTCATAAACCTATCTCTGTCTCCCCACTAACAAATTAAGCTCAACCTTTTCACCAAACAAGGTCCCAAAAGTGTTCTCCAAATGACTGCTGTTAAATGTAGTGTGTAAAAGTCTTTGCTGACCCCTAAAAAATTCTATTTCTTTTGCCTTTTGCAGCATGTGTTACCAAAAACAAAAGCTAACAAAGTTAAACCCGACAACTTATTGTAACCCCCTTATGACTTTTGCTTCCATTGTGGGTGATAGTTCTTTTTTTGCAGTATTGTTGCTATTGATTCAATTTGATTATGGTGCAAACCCATGTTAGTTTATTTCTTTATGTGGCAAATGTGAAATGTCAATGGTGATCGCAATCGACAAAACTTCAAATTCGTAGCTATACAAATGGTATATTCCCTATTGCAAAATTGTAATTGTTATTTTTTTGAGGCGGTTTCAAACTATCATAAATTTAATTCCAAAGATAAAACTACAAAAATTATACTCAATTATACTCTTCATATTGCAAAGCCTCAATTGTACATGTTGTTTCTTACAAAGACGGAGATGAAGAACGTAATTAACAAAGGATGAATAGGAAATCATATGATTGAAAAATATCAAGGTTTTAAATTGTATTATAATTACAAAAGTTGTTTGTATAAAGGATTCAATACGTCAACCAAGTTAAAAAGGGGTTATACCTTTTTATTAAAAAAATTGCAATGTAATTATAATTATAATTATAATTTCGTCACAGTCTTTGATATACATAAGATTGCGGATAAATAAATATGACTAATGCAAT